>NC_090935.1:174497738-175747738 GCF_040938575.1 Ambystoma mexicanum
AGGGTCTACTGGCATTGATGAGCTTACATGTGTAAGCAGTGGCGGATGAGATAGAGTTGATTGTCTTGTCAGTGTGAGGGAGGAGTATAGGTAAATACCAAGAGTTTTGACGCTGTTGCCGTCAATGATGAATGTCTGATAAAGTTTGTCGAGTTTGTTAAGTCTGGATTGGGATCCTAGGAGAAGAAGCTCAGTCTCGTCGTCGTTGAGGCAGAGTCCGTGTTTGGCCATTCATTCTTGGATAATAGAATAAATGTTGTTAAGTTGCCCTAGCATGGGGCTTACATTGTATTCACAGTCGAAAATTGGTTAGAGCGTTCATTGTGATTGCATGCTTTTTGTTTGTCATTCCCAAAGCTACAATCTACATGACATTGTATGTTTTCACTTTGCATTGAGAAAGCATTATATGTGGCATGTTGTTTGTTTGTGTGGAAAGTGATATGTGATCTGTGTAGACATCATACTGGATGGGTATAGGACACCAATTGGCACGTTATGATACATGATCTGCTGGGTTCTTGAGGTACATTCAAGATGCATTGTACCTTATGTGCTTAAATGGAGTGTTTGTTGATTGGGTTGTGTGATCTTTTTCAGGTCAGGATACTCCAAAGGAGGAGGAGCCTCTACCATCTTGTAACACAGGCTGGGATACAGTATGAAGTGAACATCCCCAATGCTTGCAGGCAAATGTGAGCAGGCCTGACGAGGAAGTCACTACTGATATGGGTAACATATTTGAGTATATCCTGTATAGTCCCAAGCTCACAACCCGAGGAGGAGGTGCATTTCAACGAGTTCATGTATGAGCTTGAGTCAGAGGGCACACGTAGGCCAGCTTGCCTTCAGTTGATGGTACCATGCCAGATACGCAGAACACCAGGGGACACGTGAGGCAAGGCACACATGTGTATTGCTGAAGTGTGTCAACAGCTGCAGGGGCTGGATCAAGATCAGCACCATTGCAACCAATATCACTGGAATGTTTAGTTTTGGGTGACCCCACTAGATCAGGTACAGGGCAACATGTACAGTCTGTTGGCTCATTACAAAATTGAAGGCCATTTTCATCATGCCTGCATAGGCTATGCACACATGGGGGTGTCATTCCTTTCAGTCAATCTGTCTGTGAGAAGGTGTTGTGCATTAGTGTCAAACAACAACAGATGCTGGATGATATGTCTGTAAATAACTCTCAGATGAGTCATGAGTTGGTAGACGGCTTTGGGGAGCTTTCGCAGGAAATGATTGCATTGAGGGAAGATATGCACCAGGGAATTAACATCTTTGGTGATATTGTGCATGCCTCTCTCTTGCACATTGCTGTGAAAGGAAAGATCAGACTTTAGCACAGCACGTTTTAAGTAGGCTCCCAGACCAGCATTCTGCACAGGAGAGTGAAGCCCAGTGACTGGAGAAATGATACCTCTCCTTGATCCCATTAATTAAATAACTTATGCTTTTTGTTGGGCCCTGACCTGTTGGTGTATTAACCTGTATGGAGGTGGTTGGGCTGGTGGTGTTTGGACCGATGTTATATTTTCTTTTGAGCGGCAAGTCTCACTGTGGGTGTGCACGGCTACTGTAAGGATATTTGGCGTGTTATAGCACAGAGTACAGCACTACTGCACAGGTAGCAATTTTTTTTTTTTGATGCAGCACCACCACATGGGTGTGGTGCATTGCTATATGTGTTGCCAGATTAACATGGACATATAAGTAAAGACAGGCTATTCAGTCAAAAACGATTTTAACATATAAGATGCAAATCTATTTTTACAGTTAAAAGCACACGTGCACATTCAAAAATGCACACTATTTTTCACCTGAAATGCCTATGGTGCAAGAGACACATTTGAAAATTAATAACTAACCTTATTAATAACTAACCTGACTAATAAAACTGCATTTAACATAACCCACTAATAAAAATGTGTCTCAGCTGCAGAATTAGCCCTACTCTGAAAGTGAACTTTTAAACGCACATTCATTTTTTTTCTTTTTCTCTGCTGCTCTGTCCACATAACTACAGGAAGCAAAGGGCTCGAAGGAACAGGAAATCAGTTGGTTACAAATGGTTACTGTAGAAATGAGCCATTGTGTAGTGAGGGAGGAGATGGCATGATTGATTCTGATTGGAGCAGCGTCATAGCAAGTAACATGCTAGAGGCAGTGATTAGAGTTTTGTTGGGGGAGCTTGAGGAGAGGGGGAGGACAATCGAGATTTGGCAGAGCTGGGAGAAGGACCTGTTTCGTGGCTGAAGCATTCCTGCTGCAAAAGCTGAGAATTCCAGGCAATAACCCCGGTTTGAGAACGAAAGACGCTTGTTTTCACTGGGGTTAATCTTCAAGGGAGCCAAATTCAGAAAGAGAACAGCTGGAGAAAACTCATGCTGAACAGATAAGGTAATTACAGAAGTGTGGGGGCTGAGTGTGTACGAGAATATTCAGTCAGTGTAGGAAAAGGGATTCCTGTGCTTTACTCACATGTTTAATGTTGCAAATTGAGTTCTTGTCTCCGCCACTCTCGTTTCAGTGTATCACAGACAATGCTGTTACTGTGCTATTATTTATTTCTGTAAAGAGTGAAATCGTGTTTAAATGCAACTTTTATAATACACAAAAATATTTGAAAGCAGACGGGTGGTGTGTATTATATTTACCAATACAGTGCTGATGATGTGGGGAGATCTTTAGACAGTGCAATTGTCATTTTCAAGGTAGCTAAACATCAAATTTGGCTGCAGCCGTGTGCACAATGTAATTCAGTATGAGCAATTATAACTAACTGTGTGTGTTGTAGTTTGTCGGAGGTCTATGAGTCGGCAAAAAGGGAGGCCCGGGACATAGTTCACTACCGTATATAAGATAGTGAAAATACCACATGATAGCTCGCTGCCGTAGATAAGACAGAGAGAAATTGCCCATAGTGGCACACTAAAAAAGAAAATGTGGTGTTCTTGAAATGCAAGCCTGAGGTCTCTCTAGTGATTACACGAAAAATCTAAACAAAAATAAGGGGTTCTCGATATTGGGGCCACGAATAAAACAAGGGAATTATGCTCACCAAAATACCACCAACCACGCATACCAACCACACATACCAACCACACATACCAAATACGCATGTCTGTGTGCTGAAATAATGCATGTCCACTGTATTATTGTTGTACATGGCCCAATCTGAATACAAGGAGTGATTGTTGCTAAGTTATTTTTCGGCGGTAAGAAAATACCGTCAGGCCCCAAATCTCCACAAAATACCCTACATATTTATGGTGCGTTGCAGGCCGGGAAAGTGATCATAGAGTACCTACTGGGCGTGGCAAGCGTGTCTCACACTGCCATTTGCACATTAAAGGGAACCCATTTTATAATAGCAGTGTGCCACTAAAAACGAATTTCAGAATGTCACAAAGGGAAACCACATTCTCAGACCTAGTGCAATATTTAGAGGCAAAGTTGTTTGCACATGGGACTTGGTCGTCGAATAGCACATTAGAATGGCGTGAATGCATTCAGGGTGAGGTGCAGAAAGAAAAACTAGACAATATTTTTGCAGAAGGCAGCATAATTCAGGTCTGCCTTACAAGATTATTGAATGCAGCCGATAAAAGTGCAGAGAAAGACTGTTTAATACGGCTATGCGGCAAAACATGGTTTATTTTGAATAAGTCCCTGCAAATGCAGGAGAATGATACTCAGCTAATTAACAGGTTAAAGACTGAATTAGATGGGGCAAGTAAAAATCAGGAAATGTTAAGAGCAGAATTGGATGTATGCCAAAAAGACATGCAATTAAAATGCAGAGACTTTGATGCTCAGTTATCCAAAAGCAAGAAACAATTTGAGGATAGTGAGCAAGAATTGGTACACTTAAAAGCCTTAGTGAACCACATTACACAGGATAAAGATGAGGTTGTTTCAGAAATGCAGATTTTACAAAAAGAACATTGTGAAAAAGAATGTGATCTCCAGAGTGCAGAACAAGAAATGATTAAAATGATTCAAGAAAGAGACAAGAGAAATAAAGAGTTCAATGAATGCCAAATGCAAATGTGCGACATGCAGGAGGTGATTAATAAGATGAGTGATGAAAACAACTATTTGCAAAATGAAGCAAACAGACTCCTTAAAAAGTGTAAGGACTTAGAACAGCAAATGTGCATTCCCAGGTCCCAGGAGAGGCGGCAGGGTACCACATTCAATGGAGTGGAGGTGAATTCTAGCTCTGCCCAAAGAGCTAGTGCTCCAGTGACTGGGCCAGTGACAGAACTTGGTTGCAGTGCCCTTGGGGGATTTGATACTCCCATTGGGGGCAGCCACCAATCTCATACACCTGAAAACAGGATTGAATCACAAAATAGTGCAATTCTATGCATTGCAACAAGTAGCTCCATAAAAATAATGAAATCCATTAAAGCCCTGATCAAACCATTTAAAAAGGGAGGTGAATGCTGCATTGAGGATCACTTAGAAGCGGTGCATGACATTTTTAAAGCACTCCAGATACCTAAGGAACAGTACAGACAATATTTTCATTTAACTTTAGATGCCCCGACGGCCAGCATCATAAGGGGATTAAATGAACAGCAGAATATGACCTGGTTGGAGTTTGAAAAAGAAATTAGGCGTCATTTTTCTCCTTTTCAGTCATTGCAGGAGACAAAGAAAGTCGCTTACACAATTACTGCTGGACCTAATACATCCCCTCGCCAATTTTTACAAGACTTAAAAAGAGCATTTTCTCGCTTTGATGTATCTTTTGACTCAAATTCCAATGAGTTTAAAACTGCATACTTCTATGGGCTACAGAAAGACATCATATCCCAATAGGTCTGTGAATTTGACCGTGACAAGTCCCTTGAATGGATTGTACATCAAAGCACAAAACTATATGAGGTACTCTATTGTCAGGGTAGAGAAAGTGATAAAATGAAAGATACTAGACCTAAATCTAAAGAACCCTCAGCCACAATAATGGAAATCAGGTCAGCCAAAATGTCCCTTGAGTCTGCTCAATGCCAAGGTAAAAATAATGTGACACCTGAAAAAAGGGGTAATCAACAAAGATCGCCATTTCCTGTACCAATGTTCCAATCACATGATCCTAGTAATAGAGAGAGCTACATCAGCCCTAGGTATTTAGGGGACAGACCCCGGGTAGGATATCGGCCTGATATGGCAGGTATGAACAATAACCAGAGACAAAATCAAGATCAAAGAAATGATGGTCCCTACCAGTCATTGGGGACACAGAGCATATTTGATCCCAACACCATGATATATGGTAATCAGGATAGGCCCCGATATGTGGATCGATTTACTGATAATGGAAATCAACCTAGGGGCCAGTACCCACAATCTGAGAGACAGGACATGAGGCAAAACGTGAACTACAATCCACGTCAATACAATGAGTCCAGGGGACTATAATCAAAGGATGGGTGCAACCCGCTCCCCTCCACAAATGAATCAAGAGTTCAGAAACCATCCCAACCGACATCAATCACCTGAGAGGTATCAGAATAGATCCAATCAGGGGGAAAACAACCAATATCGACCTAGGCCACAGAAAGAGGATCCTAGAGAGATGGAAAGGTTCCAGTGCCTTGAGGCCCAAGTGAAAATGTTAGCTGAGCAAATAGGAAAGCCCTGTACAGCGCAAAAACAACCTTCCAAAGAGGGGGCTGATGGCCATAGCAATGACCGGGGGGCTTCCGAAAAGTGACTAAGTACTCATGATAACTGCAGTGCCAAAATGACAGATTGCTCTGATATAATTTTGCATAACGACTCTGAGCTGCCTAATGGATTAAATGTGATAGTGCCAGTAAATGAACTTGTGACAGAAAGTGCAAATACTTCTAAAAAAGAGGTACGGTTTAACCTAGAGCTAAATAAAACAGTAAAGATTTGTACAAATGAAAAAGAAACATTAGGAATTCCAAAAGAACAAAGGGACAGACTTAAGAAAAATGACTCATGCATGGGGAATACCAGTGAACAGGGAGTAAGTGGGGATGCTATAGCTCCTTCCCTGGGCAAGCAAAACAATGACCAAACACAGACAGAAAAAGGAAATACTCCAAAGGAGGGTACAAGTCAATCACCTGAAGAATTCTTTGAGCCACATATTTTTGAAGAGGCTGAAAGGGCTGGTATCACACTAAATGATCACAAATGCACAGAATTAAAAAATGACAAATTGCTGAATGATGTTGTTACACATGTTCAGTTGGAAGGTTGTAATGTGGTCTCTGATGTTACCAAGATGGATGGGCGAACAGTGGCCACACTCCAAAAAACCTCTGATCATGGAGAAATAAATAAAGTCTCTCGCGCAGAAATGGGTAAAAAGGAGGGAAAAATGTCTTTCCATTTACCAATGTGTTTAGCCAAAAGTGAAAAAGACCTGAGAAAGGTGAGCCCTGAAATCAGTAAGAATTCACATTTCTTATGTGTATTAGAGGAAGTTGAGGACAGATATTATGCACCCATCACTGTAGAAGAAAAATGCCACACCTTTGCTATGATTGACACTGGCGCACAGGCCACAATTATGTCCAAGGAGCTGGTAAAGAGTATCAATGAAGGGAGACCCCCACAGAGTCAGATCACAGTGAAGGAAAATCAAGGCCCAGTGCATAACTTTAATGGGGAGGAGGTGCCCATCATAGGTGTAACTGAGGTTGACATAAAAATAGGAAAGCACAGAATGAAACAAGAGGTATTGATCACATCTATTTGTGAAATTCCATTTCTGATGGGGACAGATTGCCTGAAAAGAGTGTCTCCCCTCATAGATGGGGTGAATGGAGTGCTGTGGACCTTAACCAAAAAACCATTGAGGCCTAAGAAACTAAAATCACAAAACAGCAATATAAATGAATGTCACACCGTTGCCAAAACAAATGATGCTGTGGAGGTATATCTCCAGAATAGCTGCATACCTAGTGTCACTGTTATATTAATGTGTCAAGACAAAATGCAGAGCGACAATGAAAAACTACCTGTACAAATATACTTGGACCCAAGGAAAAATTGGCAGACTGCCAAGAGAAAACATGCAAACAGAATATTGCTCCTAAAACAGATTCAGAAAAACACATTACCACTCTGGCAGAAATACACATGGAAGATGAGCAACCATGGGTTCATGTTGGTATAGATGACTATTTTAAAACAATAAAAGCCATTTTAGCGCTTGGACATGAAAGGAGTTTCATTAATGAGAAATTGTTGCAAAAAATAATGGAGAGGGAAGAAATCCCGAGATTTAGGATTAAAAACCAATATGTTTCTGGGTTGGACAACCCAGACTTTGAAAACCGAATTGCAGGCAGATGCATGCTTAAAATTAGCATTGGGCAGAAAACAATTTACCATAATGTATGGATAGTGAGTGGAGCACAAAATGAATTTTACATGGGCAATGACATCATGCACAGAATGTGTATGGTGTTAGATTTCCTTAATCAAAAAATATGGTCACGCCTAGGTGGTCCGGCACCTGAATTTGAAGACAAAAGAAGGGCTTATCATTGTGCACAACTGGTTCCTTATGCAATCGAATTACAAATGAGGAAAGATACTATTATTCCTGCATTTACAAAACAGTTTGCAATAACACTGAAATGCAAAAATGGACAGCAGATGAAAGGCTCTGATGCATTTGTATGCCTGAATGAATCCATAAAACAGCAAGGCCTGGATTATGAATACATTCCATTGGTAGATATTGGTGAAGGATCTGTAAAATTTATGGTAAATAATAAAGGTTGTCAGGATATTCATTTAGAGGAAAACTCCCCATTAGGAATGGCCATACAAAAATCACCTTATACGGCAGATTTAAATAACATGGTGATTGGAAATATTCCTGAAAAGTATGTAGATGCCAAGGGTGAGTTGCCAGAACACCTGGACTCTCAGCCCAAAGGAATATTTAAAATTCATTCTGTGTATCCTTATGATTCAAATGAGACAGTGTGCTGCCATCAAGAGGATTGCATGATATTTAATTTAAATGAAAATGAAACAGAAAATCAGCCCATTGAAGTGGAAGCTGATATGCCAAAATATTTAAAAGTGGCAGCTTTACAAAAAGACACAACCACACAGTTAGAGGAAAGCGCCGAGATTCCCTTACCAGAAGATTTTCCAGAATTTTCCAAAATGGTAGAAGAGCAGATCTCCTTAGCGGATGCGTGTGACAGCAATGAGGATAGGGACAATCTAAGGGAAATATTTATGGAGTTTAAGGATGTATTTGCAAAAGATGCTTATGATTGTGGTTTAACTGATTTACATGTGGCCACACTACCAGAAGGGTGTAGCAGAAATCCAGTGTTTCTACGCCAGTATAGACTACCGCTGGCGTGTTTAGAATCATTGGCAGAGATTATTAAAAATTTGGAATCGCGGGGAATCATCAGGCCCATTCATAGCACATCCAATACACCTATTTTAGGTGTGTTAAAGCCAAATGGTCCATGGCGGCTATGTGCAGACTTGAGAGAGTTAAATAAAAGAGTACCAGTATCTAGATGGCCACTGCCATTCATTGATCAGGGCCTAGCTCAGGTACATGGTTCAAATGTATTTACCACATTAGATCTCACCTCTGGATATTGGTGCGTGCCATTGGCAGAGGAGATACAACATTTATTTTCCTTTACATTTGACAGGACTCAATATGCCTGGCTTAGAGCTCCGTTCGGGTACATCAGTAGTGGGAGTGAATTTGGCATATTTTTGAGAAAGGCCATGCCGGATGCAGCGGAAAGAGGAACAATAGTTTATGTGGACGATGTCCTGATAAAAAATGAAAGCCTGAAAAGCCATTTTGATGAAATAAGACATGTACTTGGCCAATTGCAGAAAGCAGGCGCCAAAGTATCTTTGCAAAAAGCACAATGGTGCAAGAAAAAAGTGAACTTTCTAGGGCATGAAGTGACTGAACATGGGCTAAATCCACAAAAGAAGAAAATAGAGGCCATACAAAGATTAAAAGATCCTAAAAATGTGAAAGGAGTAAAAAGTTTATTAGGGATGACAGGCTATAATAGAGAGTTCATTGAAAATTATGCAGAAATCACTCAACCATTGACTAAACTGCTTAAACTGAATACTCCCTGGAAATGGGAAAAAGAGCAGTCTGATGCAGTGGCTAAATTAAAGGAATGTCTTGTAAAGGCACCATGTTTAGCATACCCCATAAAGGACAGGGATTTCTTTATAGAAATAGGTTTTTCTGAACATTGTATGTCAGCAGTGTTATCACAAAAACACGATTTGAATCACAAAACCATTGCCTATGCAAGTAAGGCATTTTCCAAAGTTGAAATGAAATTTAATGAATGTGAAAAGGCCCTATTAACCACTGTGTGGGCGCTACAACATTTCCGCCCCATTGTTCAGGGAGAAAAGGTAATTATTGAAACAAATCATCAACCTTTGCAATTTTTAGAGAGTAAAAGAATTAGATCAGGTAATCTAGCGCAATCCAGAATCACTTCATGGACGCTGGCATTACAAGGTTTTCCCGTAGAAGTGAGATATGGACAAAATAAAAATAACCCAATTGCTCAAGGGTTAGCTGACTTACATGACTGTGCAGCTGAACAAATACCAAATGAAATGGAAGTGGAAACTAGTTTGCAGGAATTTGAACAATCACCACACAAAGCTTTTGATGAAAAAACATGCAAGGATTTGCCAACTGTATATGTGGATGGTTGTGCTTTTCACATTGAAAATGACAGTAATAAACAATTAGTGGCAGGAATAGGAAATGTCTGGTTGAAATGTGAAGGCGTCCCCAGTATAGGGATGAGGATTGGAGATAGGAGCAGTCAGGTTGCGGAATTGGCAGCCATTTATAAAGCAATTGCTACTGCAGTTGATAAAAAGTTCAGTGAAATTGTCCTGGTGACTGATTCTGACTATGCACGGAATAGCTTTGTGGATTATTTGCCTGGTTGGAAAGCAAGAGGCATCGTTACATACAACAAAAAGCCACTTAAACATGGAAAAATGATACAAGCCATAGACAAATTGGTGTCAGAGAATAATTTAACAATATACTGGAGAAAAATTCGTGGGCATTTAAAAACACCAGGAGAGGATAAGGAGGGAAATGATAAGGCAGACCACCTGGCTAAGATTGGGGCTGTGATGGGAGAATTGCTACCTATTGATTATTTAATGGGTGAAATACAAATTGATGCAGTGACACGTTCTAAAGCACCAAAGGAGGTAGATCAACCGGTGGTGCAGTGGAGTCATGACACGCCAGACCAAGATTTGATTGAGGCACAAAAGAATGATTGAATTTTGGGAATCTATTATAATCATTTGATAGATCCTGAACAAAATTCTTTAACAGAAAATGATTGTATGGGAAAAGAAGAGTTGAGGGTGCTATTAAAGAACAAAACACGAATTAGATTACAGGATGGACTCATGATTAGAGAGTCCATAACAGGACAAATACAGTGGGTAGTACCCCTTTCATTCAGAGGACTAATGCTACACCATGCACATGATGCCATAACTGCAGGCCATAGAGGTTCACAAAAAACATTAGAACTACTAAAAGATTATGCTTACTGGCCACATATGTCCCAAGATGTGGAATTATATACTAGAGGATGTCTAGTATGCGCCCAATTTAAACCTGCTTCACCAATGCATAGAGCACCATTGATGAAAAGAGGCCTAACTCTCCCATGGTCAGATTTTCAAATAGACTATGTAGGTCCTTTAAAAAGGTCGAGCAGGGGAAACCGTTATATTTTGAGTGTGGTATGTTTGATGTCGAAGTGGATTGAATGCGTTCCTGCACCAGATTGTAGTGCGTAAACAGCAGCCACATTGCTGGTGAACCATGTGTTCTCAAGGTTTGGGTTGCCACAAAGAATTGAGTCAGACAGAGGAAGTCATTTCACAAGTACTCTAATGAGTAAGGTATGGCAAATACTAGGTGTGAAAAGGAAACTACATATCGCATATCGGGCAGCGTCTTCAGGTACAGTTGAAAGAAGCAATAGGTTTGTTGTGGATATTTTAAAGAAATTTGTGGCAGAAGCAGGTTCCAGCTGGGATTTACGTTTACCATTGGTTTTGATGGCAATCAGATCAACTCCTGCCAAAGCAACAGGTGTTAGCCCCGATGAGGTCTTGACAGGTAGGAAAATGGTGTTACCACAACACCTACTATACAGAACACACGAGCAGACACTTGTGAGTGCACCCACAGTTCATGAATATATTGATGAACTGAGGAGGCATTTGCAACATGCATTTGCTTTTGTGCAGAGAAATCTGGAAAGAGCTGCTGACAGTGCAAAGTCTTATTATGACAAAAAGACATCAGTAAAGGAATACAGTGTAGGGGATCAGGTGTACAAGTTTCATTTTGGAAAAAGTAAACAGAAAAATTCTAAATTTCTAGCAGCCTGGCAGGGGCCATTTCGAATTATAGATAAGGTCTCTCCTGTAGTTTATAAAATTTTGAAAAATGAAGGTGAAACGGCAATAGAGCAGTTTGTCCATGTAAATCAAATCAAACCATGCCATCCCAGACATGAGATCAGGCAGCTTGAGCATGTAGAAACAGATAAAGTCCCTTGAACACAAAAAGAGAAAATAAATGGGTACAATCAGGAGGCAGTGACAAAGAAGTTAAAATGTTGATTGTTATAATGGCACATAAACACTGTAATATATATAAAAATATATAATATAAAATACATAAATAAATAAATATATATAATGGAAGCTCATGGTTGGTGTGCAGAGAGAAAATGTATTAAATATTGAATGCTGTTTTATATTTAACTTGTGTTTAATTTCAGAAAAAAAAAAAAAACGAAATATTTTTACCAAGCATGTTTTATTTTTGGCAAAAGGGTGAAGTTAGTATTGTGCTATGTACTTAATTTGTTTATTTTCTATTTGATTTAGAAAATTAACATTATTTGGTCGGAGGTTCCGGGATCAGAGCCCACGGGAGACGATGGAGTCCTGGAGCCCACGTGGACGGATTCCGGGAAAGCCCCAAAGAGGGGTGAAGACCAAGGCTGCAAAGCGATCAGCATTGAAGATGATACCGATGATATGGATAATGATGATGATATTTGGAGGGATCTTCAAGAATTCAGAAGCACAGGTTGTCATTGAACCTGGACCAGCATCTGGTATCGCGGTGGAAGAGGCACCAGGATTCATCATGAGTGATAGAAGGATGATTTTCCAAAATATATACATACCATTGAATCCTGAGATTTTGGTTGAAAAACACTTGAACAATACCGGAATTAACATTGAACAGACTAAAGAGTGGCTGGAAATAAGAAAAGAGGACACTAAGCAGTCAATAAGAGATATATTAATGCAATTGGAAAAAACATTTGTGAATTCAGCAGACATTAAGAAGAGGAGAGGAAAGAGAGGTGCGGTGATGCTCGCGATATCATTGGTAATGTCTATAGTTGGAGCCATAATAGGTACCACAATATCAACAGCCAATTCTATTTCGGTTGGAACACTGAGTACTAAAGCGCAACAACTGAGTATTGACCTAGAAATAATACAAAAAACATTAGATGGAATTAGAGGGGGACTGGATGAACAAGTAAGATTCATAAATGAAACTGCAATCATTCTAAATGAACGAGCGAATGTAATGCAACGGGCGACTAAAATAATACTTAAGCATGACAGAACTTTAAATGAAATATTGAACATAATGAGTCCTGTCTATTAACGAATTATATGAGAGAAGTTCAAACTGCAGTTTCACAATTGATTCAAGGACATATCCCCTTGTATTTTGTTTCTCAGGATATTATTCGTCAAATGATAGAAAGATTGACCAGGAGGGAAATTGATATAATAAAGGTAAAAATTGCATTTGAAATGGGTAATGCAATGCCGTTATATGTGGACTTGGAAAGACTAGAGATCGGATTTTCGCTATGCATCCCATATGTAGCCCCTGAACTTATTTATCAAACGAAGTGGGTACACAACGTGGGATTTTGGCAAGAGGACAAATTTATTAAGATTAAGACTCCAGAAGTAGTGGCATTTCAGTCATGGGAACCTGAAGTTTATTTAATACCAAACCTGGAAACATGTGTAAAATTTAAAGAACAAAATTATATGTGTCCAGGTAAACCGTTTGTTCCTGATGCCACAGATGCTATTTGTGGTTTGAAATCTGACCCAAGTATATCAGAGGGATGTGAAGTGATTATTAGCAATATGGGGAGTGAAGAAATGGCACAGGCTAAGATGGTCAGAGGTAAATGGTTGGTCAGCACCTGTTTAAAGAACATGACGGTAGTACATTTAAACCATGGAACATACGTGGTTAAACAGATGAAATATAATGTTTTTTATTTACAGGTTCCAAAGGATACAATTGTGTCAATTGGGGGGTTAACATTGTTTCATGTAACAAATGATGTTTGGGAAAGCCAAGTGGAAAATATCGATTTTTTTCAAAGGGATACTTTTCCAATAGATCCGGATGTGGAATATTTATTGAATCACAAAGAAAGACATGTTATAAAAATGAATTTGAGAAAAAACAATATTACAATTAGTAATCTGGGGATAATAGAAGTGGAAAGATTTAATTGGGGAACCTGGGGGGAACGCTCAATAGTGGGTTTGGCTGTCCTGGTGCTAATCATGGGTGGATGGTTGATTGTGCTATCAGTAAAAATGAAAATGTTACTGATTTTACTAGCTACGTCAGGAAGAGAAAGATATCCCAATACACATGCATTTTGAAAGAAAAAAAAGAACAAGTTGTTTTTAGGAATTGGCTTGGATCGTAGCCAAGTTCTAAAAACAAAAGGAGGGTATGTAAGGATATTTGGCGTGTTACAGCACAGAGTACAGCACTACTGCACAGGTAGCAATTTTTTTTTTTGATGCAGCACCACCACATGGGTGTGGTGCATTGCTATATGTGTTGCCAGATTAACATGGACATATAAGTAAAGACAGGCTATTCAGTCAAAAACGATTTAAAATATAAGATGCAAATCTATTTTTACAGTTAAAAGCACACGTGCACATTCAAAAATGCACACTATTTTTCACCTGAAATGCCTATGGTGCAAGAGACACATTTGAAAATTAATAACTAACCTTATTAATAACTAACCTGACTAATAAAACTGCATTTAACATAACCCACTAATAAAAATGTGTCTCCACTGCAGAATTAGGCCTACTCTGAAAGTGAACTTTTAAACGCACATTCATTTTTTTTTCTTTTTCTCTGCTGCTCTGTCCACATAACTACAGGAAGCAAAGGGCTCGAAGGAACAGGAAATCAGTTGGTTACAAATGGTTACTGTAGAAATGAGCCATTGTGTAGTGAGGGAGGAGATGGCATGATTGATTCTGATTGGAGCAGCGTCATAGCAAGTATCATGCTAGAGGCAGTGATTAGAGTTTTGCTGGGGGAGCTTGAGGAGAGGGGGAGGACAATCGAGATTTGGCAGAGCTGGGAGAAGGACCTGTTTCCTGGCTGAAGCATTCCTGCTGCAAAAGCTGAGAATTCCAGGCAATAACCATGGTTTGAGAACGAAAGACGCTTGTTTTCACTGGGGTTAATCTTCAAGGGAGCCAAATTCAGAAAGAGAACAGCTGGAGAAAACTCATGTTGAACAGATAAGGTAATTACAGAAGTGTGGGGGCTGAGTGTGTACGAGAATATTCAGTCAGTGTAGGAAAAGAGATTCCTGTGCTTTACTCACATGTTTAATGTTGCAAATTGAGTTCTTGTCTCCACCACTCTCTTTTCAGTGTATCACAGACAATGCTGTTACTGTGCTATTTTATTTATTTCTGTAAAGAGTGAGATCGTGTTTAAATGCAACTTTTATAATACACAAAAATATTTGAAAGCAGACGGGTGGTGTGTTTTATATTTACCAATACAGTGCTGATGATGTGGGGAGATGTTTAGACAGTGCAATTGTCATTTTCAAGGTAGCTAAACATCACATTTGGCTGCAGCCGTGTGCACAATGTAATTCAGTATGAGCAATTATAACTAACTGTGTGTGTTGTAGTTTGTCGGAGGTCTATGAGTCGGCAAAAAGGGAGGCCCAGGACATAGTTCACTAACGTATATAAGATAGTGAAAATACCACATGATAGCTCGCTGCCGTAGATAAGACAGAGAGAAATTGCCCATGGTGGCACACTAAAAATGAAAATGTGGTGTTCTTGAAATGCAAGCCTGAGGTCTCTCTAGTGATTACACGAAAAATCTAAACAAAAATAAGGGAGGGGTTCTGGATATTGGGGCCACAAATAAAACAAGGGAATTATGCTCACCAAAATACCACCAACCACGCATACCAACCACGCATACCAACCACGCATACCAAATACGCATGTCTGTGTGCTGAAATAATGCATGTCCACTGTATTATTGTTGTACATGGCCCAATCTGAATACAAGGAGTGATTGTTGGTAAGTTATTTTTCGGCTGTAAGAAAATACCGTCAGGCCCCAAATCTCCACAAAATACCCTACACTACGTATGGAGGTGCATATAATATCCAACATGCATTGTTTCTTTTTACAGATATTGGTCATACACGTATGGTCCTCCTTAGAAGTGATATGTCGCATGCCACAGGCACAAATCTGTGTAGTCATCTACTCTCATAGGTATTCACAATCTGCTACAGAGAGAGTCAGGGTTATCTGCTCCTCACATTCACAAATGTCATGTTATATCACTCTGATTTGTAATTATGTGAAATCCTTTTCTATTCACAGTCTGCAGTTGGCTCATGTGGTGATGGAACTACATGTGGTACATATGTTGCGAATAATGGATGATGGACCCAGTGTATTTAGGGTTATGTTTGTGGCATGTCGAGGGAGATGAGCTTGCAGTGTGTTGCTTCTGTCATTGTGCACACACTCATTATCCCACCTGGACAGGCTTTCTCATGATGTTATGTTAGGCAGACAGGCACTGCCCTCTCTCATTATTGAAACACGTTATTAATGGGGGTGTGAGTGTGTTCACAATTGTAAACATGCAGTTGGAACGTCACTAACGTAGAGGGAGATGTACAACATGAACAAGACTGAAATGAGTGGGCATCTCTGCCATTTGGTTGCACCAGGTTTAGGCTTTGCCATTGGTGTTTTTGCCATGTTTTATTGCATTTCATGCTCATCAAAAAGAATTGAGGCCTAGCTGAGGCCTTGTGCATACTACTATCTTGTGATTGCTGAATTTATTTTATCGCTGCAGCTATCCAAGAGAACCTCTACTGCTTGCCATGTCCGCGTCTGGATGCGAGCAGAGCAAAGCATGAGTCATATTTCAAAGAATTAGGTAATGGTTGTATTTTTCCAGGTAAGGCCTGCCAACAGAAACTCAAACATATCATGGGAAAATAGTAGTGCTCATTTAGCTGTTGCGTTTGTGTCCTTGTCATGGGCAGACGAAGGTATGATAGCAACAAAGGCACGGTCCCACGGAGTGGAGTGTAGCTGAACAATTGGGTATTAAAACTAAGATAGCAAGATGTCTGGTCACACAGGATGGAGTTTTCACTGTATCCTTCTCTGGATTCTTCTCATTGGAACCTCTGCCGCTACTTTCCCACTCTCACTCTGGCCACCCGCCTTGGGCCCTCTTCCTTCACCGACATGCGAGGAAAAAACCTTGGTGTCATCTTCGACTCACTCTCTCTTTCTCTTCTCACATCTCGGATGTCACCAAGAAGTCCCACTACCAGCTATACCTCCTCAAAAGGACTCTTCCCTTTCTCACTTTCTCCCAGAGGCTCACTGTCTCCAAATACCTGCTTCTCTCTAGGCTGGACTACTGAAACAATATTTTTCACAATCTGCCTTCCTCTACTCCCAACCCTCTGCAGCTAATCCAGAACAGGATGGCAAGACTTATCCTTGGCCTCAAGCCCAGGGTCCGTATCTCTCCAGCCCTGAAATCTCTCCACTGGCTCCAAGTGACTGCAAGGATCACATTCAAGACCCTTTGCATTGTCTAACACTCTCTTCCAAAATACCTTCCTTCTCGTTCCCTTTGCTCAGCTACTTCCAACTCTCTAAGGGTTAGACGCTTCTCCAATCAGAGAGTGGGGGGCGGGGGGTAGAACTCTCTCTTCTGCAGGTACCTAACCTGAGCCTGACCACTTGAAGTTCCGGAAGCAGCTCAATACGTTCTTCTTCTCCTCTGCGTTCTCTCTCTCCCTCCCCTGCTCACTGCTGACCTACCTGACCTACCTGTCTGCTGTACCGTCTGGTTGCTTGGCTACCCTGAGAGTCTCACTGGGTTCCAAGCTCTTTCTTAATCAGTCACCCTTGCAGTGATTCTGTGCCTACCATGCACTTAGGGGCTGTAACTGTAACCCTATAGTCCCTTGCTCTCCTTGCACTACCCAGAGCCGTGCTGCCCTCGCTGCACTTACTCAGCATTGCTGCCCTGTTTTCCCTCCTCTCTCCCTTGCACTCCCCCCTCACTTTCCCCTTGCACCTCTCGTTCTCGCACTTGCACGATCAGAATGACACAAGGCCTAGTAAGATCTTTTGTCTTGTCCTCCCTCTGTCTTTCCTCCCTTGTCTTGCCACACCTAGAAACACATGTGTACAGGTGCATTATAAATGACTTATCATATCCTATTTGGTATGCTATGGTACGGTACGGTATGGTATTGTTTATTTATAAAGTACCTATACACAGGCAAGTTTTTCAAAGTGCTCAAGGAGGGTGGGAACATGGGGAAAAAACAACCGTCGCTCAGAGCCCTTGAATTTATGAGACAATAATAGTCTGCACAGCCAGAGTAAGTGCGTACAATACGTTTAACAGTGGAAGGCAGAGCTAATAGGCCAGATGTTGATTCTGCAGTTTTAACTAGTGCATTTGTGAGGTGAAGACAGGGGGAACAGACAGAGAATCTTCAGGCACGGTACATTATGATTGTGTAAGTGCACTGAATGGTCAAAGGGAGGGGGAGGTCCAAGTGCACCCGGTCTGTGGAGACTGGGGTAAGTGCAGAGAGAGCCACTCTCTTGGGTTATTTCTCAAGAGCAGTGAAGGTGTGTGGGGTGTAGGGCCCTGAGGCAAGTGCAAGAGAGGACTGGCGGGGGTGCCTTGGACCTGTGAGACTGTGGGGTGCACCAGGTGGCCAGTCAGCAAGCTGTGAGGAAGAGAAGGAAACCGCATAGAGCTAATCTATAAGCTAATCTAGAAGGTTAGAGGGAGAGAGAAGGAAGAGGAGAAGAGAAAGGTCTCCAGAACTTAAGAAGATCAGGCTGAAGACGGAGGGTGGCACGAAGGTTATTCCAGAGGTAAACACTTGCTGAGGATAAGGATCTCCCTCCAAATCTCTGCTTGGAGAACTGGCTCACTCACAGAAGGTTGGAGGTAGATGAACGGATGGCTCGTGACGGACAGTATTTAGGTAAGCAACATTGCAGGTAGGTAGGTCCCAGGCCCCAGAAAGCAGTGTGGACTTTGTTCTCATGGGGGCTAGGTTTCGCTCTCTCCACTGTTCACTTAATTGGATACCTGGTGGGATTCACATCTGATGTCATGGGTTATTGTACTAACCAATTACAGTTGGACAATGTATGCTGACTTAGGTTTTTTATAGGCAGGAGCCAATAGTTATGATGGAATGTTGTGTACGCCTAACTTCTAGAACATATTATAATGTATTATAATTTTGTGGTTTCTGTCTCATGTAACATTTTTCTCATGTAACATTTTTTATGTAACCATTTCCTCACTGAATGGCTGGTGGCAGTGGTTTCATTTGAACTACCATGGTTTGCCTTCATCACGACTGCGTTCGGAGCTCCAGAAAAGCAACCACAGGAGCCGTCTTTTTCAAAATGGCGCAGGAGCCATCTTTGACAAAATGTCCCCCGGTCTTCTTTTTTTGCCATTTCTTTGTGGAAAATTCCTTCTAGAGATTTTATCTGCGCGTCAAACCAGGTTTGGTCTCTTTGTTCATTTTGCCTTTGGCAGGATTCAGGAGTGAAGCCTGCCTCTGGCTCCAGAGTTTCTGGAGTAGGCAGGAAGTGAGGGAGGTGCCCACAACTCCCTGTGCTTAGTCTCCTAGGAGACCCAAATGCACTCTGTGGTGATTGGCTGGCTGATTGTCCGGCAAGCCACCATACTGGGTGAGTGACAGCTAGTCTGGAATGAATGGGAGAGAACTGAATAAAAAGGCAAGTCTTTTGGCTTGGAAGGCAGAGTCGACCACTGGACGAAGGAACCAAAGAAGAACTTAAAGAGGACGCCTGCTGCAACTCCTGGACCGTTGGTGTGCCCAGTGAAGCCTTGCTGCAGTGCAGAAATGCCAAATTTGCATCGATAGAGAAGCCCCTGCAAGGACGACTTCTCCCTTTGAGTTGGTGGGACCAATCAACTTCAAATTAAGCCACCTGGACATCCATCTTGGAGCTGGTTGAATTTCCACAGAGTTGCTGCTGGAAACCGTATAGCCAGGAAGAGGAACACCAGATTTTGTGTGTCACTTTTAAGCTGGCCTAGAGCTTTTGGAAGATCCCCTGGACTCCCAGGAAGCAGGACTGACCAAGCCCGAGCCCCTCAACAGAGTGGGGGACCCCAGAAGCAAGGAAAGTCCACCTCAACAGCCAGGAACCACAGTGTTGCTATTTGCGGTAGACGCAAGGAGCTGAAACACAAAACAGCCACTGAAAGTGAAGTTTTCCGTTTGCAAGTTTCAACCATCCTAGTGCATAGCAGGAGTCCCCTGAGGTCCCCTGAGGTCCTCCCACTTGTCCCCATGACTGAGGCCCTGGAACAGTGAGAACTGCAGAGCTGCACAGGAACAGAAGTCATCAGCTACACATTTTCTTCATTGCTAAGGTACTGTAAAAGAAGTCTAAGAGAATTTACCTCTTGCTGTAGAAGTGCTTGTAACTGATCAAAGACTCCTAAGAACTTGCGCAAATACTTTTCCACTTACTTTCCAGGAGTGCTTCATCCTATACAAGGCTATTGACTTTAGCCTGGCCTATTTAATTGTATGACCCTTCTACAAGGATCTAAAAGTATTTGCCCTGCTTAAAAATATTTGTGATCTCTTGTGTTCTAATAACCTTTGCATGCCAATTGCTCAGCGGTCATCACTGCCACCACACCACTACCCTGGACCGACCACTCGCTGGTCTCCTTCAACCTACTGACCTCTAGATCAACTACCACAACCGTGTCTCTGGCACCACCCTGCCTCACAAGAAACAAGAAAAATATCTCAATAGAAAAAATCATCCCAGCTATCCTTCCAACCTTAAACGCATTACCAGACAATCTAGATCCCACTACACTAGTCCACGAATACAATAAAATCATGCTATCTACCATGGACAAAATTGCCCCACTCAAACTCCGCACCAGCAAGCCAAAAACCCATTTAAACAAATGGTATACACCCGAACTCAAAGCCCTCCGCCTAAAAAAGCGAAAATGTGAAGCTTATTGGAAACTATGCCCCTCCAGCGAAAGGAAAGCCATCCTTGACACGATTTCTCGTCATTACAAAGCTGAAATCTGTTTAGCCAAACGGAACTCCTATAACATCCGCATTGCCAATTCCAATTCAAGTATGAAGGAGCTCTTTTCCATACTGAAGGAACTTGAGTCACCCATTGCTACACCCGACACCTGCACTAAGAACCAGACCTGGTGCACAGACATACAACAAGCACTAGCAAATAAAATAAACACCCTACAAAACAAAATTCAACTAAAAAAAGACTCACTAAACCTCACTAACCCTCCCACAACTCCGCCCACTGCCACACAAAGTACACATATCAACTCATTCACCTTTTCTAAAACCACTACCCTTGCGGTTGAGAAAATCATCCTTTCCCTTGAACCATCAAACTGTAAAGGCGATATCTGCCCCGCGCACATAATAAAGGACGCAGCCAGAGACCTGTCGCCCTTTATCTCCAAACTCATAAACGCCTCTTTCTCCTCAGGCAGCATCCCCGCCAACTTAAAACAATCTTGGGTGCTCCCCCTCCTCAAAAAACAGACGCTCGATCCCCTCATCCCCACTAACTACCGACCCATCACCACCGTACCCTTCCTACTGAAAATCTTGGACAAAGTTGCCTACGTCCAGATTCAAAAATACTTAGAAATACACAAACTACTAGGCTCCAGACAATCAGGTTTCCGCCCACTTCACGGCACGGAAACAGCCCTTATCGATCTGAAAACCCAAATTGATGATCTTAGGGACAAGGGTAAGACAGCACTCCTCCTCTTACTCGACCTCTCCGCGGCCTTCGACCTCGTCGACCACAAGGTCCTCTGCAAACACCTTGACTCAGCCGCTCACTTCTCCCCAGAAGCTATCAAATGGATTGAGTCCTTTCTGAGCGAGAGAACCATGAGAGTCTTCTCCCCTTCAGCAGCAGCAGACCCCTCTCCTACTACTTGTGGAGTCCCGCAGGGCTCATGCGTCTCCCCCACACTATATAACATCTTCACCAAACCCCTGTTCGACGATCTGGACCATCTGGGTGTCACCTACACTAACTATGCTGATGACACTCAGATTCTCCTCCCACTTTCAGGTGATCACAGTAAGGACAGGGAGTTGGTGAATAAGGTATATCTCATCATTCAGGCATGGATGGCATCGCATGGTCTATGCCTGAATGATGACAAGACAGAGCTCATCATCCTAGGTTCCCCCGCCAACATCAACAAATTAGGCCTTGAATATGCTGAATTCAACATAGATGGCAATCTCATTAGAGTATCCAGGGAAGTAAAAACCCTCGGCTTTTATCTAGATGCCACTATGTCATTCAATAAACAGGTCAACTCACTAACATCTACCACGGCGTACACCTGCAAATTAATAAGCGCAGGCAGACCATTCCTTTCCAATGACAGTTGCTTGATCCTGGCAAGAGCACTCATACTATCTAGGCTCGATTATTGTAATGCCCTCTATAGTGGCGCTAACAAAGCCATTATCCACAGGCTTCAAATCCTGCAAAATAACGCCTTGAGAGCTGCCCTCGGCATTAATAAGAGAGATCATATCTCTACCACTAGACGCCAACAGAAATGGCTCTCCACAGACAACAAAATCAAATTAAAGTTGGCCTCCCTAACCCATAAAGCCCTCAACAATGCCGCCCCCAGCTACCTGATGGACAAGGTAAAGAGAAAGTCCTCCATCAGACAAACAAGAACTATCAATTCCAACCGCCTGATAATTCCCAGATTCAAACTCTCCACCATTGGTGGGAACAGCTTTCCGGTGAAAGCTGCCATGCTCTGGAATTCGTTGCCACATAACCTAAGAGCTGACCAACCATACTTACACTTTAGAAAACACCTCATCAGTCACCTTAACTCCAACAACCCTTGTTTGTAGCTGCACTTTCTATACCTAGGTATAGATAGTGATACCCTGCCCATGACCTCGCCCTCGCCTCTAACAGCCCTTACAGCACACATCTGCACACCTTCCTCCTGTATAGATATTGACCTATTTGTATGAAGATTTGCATACACTTCCATACCTCCTATTCCTGTAATCCTGTAAGCCGGATTACTTTTCTCAGGAGTACCCGCCTCTAACAGCCCTGTACATATTTGTATATTTGTTTATTTACCCCTGCATAGATATTGACTTTGTATGTTTGAAGATTTGTACATCTCTTATCTTGTAATTTTGGTTATCTCTATCATTACCTCATTGTTTATATTGCCGCAACATTGTAAGCTTCGAACTATCTTCTGCCTGCGCCCTGGTGCCCCTGGGTAAGGTGCGCCATATAAATAAATAAACAAACAAACAAACAAACAAACAAACATTTTACCAACTTTTAAGAGTATTCTAAATGCCAACAGTACGATATTAACTTCCCTAGCACCCTTGTTATTGAAGTCACCTGTGGGTGCAGGTTGTGTCTCTGGGCCATCCCAAAAGGGTCTTTACTGATTCAGAAACTCAGAGTGTACAGAATTGAAGTGTATTTGTGTGTTACTATTATATTGCTCCCTTCTGAAGAAGGCATTATAACTGACTAATTAATAAATTCATAATTGTTTATGCAAGAAACCTGGAGTTTAAGAGTTTATTTGAATACTTGTAACTGTGAAGCTTTGTGTAACTCCACTACAGCTCACATTTCCCCTCTTGAGATACGCCTGGCTGCTCAAAATGCTACCAAAACTGTATAGTACAGGCTTATACCAAAGGTTGGGTTGCCTATTCTTGTGGTCAGAGTTATTTGTAGTGTTCCCAGAAGGTACTGCATTCAAACTTTGCCTAACCGTGTGCTAGCACAAGCAGCTCACGATCTGCTTCTGTGGGGAGGTTTGACTGTACTGGCAAAGTGCACTTGTACTTTGCCCCTGCTCCTGATAGATTTTGAGGTTGAGGACATTTGAAGTTTGCACGAAAGTGCTATTTTTGTGTGAATTAGGTAGGTTTTGCAATTTGCTGGGTGTGTTTGACAGTTTGCACGCTGCCTTTCTACCAATGCCAATTACACTCACCTTTATCGCAATATGATGAGGCTTCATCAGTGGTCGAAGTGTACGAAAAAAAATAGTGGAATGTATTCCCTGGTGGCCTGCCCCCGCTCCCCTCAAACCCCATTCCCACACCCCCTCCCAGGCGCAATCCAAACCCCCAAACAAACACACTTGCTGTTTAAGGGAATGTTCAGTGCAGTGCACTGAAGTGTAAGTTTCAACTTCTTCCTACACTTTTATTTTAAAACAAAACCATTTCGGAATGGTTTATTTTTACAAATAAAAGTATGGGAATGGTAAAAGTTAATTAAAAAAAGTAGAGGAGCACCGCTCCCAACCGCTCCTGCCCACTTCGACCGCTGGGCTTCATGTGAACTCCACCCTATTCTTCTCCCTTGCGTTAGTGTTTCTTTGCACCAATGTTGTGCAAATGTGTTAGGGAACATGGCGCAAGGGACACTGTGTTATCAATCTCTTTGCACCACATGAAAAGTACATGATTTTGGCACAAAGTCATTTCATACGGCACAAAACCCTTTGTGTTTTGCTCTACGCCATGCCATCCTCAGTAGATATTGCATTAGACTCATATAGGGTCATTACACGTTTGACAATATCCCGCCGGTAATTCCACAGGCATACCAGCGAGCGGTATTACTATTCACGCCACCTGATATCCCGGAATTACAAGAATTTACATATGGCAGAAATACCATTAGTATCTGGCTAGGGCAAACTAAAATATAACACACATTCTGATTGGTCCTCGCCTGGTCCATACCTCGCAGAGAATCCCTCAAAGCTTTAGCTTTGTTTACGTCCCTGTGGGGGTGTTTTGGCAGCCTCTTAGCCAAGGAGGCAGCTCAGAACAGGGTAATCCCCGCTCCGAGCCACCGCAGGGCTAGAGGCTGCCATCCTCCAACACCGGGGATTCAGGTGAGTGTTTTGGCAACCTCCATATCCGCAACAAACCCCTCCCCGCCCTCCCAACCCAACTTACCTTGTTTTTGCGAGAGCGGACGGGCTGAGGAATGTCCACTGTGCATCCGCTCCCGATGATCACCATGGAAAAGGAAAGCAGACTCCATTTTTCTCTCCCGGCTGCCATTTTTTTTGTCATGTTTTTATTTTATTTTTTCCTATTCCGAAACGCTGCAGCGTTTCGGAACAGAAAAATATTACTATTAGTACCTCAGTCATGCAGGCCAGGCTACTAATAGCAATATTCCTCTCCCCGTGGGACAATTACTGAGTCAGGTAATGCCCCAGCGCCTTTGTTAACTATGTCTCCGGGTCATTACCTGACTCGGTAATGGCCCCGCGGCTCAGGGCAGATTGCTTAAATAACTCCTCATTCCATGGATTCCCATAGGACTCCACAAGGGCATTTGCTGGTAATTCAGGCATTGGTAATACCGGTGCCAGAAATATGAGCTGCTTTATGTTGGTGGGGGCCTGATTTACCTCCAGCCGATTGACATTTCTCTGCTTAACATGTTTCTTGGAAACCTCATGTTGGAAAATCTCTTCAGTCCCCTGTGGGACAGTATGCCAGAGGGAGCATAGAGAGATTGGTGTGAGGACTCTGTGAGACATATATAAGAAGCTATAATTTATTTTTGAAAAAGCTGAAGACTTCCAAACATGTGGGCTACCTCTTCTATATAAATAAAGGCTGGGGATGAATCAGTTACATGGCAGGCAGAGCACAAAGCAGTGAACAACATTCCCCATCCCATATTGTCCTCCTTGGAGAACATGCTTATTGGTTAATCTCTCAAATAGCACCACAAACTAGTCTAGTAAACGGAAACATGGGATGAGGACAGAGTGACAGAGAGTTCTGTATCTGCTAATGTTGCAGAATGCAACTTTGTATCCTCTGGTCAGAGGTAAGCGGACTAAGTGGATGTTGATTGAGAATTGATGGAATTGGTAACTGCCCAACAAGCAAGGACCTGTTGGTCTTGGGTAGATTCATATAAATGTTACATTTTCTAACATGTGATTACCCCTGCTCCAAACCTATTTCCTTTTCTATTAAGCCCTCTCCGATGTTTGAGGAATGGGAGAGAAACTCCCCCATTTAAAAATAATGAGGAAATGGAATTCATTCACATTACATATACCCGACTGAAACCATACATGTTGTGTGAGGTGGAAACGTTCTAAATTCACTTTACACTTGCATTGCGTTATCCATTTTGTTTATATCAACCGCCCACTGTGCATTTGTGAAGACTGCCACTTTGAGCACCACTAGTTTTTCAGCCATTATTCTATCACGGCTTGATTATGGTAACGCTCTGTTGTTGGGGGCCTCTTCTAAGGACTTATCTAGCTGCCAAGTGATCCAGAATAATGCGGTCAGGCTTGTCAAGAACTTAAAGAAGAAAGACCACACCACAGCAGATAGACTATCATTGCACTGGCTCAGGGTTGAAGAGCGTATCAAGTTCAAGGCCCTCTGCTTGGTGCACAAGTGCTTCTACGGCTCAGCGCCGGTATATTTGAAAAAGAGCCTAGTGCCCTACATACCGAGGAGAAGTTTACGCTCGGAGGGAAAATGTTAGCTGTCAGTCCCTAACTTCAAGCTGAAATCTGGCTTGGGCAGATCATTCGTGGTGATGGCCCCCAAATTATGGAACAGCCTGCCCGAAGTGCTGAGGTCAGAGGTGAACCACCTTACTTTCAGGAAGCACCTGAAGACATACCTCTTCAGATGAAGAGCCTGGGGAAAGCAATGTTTCGGGGTCCTTAATAGGCCGCAGTGTTTGTTACTTTATGTCTGTCTTGTTGTTGCTGTATTGTAAGTGCAAGCGCCCTGATGCCCACGGGCTACCGGCGCTATATAAAATAAAATACAATACAATACAATGCAATACAATACATATGCAATGTGCGCTCGCGTGTGTGTGTGTGTGTGTGTGTATATATTTATATATAAAGGTTCAATGTTGATGAAAATAAACAAGTATTCGGACGAATACTTGAAGAATTTACCGGAATTCGGCTGAACAGAAAAAAAAAATGATATTCATTACACCCTCATGCAGATACGTGTGCAAACCAGCAGACATACTTACATTTTGAGAATACAGCTAAATATATGCAAATCTGCAACTACAAAAACGTGTTCTATTAAGTCTGTATTCGTTCTGTAGCAAATGTGAAAAGCATGGTATTTTAATAGAAAGTAAATAGTGAAGAATTTGGCAGCAGCCATTTGACCTACAATTCAAGTTTCTGAGACGTTGTTGTCACTTTCAGTTGCTCTATACAAATTATGATAATACTAATAATAATACTATTACTACTAATAATAATAGTAGTAATAATAATAATACTAATAATAATACTATTACTACTAATAATAATAGTAGTAATAATAATAATAATACGTTCGATTTCTCCAGCCCTTTAATTACTATAATGATGTGAGTTATTAATATCCTATTGCTCTCAAATGATCACTCTTGGTATAATTATATTGTTAGCCGTTTCTCCTAAATGTTTAAATATAGGACAGCACGCTGCACAGACACTGAGTACAGTACTTGCAGACGTGTCTTACTAGCTTTTGTAAAGAAGAACACACATACTATTTTGTGCATTCCAGTTTCATGTGCAGCTTATTCTAATAGTACAATGCCACTTATCATTATTGATTTTACATTGATCCAAATACCACAGTTGCAATCTCTGCTGGAAGCATGATCTTTCTCATTACTCTAGACCATTGGCCATTCAGATAATAAAAGAGTATCCACTGGCATTACTGCAAAAAACGAAGTTAGCTGTCATGTTGAACAGGTCCAGTTCTTGCTATTAATTTTGATGTGTTACAACTGGCACGTTTTACTCATCCTATTCTTCTTCTAGGTCTTAACAATGAAAAGTAGTGGCACACATTGCTGCTGGTATTTATGACAAAATATAAGTATGCCTCAGCCAGTGTCATCAAAGATTCTGGTATGACCATCACAGTGACATTGGCGCAACATAACGTTGCAAGTATTTCTTCTGATATGGCAGAATACATATTTTAAGGGTGTAGTACAAAGTGAACTTTAGAATACCAAATTTTAACTTCAAATAGTATATAAACTCCCAATTGAACCGTCATAAAGTGTCTTAAGTTTTGTTTGAGTTTAGGCACAGTGTGATGAGGAAAGTCATTGCCATTCTTTTACTTAAAAAACATATTTCAAAGCTTTAAATGTATTTAAAGTGTCTTGCTTTTGTAGCAGTCACATTTCCTAACTAAGCTTTGGTTAGTTCCTATAAGAATTTTGTGAAAAAATTGCCATCTCGCAGATGTGTAAAATCGCTGATTTTGTGTTCGTATTAATAATAAAATGGTGTAGTTCGATTTCAGAAAGGGAGCTCTGCTATCCAGACCGCCCTTTCCATATCTACAATCCACTGGGCCCGTTCTCCAGTAGCACAGAGCAGGGTTAGAGGTCGCAGTTGTCGTCTTGACAGCTGGGGTGACAGAAACATTTCTTCAGGACAGAGGCAGCATTTAATATATGAACCTCTGTTCCAAAATTACATAATGATGAAGATGTATCATCTTGTTGCCAGTTTCATCTTTACACATTAGCTATGCCTGAGTTTATGGTGGGGGTGGGGGGGGGCTTCATTTAATTATTAAATGAACATCTAATCTGGAGTGTATGTGTGAATTTTCCCTAGACTGGGAGTCTCTGCTGCAACCCGCAGGACCATAGCCAGTGGGGGTTGAATCTATTTGATCCTTTCTGAGGTCAGGTAAGACCTCTTTTCAGCAAACCGGCACCTCAGCAGGAGTTGTCCTGGTAAACAGGAATCAAAGGGTAAACGCTACAAAAGTGAACTAGCCTCTCCCCCGGTGTTGCATACCAAAGCACGTTTGATGGTATGGGTCTGTGAAGGAAGTTGAGTTAGTGTAGTGGAGGGAGCTCAGCAGAGTTAGGGATTGATTCCATCATCTTGTTTCTCTCTGTATGTCTCTTTCCTTCCTTTCTCCTTCACTTGTGTTAGCACAAATGATGCAAGAAGGCAAGAACCACTTGTCAAAAGAAATTGCGTGGAGTACTTAAAAAAGGTCTACATTTGACCAATCCGCTGTCAATGTTTGCCTATAGAGTAATGGGTCTCCCACTCCTTCTTTGAACCACTTTTGGACCATCCAAGAGATAAGGGAGATTTCATTAGAGAGTTTGATCTTTCAAAAGCCAGCACTCATTGAGGCGAAGAAGGAGAGTTCCATGACAGAGACAAGCTGTGCACCATACCCACTACCCTGCACACTGGGGCTGGTCTTATGGACCAAGAACTGTCATTTTGTACCAAACATCCTAGGCTGGGAGGGAATAACCTGAAAGGACTCAACATGTCATCAAGCCTCTGCAGTGGGTCTTACAGCATCTAGAGAGCCAGATCAGCCATGATCCCTGTTCGACCACATCAAACTGGTTGAATCGCATTCCAACCATGTTCAACTCATTGGACACTAGTGAACGGCTGTGCTGCATTTGCCACTCAATCAACCTTTGAACCACTGCCATTTTGCATCCATTGAACATGCTAGCTGTTGCATCATGTAAAGCAGAGGACATCAACTGTTTGGCTCGAACAACCAGATCATTACTGTGGACTGTGTTTCACAGGTGTATATTATGCTCAATGATTTAAACAATTATATGTATCTGTCATTATGAATTGAATTATTATTTATTATTAGGCTTTTATGAATCACTTTACATGTATTCTATTGTTGTGTTCTATTATGCTGTGACACACTTGTATGCATATGTTGTGCTCAACACAAAAAAAATATTAAAATAAACAAATAACATTTTGGTGTCAAATTATTTCTGGATCAGGAGGCGCCGGCATGAGACCAGGTAGCATAAACATAACCCAAAAGCACAAGGGACAGTACAATATTGTGTATCTTTCTAATGACAAAAAAACATATATGTAAACCAACATCATGAATATTTAGTACACCCCAAATATACATCTATGTACAATTAAACATTTACAAATGTAAACATTAATTTGTGATTCAGCACACAATATCATGGAGTATACACAAAGCATAACTGTACACCTTATATCACCAGCTCACTGCAACACTTCACACACACTGGGACACAGTGCAAAACAATACCTCACAAAATAGTAAGTAAAATGTATTTGTTTTGTATTATAACCATTCATTTTATGTTATGTTATGTTATGTTGTTTTATACAGCACATCGCTACCACTAAGGGGCAGTCAACAGGCACTTGCATGGCTATTGAAGAAAAGGGGGGAGCAGGTTAGTGAGGATAGGATGAGGCTCTAGGTACAGAACCAGGAGGAGCCTCCATCTGTGAGTGTTGTTTTGTGTGTGGGAGTTGGTGTGGAAAGACTTTTGCTTTGTAACCATATGGGCAAGACTCAGTGCCTCCAGTGTGTGCTAGTGTTTGTGTTGGTGTTAGTGAGTTGTGTGGTTTTGGTGTGAGTTGTGATTGTGCGCCCTTTATGAGATAGTGAAACACTATTCATAAGCAAATCAGACCATTCTATATTTTGACAGAAATGGCAAGCACACTCGAATGGCTGGAGGAGTACTTCCCCAAAGATAACATGAGTGATGACCAAGTCACTAATTGTGAACAATATATGTTATAAAGCCAGAAAATAATACAACTTATACATAATAAATGTATATATGAATTACACATTTTTTATAATGCAAAATGGAGAAGAAACCACACCCAAAACTAATCATGAAGAAGCTGTACTGCTACAAAGAGAACTCGAATTACCAAATCTACAAAATCAAATCACCAACTTGTTGTTAGATATATAACTTAGCAATCAATTTAAAGCACCTGTGACATGTGTTGAAAATCATGTAATTAGAAATGTTGATTTCCATTTCCATACTTGAACATGTCCCCTTGCCCCCAGCAACCACCTGAATCAATTAAAAAATATATAAATTACAGACGTTTTGATGAGCTTTTTCTCTCCCTGCTTCACCTGATCATGATAGTCTACAACACCAAAATATCCCTATATATCGTTTCCACTCTGATTCCACATCCCTTTCTAAAATTATATTATTGTTCATATTATGTATATAAATGTAAAAACAAATATACTTTTTAAAACACCAATTAGTCATTGGACATGTCCATCGTTCACACATGATGCACTTTTAATTATTCCATTGTTAGGCGGAAACCTGTGCAGTTCCCTCTGGGACCACTGCAAAAGATTTAGGACTACAGGTGTTTGGCAGTAAACCCACTTGGTAGCAGTCTGTACCACACAGATTCACTTGGTAGCTGTGGCTGAGCAGTCAGACTTCTCTCAAGAAGAGTTAGGCAGTATGTGGAGTATACAAGATAGGGCAATCTACACAGTAGAACAAGCAAACACGGAACAAGGCTTCGGTGTAAAGATATAAAGTTATTTATTTATAACAGCACATCTATGGAAAACACTCTGGCACTAATATGGCAAACAACTTCAATCACAATTACTATACGAAGAAAAAGATCAATCCCCCTAACAATAGTTCGACTAGTCTAGGTTCAACGGCACCACTTATTTGCAGACAGAGGTGAATGCTTTAGTCTAGATGGCACTCTAGTATTCGTTAGGGCGGGAAAGAAAAATAAGGCAGGTTATGAAATCAACTCGGTACCAATACTTTACGGACAAATGCAAGGCAAGTAAGGCAGATCTACTGCAAATCACAAAGTTCAGAGGCCAGGCCCACTCGGAGAGAGGCAAGGCGATATGTCCCAAAAAGTGTCTCAGTGGAAATGCGCTTCAAGTCTTTATCGCAAATTGTTATGGAAAGTTTGGACCAGTTCAGAACAGAAAGTTAAAGAAAGCTTGGAGGCGACCCAATGGAAAGGCGAGGATTAAGATACCTCACTCTATCTGGCAGAAAGGGAAGCCAGGCGGACACGGTACCTTGTTTGTGGAGAGACAGCTCCGGCGGGGGCAGTTGTTCCTGGTGGTGGATGCACGTTGGGTCTTTGCCAAGAGAAGAGATGATCTCGTCGTCGAAGAAAAGTGGAATATCGTTGCACCACCAGGGAAGAGACCAGCCGCGAAGTGCTCCGTCACAAGGCACCACCTTTTGGTCGCGGTACAGGGGTAGTGGCTATCCGGTTACCGGGGTGCTCGGCACGGGCAATTTGACCACTGCGTCCTGGAGCGAAGAAAAAGCAAAGGGGACTGGTTGTTCCCACCAGTCAGGGGAAGAGACTCTCCGGTAGGGAGATCTCCTCTTTTGTCGGGAAGTGGTGAGTCGGTTCAGCAGGGCTCCACTGGAGGTGTCTTCGTTGCAGGTCAGCTCAGCTTTACCCTCGTCGGATTCTTAGGTCCTGTGGTGACTTCTGAAGATCCAGTCCCAAAAGCCCTGCTTTTATGCTAAAAACCCCCATTCATTCAGCCTAGCTGTCAATCCAAACACGCTAAGTGGTGAGCGGGGTGGCTCACCACTTGGGCCAATCACACCAGAGTGCGACTGGAGTTGGCAAGGCAACTCAGTCCAGGGTGCCTAAACCCCCTCCCACACCCCTGTGGTAACCCAGACAGAATGGCACCACTTTGGAGGGTCTCTGTACAGAAGCCCGCCAAAAGTGGAACAAAGGGCTCCTGCTTTGGTTTAGGAGTCAAAGAGACGAACACAGACGCCATTTTAAAAACCGAGTTCTGGCAGAAAATACCACCCGATAGACTTATTTAAGATAAGTAAACCAGTGGTATGTTAGAGATTAACGAGAAAAAGTATTAATCTCCAACAATGGGAAGAATCCCATAGGGTTATACTCGGGGTCGAATATAACAAGTAGTTTCCACTGCCACCAGCCAAAACTCAACGAGGGGGGACGGGACAGTGCCCCCTCGAATAACAGACCCAGGAGTAATCGAATTACCCCTACTAGTATGTCCACAATAGGATGGTTTGTACTAGCTCTGTTAGTAAATTTAGGTCTAGTAAAGCCAATGGTGACTTTACATGCCCGGGGAGACAGTAGTCAGTCCCCGGGTATGGAGTCTATGATGGAGGTCCGCTAGGACGCCCCAGTGTTACGGCACGGAGGGTGCAGTGTAACACACATAGAAAAACATATGAGACCCTATGGAGTAAAAGACCCCATAGCCCATAGAACACATTGACATTCAAAGGAATTACACACATTCACATCCAAGAGTGGGAGAAAAAGAGTCTCACTCTTGGCAGGATGGAAAAAACAAACTCCAGAAATCCAGCAAAGCTGCTGGGGGACTCACTAGGTTAGGAAATTCAGCCTAAACAGATAATTCTCCCTAACATCCATGAACATCATTCCCCATTGGTGGACGCCGCCACATATGCACGTCATGTTTGTGAGCCATGGTCTAAGGATGTCATATCATTGCAGTGCATGCTCGTAAACTTCATCATGTTACCATGCCTGTGCAGCATAATGATGTGTCCACGACCAGTGTCCGTGCTCCGGTGACATTTTCAAACCGCTTTTTTGACCAATCTGGGAAGTTTAAGTTGAAACTTTACCATTCCCCACCTCTAGGAACATTAGTACTACTTCTATACATTTTTACATTTTTTACAGTTTTTTTATCTGATGTTCGTGGATGTGTGACGACGTGCAACATAATGATGTGTCCACAACTGCAGTTTGTGCTCTGCAGACATTTTGAAACTGCAATTTCAGCCAATCTAGAAGTTTGAAGTTGCAAGTTTACCATTCTACACCTCCTAGAACCATTCTTATTTGATCTATTAACTTTGCAAGCCCCTCCCGAGTCCATGCAGTACAATCGCCACCGGTTCCTATAAAGGGACCCACCCATTACTTTTAGTCATTCCCAATCTGGCAATGATCCTGAGATGTTCTGACATTTGGGAGCTGCAGGAAAACCTTTTCCCTGAACAAATGGCATCTGTCATGACCATCCCTAATCCCCAGAGGGCCAATACTATCACCACCACCAGGAGGACATTGACAAAAATAGAACAACATAAAATTATCTTAATAACTCCATCTACTTTACATTTTATAATGCGCATGGTATGTGTTTCAGCCATACTCAAGGCTGTTAAACTTACTATACACATTAAGCCACCCAACACCATAACTTGCCTTTCTTTTCTGTCTCTAATTAGGCCTTGATTCACAGAGAATTTTCCAGTGGGGTTTTGCCATTATAAAACACATCTGTGAATTAGGCCTTTAGTCTGCAGATGATAAAATAGCCTCAGACTACACTGTGTAAACAAAGGAGGTGTTTCAACTTCACTTTAATACTTTTTTCCTAATATAGTGGTTGCTCCTAAAAGAAACTTTTTTAACCTTTTTTTATGCTTTGTTTTTATTCTGTTTGCTACTACAACATATTTTTCTACATAGTCTTCTTTCATTTTGGTTTCTTTCACAAAAACAGGTACGAAGCATTCATGATATTATAAAGACAAATCTAATTTCCAGCAAATTTAGTTAGATCTACTCCATCTCTTCGAAAAATCTTTACTCCATCATGTCGTATATTTTCTTTGTGAGAAAACGCTTTTCCTATAGCTTGTAAAAAATGCATATACAGTTTTATTAACATTCTGCCTGGCTTTTACAATGTGTGGACAAAACAAGTTTGATCTTTTCCACATTTCTCTTTGAGTAATCTGTGAAAAAAAAAACTGTGTAGAGGGAAACCGTTCTATTAGCTTTCCAATCTTTCAGAGCAAACTGCAAGGATATTCAAGTAACATATTCTAAACTGTTGCCTCCATGATGCAATATAATTATTTCTGGGTCTTTTAAATGCACCAGATTTCTGGACAGGAGTAATAATGCACTCCAATTCATTCCACAAACTCCATACCATAACACCTCCACTCCTTAAAATCCAATATTGTCAGAGATGCCAAGATGCTCTGCATATATTGTTGGCGACAAACTCCCAGGTAGGTTTGAGGGCTACTAGGAGTTCACAAACTCTTGGAAGGTCCCAATACCTTCCCCCAAAAGGAACATAGACCCAGACCAACAGGCGCCAGTACAAGGATAGAAGAAATACACAAACATCTCAAAGTCTCCTGGCTCGCAGGTCAGTAGTGTCCTGAAGTGGCATCATAGGGATGTCATAACTTGGGCACCTCTGGAGAAAACCTACTGGATTGGTCTTCACAAGCCTAATAACCTATATAATCCCCTATAATAGTTATTCTACTGGCTCTCACATGTCATATGGCTGGCCTGGTCCATCCCCAAATTACTATCTCTAAACAATATTGCAGTGTGAGGGTCTTATCATTGCTTCTTGCCCGTTGCTACCCACCCCCCTGTACTGTGATTGGCTAGAGCTGACCTCGCCAGGCCTGGGATCCACAATGGTTCTCAGCTTTTGGTGTACCTTTTCAAGGTAATAAGAATTACTATGTGTCTGCATGTAACTTTTGTGTGCACCACCTTAGACTATGAGAGTGCTTGTTCATGTCGTACAACTCTTGTCTCAGATTGTAACATCTTTGTTGCAAGCTTCTTCCTGGCGGTGTGAGATCAACTCTATCCCAGCTCTGGTTTCTATTCCTTGTCTGTGTCGGCCATGTCACATGTTCAAAGACCATGATTTGGAGCTTCTGCAGCTTTGAACAATGAGGAATTATTTGTTTTTATTGCAGCTGGTGTTACCGTCATTGAGGGAATGGAATGTCGTTCGTGTCAGGTAGTCTTGGCATGGGATCCTGTCTCACGTTTGCTCTTGTCCAGCCTGAATTCAACTCAGCTGCGCTCTTGCTGAGAGGCTTGTGGCCTGTTGTAATCTTTCTAAATCATTATGCAATTCCTACAGTGTCCATACTACTCTATATTCTCCATATGTTAGTCACACTTCACTCTGGCAGGTTACGCTAATGACAAAATAATAAAAGCAATGACAGTGTGCATATGTATTTGTCCTCTAACTATAGAACTGTACGCTTGTGTTCTTCATGTATTTGAGTGTGTTTTTGTGTCCCGATGTGCGGATGGCACGTGTGCTTCATGTCTAACGCTGCAACGTTATGGAGTCTCTAACAACGTCAATGGCTTTGTCTTCTCAGGGCTTTAGTCAATACTGTCAATTGAGCCCTCTTTAGTTGCAGTCTGAGGCTCCTCATCCACTCTGGGGAAGATTTGCACCGCACCTGGTCTGTAGGGTTGGCTGAATGGGTACCTCTCAACATACCTTCTTCCGTTTCATGTACCTCATATGATGGGAAGGAGGGGCGAATGTGCCCATCCCTCTTCAGCCCACATACTGCTCTACTTGTCGACCACATCCTTATTTGATAGGCATTTTGCTCTGGGCTGCCATATCTTCATTATTCCTCTGAGGTGTCCATAATAGTTTGTGTGGTCATCAAATGACCGGTGCATGTAACAGCATACTCCTTCAGGGTTGCACCAAACCGACTTCCCTTCATAGAACTTTGGATCATGTGGATTGTCTAGTTATATTGATCCTGCTGGAAAGAGTTTACACTGTGCAATCGTTGCTCTCAACTTGTCTCGTTCTGCAACAATCTCATCTATTGTTCCTCCTATGTTCACATCCATCAGGACCTTCATTCCAATAGCCTCTTCTGCTGTTTTCTTGCACCTTGCCATGCAGATGTTGATCCCATACACTGATGCTGCTCTCAGCACAAGAGCTCCAGCTATCACCTTCAGTCCATCTGACACCACGATGACATCCATAACCAAATGTCTGCCAAACAGCTCTTGTCCTTCCCTGTTCCTCATGCTTCATCCTCCATTTTCACATGCATCTGTGCCAACTGTGCTACTGCATTTGAGAGAGTTCTGTTATTTTTGTCGATAGCTGATATGAATGTATAACATGTACTTCCTATCTTTGTGCAAACTCCTCCTTCCTTGGGCGTGAGGAGATCCAGAACATATCTGTTCTGGAGTGCCACCAACCTTACTGCTCTGAGCTCTTCTTTGATGGCATTGAATCCATTCACTGTAGAGTGAATTGCTACCATCAGCTCCAAACGAGTGATCTGTAACCACTTAGCATTTGTTTATGTGTGTATTCTTGCTATTATGGATGCAAATAACATCTGTGTTCTGCTAAACAGCCTGTGTTCTGTTTCTGATGCCTCTGAAATTCCCCCCAGTGTGTGTGTAAAAAGAAAAATAACAAACAGACAGTGTTCCATTCATTAATCTGCACAAGTTTTCCAGTGGCCACTTCTGATGCTTGGGCTCACCTAATCATGGGGTGGCCTTGTCTCCCTAACTCGGTACGGTCTGCATGTACTTGTAGTTCATCAAGGTCCTGGACGCGTGCTCTGTCGGTTATTGCTACTCTGTTGCCAGGTGAGGCCACTGCTTTGTAGGACTTGACTTCTTGAAGGTGATTGTAAACTGTCTTCCCTACTAACATAACAGCTCTGTTTGCGACCTCTTCTACGACATGAGGTCCTGTAAATCTAGGCACATTCCAGGACAATGTCTCCCACTTTCACTAAATGCTTTAATTCATTGTCGTGTGATGTGTCATCGCAGTTAATCTCTTTGTTATCTTCTGTGCCCCGCTGGATCCGCTGTATCTGGCAAGAGATAAAAGAAGCACTAGAAACCAGAGAAGTGATGTAATCATACATTTTCTGTCTTAACACATCTGCAATGTTCTCACAATTGTTCAATGCCCTTGCGGGAGGATCCAGTGGAAGATACAATTGCCGTCCTGTCACCACCTTGTGGGGTGTTAAATGGTCGTCGGACCATGCCTTATTGTGCAATTCAAACAAGGCCAATGGTAAAAAATGAAGCCAGTTTATCTTGGTGCTCTGCTGAGTTTTGACTATGCACTTCCTTAGGAGTCCATCCAGGCATTCACATACCCCATTTGTTTGCAGGTGGTACACACAGGAAAATGTATGCTTGATGCCTAGCAGGGTCGTGATGTGTTGAAACAGCTCGTTGGTGAAGTGAGGGACACTGTCAGACTGCAGGACCTCACACATGCCCCATCTCGGGAAAAACCTCCCTGGCCAGAATCTTAGCCGCTCTAAGGGCATCGGTGTGGGAACAGGGCCAAGCCTCTATCCATCTATAGAATGGGCAGACAACCACTATCATGTAGCGGTAACCTTGGCAAGCTTGATCTATGTCCATATAGTCCACGTGGATATGCAGAAATGTGCCTATGGGTCTTGGTATGGCTCCTCTCACAACTCTCAAAGTATATCTTGCTGTAAACTGCTGGCAGGTCAAGCAATTGCTTATAGAATCAGCAACATGTTAATTCAAATTTGGCAAAACCATGTTTCTCCAAGGCGTGTAGCTATGGTCTCCTTCCCTGTGCGTGTTGGATAATCAAATTGCGCTAATGCTGTCTGTGCTGTTCTGTCTCCACAAGGCATCTGTTGGAGACATGGAGAATCCTCTCTTTATCTATAGCTCCTTCTCCTCCTGGCGTGTAGCTCACTGCAGTTCTCTAATCTGTGTCTCTAGTGGTGCATTGTAACCTTCTCTCATCACCATGTTCCTCACTCCCCCTGAGCGGTTTGTTTCTGTTGCAGCTCCCACAGTTTCCCAAAATACACTACACACTTTGCCTCATAATCTGCTGCTTCATTCCCTCTTGAGATAGGGTCGTCCCCTTTCTTGTGGGCACGGCACTTCACTAGTACTACCTGTTTTGGATATGCAATCACCTCGATCAATTTGTCCAATAAAAGCGCATGCTGCTCCGGGGTCTCATCTGTTCTCCTGAACCATCTCCTGGGCCATCACATGAGTCCTGAGTGTACTGTTGATGTTACGTATGCTGAGTCAGAATATATGGTCACATACTTCTCTGTGCTGCGTTCCAGTGCTAATATGGGGCACACTAGTTCTGCTGCCTGTGTTGAGTAATGGGAAGGTAGTCGCACACTTGCAACTACTTACAACCACCTCGATTGTCCCTTCCTACTTCAGTCTTACCACTGGAGGCCCAGTACATCTGGTCCCATAAGTTTGATCAATTGTTGATAAACCGTCAATGTACAGCACGCCTTCCCATTCAAGTGCGTCTTCCTCCACTTTGCATGTTCTTTGTGCAGTCATGTGCATAATCCCCAGCCTTGAGAACATGTGCCAAAAATACTGCTGGGTTTGTAATCTTGTATCTAACTATCTTCAGTCATACATTTGATAGTATCACCTCATACCCTAATGCTATCTGTGTGGTCAGTGTGCTCTTTGGCTTATTCTGTATCACAAAGTGGGCGTGCTCCATGTAAAGAGTGGTCATGCATCCCATTATCACTGCTGATGACTTTATCCACTTTGAAGGCTGCAGCTGACAATGATTGTTTGCATGGATAATGTCCTCTCATCACTGGGTTAAGTTGTCCACTGTAATAAGCAATTGGCTTATGGCCATGCTTGTCGTCTGTGTCATTACCACCTTCATCACTACACCGTCAGTGTGGGAAAATAAGAAAAAATCCTTTTTGTAGTCTTGGGTCCATAACACTGAAGCTGTACTTATGGCTTCCTTCAGTTCCTCAAAGGCCTCGGTCATCTCTGTGGTCCATGCCAGGGCCCTTGTTCTCCTTCGTGCCTCTTTCAGTGCACCCAATAGTGACCTTGTGTATGTGCTGTAGTCAAAGACTCATGCTCTGCAATCATTGCACAACCCCAAGAACTACCGAATTTCCCTTACAGTTGTGGGCTGTGTTATGTTACATATCGTCTCTGCCCTCTTTGGGGCAATGTGGCAGCCATCCTTAGATATAATCTGTCCAATGTATAGCACCTCCTTCTGACAGTACTGTAGTTTGGCCTTGTCCACCTGGTACCCCTTTTCAGCTAATACTTTCAGCATGTGCCCAGAGTCCTCTCTGCACTGATCTTCCATGTCACTGCAAATCAATGTGTCTTCTACATACTGCAACACTGTGCTTTCTGTCTCTACATTGCTTAGATCCATCTGTATCACTCTGTTAAAGATGGATGGTGAGTGACTTGCAGTACACTTGTGGCAAATGAGTGTGTTTCCATTTCTAGTTTTGGTAAATAAAACTGGTTAGAGCTTGTAAATCTGGGTGTAGTGGCACTGAAAAGATTGTATTGTTTAAAAGGCTATGTTCAGGATCTCTTAGTTCTTGCGGTTTCTGCGTCACTGTATTAAACTAATGACACAATAATAAAAGCAATGACAGTATGTATATGTATTTGTCCTCTAACTATTGAACTGTACTCTTGTGTTCTTTGTGTATTTGGTTGTGTGTTTGGGTACTGATGTGCGGATGGCACATGTGCTTCCTTTATAATGCTGCTACGTTGTGGTGTCTCTATCGATGTCAGTGGCGTTGGATTCTCAGCGCTTTAGTCAATACTGTCAATTGAGCTCTCTATAGTTGCAGCCTGAGGCTCCTCCTCCACTCTGGGGTAGATCTGTACAGCAGCTGCCTGTAGGGTTGGCTGAGTGGGTTCCTCTCAACATACTTATCGATTATTGGAGCACTAGGAATTGGTGCGAAATAGTATGGGCGTTCAGGATATCTTCTGTCCTTATTCTGCAAATTTGCCGATCCCTCTTCAATATCTCCACCTAATGAATCCAAAAATCTCTTAAATTCCAAACAGTCTTCTTGTTCAGAGCCATGCTTGCAGCAGTTCAAACAATACATGAAACACTTCCTACCATGTACTCTTGTAAACTTCATAGCTTCCTCCACCAGGAAACTAATCCCTCCACAATCCATGGACAGTCACGAACATCTGTGGTCTCCTCAGTCCTCTTTTCATGCAGGATATCATTACAGGACTCAGAAGGCACGTGTACATCCACAAACTATCACTGACATCCACAGACGTCGTTGCACAGGGAAGACCTACGATGGTTCTTCTATCCTTTTTACCTGTATCTGTGTAACACTCTCTCAATGGCTACTTTCAAACACTCACTCATCCATCCACCAATCACATCCAAAAACTCTACATGTAACCCTATCACCACAGTTCAACACTTCAGATGTACCTTTCAACTCTGAGAGTACATGCATCCTGTCATTCGGAGCCTCCTCTATAAGAAACAACTGTGAAAAACTTTCCAGATTTGTATTTGCAGATTCAACAACATTAACATCTAAGAAGACATAGTACAGGTATACTTGTATTTTCAAAAGTATTTTTTCCCACATTTTTATATATGCATCAGCACCTCCATAAGGTATGCTGCTTTTCAACCACTGCTATCAGATACCATATATTGGCAACATTTCCACCTACTCACCTAAAGTGGCAGTTAATTCTATAATAAAAGTGTACAAAAATGTGAATGCTACATATACACCTATGCATTGTCAGTGTTTTACTCAAATGGTATTAAAGATAGCCATCCCTAAAATGCATCAAATGTGCATACATATAATGATATCCTATTTTGCATGCACTGCTACCAGATTACATATAGTGCCAACATGTATCTTTTTTATGTTTTTTATTTTGCATTTGGTTAATACAAACCTTAAGCATTGCTTATACAAATTCATACATTAATGACATATACATATAAAATGTAATATTTCCCTTGCGGACAATCGAGGTGATTAGCAGGTAAAATATCAAAAGAAAAGAAAGGAACAAAACAGTTAGTATATTTGAAATATTTAAAATCCAGTATGATAAAATCATCAGTACAATCTTCCATAAAATGAGTATCAAATTGAACTAATATAGACAAAGTAATGTCAAGATGCCTAATTTGTTAGACTTGTTAATGCCCTCTTCCATATAAAGTTTGCCATAGCAGTGATTACAGTAGAATACTCTCTATAGATACAATTCCAAAACGGATCTGTCTCTATCCTTTATACGGTTGTAACTAGCTTCCAATAACTTGCTGGATACAATGGTTTTAATATTTTACATTTGGTAAAGATGTGGCAGGCAGTTTCCACCTCTAGCTGGCAAAGCCGGCATAGTGGCAAATCATATGCTAAGCCTGCCATGCACCACAGTACCCCCAGGTAGGCAGAATATTGAAGCATACCTATAATATGACTCTCTTCAATGATTGGCCGCAATACCTGGTAAAATATGTAGGCAGAGAGTTAGGGGGGTGAGCTCTGCATTGAATAGACCTTACATCTTTTGTTTGTAGCAAGCTTGTCTATATTTTGTGTTCTGCCCCTTTCTCTCAGTCTCTTCTTTAATATCTGCTCAACAGTTCGGAGTGTCAAGTACCTGTATCATGGTTATATCCAGGTGATACAGCAATACAAAAGCAGTTTCCTCCATATCAAGCATAAATCTGTTGTCTTTTCTATTCTGCCATTGTTTGCCCAAAATCTGTGCCAATTTAACATTGTTTTCGGGAGAGGGTGGTTAGGGATCAAGTGTCAAACTCCATTTGAAGCGCCTCATCAGGCCATGAGCTAGGTAGGTTCATGGTCAGCCGCAATATTTCGCCCTCAATTGTATCCAACCAAGTGATGTGATTGTTCAACAGTGCCTGAAGACCATAGAGCATTCTTGCAATTCTGCTAGTTTTATAGATGTGTATCGGCCCTTCTAGATTGTTGCCCCAAGTGCTGCTGACATATTTAATAGTAAGCAATTTTCTCCTAATCTTTCTAGACATAATATCCCCCTAGAATTGGGTAATCAGATTAAGTTTCTATGGAAAGACAAGGTATAAATTGCGGTCAACATCCTCGAGGACATCTCTGCCTAATTTACAAATAAAGGATGGTTTTGTATGCAACAAACCCTGCAGGCCCATGATTTTGGTCTTTTTTATATTTATCCTCATACAGTTCTTATGGGCAAGGTGGCCAGGGCATCCATAGTGCACTGGAGCCGCAGAGGAGTCTGGTCGAATAACACCATATCGTCTGCATAGCCTAGCCATGTTATTGCCACGCCATAGATTTTTGTTGGAAAGTTTCTAAATCTTTTGAGTGAGAGGGCCATGTCAGAAATGTATAGTTTGAAGAGCAGTGGGGCCAAAGGATACCCTGCTTCAACCCAGTGTTTGTATTGATGGATCTACTCAGCTCTCCCTCCTGATTCATCCTGACAGTGATAGACGTGTCTGAGTAAAGGCATCTGATAAAGTATAAATGATGCAGGTGTATGCCTAATTGCTTGAGTTTGACCCACAGTAAATCTCGTGACACTAGGCCGAAGGCTTTGCTGTGATCCACCAGATAGCAAAAAAGATTAGGGCAATGTCCTTGCTTGGTTTGTGCCATTAAACTTTGTATGCACATATGTTGCCCATTGTGCAGTGGGCCTTGCAAAAGCCTGTTTGGTACAGTTTTAATAAGCCCTGGTCATCAACCCAATAGCTTAATCTCTTAAGCAACAGATTTGAAAGGAGTGTTTGGCTTGAGTCCATCATTGCCAGGAGTAGGTAGTTGAGCGGGTAATTCGAAGGCCCCTTTTGTGCACCGGCACTAATATAGATCTCTTCCAGCTACCTGGCAAAACTCCTGTATACTCTATGTCTGAAGAATTTCATTAATACGCCTTCCCAGAATTTTTGTTTTTTTTAAAGGGATATTGGCTATGCCATTGGGGGCAGGGGCACAGGAAATCTTCAATTTGCTAGTTAACCTCCGCATATCTTACACTTCAGAGTCAGGTCTACAAAAATGTGTTTTCCAGAACATAATTGCCTGCAATAGTGGTGGTGTTTTATTTTCTCCATCAGGAACCACGTACTGCTGTGTGACATGGTCTATCCGTTGATGCTCAGTGACAGCGTTCAATACTGTGGAAGTCTGGCCTGCTTGGTGCTCTCTGAATAGGGACCAGAAATGTTTACTGTCATTGGTGTTTTAAATAGAATAAGCCAATTTGCGCTATTCAGTTAGTGCCTGTGTTGGATAACCAATTATTATAACGCGTAGTTAGTTGAATAAGCTTAGCACTTTCCATCAGTGTTAAATACACATACTTCCTTACCTTCGCCCTATCCACCCGAAGTAATTTCTTCCTGAGCATAATAGCCACATCAAATCTGGTCTGGGTAATCTTCTTATGAGTTAACTTTCATCTCTGAACATCAATAGATTTTGCAAGGTTATTTGTCATCATCTCAATATTGAAATCATGTGAAACCAGCCAGGATTCAAGAGTGCCTTTGTGTTTCACAAACATATTACTGGCCTCTATCATCTTTTTGGATGACCACATGAGTTGATTCTTCTTGTTATTAGGATTTGACATAGTGGGTATATAACAAATCATATGCCTGCGAGTCATTGTGGTAGACCATGAAAGAATAGCGTGGTTGTTAAGGTCATGTGTTATACCTAATGGGCCACTACTAGAGGCCAATTTGTGATTTCCAATCACATAATCCAAATATGATTTAGAATGACCGTTTGTACAGGTGTAATTAGTCTCACAGGGAGAGAAGTTCTCCTTGTTTAGGCAAACTAAATCTATTTCATATATAAGTTTCGGCCAATTATGATCAATGACCCCCTTTGTGCACAATTCCGAAGACTGCTTACATGTCATTATCTGAACATAAATTGAGGTGCAAATTGTGCACATTCAAGTCGCCGGCAATTAGGACATTGCCGATCGGATATTAGCTATACTACCTTGTTATGGTGCTAAACATGGCAAGTAAGATTTTACATGTGAACTTGCCATCTAGTGGATCGTAAACATTGATCAGCAATATTCCTTCCCGAGTCTCTGGGCAAAGCAATGTAGCCATCATAAGGTAGGGAGAAACAAGATCAGAATGCATTGAATCTAGACTGATGTTTGCACTGGCTCCTATTGCCAAGCCGTCACTGGGATGGCCTCTCATAGGGTCAGTTGCTGAGCTGCATAATATGGCGAAACCTTCAAAGCTAAAGCTGCCTGTGAGCCAAGTCTCTTATAATAGAAAGATATCAGATGAAGACTAGCGTTGAAAAACTTTTGTTTTCCCAAAAAATGAGTTGTGCCCTCTAGTGTTCCATGATAACCAAGTTATGGTGAACTTTGTGGCCTTGTGTCAGATTATATTAGGCCAAACTGATGTTGAGACCCATTTCACAGGCAATGGGCCAGGGGATTGGCGATGGAGGCAAGTAAAGAGTCACGTTCTGAGCCAGGGTTCCTTATGTTAGAAATTAGCATGGTCAATGCTTGCTGGAAACTTTGTAATTCTACATTTATGTGCCATGCATGTGACTGTTTCTTGGATACCATCAGTCTAAGGCCAAAGGATTCCAGATCAGGGGCTCTTTGCTGCAATAAGGCTACCATCAAAGGGGAATACAAATTTGATAATCACCCAGTTAACAGAGCTATCATATTTTGGCAGGTCAATTTGCATGATCTCTGACAAATTGATCAGGTTGATTTGCGTAATCTGGGAAACAATCTCCATGACTATCTTCCTATTTAGGAAAAGACTACGCTTTGTCAGTAAGATTTCCTCAATTTTTGCCCATTTCCCTAGTGGGCATATATTTTTGTCAGAGAACAAAGCCTTTCTAGGGAGTGCAGTAGGAACTTGATTTTCTTCTCTGTTTTACCTAGTGCAAATTGCTGCTTATTTATTGGGGCCTTTCATGCAAGTGGCTCCCATTGTGCTGGTCCAATCTGGATCTGTACTGGAATGAACCCATCCAATAACCCATCAATGACACTAAGTGCACCATACCTAATGCCCAACTCTTTCTACCCACACAAGACACTACTCACAACAAGACTCACCACTATCTAGACCAAACACACACACTTACTCCCACAAGCAATCGTCTACTTACAGACACACCTAACTCGGATGCCTCATTAACGCAAGAATGCTCCCGGCAAATGTGTTAGATATTGCAGACCTTATCGTGACTAGCAACGTGGACTTTTTTAGCAATTTCTGAAACCTGGCTCCATTCAGCAGCTAATTCAGCTCTCTCTCTGGTCACTTCCGAAAATGTACACTATTTTCAGAATGGACAGAGAAGCCTTGAAGGGCGGAAGAGAAGCCTTCATTGCAAAAAATCAACTTGGCTTAAGAGAACTGCCTAATCAACAGTTCCCCTGAGGGTAACTCCTTTGCATCAATTTACCTCTCACTGCCTGCCGTACCTTGACTTTCCGCCTTATCTATACACCTCCAGGTCCAACATCCTCATTTAAGGAAGATATTACACAAGTCCTCACTTGGAACACTAAACCAGGATCCCAAATTATGTTGCTTGGGGATTTAAATCTAGGCCTCAATGACACCAATGATGACAATGCCTTAGCCCTAACTAATACTGTCACTAAACTAGTTTTTTTTCACTGCATTACCAACCCTACTCACAGTAAAGGTAGAACCTTGGACTGGCTAGCAGACCTAAAGTGTGACACAAAGATCATTTTTTTATCACACCGTGCACCTGTTCTGACCATCATGTTATCTCCTTCACCATCCAGGAAAGCCCTCTCCTAGACTCTTGCTCTATCCAAGCACCATCAGCACTCACTAGAAATACATGTAACATTACAGCTAAGAGATGACAGCCCTTATTGCACCCTATCACTAATCACTCCAAATATGCTAGCGTGGACCCATCGTCATTGGTAGGGTTGTACAATAAAACCCTACTTCAGGCTGTAGATAAAGCAGCACCTATAAAAATGTGCAAAGCCAAGCCACTTGCACACCTAAACACGTGGTACTCCACCTACCTTAAAACTATTCGTAGTACCATAAGAACAGCAGAATCGAACTGGGAAAACAGACAACGGCCCTGAACAAAGTTCACTACTGCCTCTAAAAACTACAAAGCTGCTATCCTCCAAACTAAAAGTGCCACTTACAATGAAAGAATTACAGACATCAATTCTGGCACCAAAGAATTGTTTACCATCCTTTGAAATCTAGAATCTCCTGTGCCATCACAAGAATCTTGCACCAAAGACTCAACCTGGTGCACAAATATTCAAAAAGCTTTGCTGGACAAAATGTCACTTTTACAAGTGAAAATTGAAGCAAAAGAACCTTAGCTTGCCACTTGATACTCAATTCGAAGAGCTAATGGATTGCCCTTTGAAACCTCTTACTCCATTTGAGTTTGCCCCTGTCTCTGTAACTGAAGTAAATAAAGAAATATGACTAGTCTCAAACCGTCCAGATCTCGAGGTGACATCTGCCCAGTTATAGTCATCAAAGATGCAATGGAGGAGCTAACTCTGTTCATCAAGTCCATGATAAATACTTCCTCCATAACAAGCAATGTCCCGACCAACCTTAAAGATGCCTGGATCCTCTCACTACTCAAGAAACCCACGCTAGACCCTAAAATCCCTACTAAATATCTGCCTATAACGACCGTACCATTCTTACTTTCCTATCACAGGCTCCTACGACATTGACTCTAAACTACTCGATGAAATATACCAAACTTTACAGGCTTGGATGGCTATCCACAGCCTTGTCTTAACAATGACAAAACTGAGTTACTCCATATCGGATCGCAGAACCGACTAAACAAACTAGACAACCAATTCATATACTTTAATATCGACAGCATCAGTATTAAAGTCTCCAAAAAAGTGAAAACTTTTAGCATCTACCTTGACTCAGCCCTTACGCTAACAAGACATTAATTCACTGCCTCAGCTGCGTCCTACACATCAAAACCTATTAATACCTTTAGACCTTTCCTTTCATCAGACATCTGCATTACCATGGCCAGAGCCCTCATACTATCTAGACTAGACTATTGTAATTCCTTGTATGCCAGAATGAACAGCCGTAACGTGAACAAATGACAGGTGCTACAAAATAACACTTTAAGAGTGACGCTCAATATCCCAAGAGCCAACCGCATTACTTCAGCAAGACGAAATGTCCACTGGCTCCAAGTCCAGGATAGAATTGACTTCAAAACCCAATCACTAACATTGAAGTGCCTCTCGAATTCAGCCCCAAAATATCTAGTGAACAAATTCACAAAAAAACAATCTAACAGACCTCCTCGGTTTACACATGCACACTTTCTAAAGATTCCTAGATTTAAACTTCAAAAAGCAGGGTGTAACAGCTTCTCTGTCCTAGCTGTGAAACTCCATGGTCACAGCTCTAAGAGAAAAATGTGAATACCTGGCTTTTTGCACATGAGCGATAATGTTGCTCCTTTGCTAACAATTGTATTCTGTCATGAAATGTATCTTTCGCAATGTTTTCATTTGTATCACTACTGTACTGAAATGTCTTTCCCTATTGCAACAGTACTGTAATCATCAAGGAATGCGCCCAGATACCTTTGGGATAGGTGCGCTTTACAAATGAACACATAAATAAATAAATAACTATATAATATTAACCACTTTCTTTTCTCCAACTGTTTCTTTATAATGTGCAGCGTTGCTAGGTTTAATCGGGTGTGCAGCTTCATTGCCATGTAGTTCCGGCGGCACCTCCAGCCAGCAGTCCAAATAGCCTTGTAATGGGCCTTGCAGTTGGACTTGCCTAATTATGCCATCCCATGTGGTATGAGTAACAATGTTCTTAGGTTCAGTGGTTCATTTTCGGGGCTTACAGAAAGAATCTGATCCTGATGGCCCATGTCCTGCTGTCGTTATGCAATCTTTGAACTTTTCCTTATTTTCCTGCAATTTATGTTTCCCTTTTTGCCCCCTGGCGAGATAGTACCCAAGAACAGATTTCTTCTCCTTTTAGTAGTGATTGGGGTAGCTGGAAGTATAATCTCCTCATAGTCCCATTCTCTGTTTTCAGGTGCATGGACATCAACGCAGTCCAATTCTAATATTGCCGACAGACTTGGAAGTTTCCCATTTTGGTGTGTTTGAGTTATGCATTCTTCTGTTTCAGGTCGTAGAGTAATGACATTTTCCCTTCCGGTGTCAGGGTGCTGGCCCGTTTGCATATATGTCGGGGTTACCTAGAGCGCCTCTCCTACCTTCACAATTTTTTGTTTGAAATCATTTTGCTTCTGGGCGGTGCTAGAGCATAGGCTCATTAACGCCTCAATGCTTGAAGCAATAGCATTGAGTCTGGATACCGCCATTGCATTGGTTTCAGCATCGCAGGTGCTCCGATCATTGGAGCATTCCAGCTCGCTTCCATCTTCACTATCACTGGTGGTTGTTTCTAGGGAGTGGATGTTGAGGCGTACCATGGCAAGTCCAGAGAGGTGGGAGGTTTATACCTGTTTGGTTGGCTCTGTAGAGGCTTCAGGTATTTCCCTAATCCCAATGAGTCCCTACGGAGACCCAGGCATAATTTTATAAGTGACTGGTTATTACCAAAGTTATGCAATGGGCATACAGTTTGGGGAGGATTGGGGGGTTATTTAAGTTCAACTTGTGCAGGCGTTAGCCATGCATTGAGGAAGGCTGTTATTGGGGGCTGAGTTTCATTGGTTTGGTCAGGTTTACCCATTTTCTCCGGCCTTCTTGGTCTTTTCAGGAGGCCCGTACTGGTGCTGCATAGGCCACTTTTCTGGAAGCCACATGCTTCGTAGCTTAAGGAGGCTTATAGGGGGTGTTGTATTAGCTGATCTTCCATCCCACAAATGCAGTACTTAGGTGGGGCAAGAAAGGGGCTCAGAGCTTTCCTTAAGGGCAGAGTAAGGTTTCCAACCGAGACTGTGTTCAGCTTCAGGTCCTGTGAGACAATCTCTATGTGCGACACTGTGGCCCACATTCATGGAATTATTTGCGTGTAAAATCGGAGTTTGTGTACCATTCTGCCTGCAAGTCGCCATTCGTCAAAAAGGGATTTGCTGGCAGAATGGCACACAAGTCCATGTTTTACATGCAAATAATTCCATGAATCAAGGCCTGTGTGCTTAGTTCATTCAATATCCCCCATTCAATGTCGATGTCCCAGATAAGTGATACTTAAGTCTTATGGAAACTGTATTCACTCACTAAAGGTCACGTGAAAAAGATCACAGTATTTAGAATTTACACCGCTTGGGACATGTAACTCTGATGGCTTGCCGCCACAACCGCCTCCACCTCCTGCCAAAAATCAAACACACTGGCAAACACTGCACGCCCTCCGCGTGGGTGTCTGGATTTTAGTTTCTGTGCTGCTGCTGCCAATGGATGGCTCCTGCCTTGAACACTGCAATGAAGGAAAGACTACTAGATTCCAGTTAGGTGCCGCAACAGTAACACCAAACTCACTGGCACACACCAGGCATGCTCAGCACGTGTATCTGGTTTTTAGTGTCTGTGCTCTAACTGGCAATGTATTGCTCCTCCCCTAAGCAGGACAAGGAAGGAAAGACCACTAGACCCCAGTAACGTGTTGTGCCAGTAACACCATGCAAACAAAGAGGAACTCCAGATACTCCAGGAACAGGAGAGTAGAAGACTGGAATAGAACAGAGGCGTGTTCCCGTGTAAAAAATATTAGACAATTGTTTGAAGGGCCTCCAGCAATTACTCAATTGGAAGCTGTCACGAGTAAATCAAATAATTTGGTAGACAAATGTTTATATATCACCTGACCTCATTTGTTTGTACAGTATATATTGTTATTGACACAAATCAACAGAGATATAGTGGTTCAAACAAAAATGTTATTGTTTATAAGCAAGAAAAAAACAAATATTAGAGCCTGTGTAAACTGTTTTTGATTACATCATTACTTCATAAAGAAAATATTGTCACAGGTAAATATCACAAACACTGTGACTTATATTTAAAGAACTTGTAATATCTTGATAATACACAAATACCTATAGCTTTAAAAAGGAAATAAACAGAGAAGCTGAGTTGAGCGGATGACACTCAATCTGACAGCAGCCTAGGTCTGTCTATAAGGCTAGATGTGCAGAATGGGCCATGAAACAGACTCTAGCTAACTGTCCCTAGCCTAGTAAGGGCTAGTATCTTTGGCCTTTTTGTGTGGCAAAGTCACACCAACGTGTAGAAAAAGGCTGGGTAAATTTGAATTACAGCACAGATAACAATAAAGTTGTAGACTTATTCAAAACAAGAAGCTGAAAAAGTGTACATAAGGCTGAAATAATGTACAAATTCACCATGACCCATCATAAGCATTGGGTCAAAAAGCAAGGAGGTTTTTAATTGTAGGTCCTCTAAACCCAGCCTGGGCTGTAAATGTTATGCAAACAAAGAGGAACTCCAGATACTCCGGGAACAAAAATGGAGTAGAAGACTGGAATAGAACAGAGGCGTGTTCCTGTATAAAAAATATTAGACAATTGTTTGTAGGGCCTCCAGCAACTACTCAACTGTCCCGTTTGATAGAGGCTAGTGGACTATCTACAATATCTGATATATCAATGTCCTCCTCCCCTTCCTCCTCACCTGTCTCTTCAGAGGAGGGTTCTCGTCTGGAAGTCTTGTTCTTGGGTCTTTTCTTCTTTGTGAAAAGATACGGCCTTCCGTGGGAAGAAGCCACCTGATTCCCTGATAAACAGGGAAGCAGCCGGCCCCCGTCCCGCAGGAACCAATACGAGAGGAAAAAAGCAGCCGCTTAAAAAAAAACCTCTCTACGGATGTTGCTGTAGCCGATTCCGTTCAGGACGCGATGGCAAATGACGTCCGGACTTGCAGGTAAGAAGAGCAGGAGCAGCAGGTAACCTTGGAGATGGAGGTACAAGTTCCACAAGGCAGCTGAGGACCGGAGACGTCCGGACTTGGAGCAAAACTGGTAATGAGCAGGAGGCAGTGCAAAGGACCAGAGAAAACAGGCACCCCAAAGGGGGAACACCTTCCGGCCCGGGAAACGGGCTGTAAGGGAAGCACCGACAGGGACCAGGAAAGTGGTCCGGAAAAAGGCAGCAGGAAGGGAAAAAACTACTATGGTGCGGGAACCGTAAGGAAGGGAAAACAGAGAAGAGGAAGAGAGGGGGAGTAGGAAAAACAGAACAACAGGTACGGGGCAAAGGTATGGAGTAGCACGCCAAAAGAGCGAAAGGAAACAAAGTTGCAATGCACAGAGCCCAGAGAAGGGCGTGGATAAATACGGAAAGGAGAAAGCAAAGGAAAAAGACTAGACCGCCAAACCAGGAAGTGAAAGAGAAACACGGGACATCCTAACAGCGCCGCCAACGCCAAACCTTCCATAGCTGCCAGCGGCCACCAAAATACGGCGGCATGAAAGTATGCCCCCCCTAAGGGACACTCCCCCCGGCTTACCCGGGAACAGGCGGTGAAATCGTTGAACCAATGCCGGGGCGTGTACATGAGACACCGGTTCCCAGGAGTCCTCCGAGTGAGGATACCCCTTCCAATGGATCAAATATTCCAAACGACCCCGCCGATAGCGGGAGTCATGAACGGAGGCCACCTCATATTCATCGGGAGGAACCACAGCGGGCACCGGATCCCATGGCAAAGGGCGATGGTAGGGATCTCCCTTGCATTCAATCAGGAGAGAGGAATGAAAAACAGGATGGAGACGGTGCATGTGCTTGGGCAACAGAAGGCGGAAGGTCACCAGGTTGATCCGGCGAAGTATAGGAAAAGGACCCAGGAAACGGGGAGACAGCTTAGAGGGGTGAAGCCAGCGAGGCAGATACTTAGTAGACAACCAGACCTTGGTGCCCTTCCGCCACGCCGGTACGGGCAAGCGCTTAAGATTGCAGTAAGATCGATACCGAAGACTGCTTGCTCGCAAACTTCCGGCAGCCAACTTGTGGGCCTCCGAGATACTGGTAAGTAGTGCATCCACAGATGGGGTGACAGAAGGAGGAAAGGAGAGAGGAGTAAAGCTGGGATGGAAACCATAAGAACAAAAAAAGGACTGAGACCAGTAGCACTGTGCTCGGCATTGTTATAGGAAAATTCTGCGGTGGCTAGCAGGCTGACCCAATTACCCTGTTGGGCATTAGTGAAGCACCTAAGATACTGCTCCAGCGTGGCATTGGTCCTTTCCGTCTGCCCATTAGTCTGCGGGTGGAAGCCTGATGACAAGGCACGTTCGATTCCCAGTCTATCACAAAGCTCCTTCCAGAATCTTGAAGTATACTGAGGACCTCTGTCGGAGATAATCTTGTCCGAAGTTCCATGCAAACGAAATACTTCTCTGACGAATACAGCCGCCATTTCGGCGGCAGTGGGATGACCGGCCAAGGGAGTGAAATGAGCCATCTTGGTGAAGCAGTCGACGGTAACCATGATGCACGAACAACCTTCTGAGGGCGGCAGATCCACAATAAAATCCGTCGAAATAAGGCTCCAAGGTCTCTTTGGAAGATCCTGTTGTTGGAGAAATCCAATCGACTTCTGAGTGCAATGTTTGGACCGACAGCATACTGGACAGGACTTGACATAGGATGAAACATCCTTGGCCATGCTGGGCCACCAGAACCCGCGATGGAGTAATTCCAGTGTGTTCTTAACACCTCTGTGACCAGCCGTTGGGTTATCATGACACCACTTTAAAGCCGAATGATGGGTGGAAATGTCTGGCAGGAATAACCGCTGTTGTTTAAAACACAAGCCATCTTAAATGGATATGTTCTTTGTGAGAGGAGAACTAGAAAACATGCTGGTAGACTGTGTGGCCTTGCGAACCTCTTCCAAAAAAGACTCCACCGTACAGATTACCTTGACCTCAGGAAGCATGAGAATAGGGAATTCCTTCTGGGACACGCCTGGATAAGGCCTTCTTGAAAGGGCATCAGCCAGGATGTTCTTGGACCCTGGCAAGTAAATCAATGTGAAATCAAATTGGGAGAAGAAGTGTGCCCAACGGGCCTGACGGGAGTTGACACATTCCATCTTCTGCAGAATCTTAAGATTCTTATGGTCAGTTCTGATTTCAAAGGGGTGATTAGACCCTTGTAGGAGATGTCTCCACTCTTCGCAGGCGGATTTCATGGCCAGGAGTTCCTTTTCTACTACCAAATAGTGTGTCTGGCTGTTGTTCAACGTCTTGGATATGTAGGCAACAGGATATTCCAGACCCTCATGCTCCTGTAGAAGAGCTGCACCCAGAGCAGCAGCAGAGACATCTGTTTCTACAATGAATTTTAAACCTTGATCTGGTTGATGAAGAACCGGGGCAGAGCAAAAATCCTCCTTCAGTTGTTGAAAAGCCAAGTTTGCCTCAGAAGACCAGACAAAGGGCATTGAAGACTTTTTTAACAGTTTTGTAATGGGAAGGACGCGGTCCGAGAAACCATGGATGAATTTGCGGTAAAAATTAGCAAGCCCTAGAAACCTTTGGACGTCCTTGATGGAATGGGGTGTGGGCCAATGCAGTATGGCGTCTATCTTAGCGGGATCCATCCGAATTCCCTCCGAGGACAGGATGAACCCAAGATAGTTTACTTCAGATGCTTGAAAAACGCACTTCTCCGCATTGACCTAAAGTAGGTTGTCTTGCAGTCTTTGGAGGACTTGGTGAAGGTGATTAGAGCGGAGTTGGGCGTCCTTAGAATAAACCAGGATATCATCAAGGTAGACAATAGCACAATGAAAAAGCAGATCAGAAAAAGTGCGGTCCATGAATCTTTGAAAAACAGATGGAGCGTTGACCAGACCAAAAGGCATGACGCAATACTCGTAGTGTCCGAAAGGAGTGCGAAAAGCAGTCTTCCATTCGTCGCCTGAACGAATCCTCAAAAGGTGGTAGGCCCTTCTTAGATCGATTTTAGGAAAGATCTTAGCTCCTTTTACTGCTTCCAGAATGTCTCCGATCAGCGGCATGGGATACCTATCCCTTAGAGTGACTTGGTTGAGGCCCCTGTAGTCGATACAAGGTCGAAGTTCGCTCGAACCCTTCTTCGGAACAAAAAAATGTGAATCTCCAGCGGGAGAGAATGATGCTTGGATCAGGCCATGATGTAAATTAGAATCCAGATATTCCTTGAGAGCTTCCTTTTCCTTGAGGGAAAGAGAAAACATTCACCCAAAAGGAATAACAGCATTGGGCTGGAGAATGATTTGACAATCTTCTGGTCGATGAGGAGGTAGCTCTTGAGGGACATCGTCCTTGAACACCTCCTGATAGCGGAGATAATCTTTGGGGATGCTATTAATCTTCAAAACATCCGGTCTGGAGGCTAGATCGGGAAGAGTGTGGACAGTGGTATGCAGGGTCTGCGTAGAACAGGACTGACGACAAAAAGTTGAAGTAAATGACAGCTGATTTTTTGTCCAATCAATGGTCGGGTTATGCTTCCGAAGCCAAGAGACCCCCAAGATCACTGGAAAATGTGCTGCTCGGATCAGGTCGAATTGAATGGTTTTGCTGTGATGGAGGATCTTCATCTGCATAGGAGTAGTGGTATGGGTAATGAGGCCCGAGCTCAGGGGTTTTCCATCAACTCCTTCCACCTTTTGGTCCTCATCTTTCTGCAAACGGCGAATGCCGACCTTGTCAGCCCAAACCAAATCCATAAAGCAACCTGCAGCGCCGCAGTCCAGTAACGCCAGGACCTCATAGGTCTGCTGAGAGATGAACAACTCGACTCCTACTACCATTAGACGGTTGTCTTCTGTGGTATTCACAGGTGTGACTGATAAAGAAACAAAGGGACCAGTAAATCCCCCTCGGTAACTTGTCCCTACTAGTTCCGAGGAATGGAGTTTCCCGATCCTCGTGGTGGTACATCAGGGCAGTCCCTCAGAATGTGCTGGTTGGATCCACAATACATACACAGGTTGTTCTCCCTGCGTCTTCTTCTTTCTTCCGAGGTAAGTGGCCCTTGAGTAGTCCCAATCTGCATTGGTTCTTCTTTTGACAGACAGGTAGGAGAGGGGGAGGTAATCCCAGGATCGGCCATAACAGGAAAACCACGCTGCTTCCGATGTTCAGACCGCCGCTCTGATAGGCGGAAAATCCAGCTGTACCACCGTAGACCACAAGTCGGTTAACGTAGCGGGTCTGGTTATCCTTGCTAATTCGTCCTTAAGGTCTTCCTTCAGTCCTCGACGAAAAATGGAATACTGGGCGTTCTCTTGCCAGCCTGCGTCTGCAGCCACCCATTTAAAGCGGGAGATGTAGGACAGAAGATCAGAATCTCCCTGTCGAATATCAAGTAACCGTTCGCTGGCAACTACAGCAGTTTCTTGCCTTTCAAAGGCCAATTTGAGCTGGGCGGTAAAACCGGCGTAATCGTGTAGTAACGGGCTGGCACCGGTCACTAGTCGAGTAGCCCAGGAAAGAGCATTGCCCGTAAGATTAGAAACCAGAAAACCTATGCGGGCTGGATCTGAGGCATAGGTTTGGGGTCTGAAGATGAAATAGATTATACAAGCCTCCATGAATTCTTTAAATTTATTAGGTGAACTATCATATTTGCCGCAGGCTAAGGGCATGGGAGGTAGATCACTCCGGGACTGTTCGAAGCGGTCGACTCGCTGTCTCAGCGTAGTGTTTTCGGCCTTCACAGCCTGTAATTCTAATGTCAAATTCTGCTTTGCTGTAAGCAGCTCTTGGGCCTGTTCCGGGGTAGTCATTGATATCTCCTTTTGGCGTTGCAAACTGTCACGTTTGATAGAGGCAAGTGGACTATCTACAATATCTGATATATCAATGTCCTCCTCCCCTTCCTCCTCACCTGTCCCTTCAGAGGAGGGTTCTCGTCTGGAAGTCTTGTTCTTCGGTCTTTTCTTCTTTGTGAAGAGATACGGCCTTCCGCGGGAAGAAGCCACCCTGATTCCCTGATAAACAGGGATTGACGGCCCCTGTCCCGCAGGAACCAATACGAGAGGAAAAAAGCAGCCGCTTAAAAAAAACCTCTCTACGGATGTTGCTGTAGCCGATTCCGTTCAGGACGCGATGGCAAATGACATCCGGACTTGCAGGTAAGACGAGCAGGAGCAGCAGGTAACCTCGGAAATGGAGGTACAAGTTCCACAAGGCAGCTGAGGACCGGAGACGTACGGACTTGGAGCAAAACTGGTAATGAGCAGGAGGCAGTGAAAAGGGCCAGAGAAAACAGGCACTGCAAAGGGGGAACACCTTCCGGCCTGGGAAACGGGCTGTAAGGGAAGCACCGACAGGGACCAGGAAAGCGGTCGGAAAAAAGGCAGCAGGAAGGAAAAAAACACTACGGTGCGGGAACCGTAAGGAAGGGAAAACAGAGAAGAGGAAGAGAGGGGGAGCTTGCACGGGGGGAAGTATCCGCACGAGGAAAAACAGAACAACAGGTACGGAGCAAAGGTATGGAGTAGCACGGCAACAGAGAAAAAGGAAACAAAGTTGCAACGCACAGAGCCCAGAGAAGGACGTGGCTAAATACGAAAAGGAACCAGGAAGTGAAAGAGAAACACGGGACATCCTAACGGCGCCGCCAACGCCAAGCCTTCCATAGCCGCCAGCGGCCACCAAAAGACGGCGGCATGACATCAACTGGAAGCTGTCACGAGTAAATCAAATCATTTGGTAGACAAATGTTTATATATCACCTAACCTAATATGCTTTTACAGTGTGTGTTTGGCGCCAGTAACACCAAACACACTCAAACACAGTGCAAACATATTCCACCTGCATCCACCAGGTGCCACTTAGCAATATTTTACAGATCTTTTGTAAATGCATGTTCCTTATGTGTACAAAAAGCACAAATGATAGTGCTCTTAATGCGCCTATGCATTTTTATACTTTAAATAAAAAGCCACTAAAATCATACATTTATAAAAGAACTGCACTGTGCTTACATGCAGATGCCTTATGTTTTCCAAGCATTTCTATCAGACCCCTTATAGTGCCAACATACTCCAACTCCTTACATCAACTTCCACCTAATACTACCATACATGTGTATAGCAAGTTCATTACCTTTCCTTTCCAAAAATGTAAGTACTGCTCCTGCACCCATACACTGTGAGCCTCATCATGAATTGGGTGGTAACCTTAAATGTGGCGGTAACGATATTACCGCTGCATTTAAGGGGCTGCCAACAGCTCCAAGCTGGGTGTAAATGCACCGACTTAACTCCCATTTTTGGGTGCAATTGGCACAGCGCTATTATTGGCACGGGCACTAATTGCGCCGAAAAATCTCCATTGGGTTCAATGGACCCAATGGGGAATGGGGATTTACAGTTATTCCCCAACCTGCGATCCAGCGGTACTACCGCTGGACAGTTGTGTGGTAATGCAAATACAGTTGGCCGGTATCCCGTTCGGATACAGCCTAACTCGTGATGAGGCCCATGTTGTTTAACTTAAATACAGAAAAAAATAAGCATTACTACAACACATCAACGTTCCCTACTTATAAACCTATACTATTTTAAAGCCAGTGCTACCACATTCCATATAGTGGCACAGTGTTACATATCATTAAAACAAGTACAAAATTAAAACAGTTCCCAAAATGTGCATGCATATTTCTTACTTCAAAAACACACAGAGATAGTTGAAATCCTAATTCACCTATGTATTATTTGTCTTTCAATAAATTGCTACTAAAAAGAGCAATGCTAAATGCAACACTTTTCCATACATATGAAGGGCAAGTCCTTTACAACCAGTGCTATAAGATCCTATATAGTAGCATCATAGCGAACATACATTGGTACACCGCACATAACACAACTCGATTCACTCCTTTTTCCAATAACTGATCCTACCATGATACAAAGAAACTATTTCAACTGTACCACTAACTAACTTTCTTATATTACTACAGAAAAAAAACAGATACACAAACACCTCTACCAAACAAAGAAAACTCTTCACATGCTACAAAGTAAATATATTGATGTAGCATGTATGTTTCTGTCATTGAAATAACATAATTTCCCTATGTATTAGCCTAAATCATTATTTTTCATGCAACAGTATTGTATTACAATGTAACTGATTCCATTGCAGCAGTATTTCCAATCCCATCTTAACATTCCTCCTTATTAAATTAACCACTGGTTACCTATTAATTAACACCACAACTTTCTCTCATAAACCTTCTGTAGCACAATTGCATTTCTTTAGTCTTGCATAGCCATATCTTCATCCATTGCTGAAATCACATACAACAACGTTCACACTCATATAATTCCAAACCACTAACACGCATTACCACACATACACAAACTTCCTCACCCCTTTACAATTACAACCACACAATCCTCATACTTGTACAGTAAATCACACCATTGTAGCAACCACTATCTTTTTGACCACAGCACAATGTTCTTCAGTATTCAATAACACCACCACTCCCTTATTCACTAATACCACTATTATGCAACACATAGTAGTACAAACACTTTATCACCCATTCCCCATCACATACACATACATATTCCACACAACACTTCTCTACTGAATATCAACTCTGTGTACAACAAAGAAACGATAGGGTATATAATAAGAAAGACAAGCCAAATAGTCACCCAACAGTAAAACAATGTATACAAAACAAAGCTAGTAAAACTACTGAAGCAAATTAAACCAGTCAGCACTAAAAAAGTAAGCCCCCTCCTTCAACTAAAACCAAAAGAAATGCAAAGTCAACTACCACAGACGGATCCTTCAAGCTCTGATTGACAGTACATTTAAATGAAAGAGAACAATGACCACAACTGACCCTGGTCAGCTTTAAAGTGAGGAAGCGGCTGCCACCTCAGGCCTTGTAACCTAATCAATAAGCACAAGTTACAAGACCACTTGGAGCAATATGGCCTGAGGGGGCCGGCACCTCGCTTGCGTTGATGCTGAGCAGGGTCTGTCTAATACCTCATAAATAAATATCTCATACAACACTAAGAAAACACATGGCATCCACATTATTGTTTGAATCTGTGCTACTGTCAGACCCTGCAAGTATTGCATTCTTAAGGTCAACCTGCCATGAGGTCCATATGAAAACAGCAGGTATCTCTGAGTATGGAGCTGCGAATACATGGGGAATTGCAAATCCTGCTGGCAAGTGTGAGACACACAAGGATAACTTGCTTGTGTATATATAAAATATACGCCTGTATGGTTTAAAGATCCTCTAAGTTCCCGGTGCTGAGAGACCAATTGTTTGACTTTTGCTGACTTGCATTATGGTATTTGTATTCTCCTAGTCACAATGGGGGGAATAATGCCACAATTCCACACTTTTTGCTTAATATAGTTATTTGAGGATTTATATATTTGAATGATACTTTGTTATGTATACTTTCAAGTTATCTTTGTAAAGCAGAGTGTTGTTGAAAGCCAGACATGGGCATGATGAGGGAAACTTATGAGAGGGCAAGTAAGTCATGAGTACATGCCCGAGATGTGGCAAGAGAGGTGCAATTGTGAAAATGGTGCCTCTTTTGATGAAGATAGTTCTTCTATTTTATCGGATAATCTAAAAAATATGTCACAAGTCCTACTGCTCAGGGACCTTAATCTAGGTTTCAATGACCCCAAAGACAAGCAATCCTCTTCTGTGGCTTTTACCCTAGCAGACCTTGGTTTCACACGGAGAGGGAACTCACCTACCCATAACAAAGGGAGAATACTCGACTGGGTGGCTGGCCATAACTGTAACACGACGATCTCTGCCAACAACCCACAAATCCGAACATACCACCACCTCCTTGCATTTACGCTAGCAACTAAAATACCCATTCCTATTACAGCCTCATTTGCACCACCCTCCCTAACTAGGATAAAAAAAGAACATCACTGATGATAAACTCCTACCCCTCATCCTACCTACTCTCAATTCACCCCAGGACAACTTGGAGCTCAATCTGCTCGTAGATGAGTATATTAAAACCATGACCACTAGTCTTGATACCATTGCACCAATAAAATTGAGACAGAGTGAGCCCAAAAGGCACCTCAAATCTTGGTTTACCCCACACCTGAAAAACCTCAGAAATGAAAAGAGGAAATGCGAAGCCTCATGGAGATTACTACCCTCCTCTGAAAATATGAAAAATCTAACTACCATATCATTCCAATATGAAAAAGATATACTTCTAGTGAAACAAGAAACTTATTGGGCCTCATTACGAGTTTGGCGGTAGCCATGGAGCTGCTTACACAAATGCCTAAATAATGCGGTGCCTCACTACCTAACCAGGAGAATCAATAGAAAATCCTTGTGTTGGCCAATTAGAACAACCAATACTAATTGCCTATCCGTGCCCAGATTTAAACTCTCCAAAGTCGGGGGTAGCAGCTTCTCAGTTACGGTAGTGCTGCTTTGGAACTTCCTACCCTATCCTCTACAAGCTGACCAAACCTACCTCAACTTTAGACAAAACCTTACTAAATGGCTCAAAGACACCGACCAGTAATTGTATCCATACCAGTGGGAACAGTAACCTTACCCAGTACACCCCCCTGACCACCTGCCCTGTGTGCTTGGCACCAACCACTTTGTGTATATAGTGTACATCTCTGTACAAATGTGTATTGTATTATATATTACTATAACCCTGCCTGTACATTTCTGGCTCGTATATTCAATGCAACTTTATCTTTTTATGAATCTATGATTTGACCTTTACTATACTTGTATATGTATATATTGTCATGTACCTTTTGCCTTGCCTATAACTAAGCTTAAGGTCTTCATGGACCGCCGCACCCTGATACCCCCGGGTCTGGCACGCATGATAAATGAATAAACAAACAAACAAACAAACAAACAAACAAACAAACAAACAAACAAACATACTGTGTATGTATCTCAAAATATAAAGTAGAAGTACTACTGAATACACACATATATACATATGTAAACATATTCTATTTATTAAATAGCTCTTGCTACGTATGCAATGTGATTGGGACCATCACACACACAGTTAATAGCAGAAAAGATTGTAAGGCATAATCATGGCTACAACAGCACTGATTACTGCGTGGCATACATAGTCACGGCTATCCGCAGGGAGAGGAGTAATTTTGACTATATTTATGCCAATTGTATGCCGTGTATCTTTTTGGACTACTGTTGGATTGCGTAGCTGTGGCTACCCGATAGCTCAACCAAGACTGTGTCACAGAAACAACACGTATTATAGGGTGAATAGGAGAGGACAGGGGAGGTGTGGAGGTAGTCAGGGGAGTGGGTGGGTGCTGGTAGAGATGTAGGGGCACTGGGTGAGAGCCCGCACAAGCAGAAAAACATTTGTGTTGCTCTTTTTCCTAACAGCCACAACTATAACAAACAGAAACAGACACATTTATTGGGTCTTCTCATACGCACAGGTAGAGAGCAATGTGCCGGCCTTAGATTTGCGTAACCCGCAGCTAGGCAACATTTTGTTTGAAATTCCATCACAGAAACGACAAGTGTTATATGGGGAATGGGAGAAGGGAGGTGAGGAGACCATCAGGGGAGTTGCGGGAGCTCAAATAGATGTTGGGGGGACCTGATGAGGGTTTGGGAGTGCAGGAAATCATTATTCCCACCATTATTCCCGATAGCTGCAGCTACAAAGCAATCAATTTCATTGGGTGTTGCTGTACACGCGGGTATATAGCAATCACCCAGGTGATATGATAAGATATGGCATTCATAACGTGCCTATACTGTTGCAAGGCGCGATGAGGCAAGGGTGAGGAACAGAGGGAAGACAGAGACAGCTTTCTTACTAGGCCAGGTGACATTGAGATTGTGCAAGTGCAAGGGGGTGGAGAAGGGGAAAGTGTGAGGGGGAATGAGGAGGGGAAATGCTGTACATAGGATAACAGTAAATCAATGGAAACAAATATAGGAACAATAAATAAGAAGTGGGACCAGCTGGTGGCAAGTGCAAGGGTACGTGCAGACATCAAGTGTCAAGTGCTTGCAAGGGGCTGTAGGGATACAGAACAGCCCCAGAGTGCAGGGGGGCAGTGCAGGTGTGCAACTGGTGGGGAGGGGAACTGGACTCGAGAACAGAGGGTAGCCAGGTGACCAGTGCAGTTTCGGTTTCAGCCAAGTAGTTCAACATGGGAGAGGAGAAGAGAAAACAGAAGCAAGATGAAGGTCTTGAGATGCTTCCGGAACTGGATGTGGTTCTCCTCAAGTTTCAGAGAGGAAGGGAGGCTGTTGCAGAGGGAGGCCCCAGCCAAAGAAAGAGATCTACCACCAAGTCGTTGCTTGGATAAGCAACTGACCCTGAGGGAGTTGGAGGTGGATTAGCGAAGAGCTCGAGAAGGAAGATATTTAGGAAGAGAGAGTTGAAGGTATTGAGGCCCCATGCCCCAGAAGGCCTTGTTGACAATGCAGAGGATTTTTAACTTAATCCTCACAGCCACTGGGAGCCAGTGCAGAGATTTCAGCCGTGAAGAGATACAATCCCTGGGCTTGAGGCCAGGGACAATTCTTGCAGGCCTGTTCAGGATGAGTTGCAGAGGGCGGAGAGTAGAGGCAGAAAGAGGCTGTTGTAGTAGTCCAGCTTAGAAAGAACCAGAGATCTGAAGACAGTGAGATCTTGGGGGAAGAAGAGGAAAGGAAGAATACCTCTCAGGAGGTACAGCTGGTAGTGTGACTTCTTAGAGACGTCAGAGATGTGAGGAGGGAAGGAGAGTGTGGAGTCGAAGATGACCCCAAGCTTTTTAGACTCACAGGTGGGAGCAGGAAGAGGGCCAAGTGTCGACGGCCAGACTGAGACAGGAAAGGAGAGGCGGGTGTGCCTTGTTAATGTTAATGTATCCCGTCAGCCACACCTTTCTGTGCAATAATCATATTATTATATAGATGCTAGAGCACATCATTTTAAATATATTTCTGATGCAATGTCCTCACCTCTATCCTTGTCTCCTTTGAACTTTTAAAGATTGATAAGGTATGTTTTTGAGTCATTAAAACAATTACCTGGATCCATGGTTACAGTAAGGTATTTATAGCTGTGTATTGAATACCCGTGGCTATAACAAGATGGTTGGAAAACAAAATGGTTTGTAGGTGCTTCAGTGTTTGCAATTGTTTGCAATTGTTTGGTGTTAATGTTGTAATTGTGTAATTACCTGTGACGTGTTGGCCATTTTATTACTTTGCTTACTATAGTCTCTTTTTGTGCTTTTTTTGAAAGTATAAAAGCCACCATTTTGTACACTTTTCTCATTCTGATTGTAGCACTCACACTGTGCAAATGCTGAGTGTGTGGGTGATGTGAACATAAGTGTCAGTAAATATGCACAAATGTAAAGGTCTATTTTCGACTTGCTCACATCAAGTGGCATTTAATTGTACCGACCAGATGCATAGAGTAGGTTGCCCTGCCCTACTATTGCTCAAGTGGACACCACAGTCTAATGATGTCTGCAATACTAGACACTCAATTTAGTGGCACACTGTTCCTTTCAGATATTATTGTAAACTTGTTCTGTTTATATTTTATTTTCACAAATGTCCAACACAAAACATTTGGTCACTGAACATAGCAACAACTATACAACCATACCCCCAATAATCTACGCACTTGCCATGGTCACAACTGATATGATAGGTTATTTATAACAAGCTTAATACCCAGAGGTTTCTAAGCGCAGACCCAGGGAATCGAACCTGTGGTGCTCTGTGTCGTCTTGCTTCCATGGCGAGCATGTTGCCGCTGAGCTATCCTCCCGAGACAGGGGACTATACTCTTTAGGCAAGGTATAACCTCGACATGGCGACACCCAGCCAGACATCTGACTCTGGCCATTGCCAAAACTATACAACCATGCCCCCATCATCTACACTCTAAAATGAACTATATTGTATTTTACTTATAGACAAAAAAGCACAAAATATACTCTTCTCACCATATCCAACTAAGTGTATGTACCTACAGCTAACCACATTATTCAATGTACAAAGTTCATATTCATTACATAATCACTATGCACATATTACTGTGTCAATGGCCAGTGTCCAGATGGCATATGCAACAACTGACATGTGTATTTTTGTTCCACACACATACATATTACTCACACTCACTGCTTTCATAAAATATGTATAAATATACCAAGGCACAGAACACCTCCTCGTCCAAATGATGTCTGTGGACAGATGTCTGTGTTTGCAGGTCAAAATACGACCACAGACAGTAAAATTGTTCACAGCACCCACACTTTTTCCACTTATAAAAATGGCTCCATCTTAACTTTTTTCACTGCGCCACCATTTCTAGACACTCTTTCGTCCACAAAATAACTCCACATCTATTTTACAGAGTTTGATTTTGCCACGCTGTCCGCGAACAAAGGGAAAAGTCTGAGGATCCAATAAGGTGATTTTTTTTCAAAAGGTTTGACACAGCTCATGTTTTTAAATAACCAATCAGCGTGCGTGTTTATTTTCCGTGAACACTACACTGCCCCCTGATTGGTTCATAGGTGTCCGTGGACTCCGAACAGGGAAATGAGTCTGCTGACCAGACGCAATTATCAAATAATGTTTGTATTTAGTATATGGCCATTTAAAAAAATGAAATACTGAACAGATTTACACCAAATTTGTAAAAGCATGCTTTCAGACAAGGCCGCCACACCTTGCACAAATTTGGTGCACATCCTTTCACCAGTTTGGGCTGTAGACGTGTGTTAGGCAAAATTGCATGCAGTACCCTCTGGGACCACCATATACAATTAGGACTACAGGTGTAAGCAAAACCAACCTTTGGTATAAGTCTGTACTACACAGTTTTTGGTAGCGAGCTGAGCAGCCAGGCTTATCTCAAGTGGGAATGTGAGCAGTACAAGGACGTTACACAGAGGTTTTACAATCACAGTGGTTCAAGTAGACACTTATACTCAGGGTTTCTTGGTAAAAAACTTATTATTTTATTACACAGTCATTTAGAAAACATTAACTAGAAGGGGGCAACTTAATATTATACACAAACACACTTCAATGCCAAACCAATAGGTTTCTGAGTAAATTAGGCTCCCCTGAAATAGGAGCAACATGGCATTTCAGTTAATTTGAATGGGCGTCAAAAGACACAAGTTAAAAGAATAGATCATAAATACTTTCTTAGGCAGTGGAAATAGTTCCAGTCCACTAGAGGACTTGATTCAGTTCAATATGCCTAGGCCAAGTCGATGGGCTAGTGTCTTGGATAGGAAACAGCTGTTCTTGTAGTAAACGGTAACGTCTTTGCCAATGTTCTCAGAAGTAGCTTGTACGAAAAATAATCATATGTTGAGTCACAAGCGATTAGGCCTGTAAGTTGGGGAAGTTTCATGAACTTTCACCGCGAAAGGTAAGTTCTCTCAATCGGGTTGGCACAGTACCTTAATATGAAGAAAAATATGTAGTTGTAGACGATGGTTCCTGGCAGATCCTGCAGATCTCATTTTTCCTGAGCCTCAGTCATGGGGACAAGAGAGTGGTCATCAATGGGACTCCTGCACTGCACGGGGATGGGTCAAACAAGCTGGCAAAATGGAAGATTTTCGGTTCAAGTAGCTGTTGTCAAGCACACAAGCTGGTGTCCTTCCCCCCAGTTAAACCTAACCAGCTCCGAGAATGGTATCCAGGTGGCTCACCAACTCAAAGGAAGAAGTCGTCCTTGAAGGTGCTTTTCTGTCAAGATGAACTTGGCGAGTCGGAACTGCAGCAGGGCTTCACCGGGCAAACCAACGGTCCAGGAGTTGCAACAGCCGTCCTCTTCCAGCTCGTCTTCAGTTCTTTCATTCCAGTGGGCTGCCATTAACCCAGCAGGGTGGCTTACCTTGCCAGACAGTCAGCCAGCCAATCATGCCAGAGTGCATTTGGGTCTCATAGGAGACTAAGCACAGGGAGTTTCGGACACCTCCCTCACTTTCTGCCCACCCCAGACACTCAGACTCCAGAGGCGGTCTTCAGTCCTGAAGCCCGCCAAAAGCGTACGAACAAAGGGACCAAACCTGTTTTGTCATGCAGAGACAAACTCTAGAAGGACCTTTCTAAAAAGAAACGGCAAAAAAAGAAGACTGGGACCTGTTTAAAAAAAGAGGCTTAAGCCGCCATCTTGAAAAACATGGCTCCCGCGATTTTTAGCTACCGATGTTCACAGTCTGGAAAAATCATGGTAGTTCGTTGTAAAACCACTGCCACCAGCCATTTCAATAGGAAAGTGTAGCATTTGACTGCTACATGAGTTTCTAGACACAGGGATACTAGCTAACCCCTCCATCACTCTATAGGAAGATAGTGTGCGCTGGGTCTAGGAATTTAAAAAGACTAGTAAAGTCATTTTAAACACTTACATTCTGTAGTTTATTCCTGAGAAGCTATTTAAATCCTGTGGAAATCTAAAAAGACATCCCTGTGTTACTGCACTGAGGGTGCTGTGTAACACACATGAAAAGCTACCTATGGAGTTATCTCAAAACTCCATAATCAGAACACAAGACTAAAACACACATCAAAATACATGAAAGAGTGGGAAAAAAGGTTCACACTCTTTCCACGTAAAAAAAAAAAGTCAAGTTCTCAAAAGCCAGCAAAGTTGCTGGGGGTCTCTAAGGTGAAGGGAATTAGCACATTTATGAGAATTCTCCCTAACAATATGAGCGAATATTTTTTCAATGTACGCCTATATGGATTTCTACAGTTGTGAGACCTGCCCAATAACTATGTCCCACCTGGACAAAACCACATCAAACTTCAAAAAATCATTCGGAAGAGGCCACATTCATTTGTTTGCAAAATTTAGTGAGGAGTCGTCGAACAGCACCAAAGTTATAAGCCACCCAAAACTGCTCTTCCTATGGGTTGAGCAACTAAACCATAACTACATGGCCGCTACATCATTCCCTGAAATATATATATGAAAATCACTGTGCATTGCTTAACAATATAAACAAGAAACGATGGTGGTGTAATAAGCTTCCCTCCAAACACAGCTCCTATGACCTCTAAGACTCACTCAACACAGAGGGCCTCATTACACGGAAGGCGGTAATGGTTAACGGCCACCGTTAATGGTAACGGTGACCGTTAACCATTACCGCCTTACTACGAGGTCCCTTAGCGGGTTGGTGCTTTAACGCCTGCTTTTTGCAGCCGTTAAAAACCAACCCGCTAAGGGACCTTGGTGCTAATTATGGCACCGCAAAATTGCGGTGCCGTAATTAGCTCCTTCCCATTCCCATATTGCCCTATGGGGCAAAAATGGGAATGGGGAAGGGCAATGGTGGAAGGGGGAATTACCGCCCCGCCAACCTTGGAATAGGGCGGTAATTCCCCTTTCCACCAATGCGGTGCCGGTAATTTACCGGCATGGTCCAGGGTGCTAATAGCACCCTGGATTACCGCCTTCCGTGTAATGAGGCCCACAGAGTAGTCTCTTGATATCCCTTCAAGCATGTGTATGAGGACCTTGCCAGTCAGTCTGGAGTAGGGATTACTATTTGCACTACTCCACACAACACTACACCCTTGATGTGTTGGTCTATTATATGCTTGAACGCTTAGTGTAAGATACTTTTTAGTTTAGTTATTCTTAAACTGTGTGCAGCCTTATCTGCTTCTACACTGTGTTTCATGATCACTTGGTCTTGTTTTCTTGCCACATGTATTGCTACCACATGCCTTTCTCACAGACCTCTGTTTCCTAACCCATATTCTTGTTCTTTTACCACAGAGGTTTCCTGAATGATTAGTCTAATTGTCTTGCCTACCATCTTCAACTTGTTTTTTTGCCTGCTGACAGCTGCCTCTTGCTATTTAATTGACTGCTAACAACCTCCTACTCCTATTGTTTTTTACCCGCACCTTACTTTTTCTGCCTCCATTATTGACTGCTTGTGCTTGCCTTCCCTCTCTTGCCCGGCGCCAATAGAGTTGGACATTTTATGTTCATTGTTCCCTATTCTACTCTGCCATACTGTGAACTCTTTCATCCATGTTCTTGTGCCTGTGCCATTGTTTTCTATTATCACGTAGCAATTATTTTCATACTATCGGTACCACACCGTGACGCACGGGTCTGAAGCTGCCATGCATGTGAGGGTCTGCTATAGACTTGTGCATGTTTTATTGTGTCATAAGTTTCTATTTTTGGACAATCGCAAAATCGGCAATCTCCTGGAAGTGTCTATATTGATAGCACATGGCCAGATCCAGCTACACCCCTGTGCAGGACAAATGGGTTGGGTCGGTCAAATGTCACTATCGCCCAAGACACCCCCAGACTGGTATGCCGGCCTTATGTCCAAACTTCCTATTATTGGAAAAGTCGCAAAATCGACAAACTTCCAAAATCGCCTACACTGATAGCACAGGTAGATGGGTGGGGTTGGTCAGATTTCACTATTTCCAGTACACCCAGACTGGTATGCCCACCTCAGGCCAAAATTTCAGCCCACCAACTGTTGTGGGGCTGGAGACAACAATCACAAAATCGGCAACCTACCAGAATCACCTATACTGATAGCAGAGGGCCCAACCCCACCCTGTGCAGGGTGAAAGGGTGGGGTTGGTCAAATGAACCTATCGCCAGTACAACCCAGACTGGCATGCCGACCTTGGGCAAAGATTTCAGTCCACTAACTGTTATGGGGCTGGAGCCAACCCCGAACATACAAACAAACTTTCACAAATATATATATATATATAGATTCCCGAAATTGTCCCCGCCCTTGTGGATCTAATCATCCCTGCGGAGTTGCTCATCGATTCAAAAACTGACAGCACTCTGCATACCCTCAGTGTGTCCATGTGCTGTCATGTGTAGTGCACTGAGACATTGTACAACTTTCCGATGACCGCCTTCGAGCCACCCTGCAATCCAGCTATTAAGGCTGAATATTTGGTTTCTCTCAAACTATTGTTTTGAAAAAATATCATAACATAATTATTATTAAAAAGATGAGCACCCTGCTATTACGTGATGTTGCTGGCAGTGTGGTGCTACGCAAGCCAACATCTCCAGCTAATAGTGATTTTCGGTTCACAACACAAATTGCTGAATTTGGACATTTTAAATTATGTTGCACAATGTTTTAAAGCATGATAACAGTGCACACCATGTTGCACTACATCTGTGTGAACATTGTTACTTAGTCTGCAGGAGTGGGTGAATGTTATGGCCACCACATAGTGTCCCCCCTGATGTGGGGGCATTTGTTTTTATGTCACAAGAGTTAACGAGGAAAAGGAATGGACGTCCTTTGTTTCTTTATTGTTATTACGTATATGTTCATATTTTATTTGAACATATTTGTTTCAAATTCTTCAGTTCTTTGACACAATGTTCTTTACGCTGCGGGAAAAGATTCTGATTTTTACTCACATATGATGTGTTGTATTATCAAAATGCATTTTGATTAATTAGAGCCAATTTTCAGGAACAATAGAGAATTGCAGTTGCAAAGTAATCTCGTAAGATGTGCTGAGGGAAATCGAGAGAAATGTGCTAAAATTAATGCATCTTTTGATATGTTCCTAAAGGTCGTACTCCTATTACTTCATTGACATAAAAAATGGAATAAATAACAAAATCAACCCGCGTTCTGGCCCAATTTATTTCAAACAACAAACATTAGTTAATACAGATAAAATGTAAAATCAACACTTTATCACGGTCATCAGAACAGTCGTCCACTTAAAACAAATAGTCTAGCATATTTTTAGTCAGTTTAGCGAGAGCCGCCCTCCAATACTTTGGGCCCGATTCATGGAATAGTGCGCAGAGACGCGCAAAGCCTGGGCGCCGAGAACGACTCTGCGCAAGCCTGCACGCAGAAGATTTTTTGCGTGCTCTTTGTATTCATGGAATTGTTTTAACAAAGTAACCGTATACGCAAGTGGCAGACGGAACGCCCCAGGCACACCCCCACACAAAGCAAAAACATCCAGAAACAACTAGATTTGCTTGCTCCCCGGGCGTGAATACATGCACCCTTTAAACAGTGCGTGGTCTCCCCCGCATGCAGGCCTGCATCTCATATGCACCCTGCGCGGGAACCTCCGTAACTGTTACCGACACCCAACAACATGCGTATGATTCATTTAAACTCTGGTAAAACTGCATGTGAACCTTCCCTGAGACTGTTCCTACAACTGCTACACTGCGTACGCACATCCCTGAGTTAGATCGAAAACCAAGTCTGCGGTGAAATTCAGGCGCAAGTGTCTGTACGCCTGCCTACGGGTGGTGGATAAACTGAGGGATTTGCGTGGCCATTCCCCCACTGAGAGGTTGCGCCGTCGGATGCCTGAATACGGATGCCACATTTTCCCTTGTTCTTCCTCATTTTCGAATTCCGGCCCCTTCCCTGCTATCTGTTCAAGCCACATCCATACTCTGCGTGAAGTCCCTTCAAAGTACAGATAAGTGAAGCGTAACTCTGCGTGAAGTCCCTTCAAAGTACAGATAAGTGAAGCGTAATCGATTCCTTGAATCGACAAACAGGGTTTTGTGCACAGAATGGCATGCAAAGTCCAGATTTTGCACGCAATTAATTCCATGAATCAGGGCCTTTGGCATTTGGCTGGCGTTTGTGTTTAAGAGGTTCTTTTATTTAGGGCCCTATCTATACACCTCACCATGTCATGCAAAAACAGAGACTCGGCGCAATGTATAGCTACGGCCATAGCTTGATTATAGGATCTGATGATGTACTCCAAAAATGATAAATGCTGGAGGAGAAGATTCGATATTTCCTTGCACAGAGGGCCAAAATAAGAAATACTGGCCCTCACCTCAATTACACAAGGGTTTCCTGATGATGCCATCACTTGTGGATGTGCGGACTTGCTGGATCTGCTTGTTGATGTGGTTGATGCAAAACCAGACTGTCCACCACTAACTTCAAATATGAAATTGGTATCATTAAAGCAGTGATTAGTTGATGATAATAATAATTTAGCATTTATACAGCACTACAAACAAAGGTATCTGAGCGCTACTATTGACCCACGGTGTGCGGTGCTCATTTCTCGACCTCGGAAGGATGAAAGGCTGAGTTTGGCCCCGCCAGGACTCGTACCTGTATCAGCAGGCTCCGCACAGACGTCAAAGAATGCGCTCTACTGGCTGTGCTATTGCACTGGCTGATATGTCCCAAGGCACTGCTCGTGCCCCTGGTTTTACAGAAATGCCCTAACATGGGGAAGAGAGGACATCAGAAAGCCCCCATACTCCGAGAACATATTCCAGCGGCAAGTGTGCAATTGCTGTCTGCTCTCAGTGCTACTGTTTGACAATGACGCATTGATGTCCTACATAAATAAGAAGGCGCTTTAATGCATTCCTCTTCCTTTAGGGTGTTATAAAAAATATGCTGGTATATTTGGGGAATGTGAGGTAGTTCTTTCTCTCCTCGTATGATTGATTGCATTAACAAAATGCATTCCGGATTTATACGACTTTCTGGTTAAATTCAATTATACCTAGATAGAAGTTCTGGGTCCAGCAAATTATCTTGTAATCGAAAGAGCTCTGTGCCTTTTTTTGCAGGTGCCACTTTTAAACGAGAGGAAGGTTTGTTTCCCCTTTTTCATTAATGTCTCTGCTATAGTGATTATGGAGAAACCTCTCTATGCCTTTAGGTTTAAAAGATATAAAGCTGTCCCTACATCATTTTGTCTTCCTAATTTGACATTTTAAATTACTAATTTTCTATTGCACCCAGCAGCAGACTTGGGATAATTGTTTAGGAGGAAATAAGTCATTTGTGGTGTTTAATCAAGTGCATTCATTTCCATCCAATTTGTCAAGTGGGTCAACTCGATAAAATGGTGGAGCTGCTTTTAATCGGCTCTGTCTGCATTATGTGCATCGCTCTGGCCTGGGTGGTTTCATGTTCACAATTAGCATGACCCAAGACAATCCCAGCTCATAGAAACAATTGAATTGTCGTGGTGTTTATGTGATGTGAAAGTGTGACCTCTTTTAGGAAAACAGTTAAAGAAATACTGAAATGCTTCAAGTTTAAAATTAATAGCAGGTTGTGTAAAAACGAAATCTTGCCGACCAAATAGTGCCCACACCAATGTCATTTGGTTAGTTTGGCTACATCCGTCTGTGATACATGGGGCAGTCATGCGTTCCTCCTTCGAGCAGTCCCAGATGAATGAGGTGTGCCACTACCATGACAGACAGGCTTCACATCACCGTTTACTAAAATAACCTTTCCATTCACACCACTGCTGCAGAAGAATCCGTATTCTTTTATTTATAATGTTTGCTAAGTTAATTGCTGTTATACATTGGGCAAGCATCTGTCGAGAAGGATGTGAGAGTTTGGTGGAATGTGGAGTATTAGTACATCACCTGTTAGGTTGTTGGGTTCCAGGAAAAGTAATTGGTTAGCGAGCTGATAGTTACTGGTCGGCTGGGGGCTGCCACTTACTAGTTTTGTTTTAATGAAGATGATTGCAATTACGCCATGTGTCTTAAGGGTCTTCATATCATTGGCGACGTGCTTCAACCCCATAGCAGCCCCTGACAGCCGCCTTCTAGCAGTGAAGCTTGTGCAGCGGTGAAACCTGTGCTTATGCCCATGGACGGGAGGAACTGACCACACAGAGAAGGTGTTGCTGGTGTGGGTTTGGTGGCATGAGTGTTGATTCGTTGGCTGCTGCTAAGCAACGTGGGACCCATCGACGTTGCCGAGGCATATGACACACACACCCAGAAGGGACACATTTTTTTGAAGGTCTTGGTTCCCTAGCAATGGTAAACTGCCTGTCACCAAGCGAAGAACAGAAAGGAAGGTTGCTAAAAGTGACAGCTGAAATTAAGAGAGGGTATTCATAAAGCAAAGGAGAGCAAAGAAAAAAGTGCAAGAAATCATGAGGAAGCACATGCAGCAATTAAGTGGAATGTCTCCATGACACAAAGACCTAACCTTAGACCACCACAGATCTCCACAGGAAGGCTCTTACTAGTGTGAACCCAATACAACTTACCACCCAAATTTAGTGCCAGGCCGCCAAAGTTAGTCACCAAACAGCCAGGAATATTCCCCAATATTGCGGGTTTGCCCAAGTCATAGAGATCATCCCGTGACAGCCAGGGTTAGTTACTGCAAGCAAGTGACAAATCTGGGAAAAGCAAAACCACATGATAGTCCCCCCCTGGGATAGACCCATCCTCAGAACAGACCACATCTCAAAATTCCTTTCACCAGGAACAACCAAAGCAGAACACATGAAAAGGAAGAAGCTCAAAACTCCAAACCCAGGAACAGACGCATAACAATGATAACACACTCTCTCAATGGAAACAGGTCCACTCACCAGCACAAGACCAAAAGCGCTCTAACACCCTACTGGTCAAATTCCCACCCAATCAAACAACCTTCTATCCTTAAGAACCATAAACACATTAGCAGAATAAGCACCTAAGGAAAAGAGGGGTAACATACAGAATCAAGACAAAAAGAAACACCACCAACACACCATTTATCACAAAAAATTGGCATGACAAAAGCCACCATCAATTTTGGCAGATAGATGACCATGAAGAAGACACATATCCAGTAAGAAGTATGGCCGAACTACTCAATGAAGAAACAGCCTCAACAAACCCAGAAAAGCAATCCGGTGGAAAAAATGGTCAACACCAACACAGCCTTCAAAATACACTGCCAAAGACCAAACATACCAAAAGAAACAGACTGCTACACTGCCACCTATTCAACACCAGATCAATATCCAAGCACACAGTGGAAATATACAACCAGCTATGCGATGAAGGGGTAGACATGCTAGTCCTTACTGAACTATGGCTAGCTAAAAACCACAGGATAAGAGTGCACGACTGCCTACCAAACAACTACAAACTTAAGAAAGCCAACAGAGAAGATAAAAGAGGAGTACTCACAGTTGCAAACAAGAACTAGCTCAAAATAAAACCAGCACCACTGTTAAACATTCCAAACTGTGAATCACTCATCCTACACATAACTTTAGACCTGAAAACCAACCCAACGTTTCTACTCATCTACAGGCCACAAACCTATGACTTGACCTTCGTAGACATCTTCATAGATGCCATTAAAATAATGGCCATTAAACATGATCACCTGTTCATACTTTCATTTAATTGTGTTTTTAGAATGTGCCTAATACCATACCTGAGATTGGTTAGTAAGCACCGTTCTGGAATTCAAACCTCTGTTGCTCTGCATGGTCTTACTTCCAAGACCAGTGCATTGCCCCTGTGCTATCCTCTGTTCACTCCATGCTATACTTGCAGACTGCAACATATGGCTCAAAGAAGAGAACATCAAACCATCCAAAACACTAACTAACTAATTATAGACAATGCAGCTCCAACAACTGGTGAAAGGAGGGACACACCCACTGCATATCACTCAATAGAAGCTATCTTCTGCAACACAAATCTGGTCTCAACTTCACCTCTGATGCAAATCCTCCAGAGCAATCACCTCATTATACCGTTCGTGATACAACCTCCAAAAAGGGATACCTGACATCCTCTCTAAAATCCCTCCAATTCTGAAAACAAGAGAGCCATTAAATGTGCAGACCTAAACACAAGACCGGAAACCATAAAACCAGCAATAATCACTATAGACTCAGCCGGCATAGATGAAAACAGACACAGTACAAAAATGGATCACAAAATCACTAGATGGAAAACATTCACCCTCTCACTAAAGAAAAGTATGGCTAGGTGGTTCACACTACACCTCAACGCACTGAAAAACCCCAACAGGAAACTAGAAAAAGAATGGAGGAAAAGCCATGACCAGCACAAAAAAACACATACCTGTGGGGTACAAGTTCAGCCTCAGAGTGGCAGAGACTGAGAGGCCATGCAACGCCCTATTTTGAGAATGAAACTGGTTGATGTAGAGACCCATTGGAATATGCAGGCCAGTTAAAAACATACAGGGTCATTCATAGAAATTCGCACAAAAGTGGCGCACACGGCTGCCGCACAGCATGCCCGTGCGAATGTCTGTGCCAGCCGTGTGCGCTAAAATCGATTTCCGCGCACAGTATATTCATGGATTTTCGCATCCAAAACCAGCCGTGGCGCAGCGACCCTGCAGCAGCGCCAGTTACGCCCCCAAGAACGCCCTCGCGCAAGCAAAAGCCTTTAAAATCCCCAAATAATCGCAAAGGGCTGCGCCAACCATGGACCAGTTCACAGGGCTGGCAAACAGCAAACGCCAAGCGGGGAACGTGTATTTCAGTGGTTCGCGGAAGTTCCACACGCGATTGTCCTGTGTAGTGTGCATCAGGGGTGCGTGGGAAGTAACACACGCAAAAGCAGCAGGGTACGTGTATTTCAGGGGTGCGCAGGAAGTATCACACGCAAAAGCAGCAGGGTACGTGTATTTCAGGGGTGCGCGGGAAGTATCAAACGCAAAAGCAGCAGGGTACGTGTATCTCAGGGGTGCCCGGGAAGTATCACACGCGATTCCATCAGGGTACGTGTATTCCAGGGGTGCGCGGGAAGTATCACACGCAAAAACAGCAGGGTACGTGTATTCCAGGGGTGCACGGGAAGTATCACACGCAAAAGCAGCAGGGTACGTGTATCTTAGGGGTGCGCGGGAAGTATCACACGCGATTCCATCAGGGTACGTGTATTCCAGGGGTGCGCGGGAAGCATCACACACAAAAACAGCAGGGTACGTGTATTCCAGGGGTGCACGGGAAGTATCACACGCAATTCCATCAGGGTACGTGTATTACAGGGGTGCGCGGGGAGCACCACACATGAATTGCACGTGTGGGTCCTCCCAGGTGTTCCCTCTACACCCTCCACAGCCCCTGCAGGTGGCCCACACCACAGGGGCCTACCCTGCACATGTCCTGCAGGCACCCCATCCATCATGGCCATGCCCCCCAGCCAACCCACATGTCACCTTGCACTACTGCCCACCAACGCAGGTCCCCCTGCACCCCCAGCCACCAGGGGCAGCCTCCACCAGGCCCCCACCAATGTCTCCCATCACCCCCACCCCCCAGCAGTGCAGGGGCAGCCTCCACCAGGCCCCCACTCATGTCCAACTCATGTCTCCCTGCACCTCCACCCCCCAGCCACCAGGGGATGCCTCCACCAGGCCCCCACTCATGTCCCCTATCACCCCCACCCCCCAGCCACCAGGGGCAGCCTCCACCAGGCCCCCACTCATGTCCCCTATCACCGCCACCCCCCAGCAGTGCAGGGGCAGCCTCCACCAGGCCCCCACTCATGTCTCCCATCACCCCCAGCCACCAGGGGCAGCCTCCACCAGGCCCCCACTCATGTCCCCTATCACCCCCACCCCCCAGCCACCAGGGGCAGCCTCCACCAGGCCCCCACCGATGTCTACCACCACCGCCACCCCCCAGCAGTGCAGGGGCAGCCTCCACCAGGCGCCCACTCATGTCCAACTCATGTCTCCCTGCACCTCCACCCCCCAGCCACCAGGGGCAGCCTCCACCAGGCCTCCACACATGTCTCCCATCACCCCCACCCCCCAGCCACCAGGGGCAGCCTCCACCAGGCCCCCACTCATGTCCCCTATCACCGCCACCCCCCAGCAGTGCAGGGGCAGCCTCCACCAGGCCCCCACCCATGTCTACCACCACCGCCATCCCCTAGCAGTGCAGGGGCAGCCTCCACCAGGCCCCCACTCATGTCCAACTCATGTCTCCCTGCACCTCCACCCCCAGCCACCAGGGGCAGCCTCCACCAGGCCCCCACTCATGTCTCCCATCACCCCCACCCCCCAGCCACCAGGGGCAGCCTCCACCAGGCCCCCACTCATGTCCCCTATCACCGCCACCCCCCAGCAGTGCAGGTGCAGCCTCCACCAGGCCCCCACTAATGTCTCCCATCACCTCCACCCACCAGCAGTGCAGGGGAAGCCTCCACCAGGCCCCCACCCATGTCTACCACCACCGCCACCCCCCAGCAGTGCAGGGGCAGCCTCCACCAGGCCCCCACTCATGTCCAACTCATGTCTCCCTGCACCTCCATCCCCCAGCCACCAGGGGCAGCCTCCACCAGGCCCCTGCCCATGTCTCCCATCACCCCCACCCCCAGCAGTGCAGGGGCAGCCTCCACCAGGCCCCCACTCATGTCCCCTATCACACCCACCCCCAGCAGTGCAGGGGCAACCTCCACCAGGCCCCCACTCATGTCTCCCATAACCCCCACCCCCCAGCAGTGCAGGGGCAGCCTCCACCAAGACCCCACCCATGTCTACCACCACCGCCACCCCCCAGCAGTGCAGGGGCAGCCTCCACCAGGCCCCCACTCATGTCCAACTCATGTCTCCCTGCACCTCCACCCCCAGCCACCAGGGGCAGCCTCCACCAGGCTCCCACACATGTCCCCCTGCACCCCCACCCCCCAGCCACCAGGGGCAGCCTCCACCAGGCCCCCACTCATGTCCCCTATCACACCCACCCCCCAGCAGTGCAGGGGCAGCCTCCACCAGGCCCCCACTCATGTCCCCTATCACACCCACCCCCCAGCCACCAGGGGCAGCCTCCACCAGGCCCCCACCCATGTCTACCACCACCCCCACCCCCCAGCCACCAGGGGCAGCCTCCACCAGGCTCCCACACATGTCCCCCTGCACCCCCACCCCCAGCCACCAGGGGCAGCCGCCACCAGGCCCCCACTCATGTCCCCCATTACCCCCACCCCCCAGCAGTGCAGGGGCAGCCTCCACCAGGCCCCCACCCATGTCTACCACCACCCCCACCCCCAGCCACCAGGGGCAGCCTCCACCAGGCCCCCACTCATGTCCCCTATCACACCCACCCCCCAGCAGTGCAGGGGCAGCCTCCACCAGTCCCCCACTCATGTCTCCCATCACCCCCACCCCCCAGCAGTGCAGGGGCAGCCTCCACCAGGCCCCCACCCATGTCTACCACCACCCCCACCCCCCAGCCACCAGGGGCAGCCTCCACCAGGCCCCCACTCATGTCTACCACCACCCCCACCCCCCAGCAGTGCAGGGGCAGCCTCCACCAGGCCCCCATCCATGTCTACCACCACCCCCACCCCCCAGCCACCAGGGGCAGACTCCACCAGGCTCCCACACATGTCCCCCTGCACCTCCACCTCCCAGCCACCAGGGGCAGCCTCCACCAGGCCCCCACTCATGTCCCCTATCACCCCCACCCCCCAGCAGTGCAGGGGCAGCCTCCACCAGGCCCCCACTCATGTCCCCTATCACACCCACCCCCCAGCCACCAGGGGCAGCCTCCAGCAGGCCCCCACCCATGTCTACCACCATCCCGACCCCCCAGCATCCAGGGGCAGCCTCCACCAGGCTCCCACACATGTCCCCCTTCACCCCCACCCCCCAGCCACCAGGGGGAGCCTCCACCAGGCCCCCACTCATGTCCCCCATCACCCTCACCCCCCAGCAGTGCTGGGGCAGCCTCCACCAGGCCCCCACTCATGTCTCCCATCACCCCCACTCCCCAGCAGTGCAGGGGCAGCCTCCACCAGGCCCCCACCCATGTCTACCACCACCCCCACCCCCCGGCAGTGCAGGGGCAGCCTCCACCAGGCCCCCACTCATGTCTCCCATCACCCCCACCCCCAAGCAGTGCAGGGGCAGCCTCCACCAGGCCCCCACCCATGTCTACCACCACCCCCACCCCCCAGCCACCCGGCCAGCCTCCACCAGGCCCCCACACATGTCCCCCTGCACCCCCACCCCCCAGCCACCAGGGGCAGCCTCCACCAGGCCCCCACTTATGTCTCCCATCACCCCCACCCCCCAGCAGTGCAGGGGCAGCCTACACCAGGCCCCCACTCATGTCCCCCATCACCCGCACCCCCCAGCAGTGCAGGGGCAGCCTCCACCATGCCCCCACCCATGTCTACCACCACCACCATCCCCCAGCAGTGCAGGGGCAGCCTCCACCAGGCCCCCACTCATGTCTCCCAGCCAACATGACACCACAATGTAGATCCCTGGCCCTTATGGTCAGCCTCCAAATGGCAAACACCCACCCGAGTATTGTATCCACCCACTTAGAAATTGCAAAAACATGGCAGAAGCCCAATTGCAAGTTTTGAAATGAACACATGTCCCTCACATACACCCAATGGGTGTCAGTGAATGTCAAAACCCATATCATGATATGCATGAAACCAATGAGATGATACTACACATTGAACTTTGAAGAAAAAATATGTATTAAAAGCAACATAAATTGAATCAAAAATAAACAAACAATAATAGAAATTTAACAACAAAAAAAACAGCAGGCCAGGTAAAAAATGCTAAACCACAAATCATAATGCAAAGGAAAGGTGTCCAAAGTCACAAATTAAAATCGAAAACCATTGCTCCATGGCAAAATCATAATAAAAATTGAAAATCCAAAAGTCAACTATGTACAGATAACTATCCAGGGTCCATGATCCCAACCGAAGAAATGAAACCTCTAATAACACTACCTAAAAAAAATAACTATATACAAAAATGTGGCCCATTGTCCAAAAGGTCCAAAAATAAAGCCAAACCAAAGGAAACCTAACACTAACTATATAACTATTTACAAGGGCAGCGGGCTAGTCCGACGGCTCACTTCGGGATGTTCCGGGCCAGGGCATCATCGAACTCCTGCTCAATGTCCCGGAGGCGCTCCTCCTCCATGGCCCCGAGGGTCCGCAGGGCCATCCACATGTTCCCCCCAAACTCCCTGCGGATTACCTCGAGGCACTCGGCATGCCTCAGGGCCCTCTGCATGGAGTTCTTCGCCCTGACCATCGTGAGCCGTGCCTCTTCCACCCGCTGCCGCTCCGCATCTATGGCGTGGCCAAACCGCTGCCACATGGAAGACACTTGCCGTCCTGGGTCCTCCTGCCCTCCGGCCGATGCCTGCCCCTCCGATGTGGAAGGCCCCGAGCCATCATGGCTCCCACCACGTTGCTGATGCTGCTGCTGCTGTTGCGCCTCTGCCCGTGCACTGCCTCCTGCTGCCTGCACATCCTCCGCTGGCTGGGGTGCAGTCGTTGATGTGGCCACCCCTGCTGGACATCCGACTCCCGACTGTGGCAGGGATGCCTCCTCCACCAGCCTGGCCACACCGTCAGAGGCAGCTCCACAGGGCACCCAGGTGACTGATGGGTGGGAAGATGGCACGGAGGACGACTGGCGCATAGGGTTTCAGTTGAGGAGGGGGTCTGAGCAAGCCCCATCAAACGGAGGAATAAGGCCTGGGTGACCTGTCCCAGTAGGTCGAAGCGGTCAACGAGCCATTCGAGATGACGTGCAGTCTCCTCATGAAAAGACTGCAGGTCACCTCGCATGGCCCGTTGACGCAACGCCACACCAGTCACGACAGGCTCAACCCGGACCCGGATAGCCACGTCCGCAGGCAGAGGAAGACCAGTTGTCGTGAGCTCATCCCCTGCCTGAAAACGGGTCTGGATGTAGGCATCCCTGCTGGTGCAAGATGATGCAGTGACAGGATCAGGGACAGGATTGCACACAGGCACCTCCGCGGTGACCTGTGCTGCCTCCTGTCCCTGGTCCTGCACTGCACCACTAGCACCAGTGGAATCCCCACCTCCAGACCCCGTCTCTGTTGCTTGCACGGCCTCCTCCTCCACCAAACCCCCCACCAACCTGGATGACTCCGTGCCATCTTCCCCCGTTGGGCCCTGTGGGGTCCCAGCTGCCCCTTCTGCTGCTGAGGAGTCCAACTCCGACCTCCGCCTCTTGGACCTCCCCCCGGCAGCTGCAGCCTGGGACACGGCATCAGACTCCTCACTCCCCGACGAGATCACAACCTGGGAGGGGAGCCGGGCCTTGCGTCTCCAGCTGGCGGTGCGATCCCCGCCGCTGTGCTCCACAGCACCTTCTCTGCCCTCTTTTTCAGTTGACGCTGCAGACAGGGAGAAATTAAACACAGGCATCAGGGCACTGTACAATGGACACATACACACATGACAGTTGCACATGAGTGGCATTGGCAAACCTCAGACATGGCATCACAATCGGCAACACACATGTCATTTCAACTTGCACACATGAGCCATACCACAGCCACATCCCAACTGCCAGCACCATCCATACACATACAACAGCATGAGCAGGCAAAGGTGAGCCAGACATCACATGCAACACAGGGAGTGCACTACACATGCACGCACACCACCACACTTGCATGCATGTGTACACCTCAGCCAACTGTCACAGTGTTCCGATGGGCATCCATGTCACATCTGCCAATCAGGCTTCCACATCCCGCTGTCACATGCATCCATGTTGCACCACAATTGCACCCTTTTCAAATACACACACATGCACATGTACACAGTGCTGATACATGCAGCTGAAAACAACATACATGCGTGACATCACGAACATGCCCACTTACATACACATTCATCCAAACATGTGTGCCCACACAACTGCATTTGGCATGCAAGCCTACACACACAAGCACCATCCATGTCTCACACATGACAGCCCTCGCATGTGTTAGCCTCACAGCTCTGTACACGCCCCCCATACTCGGCCCCATACAAACAGATGTGCAACCGGCACACTACTGGCACATCACCACATGCACAGCTTACAATCATGATGCATGTACACTTACCGCTCGACTCCAGGCGGGTCTGCCTCTCAAGGACCTGGACGTGGAGCGCTGGGGATATGCATTCCAGGACCCTCATCTGATCCTCCGACAAGTGGCCCCCGGCGCCCCTTAGCATCCGCTGCCTTCAAGAGGCGCCGGGCCTTGTTCAGGGTCCTGGACCTGAAGTCCTCCCAGCGCTTCTTGACATGTTGGAAGTCGCGGACTGCCACCCCCTCTGCGTTGATGGCAGTCACAATGTCCATCCAGATCCGAGTCCGTCCTTCCTTGTCGGCGCGCACACTTCCGTAGAGGGCATCATACTGCCCCAGGACTTGCTCCACCAGGACACCAACTTCGGTGGCAGTGAAACTGGTGCCCCTCTGCCTCTCTGGCTGGGGGTTGTCAGTGGTGCCAGATGTTGCAGTGCCTGACATGACAACCCCAGAGGCAGGAGTGGGTGGGCAACTGGGTCCTGGGGCTGGGCTGTGGAGCGATGGAATCCCAGTCGGGAGTCTTCGGTTCCAGCAGGGGTGGTCACAGCAACAGCACCCCTGGCTGATGTGCAGGCAGCAAATGTCAGGGCACGTGGGCAGCAGGCAGTCAGGCAGCAGCAGATGGCAGGTGGGAGCGTGCTCGGGGCTCTGGGAGGCAGTAATTCAGCCTTCTGGGCAGGAGCTTGGTCTTCCGTGTGCTTACGCGTGGCCAGCTTGATACGGAGTGATTTGGCACGTGAAAATCCTACACGTCTGCGTGTGAATCGAGGAAAGGCCCTTAGCGTGTATGCACGTCAGCACGCATATGCGATTTCATTGGACCAAAGGCCCTTAGCGCGTAAGCGCATCTGTGACGTGACGCGCGCGGTTGTTTCCCTCATTACACGTGATGACAGAGCACACGTGGATTTCCACCAATCGCATGTAGAACTTCCTGCGCACCCCAGAAATACACGTACCCAGGCCAATCGCGTGTACGTTCACTTCCCTCCGATTACACGCGATGACACTCGGACGTGCAGTTTTACCACGTGTGCTCGCATATGCGATTTCATTGGCCAAAAGGCCACCATGCGCAGCTGTGACGTCACGCGCATGGCCGTAGAGAATGGCGCGTGTAAAAACGAAGAGATACACGTCCGAGTGTCAAAGCGCGTAATTGGTGGAAATGTCCTCATTGCGTATGTGCGTCTGTGACGTGGGTATAAAAGGTACGTGTAGAACGCCATTTCCTTGTACGTGCTTTTCGTGGAGAGCGAGTGGGTGAATTCTGTACTTCTTGTCGGTTCACACACGATTTACTTCACGGCGTTTCCAGTTCGTACTCCCTGTTACCTCTAACAGCTTTTTCTCTTTTCCTCTTTTTCCTGGGCCTGTTACCTCAAACAACGTTCCTGTTAGGCGGAAACTTGTGCAGTTCCCTCTGGGACCACTGTAAAAGATTTAGGACTACAGGTGGTTGGCGGTGAACCCACTTGATAGCAGTCTGTACCACACAGATTCACTTGGTAGCTGTGGCTGAGCAGTCAGATTTCCCTCAAGAAGAGTTGAGCAGTATGTGGAGTATACAAAATAGGGCCATTCTTCCCAGCAAGACAAGCAAACACGCAACAAGGCTTAGTGTAAAGATATTAAGGTATTCATTTATAACGAAACATCTATGAAAAACACTATGGCGAATTCACGGCAAACAAATCAAACACAATTACTCTACGAAGAAGAAAACGATCAATCCCTCTAGCAATATTTCGACAAGTCTAGGTTCTACCGGTAACACTTATTTTCAGACAGAGATGTATACCTCAACCTAGATGACACTCTAATATTAGTTAGGACGGGAAAGAAAAAGATAGGCAGGTTATGAAATCAACACAGTTCAATCCTTTGCGGATAAAATGCAAGGCAGGAAGGCAAGAATCACAATAGATCGTAAAGTTCAGAGGCCAGGCCAACTCGGAGAGAGGCAAGGCGCGATGTCCCAAAAAGTCTCTAGTGGAGATGCATTCAAGTCTTTGTAGCAAATTGTTATCAGCAGATTGAACCAGTTCAGAACAATAAATGAGAAAAGCTTGGAGGCGACCCAACAGAACGGAGAGCATTAAGTCACCTCACTCGAACCGATCGAAAGGGAAGCCAGGCGGACACGGTACCTTGTTGTGGAGGGCAGCTCCGGCGGGGGCAGTTGTTCCTGGTGGTGGATGCACATTGGGTCTTTGCCAAGAGTAGAGATGATCTCGTCGTCGAAGAAAAGTGAAGTCCGGTGCACCACCAGGGAAGAGACCAGCCACGGAGTGCTCCGTCACAAGGCACCACATTATGGTCGCGGTACAGGGGTAGTGGCTATCCGGTTGCGGAGGTGCTCTGCACGGGCTATTCGACCACTGCGTCCTGAGGTGAATAAAAAGCAAAGGGGACTGGTTGTTCCCACCAGTCAGGGGAAGAGACTCTCCGGCAGGGAGATCTCCTCTGTCGTCGGGAAGTGGTGAGTCGGTTCCGCAGGGCTCCACCGGAGGTGTCGTCATGCAGGCGGCTCAGCGTTACCCTCGTCGGATTCTTAGGTCCTGTGACGACTTCTGAAGATCTAGTCCCAAAAGCCCTGTTTTTATGCAGAAAACCCCCATTCATTCAGCCTAGCTGTCAATCAACACATGCTAAGTGGTGAGCGGGAAGGCTCACCACTTGGGCCAATCACTCCAGAGTGCGACCGGTGTTGGCAAGGCAACTCGGTCCAGGGTGCCTAAACCCCCTCCCACACCCCTGTGGTAACCCAGACAGAATGGCACCACTTTGGAGGGTCTCTGTACAGAGCCCGCCAAAAGTGGAACAAAGGGCTCGACCTTTGGTTTAGGAGTCACAGAGACGAACACAGACGCCATTTTACAAACCGAGTTCTGGCAGAAAATACCATCCGATAAACTTATTTAAGATAAGTAGATCGGTGGTACGTTAGAGATTAACGAGAAAAAGTATCAATCTCCAACAATGGGACGAATCCCATAGGGTTATGTTCGGGGGTCGAACATAACAAGTAGTTTCCACTGCCACCAGCCAAAACTCGACGAGGGGGGACGGGACAGTGCCCCCTCGAGTAACAGATCCAGGAGTAATCGAATTACCCCTACTAGTACGTCCACAATAAGATGGTTTGTACTAGTTCTGTTAGTAATTTTAGGTCTAGTAAAGCCAATGGTGACTTTACATGCACGGGGAGACAGTAGTCAGTCCCCGGGTATGGAGTCTATGGTGGAGGTCCGCTAGGACGCCCCAGTGTTACGGCACGGAGGGTGCGGTGTAACACACATAGAAAAACATATGAGACCCTATGGAGTAAAAGACCCCATAGCCCATAGAACACATTGACATTCAAAGGAATTACACACATTCATGTCCAAGAGTGGGAGAAAAAGAGTCTCACTCTTGGCAGGATGGAAAAAAACAAACTCCCGAAATCCAGCAAAGCTGCTGGGGGACTCACTAGGTTAGGAAATTCAGCCTAAACAGAGAATTCTCCCTAACACTCGCCCCCCCCAGACTAAGGGACAGGAGGATTTAATCCACTCCTGGATGAATCTCATACCTCTAGTCGATGACATACATCCTAGAAAGACCATCAGCATTTTGGTGGTGACATCCTGACCTGTGCTCAATGGTGAAATCAAACCCTTGCAGGCAGATCGACCATCTCAATAGTTTTGGGTTTTCCCCTTTCATTTGCATTAACCATCTCAAGGGTTGGTGGTCAGTCTGAATGACAAAAGTAGAACCATACAAGTACGGCCTAAATTTCTTCAGAGCCCACACGATAGCAAAGCACTCTCTTTTGATTGTTGCCCACCTTGTTTCAGGATCCTTCAGCTTGCGGCTGATGAAGCAAACGGGGTGCTCCCTACCTTTCCCATCCAGTTGACTGAGTACGGCACCTATTCCTACATTTGAAGCATCTGTCTGCACAATGAAGTGTTGGCGGTAATCAGGAGCTCTGAGTACTGGGGCTTGGCAAAGAGCCTTTTTCAGGGTTTCAAAAGCCTGGTTGCACTCCTCGTTCCATTTAACCTTTTTAGGAAATTTGGGCGAGGAGATGACATTCAGTGGAGAAGCTATGGTCCCATAGTTCTCTATGAAATTCCTGTAATACCCAGTGAGGCCTAGGAAGGCTCTCACCTGGGTTTGAGTAGTCGGTGTTGTCCAATTTTGCACAGCTTCAATTTTACTGAGCAAAGGCCTTATTTCTCCACCGCCTACCTCATGCCCAAGATAGACTACCTTACTCTGTCCAATTTGGCATTTGCTCGCCTTTATGGTCAGATTGGCTCGTCCAAGAGCCTGCAAAACATCTCTCAGGTGGGTTACATGTTCTTCCCAGGAATTGCTGAACACTGTGATGTCATCCAAGTATGCCATGCAGAAGTCCTCCATCCCATTCAGAACCTGGTTTACCATCCGTTGAAACGTAGCAGGTGCATTCTTCAATCCGAAAGGCATTACCTTAAACTGGTATAGGCCAACGGGGGTAGAAAATGCAGTTTTCTCCTTGGAATGGTCTGTCAGGGCTATTTGCCAATAGCCTGACGTCAAGTCAAATGTGATGAGGAACTTTGCGGCACCAAGTTTATCCACCAACTCATCTGTTCTTGGCAAAAGGTGGGCATCAGTCTTGGTGACTGCATTAAGAGCTCTATAATCCACGCAGAATCTAAGTTCTTTAGATCCGGCCTTTGGTACTGACACAACTGGGCTAGACCATGGACTAGTAGAGGGCTCTATTACCCCGAGATCGAGCATCTTGCTGACCTCACCTTTGATGTGGGTTCGTACGTTTTCTGACATGCGGTATCCTCTGCTTTTCACTGGCAGACAGTCACCAGTCAGTATGTCGTGCTGGCCCCAAGGGGTCAAGCCTGGTGAAAGTGAGAACAGAGAGGCAAACTGATTCAACATAGATTTGCACTCTTCTTGTTGCTCGGGTGTCAGATTGGAGGAGAGATTTACTCCTTCAATTTTTTCATCTAAAGGTAAGCCTCTGAGGAGATCCGAAAGAGCTTCACTCTCTTCTTCTTCCTCGGATGACGCGAGAAGCAATGCTCCTACATCAAGTCGTGAGACATACGCTTTAAGTCGGTTGGTGTGAAAGACTGTCAGAGCCTCCTTGGGATTGCCAAAGTCCACCAGATAGTTAACCTCTCCGAGATTACCCACGACTCGGAAGGGTCCCATCCACTTATCTTGCAAGGCCCTCTGCCTTGTTGGGATCATAACGAGAACAAGCTGGTCTTGAGCGAACTCAACCATGTTAGCCTTTTGATCGTGCCAGTGCTTGACCAATGCTTGTCCAGCTTTCAAGTTATCGCTTGCTTCCGTCATCATGTGTGACATCCTCCTCCAGAGACCTATCACATAGTCAGTCACTCTGACTGGATTGGGGGAAGGAGCACTCTCCAACCCCTCCTTAATCAGGGCCAATGGACCTCTGACGGGATGACCATAGAGTAGTTCGAAGGGCGAGTAACCTACGCCCTCCTGAGGGACTTCTCTATAAGCAAAGAGAAGGCATGGCAGTAGAAGGTCCCACTTACGCTTAAGGGGTTCCTCTAAAGCACCTATCATGCTCTTCATGGTTCGGTTGAACCGTTCTACCAACCCATTGGTTTGTGGGTGGTAAGCTGTTGAGAACTTGTAAGTAACTCCACAGGTTTTCCACATGGCTTTCATGTAGTGGGACATAAAGTTTGACCCCCTGTCAGAGATTACTTCCTTAGGAAACCCGACCCTAGTAAAAATACCAAGGAGGGCCTTAGCCACAGCCGGGGCTGTAACAATCCTCATAGGAGTTGGCTCAGGATACCTAGTAGCATGGTCTACTACAACAAGTATAAACCTGTTGCCTGAGGAGGTTGGAGGATCAAGGGGACCAACGATGTCAATCCCTACTCTCTCAAATGGGACTCCCACGACTGGGAGAGGCACTAAAGGTGCCACATTCTTGGAGCCAACCTTACCAGAGATCTGGCAGGTGTGGCAGCTCCTGCAATGTTTTTCTACTTCGGCCCCCATCTTCGGCCAATAGAAGTAGAGAGAGAGCCTTTCCTTAGTCTTCTTGAAACTCAAGTGACCAGCCAAAGGAATCTCGTGGGTTAACTGCAAGAACTGTGGTCTGTTCTCTTGGGGTACTACAAGTCGTTTGTAGTCTCCAGGTGCAGACTCGGTTGGTTCACTGTAGAAGAGGCCATCTTCCCAGTGCAACCTGTATTTCCCAGGCTCTTGCCCTTCAGCCTGAGCTTCTGCCTGGTGGCGAAGACCTTCCAGAGTTGGACATTCTCTCTGTCCCTGTCATGATGCCTACCTCCAAGGAGCCAGGTCCGACCCAGCAACCCCAGAGGCAGGCATTATTTCCCCCAGGGGAGTGCCAGCGGGCCCAAGCTGGGGCCCTTTGGATGCAGTCCTGGTGCCCTAGGTGCCAGGCTCATGTTGAACCCCTGTCCTGGCGCCTTAGGCGCCAGGCTCATAAAGCTAGACATGTGTTAAAGTGTTTTAATGTGCACTTACCTGATGCAGACTATGCTGCTACATCCAGGCCCTCTTGAGGCCTGAATGGAACTACTTTACCTGTGGGACTACTTTCCACCCGGGTGTGGTCGGGGAAGGATACATACCTGATCGGTGGAAGGATACACACTTGGAACTTCTTCCAAAGCTATTTAAACCACACCCGATCAGCAACTCACGCTTCGCGTTGTTCTGCTCCTCGCAGCTGGACGCTCACCGTGTCAGCTCCTGCATCTGCACCTCAGCCACGCCTGTCAGTATCCTCGGTCACCTGCAAAGGGAGACAAAAGACCTTACCTGCTAAATCAGCACCACGGAGACATCACACCGACAATCCTGAAAAGGAAGACATCATTTTTAAAAGCATTTCGCTACGATCGCTGCAGCGCTGCATTTCACTCACCTATCCTGAATGCCTCCATCTTCAGCAGCGATCATCTGGATCCACAGCCACTTCCCAGAGCCTAGAGAGAAAAAGACAAGAACAAGGTGAGAGAAGGAAAGGAATAGGAAAAGCTCAGTTTCCTTCTAAGACTTACCTGTTGGGTCATTCCCATTTCATTTCGGGTCCTGCCGCTTCCAGGCATTTTCCGGACCCCGGCCCCTATGGGGAAAAAAGACAAAGACATTGAATGAGCAAATGCAAAGACATTACCCGAGCGCTCATCCAGAACTTACCTGTCATTTACTGGAACTGCACGTTTCACTTCGGGTCAGCGCCATATCTCTGGCATTCCGAACCCCGGCCCCTAAGGGGAAAAAGACATAAGCATTAGCGCTTGTTGCAACAAGACAATGAACATTATCATTAAGCTTGGACTTTTGAACTTGCAGCAGAACTTTTGCAGCGCCTTACCTGAATAGTCAAGCTTACCTGAACTCCCATCAATCCTCAATCCAGTGAAGTAACTGGGTTTCAACGCGCCCCTGCATCAGAAGCAGGATGGAGAGCTCATCCTTCCTGACCCTAAGGTGAGACTTCACAGGGAATCGTGGCAGGGTATCGTGGAGGGTTGGAAGAGAGTGGGAGGCTTGAGCATAACTCAGTCAGTAGGTAATACTCCCTTTTCACGCACAGGGGAATATTCCTGCGAGCCAGAGAATCCAGAGTAGAGGGGCCCTTCCTGTTCATCTTCAGAGTCCTGCGCTTCACCATTGAAGAAGCATCAGCACTCGAAGCCAGACCTGCGCCTCCGTGGGAATCAGGTGAGCATTACAGTCCCTTACTGAAGTCTGCCCTGCTGGGTCCACCTTCTGCCAGTAAAGACTGCAGCTCAGGATGGTCAACAGGATCCAGATCTCCAATGAGTTCCTGGCCTTCCATTAGCTCTTCCTCAGAGTCTAATTCTACCACACAGGGTTGTACCTCCCTCTCAGCCTCGGCTGGAGGTGGAGTTACGGGTGTAACTTTGGACAACCGCGGGGAAGTCTGTGTTGGCTGCACTGGAATGCTGGCTGCTGGTTGCGGGATAGAAGTCTTAGGTTTCCCTTTCGCTTCTGATTTCTTGGAGACAGCGGCCGACAATTCCAGTGGAGCAGGAGTGATTTCTTTCTTCATCATCTCCTGGAGAGTACCGCGCATTGGTCCTCTCTCTTGCAGGTCTGGTTAGCTCCTGTAACCGTTTACTAGGAGGTCTGGGAGTATGCGATACAACTCCGAGAGTTTTCAAATCGTTACCCAACAGTACGCGTCCTGGTACCTCACTCTGTATGCTGACAGGTATCTTCACAGTCATGTTGTTACACTGGATGAGAACTGGTAATTGGGGAAGCATCTGCACAGGCCCTCCAGCTAACTTGGTGAGGCGTTTGGGTGCCTTAGCAACATCCTCAGCCTGAAAAAATGATTTATCCACCACAGTTTTGCTGGCCCCAGTGTCCCTAATGGCAGGAGTCTCCTGACCATTCACCTGGACACTGTCCTTATAATACTCTTTAGTATTATCGGGGATAGAATTATAGACATCTAAATTCTGTTGTTCCCAAAACCCCAGAGATACTAAAGAAACGCTGGCTGAGTCTCCAATGGGTTCGTCAGATAGCAGTAGAAAGTTTCCACTTGCCATTTGGACTTTCTCCTCTGGAGCGAAGGCTAAGGAGACAAGCTGGACCCCTGAAGGTTTACCCTTACATCTGGGATCTCCTTTCACGTGGTCAGTCGAGCCACAAACAAAGCATTTACCGAATGCTTTCTGGAATGGTGGCTTGTTCTGACCTCCTTCCGGTTTGGCACCAGAAGACACATTATTCTGCTGTGGTTTTCCCTGTGGCTTACCCTTCTGGTTTTGTTTGGGGCCCTCTTTGGAATGTGAGTTATTAGAATTCTCTTTTGAGTCTTTTTTAGGCTGTTTTCCCTCATCCTTTTTCTGAGTTGCCCCAGAATCCTTATGAGTAGCCCTGTTGGCAACCCACAAGTCAGCAGCCTTAGCTAGCTCCCTGGAATCCAATTCCTTCGAATCAGCCAAGTGCTGTCTGAGCTCAGAACAAGTATCATAAATAGACTCCAACATAAAAAGATTCCTCATACCCTCATAAGTGTTCACTTTGTAACCCTTAATCCATCCCTCTAAGTTTTTCAACCCTTCACTCACCCAGGTAGCCCAAGGGGTACCATCATGCTTTTTGAGGGTTCTAAACCTCTTAAGATACTGGGAAGGGGTCTTCCCGAATCTAGCTATTAAAGCTAGTTTCACATTTTCGTAATCCGTCTTATCCGCCTCCCCCAACTCCATTACCACATCAGTCGCAACAGGAGGGAGCCTAGAGAACAACCAGGGAAGCCAAGCATTCCCGGTGATGTCCTGGAGCCCATGATTGTATTCAAACAGTTTCAACCAATCCAACACATCCAATCTCGGTTCATACATACCCACTAATTCCTTCGGCATCCAGGGTCTTTTGGGACTGGAGCTCCTAGAGGAACCAGAGGAGAGAGAAGCATTTTCCATAGACAATTTTTTCATCTCTAACTCGTGATTAAGTTCTATTTCCCTGAGTCTTAACTCAGCTTGCTTCTGCTCAGCCTGGGCATTCATCCGTATGAACTCGTGCTCTTGGTTTCGTTCAGATTGAGCCAAGAACTGTTTGTATTCTAGTTCGAGCTTCATTTTTTCAAGTTCAAAATAAGCAGGGTTACTTGTGGGACCTGGTATGGGCCCCGTAGGCACAGCTGGTAAGGCAGGTAGAGGAGCAGGGGAGACAGTTTCGTTAGCCTCGCCGTCCTCATCAGCCTCTTCATCGCTATCATCAGAATTACGATTCAGATCAATACCATTATTGTTATCTACATTTCCTGGAGATATTGGTTCCTCTGAACCAGTACCCAGACTTTGGTTCGCCAGCAATCTCTCGATTAGTTCGAACTTCTTGCCTCTTACAGGAAGATTCTCTTGCCTACAGAGAGCTCGCAGACTCTCAGTATTTTCACCTGACAAGGACTCTTGACTGTAAGTTTCCATCGTAGACATGTTTTTTGAAAGTTGCTTTTTGTGCAAAGTTTTGTGGTTAGTTATCCTACAGTGTCGAAAAGCACTCTAAACTGTATACTCGATACAAATCCCACCGCTGTACACCAGTGTTAGGCGGAAACCTGTGCAGTTCCCTCTGGGACCACTGCAAAAGATTTAGGACTACAGGTGGTTGGCGGTGAACCCACTTGGTAGCAGTCTGTACCACACAGATTCACTTGGTAGCTATGGCTGAGCAGTCAGACTTCCCTCAAGAAGAGTTGAGCAGTATGTGGAGTATACAAAATAGGGTAATTCTTCCCAGCAAGACATGCAAACACGCAACGAGGTTTAGTGTAAAGATATTAAGGTATTTATTTATAATGAAACATCTATGAAAAACACTATGGCGAATTCACGGCAAACAAATCAAACACAATTACTCTACGAAGAAGAAAACGATCAATCCCTCTAGCAATATTTCGACAAGTCTAGGTTCTACCGGTACCACTTATTTTCAGACAGAGGTGTATACCTCAACCTAGATGACACTCTAATATTAGTTAGGACGGGAGAGAAAAAGATAGGCAGGTTATGAAATCAACACAGTTCAATCCTTCGCGGATAAAATGCAAGGCAGGAAGGCAAGAATCACAATAGATCGTAAAGTTCAGAGGCCAGGCCAACTCGGAGAGAGGCAAGGCGCGATGTCCCAAAAAGTCTGTAGTGGAGATGCATTCAAGTCTTTGTAGCAAATTGTTATCGGCAGATTGAACCAGTTCAGAACAATAAATGAGAAAAGCTTGGAGGCGACCCAACGGAACGGAGAGGATTAAGACACCTCACTCGAACCGATCGAAAGGGAAGCCAGGCGGACACGGTACCTTGTTGTGGAGGGCAGCTCCGGCGGGGGCAGTTGTTCCTGGTGGTGGATGCACGTTGGGTCTTTGCCAAGAGTAGAGATTATCTCGTCGTCGAAGAAAAGTGAAGTCCGGTGCACCACCAGGGAAGAGACCAGCCGCGGAGTGCTCCGTCACAAGGCACCACCTTTTGGTCGCGGTACAGGGGTAGTGGCTATCCGGTTGCCGAGGTGCTCTGCACGGGCAATTCGACCACTGTGTCCTGAGGCGAATAAAAAGCAAAGGGGACTGGTTGTTCCCACCAGTCAGGGGAAGAGACTCTCCGGCAGGGAGATCTCCTCTGTCATCGGGAAGTGGTGAGTCGGTTTCGCAGGGCTCCACCGGAGGTGTCGTCATGCAGGCGGCTCAGCCGATCCAGTCCCAAAAGCCCTGCTTTTATGCAGAAAACCCCCATTCATTCAGCCTAGCTGTCAATCAACACATGCTAGGTGGTGAGCGGGAATGCTCACCACTTGGGCTAATCACTCCAGAGTGCGACTGGAGTTGGCAAGGCAACTCGGTCCAGGGTGCCTAAACCCCCTCCCACACAACTCTGTGGTAACCCAGACAGAATGGCACCACTTTGGAGGGACTCTGTACAGAGCCCGCCAAAAGTGGAACAAAGGGCTCGACCTTTGGTTTAGGAATCACAGAGACGAACACAGACGCCATTTTACAAACCGAGTCTGGCAGAAAATACCATCCGATAAACTTATTTAAGATAAGTAGATTTGTGGTACGTTAGAGATTAACGAGAAAAAGTATCAATCTCCAACAATGGGACGAATCCCATAGGGTTATGTTCGGGGGTCGAACATAACAAGTAGTTTCCACTGCCACCAGCCAAAACTCGACGAGGGGGGACAGGACCATGCCCCCTCGAGTAACAGATCCAGGAGTAATCGAATTACCCCTACTAGTACGTCCACAATAAGATGGTTTGTACTAGTTCTGTTAGTAATTTTAGGTCTAGTAAAGCCAATGGTGACTTTACATGCCCGGGGAGACAGTAGTCAGTCCCCGGGTATGTAGTCTATGGTGGAGGTCAGCTAGGACTCCCCAGTGTTACGGCACGGAGGGTGCGGTGTAACACACATAGAAAAACATATGAGACCCTATGGAGTAAAAGACCCCATAGCCCATAGAACACATTGACATTCAAAGGAATTACACACATTCATGTCCAAGAGTGGGAGGAAAAGAGTCTCACTCTTGGCAGGATGGAAAAAAACAAACTCCCGAAATCCAGCAAAGCTGCTGGGGGACTCACTAGGTTAGGAAATTCAGCCTAAACAGAGAATTCTCCCTAACAGTTCCTTCTACTGTTGTCCTGTCTCCTCAGACAGCGTACAATTCTTCTTTTGGCGGGGGTGGTGCCAACGCGCACACGCGCATATTTTTCATGCTTTTGTTCCTGCCAGACGGTGAGTCGCGCACGTATTTAACATCTGTGCTTGCCCCGTGTGTCGCGTACCCCTTCAGAGGTCATTCTAGGCTGCGTGTGACACGCATACGTTCATTCTTGTGTTTCTGGGTGCCACAGCGTAGTGCAGGTTTATTTTTCCACGCACGTGGTCTAGGAGGGGTTGCGTGCACCTTACTTCGCTTTTTTGGGGTGCCTGTGCGTTGCGTGACCCGTCATCTTTCCCCAGGGGTGACATACAGCCTTGCTAGAGAACTAGGGTACGATTATCATCTGGTACCAACCCCTTTGACCCCCAATTGCCCAGGACAATAGTTCACATCGACTCCCATATGCACAATAACATCAGTGCCAAGTCCATCATGCTGACATTCCCCCTGACACCATCACACTTGAGCTAATGCCTGCACCAACTCCCATGCTGAGTGTGCAATCCCACGCTCCTGCCCCTAGTGTCCAGAGCAGCGTAGGACCCCACCACCTTCCAAGCGGAAGAGGAAGAGTGCTCGTCCAGTAGAGGCTGATGCCCCAGACACGGCTACACAGTCCGGCCCGTCAAGGAAGCCCAGCTTCAATGAGGCCGAACTGAATGCACTTGTAGAGTATGTGTCCACACATGACCGCAAAATGGTGATTGTTGCAAGATCCAAGACCACACCTGCACAACGTCAGGCACACTGGCAGACCATTGCGGACATCATAAGTGCCCTTGGAATCGTGAGGCGAACAGCTAATGAATGCTACAAGCGCTGGAATGACCTGAAGCGCAGGGCAAAAAATAAGCTGGCCTCAAGTCATGCCGCAACTCTAGTGACTGGAGGCGGGTCTCCAGCAGACGACATAGAACTCACTCCACATGAGCAGGTTGCTGGGACCTACGTGACGGAGGAGCAGATCCAAGGCGTGGGAGAACTGGCAGATTACGAGGCATTGTCCGGTGAGTGCACATGCATGTGTGTGTCATCCATGTGCATGGTGTGTGTGGGAGGGCTTCTTTTTGGGTGCCAGGGGAGGGTGTGTGTGCCTGAGTGGTTCGGCTCACCCATGTGCCTCTTCCTCTACATTCTTGGCACCAGCATTTGGGTATAGCAGCATCCCTTCTGCCAACATTAGACATCCAGCCCAACACCACGCCAGTTGCCCTTGGAGTGTCATATTGCCACAACACTGTTGCTTATTTACCTCTGTTTATTCAGGCAGATTGTTTGCATACCACCACTTTTACTCGGGATTTCTCAGTCCTATTGTCACATGTCTGACATGGCTATGGTACAGTGGACTGGCTCAATTTCCTGGACATGATTAGTTTAGACATGTCCCTGTGCTATAGGACCATTTTTGACTGGCAGCTTCAGGTTAAACATTTGAACCATTACAATGAAAATAATCAATTATATGAGCAAACTGGACTGAATGAACAATTGGTGACCTCCTCTCCCTCTTCACTTCATGGCTAGGGTACATGCCATCTGTGTGATGGCATGTGTATTTGACATGCCAATCACTGGCCAATGTGTGATGCCACTGCTAGGCAGCATTCAGCAAATGTGTTCATCTTCCATCTTGGTGTCATCAATGTGTGCCATCTGCCTCCCCATAACACGCAGTGACGGTGCATGCATGGGAGTGTTTTAGTCATGTGGGACATGTGTCAATCAAGTACTGTTTCTGTAGCCTCTAAGCCCTAATTGTGTGCCATAGTGCTAATGCCTGTTACCATTTGTTTTCTTTTATGTCTTTGCATGGGAAGACGCACTTGATACTGCTGGGGTTGTGGAGATGGTGCAGACCCAGGAGGGTGTGGTGGTGGTTGAGAACCCACAACTGCTGCAGGTCGTGCTCTCACTGGGTGTCTCTGGCTGCACCTCCCCCGAGCTGAATTCAGGTGTCGATTCGGATGATGAGACCTACGTGCCGTCGCAGGTGAGTGTTCCTGGGAGGGATTCTGTTCTGTCCGACAACACCTGCACCAGGGTTAGAACCCTCAATGGGGATGTCAGTGTTGGCAGGTACGCCTTTGGTGGTTACGGATGCAGGGTCACACTCCGCGACATCTGATCCTGTTCCTGGGCCAGCAGATCAGAGGGGGAATGCAGTCCTGCAGCCTCAGGCAGTGCCGGCACAGCAAGGCGCAGTTTGCCTTGCCCCAGACAGGTGTGGTGCTCGCCGACGTGGTGGCCGAATGCCACCTGGCAATATCGCATGGGAGCAATCCATTTACGGTATGGCAACCCAACAGGCAGCATCATCAGAGATGATGGCTCAGGCCATGGATAGGGTGGCCACTTCCATTGTCCCCCCAAAAGGCTGATGGAGTGACTACAGCAGGCAACCGACTCCATCTGCCAGTCACACAGGGAGGACATGTTGGCAGGAAGCCATCTCCATAGAGTCCCAGGGCCACAGGGCCACAGGGAAGCCCTGAGGCTGGAAATCCTTCACCTCAGGACGACTCTTGTTGAGCTTGAGGCTTCAACAAACTGAAGGACAGAACAGCAGCTGGAGCGTCTCACCGTACGCTCTCAGTTGAGATGCAGGCAACTAGGGCAGAGGTCCGGGCATCCCGTGAGTTGTTGCATGGGGACCTCCGCACACTTATCCTCCAAAACGAGACCTGCCACACCCGCATGCTTGCAGCCATGGAGGAACAGACTAGGGCTTTCGTGGGCTGCCTCCCATAGTGCCACCACCTCCTGATGCAGCTGCAGAGGGTGAGGATAGCGACAGCAGTGATACTCCCACAATAGGGTAGCCGTGTAGGCCATGAGCCCATGGAGGTGTTTTTTTTTTGCAAGATCCACACAGGTGGGTTTTGGTGTGACCCTGTCCTCAGACCTCCTGGGTGGCCTCCCCCAGCCCCCTCCCCCCCGGGCCCATTAAGGCCATTTTTGATTTTTTTTTTTTTTTGGGACAGTGTGTTGCCTTGTGTGGCTCCCGTGGTCATACGCTGCATTGTGGCTGGGCACATGCAGGCTTGTCATGGATTTGGTTAAGATGCTTGGGTTTTTGTCACACACACCCCTCCTGCTTCCCGTTTCCATGGGCTTGCAAAGGGTGTGCCCAAGTGACATTGACGTACAATGTGACATTGGACTCCCATGAGCTGTGTGGGCAGTCTATAGTCAATACTGTGTATACATTCATAGTGCATATTGTTGTTGTATTGTACACTGCATTGTGTATTGATATGTGCCTCTGCATCCATCTCATCCTCCATATTTGCAGGTCCATTCCTCATGTCTTCACAATGCGGTCCACCTTGGAACTGGAGTCCATGTTGTGAGCAGTGCACCTACACTCTTGCGTGGCGCTAACACTGTATACTTGGAAGTGTTCGGAGGGCTGTCATCATCAGGTGGTGAGGCTAGCTAATTTTTAAGTCTGTAATGTCATGTTTAAGGTAGGTTGGAGGTTGTGTAGGTGATTGGTATTCTTGGTAAGTATTTGGTAATGTGGGTTGTAAGTCCTGCATTACTGTGAGCATTTCATGTGTGGACATGTTTCCATTAGGGACACTGTAGCTGGTGACACTTGGGGCATGTTGTGGGGATTAATTTCTTTCCTCTCACATTGCATGACATGCCATGGTGTGTTGTGTGGCCGTGCCGGGGAGGGGGTGGGTGACATGGCACTGTTTTCATGTAGTATTTTGCGAGTGGGTATTCATTTCTGCAGCATGGAAGTGTCTTTTCATGACACTGCATTGGTGGTGTTTGTATACGTAGGGATGCACACATTGTGACACTTCCACATGAACAATCTCAGGCTGCTATGGTTCTGACAGTTGACAGTCCCTTTGTTCGTCTTAATTGCCAGGTCGAGTCATCATTGCTGATCAGATGATATGTGCCAGGCCTGTGTGCACTCCACTGTGGTGTGATTTCTATGTGAAGTAATTAGCCACCAGCTGCGTACGGGCTGTCTCACCCTGTGCCCTCTCCCCTCCCATGCGCAGCGGCCGTGCATGTGGTTGGGGATGTGGGGGCACCTCCATGTCCACAGCCAGGCCACAGCGTGTTGCAACATTGTGCAGGACACATGCTGCCACTATGATCCTGCACACTACTGGGGGCGCATATAACAGCTGCCCGCCAGAACGGTCAAGGGAGCGAAAGCGTGACTTGAGCACTCCGAATGTGCGCTCCACTATGCCCCAGGTTGCAATATGGGCTGTGTTGTATCTTACCTCTGGAGGCGTGATGGGGTTCCGAATTGGCGTCATCATGTGGGTGCTCAGAGGGTAGGCACTGTCCCCTGGTGAGGAGGTGATGGGTATCATTAGTGGGGTAGTGACATAACTCTGCATCTGACATGCATGCATGTGCAGTGGCATTCATACTCACCAAGCAGCCATGTATCGCCATGCTGCCCAGCTTCTAGGTCCCAGTTTAGGGTAGACATTCGGTAAATGAAGCTGTCGTGGGTGGACCCTGGATAGTTGGCATATACTGAGGTGATGATTCCCTTAGCATTACATACTACCTGCACGTTGATGGAATGCCAGTGCTTGCGGTTCCTATAGATGTGCTCAGATGCCCTGGGGGGACGTAGTGCCACATGGGTGCAGTCAATGGCACCTAGCACTTTTGGGAATTGTGCCACACCGTAGAAATCGAAGGTGGCAGCCTGCCTTTCTGCAGGTGTCCTGGGCAGGTATATGTGCCTACGGACTGATGGGCGTGCAGTGATGATGTTCAAGACCTGGTGTAGGCAGCGTGACTGTGTTAGGGAGAATTCTCTGTTTAGGCTGAATTTCCTAACCTAGTGAGTGCCCCAGCAGCATTGCTGGATTTCGGGAGTTTGTTTTTTTCCATCCTGCCAAGAGTGAGACTCTTTTCCTCCCACTCTTGGACATGAATGCGTGTAATTCCTTTGAATGTCAAGGTGTTCTATGGGCTATGGGGTCTTTTACTCCATAGGGTCCCATATGTTTTTCTATGTGTGTTACACCGCACCCTCCGTGCCGTAACACTGGGGCGTCCTAGCGGACCTCCACCATAGACTCCATACCCGGGGACTGACTACTGTCTCCCCGTGCATGTAAAGTCACCATTGGCTTTACTAGACCTAAAATTACTAACAGAACTAGTACAAACCATCTTATTGTGGACGTACTAGTAGGGGTAATTCGATTACTCCTGGATCTGTTACTCGAGGGGGCACTGTCCCGTCCCCCCTCGTCGAGTTTTGGCTGGTGGCAGTGGAAACTACTTGTTATGTTCGACCCCCGAACATAACCCTATGGGATTCGTCCCATTGTTGGAGATTGATACTTTTTCTCGTTAATCTCTAACGTACCACCGATCTACTTATCTTAACCCTTTAAGTGCCAAGGACGAGGTATCTCGTCCTTGGAAGTGCACACGCAGTGCCAAGGACGAGATAGCTCGTCCTTTTTGGCACCTTGTTTTGAGCGATCCCTGCAAAGCAGGGATCGCTCAAAACTGTAATCCAACCCCCGGGCTATGCGAGGAGGAGGTCCCCCCTCACTGCCCGGGGGTTGGATTTCCTTCAGTTTCACGCCGACGTGCGTTACGCACGTCGGCGTGAAACGGAAAGTATTTCCAACGCAGCAGCCATTTTCGGCTGCTGCGTTGGAGAGAGAAGGTGAGTGCCCTTCTTGTTCCGCCTCGATCTCCGGCTGTATTTCAAGCCGGAGATCGAGGCGGGTACCGTTGGAAAGGGGAGATTCTCCCCTTTCCAACGGTACCCATTGTGTGACTTTGCTGCCCGCGGATCGGGCGCAGGGCGCCTCGATCCGCGGGCAGCAACGTCACGGATCAAACGAAGATCCTTTTGTGACGCGTGGGGGAGGGGGGGCTGCTTACTAGGTAAGCGGCCCCCTTCCCCCGTGGCCCCAAAGCATGGGGCCACAGCGCCAGGGACCCCTGGGGGCAGATGATCACTGCCCCCGGGGGTGGGGGAAAAAAAAAAAAAAAAAAAAAAAAATCGAGGGAAGGAGGGAGGTGGGAGGGGGTTTTGGGCCCTGGGGCCCACTGGGCCACCAGCGATTGACCTAAAAGTGGTGTCCCTGGAAAGGGGACTTTCTCCCCTTTCCAGGGACACCACTCATATGCCGCATTGCTGGTCACGGATCAGCGCAGAGCGCTGATCCGTGACCAGCAACCCACTGAACCACCATGGATCTGTTTGCGAGTTGGGGGGGAGGGGGGCTGCTTCAGGTAAGCAGCCCTCTCCCCCCCCCCCGGCCCCCAAAGCATGGGGACACATGAAAATGTACCCTGGGGGCAGATGGCTGGCCATCTGCCCCCAGGGAAATATATATAAAAAAAATAATAATAATCTGAGGGATGGGGGGAGGTGGGAGGGGGTTTGGGGTCCTGGGGCCCACTAGGCCACCAGGGATTGAACAGAAAGTGGTGTCCCTGGAAAGGGGACTTTCTCCCCTTTCCAAGGACACCACATATGAGGCATTGCTGGTCACGGATCGGCGCAGAGCGCTCGATCCGTGACCAGCAACCCACTAGACCACCATGGATCTCTTTGTGAGGTGGGGGGTGGGAAGGGGGCTGCTTCAAGTAAGCAGCCCTCTCCCCCCTCCCGACCCCAAAGCATGGGGGCACGTGTATGTGAACCCTGGGGCAGATGGCTGACCATCTGCCCCAAGGGAATGTAAAATAAAAAACAAAAATGAAATGATGGGAAACAGGGTTGGGGGAAGGGGTGGGGGCCACTAGCCACCATGGATTATTTACTGAATGAAAGGGAGGGGGTGTCCCCCCATAGGGGCGGGTGCCCCCCCAACCAAAGTAGAAAGGGGGCACCCCTTGTAACCCTCCCTGGGGGCAGATATCTGTTCCTAGGGAGGGCCATCTGACCCCAGGGAGGGATGCATGAGGTGGGGCCCCCCCTATCTGCCCCCAGGGAGGGTTGCATGAGGTGGGGCCCTCCATTTGGGGTGGGGGGGGGTTGAGGGCCACCCCCCGTTGCGGTACATCATGCGCTGCCAATTTAGGGTGGCCCTCAGCCCCCCCTAAAAAGCAGCCTGTGGTTTTGTAATTTTTTTTTTGTTTACCCAACTTTGCTTGGTGCAGATGGCCACATTAGTGTGGCTATCTGCCCCCAGGGTGCCCAAACCCTACTGCCCCATCTATTGGGGGTCCAGCCCCACCTTTTGGGGTGGCCCTCTCCCCCCTCACCCCAAATGGAGGTGGGGTGTACCTCACGCAGCCGTTTGGAGGAGGCCCAGGGAGGCCTGCATGAGGTGTGTCCCCCAGCCATTGGGGGTGGGGTGGGGGGGGGGCACCCCAAAAGCTGGGGCAGGACCCCCAATAGATGAGACAGTAAGGTTTGGGCACCCTGGGGGCAGATAGCCACACTAATGGGCCCATCTGCACCAAGCCAAGTTGGGTAAACAAAAAAAAATATACAAAAAAACAGGCTGCTTTTTAGGGGGGGCTGAGGGCCACCCTAAATTGGCAGCGCATGATGTACCGCAACGGGGGGTGGCCCTCAACCCCCCCCCACCCCAAATGGAGGGCCCCACCTCATGCAACCCTCCCTGGGCGCAGATAGGGGGGGCCTCACCTCATGCATCCCTCCCTGGGGTCAGATGCCCCTTCCTAGGAGCAGATATCTGCCCCCAGGGAGGGTTGCATGAGGTGGGGCCCTCCATTTGGGGTGGGGGGGGGTTGAGGGCCACCCCCCGTTGCGGTACATCATGCGCTGCCAATTTAGGGTGGCCCTCAGCCCCCCCTAAAAAGCAGCCTGTGGTTTTGTAATTTTTTTTTTGTTTACCCAACTTTGCTTGGTGCAGATGGCCACATTAGTGTGGCTATCTGCCCCCAGGGTGCCCAAACCCTACTGCCCCATCTATTGGGGGTCCAGCCCCACCTTTTGGGGTGGCCCTCTCCCCCCTCACCCCAAATGGAGGTGGGGTGTACCTCACGCAGCCGTTTGGAGGAGGCCCAGGGAGGCCTGCATGAGGTGTGTCCCCCAGCCATTGGGGGTGGGGTGGGGGGGGGGCACCCCAAAAGGTGGGGCAGGACCCCCAATAGATGGGGCAGTAGGGTTTGGGCACCCTGGGGGCAGATAGCCACACTAATGGGCCCATCTGCACCAAGCCAAGTTGGGTAAACAAAAAAAAATATACAAAATCACAGGCTGCTTTTTAGGGGGGGCTGAGGGCCACCCTGAATTGGCAGCGCATGATGTACCGCAACGGGGGGTGGCCCTCAACCCCCCCCACCCCAAATGGAGGGCCCCACCTCATGCAACCCTCCCTGGGCGCAGATAGGGGGGGCCTCACCTCATGCATCCCTCCCTGGGGTCAGATGCCCCTTCCTAGGAGCAGATATCTGCCCCCAGGGAGGGTTGCATGAGGTGGGGCCCTCCATTTGGGGTGGGGGGGGGTTGAGGGCCACCCCCCGTTGCGGTACATCATGCGCTGCCAATTTAGGGTGGCCCTCAGCCCCCCCTAAAAAGCAGCCTGTGGTTTTGTATATTTTTTTTTGTTTACCCAACTTTGCTTGGTGCAGATGGCCACATTAGTGTGGCTATCTGCCCCCAGGGTGCCCAAACCCTACTGCCCCATCTATTGGGGGTCCTGCCCCACCTTTTGGGGTGGCCCTCTCCCCCCTCACCCCAAATGGAGGTGGGGTGTACCTCACGCAGCCGTTTGGAGGAGGCCCAGGGAGGCCTGCATGAGGTGTGTCCCCCAGCCATTGGGGGTGGGGTGGGGGGGGCACCCCAAAAGGTGGGGCAGGACCCCCAATAGATGGGGCAGTAGGGTTTGGGCACCCTGGGGGCAGATAGCCACACTAATGGGCCCATCTGCACCAAGCCAAGTTGGGTAAACAAAAAAAAATATACAAAATCACAGGCTGCTTTTTAGGGGGGGCTGAGGGCCACCCTGAATTGGCAGCGCATGATGTACCGCAACGGGGGGTGGCCCTCAACCCCCCCCCACCCCAAATGGAGGGCCCCACCTCATGCAACCCTCCCTGGGCGCAGATAGGGGGGGCCTCACCTCATGCATCCCTCCCTGGGGTCAGATGCCCCTTCCTAGGAGCAGATATCTGCCCCCAGGGAGGGTTGCATGAGGTGGGGCCCTCCATTTGGGGTGGGGGGGGGGTTGAGGGCCACCCCCCGTTGCGGTACATCATGCGCTGCCAATTTAGGGTGGCCCTCAGCCCCCCCTAAAAAGCAGCCTGTGGTTTTGTATATTTTTTTTTGTTTACCCAACTTTGCTTGGTGCAGATGGCCACATTAGTGTGGCTATCTGCCCCCAGGGTGCCCAAACCCTACTGCCCCATCTATTGGGGGTCCTGCCCCACCTTTTGGGGTGGCCCTCTCCCCCCTCACCCCAAATGGAGGTGGGGTGTACCTCACGCAGCCGTTTGGAGGAGGCCCAGGGAGGCCTGCATGAGGTGTGTCCCCCAGCCATTGGGGGTGGGGTGGGGGGGGGGCACCCCAAAAGGTGGGGCAGGACCCCCAATAGATGGGGCAGTAGGGTTTGGGCACCCTGGGGGCAGATAGCCACACTAATGGGCCCATCTGCACCAAGCCAAGTTGGGTAAACAAAAAAAAATATACAAAATCACAGGCTGCTTTTTAGGGGGGGCTGAGGGCCACCCTGAATTGGCAGCGCATGATGTACCGCAACGGGGGGTGGCCCTCAACCCCCCCCCACCCCAAATGGAGGGCCCCACCTCATGCAACCCTCCCTGGGCGCAGATAGGGGGGGCCTCACCTCATGCATCCCTCCCTGGGGTCAGATGCCCCTTCCTAGGAGCAGATATCTGCCCCCAGGGAGGGTTGCATGAGGTGGGGCCCTCCATTTGGGGTGCGGGGGGGTTGAGGGCCACCCCCCGTTGCGGTACATCATGCGCTGCCAATTTAGGGTGGCCCTCAGCCCCCCCTAAAAAGCAGCCTGTGGTTTTGTATATTTTTTTTTGTTTACCCAACTTTGCTTGGTGCAGATGGCCACATTAGTGTGGCTATCTGCCCCCAGGGTGCCCAAACCCTACTGCCCCATCTATTGGGGGTCCTGCCCCACCTTTTGGGGTGGCCCTCTCCCCCCTCACTCCAAATGGAGGTGGGGTGTACCTCACGCAGCCGTTTGGAGGAGGCCCAGGGAGGCCTGCATGAGGTGTGTCCCCCAGCCATTGGGGGTGGGGTGGGGGGGGGCGCCCCAAAAGGTGGGGCAGGACCCCCAATAGATGGGGCAGTAGGGTTTGGGCACCCTGGGGGCAGATAGCCACACTAATGGGCCCATCTGCACCAAGCCAAGTTGGGTAAACAAAAAAAAATATACAAAATCACAGGCTGCTTTTTAGGGGGGGCTGAGGGCCACCCTGAATTGGCAGCGCATGATGTACCGCAACGGGGGGTGGCCCTCAACCCCCCCCCACCCCAAATGGAGGGCCCCACCTCATGCAACCCTCCCTGGGCGCAGATAGGGGGGGCCTCACCTCATGCATCCCTCCCTGGGGTCAGATGCCCCTTCCTAGGAGCAGATATCTGCCCCCAGGGAGGGTTGCATGAGGTGGGGCCCTCCATTTGGGGTGGGGGGGGTTGAGGGCCACCCCCCGTTGCGGTACATCATGCGCTGCCAATTTAGGGTGGCCCTCAGCCCCCCCTAAAAAGCAGCCTGTGGTTTTGTATATTTTTTTTTGTTTACCCAACTTTGCTTGGTGCAGATGGCCACATTAGTGTGGCTATCTGCCCCCAGGGTGCCCAAACCCTACTGCCCCATCTATTGGGGGTCCTGCCCCACCTTTTGGGGTGGCCCTCTCCCCCCTCACCCCAAATGGAGGTGGGGTGTACCTCACGCAGCCGTTTGGAGGAGGCCCAGGGAGGCCTGCATGAGGTGTGTCCCCCAGCCATTGGGGGTGGGGTGGGGGGGGCACCCCAAAAGGTCGGGCAGGACCCCCAATAGATGGGGCAGTAGGGTTTGGGCACCCTGGGGGCAGATAGCCACACTAATGGGCCCATCTGCACCAAGCCAAGTTGGGTAAACAAAAAAAAATATACAAAATCACAGGCTGCTTTTTAGGGGGGGCTGAGGGCCACCCTGAATTGGCAGCGCATGATGTACCGCAACGGGGGGTGGCCCTCAACCCCCCCCCACCCCAAATGGAGGGCCCCACCTCATGCAACCCTCCCTGGGCGCAGATAGGGGGGCCTCACCTCATGCATCCCTCCCTGGGGTCAGATGCCCCTTCCTAGGAGCAGATATCTGCCCCCAGGGAGGGTTGCATGAGGTGGGGCCCTCCATTTGGGGTGGGGGGGGGGTTGAGGGCCACCCCCCGTTGCGGTACATCATGCGCTGCCAATTTAGGGTGGCCCTCAGCCCCCCCTAAAAAGCAGCCTGTGGTTTTGTATATTTTGTTTTTGTTTACCCAACTTTGCTTGGTGCAGATGGCCACATTAGTGTGGCTATCTGCCCCCAGGGTGCCCAAACCCTACTGCCCCATCTATTGGGGGTCCTGCCCCACCTTTTGGCGTGGCCCTCTCCCCCCTCACCCCAAATGGAGGTGGGGTGTACCTCACGCAGCCGTTTGGAGGAGGCCCAGGGAGGCCTGCATGAGGTGTGTCCCCCAGCCATTTGGGGTGAGGGGGGAGAGGGCCCCCAAAAATGGTGGGTCAGGCCCCCCCAGTGGGTGGGGCAGTAAGGTTTGGGCACCCCGGCGCCAGATTGGCACACCAATGTGACCCTCTGCACCAAGGGGAGTTGGGTTACCAAAGGAAAAAAATGAAAATGGTGGTACGCTTTTTAGGGGGGGCGGTGGGGCACCCCAATGGGTCAGGGAATTTTCTAATGGGATGGGGCGTTGACCCCCCCCCCACCCGCAATGGAGTGGGTGCCAAGTCATGCAGCCCTTCCTGGGACCAGATATCTGCTCCTAGGAACGGACGCCTCAGCCCAGGGAGGAGTGCAGGACAACCCCCCCCCCCCTATCTGCCCCCGGGGAGGGCTACATTTTGCTGGTGTGACCATAGGTAACACATGTTCTTTGTTTTGTTTACAGCTTTTTCTACCCGAGCAGCTGCAACGTTATGTGAGTACTGTTTTTTATTATTCTATGGTTAGGGCCCACTGTCAGTGGGGTGGGTGAGACTGGGGCTGGATTGTTGGTGGTGTGGGTGGGAATGGCCCGTCTGGGCAGATCACCTCCAACTGTCCTGGAGTTGCGGCTTGGCTGCATTACAGCTTTTCCCTTCGGGGAGGTATTGGCACACTGCCGAGACTCCTTGGTGGGGAGAAGCTGTAACGCAGGGCAGCCAGGGCTCCAGCAAAGTCGGCGGTAATATCCCTGGCCTTGGGCACCCTTCTCCCATGTGGGTCTTTGCTGGTGGTTCTGGGTATTACATTCTGGGCCGATTTGCGTAAGTCAGACCTCTGTGGATTCCCACGGGTGTCCTCTTTTGGGAAATGCATGGGGTTCCCTGTTTCCCTTGCTGGCTGCGACACCCTAGGCCCAAATCTGTAGGTTGCCCACATGAACAAAATGGGCAGTGGCGAATGGCTTGGGGTTCCCAGTTGGTTACCCTTTTCCTTTTGCGCCCCCGGTAGGTGCACCCACACATGTGAGGTACCGTTTTCATCGGGACACATGTGGGAACGCGGGACGGTAGGCCATGTGTTGTGGGGGGCGCGTTTCGATGGGTGCGGCGAGCGAAATGTGCGGAAAAAGCGTTTTTTTCCCCACATTTCCGAATTTGCAGGGCTGTCTGGGTAAAAAAATCTGGGGCGATGGGCGCAAATCACACCTCTGCGGATTCCCACGGGTGTCCTCTTTTCGAAAATGCATGGGGTTCCCTGTTTTCCTCGGTGGCTTGGACACCCGAGGCCCATATCTGTAAGTTGCGCCGGTCGGCAGAATGGACAACAGACTTGGGGTTACTTGTGTTTTAGGCTTTCCCCTTGGCGGCCAGGTAGGTGCACCCACACATGTGAGGTACCGTTTTCATCGGGACACCTGTGGGAACGCGGGACGGTAGGCCATGTGTTGTGGGGGGCGTGTTTCGATGGGTGCGGCGAGTGAAATGTGCGGAAAAAGCGTTTTTTCCCCCACATTTCCGACTTTGCAGGGCTGTCTGGGTAAAAAAATTTGGGGCGATGGGCGCAAATCACACCTCTGCGGATTCCCACGGGTGTCCTCTTTTCGAAAATGCATGGGGTTCCCTGTTTTCCTCGGTGGCTTGGACACCCGAGGCCCATATCTGTAAGTTGCGCCGGTCGGCAGAATGTCGGAGATTTCCCTCTGACAACAGACTTGGGGTTACTTGTGTTTTAGGCTTTACCCTTGGCGGCCAGGTAGGTGCACCCACACATGTGAGGTACCGTTTTCATCGGGACACCTGTGGGAACGCGGGACGGTAGGCCATGTGTTGTGGGGGGCGCGTTTCGATGGGTGCGGCGAGCGAAATGTGCGGAAAAAGCGTTTTTTTCCCCACATTTCCGACTTTGCAGGGCTGTCTGGGTAAAAAAATCTGGGGCGATGGGCGCAAATCACACCTCTGCGGATTCCCACGGGTGTCCTCTTTTCGAAAATGCATGGGGTTCCCTGTTTTCCTCGGTGGCTTGGACACCCGAGGCCCATATCTGTAAGTTGCGCCGGTCGGCAGAATGGACAACAGACTTGGGGTTACTTGTGTTTTAGGCTTTCCCCTTGGCGGCCAGGTAGGTGCACCCACACATGTGAGGTACCGTTTTCATCGGGACACCTGTGGGAACGCGGGACGGTAGGCCATGTGTTGTGGGGGGCGTGTTTCGATGGGTGCGGCGAGTGAAATGTGCGGAAAAAGCGTTTTTTCCCCCACATTTCCGACTTTGCAGGGCTGTCTGGGTAAAAAAATCTGGGGCGATGGGCGCAAATCACACCTCTGCGGATTCCCACGGGTGTCCTCTTTTCGAAAATGCATGGGGTTCCCTGTTTTCCTCGGTGGCTTGGACACCCGAGGCCCATATCTGTAAGTTGCGCCGGTCGGCAGAATGTCGGAGATTTCCCTCTGACAACAGACTTGGGGTTACTTGTGTTTTAGGCTTTCCCCTTGGCGGCCAGGTAGGTGCACCCACACATGTGAGGTACCGTTTTCATCGGGACACCTGTGGGAACGCGGGACGGTAGGCCATGTGTTGTGGGGGGCGCGTTTCGATGGGTGCGGCGAGCGAAATGTGCGGAAAAAGCGTTTTTTCCCCCACATTTCCGACTTTGCAGGGCTGTCTGGGTAAAAAAATCTGGGGCGATGGGCGCAAATCACACCTCTGCGGATTCCCACGGGTGTCCTCTTTTCGAAAATGCATGGGGTTCCATGTTTTCCTCGCTGGCTTGGACACCCGAGGCCCATATCTGTAAGTTGCGCCGGTCGGCAGAATGGACAACAGACTTGGGGTTACTTGTGTTTTAGGCTTTCCCCTTGGCGGCCAGGTAGGTGCACCCACACATGTGAGGTACCGTTTTCATCGGGACACCTGTGGGAACGCGGGACGGTAGGCCATGTGTTGTGGGGGGCGTGTTTCGATGGGTGCGGCGAGCGAAATGTGCGGAAAAAGCGTTTTTTTCCCCACATTTCCGACTTTGCAGGGCTGTCTGGGTAAAAAAATCTGGGGCGATGGGCGCAAATCACACCTCTGCGGATTCCCACGGGTGTCCTCTTTTCGAAAATGCATGGGGTTCCCTGTTTTCCTCGCTGGCTTGGACACCCGAGGCCCATATCTGTAAGTTGCGCCGGTCGGCAGAATGTCGGAGATTTCCCTCTGACAACAGACTTGGGGTTACTTGTGTTTTAGGCTTTCCCCTTGGCGGCCAGGTAGGTGCACCCACACATGTGAGGTACCGTTTTCATCGGGACACCTGTGGGAACGCGGGACGGTAGGCCATGTGTTGTGGGGGGCGTGTTTCGATGGGTGCGGCGAGCGAAATGTGCGGAAAAAGCGTCTTTTTCCCCACATTTCCGACTTTGCAGGGCTGTCTGGGTAAAAAAATCTGGGGCGATGGGCGCAAATCACACCTCTGCGGATTCCCACGGGTGTCCTCTTTTCGAAAATGCATGGGGTTCCCTGTTTTCCTCGGTGGCTTGGACACCCGAGGCCCATATCTGTAAGTTGCGCCGGTCGGCAGAATGGACAACAGACTTGGGGTTACTTGTGTTTTAGGCTTTCCCCTTGGCGGCCAGGTAGGTGCACCCACACATGTGAGGTACCGTTTTCATCGGGACACCTGTGGGAACGCGGGACGGTAGGCCATGTGTTGTGGGGGGCGTGGTTCGATGGGTGCGGCGAGTGAAATGTGCGGAAAAAGCGTTTTTTCCCCCACATTTCCGACTTTGCAGGGCTGTCTGGGTAAAAAAATCTGGGGCGATGGGCGCAAATCACACCTCTGCGGATTCCCACGGGTGTCCTCTTTTCGAAAATGCATGGGGTTCCCTGTTTTCCTCGGTGGCTTGGACACCCGAGGCCCATATCTGTAAGTTGCGCCGGTCGGCAGAATGTCGGAGATTTCCCTCTGACAACAGACTTGGGGTTACTTGTGTTTTAGGCTTTCCCCTTGGCGGCCAGGTAGGTGCACCCACACATGTGAGGTACCGTTTTCATCGGGACACCTGTGGGAACGCGGGACGGTAGGCCATGTGTTGTGGGGGGCGCGTTTAGATGGGTGCGGCGAGCGAAATGTGCGGAAAAAGCGTTTTTTTCCCCACATTTCCGACTTTGCAGGGCTGTCTGGGTAAAAAAATCTGGGGCGATGGGCGCAAATCACACCTCTGCGGATTCCCACGGGTGTCCTCTTTTCGAAAATGCATGGGGTTCCCTGTTTCCCTCGGTGGCTTGGACACCCGAGGCCCATATCTGTAAGTTGCGCCGGTCGGCAGAATGTCGGAGATTTCCCTCTGACAACAGACTTGGGGTTACTTGTGTTTTAGGCTTTCCCCTTGGCGGCCAGGTAGGTGCACCCACACATGTGAGGTACCGTTTTCATCGGGACACCTGTGGGAACGCGGGACGGTAGGCCATGTGTTGTGGGGGGCGCGTTTCGATGGGTGCGGCGAGCGAAATGTGCGGAAAAAGCGTTTTTTTCCCCACATTTCCGACTTTGCAGGGCTGTCTGGGTAAAAAAATCTGGGGCGATGGGCGCAAATCACACCTCTGCGGATTCCCACGGGTGTCCTCTTTTCGAAAATGCATGGGGTTCCCTGTTTTCCTCGCTGGCTTGGACACCCGAGGCCCATATCTGTAAGTTGCGCCGGTCGGCAGAATGTCGGAGATTTCCCTCTGACAACAGACTTGGGGTTACTTGTGTTTTAGGCTTTCCCCTTGGCGGCCAGGTAGGTGCACCCACACATGTGAGGTACCGTTTTCATCGGGACACCTGTGGGAACGCGGGACGGTAGGCCATGTGTTGTGGGGGGCGTGTTTCGATGGGTGCGGCGAGCGAAATGTGCGGAAAAAGCGTCTTTTTCCCCACATTTCCGACTTTGCAGGGCTGTCTGGGTAAAAAAATCTGGGGCGATGGGCGCAAATCACACCTCTGCGGATTCCCACGGGTGTCCTCTTTTCGAAAATGCATGGGGTTCCCTGTTTTCCTCGGTGGCTTGGACACCCGAGGCCCATATCTGTAAGTTGCGCCGGTCGGCAGAATGGACAACAGACTTGGGGTTACTTGTGTTTTAGGCTTTCCCCTTGGCGGCCAGGTAGGTGCACCCACACATGTGAGGTACCGTTTTCATCGGGACACCTGTGGGAACGCGGGACGGTAGGCCATGTGTTGTGGGGGGCGTGTTTCGATGGGTGCGGCGAGTGAAATGTGCGGAAAAAGCGTTTTTTCCCCCACATTTCCGACTTTGCAGGGCTGTCTGGGTAAAAAAATCTGGGGCGATGGGCGCAAATCACACCTCTGCGGATTCCCACGGGTGTCCTCTTTTCGAAAATGCATGGGGTTCCCTGTTTTCCTCGGTGGCTTGGACACCCGAGGCCCATATCTGTAAGTTGCGCCGGTCGGCAGAATGTCGGAGATTTCCCTCTGACAACAGACTTGGGGTTACTTGTGTTTTAGGCTTTCCCCTTGGCGGCCAGGTAGGTGCACCCACACATGTGAGGTACCGTTTTCATCGGGACACCTGTGGGAACGCGGGACGGTAGGCCATGTGTTGTGGGGGGCGCGTTTAGATGGGTGCGGCGAGCGAAATGTGCGGAAAAAGCGTTTTTTTCCCCACATTTCCGACTTTGCAGGGCTGTCTGGGTAAAAAAATCTGGGGCGATGGGCGCAAATCACACCTCTGCGGATTCCCACGGGTGTCCTCTTTTCGAAAATGCATGGGGTTCCCAGTTTCCCTCGGTGGCTTGGACACCCGAGGCCCATATCTGTAAGTTGCGCCGGTCGGCAGAATGTCGGAGATTTCCCTCTGACAACAGACTTGGGGTTACTTGTGTTTTAGGCTTTCCCCTTGGCGGCCAGGTAGGTGCACCCACACATGTGAGGTACCGTTTTCATCGGGACACCTGTGGGAACGCGGGACGGTAGGCCATGTGTTGTGGGGGGCGCGTTTCGATGGGTGCGGCGAGCGAAATGTGTGGAAAAAGCGTTTTTTTCCCCACATTTCCGACTTTGCAGGGCTGTCTGGGTAAAAAAATCTGGGGCGATGGGCGCAAATCACACCTCTGCGGATTCCCACGGGTGTCCTCTTTTCGAAAATGCATGGGGTTCCCTGTTTTCCTCGGTGGCTTGGACACCCGAGGCCCATATCTGTAAGTTGCGCCGGTCGGCAGAATGGACAACAGACTTGGGGTTACTTGTGTTTTAGGCTTTCCCCTTGGCGGCCAGGTAGGTGCACCCACACATGTGAGGTACCGTTTTCATCGGGACACCTGTGGGAACGCGGGACGGTAGGCCATGTGTTGTGGGGGGCGTGTTTCGATGGGTGCGGCGAGTGAAATGTGCGGAAAAAGCATTTTTTCCCCCACATTTCCGACTTTGCAGGGCTGTCTGGGTAAAAAAATCTGGGGCGATGGGCGCAAATCACACCTCTGCGGATTCCCACGGGTGTCCTCTTTTCGAAAATGCATGGGGTTCCCTGTTTTCCTCGGTGGCTTGGACACCCGAGGCCCATATCTGTAAGTTGCGCCGGTCGGCAGAATGTCGGAGATTTCCCTCTGACAACAGACTTGGGGTTACTTGTGTTTTAGGCTTTCCCCTTGGCGGCCAGGTAGGTGCACCCACACATGTGAGGTACCGTTTTCATCGGGACACCTGTGGGAACGCGGGACGGTAGGCCATGTGTTGTGGGGGGCGCGTTTAGATGGGTGCGGCGAGCGAAATGTGCGGAAAAAGCGTTTTTTTCCCCACATTTCCGACTTTGCAGGGCTGTCTGGGTAAAAAAATCTGGGGCGATGGGCGCAAATCACACCTCTGCGGATTCCCACGGGTGTCCTCTTTTCGAAAATGCATGGGGTTCCCTGTTTTCCTCGGTGGCTTGGACACCCGAGGCCCATATCTGTAAGTTGCGCCGGTCGGCAGAATGGACAACAGACTTGGGGTTACTTGTGTTTTAGGCTTTCCCCTTGGCGGCCAGGTAGGTGCACCCACACATGTGAGGTACCGTTTTCATCGGGACACCTGTGGGAACGCGGGACGGTAGGCCATGTGTTGTGGGGGGCGTGTTTCGATGGGTGCGGCGAGCGAAATGTGCGGAAAAAGCGTTTTTTTCCCCACATTTCCGACTTTGCAGGGCTGTCTGGGTAAAAAAATCTGGGGCGATGGGCGCAAATCACACCTCTACGGATTCCCACGGGTGTCCTCTTTTCGAAAATGCATGGGGTTCCCTGTTTTCCTCGGTGGCTTGGACACCCGAGGCCCATATCTGTAAGTTGCGCCGGTCGGCAGAATGTCGGAGATTTCCTTCTGACAACAGACTTGGGGTTACTTGTGTTTTAGGCTTTCCCCTTGGCGGCCAGGTAGGTGCACCCACACATGTGAGGTACCGTTTTCATCGGGACACCTGTGGGAACGCGGGACGGTAGGCCATGTGTTGTGGGGGGCGTGTTTCGATGGGTGCGGCGAGCGAAATGTGCGGAAAAAGCGGTTTTTTCCCCACATTTCCGACTTTGCAGGGCTGTCTGGGTAAAAGAATCTGGGGCGATGGGCGCAAATCACACCTCTGCGGATTCCCACGGGTGTCCTCTTTTCGAAAATGCATGGGGTTCCCTGTTTTCCTCGCTGGCTTGGACACCCGAGGCCCATATCTGTAAGTTGCGCCGGTCGGCAAAATGTCGGAGATTTCCCTCTGACAACAGACTTGGGGTTACTTGTGTTTTAGGCTTTCCCCTTGGCGGCCAGGTAGGTGCACCCACACATGTGAGGTACCGTTTTCATCGGGACACCTGTGGGAACGCGGGACAGTAGGCCATGTGTTGTGGGGGGCGTGTTTCGATGGGTGCGGCGAGCGAAATGTGCGGAAAAAGCGTTTTTTTCCCCACATTTCCGACTTTGCAGGGCTGTCTGGGTAAAAAAATCTGGGGCGATGGGCGCAAATCACACCTCTGCGGATTCCCACGGGTGTCCTCTTTTCGAAAATGCATGGGGTTCCCTGTTTTCCTCGGTGGCTTGGACACCCGAGGCCCATATCTGTAAGTTGCGCCGGTCGGCAGAATGGACAACAGACTTGGGGTTACTTGTGTTTTAGGCTTTCCCCTTGGCGGCCAGGTAGGTGCACCCACACATGTGAGGTACCGTTTTCATCGGTACACCTGTGGGAACGCGGGACGGTAGGCCATGTGTTGTGGGGGGCGTGTTTCGATGGGTGCGGCGAGTGAAATGTGCGGAAAAAGCGTTTTTTCCCCCACATTTCCGACTTTGCAGGGCTGTCTGGGTAAAAAAATCTGGGGCGATGGGCGCAAATCACACCTCTGCGGATTCCCACGGGTGTCCTCTTTTCGAAAATGCATGGGGTTCCCTGTTTTCCTCGGTGGCTTGGACACCCGAGGCCCATATCTGTAAGTTGCGCCGGTCGGCAGAATGTCGGAGATTTCCCTCTGACAACAGACTTGGGGTTACTTGTGTTTTAGGCTTTCCCCTTGGCGGCCAGGTAGGTGCACCCACACATGTGAGGTACCGTTTTCATCGGGACACCTGTGGGAACGCGGGACGGTAGGCCATGTGTTGTGGGGGGCGCGTTTCGATGGGTGCGGCGAGCGAAATGTGCGGGAAAAGCGTTTTTTCCCCCACATTTCCGACTTTGCAGGGCTGTCTGGGTAAAAAAATCTGGGGCGATGGGCGCAAATCACACCTCTGCGGATTCCCACGGGTGTCCTCTTTTCGAAAATGCATGGGGTTCCCTGTTTTCCTCGGTGGCTTGGACACCCGAGGCCCATATCTGTAAGTTGCGCCGGTCGGCAGAATGTCGGAGATTTCCCTCTGACAACAGACTTGGGGTTACTTGTGTTTTAGGCTTTCCCCTTGGCGGCCAGGTAGGTGCACCCACACATGTGAGGTACCGTTTTCATCGGGACACCTGTGGGAACGCGGGACGGTAGGCCATGTGTTGTGGGGGGCGCGTTTCGATGGGTGCGGCGAGCGAAATGTGCGGAAAAAGCGTTTTTTTCCCCACATTTCCGACTTTGCAGGGCTGTCTGGGTAAAAAAATCTGGGGCGATGGGCGCAAATCACACCTCTGCGGATTCCCACGGGTGTCCTCTTTTCGAAAATGCATGGGGTTCCCTGTTTTCCTCGGTGGCTTGGACACCCGAGGCCCATATCTGTAAGTTGCGCCGGTCGGCAGAATGGACAACAGACTTGGGGTTACTTGTGTTTTAGGCTTTCCCCTTGGCGGCCAGGTAGGTGCACCCACACATGTGAGGTACCGTTTTCATCGGGACACCTGTGGGAACGCGGGACGGGAGGCCATGTGTTGTGGGGGGCGTGTTTCGATGGGTGCGGCGAGCGAAATGTGCGGAAAAAGCATTTTTTTCCCCACATTTCCGACTTTGCAGGGCTGTCTGGGTAAAAAAATCTGGGGCGATGGGCGCAAATCACACCTCTGCGGATTCCCACGGGTGTCCTCTTTTCGGAAATGCATGGGGTTCCCTGTTTTCCTCGGTGGCTTGGACACCCGAGGCCCATATCTGTAAGTTGCGCCGGTCGGCAGAATGTCGGAGATTTCCCTCTGACAACAGACTTGGGGTTACTTGTGTTTTAGGCTTTCCCCTTGGCGGCCAGGTAGGTGCACCCACACATGTGAGGTACCGTTTTCATCGGGACACCTGTGGGAACGCGGGACGGTAGGCCATGTGTTGTGGGGGGCGTGTTTCGATGGGTGCGGCGAGCGAAATGTGCGGAAAAAGCGTTTTTTTCCCCACATTTCCGACTTTGCAGGGCTGTCTGGGTAAAAAAATCTGGGGCGATGGGCGCAAATCACACCTCTGCGGATTCCCACGGGTGTCCTCTTTTCGAAAATGCATGGGGTTCCCTGTTTTCCTCGGTGGCTTGGACACCCGAGGCCCATATCTGTAAGTTGCGCCGGTCGGCAGAATGTCGGAGAGTTCCCTCTGACAACAGACTTGGGGTTACTTGTGTTTTAGGCTTTCCCCTTGGCGGCCAGGTAGGTGCACCCACACATGTGAGGTACCGTTTTCATCGGGACACCTGTGGGAACACGGGACGGTAGGCCATGTGTTGTGGGGGGCGCGTTTCGATGGGTGCGGCGAGCGAAATGTGCGGAAAAAGCGTTTTTTTCCCCACATTTCCGACTTTGCAGGGCTGTCTGGGTAAAAAAATCTGGGGCGATGGGCGCAAATCACACCTCTGCGGATTCCCACGGGTGTCCTCTTTTCGAAAATGCATGGGGTTCCCTGTTTTCCTCGGTGGCTTGGACACCCGAGGCCCATATCTGTAAGTTGCGCCGGTCGGCAGAATGGACAACAGACTTGGGGTTACTTGTGTTTTAGGCTTTCCCCTTGGCGGCCAGGTAGGTGCACCCACACATGTGAGGTACCGTTTTCATCGGGACACCTGTGGGAACGCGGGACGGTAGGCCATGTGTTGTGGGGGGCGTGTTTCGATGGGTGCGGCGAGCGAAATGTGCGGAAAAAGCGTTTTTTTCCCCACATTTCCGACTTTGCAGGGCTGTCTGGGTAAAAAATTCTGGGGCGATGGGCGCAAATCACACCTCTGCGGATTCCCACGGGTGTCCTCTTTTCGAAAATGCATGGGGTTCCCTGTTTTCCTCGGTGGCTTGGACACCCGAGGCCCATATCTGTAAGTTGCGCCGGTCGGCAGAATGTCGGAGATTTCCCTCTGACAACAGACTTGGGGTTACTTGTGTTTTAGGCTTTCCCCTTGGCGGCCAGGTAGGTGCACCCACACATGTGAGGTACCGTTTTCATCGGGACACCTGTGGGAACGCGGGACGGTAGGCCATGTGTTGTGGGGGGCGTGTTTCGATGGGTGCGGCGAGCGAAATGTGCGGAAAAAGCGTTTTTTTCCCCACATTTCCGACTTTGCAGGGCTGTCTGGGTAAAAAAATCTGGGGCGATGGGCGCAAATCACACCTCTGCGGATTCCCACGGGTGTCCTCTTTTCGAAAATGCATGGGGTTCCCTGTTTTCCTCGGTGGCTTGGACACCCGAGGCCCATATCTGTAAGTTGCGCCGGTCGGCAGAATGGACAACAGACTTGGGGTTACTTGTGTTTTAGGCTTTCCCCTTGGCGGCCAGGTAGGTGCACCCACACATGTGAGGTACCGTTTTCATCGGGACACCTGTGGGAACGCGGGACGGTAGGCCATGTGTTGTGGGGGGCGCGTTTCGATGGGTGCGGCGAGCGAAATGTGCGGAAAAAGCGTTTTTTTCCCCACATTTCCGACTTTGCAGGGCTGTCTGGGTAAAAAAATCTGGGGCGATGGGCGCAAATCACACCTCTGCGGATTCCCACGGGTGTCCTCTTTTCGAAAATGCATGGGGTTCCCTGTTTTCCTCGGTGGCTTGGACACCCGAGGCCCATATCTGTAAGTTGCGCCGGTCGGCAGAATGTCGGAGATTTCCCTCTGACAACAGACTTGGGGTTACTTGTGTTTTAGGCTTTCCCCTTGGCGGCCAGGTAGGTGCACCCACACATGTGAGGTACCGTTTTCATCGGGACACCTGTGGGAACGCGGGACGGTAGGCCATGTGTTGTGGGGGGCGTGTTTCGATGGGTGCGGCGAGCGAAATGTGCGGAAAAAGCGTTTTTTTCCCCACATTTCCGACTTTGCAGGGCTGTCTGGGTAAAAAAATCTGGGGCGATGGGCGCAAATCACACCTCTGCGGATTCCCACGGGTGTCCTCTTTTCGAAAATGCATGGGGTTCCCTGTTTTCCTCGGTGGCTTGGACACCCGAGGCCCATATCTGTAAGTTGCGCCGGTCGGCAGAATGGACAACAGACTTGGGGTTACTTGTGTTTTAGGCTTTCCCCTTGGCGGCCAGGTAGGTGCACCCACACATGTGAGGTACCGTTTTCATCGGGACACCTGTGGGAACGCGGGACGGTAGGCCATGTGTTGTGGGGGGCGTGTTTCGATGGGTGCGGCGAGCGAAATGTGCGGAAAAAGCGTTTTTTTCCCCACATTTCCGACTTTGCAGGGCTGTCTGGGTAAAAAAATCTGGGGCGATGGGCGCAAATCACACCTCTGCGGATTCCCACGGGTGTCCTCTTTTCAAAAATGCATGGGGTTCCCTGTTTTCCTCGGTGGCTTGGACACCCGAGGCCCATATCTGTAAGTTGCGCCGGTCGGCAGAATGTCGGAGATTTCCCTCTGACAACAGACTTGGGGTTACTTGTGTTTTAGGCTTTCCCCTTGGCGGCCAGGTAGGTGCACCCACACATGTGAGGTACCGTTTTCATCGGGACACCTGTGGGAACGCGGGACGGTAGGCCATGTGTTGTGGGGGGCGCGTTTCGATGAGTGCGGCGAGCGAAATGTGCGGAAAAAGCGTTTTTTTCCCCACATTTCCGACTTTGCAGGGCTGTCTGGGTAAAAAAATCTGGGGCGATGGGCGCAAATCACACCTCTGCGGATTCCCACGGGTGTCCTCTTTTCGAAAATGCATGGGGTTCCCTGTTTTCCTCGGTGGCTTGGACACCCGAGGCCCATATCTGTAAGTTGCGCCGGTCGGCAGAATGGACAACAGACTTGGGGTTACTTGTGTTTTAGGCTTTCCCCTTGGCGGCCAGGTAGGTGCACCCACACATGTGAGGTACCGTTTTCATCGGGACACCTGTGGGAACGCGGGACGGTAGGCCATGTGTTGTGGGGGGCGTGTTTCGATGGGTGCGGCGAGCGAAATGTGCGGAAAAAGCGTTTTTTTCCCCACATTTCCGACTTTGCAGGGCTGTCTGGGTAAAAAAATCTGGGGCGATGGGCGCAAATCACACCTGCGGATTCCCACGGGTGTCCTCTTTTCGAAAATGCATGGGGTTCCCTGTTTTCCTCGGTGGCTTGGACACCCGAGGCCCATATCTGTAAGTTGCGCCGGTCGGCAGAATGTCGGAGATTTCCCTCTGACAACAGACTTGGGGTTACTTGTGTTTTAGGCTTTCCCCTTGGCGGCCAGGTAGGTGCACCCACACATGTGAGGTACCGTTTTCATCGGGACACCTGTGGGAACGCGGGACGGTAGGCCATGTGATGTGGGGGGCGCGTTTCGATGGGTGCGGCGAGCGAAATGTGCGGAAAAAGCATTTTTTTCCCCACATTTCCGACTTTGCAGGGCTGTCTGGGTAAAAAAATCTGGGGCGATGGGCGCAAATCACACCTCTGCGGATTCCCACGGGTGTCCTCTTTTCGAAAATGCATGGGGTTCCCTGTTTTCCTCGGTGGCTTGGACACCCGAGGCCCATATCTGTAAGTTGCGCCGGTCGGCAGAATGTCGGAGTTTTCCCTCTGACAACAGACTTGGGGTTACTTGTGTTTTAGGCTTTCCCCTTGGCGGCCAGGTAGGTGCACCCACACATGTGAGGTACCGTTTTCATCGGGACACCTGTGGGAACGCGGGACGGTAGGCCATGTGTTGTGGGGGGCGCGTTTCGATGGGTGCGGCGAGCGAAATGTGCGGAAAAAGCGTTTTTTTCCCCACATTTCCGACTTTGCAGGGCTGTCTGGGTAAAAAAATCTGGGGCGATGGGCGCAAATCACACCTCTGCGGATTCCCACGGGTGTCCTCTTTTCGAAAATGCATGGGGTTCCCTGTTTTCCTCGGTGGCTTGGACACCCGAGGCCCATATCTGTAAGTTGCGCCGGTCGGCAGAATGGACAACAGACTTGGGGTTACTTGTGTTTTAGGCTTTCCCCTTGGCGGCCAGGTAGGTGCACCCACACATGTGAGGTACCGTTTTCATCGGGACACCTGTGGGAACGCGGGACGGTAGGCCATGTGTTGTGGGGGGCGTGTTTCGATGGGTGCGGCGAGTGAAATGTGCGGAAAAAGCGTTTTTTTCCCCACATTTCCGACTTTGCAGGGCTGTCTGGGTAAAAAAATCTGGGGCGATGGGCGCAAATCACACCTCTGCGGATTCCCACGGGTGTCCTCTTTTCGAAAATGCATGGGGTTCCCTGTTTTCCTCGGTGGCTTGGACACCCGAGGCCCATATCTGTAAGTTGCGCCGGTCGGCAGAATGTCTGAGATTTCCCTCTGACAACAGACTTGGGGTTACTTGTGTTTTAGGCTTTCCCCTTGGCGGCCAGGTAGGTGCACCCACACATGTGAGGTACCGTTTTCATCGGGACACCTGTGGGAACGCGGGACGGTAGGCCATGTGTTGTGGGGGGCGTGTTTCGATGGGTGCGGCGAGCGAAATGTGCGGAAAAAGCGTTTTTTTCCCCACATTTCCGACTTTGCAGGGCTGTCTGGGTAAAAAAATCTGGGGCGATGGGCGCAAATCACACCTCTGCGGATTCCCACGGGTGTCCTCTTTTCAAAAATGCATGGGGTTCCCTGTTTTCCTCGGTGGCTTGGACACCCGAGGCCCATATCTGTAAGTTGCGCCGGTCGGCAGAATGTCGGAGATTTCCCTCTGACAACAGACTTGGGGTTACTTGTGTTTTAGGCTTTCCCCTTGGCGGCCAGGTAGGTGCACCCACACATGTGAGGTACCGTTTTCATCGGGACACCTGTGGGAACGCGGGACGGTTAGCCATGTGTTGTGGGGGGCGCGTTTCGATGGGTGCGGCGAGCGAAATGTGCGGAAAAAGCGTTTTTTCCCCCACATTTCCGACTTTGCAGGGCTGTCTGGGTAAAAAAATCTGGGGCGATGGGCGCAAATCACAACTCTGCGGATTCCCACGGGTGTCCTCTTTTCGAAAATGCATGGGGTTCCCTGTTTTCCTCGGTGGCTTGGACACCCGAGGCCCATATCTGTAAGTTACGCCGGTCGGCAGAATGGACAACAGACTTGGGGTTACTTGTGTTTTAGGCTTTCCCCTTGGCGGCCAGGTAGGTGCACCCACACATGTGAGGTACCGTTTTCATCGAGACACCTGTGGGAACGCGGGACGGTAGGCCATGTGTTGTGGGGGGCGTGTTTCGATGGGTGCGGCGAGCGAAATGTGCGGGAAAAGCGTTTTTTTCCCCACATTTCCGACTTTGCAGGGCTGTCTGGGTAAAAAAATCTGGGGCGATGGGCGCAAATCACACCTCTGCGGATTCCCACGGGTGTCCTCTTTTCGAAAATGCATGGGGTTCCCTGTTTTCCTCGGTGGCTTGGACACCCGAGGCCCATATCTGTAAGTTGCGCCGGTCGGCAGAATGTCGGAGATTTCCCTCTGACAACAGACTTGGGGTTACTTGTGTTTTAGGCTTTCCCCTTGGCGGCCAGGTAGGTGCACCCACACATGTGAGGTACCGTTTTCATCGGGACACCTGTGGGAACGCGGGACGGTAGGCCATGTGTTGTGGGGGGCGCGTTTCGATGGGTGCGGCGAGCGAAATGTGCGGAAAAAGCGTTTTTTCCCCCACATTTCCGACTTTGCAGGGCTGTCTGGGTAAAAAAATCTGGGGCGATGGGCGCAAATCACACCTCTGCGGATTCCCACGGGTGTCCTCTTTTCGAAAATGCATGGGGTTCCCTGTTTTCCTCGGTGGCTTGGACACCCGAGGCCCATATCTGTAAGTTGCGCCGGTCGGCAGAATGGACAACAGACTTGGGGTTACTTGTGTTTTAGGCTTTCCCCTTGGCGGCCAGGTAGGTGCACCCACACATGTGAGGTACCGTTTTCATCGGGACACCTGTGGGAACGCGGGACGGTAGGCCATGTGTTGTGGGGGGCGTGTTTCGATGGGTGCGGCGAGCGAAATGTGCGGGAAAAGCGTTTTTTTCCCCACATTTCCGACTTTGCAGGGCTGTCTGGGTAAAAAAATCTGGGGCGATGGGCGCAAATCACACCTCTGCGGATTCCCACGGGTGTCCTCTTTTCGAAAATGCATGGGGTTCCCTGTTTTCCTCGGTGGCTTGGACACCCGAGGCCCATATCTGTAAGTTGCGCCGGTCGGCAGAATGTCGGAGATTTCCCTCTGACAACAGACTTGGGGTTACTTGTGTTTTAGGCTTTCCCCTTGGCGGCCAGGTAGGTGCACCCACACATGTGAGGTACCGTTTTCATCGGGACACCTGTGGGAACGCGGGACGGTAGGCCATGTGTTGTGGGGGCGCGTTTCGATGGGTGCGGCGAGCGAAATGTGCGGAAAAAGCGTTTTTTTCCCCACATTTCCGACTTTGCAGGGCTGTCTGGGTAAAAAAATCTGGGGCGATGGGCGCAAATCACACCTCTGCGGATTCCCACGGGTGTCCTCTTTTCGAAAATGCATGGGGTTCCCTGTTTTCCTCGGTGGCTTGGACACCCGAGGCCCATATCTGTAAGTTGCGCCGGTCGGCAGAATGTCTGAGTTTTCCCTCTGAAAACAGACTTGGGGTTACTTGTGTTTTAGGCTTTCCCCTTGGCGGCCAGGTAGGTGCACCCACACATGTGAGGTACCGTTTTCATCGGGACACCTGTGGGAACGCGGGACGGTAGGCCATGTGTTGTTGGGGGCGTGTTTTGATGGGTGAGTCGAGCGAAATGTGAGGAAAATGCGTATTTTTTCCCACATTTCGGACTTTGCGGGGGTGTCTGGGTAATAAATTCTGGGGCGATTTGGGCATATTATACCTCTGCGGATTCCCACGGGTGTCCTCTTTCCGGAAATGCATGGGGTTCCCTGTTTTCCTTGGTGGCTTGGACACCCGAGGCCCATATCTGTATGATGTGAGAGTGTGACATTTCCGGTGTGAAAACAGACTTGGGGTTACTTGTGTTTTAGGCTTTCCCCTTGGCGGCCAGGTAGGTGCACCCACACATGTGAGGTACCGTTTTCATCGGGACACCTGTGGGAACGCGTGACGGTAGGCCATGTGTTGTTGGGGGCGTGTTTCGATGGGTGCGTCGAGCGAAATGTGCGGAAAAAGCGTTTTTTTTCCCCACATTTCAGACTTTGCAGGGGTGTCTGGGTAATAAATTCTGGGGCAATTTGGGCATATCATACCTCTGCGGATTCCCACGGGTGTCCTCTTTTCGGAAATGCATGGGGTTCCCTGTTTTCCTCGGTGGCTTGGACACCCGAGGCCCATATCTGTACATTGTGCCGGTCGGCAGAATGTCTGAGTTTTCCCTCTGAAAACAGACTTGGGGTTACTTGTGTTTTAGGCTTTCCCCTTGGCGGCCAGGTAGGTGCACCCACTCATGTGAGGTACCGTTTTCATCGGGACACCTGTGGGAACGCGGGACGGTAGGCCATGTGTTGTTGGGGGCGTGTTTCGATGGGTGAGTCGAGCGAAATGTGAGGAAAATGCGTATTTTTTCCCACATTTCGGACTTTGCGGGGGTGTCTGGGTAATAAATTCTGGGGCGATTTGGGCATATCATACCTCTGCGGATTCCCACGGGTGTCCTCTTTTCGGAAATGCATGGGTTTCCCTGTTTTCCTCGGTGGCTTGGACACCCGAGGCCCATATCTGTACATTGTGCCGGTCGGCAGAATGTCTGAGTTTTCCCTCTGAAAACAGACTTGGGGTTACTTGTGTTTTAGGCTTTCCCCTTGGCGGCCAGGTAGGTGCACCCACACATGTGAGGTACCGTTTTCATCGGGACACCTGTGGGAACGCGGGACGGTAGGCCATGTGTTGTGGGGGGCGTGTTTCGATGGGTGAGTCGAGCGAAATGTGAGGAAAATGCGTATTTTTTCCCACATTTCGGACTTTGCGGGGGTGTCTGGGTAATAAATTCTGGGGCGATTTGGGCATATCATACCTCTGCGGATTCCCACGGGTGTCCTCTTTCCGGAAATGCATGGGGTTCCCTGTTTTCCTTGGTGGCTTGGACACCCGAGGCCCATATCTGTATGATGTGAGAGTGTGACATTTCCGGTGTGAAAACAGACTTGGGGTTACTTGTGTTTTAGGCTTTCCCCTTGGCGGCCAGGTAGGTGCACCCACACATGTGAGGTACCGTTTTCATCGGGACACCTGTGGGAACGCGTGACGGTAGGCCATGTGTTGTTGGGGGCATGTTTCGATGGGTGCGTCGAGCGAAATGTGCGGAAAAAGCGTTTTTTTCCCCACATTTCGGACTTTGCAGGGGTGTCTGGGTAATAAATTCTGGGGCAATTTGGGCATATCATACCTCTGCGGATTCCCACGGGTGTCCTCTTTTCGGAAATGCATGGGGTTCCCTGTTTTCCTCGGTGGCTTGGACACCCGAGGCCCATATCTGTACATTGTGCCGGTCGGCAGAATGTCTGAGTTTTCCCTCTGAAAACAGACTTGGGGTTACTTGTGTTTTAGGCTTTCCCCTTGGCGGCCAGGTAGGTGCACCCAGACATGTGAGGTACCGTTTTCATCGGGACACCTGTGGGAACGCGGGACGGTAGGCCATGTGTTGTTGGAGGCGTGTTTCGATGGGTGAGTCGAGCGAAATGTGAGGAAAATGCGTATTTTTTCCCACATTTCGGACTTTGCGGGGGTGTCTGGGTAATAAATTCTGGGGCGATTTGGGCATATCATACCTCTGCGGATTCCCACGGGTGTCCTCTTTCCGGAAATGCATGGGGTTCCCTGTTTTCCTTGGTGGCTTGGACACCCGAGGCCCATATCTGTATGATGTGAGAGTGTGACATTTCCGGTGTGAAAACAGACTTGGGATTACTTGTGTTTTAGGCTTTCCCCTTGGCGGCCAGGTAGGTGCACCCACACATGTGAGGTACCGTTTTCATCGGGACACCTGTGGGAACGCGTGACGGTAGGCCATGTGTTGTTGGGGGCGTGTTTCGATGGGTGCGTCGAGCGAAATGTGCGGAAAAAGCGTTTTTTTCCCCACATTTCGGACTTTGCAGGGGTGTCTGGGTAATAAATTCTGGGGCAATTTGGGCATATCATACCTCTGCGGATTCCCACGGGTGTCCTCTTTTCGGAAATGCATGGGGTTCCCTGTTTTCCTCGGTGGCTTGGACACCCGAGGCCCATATCTGTACATTGTGCCGGTCGGCAGAATGTCTGAGTTTTCCCTCTGAAAACAGACTTGGGGTTACTTGTGTTTTAGGCTTTCCCCTTGGCGGCCAGGTAGGTGCACCCACACATGTGAGGTACCGTTTTCATCGGGACACCTGTGGGAACGCGGGACGGTAGGCCATGTGTTGTTGGGGGCGTGTTTCGATGGGTGAGTCGAGCGAAATGTGAGGAAAATGCGTATTTTTTCCCACATTTCGGACTTTGCGGGGGTGTCTGGGTAATAAATTCTGGGGCGATTTGGGCATATCATACCTCTGCGGATTCCCACGGGTGTCCTCTTTCCGGAAATGCATGGGGTTCCCTGTTTTCCTTGGTGGCTTGGACACCCGAGGCCCATATCTGTATGATGTGAGAGTGTGACATTTCCGGTGTGAAAACAGACTTGGGGTTACTTGTGTTTTAGGCTTTCCCCTTGGCGGCCAGGTAGGTGCACCCACACATGTGAGGTACCGTTTTCATCGGGACACCTGTGGGAACGCGTGACGGTAGGCCATGTGTTGTGGGGGGCGTGTTTCGATGGGTGCGTCGAGCGAAATGTGCGGAAAAAGCGTTTTTTTCCCCACATTTCGGACTTTGCAGGGGTGTCTGGGTAATAAATTCTGGGGCAATTTGGGCATATCATACCTCTGCGGATTCCCACGGGTGTCCTCTTTTCGGAAATGCATGGGGTTCCCTGTTTTCCTCGGTGGCTTGGACACCCGAGGCCCATATCTGTACCTTGTGCCGGTCGGCAGAATGTCTGAGTTTTCCCTCTGAAAACAGACTTGGGGTTACTTGTGTTTTAGGCTTTCCCCTTGGCGGCCAGGTAGGTGCACCCACACATGTGAGGTACCGTTTTCATCGGGACACCTGTGGGAACGCGGGACGGTAGGCCATGTGTTGTTGGGGGCGTGTTTCGATGGGTGAGTCGAGCGAAATGTGAGGAAAATGCGTATTTTTTCCCACATTTCGGACTTTGCGGGGGTGTCTGGGTAATAAATTCTGGGGCGATTTGGGCATATCATACCTCTGCGGATTCCCACGGGTGTCCTCTTTCCGGAAATGCATGGGGTTCCCTGTTTTCCTTGGTGGCTTGGACACCCGAGGCCCATATCTGTATGATGTGAGAGTGTGACATTTCCGGTGTGAAAACAGACTTGGGGTTACTTGTGTTTTAGGCTTTCCCCTTGGCGGCCAGGTAGGTGCACCCACACATGTGAGGTACCGTTTTCATCGGGACACCTGTGGGAACGCGTGACGGTAGGCCATGTGTTGTGGGGGGCGTGTTTCGATGGGTGCGTCGAGCGAATTGTGCGGAAAAAGCGTTTTTTTTCCCCACATTTCGGACTTTGCAGGGGTGTCTGGGTAATAAATTCTGGGGCAATTTGGGCATATCATACCTCTGCGGATTCCCACGGGTGTCCTCTTTTCGGAAATGCATGGGGTTCCCTGTTTTCCTCGGTGGCTTGGACACCCGAGGCCCATATCTGTACCTTGTGCCGGTCGGCAGAATGTCTGAGTTTTCCCTCTGAAAACAGACTTGGGGTTACTTGTGTTTTAGGCTTTCCCCTTGGCGGCCAGGTAGGTGCACTCACACATGTGAGGTACCGTTTTCATCGGGACACCTGTGGGAACGCGGGACGGTAGGCCATGTGTTGTTGGGGGCGTGTTTCGATGGGTGAGTCGAGCGAAATGTGAGGAAAATGCGTATTTTTTCCCACATTTCGGACTTTGCGGGGGTGTCTGGGTAATAAATTCTGGGGCGATTTGGGCATATCATACCTCTGCGGATTCCCACGGGTGTCCTCTTTCCGGAAATGCATGGGGTTCCCTGTTTTCCTTGGTGGCTTGGACACCCGAGGCCCATATCTGTATGATGTGAGAGTGTGACATTTCCGGTGTGAAAACAGACTTGGGGTTACTTGTGTTTTAGGCTTTCCCCTTGGCGGCCAGGTAGGTGCACCCACACATGTGAGGTACCGTTTTCATCGGGACACCTGTGGGAACGCGTGACGGTAGGCCATGTGTTGTGGGGGGCGTGTTTCGATGGGTGCGTCGAGCGAAATGTGCGGAAAAAGCGTTTTTTTCCCCACATTTCGGACTTTGCAGGGGTGTCTGGGTAATAAATTCTGGGGCAATTTGGGCATATCATACCTCTGCGGATTCCCACGGGTGTCCTCTTTTCGGAAATGCATGGGGTTCCCTGTTTTCCTCGGTGGCTTGGACACCCGAGGCCCATATCTGTACCTTGTGCCGGTCGGCAGAATGTCTGAGTTTTCCCTCTGAAAACAGACTTGGGGTTACTTGTGTTTTAGGCTTTCCCCTTGGCGGCCAGGTAGGTGCACCCACACATGTGAGGTACCGTTTTCATCGGGACACCTGTGGGAACGCGGGACGGTAGGCCATGTGTTGTTGGGGGCGTGTTTCGATGGGTGAGTCGAGCGAAATGTGAGGAAAATGCGTATTTTTTCCCACATTTCGGACTTTGCGGGGGTGTCTGGGTAATAAATTCTGGGGCGATTTGGGCATATCATACCTCTGCGGATTCCCACGGGTGTCCTCTTTCCGGAAATGCATGGGGTTCCCTGTTTTCCTTGGTGGCTTGGACACCCGAGGCCCATATCTGTATGATGTGAGAGTGTGACATTTCCGGTGTGAAAACAGACTTGGGGTTACTTGTGTTTTAGGCTTTCCCCTTGGCGGCCAGGTAGGTGCACCCACACATGTGAGGTACCGTTTTCATCGGGACACCTGTGGGAACGCGGGACGGTAGGCCATGTGTTGTTGGGGGCGTGTTTCGATGGGTGCGTCGAGCGAAATGTACGGAAAAAGCGTTTTTTTCCCCACATTTCCGACTTTGCAGGGGTGTCTGGGTAATAAATTCTGGGGCAATTTGGGCATATCATACCTCTGCGGATTCCCACGGGTGTCCTCTTTTCGGAAATGCATGGGGTTCCCTGTTTTCCTCGGTGGCTTGGACACCCGAGGCCCATATCTGTATGATGGGAGAGTGTGACATTTCCGGTGTGAAAACAGACTTGGGGTTACTTGTGTTTTGGGCTTTCCCCTTGGCGGCCAGGTAGGTGCACCCACACATGTGAGGTACCGTTTTCATCGGGACACCTGTGGGAACGCGGGACGGTAGGCCATGTGTTGTGTTTGTGTGGTTTTCATAACGTTTTGACCCATTTGCTGGAGCCCTTTGTCTCACAACCCTTTCTTTTCCCAAATGTGACCTACATTTAGTCGCTGCTTTAGCCACCATACACTTTTGTAACCTGCACAAGTCACCTACCCTTGAAAAGGTCTGCCTGTGCTCTTTCAAAAAATGTATGGCTGCCGTTCCTCACCACATTGGTTTTCCCAATTTACACATGCTAAGTGCGTCTGGTCAGACCGTGAGCGTAAAACTCCTGTGTACCATGGCTCAGTGTTTGGCTTGTGGTATTGCTTGTTTTGTACAAACACTACAAAAATGGTATGCTCTCCTAACTGCAAGAGTCGGGGGAATGTAGCGGAGCATTGCTTTTCTCAAAATTCATAGAAGCCATTGCCGTACCAAGCCAACCATGTCCAACACATACCTTTTTTTTCAGTCATTTTCCCGCTTTTCCCCCATTCGATGGCAGTTTCCCCTACCTAGTTGTTGCCTGACCTATACAAATCACCCCTTCCTAAACTTGGAATTTTGTCTACTTTTCAGAAATATATGCCTTTCTGTCCTCCAATTTGGCTTTCCTGCCCTTTTCTTCCATTCCGTCCATGCATGTCCAATTGGCAAAAATGGCAAAAATCGCCTACCTCTCACAAAACGGTTGATATCCCCATCAAAATATTTTTTTTCCATTTCCACTCAACCTGTTCCTGAAAGCCAACACATTGGGGAACTCAGCACAGCAAACCATTTGTTCCTAGCTCTTACAAGGAAAAAACCACTGGCTTCTTTGTGCATCATTTTATTGGCATTTTTTGAAAAAACCCAAAATTTTCGCACATTTTCCTTATTTTCTCTCACCCCCCTACAGCAACCTGGGATTCCTGGGTGGCGTTACGACCGCCTACATGTGGGAAGAAAAGGAGCCAAATTTGGCCGAGATATCTCATGTAACAAAAAAGTTACAAGCCATTGAATGGCCACATACCAAAATCACCAAAAAAGGCTCTGGCACTGGGGAGAAATACCCATGGCACTTAAAGGGTTAAATAAGTTTATCGGATGGTATTTTCTGCCAGAACTCGGTTTGTAAAATGGCGTCTGTGTTCGTCTCTGTGACTCCTAAGCCAAAGGTCGAGCCCTTTGTTCCACTTTTGGCGGGATCTGTACAGAGACCCTCCAAAGTGGTGCCATTCTGTCTGGGTTACCACAGGGGTGTGGGAGGGGGTTTAGGCACCCTGGACCGAGTTGCCTTGCCAACTCTGGTCGCACTCTGGAGTGATTGGCCCAAGTGGTGAGCCTTCCCACTCACCACTTAGCATGTGTTGATGACAGCTAGGCTGAATGAATGGGGGTTTTCTGCATAAAAGCAGGGCTTTTGGGACTGGATCTTCAGAAGTCGCCACAGGACCTAAGAATCCGACGAGGGTAACGCTGAGCCGACCTGCACGACGACACCTCCGGTGGAGCCCTGCGGAACCGACTCACCACTTCCCAACGACAGAGGAGATCTCCCTGCCGGAGAGTCTCTTCCCCTGACTGGTGGGAACAACCAGTCCCCTTTGCTTTTTATTCGCTTCAGGACGCAGTGGTCGAATTGCCCGTGCAGAGCACCTCAGCAACCGGATAGCCAATACCCCTGTACCGCGACCAAAAGGTGGTGCCTTGTGACGGAGCACTCCGCGGCTGGTCTCTTCCCTGGTGGTGCGCCGGACTTCACTTTTCTTCGACGACGAGATCATCTCTACTCTTGGCAAAGACCCGACGTGCATCCACCACCAGGAACAACTGCCCCCGCCGGAGCTGCCCTCCACAACAAGGTACCGTGTCCGCCTGGCTTCCCTTTCGATTGGTTCGAGTGAGGTGTCTTAATCCTCTCCGTTCCGTTGGGTCGCCTCCAAGCTTTTCTCATTTATTGTTCTGAACTGGTTCAATCTGCCGATAACAATTTGCTACAAAGACTTGAATGCATCTGCACTAGAGACTTTTTGGGACATCGCGCCTTGCCTCTCTCCGAGTGGGCCTGGCCTCTGAACTTTACGATCTATTGTGATTCTTGCCTTCCTGCCTTGCATTTTATCCGCGAAGGATTGAACTGTGTTGATTTCATAACCTGCCTATCTTTTTCTCTCCCGTCCTAACTAATATTAGAATGTCATCTAGGTTGAGGTATACACCTCTGTCTGAGAATAAGTGGAACCGGCAGAACCTAGACTTTTCGAAATATTGCTAGGGGGATTGATCGTTTCTTCTTTGTAGCGTAATTGTGTTTGATTTGTTTGCCGTGAATTTGCCATAGTGTTTTTCATGGATGTTTCGTTATAAATAAATACCTTAATATCTTTACACTAAGCCTCGTTGCGTGTTTGCTTGTCTTGCTGGGACGAATTGCCCTATTTTGTATACTCCACATACTGCTCAACTCTTCTTGAGGGAAGTCTGACTGCTCAGCCACAGCTACCAAGTGAATCTGTGTGGTACAGACTGCTACCAAGTGGGTTCACCGCCAAACACCTGTAGTCCTAAATCTTTTGCAGTGGTCCCAGAGGGAGCTGCACAGGTTTCCGCCTAACAGACTGCGTGGCCTGTGACACCCCACCCACTATGGCACTTGTCCGCTGAAATGATCCTGTGGCCAAGAAGTGCTGTACATTGAGGACCTTCTCCATTGGGCTGGGTGCTTGGGAGCACAGGGTGGGTGATGTGAGGTCATCCTCCCACTCACTGACCAGGTCCAGTATTATGTGTGGGGGAAACCTGTACCTCCCATACACCTGGTCATCAGGCATCCCAAAAAGGCTGGTTCTTGGAGTGAAAATTCGGGCCCTCACTATCCTCCTCCTCCTTTGGTAACCCACGGCCACTGCTGCTAGGAATGGTATATTCATCCTGGCGTATGAGCTTGTTTGTTGTTTGCGAACACTTTTAAGCTGCGCAGGTCGACGTACGCCTGCTTCAGGCTGGCGTACGTGTCTCAGGAATGGACCATTCATTTTTCGAAACGTCATAGGCGAATGTGTGAATCTTCCCGCCCACCCCAGGAATAAACGTAGCACGCTCTCCCAGGCCCAGTCGCGAGTAAATATTCCCGCCCACCCCTGGAATACATGTACCCCACTCTCACAGGCCCAGTCGCGTGTGGAAGTTCACGCGCACCCCGAAGTACACGTACCCAGGCCAATCGCGTGTGGGACTTCCCGCGCACCCCGAAGTACACGTACCCAGGCCAATCGCGTGTGGAAGTTCACGCGCACCCCGAAGTACACGTACCCAGGCCAATCGCGTGTGGAAGTTCACGCGCACCCCGAAGTACACGTACCCAGGCCAATCGCGTGTGGAACTTCCCGCACACCCCGAAGTACACGTACCCAGGCAAATCGCATGGCTGGGGGGTGGGGGTGCAGGGGGACATGTGTGGGAGCCTGGTGGAGGCTGACCCTGGTGGCTGGGGGTGGAGGTACAGGGGGACATGTGTGGGAGCCTGGTGGAGGCTGCCCCTGGTGGCTGGGGGGTGGGGGTGATGGGAGACATGAGTGGGGGCCTGGTGGAGGCTGCCCCTGCACTGCTGGGGGGTGGGGGTGGTGGTAGACATGAGTGGGGGCCTGGTGGAGGCTGCCCCTGCACTGCTGGGGGGTGGGGGTGATAGGGGACATGAGTGGGGGCCTGGTGGAGGCTGCCCCTGGTGGCTGGGGGGTGGGGGTAGTGGTAGACATGGGTGGGGGCCTGGTGGAGGCTGCCCCTGCACTGCTGGGGTGTGGGGGTGGTGGTAGACATGGGTGGGGGCCTGGTGGAGGCTGCCCCTGCACTGCTGGGGGGTGGGGGTGATGGGAGACATGAGTGGGGGCCTGGTGGAGGCTGCCCCTGCACTGCTGGCGGGTGGGGGTGATAGGGGACATGAGTGGGTGCCTGGTGGAGGCTGCCCCTGGTGGCTGGGGGGTGGGGGTGATGGGAGACATGAGTGGGGGCCTGGTGGAGGCTGCCCCTGGTGGCTGAGGGGTGGGGGTGATAGGGGACATGTGTGGGGGCCTGGTGGAGGCTGCTCCTGGTGGCTGGGGGTGGAGGTGCAGGGAGACATGAGTTGGACATGAGTGGGGGCCTGGTGGAGGCTGCCCCTGCACTGCTGGGGGTTGGCGGTGGTGGTAGACATGGGTGGGGGCCTGATGAAGGCTGCCCCTGCACTGCTGGGGGGTGGCGGTGATAGGGGACATGAGTGGGGGCCTGGTGGAGGCTGCCCCTGGTGGCTGGGGGGTGGGGGTGCGGGGGGACATGTGTGGGAGCCTGGTGGAGTCTGCCCCTGGTGGCTGGGGGGTGGGGGTGGTGGTAGACATGGATGGGGGCCTGGTGGAGGCTGCCCCTGCACTGCTGGGTGGTGGGGGTGGTGGTAGACATGAGTGGGGGCCTGGTGGAGGCTGCCCCTGGTGGCTGGGGGGTGGGGGTGGTGGTAGACATGGGAGGTGGCCTGGTGGAGGCTGCCCCTGCACTGCTGGGGTGTGGGGGTGATGGGAGACGTGAGTGGGAGCCTGGTGGAAGCTGCCCCTGCACTGCTGGGGGGTCGGTGTGATAGGGGACATGAGTGGGGGCCTGGTGGAGGCTGCCCCTGCACTGCTGGGGGGTGGGGGTGATAGGGGACATGAGTGGGGGCCTGGTGGAGGCTGCCCCTGGTGGCTGGGGGGTGGGGGTGCAGGGGGACATGTGTGGGAGCCTGGTGGAGGCTGCCCCTGGTGGCTGGGGGGTTGGGGTGGTGGTAGAAATGGATGGGGGCCTCGTGCAGGCTGCCCCTGCACTGCTGGGGGGTGGGGGTGGTGGTAGACATGAGTGGGGGCCTGGTGGAGGCTGCCCCTGCACTGCTGGGGGGTGGTGGTGATGGGAGACATGAGTGGGGGCCTGGTGGAGGCTGCCCCTGGTGGCTGGGGGGTGGGGGTGCAGGGGGACATGTGTGGGGGCCTGGTGGATGCTGCCCCTGGTGGCTGGGGGGTGGGGGTGGTGGTAGACATGGGTGGGGGTGGTGGTAGACATGAGTGGGGGCCTGGTGGAGGCTGCCCCTGGTAGCTGGGGGGTGGGGGTGCAGGGGGACATGTGTGGGAGCCTAGTGGAGGCTGCCCCTGGTGGCTGGGGTGTGGGGGTGCAGGGGGACATGTGTGGGAGCCTGGTGGAGGCTGCCCCTGGTGGCTGGGGGGTGGGGGCGCAGGGGGACATGTGTGGGGCCTAGAGGAGGCTGCCCCTGGTGGCTGGGGGGTGGGGGTGATGGGAAACATGAGTGAGGGCCTGGTGGAGGCTGCCCTGCACTGCTGGGGGGTGGGGGTGGTGGTAGACATGAGTGGGGGCCTGGTGGAGGCTGCCCCTGGACTGCTGGGGGTGGTGGTGATAGGGGACATGAGTGGGGGCCTGGTGGAGGCTGCCCCTGGTGGCTGGGGGTTAGGGGTGGTGGTAGACATGGGTGGGGGCCTGGTGGAGGCTGCCCCTGCACTGCTGGGGGGGTGGGGGTGGTGGTAGACATGGGTGGGGGCCTGGTGGAGGCTGCCCCTGCACTGCTGGGGGGTGGGGGTGGTGGTAGACATGGGTGGGGGCCTGGTGGGGGGGTGCCCCTGCACTGCTGGGTGGTGGGGGTGATGGGAGACATGAGTGGGGGCCTGGTGGAGGCTGCCCCTGCACTGCTGGGGGGTGGGGGTGGTGGTAGACATGGGTGGGGGCCTGGTGGAGGGTGCCCCTGCACTGCTGGGGGGTGGGGGTGATGGGAGACATGAGTGGGGGCCTGGTGGAGGCTGCCCCTGCACTGCTGGGGGGTGGGGGCAGTGGTAGACATGGATGGGGGCCTGGTGGAGGCTGCCCCTGCACTGCTGGGGGGTGGGGGTGCAGGGGGACATGTGTGGGAGCCTGGTGGAGGCTGCCCTGGTGGCTGGGGGGTGGGGGTGGTGGTAGACATGGGTGGGGGCCTGGTGGAGGCTGCCCCTGCACTACTGGGGGGTGGGTGTGATAGGGGACATGAGTGGGGGCCTGGTGGAGGCTGCCCCTGCACTGCTGGGGGGTGGGGGTGATAATGGACATGAGTGGGGGCCTGGTGGAGGCTGCCCCTGGTGGCTGGGGGTTGGGGGTGCAGGGGGACATGTGTGGGAGCCTGGTGGAGGCTGCCCCTGGTGGCTGGGGGTGGGGGTGGGGGTGGTGGTAGACATGGATGGGGGCCTGGTGGAGGCTGCCCCTGCACTGCTGGGTGGTGGGGGTGGTAGTAGACATGAGTGGGGGCCTGGTGGAGGCTGCCCCTGGTGGCTGGGGGTGGGGGTGGTGGTAGACATGGGTTGGGGCCTGGTGGAGGCTGCCCCTGTACTGCTGGGGGGTGGGGGTGCAGGGGGACATGTGTGGGAGCCTGGTGGAGGCTGCCCCTGGTGGCTGGGGGTGAGGGTGCAGGGGGACATGTGTGGGAGCCTGGTGGAGGCTGCCCCTGGTGGCTGGGGGATGGGGGTGGTGGTAGACATGGATGGGGGCCTGGTGGAGGCTGCCCCTGCACTGCTGGGGGGTGGGGGTGGTGGTAGACATGAGTGGGGGCCTGGTGGAGGCTGCCCCTGGTGGCTGGGGGGTGGGGGTGGTGGTAGACATGGGTGGGGGCCTGGTGGAGGCTGCCACTGCACTGCCGGGGGTGGGGTGATGGGAGACATGAGTGGGGGCCTGGTGGAGGCTGCCCCTGCACTGCTGGGGGGTGGGTGTGATAGGGGACATGAGTGGGGGCCTGGTGGAGGCTGCCCCTGCACTGCTGGGAGGTGGGGGTGATAGGGGACATGAGTGGGGGCCTGGTGGAGGCTGCCCCAGGTGGCTGGGGGGTGGGGGTGCAGGAGGACATGTGTGGGAGCCTGATGGAGGCTGTCCCTGGATGCTGGGGGGTGGGGGTGGTGGTAGAAATGGATGGGGGCCTGGTGGAGGCTGCCCCTGCACTGCTGGGGGGTGGGGGTGATGGGAGACATGAGTGGGTGTTAGGCGGAAACCTGTGCAGTTCCCTCTGGGACCACTGCAAAAGATTTAGGACTACAGGTGTTTGGCAGTAAACCCACTTGGTAGCAGTCTGCACCACACAGATTCACTGTTGGTAGCTGTGGCTGAGCAGTCAGACCTCTCTCAAGAAGAGTTAAGCAGTATGTGGAGTATACAAGGCAATTCTTCACAGTAGGACAAGCAAACACGCAACGAGACTCAGTGTAAAGATATTAAGGTATTTATTTATAACGAAACATCTATCAAAAACACTATGGCACTATCACGGCAAACAAATCAATCACAATTACTCTATGAAGAAGAAACGATCAATCCCCCTAGTAATATGTCGAAAAGTCCAGGTTTTTCCGGCACCACTTATTTACAGACAGAGGTGTATGCCTCAACCTAGATGGTACTCTAATATTAGTTAGGACGGGAGAGAAAAAAATAGGCAGGTTACGAAATCAACACAGTTCAATACTTTGCGGGAAAAATGCAAGGCAAGAAGGCAAGAACCACAATAGATCATAAAGTTCAGAGGCCATCCCACTCGGAGAGAGGCAAGGCGATATGTCGCAAAAGTCTCTTAGTGGAAATGCGTTCGAGTCTTTGTAGCAAATTGTTATCGGCAGATTGAACTAGTTCAGAAAAATACGTGAGAAAGCTTGGAGGCGACCCAACGGAAAGGAGAGGATTAAGACACCTCACTCGAACCGATCAAAAGGGAAGCCAGGCGGACACTGTACCTTGTTTGTGGAGAGCAGCTCCGGCGGGGGCAGTTGTTCCTGGTGGTGGATGCACATCGGGTCTTTGCCAAGAGTAGAGATGATCTCGTAGTCGAAGAAAAGTGAAGTCCGGTGCACCACCAGGGAAGAGACCAGCCGCAGAGTGCTCCGTCACAAGGCACCACCTTTTGGTCGTGGTACAGGGGTAGTGGCTATCCGGTTGCTGAGGTGCTCTGCACGGGCAATTCGACCACTGCGTCCTGAGGCGAATAAAAAGCAAAGGGGACTGGTTGTTCCCACCAGTCAGGGGAAGAAACGCTCCTGCAGGGAGATATCCTCTGTCGTCGGGAAGTGGTGAGTCGGTTCTGCAGGGCTCCACCGGAGGTGTCGTCGTGCAGGTAGGCTCAGCGTTACCCTCATCGGATTCTTAGGTCCTGTGGCGACTTCTGAAGATCTAGTCCCAAAAGCCCTGCTTTTATGCAGAAAACCCCCATTCATTCAGCCTAGCTGTCAATCAACCCATGCTAAGTGGTGAGCGGGAAGGCTCACCACTTGGGCCAATCACTCCAGAGTGCGACCGGAGTTGGCAAGGCAACTCGGTCCAGGGTGCCTAAACCCCTTCCCACACCCCTGTGGTAACCCAGACAGAATGGCACCACTTTGGAGGGTCTCTGTACAGAGCCCGCCAAAAGTGGAACAAAGGGCTCGACCTTTGGTTAAGGAGTCACAGAGACGAACACAGACGCCATTTTACAAACCGAGTTCTGGCAGAAAATACCATCCGATAAACTTATTTAAGATAAGTAGATCGGTGGTACGTTAGAGATTAACGAGAAAAAGTATCAATCTCCAACAATGGGACGAATCCCATAGGGTTATGTTCGGGGTCGAACATAACAAATAGTTTCCACTGCCACCAGCCAAAACTCGATGAGGGGGGACGGGACAGTGCCCCCTCGAGTAACAGATCCAGGAGTAATCGAATTACCCCTACTAGTACGTCCACAATAAAATGGTTTGTACTAGTTCTGTTAGTAAATTTAGGTCTAGTAAAGTCAATGGTGACTTTACATGCCCGGGGAGACAGTAGTCAGTCCCTGGGTATGGAGCCTATGGTGGAGGTCCGCTAGGACGCCCCAGTGTTACGGCACGTAGGGTGCGGTGTAACACACATAGAAAAACATATGAGACCCTATGGAGTAAAAGACCCCATAGCCCATAGAACACATAGACATTCAAAGGAATTACACACATTCATGTCCAAGAGTGGGAGGAAAAGAGTCTCACTCTTGGCAGGATGGAAAAAAACAAACTCCCGAAATCCAGCAAAGATGCTGGGGGACTCACTAGGTTAGGAAATTCAGCCTAAACAGAGAATTCTCCCTAACAGGGTGGTGGTAGACATGGGTGGGGGCCTGGTGCAGGGTGCCCCTGCACTGCTGGGGGGTGGGTTTGATGGGAGACATGAGTGGGGGCCTGGTGGAGGCTGCCCCTGCACTGCTGGGGGGTTGGTGGTAGACATGGGTGGGGGCCTGGTGGAGGGTGCCCCTGCACTGCTGGGTGGTGGGGGTGATGGGAGACATGAGTGGGGGCCTGGTGGAGGCTGCCCCTGCACTGCTGGGGGGTGGGGGTGGTGGTAGACATGGGTGGGGGCCTGGTGGAGGCTGCCCCTGCACTGCTGGGGGGTGGGGGTGATGGGAGACATGAGGGGGGGCCTGGTGGAGGCTGCCCCTGCACTGCTGGGGGGTGGGGGTGATGGGGGACATGAGTGGGGGCCTGGTGGAGGCTGTCCCTGGTGGCTGGGGGGTGGGGGTGCAGGGGGACATTTGTGGGAGCCTGGTGGAGGCTGCCCCTGGTGGCTGGGGGGTGGGGTGGTGATAGACATGGGTGGGGGCCTGGTGGAGGCTGCCCCTGCACTGCTGGGGGGTGGGTGTGATAGGGGACATGAGTGGGGGCCTGGTGGAGGCTGCCCCTGTACTGCTGGGGGGTGGGGGTGATGGGGGACATGAGTGGGGGCCTGGTGAAGGCTGCTCCTGGTGGCTGGGGGGTGGGGGTGCAGGGGGACATGTGTGGGGGCCTGGTGGAGGCTGCCCCTTGTGGCTGGGGGGTGGGGGTGGTGGTAGACATGGGTGGGGGCCTGGTGGAGGCTACCCCTGCACTGCTGGGGGTGGGGGTGGTGGTAGACATGCGTGGGGGCCTGGTGGAGGCTGCCCCTGGTGGCTGGGGGTGCAGGGGGACATGTGTGGGAGCCTGGTGGAGGCTGCCCCTGGTGGCTGGGGGGTGGGGGTGCAGGGGGACATGTGCGGGAGCCTGGTGGAGGCTGCCCCTGGTTGCTGGGGGGTGGGGGTGCAGGGGGACATATGTGGGGGCCTGGTGGAGGCTGCCCCTTGTGGCTGGGGTGTGGGGGTGATGGGAGACATGAGTGGGGGCCTGGTGGAGGCTGCTCCTGCACTGCTGGGGGGTGGGGGTGGTGGTAGACATGAGTGGGGGCCTGGTGGAGGCTGCCCCTGCACTGCTGGGGGGTGGGGGTGATAGGGGACATGAGTGGGGGCCTGGTGGAGGCTGCCCCTGGTGGCTGGGGGGTGGGGGTGGTGGTAGACATGGGTGGGGGCCTGGTGGAGGCTGCCCCTGCACTGCTGGGGGGTGGGGGTGGTGGTAGACATGGGTGGGGGCCTGGTGGAGGGTGCCCCTGCACTGCTGGGGGGTGGGGGTGATGGGAGACATGAGTGGGGGCCTGGTGGAGTCTGCCCCTGCCTTGCTGGGGGGTGGGGGTGGTGGTAGACATGGGTGGGGGCCTGGTGGAGGGTGCCGCTGCACTGCTGGGTGGTGCGGGTGATGGGAGACATGAGTGGGGGCCTGGTGGAGGCTGCCCCTGCACTGCTGGGGGGTGGGATTGGTGGTAGACATGGGAGGGGGCCTGGTGGAGGCTGCCCTGCAATGCTGGGGGTGGGGGTGATGGGAGACATGAGTGGGGGCCTGGTGAGGCTGCCCCTGCATGGCTGGGGGTTGGGGGTGATGGGGGACATGAGTGGGGGCCTGGTGGAAGCTGCCCCTGTTGGCTGGGGGGGTGGGGGTGCAGGGGGACATGTGTGGGAGCCTGGTGGAGGCTGCCCCTGGTGGCTGGGGGGTGGGGGTGGTGGTAGACATGGGTGGGGGCCTGGTGGAGGCTGCCCCTGCACTGCTGGGGGGTGGGTGTGATAGGGGACATGAGTGGGGGCCTGGTGGAGGCTGCCCCTGCACTGCTGGGGGGTGGGGTGATAGGGGACATGAGTGGGGGCCTGGTGGAGGCTGCCCCTGGTGGCTGGGGGGTGGGGGTGCAGGGGGACATGTGTGGGAGCCTGGTGGAGGCTGCCCCTGGTGGCTGGGGGGTGGGGGTGGTGGTAGACATGGATGGGGGCCTGGTGGAGGCTGCCCCTGCACTGCTGGGGGGTGGGGGTGGTGGTAGACATGAGTGGGGGCCTGGTGGAGGCTGCCCCTGGTGGCTGGGTGGTGGGGGTGGTGGTAGACATGGGTGGGGGCCTGGTGGAGGCTGCCCCTGCACTGCTGCGGGGTGGGTGTGATAGGGGACATGAGTGGGGGCTTGGTGGAGGCTGCCCCTGCACTGCTGGGGGGTGGGGGTGATAGAGGAAATGAGTGGGGGCCTGGTGGAGGCTGCCCCTGGTGGCTGGGGGATGGGGGTGCAGGGGTACATGTGTGATAGCCTGGTGGAGGCTGCCCCTGGTGGCTGGGGGGTGGGGGTGGTGGTAGACATGGATGGGGGCCTGGTGGAGGCTGCCCCTGGTGGCTGGCGGGTGGGGGTGATGGGAGACATGAGTGGGGGCCTGGTGGAGGCTGCCCCTGCACTGCTGGGGGGTGGGAGTGATAGGGGACATGAGTGGGGGCCTGGTGGAGGCTGCCCCTGGTGGCTGGGGGGTGGGGGTGGTGGTAGACATGGGTGGGGGCCTGGTGGAGGCTGCCCCTGCACTGCTGGGGGGTGGGGGTGGTGGTAGACATGGGTGGGGACCAGGTGGAGGGAGCCCCTGCACTGCTGGGGGGTGGGGGTGATGGGAGACATGAGTGGGGGCCTGGTGGAGGCTGCCCCTGCCCTGCTGGGGGGTGGGGGTGGTGGTAGACATGGGTGGGGGCCTGGTGGAGGGTGCCCCTGCACTGCTGGGGGGTGCGGGTGATGGGAGACATGAGTGGGGGCCTGGTGGAGGCTGCCCCTGCACTGCTGGGGGGTGGGGGTGGTGGTAGACATGGGAGGGGGCCTGGTGGAGGCTGCTCTGCACTGCTGGGGGGTGGGGGTGATGGGAGACATGAGTGGGGGCCTGGTGGAGGCTGCCCCTGCACTTCTGGGGGGTGGGGGTGATGGGGGACATGAGTGGGGGCCTGGTGGAGGCTGCCCCTGGTGGCTGGGGGGTGGGGGTGCAGGGGGACATGTGTGGGAGCCTAGTGGAGGCTGCCCCTGGTGGCTGGGGTGGTGGTAGACATGGGTGGCGGCCTGGTGGAGGCTGCCCCTGCACTGCTGGGGGGTGGGTGTGATAGGGGACATGAGTGGGGGCCTGGTGGAGGCTGCCCCTGGCGGCTGGGGGGTGGGGGTGCAGGGGGACATGTGTGGGAGCCTGGTGGAGGCTGCCCCTGGTGGCTGGGGGGTGGGGGTGGTGGTAGACATGGATGGGGGCCTGGTGGAGGCTGCCCCTGCACTGCTGGGGTGTGGGGGTGGTGGTAGACATGAGTGGGGGCCTGGTGGAGGCTGCCCCTGGTGGCTGGGTGGTGGGGGTGGGGGTAGACATGGGTGGGGGCCTGGTGGAGGCTGCCCCTGCACTGCTGTGGGGTGGGTGTGATAGGGGACATGAGTGGGGGCCTGGTGGAGGCTGCCCCTGCACTGCTGGGGGGTGGGGGTGATAGAGGACATGAGTGGGGGCCTGGTGGAGGCTGTCCCTGGTGGCTGGGGGGTGGGGGTGGTGGTAGACATGGATGGGGGCCTGGTGGAGGCTGCCCCTGCACTGCTGGGGGGTGGGGGTGGTGGTAGACATGAGTGGGGGCCTGGTGGAGGCTGCCCCTGCACTGCTGGGGGGTGGGGGTGATGGGAGACATGAGTGGGGGCCTGGTGGAGGCTGCCCTTGCACTGCTGGGGGGTGGGGGTGATGGGAGACATGAGTGGGGGCCTGGTGGAGGCTGCCCCTGCACTGCTGGGGGGTGGGGGTGATGGGAGACATGAGTGGGGGCCTGGTGGAGGCTGCCCCTGGTGGCTGGGGGGTGGGGGTTCAGGGGGACATGTGTGGGAGCCTGGTGGAGGCTGCCCCTGGTGGCTGGGGGGTGGGGGTGATATTCGACATGAGTGGGGGCCTGGTTGAGGCTGCCCCTGGTGGCTGGGGGATGGGGTGATGGGAGACATGTGTTGGTGATCAGTAGTGCAAGGTGACGTGTGGGTTGGCTGGTGGGCATGGCCATGGTTGATGGGTTGCCTGTGGGACATGAGCAGGGTTGCAGGGTAGTACCCTGTGTTGTGGGCTGCCTGCAGGGGCCGTGGAGGGCGTAGAGGGAACACCTGGGAGGACCCACATGGCCAAATCACGTGTAGCATTCCCCGGCACTACCGAAATACACGTACCCTGCTGAAATCGCGTGTGAATCTTCCCGCGCACCTCGGAATACACGTACCCAGGCCAATCGCGTGTGGAACTTCCGGCGCACCCCGAAGTACACGTACCCAGGCCAATCGCGTGTGGAACTTCCCGCGCACCCCCACCTACCCAGGCCAATCGCGTGTGGAACTTCCCGCGCACCCCTTAGTACACGTACCCAGGCCAATCGCGTGTGGAACTTCCCGTGCACCCCGAAGTACACGTACCCAGTCCAATCGCGTGTGGAACTTCCCGTGCACCCCATCTACCCAGGCCAATCGCGTGTGGAACTTCCCGCGCACCCCGAAGTACACGTACCCAGGCCAATCGCGTGTGGGACTTCCCGCGCACCCCCACCTACCCAGGCCAATCGCGTGTGGAACTTCCCGTGCACCCCGTAGTACACGTACCCAGGCTAATCGCATGTGGAACTTCCCGTGCACCCCGAAGTACACGTACCCAGGCCAATCGCGTGTGGAACTTCCCGCGCACCCAGGAACACGTGCACATTGTATTTTTCACACAGCGGGTGTCCGTGTTTGTCGGTGCCCCTTTGCACCTCATTTGTACTAGAGGGCCACTTTATGGCCCATTCATCATGGCTGTATATGGGTGCTTTTTGTTAGCGCACATTTTGGCGCACATTTTTTTAAGTCGCAGGGGCGCTACCGCCTGCTTTCTTGTGGCGTTATTTGTTTGGCCCTGTGCGCGTCTTTGACCGTGCACTGGTTTGCCCTATTCGATTCCATGAATATGGGTTGTAGGCGGGCGTGTGGGCGTTCCGCTCACTTGCCTCCTGTACTTCCCCTGTGACGCCCATATTTTCACGCGTTGTTCCCCATTCCGAGTGTTACGCCCCGTGTTACGCCTACTTTTGTGATGTGCACCGCGCTATGTGCGATTTCGCAGTGGCCGTGGACAATGTACCTGAGAACTTAAAACTGCTGGATGTGCCTAATGCATGGCAAAATACATGTGTGGCTGAAAATTCTGTATTCCTAAAATGTGAAAAGCTACAATTTCACTTAAAGAGACAGATAGCAGCATTTTACATTGACTTCAAACATTGTGATCCAGAAATCTAAAGTGAAGCCAAATACTTCGCATTTGTCATAAATAAAAAAAATAACTTTACAACATTCAAAATGACATAATTTAAAAGGAGAGGCCTACTTTTTTAAAAGTTAACACTGTGTTCCCTTGGTAAACTTTAGCCTATGTGTGAACAATTCAGAAAGGGTCACTCCTGCCTTTTCAACCAGTATATCAAAGGAAGACTTTGCTCATGGACAGCAGGCCAAGATGCAATGCAAAATGTTACATGTTAAGCACATCGGGTGGATTTAAAATGCTAACCTTTCAGAATTCTGGACGCAGCTTATTTACCCACACTGAAGTGAAAGATCTGTGCCTCTGAAATTTTGACCTCAAGACCTTTGGGCTTGTCTCACCATGAAAAGAGGTCTGGTTTTTAGGTTAAAATGCAATGAAATGCAAAGAGTTAGATCAAAATTGTGGAAGGGTAAGGTAAGCCAGCCAACAGAAATGACCTGTCTTGACACCAATAATTGACATCTCTGAGCCACTAATGGATCTTCAAAAGCGTTGATAAGCAGATATTCAGGTTACATGTTTCTGAGGAAAACAGAACAGTGAGGATTTGCTTGTAATATGAAATTACAACTCTTCATATTATGTCCTGCCATTTGATTAACATTGGACTCCTTTTTCCTTAATAACAGGAGAACTGTTTGTCGCAATGAGCTCATCCAGGAATCAATCACAAAAAAAAAATGTGGTTTCATGTAAATATTAACCATATGCCATATGTGTAATTTAATTTAGAGATGAAAATGGGTTTGTGATACTCCTAATAATCAGAAAAAATCTTAAACTTGGGGAGCTGATAGAAAGTAAAATGTATGTGTGTTTTGTGAAGATTTAATAAATATTTCAGCTAATGAGCAAACCATGAAAAATGATAGCTCCTCCCAGGAAGGACGTGTAGCGATAAAATTAGGTTTTCCCGGTTTGTCATAAATTGTAGAATTCTAAAATGTATATGTTTATGCAGTTATCTGAAAAAAGAAGATAGTTGCCATGTAGTGAGATTCTAAGAAAAACAAATTAGGTTTCCCGGTTAGTCATAAATTGTAGAATTCTAAAATATATATATATGTTTATACAGTTATCGGAAAGAAGAAGATAGTTGCTGTGTAATGAGATTCTAAGAAAAACAAACTATGTTTGCCGGTTAGTCATAAATTGTAGAAGAGACTTACAAGAGAGCTGATGAAAAGAAAGGCTAACACCAGGAGAGCAGATAGACAGGAGACCCTGGGGCACTTGCTGGGGATTCCTGCCTGGAAGCTATGAGCCCTATCTGGGAGAGATCTGTGATTGGGGGGACCTTGCTGTGAATAGAGGCCAGAGCTGTGAGCTGTCTACCTATTACCACAAGAGGGTCGGAAATCTGGCTGACTTCCTGAGCTGAGAGTAGAGATCTTCTATGTCAGTAGATATATCCCCATAATGATCCATTATGCTGCCAAATACCTGCCTTAATCCTTTCCATTTGATTGTGGGTGAGGGGGTGAAACTGTGTAGACCCTTAGCACATTTAATTAAAGTTAATTCAATTAATTCACATACAGAAAATATCACAGGATGATTGTTGATACATTTTAAAATGTCATGCCCAGTGTGTTATAGCCATTATAGTCGATAAAGTAATTGGATGACGCTATTTTCCTTGTAACCCCTGACTTCCTTACTAAAGAGGGGTGTCCTTAATCCCAAAATAAAAATCCCTAAATCTCTGCCTTTCAAGTGAATGTAGTGTGTGAAACATAAATGTTCCCTTTCGTTCCAAACAACAATCCCAAAGACCTGAATGTCAGTTGAATGTGTGTTGCAAAACAACATTTCCCATTTATTCCCAAATCAGAATCCCAAAGCCCTACATTTCATTTGAATGTGCATTCCCCAAATGATGTTCCCATTAAGTTAATTTCCCAAACCTTGCCTTTCAAATAAAAAGCCCAAACAAAATTCCCATTATATTCCCACTCCCTGTACCTAGCCTTCAAACCAAAGGGGTCATATATAACTGATGCCTGGGGGTTGGGGGTTGCTGGGAGAAAAGAGCATTGTGATAAACCCAGCAATCACTGTGCGTTTTTTAAAGTTTCCTATCTGTTGATGTGCAAAGAAATCCTATTTGTGCTTTGACTTACAATTCAACCTGTGCTTGTTGTGGTAACTGAATGTCTATTAAGAAATTCATGTCAGTCAATTGATGCAGGTAATTTTCCTTTGTGATTATTGTGGTGTGCCACAGAGTTGGTGGCTGGTATTATTGAGATTTGTTTATTATTCATTGTAGAAATGTAAATAAATATACACTATTATTTCTATTCACAGGCCTTGTTCCTAGCTTATTGGTGATACAGAGGGTATCTGCTGAATGGTGTTATACAGGTTGGAGGACTAATCAAATTTGAATCTGCTAAGTGCTTTATTGTGGGACACCTTGATTGGGGAGGAAACAAACTCCCTGGGTTGAGAGCAACCACCAAATAAACCGTGAAATACCAAAAATAGATTCGATTATACAAAGCTGAAATACTCAAAGCAACAACAAAAACATACTACAATGAACAGATCACAACATCAAACAACACCCAGAAGGAAATTCTCAACATCATAAATGAAATATGAAACCCAGCCACGTGCAACAATGCAGTGACCCCTGCGCAGAAACTACCTTGCAGAACACATCAAAAATAAAATCACTAGCATCCAGCAAATCATAAAAAGCAAGCCATAAAACTGCAATAACCACTTCAAACAGCCAACACTGAAACCACTGACTAGACTAAACTATCTCTCGCCGATCACTTCAGATAAATTCAACAGCCCGGTGAGCAAAAGCAACAGAACAGGCTCTCCAGTGGACCCTTGCCAAAACGACATCTACAAGATCCTCCTCACCCAGAGAACATCAGAATATGACCACAACCTCTTCAACCACTCACTAGAAACAAGAGCCATCCCACAATTTTTCAAATGACCCTACAAGAAACCACTCCTCAAATATACTTCTGTAAACACGGAAGATTAAACCTACTACAGACTAATTTAAAATATCCCCTACCTGTCGAAACTAGAAAGCTACATCTATAAACAAATCTTGCAATATGTAGAAAACAACCAGCTGTTAGATCAGGCACAAGTAGGCTTCAGATCCATTAGAGAAATGGAAAGTGCACTACAATCTATATGGGATGATCAAAAGACCAACACAGACTACAACGTCTACTCTCTGGGCAGTATGTGACAGTCAACGATGATTCACTCATCAAAAGGACAGAAGATATGAGATAGGCAAAACAGCTCTCCTCTGGCTATACAGAAAGAACAGAAACAACCTGGAGAGCCACATTCAAGTCAACACTTCGGAAAACAACATGCATAGTCCCACAGGGATCATCGCTATCCCTGTTATGATATGATATGGCATTTGTAACGCGCCTATACACAAGTGTTTCAAGGCGCGACGAGGCAGGGAGGGGGGAACAAGGGGAAGACAGACAACGATCCTACCAGGCCAGGTGTCATTCAGATCGCGCAAGTGCAGGGGTAGGGGGGAAGGGAAAAAGTGCAAGGGGAAGGGGAGGGGGGAAGTGCTGAACAGGGTAAGTAGAATAAAAAATAAATAAATAAATAAATAGGGCCAGCTGGTGGCAAGTGCAAGGTAAGTGCAGACAAGTGCTGGGAGGAGGGTGCTGTAGGGATACAGAGACAGTCCCCCAGTGCAGGGGTTGCCAGGGAGGCAGTGCAAGTGGAGAGTGGCTGGGCCAAGGACGAGGTCGGTGAGAGTGGCCCAGGTGCAGGTTCAGTGCAGTTTCAGTGAAGAATTTAGCAGGGGAGAGGAAGAGAGAAAGCAGAAGAAAAGAGGAAGGTTTTGAGGTGCTTCCGGAACCGAAGATGGTTCTCAAGTTTCAGGGAGGCAGGAAGGCTGTTCCAGAGGGAGGCCCCTGCCGCAGAGAGAGATCTACCCCCATCTTGTTGCTTCGAGAAACGGCTGACCCTGAGGGAGTTGGAGACAGATGAGCAAAGGGCTCGGGAAGGAAGACATTTAGGAAGAGAGAGTTGAAGGTATTTAGGCCCCAAGCCCCAGAAGGCCTTGTGGACAATGCAGAGGGTTTTGAACTTAATCCTCGCAGCCACTGGGAGCCAGTGTAGAGATTTCAGTCCTGGAGAGATATGGTCCCTGGGCTTTAGGCCAAGGACAAGTCTCGCAGTCCTGTTCTGGATGAGTTGCAGAGGGCGGAGAGTGGAGGCAGGCAGATTAAGTTACAGTAGTCCAGCTTCGAGAGAACCAGGGCTCTGGAGACCGTGAGCTTCTGGGGGAAGGAGAGGAAGGGAAGAATATCTCTGAGGAGGTGCAGCTGGTAGTGTGACTTCTTGGAGACATCAGATATATGAGGAGAGAAGGAGAGTGTTGAGTCGAAGATGACCCCGAGGTTTTTCGCCTTGCAAGTAGGAGCAGGAGGAGGGCCAAGAGAGGCTGGCCAGAGCGCCGCAGGGAAGGAGGGAGTGGGTGTGCCGATGAGTAGAATCTCAGTCTTACTGGCATTAAGGTAGAGGTCATTGGCGGCACATCATTCCTGGATAGCAGACAGACAGTCGGAGAAGAGGGAAGGAGAGGAGGAGGCCAAGTGTAGCCTGAAAATGAGCTGGGTATCGTCCGCATAGCACTGAAAGTTGGGGCAGAGAGTGGCGATGCGGTGGGCAAGGAGTGCCAGATACTGGTTGAACAGCCAGGGAGAGAGATTAGATCCCTGGGGGACACCACAGGTAGAGAAAAAGATGTCAGCATTTACCTCACTCCCCTCATCATTCTCATAAAAAAACATAGCCTTACCTGGTACGACTACACAGATGCCACTTAAATCATCTAAAATCAATGACAGCTAAGAACAGAATTCAACACTGACTGCCTCACTGAATTAAACCAGTGGATTAGCACCAACAGCCTTAAACTCAACCTCGACAAAACCAAAGTTTTGATTGCACTGAACGACCCCCTGAACAACAATCACAATCCAAGGACCACCGAGCTAGGAAAACCACCAGAAACTTGCAAAGTGGTCAAAAAACTTGGAATCCTAATGGATAACGAACTAACACTAGAACCACAAGCCAGCATGCTAATACAGCACCCCGATTCCCCTGTGCTGTTTGTGTGCTCTATACATTTAAAAAATAAAAATAAATAATAAATACATGTTTTTTCCACCTACACAAGATCAAGAAGATGTTCCATTACCTCTCTTTCACAGACAAGGCACTTGCTGTCATCTCTCTTGTCACATCAAGAACACGCCAAGAGCCTCTACCTTGTAATGCCAGAATACCTCATGAAGAAGTGACATTGAATTAGGAACGTAGCAGCGAGGCTATTCCTTAGACTCACTAGGAGAGAACACATAACCCCGGCACTAAAACACTGTATTGGCTACGATTCAAAAAATATATCTTCTTCAAAACTCTCTGCATAACACACAGAGTGATCCACACCATGAAGCAGAATTCATACAGGAAAGAATCACCATCTACAAACCAACGTGAACACTAAGATACAGAAAAAAACATCCACCTCGAGCCAAAATAATACACAAAACAAAAATTAAGGGAAGCAGTGTTCTCTTGCATTGCAGTAAAACTATGGAACTCTCTTGCAAAGGAAATACAAACAGCAGACAACCACCTACAATTCAGGAAGCTATTAAAACATGGCTATTTAAGTCACCAAGCTGAAGAAATCACCAGAGAGAGAAACCCCACCACTGCAATGCAAGAAAACACTGCAAAACTTGACCACCCAAAGAAATATCGAACCCTAAACCGAAAAGCAACAAAATAAACTGAAGCTTTAACCCAATCCAAAAACATACCAGACAACTCAGACTAACCCTGCTAATAACTCTGCATTTCCACCACCCAAACCAGACCATCACCACAAAACATCTCAACTACTAGATCCACTCTACGATGTCTCCACAACGCCCAACACTCAAATGAAACACCTGCATACAATCACCAGCAAAAGGACACTGAATGGCAATCAACTAAAACCATACGAGCACACAGTGACCGTTTTATTTCGAACTGAAGCTAACAACAGGACAACAAAGCTCTCTTGTGCTTGTCCCTCTCAATCCTACTAACTATCCATCCCAACCCCCCCCCGCCTTTTCAGATCTGCCAGAGTCCCTATAGACCATGAAAAATGCACTGGTGCACGGTACAAGTCACAAACAGATAACATAACATTCACTTTACAGTGATGAAAAGACATACACAACGCACCTGGTGAATTGCACTATCCTTGTATTCAATAAACGTACAGGTCTACAATTTGTATTAAAGATGGATGTTTGATTTGATCGCTCGAATTTGCCCTCTCCTTATCAAATTCTAATTTATTAGGGCTATCTAAAGCCATTACATCTATGCTTCTCTTTGATGGCCAGGTGGTTTGGATGTATCCCCTCTCTTCTGTGTGTTCAGGGGCTGCTGCAACCTCCAACATCTCCATTTTATATTGAGGTATATGAGCAGAGGTCCTAAGGATATTTTACATCCTCCTTTTGCAATGTTCAGATCAAATGACAGAATTTGTGCCGATGGGGACCAGTTTGCATGTAAGTGCAAATCTAGGCTGCCCTCTCCTTGCAAATCACCAGGATTTGGAAAATGTGTCCCAATATGTGACAATGTGTTGACAAATAATATACACTATCTGTACATTGATAGCGATGATTATAAGAAAATGGCATGTTATATGCCCTTTATTCATGCATAATAAACAAACAGAAAGAATAAACACATAATCAGTTATATATAAACAAAGGTTAGAAAAGACTTCACTGTTATGATCGCCACGCGAGACACCTTCATATCGGTATCAACAACACTGTTTAGTCCCACAACAGGCAGGCAAAGAGATTGATCGTTTTAACGGGATCTGGAGCGGAGCATCCTCCCTTCCAGCAAGACTCCAACGCCCGGGTTCCGACTTCTAACTCTAAACTCCAGGAGGAAAATCCTTTATCTCTTATGGGGGCTACTTTCGATCCCCGCCCCTCATGGTTACCAAGCTGCCATCGGCCGAAGAGAAGAAAATAAGCATGAGGCATAAAGAGAATGGAATATTCCAATTAGAAGTGGAAGAAACCCATCTTCCCTCCTTACTGTCATTCCCACTGCCCCTTATCACTGCACCTGCAGAGTGCCCCCCTGAATCCTTTACTAGCATGTCCTTCAGTGGACAATACAATAACTATTCTCCCCAGCCCGGTCATCTGACATAAATATGTGACTTTGTCTCTGCAGCAGAAATACATGTTCGCTAGCTAAACCCAGGAAAATGCAGACTTTCATTCCTGTTTTCTTGCAGTAAAGGGAAGTGAATATCCAAGATGGCCACGCATCGGTCCCATGTTTTCTGGCTCATTTTGCTCACGCACTACAGTGGGACAGGAAGGGGTAAACCAAATGTTATTGATGTCATGTACACTGGCTGTCACACTTATTAAGTGATAAATGCATGCAGAGAACAGACAACTATACCACACAAATGTGCTGTTGTGCACACTGCCTGCAACTTGTGCAAGGTGATAGGCAAACGGAAAGCATAAAACCAGGTGAAATTGCCATTATTATTTCCTTTTACACTCCATCTGATAACATGTAAATGTTGTCTCCAAATGAAGCTTTGCCGACAGCATTTACAATGGATTCCTGTGGAAACCACCCGGTTAGCAGGTGCTTAATGGAGGTGGATTCCATAAGAATCCATTTCTTTTGTTCCTGCACGGAAATCAAATGCAGGACTAAATGTATTGCACTTAAAAGAAGGTGGAAAAAGAAAGCGCTTCATGGCTTGAAAGTGATTGATCATGGGCCAGAAGGATATAAATGGCCTAGAAGCATGTTGCCTTGTTTTTATGCCTTGATTGACTGCTCCACCTCATGTTAAATGACCCCATTGACAGCGCATGCACATGATGCCATGAAAGTATTGCTACACATTCTGTATGTCTGAATGTACAACACATAAAACAGTTCAGTGAAATAAATCATTTTGCAGGCCAGCTATTATAAAGCACCACGCACCCTTTGATCTTGTGTCCGTGGGGTCATCTGCACACTTGCTGCTGTTGATGCACCCATCATATCATTCTCATAAACATAGCTTGCGAATTGTTTAGTTCGACATTCATTCAGGTTTTACCATTGCTCACGGTGTAGGCGTGGATGCTCTGCAGGTTTACCATTGCTCACGGTGTAGGCGTGGATGCTCTGCAGGTTTACCATTGCTCACGGTGTAGGCGTGGATGCTCTGCAGGTTTGCAATATCATGTGATGCATCAACGAAATCCTCTTTCAAGACAATGGGCCTCATTACGAGGAGGGCGGTAAGGGTTTACCGGCACCGGTAAGGGCACCGGTGCCGGTAATCCCTTACCGCCCTACTAGGAGTTCCCTTTGCGGGTCCTTCCCTAATGCCTGTTTTTTTCAGGCGTTAAGGACGGGACCCGCAAAGGGACTATAGCGCTAATAACGGTACCAGAATTTGCCCTGGTGAATGGGGAATTACTGCTCCCTCTGACCCCGGAATGGACAGGTAATTGCTCCATTCACCAGACGGAGTTGGAAGGGTTTTGGAGGCAGCCATGGTGGCTGCCTCCAAACTCGTAATGAGGCCCCAGCCAGTCTGTAGCAACAATTCCATAATGGTGGTGGCAATCACACCGTTTAGACACTATTCCTGAGGGCGTCTCTTTAAGAAACCTCTCTGGCTAGACCTGCGTTGCTCCGTGTTGTTTTGGTTCCGAGGTGAGCACGTTGCCCGGAGCTATCCTCCAGATACAGTTGTGATTGTGTTCTATTTTAATTCAAGAAGGCGTTTGTTTTATTCAATGCATGCTATGCACATACATTACTGGGCGCAGATACACAGCGAGAGCTGCCAAAGCCGAATGTGCAAACAGGTGTAATAAGAAAATCAATCCACATCCCAAAGTGCCAAATAAATCAGTCTGGATAAAAGAGGACAATGAGTGAATGGAAGTGAATATAAAGTAAGTGGATACAGGCCAGATAAAGTGATGCCATCAGTTACAGAAATTGCTTCGCAGGCACGCGGAGGGCAAATCGAGTTGCTTATAAAAGTTCCCGGCGCATGGATATTGACATCATATCAGAACCATGTCCATGTTGACAGGCATACTCAGTGGCGAACCTCCGCGTGCTTCTGCTCAGATTAATACAGATTATATTTGTTTAATGCTTGTTGAACTCCGCCACCCTCATCCCCCACCACCACTATTAAAATCAAAGAAATTGAATTGAGAAGCAGGAATGTGGAACCAAGTCTATACAGCAAGCCCATATTGCCGCCTGTAAGTAGAGGTTGGTTTAATTTATCAACGTCGCTCCGCCGCGTGCGCTCATGAATTAATGCACGCATGCATATGGAAATCAACTTTTTTGCGCACACATAAACACACTACAGTTTCAAATTCATCCGTCACAAGCTGAAGAGGGTTAAATATTTAAACACGCTAGGTATTGAAATGCATTGTTAATGCATCTGCGTCATCCTGATGAACGATTGCTGAAGAGGCGTCCTTATTGAGTTTCAAGAGTAATATGGGATTGCGGATGCAGATGGCACAGCTATCTGAGTGCCCTGGCTCAACACTCCCACGGGGGAAATCCAAGTGTTCTACTGCAAAGTCCTCCCCCACTAGCCAACGCATGAGCGGAGCAAGCTTCCTTTCATATTGATACATGTATGACCCCGTAAGGTTAATATATACCATTTAAAAGTTCATAGAGATTGCACTCGACCAAAACAAAACAGAGGCAGTTTATAGTGCAACTATATTTACCATATTAAAAAGTGCACCATGATAATTGATGGATAAATTCATGTTTAGTTGACAAAACTAGAACATGCATTAATTACATATGAATTCGAAAAACAATTAGAAACACGGAACACAACAATGTGGTCTATTACAATAGGCACTACTGGTACCATTCACATATGTTTTTGTGACTATGAATGCATTTGCGTTCACACATCTGTTCATGTGTGGCCTTGTTTAAATAATTCCAATGGGGGCCCACTTCTCGAACCCAATTGGAGAATTGTGATTCAGCGAAAAAGAGCTCCTCTTCTGCCAGGTCACAACGTTTCCATTTTTTAATGTGATACAAAAAATGAGCAGGGACCACTGCATTTCCAATTTCTAAAAAAGCATTTACCCCAGAACTTTCTTCATCGACTGTTTTTGATTGATTGATAGGTTATTTATAACACGCTTAATACCCAGAGGTTTCTAAGCGCGACCCGGCGACCGATCCTGTGTTGCTCCGTGTCGTCTTGCTTCCAAGGCGAGCACCTTGCCGCTGAGCTATCCGCCTGAGAAATCTCTTTCAGCTACATGTATTGCAGTTCTCATTGTTTTGCTGATTCATCAGTGCGAATATCCTGGCAGTGTCTAGGCCTTTGAGATGCCCTTCTTTATGAATCAAGGTGCTATTTCTGATTTGACAGGTGAACATTGCTGACTGTTTTCAAAGCATTTTCGGGGAAAAAAACATAACACCCTCATTTCGTTCTAATAGCTGGTTCGGCATCGAGCCCCATAGCTTAACATATATCTTATTCAATTTCTCAGCATTAAAAAGCATGGAGGCTAACAGTTGCATATTGGAGGACGCTAGATATCCTGGAGTTTTATTTTAGGAGACTGACTATAGATAAATGTCCTGTCATTTCTGACCTCCCTTGTCAATGCCCTGGTCATCTCCCAAATTGTCGATGATGATGCTCTACAGACAGCAGACCCAGAAGCCACCTTGGCCCCTCTGAAAGCCACATCATGCCTTATAATCGGAAAATTCACCGCTATGCCTTCAGGCATGCATCAATGATATGGCTTGACATTCTTTTGAAGAATCATATCTCGACCAATTTCAGAATGAATGTATCATGTACCATAGGATTATAAGAATCATTTTTCGTAGGTATTTTCATCTGGAGGAGTCAGTAGGAGAGAATTCCCATTCAAGAGAAGTAATAACTGAGGCATGATCAAAAATAGTTAAGGGACCAATGTCAAAGTGAATCGGAGACCCACAAATGTCTGCTGGTGGTAATCCTTCATGGCAGTGTGGGGGGAATGTGTTCACCCAACCCTCCTCCTCCTGTGCCTCTTGGGTGGGTACACTCCAGACAGCCAAGTCTTATCCTCCCTCCTCACTGCTGTCGGAGCATTCCCTTGGGTCCCCTTCCTCCATTGTTATGGCAGGGAAGTAGACAGGAAAGGCGACATGTCAGTCTGTGACATATGAATGATGTATGCAAATAGGTGGCATTGCTGTTGCAATATGTTGCAATATAGTGGCATGCATGTAACCCTCATGCATCTTTGCATTGCACCGTAGGCCCACTGTTGTGATGAGTGTGCATATCTGGGCAAGCTGATGATGTGTCAGGTTGTTGTGTTTGTTTCGATATGATGGCACATTATTATTGCATGGCTATGTGTGTGGGTGATTGTGCATTGTATGTGGTAGTTGTGTCCCCTGTGTACATGTGGCTTGATGTCTATCTGTTTTTGGGAGCAAATAAGCAAATTCATTGAATGGAAAGGGAGAGGGGGAGGACAAAACATATTCAAAACACAACCAATAAATTATGCAAACAATGAAAATATATAGAATAGGAACATTACCCACATGGGGAGAACAACTCGAGATGAAGAGAGAAAAGATAGGGAAGAAAAAACAAAGTAGAGCTAAATTAGTATTATTGGTAAACATCTCTGGTATCATGCCTGTTCTACTAAGGAAGCATGTTCAAAATAGCTAACTTCATTTCCAAGTCAACCTATATAGCAAGCCATAGTGCATTGTTAGTGAGATCAAATCCAAAAATACTTGATATAAAAGGGTATGTGGTTGTCATGCCATAGTCATACATGACTTGAGTAACATATTAAGAAATGTCAAATTGTCGTTAACATAAGCTCGTTTGAGGCCTGGGGTGGGTGATCGTCTCCAATGTAGAGAACACCTTATGCGTTATGACTCTCTGTTATCAAGCATTTGCGTTTGAAACTCCTCTATTTAATGTGACTATGTTAGGTGCAATTGTAGATTGCAAACTGGTGCGAGCCGTGAAGTCCCAACGGAATCCGTTATTGTTGTGCTCCCAAATGGGATGTGACACCAACTGGCATGCATTGAGCGTGTAAAGGGACCTCCCTGAAGGTGTGGATCAAGAGAAAGCCAAAAACAGACAAGACAACCGAAAAATGCAGGAAATATAGTCAGAATGGTGGCATTAGTCATCTTTCCACACCAAAGTGCTGGGTCGTAAGCCTGTGATCAACAGGGGATAAACATGTTGTGCGGTCTGTGCCTGGATAAAGAAATATGCAAGTTGCAAAGTCTTTGAGCTATGCTGTGAGAGATGAACGTTAAATGATTGTGATTGGTTATCATGAAGACTATACCTCAAAGGATTAGAACAAGGTCCTGCATAATGTCCATAGGCGTGAGAAGCTAGTATTATGTCTGGTTATCAAAGTTGCATCCCAGAAAAATATCACTTTTCAGAGTTAATGTATGTAAATAATAAAGGTGATCAGTTTGTTTGGAATTGGGTCACAACAGACTTTCCTAAATACCAAATAAGAAGCATCACAGATGATTGTGTTACCGTGTATGCATTCGGATTCCACTGTTGACCGAAATAACACGCCGCCTCTGCTCGTAACTTTAGATGTGTGTAGCAGCAATATCTGCGTATTCCCCATTAGTCAACTACTTAGAACACAATATCATTCCTAGGAGTCTTAGAATTCTGATATTTCCTGATTTCACTAACTGAGAGGACCAGGACCTTGCCCGGCAATGGGAAGACAATCTCACCCTGAGCTTGGAGAAAATGTGAACATTTCTAATTGAGCATGCAGAACATGAGCAACAGCGAGCCATTGCACAAATAGAGGCCACCAAAATAGAAATTTAGAAAATGAGTAATTCAGCCAGCACAAATTACATAAACTATGCTAATATGTATACACTTTTGAAGTAGTACCAAGATGAGATAAAATTACGAAAATGTCTTAAATTCTATTGAGATGAGAGAGATTATAACAACAACAGGGTATATAGCTTCCACACAAAATGTGATTATGAAAACATATCCCCTAATGTGAAAACACTGACTGTCTCTCCAGTGTCTTCTGAAATAGAATCAGAGGAGGAAAATCATGCCTCAACTGAAATTGGAGAAGGCAGTGCAGCCAGAGGCCTACAGCACCGTGGAAGAGGATTTCTAGCCGAAATTAAGCGATACAAGAAAGGCAATCAATTTAAATACAATTCTACATCTACAAAACAGTTTTGATTTCAGGTCCCTTTAGGGTGAATTATGCCAATAGCGACCACCTCGTCCGAGAAGGAAGAGGGTCAAGCAGCAGAAACAGGCAAAAATACAACCGCCAGATTAACCATGTCAAACACCAGGAATCTGATGAGCAAGCCCATCCTGAAATTATAGTGTACAATCTGTCTAATAGAACACTAACAAATTGTGAATTGTCTCTTCTCAATAAAGGCCTCTATTTTGCTCCCAGTACACAATCCGATCTCTTGAATTTCAAATAGACCTCTACAAATATGCGAGAAAACTCAAATTAAAAAAAATGTTTTCACAACCAAGTCACAACATATCATTCAAATGGAAGAGAAGAACCTGCAAGTGCCCTTTCCGTTGCAGACATAGAGAACACTCAGTTACCTCTGTCCCTTACTACAGATGAGACACCTTATCTTGTATCAATGCAACCAGTTTTAGGAGTACATCAACGCAATCTGGATGTTCCAGAACACAAAAAGATAAAAAATGTGTTCCCCATCCACCTCTGAGAACGCTATTGACCCATTCTACCAAGAGGTTACCAAGGAGATTCATCAAACAAGGCTTTAGTAGCCACACATCTAATCTCTCTCATGCTGAGATAACACTACTTCAAGACCTAGCCAGTGAGTCAACTATTGTCATTAAATAAGCCTAGAAAGGGTGGGAATATTGTTCTTCTTAACTTGGTAGACTATTTAAAAATGGCAAATGACCACTTGGCAGCACCAGGCTGCTATAAAAGACTTACTGGCAATCCAACCACACAGGCAGTTTCAGAGCCTATTGTCCTTATTCAGGACTGGCACTCCCAGGGATTGCTCACTGATGATGAAAGAGCCTTTCTGATCAGACAACACCCGGTTATTCCAAACATGTATTTTCTGCCAAAGATCCACAAGAATTACCAACTATTACCTGATGTTCGACCAATTATGAGTGGACATGGTTGGGGAACAGAAGGTCTTTCACAGTACATAGATACTGCAATCAAAGACTTGGTTCTATTACTGCCTACATATCTTAAGGACTCTACTCAGACATTGCCAATTCTTAACTCGCTTGAGTGGCAACCACAATATCAATTAGCAAGTCTAGACATTTAAGCATTGTACACATACATCCAACATAGTCTATTGCTGGACACCATAGACTTTGTATTTCGTGAACAATCTGCTTCATTCTCCAAACACATTGACATGATCAAAGCATTTCTACTACTATAAATTGAGAGCGCACGCGCACAGTGCGCGCGCGCTCGCAGAAGTACTCAAGTAAGTACCGCTTTTCCGCTTATCCGCGTTTACGCGGAAAGCGGACATTGTAGTAAGATACTGGTTTATGTGTTTGATTTTTCAAGCCAAAACAGCTACTTTGAGTATATTGGGTAGGGTAGTATTGATACTTTGTGAACACGTCTGCTGGTTTAGTGGCTGCTATGTTTGCCTTTCACTCCTTGAAAACTGGTATGCCTGCACAAATGGCGCACTTTTTGTCTTTAAAAAGTAAAACTAATCATTTGCATTCCTCTCACACGTCGATCATGTTGACCCCAATTCATGCTCAGAATTCTAATCATAAGAGACAAATTGAAAATACGGTTGGAACGCAAATTCCAAACCAGCTAAGCGTTTCCCATACTATCAATAAAGACATTCAGAGTACCTGTGGCCCGAGTGAGAGTTCAACATTTTTACTAATCTCCAACGGTGCACAGGTTGTTTCTGACTGAACGCTTTTGGAATCCACAAAAAGGAATGTTATAAATAATAAAGAAAACACTTCACTTGCACTATCACCTATCCCTTATGCACATTATGACTCTAATTCATCTGGCATATCCATTTATGCCAGTCAATGCGAATCCCCAATAACCATTGTTGAGGAAGGTAAGAACGCATCATGTGTGATTGACGAATCTGATATCTCTTTGTCTAGTGTTCACTCTTATATTCCATCATTTGCTTTACCTACCCCTCGTCCAGCTGCCTGTACTCATAGTAATGACTCCCTGCAAAACATGATTGAACTTACCTCTCGCCCAGCTGCCCGTACTCATGGTAATGATCCCTCGCACAACATGTTTGAACTTACCCTGTCTGCAATGAATACAACAATATTGAGCATGTATAAACTATTTGAAAGCCTGGATCTCAAAATTGAAAAACAATCCTTTCAACTAGAAGCTCTTTCTAATTGGTTGAATAGTAATGGCAAGACCATAATGGGAGGAAATAGATATACAAAACGGAGTGAAACTCTAGACACTTTACCAAGAATAGTAAATGAGGATTCTCATATACAAAATGAATGTCATTCTTCACCAATGAAAATTCAAACAGGTCCCGTAAAAACACAAATGTTACCGGAATTTGTTGAGGTGATTAGGCCGATTGAAACATCTACCATTGTTGATGTAAATGATGTTGGCTCACCTAGTCAGGCGGAGGTATGCCCGAACAGCATCCAAGACGAGAAGCTATCTCCACTTGATATTGTAATCATATCACCAGAGAAGGCAACACTGGTCTGCCCTAAGCCAAAAGGACCCCGCCTTACACTTAAAAAATCGAAAAACATGCTGGGCGGAAGACCCATAAAAACTTTGCTTAATGCATTTTTCAAAGCTATTGGGAGAACTGTTCCAAATTTGGATGATAGATTACCACAAAAAGTGCAAAAACCTCCGCCTGTACTGCAACCTCAAACACAGACAGAGACGGTATCAGAACCACTGAATGCTGTATCAGTAAGACCAAATGAAATACCCAGCACTTCTATAATACAGTCAGCTTCTGAAGACACTCAAACTTCTGTAGATTGTCCGTTAGTACAATCACCGCTGAGTGAGCTTGTTCATACCATTGAAAGTTCAAACAAGTTACCTCAACCAATTGGTAAAGGGGAAAAACCACATCTTCCTTCTGCACTAACTAAAACCCAAAGTGAAGAGAGTATGGAAAAATTAACACAGGCGATTGATGATTACATTTTAAAACGGCTGCTACCACTATCTCAAGATAAACCGACAATCTCAGAAATTAGTAATATATCACGAACAATTTCACACAGACCAGAAATATCTGAGAAAGTGTATAGACAAGAGGATGACTTTGATGAGAATGTTGGTCGCAATAATGTTAATGTTGCAGCAAAAAGAAAACCTTCTGTGTCACAACCTCCAACAAAACAGTCTCAGCAGTCGAAAAGTAGGGTTAAATCCCTTATCCTGAAAAGTAGAGGTGGTGATTTTGAAATATATGATCTCAACAGACGAAGTGTCCTAAATATATTTAGTGATATAGCAGCATTACATGATGTAACCTCTAATGATATATCACAAATTGAGTTTGTCTCTGAGGTATCAAAAACAGTAGTGAGACTATGGATTGCTTCAAATGTTGTGTTTTGTAACGCTCACCTGATTCCCGTAGAGGCACCGGTCTTGACTGGGCGTATACCGTATCTTCAAAGGTGATGTGTAACACACGGCTGGCTCTTTGGGCTGGACCTCTGTACACTGTATGTCTGACTCGAAGGGTAAGATGTCTGCAGATAGAAAATATGGGATTAAGGAACTGGGTTATTGAATGTCTCTCTCTTCTTCCCTTTCTCTTCTCCTGTAGAACCCCAAAGGTTAACGCTCTCACCTTAGGTAAGTGAACGCCGTGCTCTCCATCTGCCTCGGGGCAGGGTGCTGTAACCAGTTTCTTCACTGGATAAGGGGAGCAGGCCTCTTGACTTCAGAGGACTGCTGTCCGTCGTTTACTGCACGAACGGTAAGTTTCGAGTAATTCTAATGTCTTTAAAGTCTTTAGTAATGATGTTTCTTGTTTTGCAGGGTTCCGGCGATGGCGGATGACGGGCTGAAGTGAGTTGAAGATGGAGCCCGTGTGATGAATAGAAGCGCCTGGAAGCACGTAAGTAAGCGCTTGTTGCCTGCTTCACGATGCGCTCTAACTGTCTTTTTATTTTGCAGGTACAAGTTCGGAGCGGCTGCAGGGTGCCGGAATACCCACTGGGTTAGATGTGGAAAGGAGTAATGGCACGTGAGTATTAAAGTTCCCCAATGTCTTTAAACGCACCTTGTTTTGTCTTTCAGATGCGGGATGCAGCGCCGAAGGCCTCCGGAGCGTGCAAAGAGTTGGTAAGCTTTTGTCTTTCAGATGCCGGAATGCAGTGTGAAGACCTCCGGAGCGCACGAAGAGTAGGTAAGCCTTTGTCTTTCAGATGCCGGAATGCAGCGCAAGGCGTTGGTGACAGCCGATGGACCAGGTAAGTGAAGAGCTGTCACTGAAGACCGTAATGCTAACCTGTTCTTTCTTGTCTTTATAGGTGTTGCTGAAGACTGGATTCAGGATGGTAAGCCTTTTTCCTTAGGCCCAGGATCAGATGCAGAAGACACGATGAGCGTTCTGCTGCAGAGGATGCAGAATAACGCAAAGCAAGATTCATCCATCGGGTGTGGTTTAAATAGCCTCCTGTAGTGCTTAGGTATCTCCTTCCACAGCCACGCCTAGGTAAGAAAAGAGTTCCTGCTTTCCAGAAGAGTTCCAGTGTTCTGAAACTAGGGAGTGGCTCCTGCCCCACCCAACAGGAAAAGTAGTTCCAAACAGAAGAGGATCAAAGGCTCAACTGGCAGGCAAGTAAGCAGCATGGTCTGCTGCAGGTAAGTCCACCCAAGCATTATGAGCCCGGCGCTTCCAGCGCTGGGACTGGGCATATTTATGAGCCTGGTGCCACTGGCGCCAGGACTGGGTCCAAAAGGTCCCAATTGGGACTGGTTGGCACTCGGAACCTGGGTTATGGATCTGCTTCCAAGGGAGTTGGGAAAACCCTGACCTTTTGGAAGCAGAGATCATGACAGTATCCCCCCTCAAGGCCCCTCCCAAACCGGGCTTCTCCGGGGGTTTTGGCTTGTCAGGAAATGTTCGGTGAAATCTTTTGATTAGGCGAGGAGCGTGGACATATTCAGCAGGTTCCCAGGATCTCTCTTGGGGGCCGTAGCCTTTCCAGTCAATTAGGTAAAATAGTTTAGATTTGGAGATCTTGGAGTCCAGAATGCTTTTGACTTCAAACTCGATTTCTCCATCAACTAGGATAGGTTTTGGAGATTTAGTTAGTCAGGTTTGAGGTTGCACGGGTTTTAATAGAGAGACGTGGAAGACCGGATGTATCTTCATGTGCGGGGGCAAGTCCAACTTGACCGCTACTGGGTTTACTATGGTAGTGATGGAATAGGGACCAAGGTATCTTGGGTTGAATGTGCGTGGCCCTTTTAGAGGTAGATATTTGGTGGATAACCAGACTTGATCCCCTACTTGATATTGAGGGGCTTCCTTCCGATGTTGATCTGCTCCTTTCTTGTATTGTTCTTTAGCCCTTTGAAGGTGAGAAACAGCTTCCTTAAAGGCTTGGGTGATTGTAGAATGCAGGTAGTCTACTGCTGGTGTTTCAAGATCTTGGAGGGGATCCAACTCCGAGGTTCGAGGGTGACTGCCGTACAAAAGAAAAAACGGGGTTTTCCCAGTTCCCGAATGGACAGAGTTATTGTAGGCATATTCGGCTATCCAAAGGATGTCTTTCCAAGTTTTTTCAGTTTGTTGCAGCATGCAGCGTAAATACTGTTCCAGAGTTTGATTGGTCCTCTCGGTTTGTCCGTCGGTCTGAGGGTGGTGACTGGTCGATAGTCTCACATCAATTTGAGCCGACCGACAGCAACTTCGCCCAAAATGAGAAATAAATTGACTACCTCGATCCGAAATTAGAACCGAAGGAAAACCGTGCAGTCGGACGATGTTTTCGAGAAATTCTCGGGCCAGAGTTGCTGCTGTTGGCAAGCCTTTGAGCGGAATGAAATGCGCCATCTTGGAGAATAAGTCCACGATTACTAGAATCGTATTGTATCCGGAGCATGGAGGTAGATCGGTGATGAAGTCCATAGAAAGCGTATGCCAAGGGCGAGGTGGGCTGTCAATAGGGCGTAAGAGGCCTGCTGGTCTTTCCTTTTGACTCTTGTTTTGGGCGCATACTCCACAGGACATTATAAAGTCTCTGATATCTTTTTTCCAAGACGGCCACCAGAAGTAGCGCTTGATCTTTTCTGAGGTCTTGGCCATACCGGGATGTCCTTCCATTAAAGAATCGTGATAACAAGAGATTACTTTTTTCTGTAAATCTGTGCTGGGTAGGTATAATCGTTCTTGGAAATACAATAAGTTGTCCTTTACTGCAAAGTCCTTTCCCTGCAGATGCCAATTCTGTATGTCTGCTGGAGTTACAAGTTGCCTGGCTTTATCCTTAACTTCCTCTATGGATTCTGTGGCGATTACACCCAGAATTCTTTGTCCGGGAATGATTGGTACAGGTTTAGGGTTGATCAAGTGTTCTTCCACTCCCATCCGAGAAAGGGCATCAGCTTTACCGTTCTTTGTACCAGGTCGATAGGTAATTATGAAGTCAAACTCGGCAAAGAATAATGCCCAACGGAGTTGTCTAGAGGATTGGGCTTTTGCGGTTTTCAAATATTGCAGGTTTCGGTGATCCGTAATCACAGTAACGGTGTGTCGGGCCCCCAGCAGATAATGCCGCCAAGCCTTAAAGGCAGACTTGATAGCCAGAAGTTCCTTGTCAGTAATCGTGTAATTGATTTCAGGAGGCGAGAATTTGCGGGACCAAAATGCCACGGGATGCAACTGATTGGTTACCGGGTCCTTTTGTGATAGAACTGCCCCCATGGCAAGGCTTGAAGCATCAGTTTCCACGATGTAGGGGAGTTCGGGGCGAGGGTGTTTTAAGATTGGTGCAGAGATAAATTTAGTCTTCAAATCCTGGAAAGCTTGTTCCGCCTCGGTAGACCATTCAAAACGTTTGTTTTTCTTTAACAAGGCAGTGATGGGCTGGACTATTCGAGAGAATTCGGGGATAGACCTGCGGTAAAAGTTAGTGAAGCCTAACATGCTTTGCACACCTTTTACGGAGGATGGTGATGGCCATTTGAGAACTGCATCGACCTTCTTTGAATCCATACGCACTCCGCCAGGTGATAATATGAATCCCAAGAATTCAACTTCAGTCACGTTGAAAACACATTTTTCCAACTTAGCGAAAAGTTTGTGTTGACGCAATCTTTCGAGGACCATTTTCACGTGTTTCCGATGTTCAGATTCCGATGAAGAATAAACGAGGATGTCGTCAATGTAAACAACAACACACACATCTATGAGCTCTCTGAGGACATCGTTCATAAAATATTGAAAGGCGGCCGGGGCATTGCAAAGTCCGAAGGGCATGACCTGATATTCAAATAGCCCATACTTGGTGCGGAAGGCCGTCTTCCATTCATCGCCCTCTTTTACTCGTACCAAGTTGTAAGCTCCTCTAAGATCCAGCTTTGTATATATGCATGCTTTTCTGACTTGGTCCAGGAGTTCAGGGATCAAAGGTAACGGATATCTATTCTTAACGGTGATCTGGTTCAGGGAGCGATAATCTATACAAGTTCTAAGGTCTCCTTCCTTTTTTGGAACGAAGAACAAAGCTGAAGAAGCAGGGGACTTGGAAGGACGAATAAACCCATTTGCCAGGTATTGATCCAGGTATTGTCGAAGGTGAAGGTTCTCAGGCTCGGTGAGGGCATACATTCTACTACAAGGAGGAGTAGATCCAGGTATCAGGTCTATCTGGCAGTCATAAGACCTATGAGGAGGTAGAGAGTTAGCCTGATCCTTCCGGAAAACATCTTGGTATTCTAGGTATTCGGGAGGTAACTGGGGAGTCTCTGAAGAAATTGCTGCCAGTGCAACACCAGGTGGAGGGTGACAAGTAGAGACACATTCTGGAAACTGGACCGTTCTTGCTCGCCAATCGATCAGAGGATTGTGTTTCTCTAACCAAGGTATTCCTAGAATAATCTGAAACTGAGGGGCCTTGATCACATCGAACACGATCTTCTCATGGTGTCCATCTTGACTTACTAGCGTCACCTCTTGAGTGGTATGCGTTACTGGCCCGGAGGCTATCTCCGTACCATCCACCGTAGTAATGACGTCCTTTACAGCCTTGGGACAAAGAGTTAGATTCATCCTCAAAACCATTTCATGATCCACATAATTGCCGATGGCACCGCTGTCGACGTAAGCTTCAATTGCATGTAATCGATCCGGATTATCAGGGCTAATGAGGACCATAGGTATCACGAAATGCGAGGTCACGGAACTGGTTTTCACGCTCGGCAAGAGGACCTCTATTCTTGTCGGGCGAGGTCGTTTCCCTGCTCAGAGTTTGTAACTTTGGTAACTGCAGCTCCTACTGCCTTCTTGGCAGGTTTCACCGGACAGTCTCGAAGAAAGTGCCCTGAGTTTCCGCAATAGAGGCATAATTGCAACTGTTTTCTCCTTTCCCACTCCTTTTGTGTTAGAGGACCTTTCAGACCCCCTATTTGCATGGGTTCCCCGGAGTCTACTCCTTTGGAAGGAGTTGGCGGTTTGGAAAATACTCGAGCATCAAACTTGGAACGATCGGCCTTCCTGTTCTGCAGTCTGTGATCTATTTGAACGAGTAAGTCTATATAGTCCGAACAATCTTGTGGGGGATTCACTACTTGGGCTAACACATCTTTGAGCTCTCCACGTAGACCTCTATAAAACAGTGTAATCCTTTTGTCCTCAGGCCATTGAGTTTCCACTATCAGTCTGTTGAAAGACGCAATATAAGCCAAAAGGTCTTGATTACCTTGTCGCAACGAAAGAAGCTCATTGTCCAAGGCCTGCCCCTGTGAATGTCTTGCGAACAGTTTTTCCATACTGAGCTGAAAAGCTTGAAAATCATGGAGGACCGGATCATCTTGATTTACTAGAGGGATCGACCAGTCTGCCGCATTGCCACTAAGGTACGAAAGCACGAAAGCTACTTTAGCTTGATCAGTTGGAAAGGCTGCTGGCCGGCATAAGAAATGCAACCGGCACTGATTGATAAATACTGCAAACCTCTTTGGGTCACCAGAAAATCGTTCGGGCGGAGCCAGAGGTACATTCCCAGGTAGGTTGATTTGCACTGGATTCATAGAGGATGTAGAAGGAAGATTTCCCCCAGATGCGGGTAACGGGGTCTGTCCGGCTTGTGACTGTAGCAATTGTCTAGCGAGATCATCTGTTCGCTCCTTGGAAATAATCAGTTCCCTTCTTAGAGCGTTCGTTTCCTGACGGGCTGCATGCACTTCTGCCCTTAGTTCCCTAAGTAACTGGGCTAGCTGGTCGGTATCCGAGGTTTCCATATCGCCTGGACGGGAGTTTTGTGGTAGGCTTTGCGTTCTGTAATGCTCACCTGATTCCCGTAGAGGCGCCGGTCTTGACTGGGCATATACCGTATCTTCAAAGGTGATGTGTAACACACGGCTGGCTCTTTGAGCTGGACCTCTGTGCACTGTATGTCTGACTCGAAGGGTAAGATGTCTGCAGATAGAAAATATGGGATTAAGGAACTGGGTTATTGAATGTCTCTCTCTTCTTCCCTTTCTCTTCTCCTGTAGAACCCCAAAGGTTAACGCTCTCACCTTAGGTAAGTGAACGCCGTGCTCTCCATCTGCCTCGGGGCAGGGTGCTGTAACCAGTTTCTTCACTGGATAAGGGGAGCAGGCCTCTTGACTTCAGAGGACTGCTGTCCGTCGTTTACTGCACGAACGGTAAGTTTCGAGTAATTCTAATGTCTTTAAAGTCTTTAGTAATGATGTTTCTTGTTTTGCAGGGTTCCGGCGATGGCGGATGACGGGCTGAAGTGAGTTGAAGATGGAGCCCGTGTGATGAATAGAAGCGCCTGGAAGCACGTAAGTAAGCGCTTGTTGCCTGCTTCACGATGCGCTCTAACTGTCTTTTTATTTTGCAGGTACAAATTCAGGGCGGCTGCAGGGTGCCGGAATACCCACTGGGTTAGATGTGGAAAGGAGTAATGGCACGTGAGTATTAAAGTTCCCCAATGTCTTTAAACGCACCTTGTTTTGTCTTTCAGATGCGGGATGCAGCACCGAAGGCCTCCGGAGCGTGCAAAGAGTTGGTAAGCTTTTGTCTTTCAGATGCCGGAATGCAGTGTGAAGACCTCCGGAGCGCACGAAGAGTAGGTAAGCCTTTGTCTTTCAGATGCCGGAATGCAGCGTGAGGCGTTGGTGACAGCCGATGGACCAGGTAAGTGAAGAGCTGTCACTGAAGACCGTAATGCTAACCTGTTCTTTCTTGTCTTTATAGGTGTTGCTGAAGACTAAATTCAGGATGGTAAGCCTTTTTCCTTAGGCCCAGGATCAGATGCAGAAGACACGATGAGCGTTCTGCTGCAGAGGATGCAGAATAACGCAAAGCAAGATTCATCCATCGGGTGTGGTTTAAATAGCCTCCTGTAGTGCTTAGGTGTCTCCTTCCACAGCCACGCCTAGGTAAGAAAAGAGTTCCTGCTTTCCAGAAGAGTTCCAGTGTTCTGAATCTAGGGAGTGGCTCCTGCCCCACCCAACAGGAAAAGTAGTTCCAAACAGAAGAGGATCAGAGGCTCAACTGGCAGGCAAGTAAGCAGCATGGTCTGCTGCAGGTAAGTCCACCCAAGCATTATGAGCCCGGCGCTTCCAGCGCTGGGACTGGGCATATTTATGAGCCTGGTGCCACTGGCGCCAGGACTGGGTCCAAAAGGTCCCAATTGGGACTGGTTGGCACTCGGAACCTGGGTTATGGATCTGCTTCCAAGGGAGTTGGGAAAACCCTGACCTTTTGGAAGCAGAGATCATGACATGTTTAATGTGATCTGGCAATCAAGAATTACATTGTTTGATATGGGATTTTTGTTGGCACATGATCCTGATCAGAACATTGAGCAAGTACAGAGCCCACTGACCCAACTGAATATATATCAAAGTTTCAATAAAAAGAATTGTGGGCCTGCAGGTGGTTTTGGTGATACTAGAAATTAACCACTAGTACATTTACAAGTTTTAAATATAGCAAGCTGGAACACTAGAGGGCATTCACATCTACATTATTCCATGAAAAAAGTTCAAGATCTTATATCATATTATTGTCTTGCAAGAAACCTGGATGACTAATATCCCGATATGGGATGGCTATGATGTCTCACTCTCTCCAGCTTTAACCACCGCTGGTAGACCTTCATTGGGATAGCTTCTTGCTGTGCACTCTGAATCTGGCCTCTCTCTCATCATGGAAAGTAGAGACGGCATTCTTACAACTTGTTAGGATTACACAGCAAGGGAATGAAATTGCCTTAATAAATCCTTATCGTAACCCAGCAGGAATTACTGATGATGTCTTTTATGCAAGTCTCTCTAAATTGTTAGACTTAATTTGCATGGATGCACATATCACACATACACTAATCATGGGGGACCTAAATTTAGATTGTATATTGAGGACTTCTGATGAAATAGACACCTGGAACCTGTTTATGTCAGAGAGAAATTTTCAGATGATTAATGGGTCAGCCAATGGTGACATTCCGCCCCAACCAACATAGTGTAGGAATACCAGTTTTAGCACAATTGATTATATTTATATCAATAGGGAAGCTTTCCATGAAGTCAAAGATTCGAATATACTCCCACAAACTTGCAGTGATCATAGCCTTCTTTCTCTAGCGTTAAATTGGGATACAACTATGGTTGATCAGAACTATTTCACCCAATCTGTGGTTATTAATGGGGCAAGAACACGATTGAGGTGGAATCAGACAAATCTTAAAGCATTTGGTATCACGATACAGAATAACAGACATTCGATCAGACTATTGCAATATCCAGATCTACTGACACCATATGCTAATACAATGACAGAAAGCACAAAAAAGGTCTACCACACAAACATGCTTTTGACTACACCTTGCAAAACAGACCTAGTAAATATAGGAAAGAAAAAAGAGACATTCTAACTATAACTATAAACATAAATTGGTTAGCTCTGACAAATGCTAAAACCAAATATAAAAATTGGTTGAAAAGCCACAAAGCTATAACATTCCAAAAAGATAGTGAAAGAATGCAGCAAGCAATAATCAATAAAAACTCGGTCGAAATGTGGCAGTTATAAAATAGCCACAATACAAACTTACAAGCCGATGCCTAGCTTAATGGGGTGCATCAACAAGACTGGGTTAATTATTACCAGAAGCTTTATGCTGATGAGAAGTTCGATCAAAGCCAATGCCTTCATAAGGTCTCCTGTCCATGGCTCATGGAAGTTTCCTCTGTAGACATTGAGGATACCATCAGACAAGCAAGTACATCTAGAGCCTGTGGACCAGATGTCATAAGTAATGCAATGTCAAAAGCTAACCCGAAAGAATGGACTCTGATCCTATTTAACATCTTTCAAGCAGTAATACGCCTACAGATGATGCCTCAATCGTGGAAGACATCGATCATAATTCCAATTTATAAGAAGGGTGATCGAACATTACCACAGAATTACAGACCAATAACGCTGCTTGACTCTCCAGGGAAAATGTTTGCCAAACTGCTTTTACAACAATTTAACGCTTGGGCCCTAGCTAATAACTTACGAGATCCTAATCAAACAGGGTTTGTCTCAGGAATGGGTACACAAAAAAGCACAGTGTCAAATATTGAAACAATCAATTTATTTCGCTTTTGTTGACCTATTTTCTGCTTTTGATTCGATTTCACATGCAATCCTATTTCAAAAACTGCAGAGGGATAAGTGCCCCTTGACTTTATATGATCTTATTTTTGCACTACATTCTAATACTTCAGTTTGTATTCATTTATCACTGACTGGTTCATTATCCGACCCTATACCAATATCACGTGGGGTGAAACAAGGCTGTTTAATGGCATCTTCCATTTTTAATTATTTTATATATGATTTCAAACATACCTTTGAGACAGTATCTTCTGATTCTCCTAAACTTAATAATAAGTTTGTTAAAAGCCTCATGTACGCAGATGATTTAGTGTTATTTTCAAAAACTCCACTGGGATTGCAGAAACTTCTTATTGCATTTAACACCTATATTCATCAAAATGAACTAAGAGTCTATCCAAATAAAACCCAAGTTCTGATTTATCATCCAAACAAAACCATACGGCCATCATATGCATGGACAATCAATGACATATGTTTGAACATTGTGAAACAATGTACCTATTTAGGTATGCTCTTTGAAAATAATATAACCAACTCAGCACAGTTAAAACGTATTGGCTTCAAACTGGAGACCGCAATCTCCCAATCCAAAATCATTATGCATAGATTCGGTACATTTTCTATCAAATCGGCCCCATACTATTGGGCCCAAAAAGCAGTACCGAGCCTGATTTATGGCTTGGAATCTCTGTCTAGTAACACACGTTTTGATTTTGAGAAATGGGAAGGGAAATACTGGAAGCAGATCTTGCATCTGCCTCAATGTGTCCCTATTGTGTGGATACTCTATGAACTGGGATTGACCTCATTGGAAGCACATTACTCCTGGCGCTTATGCTCATTGTTTAGGAAGGGTCTGTTGTCAACTTCTTTGGATGTAATTATAAGAACCCTGACTAAATATATATTCTTGTCTAAACGTAATTTTGTAACCACATGAATGCAGAGCGCATATCGAAAATTGGCTGAGGCAGATATTTCCATTGATTTACTCATTAATAATCCAATGAAGGCAAAAGAAAAGCTATATGATTGTGATTGGATAAAAACCTATGAAAGATGTCTACAATATAGAGATGGCGATCTATATCGCTTTCCTCCCAAAAAAAGGAAAAGTCTGCCATTATACATGATTAAAGCCCCATCAATGGTTTATCGCTCGGAAATTCTATGTATGCGCTTTAATCTGTGGATAACTAAAGATGTAAATGTCAGACGAAAATTGGTAGATCCAGAACTGAACATCTGTCGCTTTTGTAATTTGCAATTGGAAAAGGAAACACTTGAACACCTGATTACACAATGTTTGCAGCTAACCTCTCAAAGAGAGATTCACTTTTCAAGACATTGTACGTACCTGAGGAGTTTAGATCAGAAACAATCTTGGACGATTATTTTGAATTGTATGCACTTAACTATTCAAATATCCGCGATAAACTTCCTAAATGGTTTAGAATTGAATCAGTGAGGGGAGAGAATCTTATATGACACAAATGATTGGATCTGAACCCATAATGTGATGACAAACTCACTATAATACAAGCTTTATATGGATTTATTTTGCAGTAACTTCAACATTGGTCAAATGGCAATAGTGAATTTCTAAATTGTTCCGCGATTAAGAAGGCACGGCACGTCACAAATGACCTTTAAGGTTCTAGTTTCAGGTTTTATCTTAGTTTTAGTTTAATATTATTTTTTCCTTTTCCCCCTTCCTTTCTCCCGTTCTTTCATTTTTATTTTTATTTTATTTTTATTATGTTTTTATTAATTCTTTTATATGTATGCAAAATTAGAAAGTTATATCTTATGAAACGGTATGTTGTAATAAGGTTTTACATTTGTTTTGAAGGGTTGATTAATTTCAACTAAGACAATAAAAAAAAAGAAATGTACCATAAATTGCACCCTACTAATGTTATACTAACTGATGTAACTAAATGTACATTATTACAATTAACAGATCAATTGTAAAACATAGTGTACCTCGAAATAGTACTGAAGAAATTAACAGGCCGATTCATGGAATTAATGTGCACTGAAATTTTCAGCGCAAGCGTGCGAAAGCGTGCGAATCGCAGTGCCAGTGCGAAAATCGCAGCGAAACCCGCGCACAGTGATTCATGGAAGTCTGTGCGCGAGGAAATTCCAGGATGTGCGCCAAAATTCTGCGTGGCACATGCTGGCGCACACATCTCCAAACAGCGTGCGCTAAATGCACAGCGAAATCGCACATAGCGCGGCGCACACAACACAAGTAGGAGGAACAGGGGGCGTGACACGCGGAATGGGGAACAACTCATGAAAATGTGGGTTTCACAGGGGAAGTACAGGAGGCAGGTGCGCGGAACGCCCACAAGCACGTTCAAAACACGTATTCATGGAATCGAACGGGGCTAACGCGTGTGCCAAAAAAGACGCACTAATCCGGAAACACGTACACCAGCAGGAAGAAGCATACGTGGACCCGTGCAGCATAAAAGTGCGCGCAAACAACAAACAAGCACAGACGCCAGGATGAATATACCGTTCCTAGCAGCAGTGGTCGTGGGATACCGCAGGAGGAGGAGGATAGTCAGGCCCATAATTTTTACACCCAGAACCAGCCTTTTTGGGATGCCTGATGACCAGGTATATGGGAGGTACAGGTTTCCACCTCACATAATACTCGACCTGGTCAGTGAGTGGGAGGATGACCTCACATCACCCACCCTGTGCTCCCAAGCACTCAGCCCCCTGCATAAGGTCCTCAATGTACTGCACTTCTTGGCCACTGGATCATTTCAACAGACAACTGCTATAGTGGGGGGGTGTCACAGGCCACGCAGTCACGCTGCCTACACCAGGTCTTGGCCATCATGACTGCACGCCCATCAGTCCGCAGGCACATATACCTGCCCAGAACACCTGCAGAAAGGCAGGCTGTCGTCCAGGATTTTTACGGGGTGGCACACTTCCCCAAAGTGCTAGGTGCCATTGACTGCACCCATGTGGCTCTACGTCCCCCCAGGGCATCAGAACACATCTACAGAAACCGCAAGCACTGGTATTCCATTAACATCCAGGTAGTATGTGATGCCAAGGGAATCATCACCTCAGTATATGCCAACTATCCAGGGTCCACCCACAACAGTTTTATTTACAGAATGTCAACCCTAAACTGGGACCTAGAAGATGGGTGGCATTGCGATACATGGCTGCCCGGTAAGTATAAATGCCACAGCACATGCATGCATGTCAGATACTGAGCAATGTCACAACCCAACTAATGATACCCATCACTACCTCCCCAGGGGACAGTGCCTACCCTCTGAGCACCCACATGATGACGCCAATTTGGAACCCCACCACGCCACCCGAGGTAAGATACAACACAGCCCACATTGCAACCCGGGGCATAGTGGAGCGCACATTCAGAGTGCTCAAGTCACGCTTTCGCTCCCTTGACCGTTCTGGCGGGCAGCTGTTATACGCTCCCCTAGTAGTGTGCAGGATCATAGTGGCAGCCTGTGTCCTGCACAACGTTGCAACATGCCGGGGCCTGCCCGTGGACATGGCGGTGCCCCCACATCCCCAACCACAAGCACGCCCGATGTGCATGGGAGGGGAAAGGGCAGGGGGTGAGGCAGCCCGTACACAGCTGATGGATAATTACTTCATCTACAATCACACCCCTGTGGAGTGCACACAGCCCTGGCACATGCCAGCTGACAATCAATGATGATGACATAAGGGACAGTCAACTGTCACAACCATACCACCCTGAGATTGGTCACCTGGAAGTGTTACATTGTGTGCCCTACCTACACAAACACCACCAATGCTTTGTTATCAAAAGACACACTTCTATGCTTCAAAAATCATTACCCCCTTGCAGAATACAACATGACAACAGTGCCATGTCACCCAACCCCTCCCCAGCACCGCCACCCAACACACCATGGCATGTCATGCTATGTGAGAGCAAACAAAGCAATCCCCAAAACATCACACACTTGTCAAAGTACAGTGTCCTCAATGGAAACTGCCCACACACAATATGCTCCCAGTAATGTAGAACTAACAACACACATGACCAAATACCAACAATACAAAGCAGCTACACAACCTCAAACATAGCATAAACATGACAGTACTAAGTTAAAGTAGTGGTAGTCTTACAACCTGATCATGCCATCACATCGGCCACTTCCAACTGTACAGTGCTGCTGCCACGCAAATGTACAAGTGCACTGCTTACAACATGAACTCCATCTCCAAAGTAGACGACCTTGTGAAGACATGAGGAATGAACTTGCAAATTAGGCGAAAGACATGGATGCACAAGCACATAGCAATACACCATGCAGTGTACAATTCAACAACAATATCCACTAGGAATGTATACACAGTATTGACTACAGACTGCCCACACAGCTCATGGGAGTCCTACGTCACAGTGTAAGTCAATGTCACTTGGGCACACCCTTTGCAAGCCCATGGAAATGGGAAGCAGGAGGGGTGTGTGTCTCACGAAACCAAGCATCTAACCCAAACTCAGGACAAGCCTGCATGTGCCCAGCCGGAATACAGTGGATGCCCACGGGAGCCACACAAGGCAACACACTGCAAAAAAACAAAAAAAAATCAAAAATCAAAAATGGCAATGTGGGGGCCAGGGAGGCAGGGTGGCTGAGGAATGCATAGCCAAAGTGGGAGAATTGAAACAATCAGCCTGAACGAACACTGAAAAATACAAACAATGTTGTTGCAAGATGCCACTTCAAGGGCAACTGCCGTAATGTTGATCCAAATTACTAATGTGGGCAGAAGGGATACTGTCACACCCAAATCCAAGTCCGCTGAATGTTTTGGATGAAGCACATGGGTGACCCATACCACTCAGGCACACACACCCTCACATGGCACTCAATCAGAACCCGTCACCCAAAAAACATACACATTGCATGGGCACTCACCGGACAATGCTTCATAATCAGGTAGTCCTCCCACACCTTGGATCTGTTCCTCTGTGATGAAGGCCCCAGCAACAGGCTCATGTTCAGTGAGTTTGTTGTCCTCTTGTGGAGACCCACCGCCAGTCACCAGAGTAGCAGCATAATTTGAGGCCAGCTTGTTCTTTGCTCTGCGTTTCAGGTCATTCCACCGCTTGTAGCAATCATCAGCTGAGCGCCTCACAAATCCAAGGGCACTTATGCGGTCGGCGATGGTCTGCCAGTGTGCCTTACGTTCACCAGGTGTGATCTTGCACCCTGCAGTCACCACCATTTTGTGGCTATGTGCCGACACATAGCCCACAAGTGCATCAAGTTCCATCTCATTGAAGCAAGGCTTCCTTGAGGTACCAGAGTGTGTAGCTGTGTCTGGGGTCTCAGCCTGTCGTGCCAGAGCACCCTTCTTCCTCTTCTTTAACGGTGGAGCATAGCCAGAGTGGCTTACGCCGCTCTGGTCAGTAGGGGCAGAATCACCAGTGGACTGGATAGTAGGAGTGTGGGAATGCACAATGACCATAGGTCTTGATGCAGGCATTGGTTGCAGGGTAATGTTGGCAGGGGGAACGTCAGTTTGATGGACTGGGACTGACACTGTCCTGGCTGGGAGAGTCAGAGCTGGGGCGGATAGAGCTGCAGCTGCCCCTGCAGCCTCCCCACCCTGCATACTTGGGGCAGCAGATGACATAGCTGCCCCAGATCCACATGGATTGGTGACAACAACTTGCTCTGCCACATGTGGCCTAGACTTGCTGACCTGGAAGTCAGCCAGGGAGTCATCCTGTGCCAGGTCAGGTGACACAATGGGCTGGTCCAACAGGAGCTGAGCTTGGATGGTGTCAGCCACGTTTCCATCAACCATGGGGGGGGGGCATGGGTGTCCCTGATTGTTCCTCCACACATGGGGGCATAGGGGCACCCTGCAAATCCCGGCCAGGTCCCCTACCGCACCCACCACGCCCACCTTTTGAGGGTCGGCCACCTTTGCCTCCCTTACCGCTTGGTCGCCTCCCAGCCATGGCACTGATGTTGTTGTGCGTATGGGAGTTGCAGTGAACTATTGTCCTGGGCAATTGGGGGTCAAAGGGGTAGGATACCAGATGGAATTCATACCCTAGTGCTCTAACAAGGCTGTCTGTGAACCCTGGGGGAAGATGACGGGTCACGCAACGCACAGGCAGCCCAAAATCAAAAATAAACGTGCATGCAACCCCTCGTACACCACGTGCGTGACAAAAATGAACTTGCACTACGCTGTGGCTCCCAGAAACATAAAAATAAGCGTACGTGTAATACACGCAGCCTACAATGACCTCTGAAGGGGAACGCAACACACGGGGCAAGCACAGTTTCTAAGTACGTGCGGAACTCACCGTCTGCCTGGAAAAAGAATGTGGAAAATATGCGCATGTGCGCATTGGCAACACCCCCACCAAAAGAAGAATTGTACGCTGCCTGACGAGACAGGACAAAAGGAGAAGTGAACTCTGTTTGAGGAAACAGGCCCAACAAAAAATCAGAAAAGAGCTGTCAGAGGTAACAGGGAGTACGAACTAGAATTGGTGTGAAGTAATCGCGTGTGAACCGACAAGAAGTACAGATTTCACCCACTCGCTCTCCATGAAAAGCACGTACAAGGAAATGGCGTCCTACACACATCTTTTAAACTGGCCCACACGTACACGTCAGAGACGCGTGTACGCGGGCGCTTTCATCCAATTACACGCGACGACACTCGGACGTGCAGTTTTTCCACGTGTGCTCTGTCATCACGTGCTATGAGGGAAACGCCTGCGCGCGTAATGTAACTTACGCGCCTACGCGCTAAGGGCCTATGGTCCAATGGAATTGCGTGCGTGTGCTGACGCGCTTATACACTAAGGCCCTTTCCTTGAATTACACGCTGACGTGCAAGATTTTCACGTGCCAAATCCCTCTGTATCAAGCTGGCCACGCAAAAACACACGAAGGCCATTTTCCTGCCCCCCAGAGCCCCGAGCACGCTCCCACCTGCCATCTGCTGCTGCCTGACTGCCTGCTGCCCACGTGCCCTGCTATTTGGTGCCTGCACATCAGCCATCTGCAGGGGTCCAGTTGCTGTGTCTACCCCTGCTGGAATTGAAGACTCCCGACTGGGATACCATCGCTCCACAGCCCATCCCCAGGACCCAGTTGCCCACCCACGCCTGCCTCAGGGGTTGCCATGTCGGGGCAAACACCATCTGAGACCACTGGTGACCCCCAGCCAGAGGGGCAGAGGGCCACCAGCTTCAGTCAGAAGGAAGTTGGTGTCCTAGTGGAGCATGTCCTTGGGCAGTATGATGCCCTCTTCGGAACATGATGCGCCAACAAGGAAGGACGGGATAGGATCTGGGATGACTTTGTGGTTGCCATCAACGCGGAGGGGGTGGCAACCCGCACATCAAGCACGTCAAGAAGCGCTGGAAGGACTTGCGATCCAGGACCCTCAACAAGGCCTGGTGCCTCGTGGAGGGGGGCCGGGGCAGCATGAGTACCATCCAGATGAGGGTCCTGGAACGCGTAGGCCCAGCGCTCCATGCCCAGATCCTTCAGAGGCAGACCCGTCCGGAGTTGAGCGGTAAGTGGCAAAGCATTGCTGTGTGAGACAGGGCATGTTGCAGGGTGCTGGTTGTCTGATACTTGCCTGTATGTGTGACATAGGCCATGTACGTATGTGTGTGTGCAGGGACATCATGGTCATGCATGTGAGACCAGTAATGTGTGAACCACATGGTTGGTGCATGTGTTACAATGCAACATGCAGAGCAGCATGGGGAATGCACACATTAATGCATGCCTGTCTCTGTTATTGGACATGGATGGGGTGTGAGAGATGGGTGCTGCTGTCATGGACATGTATGGTGTCCATGCCTGTGTGTCTGACTTGCATGTCTGTGACTGGGGTGTACAAGGCCAGATGGATGAAACTACGGTGAAGTGTGTGCATGTGATAGGCATGACCCATGATGCATGTGAGTTTCAAACCAGCATTGTATGTTTCAAGAGTCCCTTGGACATGTATGCTAATGTTCATAGCATGTGCCTTGCATGTGTTTTGCCTGCACTGACCCATGTGCTGTGGAGGGACATGATGGAAGTGATGTTTGACAGTGCCACTCATCTGCTATTGCTTCCTTTCTAGGGGACCATTGTACAGTACTCTGATGCTTGTGTTCTATGTCTCCCTCTACCCACCGGCAAGTGATGAAGAGGGCGGAAACGGCACTGTGGAGCAAAGCAGCGGGGATGCCCCCACCGGCCGGCGACGTAAGGCCCAGTCACCTGCCCAGAATTTACCATCGTCCGGGAGTGAGGGGACTGGTACTGCGTCTGCCACAGGGGCTTGCAACGGCGGAAGACAGTGTGGAGCCATCCAGGTTGGTGGGGCTTGACACGGCGGAAGACGGTGTGGAGCCATCCAGGTTGGTGGTTTCCACAGAGGAGGAGGAGGCCGCTACTGAGCCGCACATGGGGCCTTTTGGGGGTGGTACCACTGGTGCAAGTGGTGCAGTCCAGGGCCTGGGGCAGAAGGTAGCACAGGTCACCACGGAGGGGTCTGTGCATGTCGCTGTCCCTGACCCTGTGACTGCACCACCATGCACCAGCAGGGATGCCCCACCCAGCAGGCCCGTCCGCAGGTAGGGGGGATGTCCATGTCATCTGACACTCCTCTACCTGCGGACGAGGGGACCCCTGGCCGTATGGAGAAGGTCCTGATTGGTGTCAAGTTGCACACACATGACATTCGTGATGACGTGCGTGCTTCCTGGGGGGAGCAGGGCACGTGCACGACAGCGTCAGTGGATTCCATCAGCCTGGATGCCGTCGTGCTGGCAGAGGCAGTTGCGTCGGAGGCAGCGGCAGGCTCAACGTGGGAGGCATCATGGCTTGGGGCCATCTACATCAGAGGGGCAGGCATCGGCCGGAGGGCAGGAGGACCCTGGAATGGGAGTGTCTTCCGTGTGGCAGTGGTTGGGCCAGCAGATAGGTGCAGAGCGCCGGCGGCCGGAGGAGGCACGGCTCACAATGGTCAGGGCGGAGAACTCCATGCGCAGGGCGCTGAGGCGGGCTGAGTGCCTCGAGGAAATTCGCAGGGATTTGGAGGTGGACATGGCGTTATCCCTGCAAGACTTCGGGCCAGAGAATAGGCCCACATCCAAGACATTGAACAGGAGTTAGATGATGCCCTGGCCCATGACATCAACAAGTGTGCCGTTGGACTTGCCCGCCGCCATTGTATATAGTTCATTAGTGTTAAGTTTCATTTCTTTTTTCTTTCATTTGGGGCGCATGGACTATGCCCCGCATTTTTGTATATAGTTAGTAATTAGGTAGGTTTCATTGTAGGTTTCATTTATGTCGTTGGGCTCATGGATCCCGGATTTGCTATTTGTACATAGTTTTACAGTGTATTTTTCTCCTTCATCTTTATTTTTCTTCACCATGGAGCAATGGATATTACGCTTTTCTTTCCCTTTGGATTTGCTTTGTTGGACGGTGACTTTGGACACATTTTCATTTGAATTAATTTGGATTCTCATTTTTTTTATTTATCATTTTTTGGACATTTGCACCCCTTGCACCCCCACCCCTCAGCAGTGCAGGGCACCTGCCAGCAGGCCCCCACTCATGTCCCACTCATGTCCCCTTTCACCCCCACTTCCCAGCAGTGCAGGGCACCTGCCAGCAGGCCCCCACTCACATCCCCTTGCACCCCCACCCCCCAGCAGTCCAGGGCACCTGCCAGCAGGCCCCCACTCATGTCCCACTCATGTCCCCTTGCACCCCCACCCCCCAGCAGTGAAATGCTGATCTCATGACGCAAACCAAAAGTCAACTATGTACATCAACACATGTCCGTCACACACATACACTGGTTGGCATTGCTTGTGTAAACCCACATTTTCACATGCATCAACCCAATGAGCGAATCCCACAAATGGAACTAAAAAATTGAAATGTTTTATGTACATGAAATCAAAAATGAAATAAAAGCATACCAAAATATGAAACATGAAATGAAAAGCATGTGAAAATGATGATTGAATGAAAATGATAACCAATCCATATACATTTGAAAGAAAAACAGTCCAAAGTCAGCCTCCAACAACGCAAATCCAAAGGAAATGTAAAAAAGAAAAGAAAAAAAAATCCATTGCTTCATGTTAATAAACAAAAAAAAGAGAAAAATCAATCCATAGTCCAACTATTTACAATCCATTGTCCGGGAAAAAAAATCCCATTGTTCCATGTCCATCATGCAAAACAAAAATAAAATGAAAACATGATTAAACTATATACAATCCATTGTCCAAGGATGTAAAGGGTCCATGATCCCAACCAAACAAATGAAACCTACCTACCTAACTACCTAAAAATATAACTATATACAAATTTGGGTGGCATTGTCCATTGACCACAAATAAAAGGAAAACATAAAGGAAACCTAACTCTAAAAACTATTTACAAGGGCAACGGGCTAGTCCGACGGCTCACTTTTGGATGTCCCGGGCCAGGGCATCATCGAACTCCTGCTCAATGTCCTGGAGGGGGTCCTCTTCCATGGCCCCGAGGGTTCGCAGGGACAACGACATGTTCTCCTCCAACTCCCTGCGAATTGCCTCGAGGCACCCGGCCTGCCTCAGGGCCCTCTGCATGGAGTTCTACGCCCTGACCATCGTGAGCCGTGCCTCTTCTGCCCGCTGCTGCTCCGCATCTAACCGCTGCCACACGTAAGACACTTCCAGTCCTGGGTCCTCCTGCCCTCTGGGCGATGCCTGCCCCCCCCGAGGTCGATGGCCCCGAGCCATCATTGCTCCCACCTAGAGCCTGCTCCTGCTGCTGCTGTCCATGTGCCGTGTCTGATGGTGCCTGCACATCCTCCATTAGCTGGTCTCCAGGTGTGGTGTCAACCCCTGCTGGGCTGCCGACTCCCGACAGTGGCAGGGATGTAAGCTCCACCAAGCTGGCTGTGTTGGTCGGGCCAGGTCCACAGGGGACACCTGTGGAGACCGCCAACCTGGATGACCACCAACCTGGATGTCTCCACACCGATCACAAGCATCAGGGTACAGTACAAAATACCCTAGACAGGAAGCAATAACACATGAGTGGCACTGTCAAATGTCACTTCCATCCTGTCATTCCACAACACATGGGTGAATGCACACAACACACATGCAGAAACAGTACTGGCGCCTGCAATCAACATCCATGTAGAAGGGCCCTTGTAAACCAAGATGTTGCCTTCAAAGTCACATGCAGCCATGGCATTTCAAAGTCACACACACACTTCTCTGGCACACAAACACACACCCATTCCTCACCCCCCCTTCATGTCCAGGAACAGAGACACCCATGCTTTCATGTGTGCATTTCGCATAGAGCTCCCCATGTTGCATTAAAACACATGCACCAACCATGTGGTTCACACATAACTGGTCTCACATGCATGACCATGATGTCCCTGCACACACATCCATACATGGCCTATGTCACACATACAAGCAAGCATCAGACTAGCAGCACACTGCAACATGCCCTGTCTCACACAGCAATGCTTGGCCACTTACCGCTCAACTCCGGACGGGTCTGCCTCCGAAGGATCTGGGCGTGGAGCGCTGGGCCTATGCGTGCCAGGACCCTCATCTGGATGTTACTCATGCGTGCCCGGCCCCCCTCCGCGAGGCGCCGGGCCTTGTTGAGGGTCCTGGACCTGAAGTCCTCCCAGCGCTTCTTGACGTGCTTGATGTTGCGGGTTGCCACCCCCTCCGCGTTGATGGCAACCACTACGTCGCCCCAGATCCTCTCCCGTCCTTCCTTGTTGGCGCGTGATGTTCCGAAGAGGGCATCATAATGCCCCAGGACATGCTCCACAAGGACACCAACTTCGGTGGCAGTGAAGCTGGTGGCCCTCTGCCTCTCTGGCTGGGGGTTGCCAGTGGTGCCAGATAGAGATGTGCCCGACATGGCAACACCAGAGGCAGGAGTGGGTGGGCAACTGGGTCCTGGGGCTGGGCTGTGGAGCGATGGTATCCAGTCGGGAGTCTTCTGTTCCAGCAGGGGTGGACACAGCAGATGGCTGATGTGCAGGCTTCAAATAGCAGGGCAGCCAGGCAGCAGCAGATGGCAGGTGGGAGCGTGCTCGGGGCTCTGGGGGGCAGGAAAATGGCCTTCAGGGCAGGAGCGTGGTCTTCCGTGTGTGTATGCGTGGCCAGCTTGATACAGAGTGATTTGGCATGTGAAAAATGTGCATGTCAGCGTGTGATTCGAGGAAAGGCCCTTAGCGTGTAAGCGGGTCAGCACATGTACGCGATTTCATTGGACCAAAGGCCCTTAGCGCGTCAGCGCATCTGTGACGTATTGCGCACGGGCGTTGCCCATCGCGTGTAAAACTTCACACGAACCACAGTTATACACGTACCCCACTCGCACAGGGCCCTTTCACGTGTAAAACTTCACGCAAACCCCAGGAATACACGTACCCAGATCCAATCGCATGTGTGACTTCACGCGAACCCCCGTAATACACTTACCCTGCTGAAATCGCGTGTGAAACTACCCGCGAACCCCAGTTATACACGTACCCCACTCGCACAGGCCCTTTCGCATGTGAAACTTCCCGCGCACCCCCGAAATACACGTAACCAGATCCAATCGCGTGTGTGACTTCCCGCAAACCCCCGTAATACATGTACCCTACTGAAATCGCGTGTGAAACTTCCTGCGAACCCCAGTTATACACGTACCCCACTCGCAAAGGCCCTTCACGTGTGAAACTTCCCGCGAACCCCGTAATATACGTACCCTGCTCCAATCGCATGTGAAACTTCACGCAAACCCCAGTTATACATGTACCCCACTCGCTCAGGCCCTTTCTCGTGTGAAACTTCACGCGAACCCCAGTAATACACATTCCCCGCTTGCCTTTGCTGTTTGGCAAGCCCTGTAAACTGGTCCAGGGTTAGCGCAGCCCTTTACGCTGGATTGGGGATTTTGATGGCTTTTCCTTGCGCGAGGGCGTTCTTGGGTGCGCAACTGGCGCTGCTGCAGGGTCGCTGCTCCACTCTGCGCCACGGCTGGTTTTGGAGGCTAAAATCCATGAATACGCTGTGCGCAGAAATCGATTTTAGCGCACGCAGCTTGTGCAGACATTCGCACGCGCACACAGTGCGCCAGCCGCGTGCGCCACTTTTGTGCGAAATTCTATGAATTACCCTGTAAATAATTCTACCTTAATAATGTTATACGTACAGTGGGTGTGAACACATGTATGTTATAATTACCAGGGCACTTTTGAAATATGAAGTGTACCCAATAGATGGTTATTTAGCATACACACCTGTTGAAGCTTTACATCGTACGACACATGCAAACTCATTCAACCTATGAATATCAGAATGCTAAATGCATTAGTATTTGCAGTTAATATTTGCAGATGTACAGTTATCATTATTATTATCATAACAATGTTAGCAAATGTGTACAATACTGATGTTAAAAGTACAGTAGGGGTAAAGAACTGTATGTCATCATTACCAAGACACTAGTTAAATATGAAGTGTACCAAATAGATGGTTATTGAGGTTACTTACCTGTTGAAGCTATAAAGTGTATAACGGGTACAACCTTCTTGAACCTATACATAGTATGCTACTATATGCATTTGTATTGGCAGTTAATATTACCACATGTTAGGGAGTATTTTTCTTGATGTGCTAATTTACTCTTATCTTAGAGACCGCCAGATCTTTTTCTGGAATTAGGATTTTTTTTTTATTTTAACTCCAGTGAGTGGGGCCTTTTTCTCACCCCCTCTTGTGTTTTTCCCTGACCAGGAGTTTATGTTTCTACTGTTTTTGGAGTCTGACAAACCTTATAGGCATCTGTTTTTTGTATAAATTGTTAAACACGTTTTACTGCTGGGAAAGTCTTACCTAGACTATTTCCTTAAACCTTCCTTCCTGAAAAGCAGAGACTGAAAAGTATATTGGTGTTTATGATAAATGGAATACTATCCTTGTTATTGAAGTCACTTCAGGGTGTAGGAGAAATGTGTTAGCATATCCAAAGAGTATTCACCAACCTTATTGACTTTGTGAAGTGTTTCTAAAGTGTGCTTGACTGTTGCAAACAATTGCATTTTTTTAAAGATTGCTTAACTAAAACTTATGTGTGAATAAATATATTTACAATTGAATCCTTGAGTGTAAGTGTTACTTGGTTACTTGTATTGATGGATTTCATCTGTACAGCTCACATATATTCCTCCGGAGACAGGCCTGGCTACTCAGTCACACTACCAACTTGTATAGTACAGACGGTTCTATGTCCTTTCATCGACACCCATTTTTACGATTGATGTTTTGTTGCTGGGTTTTTTCCCAAAAACCTCATCAACATGTTTGTTGTTATTATTTTTGGGGGTTCCCCGCACAAAGCACCCCTTCATTTAATAATGTTTTCAGTTCCCAACCCCCCAACCCATTATTTGCCCTTTCCCACCCCCCAAAAAATGTCAATGAAGTTTTTCATAACGAAGCCTGCAGCAAAACACCCATTGTAAAAATGGGTGTCGATGAAAGGACACGATACCAGTACAGGCCTATCCAAAAAGGTGGGTTACCTAATACCAAGCAGATACGTCTTGTCTAGTCTCCCACACTACACCAATTCTTGCCTAACACCACAGCACCGTTATCATTAGTACGCTGGCAATGAGCATTTTAACAATTTGAATGTTACTGAATTTATACTTACAATACGGGAAACAACTGTACATCATTATTACCAGCCCATTGCTAAATTCAAAGTGTGCCTAATAGATAGTTATGGAGCATACATACCCATTGAAGCTTCAGAGGATGGTAGCCTAAATACCGTAGTATAAAAACAATCCAAATAACCACAATAATCATTGAACCTATCTGCAAGGGAAATCAAGGTTTATTAACTGCAAAAGGGCCTCAAACAGATCAGTACACAGAATCAAGCTAACACAGAACTGGCCTTATCTCAAAAGGTTACACCTTTTATAGTGGAAAAACCGCAATTTAACAATAATATGCATACACATGAGTACAACATAATCCCACCACCCTACTTGGTTACCACCTATAGAACATGCTAACTAGCCCCTATAGTTCTTCAATGATTAGCCACATCTACACTACCCCTATCTCCTAGAAATATGTTCCCCATCATTGTAACTGTAAAACCTAGGTATATTTATTGATTTTATTTATTGGGTATTTATAGTGCTCCTATTCAGCAAAAATTGTTTCACGGCGCAACAAGACAAAAGACAGGGGGTGGTAGGACAGGGATGAAGAAACAACAAAAATGGCCCTAGTAGGCCCTGTGTCATTCAGATTGTACAAGTCTGCTAACAATAAGTGCTTGGGAGAGGAAAGGAAAGGGGGAAGTGCTTGTCATGGCAGAAGTTGTCATGGGTTTTACGAGTGCCAAGGGGAGTCCAGGTGGACAGGGCCAGGGGAATGCAGAGAGTGCAGGGGAAGAAGGTCTGCATTCTAAGTGCGAGGGACAGGGCTGGAAGGGCTCAAGGGGCACAGGCCCAGCCAGGCTAGTGCAGGAGAAGGGAGCCTGGAAGGGCAAGTGCAGATTGAGGGGGAGTCAGGAGAGACCAAGTGCAGGGGTAGTCTGGTCGAGGAGGGCCTGGTGCCATGTAAGAATCTGGAGGAACCAGGCAGCCAGTCAAAAGAGGCAGAGGGGGACATGCATGGGAGGGGGAGAGGGAAGGAGGAAGAGAAAAGGAGGGAGAAGCTTCTGGAATTTAAGGAGATCTGACTCGAGTCTGAGAGGGCTAGGGAGGCCATTCCAGTGGGAGGCACCTGTGGGGGAGCGAGATCTACCCCCACTTTCTGCTTGGAAAAACATCTTATCTGCAGTGAGCTGGAGCTAAAATACTGTAGTGCTCTAGTAGGGAGGTATTTAGGGAGAGAGAGTTGGATATAGTGGGATCCCAGTCCCCAGAAAGTCCTTTGGATGATGCAGAGGGTCTTGAAATTGATCCTTTTAGCAACATGGAGCCAGTGGAGAGATTTTAGCGCTGGAGAGGTGTGGTCCCTGAGCTTGAGGCCAAGGATAAGTCTTACAATCCTATTTTGTATTACTTGAAGGGGGCAAAGGGAGGAGTTAGGCACATTGAGGAAGAGGCTGTTGCAGTAGTCCAGCCTGGAGAGGACCAGAGCTCTGGAGACATTAAGTTTCTGGGGGAAAGTGAGGACAGGGAGTATGCCTCTGAGGAGGTGCAGCTGAAAGTGGGCTTTCTTGGCAAGGTCTGTGATGTAAGGAGAGCAGGAGACAGAGGAGTCGAAGATAACATTATGGTTTATTGCCTCACAGGAGTGTGATAGGAAGGGGTCCATCGAGGGTGACCAGAGTGTTGGAGGGAAGGACATAGCTGAGGTCCCAATAAGATGGATCTCAGTCTTACTGGCATTAAGGCGGAGATCATTAGCAGTGCACCATGCCTGAATAGCAGGAGACAGTCAGGAATGAGAGAGGATGAAGAGGAGGTAGTGGAGGGAAACATGGAGGAGAGCTGTGTGCCATCTGCATAACACTAGAAGTAAGGAGAGAAGGCGTAGATCAAATGGGTTAAAGGGGCACAGTAGATGTTCTAAATCCATGGTGAAAGAATAGAGCCCTGAGGGATACCACAGGTTGAGAGTGAGATGGAGATGAGGAAACCTGCAAAGGTTGGTCAGAGAGGAAGGAGGTCAACCAATTAAGAGCCAGGATTTATAAGGGTGGAATGATTGACCATATCAAAGGCAGGGGACATTTCAAGAAGGATGAGAAAGGAAGGAAAGTTGGAATCAAGAATATAATTGGAGGGTTCTCATCACTCGTTCATAAATTTGGGACTATCACGTGATGTGCACCCTCCTGTCCAGATGAAAGAAACTTTGTGAGGCCAAAACCTGCTTTTGATGAGACAATAGGCATCCTCATTAACCCAGAAGCCAAAGCGAACATGAGCCGCACCGCCAAACTTGTACTGCATTTTTGCCATCACCTCTGCTCCTCCTGTTCCAAATAGCAAGACGTTCCAGACACGGCTTCCCATCTTATCTCCTCCCAACCCCAGGTGCCAAATATGACGTGACCAGTGCACCCCTCTTGAGTCTGAATTTCAAGTATTTGTTTGCTCAATTTGTACCCTATGTATATGTATCACTTGATGTGATTGGACCCCAAGGAAAGTAGTGTGAGTACAATGCATACAAATATGACCATATACAGGGAAAGTACAGCCATAAAAAAAAAACAACAGAACTATCAGAAAGTGCTCATAAGTCTAGTGATTATCTTTATGCACAAAAAGGATTGCTGTCTTTCAAGCTTGTGTTTTCCCATATGTATATGTTTCATATGATGTGACTGTACTCTAAGGGAATTACTGTAAGAACCTACTAGAAGGATATTTCTACAAATAAAATAAATTTCTTAGTTTCTGACTGTTACTGAAGAAAACCATGTGGCCTAGATATGTCAGCAAAAGAAAAAATAGTGAGCCAGACATGTGATGTCATCAGTGATGTCATCAATGACATTTGTGATGTCATCTTTGATGTCCTGGGTGTTAGTCTTAGCAGTGCACGGTGGTGGCGCGAGTTATGGTTGCTTAGCTTACCATAACTGGCGAATTTCAAGGGTTTTTCGGTTTTACTTGGAACCATAACGTCCCTTTAACAACGTTTTTCACTGAATTTCATAGGTTTTTAGTAGTGCAACTTAACCATAACGTCCCTTTAACAAAGTTTTTTCACTGAATTTCATAGTTTTTTAGTAGCACAACTTAACAATAATGACTTTGAATTTATATACATGTCATATGGAACTGACTAGATCTCTTCTTATGAACTTGATGTCCGCGAACTTATTTAATGTTCGCGGACATGTTCGGAGAACAGTACCACTACCTAAAAACTGTGGGGGGGGGGGGTGGTGGGGTATGTTTGATTTTTATATCATAATATAGGAACATTTAACAAATTCAAAAAGCAGCACACAAACACATTATATATAGTAATACATAAGAAATGTAACCCATGTATGTAACACACTAACCATTCATTTAAATACAATATGTTCTGAAATGGAATATACCACAAGAAGATAAATTGGCTTCCAACATAATTACCTCACAGACACAACAGAACTGAGAACAAGACCAGACCCACTGAATACATAGGACTTATCTTACCAGAAATAGTAAGTGTACTTCATTTTACTCATATATTTATAAACTTTCTGTAGTAGATTAAAAAATGTATTATCTTTTTTTTTTTTTTTCTCACAGAAATGTCTAGTACTCTGGCATGGCTAGAGGACAATTTCCCACATGAAGAAAAGTCACAAGATAGTGAAACTAATGGTAAACACTTAAACCATTTATTTATTATTTTTTTATATACATTTAACATATATATTATTTTTTTGTACAGAGCATACCAGAATAGAAAAAACTTCAGAAAACCCTGTTATGGATAACAGTCTACACAATATAGAAGAAAAAATGGATGTATTGTTGGCTAAGTTTAATAATTTAAAAACTTTTGTAGAAAATCATTTCAAACCAAAAACCTCGTAACATTGCCCCACATGTACTTGTCCCTCCTCACCATATCCCAGTCAATTATCCCCAAACCCTCTCCATAATCCAAAACGTTTTGATGAGATTTCCATCCCTTCTTCACCTAATACCAATCATGTTGAAACCCCAAATTCTCCTGTTTTTGTTTCTGTTTCTGCCTCACCTTCTCTGTCATAAATTATTAATATATGTTAAATAAAGTTTAATTTTTATATTGTATTGTGAATAGTTTCTGTTTTTTTTTTTTAAACAATAAAAGTGTCCGCGGACAGTGCGAGTGTTCTGAAATGTTCGTACATAAACGAAAATGGAGGTGTCCTGAAGAACACCACACCTGTTCGTACTGTTCGCTAGCAAGTTGAAACTGTTCTAAGAACACACGTGGTGTCCTGAAATGTTTGTAAAGAAACAAAAATTAAAGTGTTCTAAAAAACACTATATCTGTCCGTATTGTTCGCTATCAACTTAAAACTGTCCTAAGAACACAATTGGTGTCCTGAAATTTTCGTAAATAAACTAAAATGATGTGTCCTGAACAACAGTACAACTGTTCGTAGTGTTCGCTAGCAACATGAAACTGTACTAAGAACACACGCGGTGTCCTGAATTGTTCGTAAACAAACAAAAATTAAAGTGTCCTAAAGAACACTATACCTGTCCGGTACTGTTCGCTAGCAAGTTCAAACTGTTCTAAGAACGCTATTGGTGTCCTGAAATGTTCGTACGTAAACGAAAATGGAGGTGTCCTGAAGAACACTATACCTGTTCGTAGTGTTCGCTACCCAATTGAAACTGTTCTAAGAACACAATTGGTGTCCTGAAATGTTCATACATAAACTAAATTACACGTGTCCTGAAGAACACTATATCTGTCCTTACTGTTCGCTACCAAGTTTAAACTGTTCTAAGAACACACGCGGTGTCCTCAATGTTCGTTTCACTCGTGACGCACTTTTAATTACTTCAGAACCCGAACAGTGTCCGTAGGACATCAATGCGCATGCGCTAACCAATCTCCGTGCACTTGGTGTCCTGCGGACAGGCGCTTCCTTCGTGGCCTAGTTCGCAAACGGATCATATGACCGCGCCCACGCTCACCGTGTGTCCTGAAATGTGGACACTGTTCGTGTCCCCGAACAATTTAAAAGTACATTTTCAGTTAATTCATAATATTTTTCAATAAAATCTCACCATGGCACAAGTCCCACATAGCAATCTTGAGTTTCTATATACCTTTTGAAACTTTCCGATCCTTTTTTTGTGTTCGATCTGTCCGCGGACAGTGCGCATGTCCGCGGACCGCGCACAAGCACCCCTATAAAAGACCACGCCAAAGAGCTTATTCCCATTGTGTTTCTGGCTATTCTTCAGAACACAGTGATTTTTGCTGCCACCTGCAGACTACACCATCATCGAGATGGCATCCTTGGCTGCTGAACTGCCACTTGGTGCTGCACCTGCTTCAGCACCACCCCCACCCCTTCCACCACCACCACCTCCCCAAGGGCCTGAAGAGGGGAACAGGAGTGAGGATGCGGAGGAGGAAGAAGAGGATGATGAGAATGAGGTAGAGGAAATCCCTACTACCCACACTAGGCGTGAGTCTTGGGTGTGGCGGTTATTTACCATTCATGGTAATGGTCCTAAGGCTCGTGCGAACCGTGTTACCTGCAATGAGTGCAAAATGATACTCAGTCACAGGAAGCACGGTAACTACAGCTTTGGGACCACTACTATGAAGCGACACCTGAGGTCATTTCACTCTGGGGCTATTCGCAGGGTTGTACCTTGCGAAGAACGTAGCAGGTTTATTTCCTCTACTTCATCCTCTGTTTCTGATCCTGTCACCACAAGGACCACCTCTGTGGGACAGCGTCTTTCTCAAGCTGCCTCACAGGCCATACAGAATGCTGATGACCCTTACCTTTTGAGGGTCACAGTTGTATGTATGTACTGTGACACAGTACTCTACAGGGGGGAGCGACTTCGGAGTGCTTTTGAGACTATCGTCTCAGAGCACGAGAAGACCTGCTCACTACCCAAATAAAACCCACTCTACATCTTCCTCTCTCAGCTCGCCCTTTCTTATCCCTGTGGTTGGTGTCCCCCCCCTTTACCCTCCTTTACCCTCCTCTCCTAGTGTGTCGTGTCTGAAAAACCAAAAAAAATACAAAATTACAAAAATCCCAAAAAAATAAGGCTCTTTTAAGAGCCGCCTTTCCCAGTTAAAAAATAGAAGTGAAAATAAATGAAGCAGGGCTCTTTGTATTTTTTAGAAGTCCGCGGACAGTTCGCGAACATTAAAAAAATTGGGTTGCTACTCCATCACAAACATTGTAATTTTCTCTGGAAAGAAGTGGTGGCTCTGAAAAGAGCCTTTGGGTGGTGTTTGTAAGTCAAAAATTGTAAATGCTTAACATCTACTTCAAAATCGTTGTTGTAATTCCAAAAAAGGTCTCAATGCATTTTATACATTTCTCAGAAAAATCTGATTGCCAGCATAAGTAAGATGGACTCCATCTCTGCGAAAAATGTATGTACTACAAAACATAATATTTTCATTGTGAAAAGAAGACATGCCAAAATCTCTTAGAAAGCCACAAACAGCCTTATTAACATTGCGCCTTGCTTTTTCCATTTGTGGACCAAATGAAGAAGAACGAAGCCACATTTGTCTCTGCGCAATCCGTGAAAATTTCACTTGAGAATTAGGAAACATGTCCATAACCTTCCTAAGTCCTTCTATCATAGCAAATTGCAAAAGAATTCCAGTCAATGTCCTAAACTGTTCCCTCCACAATGAATTACAATTATGTCTGGATGTTGCTCTGTCTCCAAAGTAGCACAGAGAGGTAGCAAGTCCAACAACTTCATTCCACATACTCCATGCCAGTGTACTTCCACATGTGGGAATCCAAGATCTACAGCTACTCCACAGCTTTCTGCATGCACCTTCAACCAATGTATCCACGAATCTCCTAAAATCCAAACAATCTGTTTTCTGAAACACACAGCCATAGCTATCTTTTGTTCTCTCAGCAAAAAGAGTATCTGAGAAAATCTCTCCTGGCACAACACACCCACCAAACTTTCCTGACCAATCCCTTTCAGTGCTTATTCTCATTTGCATGACTTCTGAACCCAAAAATCCCCGGATGTAACTCCCGATGTCCGCGAACTACCGCCATGTCCGCGGACATATCGTAACATGAACAGCCCTTCTACCATTTCCAATACACTCTCTCTGCCATTCCCTCATTGGATGTACCTCAAAAATCACATGACCATGCACCAATCACGTTCAAGACCTCTACATCTAACTGCATCATCATAGATCAGCACTGCAAATGTACTCTGAATCTCTCTGAGTACAAGTGTCATATCATTGGCAAGCAGCATCTACCAGAAATACTGTACAAGTCTTCAAGATTTCTACTTGCAGCTCCATGCATATCCATATGCATGAACACAAACTTCAGGTATGCATATTTTCTGTATAGTAGATGAACACATTTTCAAACAGACTTTTACCTTGTAAAATCTGTAAAATGAATTTACTGTACTTTTTTCAATTTCCTAAAATCAACTATCACTTATAAACCTTTATACTTTTTACTTTCTTTATACACACACACTCAAATCATGTTAAACTAACATTTTTTTAAATGAAATATATAGACTACATATATTCAAACAAAATTGCATGCAAACACAATCTATGTTTAAACCTTTATAAAAATACTTATCCAATTTCATATTTTTTGTTTTTATTTATTTATTTACTTAATTACTTTAAATTAGACATGACATTGATGCACTATTACCTAGAACAGTTTACTTACAGAAATAGTGGTATTCACTAATATATTATAAATTTCACAAGACATAGTAAAGATATTTTTTTTTTGTTACAGTTAGTCATTCAATACAATTTGTTCATTAAGAACATATCATATGTACTGAACTGATGCAATGTATCTTATGTAAATAAATTAGTTTAATGGTTTTACAGAAGGCACTGAGGATTTCAATTAAAAAAATCAATATCTAAATTAAAAACAGTGCTATATGCAAACAAAGTTACTAATTTGAAGCTTTTACAATTGCAGTGAAGACCAGTTTCCTGAAAAGAAGCAGCCGAATTCGAAGAAGAAAGAAAAACTAAGAAGTTACCTGTTAATTTAAAAAAAAAGTAAGTAAAATATCACCATAATATTTGTATTATTAATCAAATATACTATAACATTAATACGAGCTGTTTCGGTTTCTAAAAATAGAGATTTTGTACCATTTTGTCCAAAAATTTCAATGTCTTAAACAACGATTTACAGCCAGAATGGCCCACAAATTTCTATTTTTGGGCACACAAATTACCCAACTGAACCACTACAATTTCCATATTATAGAACAAACAACTGTTTTAATTGTATACATTAGATTTACTATTTGTACTTTTCCACACCACTAGCTTACTTTTTTTTTGTCATCTGAACCCCAGTTTAGTAACACATAAATTCAAGAATACCTATCCCTACTAGTTTTAGTTCCCAATGCACAATCACACACCATTACATACATCTTTATCATCTTACTCAAACACTCATGCACACAGCACACATACATTCCAGAACACCCCAACCCATATCTTCTTTATTTTTTTTCAACAGACCCTAAAGAATGCCTACCAAAAGTCAAGTCCGTAGATAGCAACGCAAAAGTAGAGCAAATGAAAATAAAAGTGTCCAACATAAGCATCCATCTCTAGCAGAATTTGTAAAAAAAAGTTTAAACAAAACAGCTAATACAATCATTTAGTGAAACACAAGACGTTTCAAGTACAACAACATCACTTCCTCTATCAAAATGTAAAACAAACCAAAAAACAATTAACAGAAAATCAGCTATCAGTACAGATAAAACTACTTCTTCAAATTTTAATATAGTGCAAAGTAAGCATACCAAGAAAAGTATTTTAGCCAAAATATACCATCACAAAGTCCTTCAAAACAGGAGAGAAATCAGGTTTAAAGCTTAAAACCTATCGTAGGAAATTAATCTTAGAAGCATTGATGGACAGTAGTGCAATTCTTCTCAAAAGAAATGTATTTATTTTACTGTTAAAAAAAATGAAACCACTAACAAAACTAATAACTAAATTACAAAAAAGACTTCTCAATAAGCGAAATATCAACAGAAAGATTTTCTTAAGTATCAGCAGGGGTGAATGGAATCACACTACAAGCACAGAACCATATTTTAATGAAGAAGCGTACAAACAAAAGCAAACTAATACAATTGCCATACATAGCAGTGGTCGAGGTTATGAAAAAGTGAATAATACCATAATGGAACAAGAACTACTTCTTACAAAAATATGCCCTGAAAACTTAGAATTACCCATCCATTCAACTGAATCAGAACGTCTAGTGTACAAATGGCCATGCACGTCAATGTGTAACATTCCCAAACAATGTTTCAAATCTTTACGCCAATTCCTCAATAAATATGTAAAAAGCAAAGACAAAATCAAAATTAAATTACTGCAAAATATAGATACCTGTCCAGTGCGCAAGTACACAGGACTACAAGGACATTCATTGGCCTGCATTACAGGACCTACTTGTAAAACCACTTTCCATGATATCAAAAGGATATCAACACATCATTCAACTATAAGAAATCTAGTCTATAAACTGTACTATGCTAAAAGCCCTGCTTTAGCACTAGCAAAGTTAAATAACATCCTTCTACATGGTACAGCAAAAGACCTACTTGAAGAAATTCACTATATCCAGAAAAAATATTTTGGAAGTGAAAGCCATTTACAGAATGAAATAGCTTTAAACCAATTAAGCAACAATTCTACACATGGCAACCTTTTGCTAAACACATACAAAAAAGAAATACTAAAATGTAAAAGTACATCAGCTGAAGTACCAAACCATGTATGTGTATGTTGCCGTAGAATTTTTTATAAAAGTAACACAAAAACTGTGGACCTATCATACAAAATAGAAGACAATGAAGATTCTAAATGGTTTGAATTAGCTCTCTACCTTGTAGCAGAAAACAAATATGAAATAACTGAGCCCTTAATACTTTGCAGTTATTGCACTACAAAACTTGACAACACCCAAACTCCTTCACGTTCTATCACAAATAATTTGGAATTATACCCAGTACCAAAACCTCTACAACAACTTAATTTATATGAGAGCATCATAATTCAAACAGTACACCCATTTCAAGCAATAATACGCCTTCAACCAAAAACAGCAAAATTACCTCCCTCTGAATTGGTAAAAGGCATTCGTGGAAAAGTACTTTATTTACCATTAAATCTAAAAGAAAATGTGCATACTCTAGGAGTGCAACGTCCAATGCAGCAATCTTTAATTATATTAGTAAATGGAGTACCTACAAAAGACAAAAAATATGGCAACAGCTGGTAGATTTATATAAAGTTAGACAAGCCTTCCAATATCTTAAAGAGAATAATGAATATTACAAAGAAATTAATATTGAAGAAAACTTGAAAGCTACAACTGAAATAATTCAAGAAACACAAGAAGCTGGTCAATTTGAGCTACTAGATCCTGCTACAATATCAAATACTTTAGACCATTATACAATTCATCCTTTGCACTGTAATGACACCGTACAAGATGTACTGGAAACTTACCAAATGCGTCAAACAAAAGGATCGCCAATCAGTATATGGGAAAAAAGTATAGAAGCATGTGCTTTTCCTCTACTCTTTCCTACTGGCAAAGGAGGAAGGTATGATGATAGACCTATTCAAATATCAGCTTCAGAATACCGCTCATTACGGATGTATTCTGAAGATCCCAGATTTAGACAAAATGTGGAATACATATTCCACCTACTCTTTGAAAGTGGACTAGCAACTTTATGTTACGGAGTTGCACACATATTAATATCAGGATCACACTTTCAAAATATGACAGCTACACAATTATTAGAGAAAGTGCAACAAAAGGATGAGGTTTTACAATCAAATATTACAAATCTATTAGCAAGTATGCGTGGTACTAAAGAGTACTGGTTTCGACGTCATGGAGATGTACGTTGTATGATCAGAAACCTTGGCCCACCCACTTGGTTTGTTACATTAAGTTGTGCAGAATATGCATGGGAAGATTTACATGATTTCCTACGCATATCAAATAAAAACAAAACAAACATAGATATTCTAACACCTGGAGAACTTTGTTCTTTGGATCGTGTTAATGTTTCAAGATATTTTCACCATCGCTTCATTGCTATGCTGCATTTTATTTGTAATAAAACTGTTCCTCCCCTTGGAGAAGTGCAACACTTCTTTTGGAGAAAAGAATACCAAGCCAGAGGAGCACCACATATCCACATGCTTTTATGGATTAAAGATGCTCCTAAATTTGGTCAAGACAGTGATGCCACTGTTTTACAGTTTTTTTAAAAATATGTCACTTGTGAAATTCCATCAGAAGCCACAAATAGTGATCTTCGTGCACAAATTTTACAATTTCAAAGACACAAATGTGGAAAATATTGTCGTCGCAAATACAAAAACAAAGGCAAATACTACACCAAATGCCGATTTGGTTTCCCTAGACCAGTTACAAATACAGGTCAAGTAAACAACCTCATGTCTTCAGTTAGACATAGTGTTAAAGGTAAGTCACCTAAAAATACATATTACATAAAAAGAAAAGAAGAAGAAAAATATATCAATGATTATAATGCAATAATTTCCCACTTATGGAATGCAAACATAGATGTGCAGTACATTGCAGACAATTCTACTGCAGTTGTACGATATGTCACAGCATACTTAAATAAAGCAGAAAAGACAGAGCTCCAAGACCTCTGGAATGACCTGTCATCAGATAAAACAGTATCTCAGAAATTATACAGCTTGGGCATAAAAATGCTCACCCATAGAGAATGTGGATCTTATGAAGCAGCTGATCGTTTAACTGGTACTTCATTGTATGGTAAATCTGAAAATATAGTATGGCTAAGTCTTAGTCCAGCTAAATCTAGAAAAAGAGTTCTAAAATCATATGAAGATATAGAAACAATAGCCAAACATGATCCCAACAGCCAAGACATTTTAAAAAACAATTTATTGGACACATACTACCCAAACAGAAGTAATACTTTGGAAAACATGTGTCTATACCAAATAGCCCAAAACTACACATACAAAAATAATATGAAACCTGATGAAAAAAAAGGTAAATATAGAGTGACAGACTGTGAAGGCAGCTTAGTTAAACTCACTAAACCAAATTTAATTAATCATATCAAATTGTCATTGAAGACTCCTCAACATAAAGAAGTATATTACATGTCCCTGCTACAACTCTTCAAACCATGGAGAAAAGAAGAACAATTACTAGATAACTATGACTCATATGAGGATGCTTTCAAAGCAAATGAAAGCACTATAACTGATGTAAACTTTACACAGTACAAAACAATGTTGCACAATGAACAGCAACATGAATAAGAACTCCAAGCCCAACTAGATAAGGATACTCCTGACAGTAGTCAACCTTCTGTAACAGGAAGCCAAGAACCACTGGGAGAACCACTAATAACAAATGAGGCAGAATTAGCTATGATAGAAGTAGAAAACACCATGTGTCAGTATGAAGATAAAGAAGACTTAACTATACTACAATCAAAACTAAACAATGAGCAAAGTAGCATTTTTCAAGAAGTAAAAAAACAAATTGCACATGGTGTTAAACATGAAAATAAAGAATGATCCTGCCATAATTATAAACCTATACTACTGTACGTCAATGGTGAAGCTGGTTCTGGCAAAACATTCCTAATCAAAATCATTAGTAAGTTCCTTCAACAATTGATAAACAACAAACTGTCAGCTGTTGTCACTGCCCCCACAGGTTTAGCTGCCTACAACATAGGTGGTGTTACATTACACCGATTACTACTATTACCAGTAGAACACCAGAACAAATTAGACTATTACAAACTTTCTGCAGAAGCTGCAATGGAATTACGCAGAGTATTGAAACAAATGAAAATGCTACTAATAGATGAAGTGAGCATGGTCTCCAACCTGATGTTAGCTTTGATTCACCTCAGATTACAAGAAGTACTCAAAACAGACTATGAAGAGCTCTTTGCAGGAAAACACATTATTGTTTTTGGAGATCTGTTTCAATTAACACCGGTAAAAGGTGAACCTCTTTTAAAACATTAGGGCACAAACTCTGCCGTAAAACTGTTGGCAGCATTGGAAATGTCAACCTTTGGCAATATTTCCAATACAGAGAATTAACAGATAACATGCGCCAATCTGCAGATCTAACTTATGCCAACATTTTAAAAAGTTTGAGAGTTGGTATACTTTCTAAAGAAGCAGAAGCAACATTGAAAACCCGGCACATTAATGCACTTTATGGCGATAATGCATGTGCTACAGATGTTATGGAACAATTAGCCCACAAAAATGTCAATTGTATGGCCTTAATGCCAACTCTTGCAAGCTGTCTCAAATTCAATGAAATAATGTTAAGTAAAGAAATGCAACCAATAATGGAAATTACCGCCACAGACAAACTAGATGTACATGGTATGACACTACCCATGTGTGACCAAGCCACAACAACACTAAATAATTTAGAAAAATCAATCTCAAACACAGCAGGCTTAGAAAAGATGTTAAAATTATCCTTAAATTGCAGAGTAATGCGTAAACGTAACCTTGACGTGGACCAAGGACTAGTTAATGGAGCACTGGGTACAGTTGTTGGCTTTCAAACATACCCACGTGACAACAAAATTCAGTTTGTCAATATACTCTTTGACAAACTTTCAGAAGTAAAACGGATAGGACGCTCAACAGCTAGATTCCTTCTCTTCAAAGATATGTATGTACGCATAGAACAATTTTCTCTAACTCTTGCATACGCAGTCACGATTCATAAATCACAAGGTCTTACCCTAGACAAAGCAATGATAGATATTGGTAACACAGTCTTTAAAGAAGGCATGAGCTACGTAGCACTATCACGCTTACGTACACTTGATGGTCTATTTCTAATCAACTTTGATGCAAGTAAAGTAAACGCTGATATTCCTTGCATTTTAGAATAGAATAGACTTCGCTCACTATACACTCCCCATCTAAACACATATTCTGTTCCACAAAAACTAAAACATTGTAATAGAAAACTAAATCAAACAGAAATGCAACAGGACGTCACTGCAAATCCTCCAAAGAGAGTAAAAGAAACTAATACTTCATTAAGTACTACAAACAAAAAAGAATCAATTAGAGAAAGTAAACCAGGTACTTCTTTAAAGAAGGAAGACAAACTCCAAAAAAAGCAGTTAGATACAGAACTACCTGGACCATTTAAATTCTCAAATATAGTTGGTGTAAGTTGCTATGCAAATGTAGCAACGAATATTCTATTTCAATTACCACCAATTGTTGACAACATTTACTTACACAGTACAGACCCATTGTGTTTGCAAATGTTAGTACTTCACAGAAATGCAGCAAACAATCCTGACAACACATATACAGGCCGATTCATGGAATAATTAGCGCGGCGCAAGTGGCCAAAAACATGCGATTCGCAGTGGAATAGCGAAAATCGCAGTGCAAGTGCGAAATTCGCACGAAAAGCAGCGCACATCGATTCATGGAAGGCCATGCGCGAGAAAACCATCGGATGTGCGCTAAAAAAGTGCGCGGCGCACGTTGGCGCACAGGCCATCTAACGGCGTGCACCAGGTCACAGTGAAAATCGCACAGGCCACAGCGAAAAACCCACATAGCGCGGCGCACACAACAAAAGTAGGCGGAACACGGGGCGTAACACTCGGAATGGGGAACAACTTGCCAAAATGTGGGCGTCACGGGGGAAGTACAGGGTGCAAGTGCGCGGAACGCCCACACGCTCGCCTACAACACGCATTCATGGAATCGAATAGGGCAAAAAAGCGCACGGTCAAACCAGCGCACAGGCACAAACACGACCGCCACAAGAAAGAAGGCGGTAGCGTCTCTGCGCCTGTAATAAATGTGCGCCAAAAGGTGCGCCAACAAATAGCACCTATATACAGCTATGATGAATGTCCTATACTGTGGCCCTCCAGGACAAATGACGTGCAAAGGGGTATCCACAAACACGGACACCCGCTGACTGAAAAATAACGTGTGCGTGTATTTCGGGTTGGCGGGAAGTTTCACACGCAATTTGGCAGGGTACGTGGATTTCAGGGGTGCGTGGGAAGTTCCACACGCGATTTGGCCGGGTACGTGCACGGGAATTTCCACACGCGATTTGGCTGGGTACGTGGATCTCAGGGGTGCGCGGGAAGTTTCACACGCGATTTGGCAGGGTACGTGGATTTCAGGGGTGCGCGGGAAGTTCCACACGCGATTTGGCCGGGTACGTGCGCGGGAATTTCCACACGCGATTTGTCTGGGTACGTGTATTTCAGGGGTACGCAGGAAATTCTACATGCGATTTGGCTGGGTGCTCCCAGGTATTCCCTGTACACCCTCCACGGCCCCTGCAGGCAGCCGACACCACAGGGGACTACCCTGCACACCTGCTCATGTCACCCAGCACCCCCACCCCCCAGCACTGTGGGGCACCCTCCACCAGGCCCCCACTCATGTCTCCCTGCACCCCCACCCCCAGCAGTGCAGGGGCAGCCTCCACCAGGCCCCCACTCATGTCCCCTATCACCCCCACCCCCCAGCAGTGCAGGGGCAGCCTCCACCAGGCCCCCACTCATGTCGCCCACCACCCCCACCCCCTAGCAGTGCAGGGGCAGCACCACCAGGCCCCCACTCATGTCCCCTATCACCCCCACCCCCCAGCAGTGCAGGGGCAGTCTCCACCAGGCCCCCACTCATGTCTCCCACCACCCCCACCCCCCAGCCACCATGGGCAGCCTCCACCAGGCCCCCACTCATGTCTCCCACCACCCCCACCCCCCAGCCACCAGGGGCAGCCTCCACCAGGCCCCCACTCATGTCCCCTATTACCCCCACCCCCCAGCAGTGCAGGGGCCGCCTCCACCAGGCCCCCACTCATGTCTCTCACCACCCCCACCCCCTAGCAGTGCAGGGGCAGTACCACCAGTCCCTCACTCATGTCCCCTATCACCCCCACCCCCCAGCAGTGCAGGGGCAGCCTCCACCAGGCCCCCACTCATGTCTCCCACCACCCCCACCCCCCAGCCACCATGGGCAGCCTCCACCAGGCCCCCACTCATGTCTCCCACCACCCCCACCCCCCAGCCACCAGGGGCAGCCTCCACCAGGCCCCCACTCATGTCCCCTATCACCCCCACCCCCCAGCAGTGCTGGGGCAGCCTCCACCAGGCCCCCACTCATGTCTCCCACCACCCCCACCCCCTAGCAGTGCAGGGCCAGCACCACCCGGCCCCCACTCATGTCCCCTATCACCCCCACCCCCCAGCAGTGCAGGGGCAGCCTCCACCAGGCCCCCACTCATGTATCCCACCACCCCCACCCCCCAGTCACCATGGGCAGCCTCCACCAGGCCCCCATTCATGTCAAACCACCACCCCCACCCCCCAGCCACCAGGGGCAGCCTCCACCAGGCCCCCACCATGTCTACCACCACCCCACCCCCCAGCAGTGCAGGGGCAGCCTCCACCAGACCCCTACTCATGTCTCCCACCCCCCACCCCCCCAGCAGTGTGGGGCACACTCCACCAGGCCCCCACTCATGTCCCCTATCACCCCCACCCCCAGCAGGGCAGGGGCAGCCTCCACCAGGCCCCCACTCATGTCTCCCACCACCCCCACCACCCAGCCACCATGGGCAGCCCCCACCAGGCTCCCACCCATGTCTACCACCACCCCCACCCCCCAGCACTGTGGGACAGCCTCCACCAGGCCCCCACTCATGTCTTCCACCACCCCCACCCCCCAGCCACCATGAGCAGCCCCCACCAGGCTCCCACCCATGTCTACCACCACCCCCACCCCCCAGCAGTGCAGGGGCAGCCTCCACCAGGCCCCCACTCATGTCTCCCACCCCCCACCCCCCCAGCAGTGTGGGGCACCCTCCACCAGCCCCCCACTCATGTCCCCTATCACCCCCACCCCCAGCAGTGCAGGGGCAGCCTCCACCAGGCCCCCACTCATGTCAAGCACTGTGGGGCAGCCTCCACCAGGCCCCCACTCATGTCTCCCACCACCCCCACCCCCCAGCCACCATGGACAGCCTCCACCAGGGCCCCACCCATGTCTACCACCACCCCCACCCCCCAGCAGTGCAGGGGCAGCCTCCACCAGGCTTCCACCCATGTCTACCACCACCCCCACCCCCCAGCAGTGCAGGGGCAGCCTCCACCAGGCCCCCACTCATGGCTCCCACCCACCCCACCCCCCAGCACTGTGGGGCACCCTCCACCAGGCTCCCACCCATGTCTACCACCACCCCCACCCCCCAGCAGTGCAGGAGCAGCCTCCACCAGGCTCCCACCCATGTCTACCACCACCCCCACCCCCCAGCAGTGCAGGGGCAGCCTCCACCAGGCCCCCACTCATGTCTCCCACCACCCCCATCCCCCAGCAGTGCAGGGGCAGCACCACCAGGCCCCCACTCATGTCCCCTATCACCCCCACCCCCCAGCAGTGCAGGGGCAGCCTCCACCAGGCCCCCACTCATGTCTCCCACCACCCCCATCCCCCAGCAGTGCAGGGGCAGCCTCCACCAGGCCCCCACTCATGTCTCCCACCACCCCCACCCCCCAGCACTGTGGGGCACCTGCCAGCAGGCCCCCACTCATGTCCCCCTGCACCCAGGTCCTCACAATCCCCAATCATGTGCGTTATGGTCAGCCTCCACAGCCAAAAGGCCCTACCAAGTAACCCATTCACCCACATGGAAATGGAAATTACATGTTACACCCCCAATGTTCATAAAGCAAATGAACCCATGTCCGTCACACACAATGGTTGCAATTGAATGGGAAAACACCCAACATGACATGCATGAAACCAATGAGATGATACCACACAGTGAAGTATGAAAACAAAATTGTATTTAAAAAAATTGAATGCAAATGAAATGAAACAAACTACAATGGCAATAAAAAAAAGATAAACTGCATGTCCGTCAAAAAAAAATTAAAACTACAAATCCAAATTCAAAAATGTTTTGTCCAAAGTCACATTAAAAATAAAATCAATCCGAGAGCGAAAAATAAATGCAAAGACCATTGCTCCATGGTGAATAAATAAAAACAAAAAAAATAAAACAATCCAATGAAGAACTATGTACAAAACATCCAAGGGTCCATGAGCCCAACTGAACGAAGGAAACCTACAAAAAACCCTAACTAAAATGCAACTATATACAAAAAGTGGAGCAGTGTCCGTCGACTCCCAATCATAAGAAGAAACAAAGGAAACCTAAAACTAAAGAACTATATACAAAGGCGGCGGGCAAGTCCATCGGCTCACTCCGTGGTGTTCCGGGCCAGGGCATCATCAAACTCCTCTTCGATGTCCCGGAGGCGGTCCTGTTCCATGGCCCGAGGGTCCGCAGGGACGATGCCATCTGCTCCTCCAACCCCCTGCGGATTGCCTCGAGGCACTCGGCCCGCCTCAGGGCCCTCCGCATGGAGTTCTCCGCCCTGACCATCGTGAGCCGCGCCTCTTTTGCCCGCCGCCGCTCTGCACCTATCTGCTGGCCCAACCGCAGCCACATGGAAGACACTTCCCGTCATGGGTCCTCCTGCCCTCCGGCCGATGCCTGCCCCTCCGATGTTGATGGCCCCGAGCCATGATGCCTCCCACGTTGACTCTGCTGCTGCCTCCGACGCAACCGCCTCTGCCAGCACGACGGCATCCAGGCTGATGGAATCCACCGACGCCGTCGTGCACGTGCCCTGCCTGATGATGCCGGCACTTCCTCCATCTGCTGGGGTACAGTTGCTGTGGTGTCCACCCCTGCTGGACCTCCGACTCCCGACTGTGGCAGGGATGGGATCCCCACCGAGCTGGCTGCATTTGTCAGGGCAGGTCCACAGGGGGCCCTGGTGGCATCTGGGCCGGAAGACGGCAAGGAGAACGACTGGCGTATAGCCTCCACAGAGGAGGAGAGGGCCGCCAGTTTGGCCGACACATGCAGGAAACCCCCGAACATGGAAGATCCCAATTGGGCACCGTCGGCACGGTGCTCTTCGTGATGACGTGCGTGCTCCTCCCGGGAAGCACGCACATCATCACGAATTGCACCCGCGCGCATCGCGACCCCAATCAGGACCTTCTCCATACGGCCACGGGTCCCCTCGTCCACAGGTGGAGGGGAGTCAGGTTACATGGACATCCCCTCTACCTGCGAACAGGCCTGGGACGGGGCATCCCTGCTGGTGCATGGTGGTGCACTCACAGGGTCAGGGACAGCGACATGCACAGGCCCCTCCAGGGTGACCTGTGCTGCCTCCTGTCCCTGCCCCTGGACTGCACCACTTGCACCAGCAGGGATGCCCCCACCAGGCCCCATGTGCGCCTCAGTGGCGGCCTCCTCCTCCTCTGTGGAAACCACCAACCTGGATGGCTCCTCACCGTCTTCCGCCGTAGCAGGCCCCAGTGGGGGCTCACCCACCCCTTCCGCTGCAGCCGTGGGGGCATCCCCGCCGCCTTGCTCCACAGCGCCGTCTCCGCCCTCTTCTTCACTAGCCGCTGCGTAGAGGGAGACATAGAACACAAGCATCAGGGTACTATACAATGGTCCCCTAGACAGGAAGCAATAGCAGATGAGTACCACTGTCAAAGTACACTTCCATCATGTCCCTCCACAACACATGGGTCAGTCCAGGCAAAACACACACAGTAACAGGCATGGTGCATGCCATGGACATTTCCATAAATGTCCAATGGACTCTTGAAACATACAATGATATGGAACTTACATGCATCATGGGTCATGCCTATCAAATGCACACACTTCACCTCAGTCACATCCATCTGGCCTCATACACCCCAAACACAGCGGATACAAGGATAACTAGGCTGCATCTGTTAATCTGTGCATTGTCACAGACATGTGTCATGCATCCATGGCATTCACAAGTCACAGACACGCAAGTCAGGCACACAGACATGGCTACCATATATGTACCTGGCATCAGCACCCATCCCTCACCCCCACCCATGTCCAGGAACAGAGACTGGCATGCTCTCATGTGTAAAATCTGCATAGGGCTCCCCATGTCGCATTTAAACACATGCAACGACCATGTGGTTCACACATCACTGGTCGCACATGCATTACTATGATGTCCCTGCACACATACATGCGTACATGGCCTATGTCACACATACAGGCAAGTAACAGACAACCAGCACACCGCAACATGCCCTGTCTCACACAGCAATGCTTGGCCACTTACCGCTCAACTCCAGACGGGTCTCCCTCTCAAGGATCTGGGCGTGGAGCGCTGGGCGTACGCGTTCCAGGACCCTCATCTGGATGGAACTCATGTGGCCCCGGCCCCCCTCCACGAGGCGCCGGGCCTTCACGAGGGTCCTGGACCTCAAGTCCTCCCAGCGCTTCTTGATCTTTTGGACGTTGCGGGTTGCCACCCCCTCCGCGTTGATGGCAACCACACAGTCGGCCCAGATCCTCTCCCGTCCTTCCTTGCTGGCGCGGAACGATCCAAAGAGGGCATCATACTGCCCCAGGACATGCTCCACCAGGACACCAACTTCGGTGGCAGTGAAGCTGGTGCCCCTTTGCCCCTCTGGCCTGGGGTTGCCACTGGTGCCAGATGTCGAAGTGCCCGACATGGCAACCCCAGAGGCAGGAGTGGGTGGGCAACTGGGTCCTGGTGCTGGGCTGTGGAGCGATGTTATCCCAGTCGGGAGTCTTCTGTTCCAGCAGGGGTGGACACAGCAACTGGACCCCTGCAGATGGCTGATGTGCAGGCACCAAATGGCAGGGCACGGTGGCAGCAGGCAGGCAGGCAGGCAGCAGCAGATGGCACGTGGGAGGCTGCTCGGGGCACTGGGGGGCAGTAATTCGGCCTTCTGGGCAGGAGCGTGGTCTTCCATGTGTTTTCGCGTGGCCAGCTTTATACGGAGTGATTTGGCACGTGAAAATCCTGCACGTCAGCGTGAAATTCGAGGAAAGGCCCTCAGCGCGTAAGCGCATCTGTGACGTGACCCGCACGGGTGTTTCCCTCATAGCACGTGATGACGGAGCACACGTGGAAAGACTGCACGTCAGAGTGTCATCGCGTGTAGTTGGACAAAAGTGTGCGTACACGCGATTGGCCTATGTACGTGTATTTCAGGGGTGCGCGGGCACTTACACACGCAAGTACATCAGCACACGTGTATTCCGGGGTGCGCAGGAATTTCCACACGCTATTGGCCTGGGTACGTGGATTTCAGGGGTACGCGGGCACTTACACACGCGAGTACATCAGCGCACGTGTATTCCTGGGTGGGCGGGAATTTCCACACGCTATTGGCCTGGGTACGTGGATTTCAGGGGTGCGCGGAAAGTTTCACACGCTCGCCGACAACACGCGCAAAGAAACCCGTACGCCAGTAGGAAGCCGGCATACGTCGACCCGCGACGCATACATTTACGTGCAAAAAACTAACAAGCTCAGACGCCAGGATGAATATACCGTTCCTAGCAGCAGTGGCCGTGGGCTATCAAAGGAGGAGGAGGAGGATAGTCAGGGCCAGAATTTTCACACCCAGAACCAGCCTTTTTGGGATGCCTGATGACTAGGTGTATGGGAGGTACAGGTTTCCACCACACATAATACTGGACCTGGTGAGTGAGTGGGAGGATGACCTCACATCACCCACCCTGTGCTCCCAAGCACTCAGCCCCCTGGAGAAGGTCCTCAATGCGCTGCACTTCTTAGCCACTGGATCATTTCAGCGGACAAGTGCCATAGTGGGTGGGGTGTCACAGGCAACGCAGTCACGCTGCCTACACCAGGTCTTGAACATCATCACTGCACGCCCATCAGTCCGCAGGCACATATACCTGCCCAGAACACCTGCAGAAAGGCATGCTGCCGCCATGGATTTTTACGGTGTGGCACGATTCCCCAAAGGGCTAGGTGCCATCGACTGCACCCATGTGGCTCTACGTCCCCCCAGGGCATCTGAGCACATCTATAGGAACCGCAAGCACTGGCATTCCATCAACGTGCAGGTAGTATGTAATGCCAAGGGAATCATCACCTCAGTATATGCCAACTATCCCGGATCCACCCACGACAGCTTCATTTACCGAATGTCCACCCTAAGCCGGGACCTAGAAGCTGGGCGGCATGGCGATACATGGCTGCTTGGTGAGTATGAATGCCACTGCACATGCATGCATGTCAGATACTGAGCAAGGTCACAACCCCACCAATGATACCCATCACCACCTCCACAGGGGACAGTGCCTACCCTCTCAGCCCCCACATGATGACGCCAATTCGGAACACCACCACGCCACCCGAGGTAAGATATAACACAGCCCACATTGCAACCCGGGGCATAGTGGAGCGCACATTCGGAGTGCTTAAGTCACGCTTTCGCTCCCTTGACCGTTCTGGCGGGCAGCTGTTATACGCTCCCCCAGTAGTGTGCAGGATCATAGTGGCAGCATGTGTCCTGCACAACGTTGCAACACGCCGGGGCCTGGCCGTGGACATGGTGGTGCCCCCACATCCCCAACCACATGCACGCCCGCTGCGCATGGGAGGGGAAAGGGCACGGGGGGAGGCAGCCCGTACACAGCTAGTGGCTAATTACTTCACATAGAAATCACACCCCTGTGGAGTGCACACTGCCCTGGCACATACCATCTGACAATCAATGATGACTCAACCTGACAATGATCCTGAATGTCTGGAGAATCAACCGTCAAAACCATATCAGCCTGAGATTCTTCACCTGGAAGTGTTTGTTACAATGTGTGCATCCCTACCTACACAGACACCACCAATGCAGTTTCGTGAAAAAACACATTCATGCAGCTAAAATGAATACCCACTTGCAAAATGCAACATGAGGACAGTGCCATGTCACCCAACCCATCCCCAGCACCGCCACACGACACACCATGCCATGTCATGCTATGTGCGGGTAAACAAAGTAATCCCCACAACATGACACAAGAGTCACAACGTACAGTGTCCCTAATTGAAACTCGCGACACCTGAAATGCTCACAGTAATGCAGGACCAACAACACACTTGAGCAGGTATTTAGCAATAACACTTATCAGCTACTGACCCTCAAAACTACCATTAACATGACAGTACGAATGTAAGAAATTAGTAGTCTCACCACCTGGAAATGCATGCACTCCCACCACTTCCAACTGTACAGTGTTGCCGCCATGTAGAGTTGTAGGTGCACTGCTGCCAACATGGACTCCATCTCCAAAGTAGAGGGCCTTGTGTAGACATGAGGAAAGGACCTGCAAATTAGGAGGTAGACATGGATGATGAGTTACACATCTATGCAACATGCAGTGTACAACACAACAGCAATATGCACTAGGAATGTATACACAGTATTGACTAGACTACCCACACATGTAGTGGGAGTCCAATGTCACCATGTACGTCAATGTCACTTGGGCACACCCTTTGCAAGCCCATGGAAACGGGAAGCAGGAGGGGTGTGTGTGACAAAAACCCAAGCATCTGAACCAAATACATGACAAGCCTGCAAGTGCCCAGCCACAATGCAGCGTATGCCCACGGGAGCCACACAAGGCAACACACTGTCCCAAAAAAAAAAAAAAAAGAAACAAACAAAAATCAAAAATGGCCATTAATGGGCCCAGGGGGTTGGGGACGCCACCCAGGAGGTCCGAGGACAGGGTGCACACCAAAACCCACCTGTGTGGATCTTGCGAAAAAAAAAAACACCTCCATGGGCTCATGGCCCACACGGCTACCCTATTGTGGGAGTATCACTGCTGTCACTATTCTCACCCTGTGCAGCTGCATCCGGAGGTGGTGGCACTATGGGAGGCAGCCCACGCAAGGCCCTAGTCTGTTCCTCCAAGGCTGCAAGCATGCGGGTGTGGTAGGTCTCGTTCTGGAGGATGAGTGTGCGGAGGTCCCCATGCAACAACTCACGGGATGCCCGGACCTCCGCCCTAGTTGCCTGCATCTCAGCTGAGAGCGTACAGGTGAGACGCTCCAGCTGCTGTTCTGTCCTTCGGTTTGTTGAAGCGTCAAGCTCAACAAGAGTCGTCCTGAGGTGAAGGAGTTCCAGCCTCAGGGCTTCCCTGTGGCCCTGGGACTCTATGGAGATGGCTTCCTGCAGAGTCGCCAGTGCCGCCCGCCTGTCCCTGTTGGACGCCAACATGTCCTCCCTGTGTGACTGGCAGATGGAGTCGGTTTCCTGCTGTAGTCGCTCCATCAGCCTTTCGGGGGGGACAATGGAAGTGGCCACCCTATCCATGGCCTGAGCCATCATCTCTGATGATGCTGCCTGTTGGGTTGCCATACCGTAAATGGATTGCTCCCATGCGGTATTGCCAGGTGGGGTACGGCCACCACGTCGGCGAGCACCACACCTGTCTGGGGCAAGACGAACTGCGCCTTGCTGTGCCGGCACTGCCTGAGGCTGCAGGACTGCATTCCCCCTCTGATCTGCTGGCCCAGGAACAGGATCAGATGTCGCGGAGTGTGACCCTGCATCCGTAACCACCAAAGGCGTACCTGCCAACATTGACATCCCCATTGAGGGTTCTAACCCTGGTGCAGGTGGGTCGGACAGAACAGAATCCCTCCCAGGAACACTCACCTGCGATGGCACGTAGGTCTCATCATCCGAATCAACACCTGAGTACAGCTCGGGGGTGGTGCAGCCAGAGACACCCCTTGAGAGCACGACCTGCAGCAATTGTGGGTTCTCACCCACCACCACACCACGTCCCTCACTGGTGGTCGGTCGGCCCTCAGACCCCTCCTGGATCTGCATCATCTCCACAACCCCAGCAGTATCAGGTGCGTCTTCCCCTGCAAAGACATAAAAGAAAACAAATGGAAACAGGCATTAGCACCATGGCACATAATGAGGACTGAGAAGCAACAGAACCAGTACTTGATTGACACATGTCCCACATGACTAAAACCCTCCCATGCATGCACCCTCACTGCGTATGAAGAGGAGGCAAATGGCACACATTGATGACACCAAGATGGAAGATGAACACATTTGCTGCATGCTGCCTAGCAGTGGCATCACACATTGGCCTGTGATTGCCAGGTGAAATACACATGCCATCACACAGATGGCATGTACCATTGCTATTGAGTGAAGATGGAGAGGAGGGCAGCAGTTATTCATTCAGTCCAGCTCCCTCATGTAATAGCTTTTCTAATTCAAACAGGTCTGATTTTTCACCTGGAGCTGCCAGTCCAAAATGGTCCGATTGCACAGGGACATGTCTAAACAAATGATATCCAGGTAACAAAGTCACTCCACTTTACCATAGCCATGTCAGACATGTGACTAGAGGACTGAGAAATGCCTAGTAAAAGTGGTGGAATGCAAACAATCTGCCTGAATGAACAGAGAAAAATAAGCAACAATGTTGTGGCAAGGTGACACTTCAAGGGCAACTGGTGTGCTGTTGGGCTAGATGTCTATGTTGGCAGAAGGGATACTGCTATGGCCAAATGCTGCTGCGCAGAATGTATTGCATGAAGCACATGGGTGACCCAAACAACTCAGGCGCACACACCCTCACCTGGCACACAAACAGAAGCCCTCACACACACACCATGCACATGGATGACACACACATGCATGTGCACTCACCGGACAATGCCTCATAATCTGGCAGATCTCCCACGCCTTGGATCTGTTCCTCCGTGACGTAGGTCCCAGCGACTGACTCATGTGGAGTGAGTTCCATGTCTTCTACTGGAGACCCACCTCCAGTCACTAGAGTTGCGGCATGACTTGAGGCCAGCTTATTCTTTGCCCTGCGCTTTAGGTCATTCCAGCGCTTATAGCAATCATTGGCTGTGCGCCTCACGATTCCAAGGCACTTACGATGTCCGCAACGGTCTGCCAGTGTGCCTGGCGTTGTGCAGGTGTGGTCTTGGATCCTGCAACAATGACCATTTCGTTATCATGTGCGGACACATACTCGACAAGTGCATTCAGTTCTGCATCCGTGAAGCTGGGCTTCCTCGACGGGCCGGACTGTGTAGCCGTGTCTGGGGCATGAGCCTGTGCCGGACGAGCACTCTTCCTCTTCCGCTTGGAAGGTGGTGGTGATCCTGAGTGTCCTACGCCGCTCTGGACACTAGGGGCAGGAGCCCTGGTGGACTCTGTATCAGGAGTGTGGGATTGTACACTCAGCATGGGAGTTGGTGCAGGCATTGGCTCAAGTGTAATGGTGTCAGGGGGAATGTCAGCAGGATGGACTAGGACCGACACTGTCCTGGCTGGGTGTGTGAGAGCTGGGGTGGATGGAGCCGCAGCTGCCCCTGCAGCCTCTCCACCCTGCCTACTTGGGGCAGCAGATGACCTTGCTGCCCCTGATCCACGTGGCCTGATGACATCAACGTGCACCAGCGCACGTGTCATAGGCCTGCTGACCTGGAAGTCAGCCATGGCGTCAGCCAGGTCTGGTGCCACAATGGGCTGGTCCAACAAGGGCTGAGCATGGATGGTGTCAGCCACATCACCCTCAACCAAGGGGGGCGGGGGGGAATTATGGGTGCCCTTGACTGGTCCTCCACACATGGGGGGACAGGGTCACCCTGCAAGTAACGACCACGTCCCCTACCGGATCCACCACGGCCACCACTTGTGGCTCGTCCACCTTTGCCACCCTTACGGATTCCTCGCCTCCCAACCATGGCAATGATGTTAATGTGCGTATGGGAGTGGCTGTAAACTATTGTCCTGGGCAATTGGGGGTCAAAGGGGTTGGGTACCAGATGGTAATCGTACCCTAGTGCTCTAGCAAGGCTGAATGTTACCCCTGGGGAAGATGACGGGTCACACAACGCACAGGAAGCCCAAAAAAGTGAGATAACGTGCACGCAACCCCTCCTAGACCACGTGTGCGGAAAAATAAACCTGCACTACGCTGTGGCACCCAGTAACTCAAGAATGAACGTATGCGTGTCACACGCAGCCTAGAATGACCTCTGAAGGGGTAGGCTACACACGGGGCAAGCACAGATGTTAGATACGTGCGTGACTCACCGTCTTCCAGGAAAAAGAGCGTGAAAAAGAAGCGCGTGTGCGCGTTGGCAACACCCCCGCCAAAAGAAGAATTGTACGCTATCTGAGGAGACAGGACAACAGTAGAAGGGAACGCTGTTTGAGGGAACAGGCCCAGGAAAACCAGAAAAAGAGAAAAAAGAGAAAAAGCTGTCAGAGGTAACAGGGAGTACGAACTTGAAACGCCGTGAAGTAAATCGCGTGTGAAACGACAAGAAGTACAGATTTCACCCACTCGCTCTCCACGAAAAGCACGTACAAGGAAATGGTGTTCTACACGTACCTTTTATGCAGGCCCACACGTCCAGCGTCACTTCCGCGTGTACGCGCTAGGGACATTTCCACCAATTACACGCTTTGTCACTTCCGCGTGTACGCGCTAGGGCCATTTCCACCAATTACAAGCTTTGTCACTTCCGCGTGTACGCGCTAAGGCCATTTCCACCAATTACACGCTTTGACAATCGGACGTGTCTTTCATTTTTTTAACACGCAACATTTCAAACGTGTGCCATATTCAACGTGCACGTGACTTCATAGACGCGCATACGCTGGTGGCCTTTGGGCCAATGAATGTACAGACGTGTGCTGACGCGCTTACGCGCTAAGGCTTCCTCGAATTACATGCAGACGTGCTGGATTTTCACGTGCAAAATCACTCCGTATCAAGCTGGCCACGCGTTCACACACGGAAGACCACGCTCCTGCCCAGAAGGCCGAATTACTGCCCCCCAGAGCCCTGAGCACGCTCCCACCTGCCATCTGCTGCTGCCTGACTGCCTGCTGCCCACGTGCCCTGACATTTGCTGCCTGCACATCAGCCAGGGGTGCTGTTGCTGTGACCACCCCTGCTGGAACCGAAGACTCCCGACTGCTTTTCCATCGCCCCACAGCCTAGCCCCAGGACCCAGTTGCCCACCCACTCCTGCCTCTGGGGTTGCCATGTCGGGTACTGCAACATCTGGCACCAGTGGCAACCCCCGGCCAAGGAGGCAGAGGGGCTCCAGCTTCACTGCCACCGAAGTTGGTGTCCTGGTGGAGCATGTCCTGGGGCAGTATGATGCCCTCTTCGGAAGGTTGCGCGCCGACAAGGAAGGACGGACTCAGATCTGGATGGACATCGTGACTGCCATCAACGTGGACGAGGTGGCAGTCCACGACTACGAACGTGTCAGGAAGCGCTGGGAGGACTTCAGGTCCAGGACCGTCAACAAGGCCCGGCGCCTCCTGAAGGCAGCGGATGCTAAGGGGCGCCGGGGCCACTTGTCGGAAGATCAGATGAGGGTCCTGGAATGCATATCCCCAGCGCTCCACGTCCAGGTCCTTGAGAGGCAGACCCGTCTGGAGTCGAGCGGTAAGTGTACATGCATACTGATTGTAAGCTGTGCGTGTGATGTGCCAGGAGTGTGCAGGTTGAACATGTATTTTTATGTGGGCAAGTAGGGGGGGTGCACAGGGCCGTGAGGGTGACACATGCGAGGGGTCTCATGTGTGACACATGGATGGTGCTTGTGTGTGTGGGCTTGCATGGCACAGGATGTGGAGGAATGATTGTCAGGTGTGACATGGATGTCGATCAGAACACTGCGACAGTTGGCGGAGGTGTACACATGCATGCAAGTTTGGTGGTGTGTGTGCATGTGTAGTGTACTCCCTGTGTTGCATGTGATGTGTGGATGACCTTTGGCTGCTCATGCTGTTGTATGTGAATGGATGGTGCTGGCTGTTGCAATATGGCTGTGGTATGGCTCATGTGTGCAAGTTGAAATGACATGTGTGTTGGGGATTGTGATGCCATGTCCTGATGCCTGTGTTTTCTTTCTACCTGTCTGCAGCGTCAACTGATGAAGAGCGCGGAGAAGGTGCTGTGGAGCACAGCGGCAGGGGTCGCACCACCAGCCGGAGACACAAGGCCCGGATCGCCTCCCAGGTTCTGATCTCGTCGGGTAGTGAGGAGTCCAGTGCCGTGTCCCAGGCCGCAGCTGCCGAGGGGAGGTCCAAGAGGCGGAGGTTGGAGTTGGTCTCCTCGGCAGCAGAAGGACCAGCTGGGACCCCACAGGGCCCAACGGAGGAAGATGGCACGGAGTCATCCAGGTTGGTGGGGGTTTGGAGGAGGAGGAGGCCGTGCAAGCGACAGAGGCGGGGTCTGGAGGTGGGGATTTCACTGGTGCTAGTGGTGCAGTGCAGGATCAGGGACAGGAGGCAGCACAGGCCGCCGCTGAGGTGCCTGTGTGCAATCCGGTCCCTGCTCCTGTCACTGCATCATCTTGCACCATTGGGGATGCCTACCTCCAGACCCGTTCTCAGGGAGGGGATTGGCTTACAACACCTGGCCTTCCTCTCCCTGCGGATGTGGCTATCCTGCACCAGGTTGAGCCTGTCCAGGGTGGGGTGGCGTTGCGTCAACGGGCCATGCGAGCTGACCTGCAGTCTTTTCATGATGAGTCTGCACGTCTTCTCGCATGGCTCATTGACCGCGTTGACCCACTGGGACAGCTCACCAGGGCTGGATTCCTCCGTTTCCTGGACCTTGTTCCGACCCTCTCCTCCACAGAACCCCCTATGGCCCAGTCGTCCTCCATGCCATCTTCCCACCCATGTGTCACCTGGGTGCCCTGTGGAGCTGCCTCTGACCGTGCGGCCAGGCTGGTGGACAACAGATCCCTGCCACAGTCGGGAGTCAGACGTCCAGCAGGGGTGGCCACATCAACGACTGCACCCCAGCTGGAGGAGGATGTGCAGGCACCATCTGACAGGGCACATGGACAGCAGCAGCTGCAGCAGCAGGAGGCTGTAGGTGGGAGCCACGATAGCTCGGGGCCTTCAACATCGGAGGGGCAGGCATCGGCCGGAGGGCAGGAGGACCCTGGACGGGAAGTGTCTTCCGTGTGGCAGCGGTTGGGCCAAGCCATAGATGCGGAGCGGCGGCGGGCGGAAGAGGCGCGGCTCACGAGGGTCAGGGCGGAGAACTCCATGCGGAGGGCCCTGAGGCGGGCCGAGTGCCTCGAGGCAATCCGCAGGGAGTTGGAGGTTAACATGTCGGCGTCCCTGCGGACCCTCGGGGCCATGGAACAGGACCGCCTCCGGGACATAGACGAGAAGTTGGATGATGCCCTGGCCCGGAACACCACTGAGTGAGCCGCTGGACTGGCCCGCCGCCATTGTATATAGTTATTTAGTGATAGGTTTCCTTTATAGTTTATTTTTATTTGGAGTCGACGGACACTGCTCCACCTTTTGTATATAGTTCCATTTTAGATAGGTTTTTTGGTAGGTTTCATTTCTTCTGTTGGGATGATGGACCCTGAATACTTTGTACATAGTTGGACTTTGCATTTGGATATTTTTTTTACTATGAATATTTTTTTCCATGGAGCAATGGTATTCTATTTCTTTTTTCCCTTCATTTCCTTTTTATGGACTTGAACTTTGGAAGAAATTTTTTTGGATTATTATTTATTGATTTTAATTTGAAAAGGGACAGCCAGCTTAATTTTGTTATTTTTTACTTGTGTATTTTGTTTAATTTTGATTGCCATTACTGTTGTTTTTAATACATTATTTTGATTTTTTCACTCTTCAATGTGTGGTTTCATCTCATTGTTTTCATGCATGACATGATATGGGTTTTCAGGTTCACTTGCAACCATTGTGTGTGAGACACATGTGTTCATTTACATTGTTTCCATTGGAGTAGTATCATGGGCGCATGTAATACTTGGTTGTGTCTTTGGGCTGTGGTGGCTGGCCATGAGGCCCATGCTTGAGGATTGTCAGGGCCTGTGGGCAGGGGGACAAGAGTGGGGGCCTGGTGGAGGCTGCCCCTGCACTGCTGGGGGGTGGGGGTGGTGGTAGACATGGGTGGGAGCCTGGTGGAGGCTGCCCCTGCACTGCTGGGGGGTGGGGGTTATGGTAGACATGGGTTGGAGCCTGGTGGGGGCTGCCCATGGTGGCTGGGGGGTGGGGGTGGTGGGAGACATGAGTGGGGGCCTGGTGGAGGCTGCCCCTGCACTGCTGGGGGATGGGGGTGGGTGGGAGACATGAGTGTGGGCCTGGTGGAGGCTGCCCCTGCACTGCTGGGGGGTGGGCGTGGTAGTAGACATGGGTGGAAGCCTGGTGGAGGCTGGCCCTGCACTGCTGGGGGTGGGGGTGGTGGTAGACATGGGTGCGAGCCTGGTGGGGGCTGCCCATGGTGGCTGGGGGGTGGGGGTGGTGGGAGACATGAGTGGGGGCCTGGTGGAGGCTGCCCCACAGTGCTGGGGGGTGGGGGTGGTGGTAGACATGGGTGGGAGCCTGGTGGGGGCTGCCCATGGTGGCTGGGGGGTGGGGGTGGTGGGAGACATGAGTGGGGGCCTGGTGGAGGCTGCCCCACAGTGCTGGGGGGTGGGGTGGGTGGGAGACATGAGTGGGGGCCTGGTAGAGGCTGCCCCTGCACTGCTGAGGGGTGGGGGTGGGTGGGAGACATGAGTGGGGGCCTGGTGGAGGCTGCCCCTGCACTGCTGGGGGGTGGGGGTGGGTGAGAGACATGAGTGGGGGCCTGGTGGAGGCTGCCCCTGCACTGCTGGGGGGTGGCGGTGGTGGTAGACATGGGTGGGAGCACTGCTGGGGGGTGGGGGTGGTGGTAGACATGGGTGGGAGCCTGGTGGGGGGCTGCCCCTGCCCTGCTGGGGGGTGGGTGGGAGACATGAGTGGGGGCCTGGTGGAGGCTGCCCCTGCACTGCTGGGGGGTGGGGGTGGGTGGGAGACATGAGTGGGGGCCTGGTGGAGGCTGCCCGTGCATTGCTGGGGGGTAGTGGTAGACATGGGTGGGAGCCTGGTGGGGCCTGCCCATGGTGGCTGGGGGGTGGGCATGTCCGTCAAAAAAAATTAAAACTACAAATCCAAATTCAAAAATGTTTTGTCCAAAGTCACATTAAAAATAAAATCAATCCGAGAGCGAAAAATAAATGCAAAGACCATTGCTCCATGGTGAATAAATAAAAACAAAAAAAATAAAACAATCCAATGAAGAACTATGTACAAAACATCCAAGGGTCCATGAGCCCAACTGAACGAAGGAAACCTACAAAAAACCCTAACTAAAATGCAACTATATACAAAAAGTGGAGCAGTGTCCGTCGACTCCAAATCATAAGAAGAAACAAAGGAAACCTAAAACTAAAGAACTATATACAAAGGCGGCGGGCAAGTCCAGCGGCTCACTCCGTGGTGTTCCGGGCCAGGGCATCATCAAACTCCTCTTCGATGTCCCGGAGGCGGTCCTGTTCCATGGCCCCGAGGGTCCGCAGGGACGATGCCATCTGCTCCTCCAACCCCCTGCGGATTGCCTCGAGGCACTCGGCCCGCCTCAGGGCCCTCCGCATGGAGTTCTCCGCCCTGACCATCGTGAGCTGCGCCTCTTTTGCCCGCCGCCGCTCTGCACCTATCTGCTGGCCCAACCGCAGCCACATGGAAGACACTTCCCGTCCTGGGTCCTCCTGCCCTCCGGCCGATGCCTGCCCCTCCGATGTTGATGGCCCCGAGCCATGATGCCTCCCACGTTGACTCTGCTGCTGCCTCCGACGCAACCGCCTCTGCCAGCACGACGGCATCCAGGCTGATGGAATCCACCGACGCCGTCGTGCACGTGCCCTGCCTGATGATGCCGGCACTTCCTCCATCTGCTGGGGTACAGTTGCTGTGGTGTCCACCCCTGCTGGACCTCCGACTCCCGACTGTGGCAGGGATGGGATCCCCACCGAGCTGGCTGCATTGGTCAGGGCAGGTCCACAGGGGGCCCTGGTGGCATCTGGGCCGGAAGACGGCAAGGAGAACGACTGGCGTATAACCTCCACAGAGGAGGAGAGGGCCGCCAGTTTGGCCGACACATGCAGGAAGCCCCCGAACATGGAAGATCCCAATTGGGCACCGTCGGCACGGTGCTCTTCGTGATGACGTGCGTGCTCCTCCCGGGGAGCACGCACGTCATCACGAATTGCACCCGCGCGCATCGCGACCCCAATCAGGACCTTCTCCATGCGGCCACGGGTCCCCTCGTCCACAGGTGGAGGGGAGTCAGGTTACATGGACATCCCCTCTACCTGCGAACAGGCCTGGGACGGGGCATCCCTGCTGGTGCATGGTGGTGCACTCACAGGGTCAGGGACAGCGACATGCACAGGCCCCTCCACGGTGACCTGTGCTGCCTCCTGCCCCTGCCCCTGGACTGCACCACTTGCACCAGCAGGGATGCCCCCACCAGGCCCCATGTGCGCCTCAGTGGCGGCCTCCTCCTCCTCTGTGGAAACCACCAACCTGGATGGCTCCTCACCGTCTTCCGCCGTAGCAGGCCCCAGCGGGGGCTCACCCACCCCTTCCGCTGCAGCCGTGGGGGCATCCCCGCCGCCTTGCTCCACAGCGCCATCTCCGCCCTCTTCTTTACTAGCCGCTGCGTAGAGGGAGACATAGAACACAAGCATCAGGGTACTGTACAATGGTCCCCTAGACAGGAAGCAATAGCAGATGAGTACCACTGTCAAAGTACACTTCCATCATGTCCCTCCACAACACATGGGTCAGTCCAGGCAAAACACACACAGTAACAGGCATGGTGCATGCCATGGACATTTCCATAAATGTCCAATGGACTCTTGAAACATACAATGATATGGAACTCACATGCATCATGGGTCATGCCTATCAAATGCACACACTTCACCTCAGTCACATCCATCTGGCCTCATACACCCCAAACACAGCGGATACAAGGATAACTAGGCTGCATCAGTGAATCTGTGCATTGTCACAGACATGTGTCATGCATCCATGGCATTCACAAGTCACAGACACGCAGGTCAGGCACACAGACATGGCTACCATATATGTACCTGGCATCAGCACCCATCCCTCACCCCCACCCATGTCCAGGAACAGAGACTGGCATGCTCTCATGTGTAAAATCTGCATAGGGCTCCCCATGTCGCATTTAAACACATGCAACGACCATGTGGTTCACACATCACTGGTCGCACATGCATTACCATGATGTCCCTGCACACATACATGCGTACATGGCCTATGTCACACATACAGGCAAGTATCAGACAACCAGCACACTGCAACATGCCCTGTCTCACACAGCAATGCTTGGCCACTTACCGCTCAACTCCAGACGGGTCTCCCTCTCAAGGATCTGGGCGTGGAGCGCTGGGCGTACGCGTTCCAGGACCCTCATCTGGATGGAACTCATGCGGCCCCGGCCCCCCTCCACGAGGCGCCGGGCCTTCACGAGGGTCCTGGACCTCAAGTCCTCCCAGCGCTTCTTGATCTTTTGGACGTTGCGGGTTGCCACCCCCTCCGCGTTGATGGCAACCACACAGTCGGCCCAGATCCTCTCCCGTCCTTCCTTGCTGGCGCGGAACGATCCAAAGAGGGCATCATACTGCCCCAGGACATGCTCCACCAGGACACCAACTTCGGTGGCAGTGAAGCTGGTGCCCCTTTGCCCCTCTGGCCTGGGGTTGCCACTGGTGCCAGATGTCGAAGTGCCCGACATGGCAACCCCAGAAGCAGGAGTGGGTGGGCAACTGGGTCCTGGTGCTGGGCTGTGGAGCGATGTTATCCCAGTCGGGAGTCTTCTGTTCCAGCAGGGGTGGACACAGCAACTTGACCCCTGCAGATGGCTGATGTGCAGGCACCAAATGGCAGGGCACGGTGGCAGCAGGCAGGCAGGCAGGCAGCAGCAGATGGCACGTGGGAGGCTGCTCGGGGCACTGGGGGGCAGTAATTCGGCCTTCTGGGCAGGAGCGTGGTCTTCCGTGTGTTTTCGCGTGGCCAGCTTTATACGGAGTGATTTGGCACGTGAAAATCCTGCACGTCAGCGTGAAATTCGAGGAAAGGCCCTCAGCGCGTAAGCGCGTCTGTGACGTGACCCGCACGGGTGTTTCCCTCATAGCACGTGATGACGGAGCACACGTGGAAAGACTGCACGTCAGAGTGTCATCGCGTGTAGTTGGACAAAAGTGCGCGTACACGCGATTGGCCTATGTACGTGTATTTCAGGGGTGCGCGGGCACTTACACACGCAAGTACATCAGCGCACGTGTATTCCGGGGTGCGCGGGAATTTCCACACGCTATTGGCCTGGGTACGTGGATTTCAGGGGTGCGCGGGCACTTACACAGGCGAGTACATCAGCGCACGTGTATTCCGGGGTGCGCGGGAATTTCCACACGCTATTGGCCTGGGTACGTGGATTTCATGGGTGCGCGGAAAGTTTCACACGCTCGCCGACAACACGCGCAAAGAAACACGTACGCCAGTAGGAAGCCGGCATACGTCGACCCGCGACGCATACATTTACGTGCAAAAAACTAACAAGCTCAGACGCCAGGATGAATATACCGTTCCTAGCAGCAGTGGCCGTGGGCTATCAAAGGAGGAGGAGGAGGATAGTCAGGGCCAGAATTTTCACACCCAGAACCAGCCTTTTTGGGATGCCTGATGACTAGGTGTATGGGAGGTACAGGTTTCCACCACACATAATACTGGACCTGGTGAGTGAGTGGGAGGATGACCTCACATCACCCACCCTGTGCTCCCAAGCACTCAGCCCCCTGGAGAAGGTCCTCAATGCACTGCACTTCTTAGCCACTGGATAATTTCAGCGGACAAGTGCCATAGTGGGTGGGGTGTCACAGGCCACGCAGTCACGCTGCCTACACCAGGTCTTGAACATCATCACTGCACGCCCATCAGTCCGCAGGCACATATACCTGCCCAGAACACCTGCAGAAAGGCATGCTGCCGCCATGGATTTTTACGGTGTGGCACGATTCCCCAAAGTGCTAGGTGCCATCGCCTGCACCCATGTGGCTCTACGTCCCCCCAGGGCATCTGAGCACATCTATAGGAACCGCAAGCACTGGCATTCCATCAACGTGCAGGTAGTATGTAATGCCAAGGGAATCATCACCTCAGTATATGCCAACTATCCCGGGTCCACCCACGACAGCTTCATTTACCGAATGTCCACCCTAAGCCGGGACCTAGAAGCTGGGCGGCATGGCGATACATGGCTGCTTGGTGAGTATGAATGCCACTGCACATGCATGCATGTCAGATACTGAGCAAGGTCACAACCCCACCAATGATACCCATCACCACCTCCACAGGGGACAGTGCCTACCCTCTCAGCCCCCACATGATGACGCCAATTCGGAACACCACCACGCCACCCGAGGTAAGATATAACACAGCCCACATTGCAACCCGGGGCATAGTGGAGCGCACATTCGGAGTGCTTAAGTCACGCTTTCGCTCCCTTGACCGTTCTGGCGGGCAGCTGTTATACGCTCCCCCAGTAGTGTGCAGGATCATAGTGGCAGCATGTGTCCTGCACAACGTTGCAACACGCCGGGGCCTGGCCGTGGACATGGTGGTGCCCCCACATCCCCAACCACATGCACGCCCGCTGCGCATGGGAGGGGAAAGGGCACGGGGGGAGGCAGCCCGTACACAGCTAGTGGCTAATTACTTCACATAGAAATCACACCCCTGTGGAGTGCACACTGCCCTGGCACATACCATCTGACAATCAATGATGACTCAACCTGACAATGATCCTGAATGTCTGGAGAATCAACCGTCAAAACCATATCAGCCTGAGATTGTTCACCTGGAAGTGTTTGTTACAATGTGTGCATCCCTACCTACACAGACACCACCAATGCAGTTTCGTGAAAAAACACATTCATGCAGCTAAAATGAATACCCACTTGCAAAATGCAACATGAGGACAGTGCCATGTCACCCAACCCATCCCCAGCACCGCCACATGACACACCATGCCATGTCATGCTATGTGCGGGTAAACAAAGTAATCCCCACAACATGACACAAGAGTCACAAAGTACAGTGTCCCTAATTGAAACTCGCGACACCTGAAATGCTCACAGTAATGCAGGACCAACAACACACTTGAGCAGGTATTTAGCAATAACACTTATCAGCTACTGACCCTCAAAACTACCATTAACATGACATTACGAATGTAAGAAATTAGTAGTCTCACCACCTGGAAATGCATGCACTCCCACCACTTCCAACTGTACAGTGTTGCCGCCATGTAGAGTTGTAGGTGCACTGCTGCCAACATGGACTCCGTCTCCAAAGTAGAGGGCCTTGTGTAGACATGAGGAAAGGACCTGCAAATTAGGAGGTAGACATGGATGATGAGTTACACATCTATGCAACATGCAGTGTACAACACAACAGCAATATGCACTAGGAATGTATACACAGTATTGACTAGACTACCCACACATGTAGTGGGAGTCCAATGTCACCATGTACGTCAATGTCACTTGGGCACACCCTTTGCAAGCCCATGGAAACGGGAAGCAGGAGGGGTGTGTGTGACAAAAACCCAAGCATCTGAACCAAATACATGACAAGCCTGCATGTGCCCAGCCACAATGCAGCGTATGCCCATGAGAGCCACACAAGGCAACACACTGTCCCAAAAAAAAAAAAAAAAAAGAAAGAAAGAAAAAAAAATCAAAAATGGCCATTAATGGGCCCGGGGGGTTGGGGACGCCACCCAGAAGGTCCGAGGACAGGGTGCACACCAAAACCCACCTGTATGGATCTTGCGAAAAAAAAAAACACCTCCATGGGCTCATGGCCCACACGGCTACCTTATTGTGGGAGTATCACTGCTGTCGCTATTCTCACCCTGTGCAGCTGCATCCGGAGGTGGTGGCACTATGGGAGGCAGCCCACGCAAGGCCCTAGTCTGTTCCTCCATGGCTGCAAGCATGCGGGTGTGGTAGGTCTCGTTCTGGAGGATGAGTGTGCGGAGGTCCCCATGCAACAACTCACGGGATGCCCGGACCTCCGCCCTAGTTGCCTGCATCTCAGCTGAGAGCGTACAGGTGAGACGCTCCAGCTGCTGTTCTGTCCTTCGCGTTGTTGAAGCCTCAAGCTCAACAAGAGTCGTCCTGAGGTGAAGGAGTTCCAGCCTCAGGGCTTCCCTGTGGCCCTGGGACTCTATGGAGATGGCTTCCTGCAGAGTCACCAGTGCCGCCCGCCTGTCCCTGTTGGGCGCCAACATGTCCTCCCTGTGTGACTGGCAGATGGAGTCGGTTGCCTGCTGTAGTCGCTCCATAAGCCTTTCGGGGGGGACAATGGAAGTGGCCACCCTATCCATGGCCTGAGCCATCATCTCTGATGATGCTGCCTGTTGGGTTGCCATACCGTAAATGGATTGCTCCCATGCGGTATTGCCAGGTGGGGTACGGCCACCACGTCGGCGGGCACCACACCTGTCTGGGGCAAGGCGAACTGCGCCTTGCTGTGCCGGCACTGCCTGAGGCTGCAGGACTGCATTCCCCCTCTGATCTGCTGGCCCAGGAACAGGATCAGATGTCGCGGAGTGTGACCCTGCATCCGTAACCACCAAAGGCGTACCTGCCAACATTGACATCGCCATTGAGGGTTCTAACCCTGGTGCAGGTGGGTCGGACAGAACAGAATCCCTCCCAGGAACACTCACCTGCGATGGCACGTAGGTCTCATCATCCGAATCGACACCTGAGTACAGCTCGGGGGAGGTGCAGCCAGAGACACCCCTTGAGAGCACGACCTGCAGCAATTGTGGGTTCTCACCCACCACCACACCACGTCCCTCACTGGTGGTCGGTCGGCCCTCAGACCCCTCCTGGGTCTGCACCATCTCCACAACCCCAGCAGTATCAGGTGCGTCTTCCCCTGCAAAGGCATAAAAGAAAACAAATGGAAACAGGCATTAGCACCATGGCACATAATGAGGGCTGAGAAGCAACAGAACCAGTACTTGATTGACACATGTCCCACATGACTAAAACCCTCCCATGCATGCACCCTCACTGCGTATGAAGGGGAGGCAAATGGCACACATTGATGACACCAAGATGGAAGATGAACACATTTTCTGCATGCTGCCTAGCAGTGGCATCACACATTGGCCTGTGATTGCCAGGTGAAATACAAATGCCATCACACAGATGGCATGTACCATTGCTATTGAGTGAAGATGGAGAGGAGGGCAGCAGTTATTCATTCAGTCCAGCTCCCTCATGTAATAGCTTTTCTAATTCAAACAGGTCTGATTTTTCACCTTGAGCTGCCAGTCCAAAATGGTCCGATTGCACAGGGACATGTCTAAACAAATGATATCCAGGTAACAAAGTCACTCCACTTTACCATAGCCATGTCAGACATGTGACTAGAGGACTGAGAAATGCCTAGTAAAAGTGGTGGAATGCAAACAATCTGCCTGAATGAACAGAGAAAAATAAGCAACAATGTTGTGGCAAGGTGACACTTCAAGGGCAACTGGTGTGCTGTTGGGCTAGATGTCTACTGTTGGCAGAAGGGATACTGCTATGGCCAAATGCTGCTGCGCAGAATGTATTGCATGAAGCACATGGGTGACCCAAACAACTCAGGCGCACACACCCTCACCTGGCACACAAACAGAAGCCCTCACACACACACCATGCACATGGATGACACACACATGCATGTGCACTCACCGGACAATGCCTAATAATCTGGCAGATCTCCCACGCCTTGGATCTGTTCCTCCGTGACGTAGGTCCCAGCGACTGACTCATGTGGAGTGAGTTCCATGTCTTCTACTGGAGACCCACCTCCAGTCACTAGAGTAGCGGCATGACTTGAGGCCAGCTTATTCTTTGCCCTGCGCTTTAGGTCATTCCAGCGCTTATAGCAATCATTGGCTGTGCGCCTTACGATTCCAAGGGCACTTACGATGTCCGCAACGGTCTGCCAGTGTGCCTGGCGTTGTGCAGGTGTGGTCTTGGATCCTGCAACAATGACCATTTCGTTATCATGTGCGGACACATACTCGACAAATGCATTCAGTTCTGCATCCGTGAAGCTGGGCTTCCTCGACGGGCCGGACTGTGTAGCCGTGTCTGGGGCATCAGCCTGTGCCGGACGAGCACTCTTCCTCTTCCGCTTGGAAGGTGGTGGTGATCCTGAGTGTCCTACGCCGCTCTGGACACTAGGGGCAGGAGCCCTGGTGGACTCTGTATCAGGAGTGTGGGATTGTACACTCAGCATGGGAGTTGGTGCAGGCATTGGCTCAAGTGTAATGGTGTCAGGGGGAATGTCAGCAGGATGGACTAGGACCCACACTGTCCTGGCTGGGTGTGTGAGAGCTGGGGTGGATGGAGCCGCAGCTGCCTCTGCAGCCTCTCCACTCTGCCTACTTGGGGCAGCAGATGACCTTGCTGCCCCTGATCCACGTGGCCTGATGACACCAACGTGCACCAGCGCACGTGCCATAGGCCTGCTGACCTGGAAGTCAGCCATGGCGTCAGCCAGGTCTGGTGCCACAATGGGCTGGTCCAACAAGGGCTGAGCATGGATGGTGTCAGCCACATCACCCTCAACCAAGGGGGGCGGGGGGGATTATGGGTGCCCTTGACTGGTCCTCCACACATGGGGGGACAGGGTCACCCTGCAAGTAACGACCACGTCCCCTACCGGATCCACCACGGCCACCACTTGTGGCTCGTCCACCTTTGCCACCCTTACGGATTCCTCGCCTCCCAACCATGGCAATGATGTTAATGTGCGTATGGGAGTGGCTGTAAACTATTGTCCTGGGCAATTGGGGGTCAAAGGGGTTGGGTACCAGATGGTAATCGTACCCTAGTACTCTAGCAAGGCTGAATGTGACCCCTGGGGAAGATGACGGGTCACACAACGCACAGGAAGCCCAAAAAAGTGAGATAACGTGCACGCAACCCCTCCTAGACCACGTGTGCGGAAAAATAAACCTGCACTACGCTGTGGCACCCAGTAACACAAGAATGAACGTATGCGTGTCACACGCAGCCTAGAATGACCTCTGAAGGGGTAGGCTACACACGGGGCAAACACAGATGTTAGATACGTGCGTGACTCACCGTCTGCCAGGAAAAAGAGCGTGAAAAAGAAGCACGTGTGCGCGTAGGCAACACCCCCGCCAAAAGAAGAATTGTACGCTATCTGAGGAGACAGGACAACAGTAGAAGGGAACGCTGTTTGAGGGAACAGTCCCAGGAAAATCAGAAAAAGAGAAAAAAGAGAAAAAGCTGTCAGAGGTAACAGGGAGTACGAACTTGAAACGCCGTGAAGTAAATCGCGTGTGAAACGACAAGAAGTACAGATTTCACCCACTCGCTCTCCACGAAAAGCACGTACAAGGAAATGGTGTTCTACACGTACATTTTATGCAGGCCCACACGTCCAGCGTCACTTCCGCGTGTACGCGCTAGGGCCATTTCCACCAATTACATGCTTTGTCACTTCCGCGTGTACGCGCTAGGGCCATTTCCACCAATTACAAGCTTTGTCACTTCCGCGTGTACGCGCTAAGGCCATTTCCACCAATTACACGCTTTGACACTCGGACGTGTCTTTCATTTTTTTAACACGCAACATTTCAAACGTGTGCCATATTCAACGTGCACGTGACTTCATAGACGCGCATACGCTGGTGGCCTTTGGGCCAATGAATGTACAGACGTGTGCTGACGCGCTTACGCGCTAAGGGCCTTTCCTCGAATTACATGCAGACGTGCTGGATTTTCACGTGCAAAATCACTCCGTATCAAGCTGGCCATGCGTTCACACACGGAAGACCACGCTCCTGCCCAGAAGGCCGAATTACTGCCCCCCAGAGCCCTGAGCACGCTCCCACCTGCCATCTGCTGCTGCCTGCTGCCCACGTGCCCTGACATTTGCTGCCTGCACATCAGCCAGGGGTGCTGTTGCTGTGACCACCCCTGCTGGAACCGAAGACTCCCGACTGCTTTTCCATCGCCCCACAGCCCAGCCCCAGGACCCAGTTGCCCACCCACTCCTGCCTCTGGGGTTTCCATGTCGGGCACTGCAACATCTGGCACCAGTGGCAATCCCCGGCCAAGGAGGCAGAGGGGCTCCAGCTTCACTGCCACCGAAGTTGGTGTCCTGGTGGAGCATGTCCTGGGGCAGTATGATGCCCTCTTCGGAAGGTTGCGCGCCGACAAGGAAGGACGGACTCAGATCTGGATGGACATCGTGACTGCCATCAACGTGGAGGAGGTGGCAGTCCGCGACTACGAACGTGTCAGGAAGCGCTGGGAGGACTTCAGGTCCAGGACCGTCAACAAGGCCCGGCGCCTCCTGAAGGCAGCGGATGCTAAGGGGCGCCGGGGCCACTTGTCGGAAGATCAGTTGAGGGTCCTGGAACGCATATCCCCAGCGCTCCACGTCCAGGTCCTTGAGAGGCAGACCCGTCTGGAGTCGAGCGGTAAGTGTACATGCATACTGATTGTAAGCTGTGCGTGGGATGTGCCAGGAGTGTGCAGGTTGAACATGTATTTTTATGTGGGCAAGTAGGGGGGGGTGCACAGGGCCGTGAGGGTGACACATGCGAGGGGTCTCATGTGTGACACATGGATGGTGCTTGTGTGTGTGGGCTTGCATGGCACAGGATGTGGAGGAATGATTGTCAGGTGTGACATGGATGTCGATCGGAACACTGCGACAGTTGGCGGAGGTGTACACATGCATGCAAGTTTGGTGGTGTGTGTGCATGTGTAGTGTACTCCCTGTGTTGCATGTGATGTGTGGATGACCTTTGGCTGCTCATGCTGTTGTATGTGAATGGATGGTGCTGGCTGTTGCAATATGGCTGTGGTATGGCTCATGTGTGCAAGTTGAAATGACATGTGTGTTGGGGATTGTGATGCCATGTCTGAGGTTTACCAATGCCACTCATGTATAACTGTCATGTGTTTATGAGTCCATTGTACAGTGCCCTGATGCCTGTGTTTTCTTTCTCCCTGTCTGCAGCGTCAACTGATGAAGAGGGCGGAGAAGGTGCTGTGGAGCACAGCGGCAGGGGTCGCACCACCAGCCGGAGACGCAAGGCCCGGATCGCCTCCCAGGTCCTGATCTCGTCGGGGAGTGAGGAGTCCAGTGCCGTGTCCCAGGCCGCAGCTGCCGAGGGGAGGTCCAAGAGGCGGAGGTTGGAGTTGGTCTCCTCGGCAGCAGAAGGACCAGCTGGGACCCCACAGGGCCCAACGGAGGAAGATGGCATGGAGTCATCCTGGTTGGTGGGGGGTTTGGAGGAGGAGGAGGCCGTGCAAGCGACAGAGGCGGGGTCTGGAGGTGGGGATTCCACTGGTGCTAGTGGTGCAGTGCAGGATCAGGGACAGGAGGCAGCACAGGCCGCCGCGGAGGTGCCTGTGTGCAATCCGGTCCCTGCTCCTGTCACTGCATCATCTTGCACCAGCGGGGATGCCTACCTCCAGACCCGTTCTCAGGGAGGGGATTGGCTTACAACACCTGGCCTTCCTCTCCCTGCGGATGTGGCTATCCTGCACCAGGTTGAGCCTGTCCAGGGTGGGGTGGCGTTGCGTCAACGGGCCATGCGAGCTGACCTGCAGTATTTTCATGATGAGTCTGCACGTCTTCTCGCATGGCTCGTTGACCGCGTTGACCCACTGGGACAGCTCACCAGGGCTGGATTCCTCCGTTTCCTGGACCTTGTTCCGACCCCCTCCTCCACAGAACCCCCTATGGCCCAGTCGTCCTCCATGCCATCTTCCCACCCATGTGTCACCTGGGTGCCCTGTGGAGCTGCCTCCGACCGTGCGGCCAGGCTGGTGGACAACAGATCCCTGCCACAGTCGGGAGTCAGACGTCCAGCAGGGGTGGCCACATCAACGACTGCACCCCAGCTGGAGGAGGATGTGCAGGCACCATCGGACAGGGCACATGGACAGCAGCAGCTGCAGCAGCAGGAGGCTGTAGGTGGGAGCCACGATAGCTCGGGGCCTTCAACATCGGAGGGGCAGGCATCGGCCGGAGGGCAGGAGGACCCTGGACGGGAAGTGTCTTCCGTGTGGCAGCGGTTGGGCCATGCCATAGATGCGGAGCGGCGGCGGGCGGAAGAGGCGCGGCTCACGATGGTCAGGGCGGAGAACTCCATGCGGAGGGCCCTGAGGCGGGCCGAGTGCCTCGAGGCAATCCGCAGGGAGTTGGAGGTTAACATGTCGGCGTCCCTGCGGACCCTCGGGGCCATGGAACAGTACCGCCTCCGGGACATAGACGAGAAGTTGGATGACCACTGGCCCGGAACACCACTGAGTGAGCCGCTGGACTGGCCCGCCGCCATTGTATATAGTTATTTAGTGATAGGTTTCCTTTATAGTTTATTTTTATTTGGAGTCGACGGACACTGCTCCACCTTTTGTATATAGTTCCATTTTAGATAGGTTTTTTGGTAGGTTTCATTTCTTCTGTTGGGATGATGGACCCTGAATACTTTGTACATAGTTGGACTTTGCATTTGGATATTTTTTTTACTATGAATATTTTTTTCCATGGAGCAATGGTATTCTATTTCTTTTTTCCCTTCATTTCCTTTTTATGGACTTGAACTTTGGAAGAAATTTTTTTGGATTATTATTTATTGATTTTAATTTGAAAAGGGACAGCCAGCTTAATTTTGTTATTTTTTACTTGTGTATTTTGTTTAATTTTGATTGCCATTACTGTTGTTTTTAATACATTATTTTGATTTTTTCACTCTTCAATGTGTGGTTTCATCTCATTGTTTTCATGCATGTCATGATATGGGTTTTCAGGTTCACTTGCAACCATTGTGTGTGAGACACATGTGTTCATTTACATTGTTTCCATTGGAGTAGTATCATGGGCGCATGTAATACTTGGTTGTGTCTTTGGGCTGTGGTGGCTGGCCATGAGGCCCATGCTTGAGGATTGTCAGGGCCTGTGGGCAGGGGGACAAGAGTGGGGGCCTGGTGGAGGCTGCCACTGCACTGCTGGGGGGTGGGGGTGGTGGTAGACATGGGTGGGTGCCTGGTGGAGGCTGCCCCTGCACTGCTGGGGGGTGGGGGTTATGGTAGACATGGGTGGGAGCCTGGTGGGGGCTGCCCATGGTGGCTGGGGGGTGGGGGTGGTGGGAGACATGAGTGGGGGCCTGGTGGAGGCTGCCCCTGCACTGCTGGGGGATGGGGGTGGGTGGGAGACATGAGTGGGGGCCTGGTGGAGGCTGCCCCTGCACTGCTGGGGGGTGGGGGTGGGGGTGGGTGGGAGACATGAGTGGGGGCCTGGTGGAGGCTGCCCCTGCACTGCTGGGGGGTGGGCGTGGTAGTAGACATGGGTGGAAGCCTGGTGGAGGCTGGCCCTGCACTGCTGGGGGTGGTGGTAGACATGGGTGCGAGCCTGGTGGGGACTGCCCATGGTGGCTGGGGGGTGGGGGTGGTGGGAGACATGAGTGGGGGCCTGGTGGAGGCTGCCCCACAGTGCTGGGGGGTGGGGGTGGTGGTAGACATGGGTGGGAGCCTGGTGGGGGCTGCCCATGGTGGCTGGGGGGTGGGGGTGGTGGGAGACATGAGTGGGGGCCTGGTGGAGGCTGCCCCACAGTGCTGGGGGGTGGGGTGGGTGGGAGACATGAGTGGGGGCCTGGTGGAGGCTGCCCCTGCACTGCTGGGGGGTGGGGGTGGGTGGGAGACATGAGTGGGGGCCTGGTGGAGGCTGCCCCTGCACTGCTGGGGGTGGGGGTGGGTGAGAGACATGAGTGGGGGCCTGGTGGAGGCTGCCCCTGCACTGCTGGGGGGTGGCGGTGGTGGTAGACATGGGTGGGAGCACTGCTGGGGGGTGGGGGTGGTGGTAGACATGGGTGGGAGCCTGGTGGGGGGCTGCCCCTGCACTGCTGGGGGGTGGGTGGGAGACATGAGTGGGGGCCTGGTGGAGGCTGCCCCTGCACTGCTGGGGGGTGGGGGTGGGTGGGAGACATGAGTGCGGGCCTGGTGGAGGCTGCCCCTGCACTGCTGGGGGGTAGTGGTAGACATGGGTGGGAGCCTGGTGGGGCCTGCCCATGGTGGCTGGGGGGTGGGGGTGGTGGGAGACATGAGTGGGGGCCTGGTGGAGGCTGCCCCTGCACTGCTGGGGGGTGGGGGTGGGTGGGAGACATGAGTGGGGGCCTGGTGGAGGCTGCCCCTGCACTGCTGGGGGGTGGGGATGGTGGTAGACATGGGTGGGAGCCTGGTGGAGGGTGCCCCACAGTGCTGGGGGGTGGGGTGGGTGGGAGACATGAGTGAGTGCCTGGTGGAGGCTGCCCCTGCACTGCTGGGGGTGGGGGTGGTGGTAGACATGGGTGGGAGCCTGGTGGAGGCTGCCCCACAGTGCTGGGGGGTGGGGGTGGTGGTAGACATGGGTGGGAGCCTGGTGGGGGCTGCCCATGGTGGCTGGGGGGTGGGGGTGGTGGGAGACATGAGTGGGGGCCTGGTGGAGGCTGCCCCACAGTGCTGGGGGGTGGGGTGGGTGGGAGACATGAGTGGGGGCCTGGTGGAGGCTGCCCCTGCACTGCTGGGGGGTGGGGGTGGGTGGGAGACATGAGTGGGGGCCTGGTGGAGGCTGCCCCTGCACTGCTGGGGGTGGGGGTGGGTGAGAGACATGAGTGGGGGCCTGGTGGAGGCTGCCCCTGCACTGCTGGGGGGTGGCGGTGGTGGTAGACATGGGTGGGAGCACTGCTGGGGGGTGGGGGTGGTGGTAGACATGGGTGGGAGCCTGGTGGGGGGCTGCCCCTGCACTGCTGGGGGGTGGGTGGGAGACATGAGTGGGGGCCTGGTGGAGGCTGCCCCTGCACTGCTGGGGGGTGGGGGTGGGTGGGAGACATGAGTGAGGGCCTGGTGGAGGCTGCCCCTGCACTGCTGGGGGGTAGTGGTAGACATGGGTGGGAGCCTGGTGGGGCCTGCCCATGGTGGCTGGGGGGTGGGGGTGGTGGGAGACATGAGTGGGGGCCTGGTGGAGGCTGCCCCTGCACTGCTGGGGGGTGGGGGTGGGTGGGAGACATGAGTGGGGGCCTGGTGGAGGCTGCCCCTGCACTGCTGGGGGGTGGGGATGGTGGTAGACATGGGTGGGAGCCTGGTGGAGGGTGCCCCACAGTGCTGGGGGGTGGGGTGGGTGGGAGACATGAGTGAGTGCCTGGTGGAGGCTGCCCCTGCACTGCTGGGGGTGGGGGTGGTGGTAGACATGGGTGGGAGCCTGGTGGAGGCTGCCCCTGCACTGCTGGGGGGTGGGGGTGGTGGTAGACATGGGTGGGGCCCTGGTGGAGGCTGCCCATGGTGGCTGGGGGGTGGTGGGAGACATGAGTGGGGGCCTGGTGGAGGCTGCCCCACAGTGCTGGGGGGTGGGGTGGGTGGGAGACATGAGTGGGGGCCTGGTGGAGGCTGCCCCTGCACTGCTGGGGGTGGGGGTGATAGGGGACATGAGTGGGGGCCTGGTGGAGTGTGCCCCACACTGCTGGGGGGTTGGGGGCCTGGTGGAGGCTGCCCCTGCACTGCTGGGGTGTGGGGGTGGTGGTAGACATGGGTGGGAGCCTGGTGGGGGCTGCCCATGGTGGCTTGGGGGTGGGGGTGGTGGGAGACATGAGTGGGGGCCTGGTGGAGGCTGCCCCTGCACTGCTGGGGGTGGGGGTGATAGGGGACATGAGTGGGGGCCTGGTGGAGGGTGCCCCACACTGCTGGGGGGGGGTTGGGAGACATGAGTGGGCGCCTGGTGGAGGCTGCCCCTGCACTGCTGGGGGTGGGGGTGATAGGGGACATGAGTGGGGGCCTGGTGGAGGGTACCCCACACTGCTGGGGGGGCGGGTGGTGGGAGACATGAGTGGGGGTCTGGTGGAGGCTGCCCCTGCACTGCTGGGGGGTGGGGGTGGTGGTAGACATGGGTGGGAGCCTGGTGGGGGCTGCCCATGGTGGCTGGGGGGTGGGGGTGGTGGGCGACATGAGTGGGGGCCTGGTGGAGGCTGCCCACAGTGCTGGGGGGTAGGGGTGGTGTTAGACATGGGTGGGAGCCTGGTGGGGGCTGCCCATGGTGGCTGGGGAGTGGGGGTGGTGGGAGACATGAGTTGGGGCCTGGTGAAGGCTGCCCCTGCACTGCTGGGGGTGGGGGTGAGAGGGGACATGAGTGGGGACCTGGTGGAGGGTGCCCCACACTGCTGGGGGGGTGGGGGTGGGAGACATGAGTGGGGGCCTGTTGGAGGCTGCCCCTGCACTGCTGGGGGGTTGGGGTGGTGGTAGACATGGGTGGGAGCCTGGTGGGGGCTGCCCATGGTGGCTGGGGGGTGGGGTGGTGGGAGACATGAGTGGGGGCCTGGTGGAGGCTGCCCCACAGTGCTGGGGGGTGGGGGGGTGGTAGACATGGGTGGGAACCTGGTGGGCGCTGCCCATGGTGGCTGGGGGGTGGGGTGGGTGGGAGACATGAGTGGGGGCCTGGTGGAGGCTGCCCCTGCACTGCTGGGGGGTGGGCGTGGTGGTAGACATGAGTGGGAGCCTGGTGGGGGCTGCCCCTGCACTGCTGGGGGGTGGGGGTGGTGGTAGACATGGGCGGGAGCCTGGTGGAGGCTGCCCCTGCACTGCTGGGGGGTGGGGATGGTGGTAGACATGGGTGGGAGCCTGGTGGAGGGTGCCCCACAGTGCTGGGGTTGGTGGGAGACATGAGTGGGGGCCTGGTGGAGGCTGCCCCTGCACTGCTGGGGGGTGGGGGTGGTGGTAGACATGGGTGGGAGCCTGGTGGAGGCTGCCCCTGCACTGCTGGGGGGTGGGGGTGGTGGTAGACATGGGTGGGGCCCTGGTGGAGGCTGCCCATGGTGGCTGGGGGGTGGGGGTGGTGGGAGACATGAGTGGGGGCCTGGTGGAGGCTGCCCCACAGTGCTGGGGGGTGGGGTGGGTGGGAGACATGAGTGGGGGCCTGGTGGAGGCTGCCCCTGCACTGCTGGGGGTGGGGGTGATAGGGGACATGAGTGGGGGCCTGGTGGAGGGTGCCCCACACTGCTGGGGGGAGGGTGGGGGTGGGAGACATGAGTGGGGGCCTGGTGGAGGCTGCCCCTGCACTGCTGGGGGTGGGGTGATAGGGGACATGAGTGGGGGCCTGGTGGAGGGTGCCCCACAGTGCTGGGGGGTGGGGGTGGTGGTAGACATGGGTGGGAGCCTGGTGGAGGGTGCCCCACAGTGCTGGGGGGTGGGGTGGGTGGGAGACATGAGTGGGGGCCTGGTGGAGGGTGCCCCACACTGCTGGGGCAGGTGTGCAGGGTAGTCCCCTGTTTTGTGGGCTGCCTGCAGGGGCTGTGGAGGGTGTACAGGGAACACCTGTGAGGACCCACCCAGCCTAATCGCGTGTGTAACTTCCCGCGCACCCCTGTAATACACGTACCCAGCCAAATCGCGTGTGATAATTCCCGCGCACCCCTGTAATACACGTACCCAGCCAAATCGCGTGTGATAATTCCCGCGCACCCCTGTAATACACGTACCCAGCCAAATTGCGTGTGATGATTCCCGCGTACCCCTGTAATACACGTACCCTGGCTAATCGAGTGTAAGACTTCACGCGTACCCCTGTGATACACGTACCCTGGCTAATCGCATGTAAAACTTCACGCGTACCCCGTAATACACGTACCCTGCCAAATCGCGTGTGATAATTCCCGCGCACCCCTGTAATACACGTACCCTGGCTAATCGCGTGTAAAACTTCACACGTACCCCTGTAATACACGTACCCTGGCTAATCGAGTTTAAAACTTCACGCGTACCCCTGTAATACACGTACCCTGGCTAATCGCGTGTAAAACTTCCCGCGTACCCCTGTAACACACTTACCCTGGCTAATCACATGTAAAACTTCCCGCGTACCCCTGATATAAACGTTACCCGCTTTGCGTTCCTTGTTTGGCAGCCCTGTAAACTGGTCCAGGGTTAGCGCAGCCCTTTGCGATGATTTAGCGATTTTGATGGCTTTTCCTTGCGCGAGGTTTTAGCGCACGCGCACGCGGACACTCTGCGCCAGCCGCTTGCGACACTTTTCTGCGAAATTCTATGATTTACCCTGATAGTGTTTTTGGAATAAGACGACAATTGGACTACTGTGCTGGAATGGTGAAATTCACTATAAACTCACAGGAAGATCCACAAGAATTTCTAATGTACTTACTACAAGTACTGGAAAACAAAAACATACCTATAAATGAAATCTTTCAGATTTCATACATGTGGAAACATACATGCACTCTCTGCAACAATGTGACACAAGAAGAAATCCCCAATGAATGCTTCATATATATATCAATACCAAATTGTGAATCCATTCCATTTCAGCAACTTGTACAAAATGCAAACCATGGTAGATTATGCTCTACCTGCAATTCAGATAATCGCTCCACGTTAGTAATACAAACACATAGTAAATACGTAATACTAATGCTTCTACGTTACAATGCAGATGGTACCAAAAACAATGTAATAAGTCTTTATAAAATACTAATACTAACATGCTATTTTCTTTTATCACAGAAATGAACAAGAAAAACATGGACTCCCCTTACTAAACCAAATAGTAAGTATAACATGATAAATACAACCATCACAGCATATCACACCCATACTGGCTTATAACATTGATCCTTATAAACTTGTTTTTGACCCAAAGTTATAAGCCACTATGAGTGTCATATGCTGCGGTGCTTGTGGTCAGGGCATAGACTCTTGGGTGCATGGCTTATGAGTGTGATATCCTGCGGTGGTTGTGGCCAGGGCATAGAGTCTTCGGTGCATGGCCAAATGCACCCAACATTCTATACCCTGGCCACAACCACTGCAGCATATCACACTCATAGATTCAAGCATTGCAACCATTTTAATGTCCGCGGACACAAGGAAGTTCCTAGAACACATTCAACTTGCCAGAGGACGATACGGACATCGTCCTCAGGACACCCCCATTTTCTTTATGTACAAACATTTCAGGACACCGCGAGTGTTCTTAGAACACTTTCAGCTTGCCAACGAACAATACAGACAACGTCTTCAGGACACTCCCTGCGAACATTCCAGCACCCCACAACTGTTCTTAGAACACTTTCAACTTGACACCGAATACATTCTGTTTATTTACGAACATTTCAGAGCAGCAGTGTTGTCCGCATACAAATCAAAAACAACAAAAGCATCTAGCACATACAAAAAATACAACATTGAACCTATCTCATATTCCCCCACCCTCCCCAAACACTCTTACACACCAACACACTCCACTAAATACAATGCTTAAACCAAGTTTCACCTCGCTCTCCGCGGTCGTCTGCGAATGCAAGATGTCGGGCACCACCAAAAATCTGACTCGCTCCATGCCCCACTCCGTCCAATGAGCGAACAAGTCGGATGTCCGCGGACATCATGCAAGCCGCTCAGCCAATCAGGGCACTGTCCGCGGAGCGAACCTGGAAGTCCGTCCGCAGAGCGAACGGAGATATCACTAATTTTTTTTCCTTACATTTTGGTCATTTAAGCCCCTGCTCCTGCCGCAAATTTGGTGTAAATCAGTCCAGCGGTTTGGGCTGTAGGCGTGCGTAAAGTTTTTTCCCATTATGTCTATGGGAAAAAACAAAAGTTTTGGGGCCCCCCCTATAACTTTGCCGCCCCTGGACCAAACCTCTCCTTTGCAAAAAAATTCAGATTGGGCCATATACTTTTTTTGCAAAGTTTGGTGAGGATTCGTCCAGAGGGAGCGAAGTTATAAGCCACCCAAAAAATGCTCTTCCTATGGAAACACCAACTTAACCATAACTACATGGACGATACCGCGTCCATGAAATATATAGTGGCCATGTAGTTATGGTTAAGTTGCTGTTTCCATAGGAAGAGCACTTTTTGGGTGGCTTATACCTTCGCTCTCCCTGGACGGATCCTCACCAAACTTTGCAAAAAAAGTATTTGGGTCACGCAAAATTTTTTTGCAAAGTTTGGTGAGGATTCGTCCAGGGGGGGCAAAGTTATAGGGGGGGTCCTAAAACTTTTTTTTTTCCCATAGACTGAATGGGAAATTTTTTTTACTCGCGCCTATAGCCCAAACCGCTGGACGGATTTCCACCAAATTTGGACCAGGAGCAGCAGCTTGATCCCGAAAGCGTGCTTTTGCAAATTTGGTGAAAATCCGTCCAGTAGTTTTTTTTAAAATGACCAAAAAGTAGGCCAAAAAAAATTAGTGATATCTGTGTTCGGTTTGCGGACACACTTTCCTGTTCGCTCCGCGGACAGTGTCCTGATTGGCCAATCGTTTTGCGTGATATTCGCGGACATGCAACGTGTTCGCTGATTGGACGTCGTGGAGCGTGAAGCGCGTCAGATTTTTCAGTAGCGCCCGCCATCTTGGATTCGCGGACGTCCCCGGACAGCGCAGTGAAACTTTGTTCAAAATGTGTATTTTGTAGAGTGTGTTGGTGTGTAGGAGTGTTTGGGGAGGGTGGGAGTGTATGAGATAGGAGGAAAGTTGTGTTTTTTATGTGTTAGACGTTCTTTTTGTGTTCGATTTGTTTGCGGACATCACGGGTGTTCTGAAATGTTCTAAATAAACTGACTAGGGGGTGTTCTAAGGACTCAATATGTGTCCGTTTTGTTCGCAAGCAAAGTGAAACTGTTCTAAGAACACTCGCGGTGTCCGGGGAGTGTTCGTAGGGGGTGTCCTGAGGACGCTGTCCGTATTGTTCTCTGTCAAGTTGAATGTGTTCTAAGAACACCCGCGGTGTCCTGAAATGTTCGCAAATAAACAAAATGGGGGTGTTCTGAAGATGTTTTTGAGAACACTCCCGGTGTCCTGAAATGTTCGTAGGGGGTGTCCTGAGGACGCTGTCCATATTGTTCTCTGTCAAGTTGAATGTGTTCTAAGAACACCCGCGGTGTCCTGAAATGTTCGCAAATAAACAAAATGGGGGTGTTCTGAAGACGCTTCTAAGAACACTCGCGGTGTCCGGGGAATGTTCGTAGGGGGTGTCCTGAGGACACTGTCCGTATTGTTCTCTGTCAAGTTGAATGTGTCCTAAGAACACCCGCGGTGTCCTGAAATGTTCGCAAATAAACAAAATGGGGGTGTTCTGGAGACGCTTCTAAGAACACTTGCGGTGTCCGGGGAGTGTTCGTAGGGGGTGTCCTGAGGACGCTGTCCGTATTGTTCTCTGTCAAGTTGAATGTGTCCTAAGAACACTCGCGGTGTCCTGAAATATTCGCAAATAAACAAGATGATGGTGTTCTGAAGAAGCTTCTAAGAACACTCGCGGTGTCCGGGGAGTGTTCGTAGGGGGTGTCCTGAGGACGCTGTCCGTATTGTTCTCTGTCAAGTTGAATGTGTCCTAAGAACACTCGCGGTGTCCTGAAATGTTCGCAAATAAACAAAATGGGGGTGTTCTGAAGACGCTTCTAAGAACAGTCGCGGTGTCCGGGGAGTGTTCGTAGGGGGTGTCCTGAGGACGCTGTCCGTATTGTTCTCTGTCAAGTTGAATGTGTCCTAAGGACACTCGCAATGTCCTGAAATGTTCGCAAATAAACAAGATGGTGGTGTTCTGAAGACGCTTCTAAGAACACTCCCGGTGTCCTGGAATGTTCGTAGGGGGTGTCCTGAGGACGCTGTCCGTATTGTTCTCTGTCAAGTTGAATGTGTTCTAAGAACACCCGTGGTGTCCTGAAATGTTCACAAATAAACAAAATGGGGGTGTTCTGAAGACGCTTCTAAGAACACTCGCGGTGTCCGGGGAGTGTTCGTAGGGGGTGTCCCGAGGACGCTGTCCGAATTGTTCTCTGTCAAGTTGAATGTGTCCTAAGAACACTCGCGGTGTCCTGAAATGTTCGCAAATAGACAAGATGGTGGTGTTCTGAAGACGCTTCTAAGAACACTTGCGGTGTCCGGGGAGTGTTCGTAGGGGGTGTCCTGAGGACGCTGTCTGTATTGTTCTCTGTCAAGTTGAATGTGTCCTAAGAACACTCGCGGTGTCCTGAAATGTTCGCAAATAAACAAGATGGTGGTGTTCTGAAGAAGCTTCTAAGAACGCTCCCGGTGTCCTGGAATGTTCGTAGGGGGTGTCCTGAGGACGCTGTCCGTATTGTTCTCTGTCAAGTTGAATGTGCCCTAAGAACACTCGCGGTGTCCTGAAATGTTTGCAAATAAACAAGATGGTGGTGTTCTGAAGACGCTTCTCAGAACACTCGCGGTGTCCGGGGAGTGTTCGTAGGGGGTGTACTGAGGACGCTGTCCGTATTGTTCTCTGTCAAGTTGAATGTGTTCTAAGAACACCCGCGGTGTCCTGAAATGTTCGCAAATAAACAAAATGGGGGTGTTCTGAAGACGTTTTTGAGAATACTCCCGGTGTCCTGGAATGTTCGTAGGGGGTGTCCTTAGGATGCTGTCCGTATTGTTCGTTGTTAAGTTGAAAGTGTTCTAAGAACTATCGCGTTGTTCTGAAATGTTCGTAGGGGGTGTCCTGAAAACGGTGTCCGTATTGTTCGCTGGCAAGTTCAAAGTGTTCTAAGAACACTCACATTGTTCGTGGACATTAAAAGTTTCCCATAGATCATAGTTGAAATGTTTGACTCTATGGATGTGATATGCTGCGGTGGTTGTTGCCAGGGCATAGAGTCTTGGGTGCATGGCCATTTGGCCATGCACCCAAGACTCTATGACCTGGCAACAACCACAGCAGCATATCACATTCATATTTGCTTATAACTTTGCTTATAACTTTGGGTGAAAAATAAATATATAAGGAACAAAGGTATTAGATACTATGGATGTGATATGCTGCTATGGTTGTCCTTATTATTGTATACTTACTGTTTGGTCTAGTAATGGGAGTCCATGTTTTTCTTCTTCATTTCTGTGATAAAAGAAAATAGCATGTTAGTATTAGTATTTTGTAATGACTTATTACATTGTATAAGCAATATACTTTTTTTTTTACCCTCATATTTAGTAGAGTACAAATCAGAGTACTGTGCAATTTGCTCAGTTTCTGTATTTGTTGCTAAAATCATTGGGTCTGTGGGAGAAAAAAAAATCCATGTTGGAAAAAAAAAAAACCCTTTTTCTGTTATGCTACAGTTTGTTTGTTTGTTTTCAGTGTTCACTTGTTGTTTCTGGCTAATGCTTTATACTTTGCTTTGTTGTATTTTTTTGGAGCAGTAACAGATTCTTCATTTGTTTTGATATTATAAAATTTTGGAGCAGTTACATACCAATTCGTGTATTCTAACTGTCTATTTTTTTAATATATTTTAGTGGTTTTGATTTATCTATTTGGATATTGTTAAATTTTGGGACAGTTAGATACCAATTGGCGTATTCTAACTGTGTATTTTTTGGCCTAATTTAGTGGTATTCATTTATCTGATTAGTTTTTGTAGAATCTTTGAGCTGTTAGATAGCTTTTGGAGTATTCTAACAGTTTATATTATTTTAACACAAATGTATAATTTTGGGACAGTTAGATACCAATTGGCGTATTCTAACTGTGTATTTTTGGTCTAATTTAGTGGTATTCATTTATCTGATTAGTTGTTGTAGAATCTTTGAGCAGTTAGATAGCTTTTGGAGTATTCTAACAGTTTATATTTTTTTAACACAAATTTACTTAAAGGTTTAAATACAGTTTATTTATCAAATTTTGGTTTTAAGAACATCAAATAAGCGTTTGTAAGATTTGCTGGTAATCTCTGCTTTAGAGTAATGGTACTATCATTACATTCAAACCATCCACATTTCTTTTTTATATATGCAGTGTAGTGCCCTGAATTGGCTCCTGCGTGGTAGATTATACCTATTGTTGTGAAGGTTTTCCTACCAAGTGATATTTGACCATGTGTGAATCCAGTCAGCTTGCAGTTGTTTTTGGTACCATCTGCATTGTAACGTAGAAGCATTAGTATTACGTATTTACTATGGGTTTGTATTACTAACGTGGAGCGATTATCTGAATTGCAGGTCGAACATAATCTACCATGGTTTGCATTTTGTACAAGTTTCTGAAATGGAACGGATTCACAATTAGGTATTGATATATACACAAAGCGTTCATTGGGGATTTGTTCTTGTGTCACATTGTTGCAGAGAGTGCATGTATGTTTCCACATGTATGAACTCTGGAAGATTTATAGGTATGTTTTTGTTTTCCAGTACTAATAGTAAGTACATTAGAAATTCTTGTGGATCTTCCTGTGAGTTTATGAGTGAATTTCACCATTCCAGCACAGTAGTCCAATTGTTGTCTTATTCCATAAACACTGTTGTCAGGATTATTTGCTGCATTTCTGTGAAGTACTAACATTTGCAAACACAATGGGTCTGGACTGTGTAAGTAAATGTTCTCAACAATTGGTGGTAATTGAAATAGAATATTCATTGCTACATTTGCGTAGCAACTTACACCAACTATATTTGAGAGCTTAAATGGACCAGGTAGTTCTGTATCTGACTGCTTTTTTTGGAGTTTGTCTTCCTTCTTTGAAGAAGTACCTGGTTTACTTTCCCTAATTGATTATTTTTTGCTTGTGGCACTTGATGAAGTATTACTTTCTTTTACTCTCTTTGGAGGATTTGCAGTGATATCCTGTTGCTTTTCTGTTTGATTTATTTTTCTTTTATAATGTTTTACTTTTTGTGGAACAGAATATGTGTTTAAATGGGGAGTGTATACTGAAGTCTATTGTATTCTAAAATGCAAGGAATATCAGCGTTTATTTTACTTGCATCAAAGTTGATTAGAAATAGACCGTCAAGTGTATGTAAGCATGATAGTGCTATGTAGCTCATGCCTTCTTTAAAGACTGAGTTACCAATGTCTATCATTTCTTTGTCTAGGGTAAGACCTTGTGATTTATGAATGGTGACTGTGTATGCAAGAGTTAGAGAAAAGTGTTCTCTGCGTACATACATGTCTTTGAAGAGAAGGAATCGAGCTGTTGAGCGTCCTATTCTTTTTACTTCTGAAAGTATGTCAAAGAGAATATTGACAAACTGAATTTTGTTGTCACGTGGGTATGTTTGAAAGCCAACAACTGTACCCAGTGCTCCATTAACTAGTCCTTGGTCCACGTCAAGATTACGTTTCAGCATTACTCTGCAATTTAAGGATCATTTTAATATCTTTTTCAAGCCTGCTGTGTTTGAGATTGATTTTTCTAAACTATTTAGCCTTGTTGTGGCTTGGTCACACATGGGTAGTGTCATTCCATGTACATCTAGCTTGTCTGTGGTGCCAATTTCCATTACTGGTTGCATTTCTTTACTTAACATTATTTCATTGAATTTGAAACAGCTTGCAAGACTTGGCATTAAGGCTATACAATTGACATTTTTGTGGGCTAATTGTTCCATAACATTTGTAGCACATGTATTATGACCATAAAGTGCATTAATGTGCCGGGTTTAAAATATTGCTTCTGCTTCTTTAGAAAGTATACCAACTCTGATACTTTATAAGATGTTGGCTTAAGTGAGATCTGCTGATTGGCGCATGTTTTCTGTTAATTCTCTGTATTGGAAATGTTGCCAAAGGTTGACATTTCCAATGCTGCCAACAGTTTTACGGCAGAGTTTGTGTCCTAATGTTTTAAAAATAGGTTCACCTTTTACTGGTGTCAATTGAAGAAGATCTCCGAAAACAATAATGTGATTTCCTGCAAAGTGCTCTTCATAGTTTGTTTTGAGTACTTCTTGTAATCTGAGGTGAATCAAAGCCAACATTAGGTTGGACACCATACTCACTTCATCTATTAGTAGCATTTTCATTTGTTTTAATACTCTGCGTAGTTCCATTGCAGCTTCTGCAGAAAGTTTGTAATAATCTAATTTGTTTTGGTGTTTTACTGGCAGGAGTAGTAATTTGTGTAAAGGGACACCACCTATGTTGTAGGCAGCTAATCCTGTGGGGGCAGTGACAACAGCTGACAGTTTGTTGTTTGTCAATTGTTGAAGGAACTTACTGATGATTTTAATTAGGAATGTTTTGCCAGAACCAGCTTCACCACTGACATACAATAGTATAGGTTTGTAATTTTGACAAGTGCATTCTTTGTATTCATTTTGTACACCATGTGCAATTTCTTTTGTTACTTCTTGAAAAATGCTACGTTGCTCATTGTTTAGCTTTGATTGTAGTATAGTTAAGTGTTCTTTATCTTCATAATGACACATGGGGCCTCATCATGAGTTGGGCTGTAGCCCTTAAATGCGGTGGTAACGGTATTACAGCCGCATTTAAGGGCTGGCCCTATCACGAGTTGGGCGCTAAATGGGCTGTTTTACCTCTAGCCTTTCTCTGGAGGTGAAAATCCCCTGTTTTCGGCTGTATTACCGCCGGCTGTATTAGCCCGAATAATTAGCACTGAAAATGCCCCATTGAATCCAATGGACCCAATGGGGAATGGGGATTTACCGTTAACACCCAACTCGTGATCCGGCGGTAATACAGTCGGACCGGTCGGTGCTAGGGCTATTACAGTCAGCGGTATTACAGCCGGGAATACAGCCCAACTCGTGATGAGGCCCATGGTGTTTTCTACTTCTATCATAGCTAATTCTGCCTCATTTGTTATTAGTGGGTCTCCCAGTGGTTCTTGGCTTCATGTGACAGAAGGTTGACTACTGTCAGGAGTGTCCTTATCTAGTTGGGCCTGGAGTTCTACTTCGTGTTGCTGTTCATTGTGCAACATTGTTTTGTACTATGCAAAGTTTACATCAGTTATACTGCTTTCATTTGCTTTGAAAGCGTCTTCATATGAGTTATAGTTATCTAGTATTTCTTCATCTTTTCTCCATGGTTTAAAGAGTTGTAGCAGGGACATGTAATATACTTCTTTATGTTGAGGAGTCTTTCATGACAATTTGATATGATTAATTAAATTTGGTTTGGTGAGTTTTACTGAGCTGCCTTCACAGTGTGTCACTTTGTATTTAAGGTTTTGTTCATCAGGTTTTATATTATGTTTGTATGTGTAGTTTTGGGCTAAAGTGGTATTCCTGTTTGGGTAGTATGTGTCCAATAAATTGTTTTTTAAAATGTCTTGGCTGTTGCGATCATGTTTGGCTATTGTTTCTATATCTTCGCATGATTTTAGAACTATTTTTTCTAGATTTAGCTGGACCAAGACTTAGCCTTACTATATTTTCAGATTTACCATACAATGCAGTACCAGTTAATCGATCAGCTGCTTCATAGGATCCACATTCTCTATGGGACAGCATTTTTATGCCCAAGCTGTATAATTTCTGAGACACTGTTTTATCTGAGGACAGGTCATTCCAGAGGTCTTGGAGCTCTGTCTTTTCTGATTTGGTTAAGTATTCTGTGACATATCGTACAACTGCAGTAGAATTGTCTGCAATGTACTGCACATCTATGTTTGCATTCCATAAGTGGGCAATGATTGCATTGTAATCATTGATATATTTTTCTTCTTCTTTTCTTTTTATGTAATATGTATTTTTAGGTGACTTACCTTTAACACTATGTCTAACTGAAGACATGAGGTTGTTCACTTGACCTGTATTTGTAACTGGTCTAGGGAAACCAAATCGGCATTTGGTGTAGTATTTCCCTTTGTTTTTGTATTTGCGACGACAGTATTTGCCACATTTGTGTCTTTGTAATTGTACAATTTTTGCATGAAGATCACTATTTCTGGATTCTGATGGAATTTCGCAAGTGACATATTTTTCAATAAACTGTAAAACAGCGGCATCACTGTCTTGACCAAATTTAGGAGCATCTTTAATCCATAAAAGCATGTGGACATGTGGTGCTCCTCTGGCTTGGTATTCTTTTCTCCAAAAGAAGTGTTGCACTTCTCCAAGGGGAGGAACAGTTTTATCACAAATAAAATATAGCATAGCAATAAAGCGATGGTGTAAATATCTTGAAACATTAACAGGATCCTGAGAACAAAGTTCTCCAGGTGTTAGTATATCTATGTTTGTTTTGTTTTCGTTTGATATGCGTATGAAAGCATGTAAATCTTCCCATGCATATTCTGCACAACTTAATGTAACAAACCAAGTGGGTGGGCCAAGGTTTCTGATCATACAACGTACATCTCCATGAAGTCGAAACCAGTACTCTTTAGTACCAGGCATATTTGCTAATAGATTTGTAAGATTTGCTTGTAAAACCTCATCTTTTTGTTGAAATTTTTGTAATAATTGTGTAGTTGTCATTTTTGAAAGTGTGATCCTGATTTTAATATGTGTGCAACTCCGTAACATAAAGTTGCTAGTTCACTTTCAAAGAGGAGGTGGAATATGTATTTCACATTTTGTAAAAATCTGGGATCTTCAGAATACATTCATAATGAGCGATATTCTGATGCTGATATTTGAATAGGTCTATCATCGAATCTTCCTCCTTTGCCAGTAGGAAAGAGTACAGGAAAAGCATGTGCTTCTATACTTTTCTCCCATATGCTGATTGGTGATCCTTTTGTTTGACGCATTTGGTACGTTTCCAGTGCATCGTCTATGGTGTCATTAGAGTGCAATGGATGAATTGTATAATGGTCTAAAGTGTTTGATATTGTAGCAGGATCTAGGAGCTCAAAATGACCAGCTTCTTGTGTCTCTTGAATTATTTCAGATGTATCTTTCAAGTTTTCTTCAATATTGATTTCTTTGTAATATTCATTATTCTCTTTAAGATATTGCAGGGCTTCTCTAACTTTATGTAAATGTACCAGGTGTTGCCAATTTTTTTGTCTTTTGTTGGTACTGCATTTACCAAGATAAATAAAGATTGTTGCATTGGACGTTGCACTCCTAGAGTGTGCACATTTTATTTTAGATATAATGGTAAATACTGTACTTTTCCACGAATACCTTTCACTAATTCAGAGGGAGGTAATTTTGCAGTCTTTGGTTGAAGGCGTATTATTGCTTGAAATGGGTGCACTGTTTGAATTATGATGCTCTCATATAAATTAAGTTGTTGAAGGGGTTTTGGTAGTGGATATAATTCCAAGTTATTTGTGATAGCACGTGAAGGAGTTTGGTTGTTGTCAAGTTTTGTAGTGTATTAACTGCAAAGTATTATGGGGTCAGTTATTTCGTATTTGTTTTCTGCTATAAGGTAGAGAGCTAATTCAAACCATTTAGAATCTTCATTGTCTTCTATTTTGTATGATAGGTCATCAGTTTTTGTGTTACTTTTATAAAAAGTTCTGCGGCAACATACACACACGTGGTTTGGTACTTCAGCTGAAGTACTTTCAAAATTTAGTATTTCTTTTTTGTATGTGTGTAGTGAAAGGTTGCCATGTGCAGAATTGTTACGAAGTTGGTTTACAGCTAATTTATCTTGTAAGTGGGTTTCACTTCCAAAATATTTTGTCTGGATATAGTCGATTTCTTCTAGTAGGTCTTTTGCTGTACCATGTAGCAGAATGTTATTTAAATTGGCTAGTGCTAAAGCAGGACTTTTAGCATAGTACAGTTTATAAACTAGATTTCTTATACTTGCATGATGTGTTGATATCATTTTGATATCATGGAAGGTTGTTTTGCAAGTAGGTCCTGTAATGCAGGCCAATGAATGTCCTTGTAGTCCCGTGTACTTGCGTACTGGACGAGCATCCATATTTTGCAGTAGTTTAATTTTGATTTTGTCTTTGCTTTTCACATATTGATTGAGGAATTGGCGTAAAGACTTGAACATTTTTTTGAGAATGTTACACATTGACGTGCATGGCCATTTGCACACTAGATGTTCTGATTCAGTTGAATGGAGCGGTAAATCTACGTTTTCAGGGCATATTTTTGTAAGGAGTACTTCTTGTTCCTATATGGTATTATTAACTTTTTTATAACCTCGACCACTGCTATGTATGGCAATTGTATTTGTTTGCTTTTGTTTGTACGCTTCTTCATTAAAGTATGGTTCTGTGCTTGTAGTGTGACTCCATTCACCTCCACAGATATTTAAGAAGTTATTTCTGTTGACATTTCATTTATTGAGAAGTCTTTTTTGTAATTTAGTTATTAGTTTTGTTAGTGGTTTCATTCTGTTTAACACTAAAATAAATAACTTTCTTTTGAGAAGAATTGCACTGTCTATCAACGCTTCTAAGATTACTTGAAGGACTTTGTGACAGAACATTTTGGCTAAAATACTTTTCTTGGTATGCTTACTTTGTACTATATCAAGATTTATAGAAGAAGTTTTATTTGTAGTGATAGTTGATTTTCTGTTAATTGTTTTTTGGGTTGTTTTACTTTTTGATAGAGGAGGCAAAGTTTTTGAACTAGAAACTTCTTTTGTTTCACTACATGACTGTATTAGCTGTTGTGTTTCAACTTTTCTTTACAAATTCTGCTATAGATGGATGTTTATGTTGGAGACTTTTCTTTTCATTTGCTCTACTTCTGCGTTCCTTTCTATGGAGTTGCTTTTTGGTAGGCATTCTTTAGGGTCTGTTGAAAAAAATACAGAAGGTATGGGTTGGGGTGTTCTGCAATGCATGTGTGTTGTGTGCATGCGTGTTTGAGTAAGATGATTAAGATGTATGTAATGGTGTGTGATTGTGCATTGGGAAGTACAACTACTAGGGATGGGTATTCTTGAATTAATGTGTTTCTAAATTGGGGTTCAGATGACAGAAAAAAGTAAGCCAGTGGTGTGGAGAAGTATAAATAGTATATCTAAAGCTATACAATTAAAACAGTTATTTGTTCTACAACATCTAAATTCTAGCGGCTTAGTAGGGTAATTTATGTGTCGAAAAATAGGAATTTGTGGGCCATTCTGCCAGTAAATCACTGTTTAAGATGGGGGGATTTTTGGTCAGAATGGTGCAGAATCTCTATTTTTTGGCACAGAAATAGCATGAATTATCCTTACAGTGTGTTTGAGTAATAATTCAAATATTATGGTAACATTCTACTTACTTTTTTTCTAAAATGAGCAGTTTGCTTCTTAGTTGTTCTTTGTACTTCAAATTCGGCTGCTTCTTTTCAGGAGAATGGTCTTCACTGCAATTGTAAAAGAAAGAAATTAGTAATTTGGTTTGTATATAGCACTGTTTTTAATTTTAATTTAGACATAGATTTTTAAAATTGAAATGCTCAGCGTCTTCCTCAAAAACATTCAAACTATCTTATGACTAACTGTAGGAAAGAAAATATCTTTACTATGGCTTGTGAAATTCATATACCACTGAATACCACTATTCCTGTAATTAAGCTTTTCCACGTAATAGTGAGTCAATGTCATAGCCTGCTTGTCCTATATAAATGTAAGTAATTATATAAATTAAAAAAATTAAAACCAATTATGTGTTTGTACAAATATTATTGTTTGAGATTTGATCATAGAGTGTGCATTTAATTTTGTTTGATTATATGTAGTCTATATATTTTATTTAAAAAATGTTAGTTTAACATTATTTGCGTGTGTGTGTGTATGAAGAAATTAAATGGTATAAAGGTTTGTAAGTCACAGTTCATTTTAGGACAATGAAAAAATTATCGTAGATTCATTTTACAGATTATACAAGGTAAAAATCGGTTAGAAAATGTGTTCATGTACTGTATAGAAAATATGCATACCTGTAGTTTGTGTTCATGCATATGGATATTGATGAAGCTGCAAGTAGAAATCTTGGAGACTTGGTATGTGACTTGTACTCCGAGAGATTCACCGTACATTTGCAGTGCTGATCTATGATGATGTAGTTACATGTAGAGGTCTTGGATTTGATTGGTGGATGGTCATGTGATTTCTTAGCTACATCCAATGAGGGAATGGCACAGAGAGTGAAGTGGAAATGGTAGAAGGGCTGTCCATGTTACGATATGTTCGCGGACATGGCGGTAGTTCTAGGACACCGCGTATTACATCCGGGGAATTTGGGGTGGGGAGGCATGCAAATGAGATTGAATGTAGCAAGGTATTGGTCAGTAAAGTTTAGTGAGTGTGTTGTGCTAGGAGAGGTTTTCTCATATTCTTTTTGCTGAGAGAAGAACAGATAGCTATGGCTGAGTGTTTCAAAAAACAGATTGTGTGGATTTTGGGATACTCGTGGATACATTGGTTGAAGGTGCATGCAGAAAGCTGTGGAGTATCTATAGATCTTGGATTCGCACATGTCGAAGTGCACTGGCATGGAGTGTGTGGAATGAAGTGGTTGGACTTGCTATCTCTGTGCAACTTTGAAGATAGAGGAACATCCAGACATAATTGTAATTCATTGTGGAGGGAACAGTTTAGGACATGTGTCTGGAATTTCTTTGCAATTTGCAATGAAAGAAGGACCAAAGTAATTTTTTCATGGATTGCGCAGAGACAAATGTGGCTTCGTTCTTTCTCATGTGGTCCACAAATGGAGAAAGCAAGGCGTAATGTTAATAAGGCTGTTTGTGCCTTCCTAAGAGATTTTGGCATGTCCTCTTTTCACAATGAAAATATTATGTTTCGTAGTACATACATTTTTTGCAGAGATGGAGTCCATCTTACTTATGCTGGCAATCAGATTTTTCTGAGAAATGTACAAAATGCATTGCGACCTTTTTTTAGAAATACAGCATCCATTTTGAAGTAGGTGTTAAGTATTTATAATTTTTAACATACAAACACCTCCCAAAGGCTCTTTTCAGAGCCAACACTTTCTCCCAGAAAAAAATGCAATGGTTGCAATAGGGTAGTACCCCAATTTTTTTTATGTTCGTGAACTGTCCGCGGACTTTCAAGAAATACAAAGGGCCCTGCTTTATTTATTTTCACTTCTATTTTTTAACTGTGAAAGGCGGCTCTGAAAAGAGCCTTATTTTTGTTGATTTTTGTTATTTTGTATTTTTTTGGTTTTTTATACACGACACACTAGTAGAGGAGGGGAAAGGAGGGTAAAGGGGGGGACACCAACCACAGGGATAAGAAAGGGCGAGCTGAGAGAGGAAGATGTAGAGTGGGTTTTATTTGGGTAGTGAGCAGGTCTTCTCGTGCTGTGAGACAATAGTCTCAAAAGCTTTCCGAAGTCGCTCCCCCTGCAGAGTACTGTGTCACAGTACATACATACAACTGTAACCCTCGAAAGGTAAGGGTCATCAGAATTCTGTATGGCCTGTGAGGCAGCTTGAGGAAGACGCTGTCCCACAGAGGTGTTCCTTGTGGTGACAGGATCAGAAACGGAGGATGAAGTAGAGGCAATCAACCTACTACGCTCTTCGGAAGGTACAACCTGGCGAATGGCCCCAGTGTGGAATGAGTTGAGGTGTTGCTTCATGGTAGTGGTCCCAAAGCTGTACGAACCATGCCTCCGGCGACTGAGTACCCTTTTGCACTCATTGCAGGTGACGTGGTTAGCACGAGCCTTAGGACCATTCCCATGAATGGTAAACAACCGCCACACCCAAGAATCACGCCTAGGGCGGGTAGTAGGGATTTCCTCTACCTCATTCTCGTCATCCTCTTCTTCCTCCTCTATATCCTCACTCCTGTTGCCCTCTTCAGGCCCTTGGGGAGATGGTGGTGGTGGAGGGGGTGGGGGTGGTGCTGAGGCAGATGTGGCAATATGGAGCCATGGATGTCATCGGCTTGGAGATGGAAATCTCAAAATCTGCAAAGTATGCAGCAAAATGCTGTGTGCTCTGTGGAATAGCCAGAAACACAATGAGAATGAGCTCTAGGGCGTGGTCTTTTATAGGGCTGCTTGTACGCGGTTCGTGGACATGCGTGCCGTCCGCAAGACAGATCGAACACCAAAAAGGGTTAAAAAAGTCACAAAAACTATGTCGAAACTTAGGATTAGTATGTGGGAATTGTGGTATGGTGAGTTTTTAATGAGAAATATTGTGGATTACTTGGAAATGTACTTTTAAACTGTTCGGGGATACAAATATTGTCCGTATTCAGAACACGCGATCAGCCTGGGCACGGTCACATAATTGCTTCGTGAGCATGTTCGCTAAGGAAGCGGACATCCGCAGGACACCCAATGTATGGACATTGACTTTGCGAATGCGTGTTGATGTTCTACGGACAGTGTTCGGGTCCTGAAATAATTAAAAGTGTGTCACACGTAAAATGAACAGTTACGGACAGCCGTTTGTTCTTAGCACAGTTTAACTTACTTGCGCACAATACGGACAGACATAGCGTCCCCCGCACACCTCCATTTTCATTTATTTACAAACAATTCAGGACACCACAAGTGTTCTTAGAACAGTTTCAACTTGCTAGCGAACACTACAAACAGGCATAGTGTTCTTATGGACACCTCCATTTTCGTTTATTTACGAACATTTTAGGACACTACGAGTGTTCTTAGAACAGTTTCAACTTGCATGAGAACATTACAGACAGATACGACCCAGGCGGTAAGTTACCGCCTGGGCCGTGACTTTACCACCATGGCGTAAACTACGTTTACGCCATGGTGGTTGGCGGACTTACCGCCCCATTCCGAGGTCGGCGGGGCGGTAAGTCCCCAATCCCCATTTACCCTTCCCCATTCCCATTTTTGCCCCATAGGGCATAATGGGAGTGGGGAAGGCGTTAATTACGCCACCGTAAATTACGGTGGCGTAATTAACTCCATGGTCCCTTAGCGCCATGGATTTTAACACCTGCTAAAAGCAGGTGTTAAAAGCGCCATGGCGCTAAGGGACCTCGTAATTGGCGGTAAGGGGTCGGCGCAGCTAACGCTGGCGCTAACCCCTTACCGCCAGGGTCGTAATGAGGCCCATAGTGTCCTCAGGACACTAACATTTTCGTCTATTTACGAACATTTCCAAACAACCGCGCTGTCCATGGACACCTTCATTGGTTTTAACAAAAAAAACTGAAACTAATTACAACACAATATAAAAAAGTAACTTTATTATTATTTATTTGACATATATTAACAATTTATGACTGAGAAGGTGGGGCAGAAACGGAAACAAAAACAGGAGAATTAGTGATTTCAACATAATTGGGATCAGGTGAAAAAGGGATGGAAATGTCATCAAAACGTTTTGGTCCATGGAGAGGGTTTGGGGTTAAATGAGTGGGATATGTTGAGGGGGGACAAGTACAGGTGGGACAATGGTATCTTGTTGTTAGTTTTAAGTGATCTTCCACAAAGTTTTTTAAATTGGTAAAATTTCGCATAAGTTGCTCCATTTTTTCGTTTATGTGTTCCAGAGTGTTATCCACCGCTTCTTTTTGTGTAGCAGTTTCAATTTTTGTATGGTCTGTACAAAAAAAAAGTATATGTTAAATATATACAAAATAATATTTATTAATTGGTTTATATAGTAAAGTGTGTACCATTAGGTGCACTATCTTCTGACATTTCCTCTCATGGGAAATGCTCCTCTAGCCACTCCAGAGTACTCCACATTTCTGTGAGAAAACAAAAAAGTAATATATTTTTTTTTATCTAATACAGAAAGTTTATAAATATATGAGTAAAATGAAGTGCACTTACTATTTCAGGTAAGATATGTGATGAGTAGTCTGTACGTCTGGTCTTGCTCTTAGTTGTGGAGTGTCGGTGAGGTAATTATGTTGGCCACTTTATCTTCTTTTGGTATATTCCATTTTAGAACATATTGTATTTAAATGAATGGTTAGTGTGTACATATATGGGTTACATTTCTTAAATATTACTACATATACTTTGTATGTGTGCTGCTTTGTGAATTTGTTAAATGTTCCTATGTTATGATATAACAATTACACATACCCCCCAGAGTTTTTAGGTGGTGGTACTGTTGTCCGAACATGGCCGCGGACAGTCACATTCAGTAGAAAGGGTTCAGTATGTTCCATATTACATGTACATAAAGTCAAAGTTATTATTGTTAAGTTGTGCTACTAAAAAGCTATGAAATTCAGTAAACAAACTTTGTTAAAGGGACGTTATGGTTAAGTTGCGCTACTAAAAACCTATCAAATTCAGTAAAAAAACTTTGTTAAAGGGACGTTATGGTTCCAAGTAAAACCGAAAACCCCCTGAAATTCGCCAGTTATGATAAGCTAAGCAACCATAACTCGCGCCACCACCGTGCACTGCTAAGACTAACATCCAGGACATCAAAGATGACATCACAAATGTCATTGATGACATCACTGATGACATCACATGTGCATTTACCTTTCATGAAAAGTCTTTACAGGGGTTTCTTATTGTAATGTTAATAAAAACAAGTGTCAAGGATCATTGGACTAAATATCAAGGGCTAATTAGTCCATCCAGTATACTAAGGTGCTCATGTAGAAACATAGGCATTGTGTGCAGCATACATGATGGAGGTTCAATATTCATAAGCTTGCCATATTGACTAGTGAAATGATAACTGTTTTCTTATTAGACTTTTGCATACTGTGAAACATGTGATAAGTAGATAATAAAACCCACTTACTACATAATTGCATTATTATAGACAAAATACAAAGAGACAACACCACATACAAATATGAGTATATAATAGGAAATTAAAGTAAGAAAAAAACAGCAGTAGTAGCAAAAAGTGTTCATAACCTAACTGATTACCTTTATGCAGAGAAATGATTGCTCTGTTTCAAAGCTCCTACTTATCCTATGTATATATATCGCATGATGTGACTGGACCCTAAGGAAAGTAATGTGAATACAAGTTATAAAAATAGGTGCATATACAGGGAAAGTACAGTAATAAAAAAACAACAGAACTGTTAGAACGTGCTGATAACTCTACTGATAATTTTAATGCACAGAAAGGATTGCTGTCTTTCATGCTTGTGTCTTCCCCTATGTATATATTTCATATGATATGACTGGACCCTAAGGGAATTATTGTAAGAACATACTTGAAGGATAAGTTTACAAATATCCTACCTTTTCCACTTTTAATTCCTGACTGTTACTGAAGAAAACCATGTGGCCTAGATATGTCAGTAAAGGAAAAAAGAGGGAGCCAGACATGTGATGTCATCTTTGATGTCCTGGGTGTTTTAGCATTGCACGGTGGTGGCGCGAGTTATGGTTGCTTAGCTTACCATAACTGGCGAATTTCTGGGGTTTTTCGGTTTTACTTGGAACCATAACGTCCCTTTAACAAAGCTTTTTTACTGAATCTGATAGGTTTTTAGTAGCACAACTTAATCATAACGTCCCTTTAACAAAGTTGTTTTACTGAATTACATTGCCACGGGAGTGGCCATGTAGTTATGGTTAAGTTGGTGTTTCCATAGGAAGAGCACTTTTTGGGCGGCTTATAACTTCGCTCTCCCTGGACGAATCCTCACCAAACTTTGCAAAAAAAGGTTTTTGGGTCCAGGGGGGGCAAAATTATAGGGGGGGTCCCAAAACCTTTTTTTTCCCATAGACTGAATGGGAAAAAAATGTTGCTCGTGTCTACAGCCCAAACCGCTGGACGGATTTTCACCAAATTTGGACCAGGAGCAGCGGCTTGGTCCCGAAAGCGTGCTTTTGCAAATTTGGTGAATATCCGTCCAGTAGTTTTTTTAAAAATGACCAAAAAGCAGGTACAAAAAAAATTAGTGATATCTGTTTTCGATCCGCGGACAGTGTCCTGATTGGTCAATCGGCTTGCGTGATGTCTGCGGACATGCGACGTGTTCGCTGATTGGACGGCGTGGAGCGTGAAGCGCGTCAGATTTTCAGTAGCGCCCGCCATCTGGGATTTGCAGACGTCCGCGGACAGCGCGGTGAAACTTTGTTCAAAATTTGTATTTAGTACAGTGTGTTGGTGTGTAGGAGTGTTTGGGGAGGGTGGGAGTGTATGAGATAGGATGAAAGTTGGGTTTTTTATGTGTCAGACGTTCTTTTTGTGTTCGATTTGTCTGCGGACATCACAGGTGTTCTGAAATGTTCTAAATAAACTGAATGGGGGGTGTTCTGAGGAAATAATATGTGTCCGTTTTGTTCGCAAGCAAGCTGAAACTGTTCTAAGAACACTCGCGGTGTCCTGAAATGTTCGCAAATAAACAAAATGGGGGTGTCCTGAGGACGCTGTCCGTATTGTTCGTTGTCAAGTTGAATGTGTTCTAAGAACACTCGTGGTGTCCTGAAATGTTCGCAAATACACAAAATGGGGGTGTTCTGAAGACGTTGTCGAACACTCGCTGTGTCCTGAAATGTTCGCAAATATGAATGGTGGGTTGTGGCTGGCAAGTTGAATGTGTTCTAAAAACACTTGCAGTGTCCTGAAATGTTTGCAAATAAACAAAATGGGGGTGTCCTGAGGACGCTGTCCGTATTGTTCTCTGTCAAGTTGAATGTGTTCTAAGAACACTCGCGGTGTCCTGAAATGTTCGCAAATAAACAAGATGGTGGTGTTCTGAAGCCGCTTCTAAGAACACTTGCAGTGTCCTGAAATGTTTGCAAATAAACAAAATGGGGGTGTCCTGAGGACGGTGTCTGTATTGTTCTCTGTCAAGTTGAATGTGTTCTAAGAACACTCGCGGTGTTCTGAAATGTTTGCACATAAACAAGATGGTGGTGTTCTGAAGACACTTCTAAGAACACTTGCTGTGGCCTGAAATGTTCGCAAATAAACAAAATGGTGGTGTTCTGAGGACGCAGTCCGTATTGTTCTCTGTCACATTGAATGTGTTCTAAGAACACTTGCGGTGTCCTGAAATGTTCGCAAATAAACAAAATGGGGGTGTTCTGAAGACATTTCTAAGAACACTCGCGGTGTCTGGGGAATGTTCGTAGGGGTGTCCTGAGGACGCTGTCCGTATTGTTCTGTGTCAAGTTGAATGTGTTCTAAGAGCACTTGCGCTGTCCTGAAATGTTCGCAAATATGAATGGGGGGTTGTGGCTGGCAAGTTGAATGTGTTCTTAGAACACTCGCAGTGTCCTGAAATGTTCGCAAATAAACAAAATGGGGGTGTCCTGAGGACGCTGTCCGTATTGTTCGATGTCAAGTTGAATGTGTTCTAAGAACACTCGCGGTGTCCTGAAATGTTCGTAAATAAACAAGATGGTGGTGTTCTGAAGATGCTTCTAAGAACACTCGCGGTGTCCTGAAATGTTCGCAAATAAACAAAATGGGGGTGTCCTGAGGATGCTGTCCGTATTGTTCTCTGTCAAGTTGAATGTGTTCTAAGAACACTCGCGGTGTCCTGAAATGTTCGCAAATAAACAAAATGGTGGTGTTCTGAAGATGTTTCTAAGAACACTCGCGGTGTCCTGGAATGTTCATAGGGGGTGTCCTGAAGGCGTAGTCCGTATTGTTCGCTGGCAAGTTGAATGTGTTCTAAGAACACTCGCAGTGTCCTGAAATGTTCGCAAATACACAAAATGGGGGTGTTCTGAAGACGTTGTCGAACATTCGCTGTGTCCTGAAATGTTCGCAAATATGAATGGGGGGTTGTGGCTGGCAAGTTGAATGTGTTCTAAAAACACTCGCGGTGTCCTGAAATGTTCGCAAATAAACAAAATGGGGGTGTTCTGAAGACGTTTCTAAGAACACTCGCGGTATCCGGGGAATGTTCGTAGGGGGTGTCCTGAGGACGCTGTTCGTAGTGTTCTCTGTCAAGTTGAATGTGTTCTAAGAACACTCGCGGTGTCCTTAAATGTTTGCAAATACACAAAATGGGGGTGTTCTGAAGACGTTGCCAAACACTCGCTGTGTCCTGAAATGTTCGCAAATATGAATGGGGGGTTATGGCTGGCAAGTTGAATGTGTTCTAAGAACACTCGCGGTGTCCTGAAATGTTTGCAAATAAACAAAATGGGGGTGTCCTGAGGACGCTGTCCGTATTGTTCTCTGTCAAGTTGAATGTGTTCTAAGAACATTCGCAGTGTCCTGAAATGTTCGCAAATAAACAAGATGGTGGTGTTCTGAAGACGCTTCTTAGAACACTCGCAGTGTCCTGAAATGTTTGCAAATAAAAAAAATGGGGGTGTCGGGAGGACGCTGTCCGTATTGTTCTCTGTCAAGTTGAATGTGTTCTAAGAACACTCGTGGTGTCCTGAAATGTTCGCAAATAAACAAAATGGTATGTTCTGAAGACGCTTCTAAGAACACTCGCGGTGTCCTGAAATGTTCGCAAATAAACAAAATGGGGGTGTCCTGAGGACGCTGTCCGTATTGTTCTCTGTCAAGTTGAATGTGTTCTAAGAACACTTGCGGTGTCCTGGAATGTTCGTAGGGGGTGTCCGGAAGGCATAGTCCGTATTGTTCGCTGGCAAGTTGAATGTGTTCTAAGAACACTCGCGGTGTCCTGAAATGTTTGCAAATAAACTAAATGGTGGTGTTCTGAAGACGCTTCTAAGAACACTTGCGGTGTCCTGAAATGTTCGCAAATAAACAAAATGGGGGTATCCTGAGGACACTGTCCGTATTGTTCTCTGTCAAGTTGAATGTGTTCTAAGAACACTCGCGGTGTCCTGAAATCTTTGCAAATAAACAAAATGGTGGTGTTCTGAAGACATTTCTAAGAACACTCGCGGTGTCCTGGAATGTTCGTAGGGGGTGTCCTGAAGGCGTAGTCCGTATTGTTCGCTAGCAAGTTGAATGTGTTCTAAGAACACTTGCAGTGTCCTGAAATGTTCGCAAATAAACAAAATGGGGGTGTCCTGAGGACGCTGTCCGTATTGTTCTCCGTCAAGTTGAATGTGTTCCAAGAACTCTCGCGTTGTTCTGAAATGGTCATAGGGGGTGTCCTGAAGATGCTGTTTGTATTGTTAGATGGCAAGTTGAATGTGTTCTTAGAACACTCGCGGTGTGGTGAAATGTTCGCAAATAAACGAAATGGGGGTTTTCTGAGGACACTGTCCGTATTGTTCGTTATCAAGTTGAAAGTGTTCTAAGAACTATCGCGTTGTTCTGAAATGTTCGTAGGTGGTGTCCTGAAAACGCTGTCCGTATTGTTCGCTGGCAAGTTGAAAGTGTTCTAAGAACACTCATAATGTCCGCGGAAATTAAAAGTTTCCATAGACCATAGTTGAAAAGTTTGACTCTATGGATGTGATATGCTGCGGTGGTTGTGGTCAGGGCATAGAGTCTTGGGTGCATGGCCATTTGGCCATGCACCTAAGACTCTATGCCCTGGCCACAACCACCGCAGCATATAACATTCATATTTGCTTATAACTTTAGGTGAAAAACAAATGTATACGGAACAAAGGTATTAGATACTATGGATGTGATATACTGTGATGGTTCTCCTTATTATTGTATACTTACTGTTTGGTCTAGTAACCGGAGTCGTCGTATTTCTTGTTAATTTCTGTGATAAAAGAAAATAGCATGTTAGTATTAGTATTTTGTAATGACTTATTACATTGTATAATCAACATACTTTTTTTTTTTGACCCTCATATTTAGTAGATTACAAATCAGAGTACTGTGCAATTTGTATTTGTTGCTAAAATCATTGGGTCTGTGGGAGAAAAAGAAAATCCATGTTGGATTAAAAAAAAACCCTTTTTCTGTTATGCTACAGTTTATTTGTTTGTTTTCAGTGTTCACTTGTTGTTTCTGGCTAATGCTTTATACTTTGGCTTGTTGCATTTTTTTGGAGCAGTAACATATTATTTATTTGTTTGGATATTATAAACTTTTGGAGTAGTTAGATACCAATTGGCGTATTCTAACTGTCTATTTTTTTGATATATTTTAGTGGTATTGATTTATCTATTTGGATATTGTTAAATTTTGGGACAGTTAGATACCAATTGGCGTATTCTAACTGTGTATTTTTTGGTCTAATTTAGTGGTATTCATTTATCTGATTAGTTGTTGTAGAATCTTTGAGCAGTTAGATAGCTTTTGGAGTATTCTAACAGTTTATATTTTTTAACACAAGTTTACTTAGGGTTTAAATACAGTTTAGTTATCAAATTTTGGTTTTAAGAACATCAAATAAGCGTTTGTAAGATTTTCTGGTAATCTCTGCTTTAGAGTAATGGTACTATCATTACATACAAACCATCCACATTTCTTTTTTATATATGCAGTGTAGTGCCCTGAATTGGTCGTGGCTCTTGCGTGATATATTATACCTATTGTTGTAAAGGTTTTCTTACCAAATGATATTTGACCATGTGTGAATCCAGTCAGCTTGCAGTTGTTTTTGGTACCATCTGCATTGTAACTTAGAAGCATTAGTATTATGTATTTACTATGTGTTTGTATTACTAACGTGGAGTGATTATCTGAATTGCAGGTAGAGCATAATATACCATGGTTTGCATTTTGTACAAGTCGCTGAAATGGAATGGATTCACAATTTGGTATTGATATATATATATATATATATATATATATATATATGAAGCGTTCATTGGGGATTTCTTCTTGTGTCACATTGTTGCAGAGAGTGCATGTATGTTTCCACATGTAAGAAATCTGAAAGATTTCATTTATAGGTATGTTTTTGTTTTCCAGTACTTGTAGTGAGTACATTAGAAATTCTTGTGGATCTTCCTGTGAGTTTATAGTGAATTTCACCATTCCAGCACAGTAGTCCAATTGTTGTATTATTCCATAAACACTATATGTGTTGTCAGGATTGTTTGCTGCATTTCTGTGAAGTAGTAACATTTGCAAACACAATGGGTATGTACTGTCGAAGTAAATGTTGTCAACAATGGTGGTAATTGAAATAGAATGTTCATTGCTACATTTGCGTAGCAATTTACACAAACTATATTTGAGAATTTAAATGGTCAGGTAGTTCTGTATCTAACTGCTTTTTTGGAGTTTGTCTTCCTTCTTTAAAGAAGTACCTGGTTTACGTTCCCTAATTGATTCTTTTTTGCTTGTGGTACTTGATGAAGTATTAGTTTCTTTTACTCTCTTTGGAGGATTTGCAGTGACATCCTGTTGCATTTCTGTTTGATTTATTTTTCTTTTATAACGTTTTACTTTTTGTGGAACAGAATATGTGTATAGGTGGGGGGTGTATAGTGAGCGAAGTATATTGTATTCTAAAATGCAAGGAATATCAGCGTTTATTTTACTTGCATCAAAGTTGATTAGAAATAGACAGTCAAGTGTACGTAAGCGTGATAGTGCTATGTAGCTCATTCCTTCTTTAAAGACTGTGTTACCAATATCTATCATTGCTTTGTCTAGGGTAAGACCTTGTGATTTATGAATCGTGACTGCGTATGCAAGAGTTAGAGAAAATTGTTCTCTGCGTACATACATATCTTTGAAGAGAAGGAATCTAGCTGTTGAGCGTCCTATCCTTTTTACTTCTGAAAGTTTGTCAAAGAGTATATTGACAAACTGAATTTTGTTGTCGCGTGGGTATGTTTGAAAGCCAACAACTGTAACCAGTGCTCCATTAACTAGTCCTTGTTCCACTTCAAGGTTACGTTTAAGCATTACTCTGCAATTTAAGGATAATTTTAATATCTTTTCTAAGCCTGCTGTGTTTGAGATTGATTTTTCTAAACTATTTAGTCTTGTTGTGGCTTGGTCAGACATGGGTAGTGTCATACCATGTACATCTAGTTTGTCTGTGGCGCTAATTTCCATGATTGGTTGCATTTCTTTACTTAGCATGATTTCATTGAATTTGAAACAGCTTGCAAGAGTTGGCATTAAGGCCATACCATTGACATTTTTGTGGGCTAATTGTTCCATAACATCTGTAGCACATGCATTATCGCCATAAAGTGCATTAATGTGCCGGGTTTTCAATATTGCTTCTGCTTCTTTAGAAAGTATACCAACTCTGATACTTTTTAAAATGTTGGCATAAGTGAGATCTGCAGATTGCCGCATGTTTTCTGTTAATTCTCTGTATTGGAAATGTTGCCAAAGGTTGACATTTCCAATGCTGCCAACAGTTTTACGGCAGAGTTTGTGTCCTAATGTTTTAAAAATAGGTTTACCTTTTACTGGTGTTAATGGAAGCAGATCTCCAAAAACAATAATGTGTTTTCCTGCAAAGAGCTCTTCATAGTCTGTTGTGAGTACTTCTTGTAATCTGAGGTGAATCAAAGCTAACATTAGGTTGGAGACCATGCTCACTTCATCTATTAGTAGCATTTTCTTTTGTTTCAATACTCTGCGTAGTTCCATTGCAGCTTCTGCAGAAAGTTTGTAATAGTCTAATTTGTTCTGGTGTTCTACTGGTTATAGTAGTAATCGGTGTAATGTAACACCACCTATGTTGTAGGCAGCTAAACCTGTGGGGGCAGTGACAACAGCTGACAGTTTGTTGTTTGTCAATTGTTGAAGGAACTTATAATGATTTTGATTAGGAATGTTTTGCCAGAACGCGGTTCACCACTGACGTACAGTAGTATAGGTTTATAATTATGGCAGGAACATTCTTTATTTTCATTTTTTACACCATGTGCAAATAGTTTTGTTACTTCTTGAAAAATGCTACGTTGCTCATTGTTTAGTTTTGATTGTAGTATAGTTAAGTCTTCTTTATCTTCATACTGACACATGGTGTTTTCTACTTCTATCATAGATAATTCTGCCTCATTTATTATTAGTGGTTCTCCCAGTGGTTCTTGGCTTCCTGTTACAGAAAGTTGACTACTGTCAGGAGTGTCCTTATCTAGTTGGGCTTGGAGTTCTTCTTCGTGTTGCTGTTCATTGTGCAACATTGTTTTGTACTGTGTAAAGTTTACATCAGTTATAGTGTTTTCATTTGCTTTGAAAGCATCCTCATATGAGTCATAGTTATCTAGTATTTGTTCTTCTTTTCTCCATGGTTTGAAGAGTTGTAGCAGGGACATTTAATATACTTCTTTATGTTGAGGAGACAATTTGATATGATTCATTAAATTTGGTTTAGTGAGTTTAACTAAGCTGCCTTCACAGTTTGTCACTCTATATTTACCTTTTTTTCCTCAGGTTTCATATTATTTTTGTATGTGTAGTTTTGGGCTATGTGGTATAGACACATGTTTTCCAAAGTATTACTTCTGTTTGGGTAGTATGTGTCCAGTAAATTGTTTTTTAAAATGTCTTGGCTGTTGGGATCACGTTTGGCTATTGTTTCTATATCTTCGCATGATTTTAGAACTCTTTTTCTTGATTTAGCTGGACCAAGACTTAACCATACTATATTTTCAGATTTACCATACAATGCAGTACCAGTTAAACGATCAGCTGCTTCATATGATCCACATTCTCCATGGGTGAGCATTTTTATGCCCAAGCTGTATAATTTCTGAGACACTGTTTTATCTGATGACAGGTAATTCCAGAGGTCTTGGAGCTCTGTCTTTTCTGCTTTAGTTAAGTATGCTGTGACATATCGTGCAACTGCAGTAGAATTGTCTGCAATGTACTGCACATCTATGTTTGCATTCCATAAGTGGGCAATGATTGCATTATAATCATTGATATATTTTTCTTCTTCTTTTCTTTTTATGTAATATGTATTTTTAGATGACTTACCTTTAACACTATGTCTAAGACATGAGGTTGTTCCCTAGACCTGTATTTGTAACTGGTCTAGGGAAACCAAACCGGCATTTGGTGTAGTATTTCCCTTTGTTTTTGTATTTGCGACGACAATATTTTCCACATTTGTGTCTTTGAAATTGTAAAATTTGTGCATGAAGATCACTATTTGTGGCTTCTGATGGAATTTCACAAGTGACATATTTTTCAATAAACTGTAAAACAGTGGCATCACTGTCTTGACCAAATTTAGGAGCATCTTTAATCCATAAAAGCATGTGGATATGTGGTGCTCCTCTGGCTTGGTATTCTTTTCTCCAAAGAAGTGTTGCACTTCTCCAAGGGGAGGAACAGTTTTATTACAAATAAAATGTAGCATAGCAATGAAGCAATGGTGAAATATCTTGAAACATTAACAGGATCCAAAGAACAAAGTTATCCAGGTGTTAGTATATCTATGTTTGTTTTGTTTTTATTTGATATGCGTAGGAAATCATGTAAATCTTCCCATGCATATTCTGCACAGCTTAATGTAACAAACCAAGTGGGTGGGCCAAGGTTTCTGATCATACAACGTACACCTCCATGAGTCCGAAACCAGTACTCTTTAGTACCATGCATATTTGCTAATAGATTTGTAATATTTGATTGTAAAATCTCATCCTTTTGTTGCACTTTTTCTAATAATTGTGTAGCTGTCATATTTTGAAAGTGTGATCCTGATTTTAATATGTGTGAAACTCTGTAACATAAAGTTGCTAGTTCACTTTCAAAGAGTAGGTGGAATATGTATTCCACATTTTGTCTAAATCTTGGATCTTCAGAATACATCCGTAATGAGCGGTATTCTGAAGCTGATATTTGAATAGTTCTATCATCATACCTTCCTCCTTTGCCAGTAGGAAAGTGTAGAGGACAAGCACGTGCTTCTATAATTTTTTTCCCATATGCTGATTGGCGATCCTTTTGTTTGACGCATTTGGTATGTTTCCAGTACATCTTCTATGGTGTCATTAGAGTGCAAAGGATGAATTGTATAATGGTCTAAAGTATTTGATATTGTAGCAGGATCCAGTAGCTCAAATTGACCAGCTTCTTGTGTTTCTTGAATTATTTCAGTTGTATCTTTCAAGTTTTCTTCAATATTAATTTCTTTGTAATATTCATTATTCTCTTTAAGATATTGGAAGGCTTGTCTAACTTTATGTAAATCTACCAGCTGTTGTCATATTTTTTTGTCTTTTGCAGGTACTCCATTTACTAAGATAATTAAATATTGCTGCATTGGACGTTGCACTCCTAGAGTATGGCAATTTTCTTTTAGATCTAATGGTAAATAAACTACTTTTCCACAAATGCCTTTTACCAATTCAGAGGGAGGTAATTTTACTGTTTTTGGTTGAAGGCATGTTATTGCTTGAAATGGGTGCACTGTTTGAATTATGATGCTCTCATATAAATTAAGTTGTTGTAGGAGTTTTGGTAGTAGGTATTTGTGATAGCACGTGAAGGAGTTTGGTTGTTGTTAAGCTTTGTAGTGCAGTAACTGCAAAGTATTAAGGGGTCACTTATTTCATATTTGTTTTCTGCTACAAGGTAGAGAGCTAATTCAAACCATTTAGAATCTTCATTGTCCTCTATTTTATATATGTCTACAGTTTTCTTGTTACGTTTATAAAAAGTTCTGCGCCAACATACACATACATGGTTTGGTACTTCAGGTGATGTACTTTTAAATGTTAGTATTTCTTTTTTGTATGTGTTTAGCAAAAGGTTGCCATGTGTAGAATTGTTGCTAATTTGGTTTAAAGCTATTTCATTCTGTAAATGGCTTTCACTTCCAAAATATTTTTTCTGGATATAGTCAATTTCTTGAAGTAGGTCTTTTGCTGTACCATGTAGAAGAATGTTATTTAAATTTGCTAGTTCTAAAGCAGGACTTTTAGCATAGTACAGTTTATAGATTAGATTTCTTATAGTTGAATGATGTGTTGATATTCTTTTGATATCATGGAAGGTGGTTTTACAAGTAGGTCCTGTAATACAGGCCAATGAATGTCCTTGTAGTCCTGTGTATTTGCACACTGGACAGGTATCCATATTTTGCAGTAGTTTTAATTTTGATTTTGTCTTTGCTTTTTACATATTGATTGAGGAATTGGCGTAAAGACTTGAAAAATTGTTTAGGAATGTTACATATTGACGTGCATGGCCATTTGTACACTCGACTTTCTGATTGAGTTGAATGGAGGGGTCATTCTAAGTTTTCAGGGCATATTTTTGTAAGGAGTACTTCTTGTTCCATTTTGGTATTATTAACTTTTTCATAACCTCGACCACTGCTATGTATGGCAATTGTATGTGTTTGCTTTTGTTTGTACGCTTCTTCATTAAAGTATGGTTCTGTGCTCGTAGTGTGACTCATTCACCTACGCAGATACTTAACAAGTTCTTTCTGTTGACATTTCGTTTATTGAGAAGTCTTTTTTGTAATTTAGTTATTAGTTTTGTTAGTGTTTTCATTTTGTTTAACACTAAAATAAATAACTTTCTTTTGAGAAGAATCTATCAACGCTTCTAAAATTAATTTCCAACGATAGGTTTTAAGCATTGAATCTGATTTCTCTGCTGTTTTTATAAGATTTTGAAGGACTTTGTGATGGTACATTTTGGCTAAAATATTTTTCTTGGTATGCTTACTTTGCACTATATTAAAATTTAAAGAAGTAGTTTTATCTGTAGTGATAGCTGATTTTCTGTTAATTGTTTTTCGGTTTGTTTTACATTTTGATAGAGAAGGCAAAGTTTTTGTACTTGAAACTTCTTGTGTTTCACTAAATGACTGTATTAGCTGTTTTGTTTGAATTTCTTTTAAAAATTCTGCTAGAGATGGATGCTTATGTTGGACACTTTTATTTTCATTTGCTCTACTTCGGCGTTGCTTTCTACGGACTTGACTTTTGGTAGGCATTCTTTAGGGTCTGTTGAAAAAAATAAAGAAGGTATGGGTTGGGGTGGTGTGCAATGTATGTGTGCTGTGTGCATGAGTGTTTGAGTAAGATGATGTATGTAATGGTGTCTGATTGTGCATTGGGAACTACAACTAGTAGGGATGTGTATTCTTCAATTAATATGTTACTAAACTCAGGTTCAGATGACAGAAACAAATAAGCTAGTGGTGTTGAGAAGTACAAATAGTAAATCTAATGTATACAATAAAAACAGTTGTTTGTTCTATAATATGAGAATTCTAGCGGTTGAATTTGGTAATTTGTGTGTCCAAAAGTAGGAATTTGTGCGCCATTCTGGCTGTAAATCGCTGTTTAAGACATGGGGATTTTTGGACAGAATGGGGCACAATCTCTATTTTTAGGCACATAAATAGCATGAATTAACTTTACAGTATGTTTGAGTAATAATACAAATATTATTATTAGTATGGTGATTTTCTACTTACTTTTTTTCTAAAATGAGCAGTTTAATTCTTAGTTCTTCTTTGTTCTTGAAATTCGGCTGCTTCTTTTCAGGAGAATGGTCTTCACTGCAATTGTAAAATAAACAAATTAGTAATTTTGTTTGTATATAGCATTGTTTTTAATTTAGATATTGATTTCTTTAATTGAAATCCTCAGCGCCTTCCTTAAAACCATCATTAAATATATCTTATTCAGATAAGATATGTTGCATCAGTTCAATACATATGATATGTTCTTAATGAACAAATTGTATTGCAATGAGTAACTGTAACAAACAAAATATCTTTAGTATGTCTTGTGAAATTCATAATGTACCACTGAATATACCACCATTTCTGTAACTAAGCTGTTCTAGGTAATAGTGCCTTAATGTCATGCTTAAATTAAAGTAATCAAATAAATAAATACATTTAATTATATAAGTTTTATTTTTTGAGATTGGAACATAGAGTGTGCATGCATGCAATTTTGTTTGAATATACGTAGTCTATAAATTTCATTTAAAAAAATGTTAGTTTAATATGATTTGATAGTGTGTGTATAAAGAAAGTAAATAGTATAAAGGTTTATAAGTGATAGTTGATTTTAGGAAATTGGAAAAAAGACAGTAGATTCATTTTACAGATTACACAAGCTAAAAGTCAGTTTGAAAATGTGTTCATGTACTGTACAGAAAATATGCATACCTGTAGTTTTTGTTCATGCATATGGATATGCATGGAGCTGCAAGTAGAAATCTTGGAGACTTGTACAGTATTTCTTGTAGATGGTGCTTGCCAATGATATGACACTTGTACTCAGAGAGATTCACAGTACATTTGCAGTGCTGATCTATGATGATGCAGTTAGATGTAGAGGTCTTGAATGTGATTGGTGCATGGTCATGTGATTTCTTAGCTACATCCAATGAGGGAATGGCACAGAGAGTGAAGTGGAAATGGTAGAAGGGCTGTTCATGTTACAATATGTCCGCGGACATGGCGGTAGTTCGCAGACATGGGGAGTTACATCTGGGGATTTTTGGGTTCAGAAGTCATGCAAATGAGAATGTGCAGTGAAAGGGATTGGTCAGGAAAAGTTTAGTGGGTGTGTTGTGCCAGGAGAGAGTTTCTCAGATACTCTTTTTGCTGAGAGAACAACAGATAGCTATGGCTGTGTGTTTCAGATAACAGATTGTTTGGATTTTGGGAGGTTCGTGGATACATTGGTTGAAGGTGCATGCAGAAAGCTGTGGAGTAGCTGTAGATCTTGGATTTCCACATGTGGACGTACACTGGCATGGAGTACGTGGAATGAAGTGGTTGGACTTGCTACCTCCCTGTGCTACTTTGGAAACAAAGCAACATCCAGACATAATTGTAATTCATTGTGGAGGTAACAGTTTAGGACATGTGTCTGGAATGTCTTTGCAATTTGCTATGAAAGAAGGACTTGAGAAAGTCATGGACATGTTTCCTAATTCTCAAGTAATATATTCACGGATTGTGCAGAGACACATGTGGCTTCGTTCTTCTTCATTTGGTCCACAAATGGAAAAAGCAAGGCGCAATGTTAATAAGGCTGTTTGTGCATTTCTAACAGATTTTGGCATGTCCTCTTTTCACAATGAAAATATTATGTTTCGTAGTACATACATTTTTCACAGAGATGGAGTCCATTTTACTTATGCTGGTAATCAGATTTTTCTGAGAAATGTTCAAAATGCATTGCAACCTTTTTTAGAAATACAGCATCCATTTTGAAGTAGGTGTTAAGTATTTACAATTTTTGACATACAAACACCTCCCAAAGGCTCTTTTCAGAGCCACCACTTCCTCCCAGAGAAAAATGCAATGGTAACAATAGGGTAGCACCCCAATTATTTTAATGTTCACGAACTGTCCGCGGACTTTCAAGAAATACAAAGGGCCCTGCTTTATTTATCTTCACTTCTATTTTTTAACTGTGGAAGGCGGCTCTGAAAAGAGCCTTATTTTTTTTTGATTTTTGTAATTTTGTATTTTATTTTGGTTTTTTAGACACGACACACTAAGAGAGGAGGGGAAAGGAGGGTAAAGGGGGGACACCAACCAAAGGGATAAGAAAGGGCCAGCTGAGAGAGGAAGATGTAGAGTGGGTCTTATTTGGGTATTTGTATTTGTATTTTGTTTATTTATAACGCGCAAACCATCAGGGTGCAATTTGTACAAAGTTGCAGAAAAAAAATACAGACAATAAAATTACATTACAAAATTTACAGTAACACCATATTAAATCATCTTTCTAATTACATATATTACAAAGATTACAGAGCCACTAGGAATAAACAGAGGTTATACTTTAGGGAGTACAATAACAGTACAACGGTAGCAGGCCAGAAATAGTATCAGAGGAAGCGGACCAAAGTATGTGAAGCAGACGCCAAGCATGTCTTATTGCTGATCAAAGAGCCAAGATTTGGTTTTGGTCTTAAAGGTGTTGAAAGAATCTTCAGCTCTGTTAGTGGCAGGGAGGGTGTTCCATAGTTTACAGGCTAGGATATGGAAGCTGGTGCCCCCCCGCTTTTTGAAGCTTAAACCTGGGGATCGATAGACAATGGGCCTCATTACGACCCTGGCGGTAAGGGGTTAACGCCAGCGTTAGCTGCGCCGACCCCTTACCGCCAATTACGAGGTCCCTTAGCGCCATGGCGCTTTTAACACCTGCTTTTAGCAGGTGTTAAAATCCATGGCGCTAAGGGACCATGGAGTTAATTACGCCACCGTAATTTACGGTGGCGTAATTAACGCCTTCCCCACTCCCATTATGCCCTATGGGGCAAAAATGGGAATGGGGAAGGGTAAATGGGGATTGGGGACTTACCGCCCCGCCGACCTCGGAATGGGGCGGTAAGTCCGCCAACCACCATGGCGTAAACGTAGTTTACGCCATGGTGGTAAAGTCACGGCCCAGGCGGTAACTTACCGCCTGGGTCGTAATGAGGCCCAATGAGTCTGGGCAGTTCTTAGTGGTCGGGTGGTAGAGTGGCGAGATAACCGACTACAGAGATAGATCGGGGCTTTGTTGGCCAGGCATTTGTGCGTTAGGGCAAGTGTTTTTAAGGAGATTCTCTGTTTGGCTTCTGAAATGGGGTGGTTGCGGGGGATGTTCAAGGCCGCACGAATGGCATTATTCTGGGTAGTTTGGAGTTTGCTCAGGTTCTTTTGGCTGGCACCTAAGTAAAGAGCACTGCAATAATCAATTTTTGCCATGATGAGGGTTCTAGCTAGTGTGACACTGTTGGGGGTGGTAAGAAATGGTCTGCAGGCTGCTATAAGTTTGCACGTGTAAGCAGAGGCAGACCTAACTGCGTTTATTTGTCTGGATAAGGATAGGGAGGAGTCAAGGTAAAAGCCTAACGTTTTGGTGTCTTTTGAGACTCGTATGGTATTACCGTCTATGGTGAATGACTGATAGGACGGCACCAGTTTGCTCAGGCGTTGTGCGGTACCCAGGATAAGGAGCTCCGTCCTATCGTCATTTAGACATAGCTGGTGTTGGGCCATCCAGGCTTCGATGATCAGGTAGATGTCATTGATGGCCTTGGTGTCAGCTAGATAATCACCTGAGATGGGAATGAGTATCTGGGTGTTATCCGCATAGTTAGTGTAGGAGACACCCAGATAGTCAAGCACATCGAAGAATGGTTTCGTAAAGATGTTGTAAAGTGTAGGTGACACGCAAGAACCCTGAGGTACGCCGCAGTGTATAGGGGAGGGGTCCGCGGCTGCGGATGGTGCAAAGACCCTCATGGATCTGTTGCTCAAAAAAGATTTGATCCATGCCGCAGCGGAGGAGGAGAAGTTGGCAGCAGAGTGGAGGTGCCGGCAAAGGATCTGGTGGTTGACCAAATCAAATGCGGCGGAGAGGTTGAGGAGTAATAGCATTGCTAATTTGCCCTTGTCCTTCAATACTTCGATCTAGGTTTTTAGGTCTATTAGAGCAGTTTCGGTCCCGTGTCTGGGCCGAAATCCGGATTGTCGTAGACCTAGCAGATTGTTGGATTCCAAGTAGTTTTGGATCTGAATGTAAGCTGCGCGGTCCAGTATTTTAAGCAAAAACGGTACTGTAGTGATCGGTCGGAAGTTGGTAGGTATACTTGGGTCAAGGGAAGGTTTTTTGAGTAATGGGATCACCCATGCGTCCTTAAGGTTGTCCGGGACAATACCTGTTTTAAAGGAGGAGTTGATGAAGGCCGTAATGAATGGAGCTAGATCATGGGCAGAGTCCTTAATGATGGGAGCTGGGCAAGGGTCGTCTTGGCAGTTAGATGGTTTAATTCTCCGGATGATATTTTCTACCTCAGTAACAGTGAGTGGTGAGAAGGTGAAAGGTATGGTGTTAGCAGTGTCTAAAGGGGGGGACCAAGCAGGGGAGAGTGAGCGGTTGTCAAGCTTCAGGCTGTCCTGCTTGTCTTCAATTTTGGATTGAAGCGTGGACATTTTATTTAGCAAGGCTGCTTGAATGTTCGCACTCCATTTACTATCTTTCGTGCATGTGTCAGGAGGGGAGACTGGGGTTTCGAGCTCTTTTAGGATTCTAAAGAGTTCTTTGGAGTTAGAATCGGCTTGCAAAATACGATTGTTAAGCAACTCTTTTTTAGCAGTGATGATGGCATCTTTGTAGGTAAGGGAGGCAAGAAGGAAGCCATCTTTATGCTCATCAGACGGGTGGCTTTTCCAGCGATTTTCCGCACAGCGTTTAGCTTTGCGGAGGATTCTTAGCTGTGGAGTGAACCATGAGTTAAGATGTGCTTGTGGTTTGGCCTTCCTAGGTTTGATGGGTGCTATAGAGTCTATCGCCGTGAGCATAGTTTGGTTATAGGTGTCTGCTAGGGAGGTGTGATCAGAACATGAGTTAGTAGCCGCGTTGAGGGAAGGAAGTAGCAGTGGGCGTAGTTGTTCCTTAGTTATGTTTTTTTTACTACGAGTGGGGAGTGCTGGGGCTATCTGTGTCGGGGCCCGCGGGATAGCTGCAATGTTAAAAGTTATGAGGTGATGGTCAGACCATAAGCAAGGGGAGTTGTTGAGGACCTGAATGTTGCAGTTGGAGCCGGCTAACCAATCAATGGTCCTGCCTTTCATATGTGTCGGTTCTTGGATGTACAGGGTGAGGCCGAGATCTGTTAGAACATTCTCCAGATCAATTGCCACGGGATCTTTTAGGTCACCACGACCTAAGTTGAGGTCGCCTAGGATGATTGTTTGTGAGTTGTTTTTAGTTTTGTCAAGGAAGAGAGTAGAAATTTCACTGACGAAGGTAGGTGCCAGACCTGGGGGCCTATAGATAAGGTGAAGGGTGGCCGTTTGGTTGGCCGTTAGTGACCATTTGATTGACAGCAGTTCAGCTGATTCAAGTTTGGAGTCGGGTACCACTCTTAGGTCAAGGGAGTTTTTGTGGATGAATGCTACGCCGCCGCCTCTGGATTGGGCAGAGGTGCGGTCACAGCGCGTGATGCCGTAGTCAGGCGGTAAAGCCAGGGATAGAGAGGGGCCAGATGCGGCATGTAGCCAAGTTTCGGATATGGCGATGAAGTCAAGGTCAGCAGTGGTCATGAGGTTGGCTATGTCTAGAGCGTGCGCTGTGAGAGATCTAGCATTGATAAGGGCGCCCTTGAACACAGGCAGTTTAACCCCTGAGGTAGAGGTTTTGCATGTAGCAGTGGATGAGGGTGGGCTGGGTGGAGTATGTGAGATTAGCTCGGTGTCATTGGTGCAGGAGTGTCGTATGCGGGATCTAGTGCCTAGTCTCTTGTTTCGGAGAATGAGAGGGCAGGGTTGGTTGGGAGTGGGTTTGGTGGCAAAGTGTTCCAGCCAGAGAGCTGGGTCATTAAGGCATTGGTTAGGCTAGTTGCTCGGGTGGTGGACGCCTGCGGTGGTTGCTGCAAGGCTTATTATAGGGACTATAGGGGTCATGGTCATAGTTGGTAGGGCTGGGTGGTGTAGGTTCGAGCAGGCCAAATCATTAGGTGGCAGATCAGGTTTAACCCCAAGGGTAAGGGTAGTTGCCATGGGTAGTTGAGTGACTGGGGTTCCGTGTGGGGCTAGAATGTAGTGTAGTAGAAGGAGCACACTGACGTGCATGATGGTAGTGCTGGCTACCTGAGTGGGATACCTATGAACTTGTTGACATGGGACAATATTGGGTCTCATTAGAAGAGATGGAGGTAACAATAGCCAGAGCGGGCCAGTAAGTACAAATGCTTTAATATGGCTAGATGGCCGGAAGCGGCATTGCAAAATACAGTGCGGCTGAGTTTGGGTGTCAAGCGCATTAAATACAATAGTACGGAGTGCACCAGGCAGAGGGATTATGATTAGGCTGGAGTACACCTAGTGATATCTAGATGAGACAAATTACAGTAGGCTAAAATGCACAGGCAAGGCAACACCTAGATTTGACATATCACAGGGCAGTGTAACACAGACCTAGATTTAGGATAACATAGTGGCTAAAATGCACAAGTCAGGGCAAAAACTGAATTGCACAGGGCAGAGTAACACACACCTAGATTTGAAATGACACATTTAGGCTAATGTGCATAATGCAGCACCTGAAGGCAGGATAGCACATGTAGGCTAGGGTGGAATAGCCAGCAGCAGAGTATTGTATTGCTAGGGGGTCGGATAGCTGGCGAGCAGGAGTGGAGCCTGTGCGCAGCGTGTGTGTTGTGCAAGGTGGAAAACGTAAAAGCCCAATAGGCTAAGAGTGCTGGCTATCTATTAGTTTAGATGCAGGATGAAGAAGCTGCACTGATGCTAAAGTCAAATGCACAAGAGTGCAAGTTGTTGTGTAGAGTTGTAGCTTGTGCGGGACAACGGGTGCAAAAGTTACCTTGGTTGACGTCTGTGGAGAGCAAGGGGGTCTTGCAGATGGCAGAGTGGGCAGATAGGCTGAGAACAGGCACCAGCCTTAATCTCGAGGGCCTTGGACAGAGAGGGCCGGCTTCTCCTGCCAGCATCCAATGGCAGGGGATGTAGTAGAGCTGGCCAATCAGGCAGGGCCAGGAGTGCTGCTGTGTGCCTGGTAAGGCACCACTTGGAATTCGCCTAGAATGCGGCGGCCATCTTAGAAGGTTAGTGAGCAGGTCTTATCGTGCTCTGAGACGATAGTCTCAAAAGCACTTCAAAGTCGCTCCCCCCTGCAGAGTACTGTGTCACAGTACATAAATACAACTGTGACCCTCGAAAGGTAAGGGTCATCAGAATTCTGTATGGCCTGTGAGGAAGCTTGAGGAAGACACTGTCCCACAGAGGTGGTCCTTGTGGTGACAGGATCAGAAACGGAGGATGAACTAGAGGAAATCACCCTACTACGTTCTTCGCAAGGTACAACCTTGTGAATAGCCCCAGAGTGAAAAGACCTCAGGTGTCGCTTCATGGTCGTGGTCCCAAAGCTGTACGAACTGTGCTTCCCGCGACAGAGTATCATTTTGCACTCATTGCAGATAACACGGTTCTCACGAGCCTTAGGACCATTCCCATAAATGGAAAATAACCGCCACACCCAAGACTCACGTCTAGTGTGGGTAGTAGGGATTTCCTCTACCTCATTCTCCTCTTTCTCCTCTGCATCCTCACTCCTGTTCCCCTCTTCAGGCCCTTGGGAAGGTGGTGGTGGTGGAGGTGGTGGGGGTGGTGCTGAAGCAGGTGCAGCACCAGGTGGCAGTTCTGCAGCCAGGGATGCCATCTTGATGGTGGAATCAGCAAGTTGCTGGAGAAATAGCTGTGTTCTGAAGAATAGCCAGAAACACAATGAGAATAAGCTCTAGAACGTGGTATTTTGTAGGGGTGCTTGTACACGGTTCGCGGACAGATCGAACACAAAAAGGGTTAAACAAGTTTCAAAAGATATGTAGAAACTCAGGATTACTATGTGGGACTTGTGCCATGATGAGTTTTTATGGAAACATATTGTGGATTAGTCGAAAATGTACTTTTAAATTGTTTGGGGACACGAACAGTGTCCGCATTCAGAACACGCGATCAGCATGGGCGCGGTCACATGATCCCTTCGCGAACAGGTTCGCGAAGGAAGCTCCTGTCCGCAGGACACCAAATGCACGGACATTGGTTTGCGCATGCGCGTTGATGTTCTACGGACAGTGTTCGGGTCCTGAATTAATTAAAAGTGCGTCACATATCAACCGAACATTTCTGGACATCGCGTATGTTCTAGAACAGTTTAAAGTTGCTAGCGAACACTACGGACAGATATAGTGTTCTTTAGAACACCTCCATTTTCGTTTAATTACGAACATTTTAGGACACCAATTCGGTTATTAGAACAGTTTGAACTTGCTAGCGAACAGTACAGACAGGTATAGTGTTCTTTAGGACACCTCCATTTTCATTTAATTACGAACATTTCAGGACACCGCCTGTGTTCTTAGAACAGTTTCAACTTGCTAGCGAACAGTACGGACAGGTATAGTGTTCTTTAGGACACCTCCATTTTCATTTAATTATGAACATTTCAAGACACCGCTTGTGTTCTTTGAACAGTTTCAACTTGCTAGCGAACAGTACGGACAGGTATAGTGTTCTTTAGGACACCTCCATTTTTGTTTATTTACGAACATTTCAGGACACCGCTTGTGTTCTTAGAACAGTTTCAACTTGGTAGAGAACAGTATGGACAGGGATAGTGTTCTTTATTAGGACACCTCCATTTTCATTTAATTCCGAACATTTCAGGACACCAATTGGGTTCTTAGAACAGTTTCAACTTTCTAGCGAACAATACGGACAGGTATAGTGTTCTTCAGGACACCTCCATTTTCGTTTATTTACGAACATTTCAGAACACCCGCGCTGTCCGCGGACATCTACATTGTTTTAAAAAAAATAAAAAATGGGAAGTAATTACAACACAATATAAAAATGCAACTTTATTTCACATATATTAATAATTTATGACAGAGAAGGTGAGGCAGAAACAGAAACAAAAACAGGAGAATTAGGGGTTTCAACATGATTGGTATCAGGTGAAGAAGGGATGGAAGTCTCATCAAAACGTTTTGGATTATGGAGAGGGTTTGGGGATAATTGACTGGGATATGGTGAGGGGGGACAAGTACATGTGGGACAATGGTATGATGTTTTTGTTTTAAAATGATCCTCAAAAAAAGTTTTCAAATTATTAAAATTGCTCAATAATAAATCCATTTTTTTCTTTTAAGCTGTCAAGCGTGTTTTCCATAACAGTTTCTCCAGACATATTTTCTATTTTGGTATGCTCTGTACAAAAAGAAATATATATGTTAAATGTATATAAAATAATAGCAATTAAATGGTTTATATTGTAAAGTGTGTACCATTAGTTTCACTATTTTCTGACATTTCGTCATGTGGGAAGCGCTCCTCTAGCCATTCCAGAGTACTAGACATTTCTGTGAGAAAAAAAAAGAAATATATAATATTTTTTTTTTTAATCTAATACAGAAAGTTTATAAAGATATGAGTAAAATGATGTACACTTACTATTTCAGGTAAGGTATGTTCTGAGTAGTCTGGTCTTGGTCTTAGTTGTGGAGTGTTTGTGAGGTAATTATGTTGGAAGCCTATTTATCTTCTCTTGGTATATTCCATTTTAGAATATATTGTATTTAAATGAATGGTTAGTGCGGTACATATATGGGTTACATTTCTTATGTTTACTACATATAATATGTATGTGTACCACTTTGTGAATTTTTTAAATGTTATCATGTTGTAATATAAACATACCACCCCCCCCAGACTTTTTAGGTAGTGGTACTGTTGTCCGAATATGTCCGCGGACATCAAAAATGTTCGCGGACATTACATTCAGTAGAATGTAATGTGGTTCAATATGTTCCATATTACATGTACATAAAGTCAAAGTTACTATTGTTAAGCTTTAATACTAAAAACCTATGAAATTGAGTTAAAAAACTTTGTTAAAGGGACGTTATGGTTAAGTTGTGCTACTAAAAACCTATGAAATTTAGTGAAAAAAACTTTGGTAAAGGGACGTTATGGTTAAGTTGTGCTACTAAAATCCTATGAAATTCAGTGGAAAAAACTTTGTTAAAGGGACGTTATTGTTAAGTTGTGCTACTAAAAACCTATGAAATTCAGTGAAAAAACTTTGTTAAAGGGATGTTATGGTTCCAAGTAAAACCGAAAAACCCTTGAAATTCGCCAGTTATGGTAAGCTAAGCAACCATAACTCGCGCCACCACCGTGCACTAAGACTAACACCCAGGACATCAAAGATGACATCACAAATGTCATTGATGACATCACTGATGGCATCACATGTCTGGCTCCCCATTTTTTCCTTTACTGACATATCTAGGCCACATGGACATATCTAGGCCTTCCCGGAATTACTGGGGTATTACGACCCCAGCATTCCAGGAAGTCAGGCACTGGAAAAATGGTATTGCCCATTCCCTTTTGAGTCCCATGAAAGTCTGAAAGTCTGAAAGCGGGTGCCGTTTCGCCTGTCAGGTCAGACCAGGCGGCGGGAGAGAATCCGGCCCGCAAACTTGTACTCTGCCAGTCTGGTAACAACAGTGCCGGTAAGCCTACTGGAACCATTGTTACCAGACCGGCAGGGTCATAATGACCCCCATTGAGCCCATTTGTTATTAATCACTGCACAGGTGTGTTGACATCAATGATGCCATATATTTAGCTCCTGGATGGAACCCCCATCATTTTTAGATATATGTTAATATGTTGCTCGTTTCTCTAAGTTGCAATACCAAATCTAACATTAACAGTAAACACTCCCATCACACAATTCTGGGACAACAAACAGGCTGTGTTTAAAATTAAAACTCAAATGTACCATAATAATAGAAAACCAAAGGTGGTCAACTTTCTTTATGCAGGGTAAGTCACCAAAGGATATTGAATATACGTACACATGGGAAGCTTATCTACAGAAGAAATGAAACCTACCTATTAAATTGTCATAGCTATCCAGCACTCACACAGAGGCGTCTTTATCATTTAGTATTTCTTTATTTCAATCTTCAATATTATAAAACAAGATCTACACAGTATAAAATACTTCAATGATGACATTGCCGCATATCAGCCATTGCATTCACTTCAATATCCTTATATTCAGTCACCAATTGAAAACACTTTATTTTCTCCAGTATGGAAAACAAGAATTGGTACCAGTGAAAAGTTGCGTACATCACACCCCATCGTCATTCGATAGAAGTCAACCCCCAATGTAAATATGATGCAGAGGGTTGCTAGTATGTTCAAGCAATTTGAATGCAGGCTATAATGAGTTTCATCTAATTCTGCAGATTTGGGTTAGGGAAGAAGTGCTATCAATTTAGAGAGTACAGTATATTGGTTCACCCACCCAACATAGGAAAATGCTTTTTCTGATTTCCTACTATAGGGATGCATATACACCTCACTTCACTTTCCCTATTTTGCAATCTCAAGTGAGGGGACACCGTATAATTCACATCATCTTCTGCAGGAACATAAGTGCCATAGGGAAACTCCCTCCCACATAAGCAATTCATTTTTAAGTTTCTATGGATTTCAAAGGCCTCAAGATAGCCAACTATTCTCTGTTATGCTTTTGAATGTGACCATTGAAAATACAGCTTAAAGTTTTGACTGCATCTGTAAAAACACTGTGGGTACATCATTATTTGATTTAATTAACAAAGAATGGTGCTTTAGCTGCACGGATGTGCTATCAGTGTCACCCTGCACACACATAGTGTTGATCAATGTTATTGGTTCTCATTTAAATGTAACCTCACTTAGTTTTAAGCACAGTGTAAGTTGGATATAACTTACAATACCAAACAATAGTGATAATGTGTTAGCCTCCACATTCTGTGCTACAAGAGCTCAAATCTCACTTGACTTTAAATATAGTGAGAAAGGACTGCAGCACTGTAGCATTTAACACAACAATAAAAAATCAAGATATTCTATTGGGACAAACTTCCCATAATAGAAACCAATTCCCAGTTCCCTCGCCAATCCAGCGACTTAGAAAGAGAATCTATAGGACATGTCTAATTATGTTTGGGGGAATGTTCATACTCGTTTAAAAATAGCTTTATGGTTGAAAGCCAGCACAAACCCTACAGTGTTCCCATGGACTTCCCAGTCAAGTGCCTTTCTAGTCCCCTCCACCTTTTTTTAGGAATGCAGGTTTGTCTCACTTTAAGCTGGTGGCGGCTCCATCATGAACAAGGCCCTGTTTGTGAAACTAAATATACTATACTGCCGAAAACAAGAAGAAGATCACAGCTGTAAAGACTGAAGAGGGGTGTCTGTACTTCTGCTCTCTATATGGTAGAGGAGAGGCACAGAGGACCCCAGCCAAGATTCTCTATATGTTAGCAATGGACAAGCAATCAAGGTCTAGCTTCTCATGAGGTGATGCAGGCTGGTTCTTAAGTACAGTGTAGTCGCCAAGTCCCCACAAAGGAATGTCCACACACTGTATTAATTAAAACACAGTCTTTATATAATAAATATTCAAGGTTATGTGCAATATCACAATAACTCATTTTGTACTCGGTTATCTATAATGGCAAATCTATACATTTCTACGTGGTACCACTATTACTATTAGATCTTATTAAAGTGCATCAACTGTACGGTTAAATGTCACACAAATCAGCTCATAAAGGAAACCAACAATAGATGTAAGAGGAAAGCAGTTGGTTAGAACAATCGGCAGAATACTGGCCCTGTTTACCTAGACACAGTTCTGTGTGGAGATCCCCCCACCTGGGCAACCTGTAGAATAAAGATATCTCACAAGCCCAGTCAATATATTGTTCACAAGAGTTTTTCCAATAGTTCAGCAACCCCAAAGTACCTGGCATTGTAGCGCTCCTCGTCGGGGAATCGACGGCCCGTCTTGAGTGCACTCCCTTTAAGGCAGGAGTCACGGGTCGTCAAACGTCCAGCGAAGAACAGGGTGAACTATGGCAGTGAAGTGGCAGCTTCTTTCCTAGCGGTGCTCGTCGACGGGGAAGCGTAAACTTCCTGCAAGGAAGAGGCTGCAGGGCACCTCGATGTCGATAGTTCTGGACCACAAAGAGTTTGAAGAGCTGTGGCCCAGCAAGGGCGCAGAGTCATCGGCGTATCTGTGGTCTTTGGGTGGTGGGAAACACACTGGCGGATGTTCCTCAGGGTGTACCCACAACATACAGTCACTGGGAAGGCTCCAGCCAGTCTAGCCTGAACTTCACAACACCATATATGGAACTTCCACCCAACAGCCAGTCAGGGGAAAGGGACAGAGTCAGGGATTCCCAGGACTTTGGGAAAACAAGGTAACAGGCAATAGAAAGTAAGAGGCCACAGGGGCCATCTTGTTTCCTATCAGGAATCAACTGCTTCCAATGGCAGGGACTGGGTATCCCAAAATGGAGAATACCCAGAGCACCTGTCAAATTCAGCATGGAGCTGCGACCAGCCCATAGCCTGCTCTGTGTGCCACACACAGGTACCCAAAAACATACACTAGGGGCACAGGGTTGCACCCCGACCCATGGGTGCCATAAGGGTATCCCATGTGTCTGTGCACCAAACCAAAGGAGAGCTGCACTGCCAGGAGTCCCACATGAACTCATGTGCGGAAAACATGACAGAACACATGATAAAAACAGTAAAGGACAAGGATACGGAGGCCCTGTCCCTCCGATGCATTTCCATCATCACAACGGCAGACACAGAAGTTGGATATTTCTAACAGAAAGCATCTTTATTTATGTATGGCAATAGTCTAACAATCAGCACTCTCTAGCAATGATTGCTTTTAGCAAACTCAACCCTCCAAGCTGCTCTCTAGAAATGCTCTACTGAACACCATAGCGCTGAGAGCGGAGCTCCCTCCCAGCACCCTAACACCCCAGCTCTCCCTCTCGGACAGAACAGAAATATACTGTTATACAGAATAGCATTGTAGCCATGACGCATTTTACAATTACATGCGTAGAAAGCATTCTATGGCAACCAGCAATCTATGGCTATGTGCGTGCATATTTCAACATAGCATAATCATGTACTTTACTGGGACACAGTGACTTGTACTTACATGTTCAATTCTAAGAACAGCAAAGCATATCGTGTAACATTCCTGTCTCTTGCTCATGAGACAGTCTAAATGCAGAAATCCAAAAACATAGTCAAAGATATTTTTTCGCATGAATGCTATATCTTACAGTCTGCCAACAGTCACTTTATTTTGAAAACATTTCTTCCTCTCTTCAGCTGCGAACACATTTGCCTTCCACGCACAGCAAAAGCAGGATTCACGATAGTCAAAACCCACAGTAGCGCTTTGAAACACTACAATGTGCACTGTACAAAATAACAAGCTAAACCTATCTACATGGCTACAGGCAAATGTTGATCTATGAGAGCTCAAAACAAACTACAATGCTAAACATAGCTTATATTATATAGATGACTTAATGAATGGATGAATGGATCAGCCCACGCTAACTAACCATAGAAAAATGCAGATTAGCATACAGCCCTTTTTACCATGCTAAGTCATTCTAGGATAGTAACACTAGACAGTATTGTGGCAAGTAACATGACAGGTGTCAGTCAAAACATGGATATAAAACAAGCTAGTAGTGAAGCTAGCTACTCAGGCATACTAAGGCATACTAAAATAGTAACATAGACAGTACAATAGTACTACTGGGACAGTAACACCATTGAACAAGCATAGTAACACTCATATTAGTGGTCTCCTTGTGAGAGCAAATCATAAACGTTTGGCAATTTAACATATCAAAGCTGGTAAGTGTGTCATATCTCTAGAAACATGTACATAACATATAAACTAAGCAAGCTGTAGCATTGTATACATAGGCAGCATCCTAAATTGATGACTGTAAGTACTGCAATAGTGACAACATGTTGGTGCATTCTCTCGTACACAAGAGACAGTCCTTATTATTTTCCACAGTCATTAGTAGACCAAGTGTAACATATTTCTCTAGCTGACCAATGGTCTCTCATTTCTGTGGCAAAACTGTGCATATCCTCACATTTGCACAACTCAAACATGGGCATAGTTCAGTGTCAATTTGGAAGCCTCACTGACAAAGGCTCTAGAAGTTCATATATGGGTGGCACTTTGACCACATCTCTTTCTTCAATTCAAATCATCTGTTCACTGTTCCTCTCTGCATTCAAGCAAGAATCTTTGGGCAAAATGGAGTAAACAAACTGTTGGTTACTTGTGGATTCCACACAATTCCCATTGCTGCAACAGCACTTTCCTAGCTTCCCCTCACGCCACTAGGTCTCTCCCTATCTTCTCAGTACAGATTATATCGTGGCACTCTGGCATAGAGTGATATTTGAACAATTCAGAAAATGCAGATCTCAACAGGCCCTTATGTTGCTCAAAACAAGGACCAGTATTTCTCCTACATCAAAGAAAAGTACTGGGTACGTATTTGGCACATATTATTTCCATCCCCTAAACCCTCCCTCTAACCATTCTCACAAGTGTAGAAGCAAAGCAAAATATTTCAAATTTATAGCATGGATCCAAAGTCTTTCTCTTGCTGTCTATGCAAACAACTTGCATAACAGACTTATAATAACATTTCCCATTTCCAAAACACATCAGGGAAAAACATCTCAATTTGGACTCTGGGATTCAGGCCAACAGCTTCTACTGTGTACTTCTCAAAGCAGAGCGATTGTCATGCTCGGACTCTAAGGCCTCACGGCATTCCACAGATTTGCTTCTATACTCAGCAACATTGCTTGCACGGATGTTCAGTTGTCAGGTGAGTCTGGATGAGTAGACCAGTTTGAATCAGATGTATCTCGAAACCAAGACGAAAAAATGCAGTATCAGGGATTGTATATTGTAAAGCTGTGTTCAAACAAGGCAAAGCTATTAATTTCTTATTATACCGCATTACATAATCACTGCCCCTCACAATTCATTTGTATAAAATGTGAAATCTGTTCTAGTCTCTGTCACAGACAGCAATGCTAGGATCTCAGTGTCAAGCCATTCTAATTCAATGTGTAATAGTTCAGGAAGTGACAACGGTCTGTCATACTTTGGGCTGATGTGACATGGGCCCTCATTCCGAGTTGGGCGCAAAGGTTTACCGGGCACCGTTAAGGACATCGTTGCCGGTAATCCCTTTGCGCCCTATTCCGAGGTCCCTTAGCGAGTCCCTTCCTTAATGCCTGGTTTTACCAGGCGTTATGGACGGGGCCCGTTAAGGGACTTCAGGGCTAATAACGGTACCACAATTTGTGGTACCGTTATTAGCGCCTTCCCATTGAGCTATATCGGGGCTGAAATGGGAATGGGGAATGGCTTTTTCAATGGGGACTTACCGGTCCCACAAAGGTCGGAATAGACAGGTAAGTCCCCATTGAACCAGGGCAGACTCGGTACCGGTATTGGAGGTAGTCATGGCACAAATAGTGCCATGATTACCTCCAAACTCAGAATGAGGGTCATGCTGTTTCTGAAACTAAAACATCAACTGTGTAAGGCACCATGGTTAAGTATCGATCCATAGCGTTGCTTTCACTTTCTTAGCATGATGCAACTGCTGTAGTTACTGCTCTAAGACATTCAGTTAGCACATAACCAACAGGTCCCAATGCAAAGGAAAAATATCACCATGGGCATCCATCTTTCACATATACAAAGACAACAAACATTTTCACATAATTTGAAATCCCCAAGATTGTGACAAAAGCATTCTCTTTCTGACCGTAAGCATCCATAGCAATGGTGCTGCAACATGCATTCTCTCTGGAGCAATTCTCATACCCTCCTTCAACAAGAGGCACCCTACATGAGCGTCCTCAGGTTGACAAGACTGGTACTCATTCAAATAAACTTTCTGTCCTGCATTTGCAAGATCCTTCAATAAGATAATAGTGCCCTTCTGGCATACTTCACAACAGTCTGTTGCTGCTAGTAACAATGTGCAATATTATGGCTACTCTTATCTATCAACCTGTACTCTAAACACTCTACTATAAATGCTAGTACTGTCAGTGAATCCTTGTGCTATTCTAGCAAAGGTCAATGCATCCATCACACAAAAGTATGCTCCTTGAGCAGAAATCATGGTAAATTTGTCTGCTAAATAAATTGCAAAATGGTGGGGCAAAACATTGTCACCCTTTCTAAAAGCTGGCAACATTGTGCTGTTGCAATTGGCATCATATATTACCTCAATGTCACCTTTCCTCACCAAATCAGAACTCAATGCTAAGTACTGTGTTGAAGCATTTCTCTTCAAGGATACTGTCAAGTATACACCATCAGAACTTCAATCTCAAGGTGATATTCCAGATCAGCACTTATCCATTGCTAACAGGTGTTCTCCTTCGCTGCAATGTTTAATTACAGAGTAAGATTGTCGGAAGCGGCCTTCCTGAGACTGAAACGAGTCTGAGAGAGTTACGGTGCGGCTTGACAGTTCCTGTTCGTGCGAAGAGGTCCTTTCCTCTAGTCCTCCAGCTCCACAGACCTCAACTCTATCTGTGAGCCGTGAGCCGCGAGTGCGCTACGCATGGCCGGATTTGTTTTGTGCCCGTTGGTTGGCAGCTGATTGGGTCCAGCCCGTGATCGCCTTGAACTCCCACGCCCCACACCCCACGGCGGTTCAGGCGAGGAGGATGAGGCAAGGAGAGTGAGAAAAAGGAGGATTACACTGTGGTAGAGAGCCGTGAGGATAGCGCGGGGGCGGAGTGGTCGGAGGGGGCTGCCTGCTCTGCATGCTCTCCATGGTCACATTCTGAACACAGAACACAGAACACAGAACGTTGAGCCCCCAAGGTAAAGAGTGCTCCCCTGTCCCTCTCTGCTTTGCTTGAGTGCTTTGCTTGAGTGCTTTGCTTGAGTGCTCTCTCTGCTTTGCTAGTTGGTCTAGTTGGTCTAGCTGCCTTTGCCTAGACATTGACTCCACACAGAGTGGTTGAAAGGTGGTTTTAAGGCGATAAAGAGGAATCCTTTTAACACTCTATGCAGACGTGGTCACTGTGCTGCCAAAAGCGTAAGGGGAGGGAGAAGTTTAAAATCATTGGCTCCACTTGACCTTTCACCTGTTGTGTTCTGGGAGACTGCGGGCATTGCCTTTGATCCCGGCGCATAAGGCAAGTCTACTGTGATATAGCAATAAATTACAAGCATATGATATGAGCATTCCATAGACTGCGGGCACCATCTCTGTCTCCGACGCTTGGCAGCCTGGAGCATTTGAATCATTTGAAGGGACGTGTTGAATTAGATACATATTGAATTAAAGGGTCAGATAATTAGAGTGTCAGTGATAAGCAACTCAACGACGCGGGTTGCTTACAGTGACAAAAGTGAACGGATCTCCACTATTGCTACTGTCACTGACTAGCCTTACTTGGACCAGGGACTTCACTAACTAACTGACCGCAAGACTTCCCCTCAACCTTGCACCCTCTATTCTTTGAAAGATCTCTTACAGAGGGGAGTGGCAAGATATATTATGCTCACAGTTAAGAAGTGCTCTGCTACGAGGTACAACCTTCGCAATCAGAAGGGCAGGACTTCCACATCAGGGATGAACAAGTGTAAGGGAACTAAACCTGCTCCGATGGAAAAAGGTGCCATCACTGACTTTTTCCCAATTCCGGGCACCCCTAACCCAATAACCTCACCGCCGCCAGTGGAGAAGGAGTTGGGTAGCCATATAATTAACAACACAGAGGGATTAGGGGAAAGCGCAATCGATAATAACTCACTGCTGGATCTCTCCTTATCTATGCAGAGATCCATGACCCCTCTACCAGGAAGCAACGTGGGTAATTTGATCAATAGCTATCAACATCAGGCTATTGATACACAATGCAAAGTATACAACAGACTATCTGTTTCCCCTAACTTGGACGTGCACTTGGATTCATAGGAACCAGACAACAGCAGAGATCGAGAGGAAAGCTATACGACTCTGGGTGATCTACAAGCCTCGGTCGCGTCCTTACAATTTGCATTAAACATTCTGCTGAAGATGTGTGGGAAGATACTGGATGTTACCCTCAGCTTGTCGGCAGGAAACACAGAGATAAATAGTCATAAGGATCCTGAGCCAGAGGAAGGCAACGTTACTATCCCTGACAGCTCGGAACCTGCGGACCCTGACTCAAATGCTACAAACAACTCATAAATATACTTTTCACGTAAACAGTGACGCCTGGCTAGAAGAGTGACCGAAAGGAAAAAGCTTCAAACTGTGACCATAACATTACCTGACACAGCAGAGCCGGAGGGTGAAATCTCTAGACCGACTGAAGGTAGTACGCGCAAAAAAGGGCAGAGAAAAGCTAAACAGAAAGCAGCACGTGCCCCTAAACGCACTGCAGGAAAAGAGGGCAAGTTGAACAGTTGGATCATTCTTGACAAGAGCAATACCTCTCATCCAGTAGAGGTGGGGGATCCAGAGCCATCTCTTTGTCTAGATGAGCAGGACACAAACCCAGCTCCGATTATTACAAATAATGAATCAGTTATCTCATTATTACCGGATAACGAACCTTCACCACCAACAACAGTACCAGCTGAGGACAATGGTCAGACTATAGTGCCTCAAGGCTGAAGAACTTGCCTCATTAAAAATCTGTATCAAACCAGCGATCATAACTGGATCACCAGATCAGCACTGATGACCGGATTACACTCTATTCCACAGCTGAGAGTATTGCGATGTGAGGACTTGTCGAACCACTGAAAGTCAGGAATTCCAGCACATCGGCTTTACACTGCAAATTCTTAGCTACAGCTAATCTGATACGTAACTTTAAAACCAGCCTGAGGGAAGCAGACATGGAAGTAGATGATCACCCCAATATGATTGATCCACAATGGCCAACTCAGATGTCAAGTCCAAATATGGAAGAAAGTACAACACCACAGTTACCAAAAGGCGATTCTGTACAGATGGCAGATGAACAGAATGTTCTTAAGTGGCTTGCGGAGTCTCTCCATGCACTAACATTAAGACAATGAGATCAAAGCCTAATATCATGGAATTGTCAGGGATTTAGCCACTTACTGACTCCGGATGGCTCCATCCCCCTATTAACAGGACATACCTGCATATGCCTCCAGGAGACATGGCTTACCTCTCGGGCCCTGCTAAATGGCTACACTATACACCAGGAATTAGCCAAAAAGGGGCTGAGGGGAAGACCATATGGAGGCCTACTCACTGGAATTTCACATCCACTAAGATCCACTCGCATCCATACTAACATGGACAAATTTGTGTTAGCAGTGGAACTTAAACTTCCCGGCAAAGACATAAGGCCTCATTACACGGATTGCGGTAAGGGAATAACGATACCAGTAAGGGAATACTGGTATTGTTAAAAACCTTTCCAATTACGACCCGGCCAACCGCTATTAGCGGCACCACTAAGAACGGTGCCACTAATAGCGGCTAGTCTGCGTGCGCGCGACCCCTCATTCCATAAATAGCAGCATGGCGCTATTAGCACACCATCACAAGCCATCCGGATATGCTAATAGCGGCATGGAATAGCCCCAAAAAGCCTATACCGGCATGGCGTAAATACCGGCATCGCAAACCACCCATTAAGAGAAATGAGCAGTGTTCCCACCTGCCACAGGTGGACACAATCAGTACAGGTGGAGGCAATGGAGACTGTGGCAGCACAAAAGGAGCACACTACACCCCTTCCCACACCAAAATGGTTCCAATACTAGCAGCATTACATGGGCTGGAGGACATGATTGCATTGCAGCACCAACAACAACAGGCAGCACAGAAGAGACGCAGGAGGAGGAGGAGGAGGAGGGCGAGACAGGCGCAGCAAGCCCCACCAGGGCACCTAGTAATACCACAGAGGCAGCCACCAATCCCCAGGATCCGAGCCAGTCCATTCAACCTAACCCCTGAGCAGATACACACCCTGTACCATCTGGACAGGGATACCATCACCAGCATCGTGGACATGATACATGACGACATTGTGAGCCTCATAGACATCCGAACTGCCATCCCCCCCTACTGAAGGTGGTAACTGTGCTCCACTTCCTGGCCACAGGCACCTACCAGCATACAGTAGGGCAGATGCATGGCATCTCACAACCAGTATTCTTACGCACGCTGAACCAGGTGCTCGATGCCCTCCTGAAGCACACAAGTGAACACATATCCCTGCCACTGACTGCCAAGGAGATCTCCCTAACCAAAGTTGGCTTCTATTCACTGGCAGGCATCCCAAGTTGCATCAGGGCCATCGACTGTACATATGTGGAATTGGCGGTCCCACGTCACAATGAAGCAGTCTACCGAAACGGAAAGCAATTCCACTCCATCAATGTCCAAATGGTATGTGACTCAAACAAGATAATCACACATTGTTGAGCCTGATTTCCCTTATCAACCCATGATTCAATGGTCCTGCGGAACTCAACGATACCATGCTACATGGAGCGACAAGCCGGACAACGTTCATGGCTACTTGGTGAGTAGCAGGGCAAGAACATGGCAGTGTGATGTGGGGTGTGATTGGGGGGAAGAGATGCATACTCCAACTAGGTGTGATTGGGGGGGAGATGCATACTCTGACTGGGTGTGATTGGGTGGGGGAGATGCATACTCCAACTGGGTGTGATTGGGGGGAGATGCATACTCCAACTGGGTGTGATTGGGGGGAGAGATGCATACTCCAATTGGGTGTGATTGGGGGGGAGAGATACATACTCCAACTGGGTGTGATTGGGGGGGATACATACTCCAACTGGGTGTGATTGGGGGGGAGATGCATACTCCAACTGGGTGTGATTGGGGGGGGAGAGATGCATACTCCAACTGGGTGTGTTTGGGGGGGGAAGAGATGCATACTCCAACTGGGTGTGATTGGTGGGGGAGAGATACATACTCCAACTGGTTGTGATTGGGGGGGAGATACATACTCTAACTGGGTGTGATTGGGGGGGAGATGCATACTCCAACTGGGTGTGATTGGGGGGGGGAGATGCATACTCCAACTGGGTGTGATTGGGGGGGGATGCATACTCCAACTGGGTGTGTTTGGAGGGGGGAAGAGATGCATACTCCAACTGGGTGTGATTGGTGGGGGAGATGCATACTCCAATTGGGTGGGATTGGGGGGGGAGAGATGCATACTCCAATTTGGTGTGGACTGTCTTCCGTAGAACAAATGGACATACAGATGTTCACCAATGTCCACCACGGCAGGCCACAATTGACCGGAAACAAAACCACATGCAATTTGAAGCTGCGCAACATTGAAAACAATCCAAGATGCCAAACATGACACATCCATCCACATGCACATTGCACATCATACCACTTGCCATATGACACAAATCAGCAACATGGCGCCATTATGCCAATAGAAAATTTGCGCTGCATAACATCACTACAGCTATGTGCCCTTGAGTGCATGCAAAGGGATCACCTCTAGCCATTGTACTGAACCACACCCCTACACCACTACTGAAGTGACGCTTCACAGCATGGCGACATCGATTTCAGAATGGCAGTACACTAGCAGTGTGGTACCAAATTTGCCTGGGCCCAGGAACGCCTAAGACCTGTCCTCACCCAGGACATGGCAATAACTGCCGGAGGCATGCATGGTGCATGTCCACTTGCAGGGACTAGCTCACCTTCTCACATTGCAGTTACACATATCGTCTCCATGCATGCTGGGATTTGTGGATGCCAATCACAATGCAATGTTGATTAGTGTGATATGTACAGGTTGCACTTGAGGTGAACAGTAACAAGTCCCCATTGTTCCACCCATGCAGGTGATGCTGGCTATCCCCTGAAGAGGTGGCTCCTTACCCCTGTACGGAACACACAGAACAGGCACGAAGAGGAATACAGTCGTGCACATACCCGTACCCGCATCGTGATTGAGCAGACATTTGGCCGTTTGAAGACATGGTCCCGGTGCCTAAGCAGGTTGGGTGGGGCTCTCCTGTACGGCCATGAGAAGGTGGCCAAGGTCACCATGGCATGTGTCATGCTGCACAATATGTGTATCAGACGGAATGTGCCACTGCCCCCTGACGTTGAAATGCAACCACCTGATGAGGATGATGATGGGGATGAGGACGGAGGGGTCGGGGCTGCAGGTCATGCAAGAAGCGATGCCCAGGAGGGACGCGATGTGCGTCAGCATCTGATCAACCAAATATTCTGAATCACATGGTTCAACTCTGTTGGATGATGTGGGTATTAGTGCACTGGTGTTTGTGGTGAAGCGCACAATGGGCCCTGTCCCCCAATAAAGTTCACATACACAATGAGGAAGTCCAAGCCTGTGTTTTAACTTGTCACCAGTGTATTAAACATATTTTGAGAAGAAAAAGTGCATGGCCCCAACTATGCAACCACCCTTCCCCCCTCCCCCCACAACACTCCCAAAACACGCTTTTCCCCCTCCCCCAACAACACTCCCAAAACACCCTTTCTCCCCTCACCCCACAACACTCCCAAAAACCCTTTCCCCCTGCCCCCAAAAAATCCCCATGTTGCTGTCCTGCTGTACATGTGCCAGCTACATCTTGCTGGCCCTACTTCCCATCCCCACCACCACCATTAGGAGGTTGGGAGGGTGTGTGCCTCTTGGTGCGCAAGGAGCGGCGCGGGGGCTCGTCTGCCTTGAGGCCGCTGTGCTCTTTCCCGTTCCTGTGCGATGGCGCTATTTCCGTTTCTGCATCACCGCTAATAGCGGTTGCCGCCAATGGCGGTGACCGCTATTTGCGTGTTGCTGGAGATCGGAAGTGCTATCAGCGCTTTCATCGGTGCCGCTAAGGGACTTTACGGGGTCTTTAGCGGCATGGCGGTAGGATCATTACCGGCATGGCAGTATGCTTGTGTCCGCATACTCGTAATGGCACGCAATTAGTGGCTTCTTGCCACGGCGGACACGTTAATAGCGCCATGCCGGTAAGGGCGGAATCTTACCGCAATCCGTGTAATGAGGCCCATAGTGGAGAAAATACTGTTGATTAACATATACAATCCTCCTGACTCTTCCCACAGAGATTGTATTCAGGAAGCCTGTCATAATCAGATGATTGATAAGATGACAGATGTAATGAATAATCTGGTGCTTTCCATATCTTGCTAACACTGGAGGAATGCTAAGGCTCCCCCACAACCCTTTCATGACAAATGTTTAATCAGAGGGCTCAGGGGTAACCTTAGAATTGAACTTAAAAGATATTTTAGAATTTCATTAAGAGTTGAATATTTTCCATTACCTAGTATTTTAAATCTGAAAGAGGAAATGTAGTCGGGTCCGCTAGAAAAATCAATTTGCATAACATTTTAGTGTCCCCTAACAGGTGCTTTCTTCATATAACTTGTAACACAACTTAAGGTATACCTCCATATTGTCAGTCATTGTTAGACTTTTGTCCTTGAGTCAATTATCTTTGAGCTAATCATGTAAGTCTGACAATCCTTGAGACATTGGACTCATTTTGTTTTGACCATACTGTTAGGTAAGAATTGATATAGTCACATTGTGTGAGACTACACAACATTTATCTGCTTGGTATTAGGTAACCAACCTTTTGGTATCGGTCTGTACTACACAAGTTGGTAGTGTGACTGAACAGCCAGGCCAAGAGTGGTACATGTGAGCTATAGACCTGTACAAATGACATCCGTAAATACAAGTCGCCAACTAACACTTACACTGAAGGTTTCAGTTAAAATAGTTATTTATTTAATTAACACCAGTTTTTAAATAAACATTCTTTAAAAGGGCAATTCAAATAACAATGTAAATATACTTTAAAATTACTTTTCAGAATCAAAACAAGTTAGTGGATAATCTTTGGATATGCTTCTTACTCAATTCCTAAACCCTGAGGTGACTTCATAGACAAGGACATAATGGAATTTATATATCACACTAGTTCCGAGGTTGCAGAAAGCAAAGGTTTAGGGAAGGAAAAGGTTAAACAGCTTCTCAGTACTTGTGAGGACAATGTCCAATGAAATCTAGACAAGTCTATCCTAGCAGTAACAGTCTAAAACAAGGTACCACCTATGCGGGACAAACAATATTAAAGTTTATGGGCTAGAAGAGTCTTCAAGGAGGCAGGCTACCCAAAGCCAATTGGAAACAGTCTATGGAGTTGAGGCACAAAGTTAGATAGTTTGTTAGGCAACCACATATAGGGTCACACGCTGTTAAGCCTGTGAGAAAGAGTTGGACTAAGCTAATGCAATTACCAACTGAGAAATGCACAGCTAAAATGGCAATGAGGTAAGTACCCCAAAACTAAACAGTACCTCTGGTTTGAAGAAGAGCAGTCCAGCTGTATTCTGTCTTGCTACAGCGTGGAAAGACCCTTGTTCCTGAGTCTCTGTCGTGGGGCTTCCTTCACACCTTGTGTCCTGTATTACGGTGAGGGGACTCAAGCTCTGGTCCTGCTGCTTCTGGATGGTCCTTAGGAGACCCCTGCAGCATCTATCCAGATTTGTTACTGCATCAGACGTTTCATTCAAATATGGATTACTCAACCCCTGGCATTCGCTTCTTTCAGCAACAAAGCAGTATAGACAGTCAGGGAAGATGGACCAGTAGGGTTAGTTGGTCCCACTAACCCAGGGGAAGAAGTCGTCCCTTCTGGATCTTTTCTGTCAAATTGGAAACGGAATTTCAGCATAGCAGCAGGGCTTCACTGGGCGATTCAATGTTCCAGAAGGATGCAGTGAGAATCGTTCACAGTTTCTTCGTCGGGTATTTCTCCCAGTTTTCAACTCTGCTTCTAGTCTCAAACCTCTCACTTTTTGAGAAGGTTTTTCCCATTTATGCAAAGCCTAGGCTTCAATCACACAGGGCAGCCAGCCAACCATTCAGGACTGGTTGCATTCAGGTTGCATTCAGGCATTGCTAGAGACAAAGGACAGGGGTGTTTCGGGACCCTCCCTCACATCCTATCCTTCCAGAAGAATTGGAGCCAGGGGTGGGCTTCAGGGCCGAAGCCCACCAATGGAAAAACAAACAAAGAGCTCTAATCTGTTTCAACACACAAAGTAAAACCCAAGAAAGACCTCACAAACAGAAAATGGCAAAAAAAGAGGTCAGGGTCTATTTTGAAAAAATGGTCACTCATGGGTGTTGTACTGCAGCTGAGGGTTCAGCCTGTGGTAGGAAGGCACAATGCAAGGAAACATTTAATCACTGCCATCAGCCATTTAACATAGTGAGGCTAACATAAAAATGTTCCATGAGAATGTAGGTAGTATGAGGTATGCTGGACCTACAAAGAGAGAAGGTAAGTAAAGTCATTTTCACTTTACAATTAGTGGGAACGGTAGTTCACCCAAGAAAGTTCATAGGTTGCTTAAATGATTGCTCTCCATGGATAAAAGGGCAGAGTGCTTTCTTGCAATCATTATATTTTTTTATTCTACAGAGGATAATATTTTTCTTGGATAGGAGATTACATTGATGACTTGTTGATGTTTTTGACACAACATTTCTATCAAACATTTATCTGAGCCTCCTCTCTCTAAAAATAACTCCTTGTATCTGACAAACAACAAGCTTTAGCCAGGCTCCTCTTAAATTTCTTGTATTGTGCGGCTTCACCCCATTCCCACTTCATGCACGGCTTCAACAAATGGAACAAGAGTTAATCCTCAATGAACTTTCAACTATTGTGTGTCGCCCAAAGCAGACTTGTCCATTCATGCAAATTGGTGGGGTTCTTTCATTCTTTAATATTGAATTCAATATTCTTTTTCCAAGGATGGAGCCCCTCTGCCATTATTTTGTGTACCAGAAGATTTTGATTTTACACCATTGACATATCTGGAAAGGCAATTTTGCACCTGCTTTTTGAGACTGGGATAGACTATGTCAGATTTGGCCTGATATTAAAAAATAATATACAAAGGCCATGTCTCCTCTTTGTTGTAGTGTTGGTATGCAGGTCCACTGCCCCCAACATGACAGAAAGTACAGATTTAGGAAGTTCCTATAGTAAGGAGAGTGGGCAATGTATAGGGTCAGCAATTCCGCCTTTGTGCATGGTTACTCTGACACATATTAGCTGTCTCAGGTGCACTTGCATTTTTTAGACACTTTGGGGCCGATTCATGTAATAATTGTGCGCCGAAATCGGTGGCACAAGTGAGAAAAACCCAGCGCATGCGTGCGAATCGCACACAGGCGATTCATGGAAGTCTGTGCGTGTGTTTTTCCAGTGAGCTGTGCCGATACCGCTCGTGGCACACATGTCACTGCGACATCCTGAATGCTGTGCAGGACACGCACAGCGAAAGCGCACAACGTGTAGCGCCCACACCAAAAAGGGGACAGAACACACAAAATGTTGAACAACGCGTGAAAATGAGGGTGTAATTGGGGAAGTACTGCAGGGAAATACATGGAACGCCCACATGCGCATGAACAACACGTATTAATGGAATCAAACAGGGTAAAACTGTGCACACCAAAAGACATGCACAGGCGTTAACACGTCCGCCACACGAAGGCAGTTGGAAGCAGCCCCAAGCTGTATAAAGGTGCGCGCAAACAACAAACACGCATCTACAGCAACAATGAATGTCCCTTTTCTCGCAGCAGTGATCGTGGGACACCGGCCTTGCATTTTTTTGCCCAGGGCCAGCCTTTTTGGGATGCCTGATGACCAGGTCTATGGCAGGTATAGGTTTCCACCTCATATCATCCTAGACCTGCTCACTGAGTGGGAGGATGACCTCACATCACCCACCTTGTGCTGCCAAGCACTGAGCCCCTTGGAAAAGGTGCTCAATGTCCTGCATTTTTTTGCCACTGGGTCATTTCAGAGGACAACTGCCATAGTTGGGGGCATCTCACAGCCCACGCAGCCACGCTGCGTACATCAGGTGTTGGCAATCATGACTGCATGCCCCTCAGTCCGCAGGCACATATACATGCCCAGAACACCCGCAGAAAGGCAGGCCGTGGTCCAGGGTTACAGGGTGGCACACTTCCCCAAAGTGCTTGGAGAGAACATCTACAGCAACTGCAAGCACTGGCATTCCATCAACGTAGAGGTTGCATGCGATGCCCATGAAATCATCACCTCTGTCTATGCAAACTATCCTGGGTCCATCCATGACAGTTTCATATACAGAATGTCTGCCCTGAGACGGGACCTGGAAGCTGGGAAGCATGGTGACACATGGATCATTGGTGAGTAGAAATGTCTGTGCACATGCATGCATGTCACACACAGACAAATACACATACACAACAAATGACAACCATCATCACCTCCCCAGGGGACAGTGCCTACCCTCTGAGCACCCACATGATGACGCCAATATGGAACCCCACCAAACCACCCCAGGTAAGATGCAATACAGCCCATATTGCAACCATGGACATAGTGGAGCGCACATTCAGAGTGCTCAAGTCACGCTCCCTCTCCCTTGACCGCTCTGGCGGCCAGCTACTATATGCAACCCCAGCAGTGTGCAGGATCATTGTGGCAGCATGTGTCCTGCACAATGTTGCAACATGGCAGGGCGTACCGGTGGACATGGTGGTGACCCCACATCCCCAAACACACGCACATGCACTGCTCATGGGAGAGGAAAGGGCACATGGTGAGGCAGCCTGGACCCAGCTTGTGGCCACATTTTTTACCTAAACTCCCAGTCCTGCGGAGTGCACACAGGCCTGGCACATACCAGGTGACAATCGATGATGACAAAGAAACAGTCAACTGTCACAACCATACCACCATGAGAATGGTTCCACTGTATTGCTACATTGTGTGCATCATTGTGTGCATCCCTAGCTACTTAAACATAACCAATCCGGTGTGACAAAAAGGAACACATGCAAGGTGCATATCTCACCACCCCCCTGAAGAACAGGTCATGATAATCTCTGGTATGTCACCCAAACCCTCCCAACTCCCATTACTCTCGTCAGCCACACCATGACATGGCATGTTACAGCAAAAGAGCAAACCAAAGGGACAACACGTGACAAATTAGTTACGAAAAATGGAAACAGGCCTGAGAAAAACACACCTGACATGGAATCAGATGAAATGACTGACCAACAACCTCCCACACATACAAAGTCATACACAAATGCATACCACCAGTGGTACCATCAACAAAAGACAGAAGACAGAATGCCTGTTGGCATGCACATTGGCCAATCCAAATCTGCAAATCCCAAAACCGTGTGATGTGTGTTTCTCCTGCAACACACCACTCAGCACAAAGCACAGTGAGCAGCCATTGTGTTGGGGATACACCTTGAGCATCATATAAAAAAGGACAAGCAACAAAAATTACCCAGTGACTCATGTACATGAGACAAAAATTGTATAAGTGATCATGTGCTGCATGGACACAAGATGGCAGAGAAGGCAATCTGTGTGCATATGTGGGCATGGATGGGTGGTTGTATGTGTGGTGGTGCATTGTGTAAATGTGTGTGTCAGTAGGGACATGCACTCAATACATGCATGTGAAATGAAGTGACCCTCAGTGTCCTGTACAAGATACATGTGCACAGGTCCCATGTGGACACCCCAGTGTGTTAAACCCACCAATCCCCTGACAACTGAAAAGTAAACCCAACACAGGAACATCCATTGACCAGCATAACACATCATGTACATAGTACCCCACATTGACAATGTCAGGCAGTGACCAATCACTGTAGCCCAAGCGTACTGTCCAACAATGAAAGCCCTTCCCTCATTTCCTCATCACCTTGACATTCAGAACTGTCTCTGGAGTCCGTTGGGCCCTTCCTTCTAGTCTACCTGGCTTCAAGATCCCCCTTCCCCTTGGTTTTCCTGTTCTTCCTTTCATGTAAATAGGGTCTAGCCCCGTCAGAGGCCGCCTCAACCGGCAAAAATAACAAATCACAGAGAACTCCAAGGAGCCAAACCCCCAAACCAGGGAAAAAGCTTCAAGGCGCCAAAAAACTCCAGAAGAGTCTCCAGTAGCTGACTTGAAGTTGTAGAATATGACGAAGTACATGTCCAAGCTGAATGATAGAATAACTTCCAAGGTTGCACAGTTGCAGAATGGCTCAACAGGATGGGTAGGAATAATAGTAGACAATAATCAATGATGGTGCCACAACTGATGGGTACAGCTGAAACTTGAGTAGAAAATATCCAAGGAGGCTGGCACAACTGGATGGTTGAGCTGAAACCCAATCAATCCTTGATAGCATGAACGCAGAAAGGCAGAGACATCACAAGTCTGGAAAGGCAGAGTGAATGCGAGATTGCCGGAACCGGAAACAGCTAACAGCAAGTTAAGAGCCAGAACAGTTGAATAGCTTTGGTAAAAGGCCAAAGTCAACATAAAGGAATGGATGGAATAGATGAAAGATAGGAGGAGTGAGAGAGAGAGAGAGAGAGAGAGAGAGAGCGAGAGAGAGAGAGAGAGAGAGAGAGAGAGAGAGATGCTGTGGTACAGAAATGTACTGAGGCAAACTGAGGCAGCATACGAGTATGCGGAAATAACTGCCCGAGAGACGGGCAGACAGACTTCACGTACAATGGGAAATACTATACACAAATATCAGGAACGGCCATGGGAGCCACAATGGCACCGGCATATGCGAATTGTTTTATGTACCAATTTGAAACGTCACATGTACTCAATAACCAAAGATGGAAACGTCACCTCAAGACATGGGTTCGGTACATTGACGATATTTTTGGCATATGGGCAGGTAATCAGAATGAACTCCAAGAGTTTTTGGAATATTTAAATGGAATTGACCATCGTATTCAATTTACACTTGAGATAGGGGATCCCAATATCCACTATCTAGATGTTCAAACCATTATCAAAGACAACAAGATAAACACTACTCTCTACACCAAACAGACAGATCGAAACAACTTTTGCACCTCATGAGCTTCCATCCTCCAAATACCTTGCGCAACCTGCCTTATGGAGAGATGTTATGTATAAAAAGGATAGTGAGTGATCCAGAAGACTGTCGAATTCAGCTTCAGAAACTGCAAGAAAAAATGCAACTGAGAGGTTATCCTGAAACAGATCTAACTGCGGCCAGAGTTAAAACAGATTCCCAAAGTCGACAGGAATTACTTGACAAAAAAACACGAAAGTGCCAGTCCGGAACTTGTGTTCGTAACAAAATTCTCCATACAAAGTAGGCAGATCAAAGCTATCATACACAACAGATGGAATGTGCTTACCAGCAATGAAAGAACAAAAGAACTATTCCCACTTCCTCCGGTTTTCGCATATCAGAAAAGCAGCCATTTACGCAACATGTTGGTTAACACCAGAGGTAGGGCATCCTCGATTAAACCAGACAAACACCCTGGAACATACCCATGTATGAGTTGTGGAAATTGCAACAACATTATCAAAGGCAACATAGTCACGCACCCACGAACAGGAGAAAAAATCAAACTGAAACAGCACGCGACGTGTCTATCAGAAAATGCTATTTATGCGATCAAATGCCCTTGTGGTAAATACTATGTAGGAGAAACATCACGAAAAGTTTGCATCAGGATGAATGAGCACAAATCGAACATTAGGAACAAGAACAGAACTTCGCAGTTGCCAGACACTTCAATGACAATGGACACTCAATCACCCAATTAAGGTTTTTGATACTTGAGGTGATATCCACCAAAGGTCCTAACCGTGTTATTAAGAAATGGCGAGCACAAAATGAGGCCTATTGGATTGATAGACTGGACTCACAATCACCTAATGGGATGAACGAAGAGTTAGACCTCAGTTGTTTCCTTTAGCATTCTTTTTCTTTTGTCTTCTGATGTATACCCACTTTAATTGAATATATAGTGGTTAGCAATGTAGCAAGGTGGTTAACCGTATTTGCATCCCATAAGTCCATATATGTCTTGCCAGTGGCCTGCAAAGGTTTTTTCTTGCCTTCTCCCCTTTACTATCATCTTGATTCTTTCATACTATGACATTATGACTGTGTATGTGTTGGAGATATGGAGATATTTATAACACACTGTAGGTCTTTGTGCACCACGCAAGGTTGATTTTGAGCCTCACCGAGCATTATGAACTTTCCATCAGGCAGTAGAATACCAGATCAGCATACCCCCGTTTACCATAACAGGCAGACCTAGAGTCCAGCACAGCATGATGCACTCGTTTTCAGGCAGTAGCTAGCCTACTCACAGATGCCACACGTGCGCATCAGGATACATCCCCGTCTTTTTCTTCACGATGGTAGAGCCTGCTATACATTCCAGCACATATCACTGCTTACCATCGATCACGCTTTAGCAGGATAGCTAGACGGTATTTAAATGTAAATATATTTAAATATACCAGCACATCTATGCTGCCAGCATGTAAAAAGAATTTTTAATCATTATTATTTTCTTAATTTTACGTTTATTTACTCGATGTTTTCATTTCGAGTTAGAAGTCATTCCATTAGGCTCTGGGGGGAAGCAATAGAGACTAGACCTAGGAACACAGGGAAAGATTACATTTAGCATGACCCAACAGTAATTATATATGTTATAAGATGGCCGCCGCCGTAACGAAGCGTTGGGCGGTTTCCATGGTTACGCTTTCCAAACAAGCTGGAGAATCTAGTTATTCAGCAGACGACTCGCGCGCTTACAAGGCGTCCTTCAAAGATTCACTCTTGTGGTTACTAGGTAAGCAGTCCGTTGATTTTACATGCTATCTCAATGCACCTTTTAATCGCTTACAAGTCTGTGCTAACCGCACGTACATAGTCCTGATACTTGCATTTGTATACATTTTCTAGCGCTGCAGTCCTTGCACTCAGCCATACTGAGAAGTTTTTCCGTGCTACTCTACAGTAGAAGTACTGACACTGGATACACACCAAGGTCAGTACCTCTTGTTTATTGATACTAGTTTTACAGCATTTCACATTAGCGGACAATTAGCTAATTTAGTAAATCCGATGTTTTCTCATTCATCTTTTCTTTTCTTCTTTTCTTCTTTTTTCATACCTCCGCGACTTGGCACGTATGTATGGGCTATATTTCATGATTTTATATTACAATCATCATAATCTATATGATGCGCTTTATATTCCTACACATATGACACTTTAACTTGATGATGATGGTGGCTGATATGATCAAATGCTGAAGCGGTGAATTTTCACTGGCCTCATTTGGAATGTTAATCATGATGATATTGCAACACACGGCCCACTAATGCCTTTGTTCTACCCATAATGTAACTACCGTTCACCATAATACTCTCTGTATGATTAATTAATGCTGCACCTCTATTCTGAATGCCATTTATATGATGCATGCCTGACATATATATATAATGTACATGTACATTGTGGGACTTAGACGATGATAGGTTTTTGATACATTGAATATTACATGAGCTGGCCCTGAGGAAGGATATTGACTCCGAAATGCATAGGCCAATTTGGGCTCATGTGACGCATCTGCTAAAACAGTGATATATAACTGTAGAGCACTAAGGAAATTAAACTCTATTTCTTCATAAATATTAACAGAGTATTTGAATGATTATTACCCCCGATTGACCGACTGAAAACAGTTATACCACTCTGTGGTTATTGGGAGTGCAGCCCGCACCGCTGGCCTCGCGGCCTTGGTCCACTTTTTTCAGATCTGCAACAAGGACAGTATCAGGAAGAAAAACAGAAGAAAAACAGGGACCAAATGAGTGTGAAAAACGAGTAAAAGAGCTGTAGTCCAGTAGGAAAACTGCACCGTCACGCAGCAGTGAAGTCCAAGAGGGAATACAGATTCAACATGCTGTCCAAATTGAACGGAGCATACAAGTAGTCTAGGCGTCCATCTCAGGTGATGACTGGACCATGAGTTGTGGTTCTTCGGTCACATTCCTAATGCTTCCACCTTTGGCACAATTCCCAGGGGCTGAATCTAACATGTACCAACTTGAAATCGTCACCACCCGGCCCCCTTCCACCATAAGTGTGGCTTTGACAGCTAAAGGGTGCAGGCTACCGTCTACAGCATAAACTGCATCAAGCACGTACACAGGCAAGAAATTAAAAAACATCACAATCAACTTAAATAAAAGCACAGTTCAAAAATGTACTCACCAAAATTGATTGCAGGCATGCCGTGGAGAAAACATCCATAATCCCCACTAGGGGTGTATACACATGTAGTACAGCAGACTGGCTACAGATATGACAAACGTCTGATGCCCTTGTGTAATTTGTTGTCACACCAAACCATCTTTGCAAGCCCATGGAAAGGGGAAGCAGTAGTGGCATATGTGTCAGGACCACAAGCCAGAAACACATACACAAGACACACTTGTATGGGCCCAGCTGGAACACACAGTGGATGCCTTCAAAAGCTACAATGCACCACACTGTCACATGAATGCACAAAAGACAAACAATATTGCAAAAAAATAAATGGCCACATACAACCCAGGGGGGTGGGGTGGGGACACCCATGAGGGTGGAGGTACAGGGTGCACCTCAACAACCACATGCAATGATATCGAGATTAAAAAAAAAAACATGAGCTCAAAGCCTGCACGGCTCGACCTGTGTGGAAGATAAGTCATCAACCTACTCACCCTCTGGATGGAAATCAGAAGGTGGATGTGGCACAGTTGCCTGACCATGCCTTTCCACAGCTTGCCGCTCCACAGCAGCAAGCATGCAGGTCTGGTAAGCCTGGTCCTGTGTGGCAATGGCATGTAGGTCAGAATGCAGCACCTCACGTGATACGCGCACTTGCTCTTGCAAGGTAGCACATGTAACACAGAGTTCTAACCTGCATGTCCTCACATGACATCTGGAGCACCTCACGGCATACATATAGCTCAGCCGAGATGGTGTTCTCAAGCTGCTCCAACCTCACTTCTGGCGCTGCCTCTGGGTCATGTTGAGCACACCCAGGGTAGTTCTGAGGGATTGGTGTTCTACCCTCAGGGCTTCCCTGTGTGCTTCTGCCTGAGCAGCAAGTGCTTCGTGCAGAGACACCATTTCTGCCCAGCGTAACGTGTTTGAGGCTGCCATGCCCAGCCTGAGTGAGCGGCACGTGGACGGCGCTGCCTGCTGCTGGAGCTCTACCTGCCTATGAGGGAGGAGCACGGATTGGGCCACACATTCCATGCCTTGAGCAATCTTATCAATATCTGCCCCGTGTTGCTGTGAACTGGCATCCATGGATTGCTCCCACTCAGTATTCCCCGGTGGCGCATGGCCAATGCATTGCCAGACATTACAGCTGTGGGACTGAAGGAGCCGTGGTCCTTGCTGGATTGGCACCACCTGCGGCTGCAGGACTACATCCCTGCATTGACATGATACCCCAGGCACATCAGCAACTGGTGTGGAGTGTGACCGTGCATCCAGAACCACCACAGGCAGACTTTCCAACACTGTCTGGCCCCTCAGTGCAGGTGTCACGGACAGAAGATCATTTACATCAGGATCACTCACTGGCAATTAATGGTCATGATGCCCATCCAACTCAACATTGTGCTCAGAGTGATCATCAGAGCTTGACTGATTGCCAGCAATGGACACGATGGTCTAGAGCACAAGTGGGTTCTTGTGGTCTACCAACCCATGATCCCCACTTGTGTCGGGTTGCAGATGTAAAAGCAACCCTGTGTCTGGAATGACATCACCATTCTCAGGCTCCATTTTGTCATTACCTGTAATGTGAACAAAAGAAACATGAGTACACATGTCAGCAGCACATAACCCACACACACATAGACATCACATCGACAGCCAACACATGAAGCAGACATGTCACACAGAACTCAAATTCCGGCATGCATTCAGTGGCATTGATATGCAATGGCATCCCGAAAGCAGAAATGGATGCATGTAAATTGTGAAGCCTACACATGTCCTGAATGTAGTATATCACCTCCATCACACATCACCTCTGGCAGGCACATATCACAGGCAGAAATGACAGATGGCAACAAAGAGATGGCACATAGCATAAGCATGTTTGAACAGTCAAATGGCCACAGCTGCTGGTGAATCAAAACACACCATGACACACGTAATCACTAAATCATCTTCACCAATATCGATTCATCCATCTGCAGCTTGCCCCGTACCGGGTGTCATGGGCCCTGAAGACATAGTGAATGGCCCGAGCAAAGCAGGGGCCTACAACAAGGTATGAGGGACCATAACGCCCAGTACGGTCCAAGCTGCACGTCCATAAAGCCTCCAGAAAACCCTTCAGGGCCTGATTCAGCACTTTGTGCATTGAATGTGCCAAAACACATAATTCAGTGTGTCAAATCACCACGGCCAGGCTCTACCAGATTTGTTAATTGGGCCTGGGCGTACACGTACTGCACGACAGTGCACCTTCAGGATTGTGCCTATTGAACATAACGGGCGCAATGCTGAAATCTCAGCAGCATTTATGTAAAATAACGACATATTACTTATTCAACAAAAATGCTGCTGAGAACACATGTGTAAATAAACACTTTCACACACACCTAAGTAAGAAGCTGCAATATTGCAATACACAACATTGAAGCTGCTTGCATATGTATATGTGAAAGTGTTCAAATATATCTGTGTTCATGTACACCGGTATGGTGTATATGAACAGCTTCCTATACAGCAAAGTAAGCAGCTTCAATGCTGCTTGCTTTGATGTATGTCAACGTGTACACATACACACGTACAAGCCGCTCCATAGTAATTCCAGCCTGATTGGCAGCCTATAATCAATCCGCGGCCTATACCAGTTGGTTTAGACCGCAGTATGACCAATCAACTTTGCTAAACACCCACTAGGGTGTTCCAATACAGAGTACATTAGTCACAGGATGCACCTGTGCTAGTGTGTTTCATAACAGTGAAGGGATGAAAATCTGAACATACATGCCAGGTCACTTTGACATTACAGCAGTGAGTAGGCATGTAGAATGGTGTAACATGGCTCAGAAGTGGGTGTGTGCAGTGCAAAACATGTGTATGTTACCAACAATCTACATCATCACATACGTTTTGATGTCAATTACTAAACATGACGGCAGTGTAAGGGCAAGTTCAGCCATCATGTGCAATGTGCATGCACTGGGTTGCATGCCTACAGTAAACCCCCCACCCCCCTTAGTGAAAATGCATGGAGGCATTGCAATGAAAGGTTGACCAGAGAACTGTGTATTGGCAGACAGTGTTGGCTAGCGTCAATTGCATCATCTCAGTCAACTGACACCACAGCAGATGAGAATGGGACAGTAAGCAGGACACATGATGAACCCTCAGTAATTCACCCATTTATGCAGAAGGCACTACACCAGTTGAACAGAGTCAGGGGGCGTGAAACAGGGGGATTCCTGTGCCCCACACAGACAATGCCACCCTAAACATCTGCGTGATGCAGGACTGCGCCAGAGTGAGCATGGAAGGGATAACCAAATGCCATGATACGTATGTAATCCTGGACAAGTACAACAATGATCATCCTGCCATGTTCATATAGGGGCATGCATGCAATGCACATGGAGCATGAATGGGCATTCATGTCCCCGGGGAGCATCTGTCATTTGCACAGTCCAAGTGAGACACCCTGCATCAAGGACAAAAGATGTACCCCACAGTATGTGTCTGGCAGGTTTGCAGGGGGAAGTGTGCATGTACACAGGAGCGTGGAACAGGCCATTGCAGTAGTCAAACATGTTACCCACCAGTGCCATGGTGAAATAGAGGTGCAGGGGCCGGGGCGAAAGGGCAAGGAAGCATGCCCGCGTGGAGTACCCGCATGCAGGCTGAACACACATGCACATCAGTCATGCGATGACATAGTCCGAGTGCTGAGTGGAAAGACACTACAGACTACACACAGACAGGTCAGTGAGCTGGAACATGGACTGTAGGGGCAGCCGGGTGACTTGCATGTGAGTAGGGTGCATGTGTGGTGATGAGTTCAGTCCCTGCCTGCTTAACATGTCCAGCATGCATCCCAACAGGCACGCATTAAGGAAGCATTGCATGACTCGCACATGAGACCCATGTACACATAGCATGTAGTGGCAGTCAAGCACAACACATCACACAAGCAAACCACACATGAGCTGGACAAACATGCAACAACAGTCTCCGGATGGGGAATCATACTCCTGCATCTCTCCCGCTCCTTCGATCAATTGTGCCAGGATGAACTTTACAGCAATTACCTCGTGCAGAATGAGTTCTTCCTCCTCAGGTGGTTGCCCACTCCCAGTCATCTGATTCATGGCATAATTGGAGGCACGCTTTTGCTTAGCACAGCGTCAAAGGTCATCCCAATGCTTTCTGCAGTCCTGAGCTGTGCGCGCCTCATATCCGAATGCACTAACACCATTCGCAACATGCTGCCAGTGTGCCCAATGCTGGGCAGGCGTAGTATGACAATTATGGCCCACTAGCATATTGCGTTCGTGTTCCGACATGTAGCCCACAAGGAAGTCCAGTTCCTGCTTGCCGAAAGACTTCTTCCTCAACGTGCCGGAGGCCGGAGCTGTGTCTGGGATCCCAGCCTCTTGCGCAGGAGCAACCTCCTCCTCTTAGGCAGTGGTACGGTCCCTGACTGGAAAATGCCACCCTGATCATTAGCGGCAGTGGCGCTGGTGGACTGGACCAAGGGAGTGGCAGGTGGAACCAGGACAGAAGCCCTGACTTGCTTCAGTGGCTGCTGGGTGCTCTTTACAGGACCCAGCACAGCAACATCCACTGTGCCAAGGTCTGTGACCAACACAGTCCTGGCTGGCAGACTCCCAGCCGGGTTGGTGTTGGCTGTATCTGCCCATGAAGTTGCCAACACCCAGCTGCTTGGGGCAGCAGATGACAACACTGCCTCAGAGACATGAACCTCGGTCAGAGCATCCCTGCGCGCACATTGCTTGTGCCTCCTGACCACCTCGAATTCAGCCTGGGAGTCCTTAGGTGCCAGCGCATCATGCGCTGGCCGACCCTGAGCCTGGGTGGTGGACGCCACTGCTGCACCTGCAGCTACCACTACCGTTGGGCCCGTGGCAGTAGATGAAACTGACTGCCGAGTCACATGGGTGCCAGTGTCAGATGCAAGAGCTGCATCTCCCGGAGCCGCAGGGGGTGGTGGCATAACTGCACCAACACGTGGCAGAACATCCTGCTGAAGTGGCGCACCCCTGCCTCTTCCACCTCTGCCACCACCCTGGCCACCCTGGACTCCCCCTACTCCCTGGTCACCCCAGCCATGTCCCTCACCATGCCCACCATGTGGAGGACACCCAACTGAGGCACCCCTCACCTTTCGTGGCCTCTCAACCATGACCCAGATGTACTAGTGCCAATGGGAGGAGTGTACACAACAATTTTCCTGGGCAATTGGGGCGAAGGGGGTGGGGTATGTGATGTAAACAGCACCCCTGTGCTCCTGCAAGGCTGTAGGTGACCCCTGTGAGAACATGAGGGGTCACGCAAAGCTCAGGCATGCCAAAACTGCAATAAAACCGTGCACGCAACCCCCGGTAGACCACGTGTGTGAAATTAACCTCCCGTAGTATGCGGTGGCACCCAGGGACCTAAAAACACATATGCGTGGGACACACAGGCTACTATGACCTCGAAAATGGGTATGTGATAGACAGGGGGACCCGCAGTGGGAAAAAAAGCATGCCCAACTCAGCGTCTGACTAGCGTGGGAAAGAAAAACATGTATAGGCAAGATCCCTGCCAAAAGAAGAGGTACGTCCTCGATCCGCTGTGAAGTGATGGCATGTGAAACAACAAGAAGTAGCAACACACGCGTTGGTCTCCACAAAAAGAATGAACAGCGAACTGCTGGCCCACACTCACATTTAACCCATGCCAAGGGAAACGCCTGCGTGCGTCACGTCACTTACGCGCTTAAGCCCTTTCCTCGAATTACACGCATTCACATGCAGACGTTATGTTTTTGCATGTGCGGATTCGCTCTGCACCCGTGCCGAGGGAAACGCCCACGCTCATGAAGTCACTTACGCGCTTAGGCCCTTTCCTCGAATTACACGCTGATGTGCTGTTTTTTCATGTGCAGATTCACTCTGCATCAAGCTGGCCACGCGATAACACACAGAAGACCACGCTCCTGCTCAGAAGGCCATGTTCCTGCCTCCCCAGAGCCCTGAGCATCCTCCCAAGAGCCATCTGTTGTTGCCTGCCTGCCTGCTGCCCTGCTATTTAGTGCCTGCACCGAAGCCATAGCCAGGGATCCTGTACCTAAGACCACCTCTGCTGACCCAGAAGACTCCCGACTGGTGTACCATCACTCCACATCCCAGCCCCAGGACCAAGTTGTCCACCCACACCTGCCTCTGGGGTTGCCATGTCTGACTCAACACCATCTGGGGCCAGTGGCAACCCCCAGTCAGAGAGGCAGAGGGCTGCCAGCTTCACTGTAAGCATTGCGTGACTACAACCGTGTCCTGAAGCGCTGAGATGACTTCAAGGTCCAGGGCTCTCAGGAAGGCCTTGTGCCTCGTTGCTGCCCGTGGAGAAGTGGGGTGTCGCGACCAGCTGACCAACATCCAAACGAGGGTTCTGGAGTACATTAACCCAGCGCTTCACTACAGGTCCTCGAGATGCAGAACCCTCCGGCATCGAGTGTTAAGTGTCCATGTGATCAACTCCAGCGTAGTGCATATGGAGGTGTGCCAGGTGCGTGCACCTTGGACGTAGGCCTGGCATGCCCCATGTATGGATGTCTGTGTGTAGGGACATGACACTGAAGCATGTGAGTCCTGTCAAGTGTGTGGAACTGTCATGATCTCTGCTTCCAAAAGGTCAGGGTTTTCCCAAATCCCTTGGAAGCAGATCCATAACCCAGGTTCTGAGTGCCAACCAGTCCCAATTGGGGCCTTTTGGACCCAGTCCTGGCGCCAGTGGCACCAGGCTCATAAATATGCCCAGTCCCAGCGCTGGAAGCGCCAGGCTCATAATGCTTGGGTGGACTTACCTGCAGCAGACCATGCTGCTTACTTGCCTGCCAGTTGAGCCTCTGATCCTCTTCTGTTTGGAACTACTTTTCCTGTTGGGTGGGGCTGGAGCCACTCCCTAGATTTAGAACACTGGAACTCTTCTGGAAGGCAGAAACTCTTTTCTTACCAGGAACTCTTTTCTTACTTAGGCGTGGCTGTGGAAGGAGACACCTAAGCACTACAGGAGGCTATTTAAACCACACCCGGTGGATGAATCTTGCTTTGCGTTATTCTGCACCCTCTGCAGCAGGACGCTCATCGTGTCTTCTGCACCCAGTCCTGGGCCTAAGGAAAAAGGCTTACCATCCTGAATCCAGTCTTCAGCAACACCTATAAAGACAAGAAAGAACAGGTTAGCATTCCGGCATCTGAAAGGCAAAGGCTTACCATCCTGAATCCAGTCTTCAGCAACACCTATAAAGACAAGAAAGAACAGGTTAGCATTCCGGCATCGGAAAGGCAAAGGCTTACCTACTCTTCGTGCGCTCCGGAGGTCTTCATACTGCATTCTGGCATCTGAAAGACAAAAGCTTACCAACTCTTCGCACGCTCCGGAGGCCTTCGGCGCTGCATCCGCATCTGAAAGACAAAACAAGGTGCGTTTAAAGACATTGGGGAACTTTAATACTCACGTGCCATTACTCCTTTCCACATCTAATCCAGTGGGTATTCCGGCACCCTGCAGCCGCTCCGAACTCGTACCTGCAAAATAAAAAGACAGTTAGAGCGCATCGTGAAGCAGGCAACAAGCGCTTACTCACGTGCTTCCAGGCGCTTCTATTCATCACACGGGCTCCATCTTCAACTCACTTCAGCCCGTCATCCGCCATCGCCGGAACCCTGCAAAACAAGAGACATCATTACTAAAGACTTTAAAAAGACATTTGAATGACTCGAAACTTACCGTTCGTGCAGTAAAGGACGGACAGCAGTCCTCTGAAGTCAAGAGGCCTGCGCTACCTATCCAGTGAAGAAATTGGCTACAGCACCCTGCCCCGAGGCAGATGGAGAGCTCGGCATTCACTTACCTAAGGTGAGAGCGTTAACCTTTGGGGTCTACAGGAGAGGAGAAGAGGAAAGAGAAAGGGACACCCCAATAACCCCAGTTCATTAACCCCATATTTTCTATCTGCAGACATCTTACTCTACACGTCAGGCATACAGTGCACAGAGGTCCAGCCCAAAGAGCCAACCGGGTGCTACACATCACCTTTGAAGATACGGTAGTCGCCCAGTCAAGACCGGCGCCTCTGCGAGAATCAGGTGAGCGTTACAGAACGCAAAGCCTACCGCAAAACTCTCACCCAGGCGCTATGGAAACCTCGGATACTGACCCCCTAGCCCGGTTACTTGGGGAACTAAGGGCAGAAGTGCATGCAACTCGTCAGGAAACGAATGCTCTAAGAAGGGAACTAATTATTTCCAAGGAGAGAACAGACAATCTTGCTAGACAAGTGCTACAGTCACAAGCCGGACAGACCCCGTTACCCGCATCAGGGGCAAATCTTCCTTCAACATCCTCTATGAATCCAGTGCAGATCAACCTACCTGGGAATGTACCTCTGGCTCCGCCCGAGAGATTTTCTGGTGACCCAAAGAGGTTTGCAGTATTTATCAATCAGTGCCGGTTGCACTTCTTATGCCGGCCAGCAGCCTTTCCAACTGATCAAGCTAAAGTAGCTTTTGTACTTTCGTACCTTAGTGGCAATGCGGCAGACTGGTCGATCCCTCTAGTTCATCAAGATGATCCGGTTCTCCATGATTTTCAAGCCTTTCAGCTTAGTATGGAAAAACTGTTCGCAAGACATTCACAGGGACAGGCCTTGGACAATGAGCTTCTTTCGTTGCGACAGGGTAATCAAGACCTTTTGGCTTATATTGCGTCTTTCAACAGACTAATAGTGGAAACTCAATGGCCTGAGGACAAAAGGATTACGCTGTTTTATAGAGGTCTACGTGGAGAGCTCAAAGACGTTTTAGCCCAAGTAGTGAATCCCCCACAAGACTGTTCGGATTACATAGACTTGGTCGTTCAAATAGATCACAGGCTGCAGAACAGGAAGGCCGATCGTTCCAAGTTTGATGCTCGAGTATTTTCCAAACCGCCAACTCCTTCCAAAGGAGTAGACTCCGGGGAATCAATGCAAATAGGGGGTCTGAAAGGTCCTCTAACACAACTGGAGCGGGAAAGGAGGAAACAGTTGCAATTATGCCTATATTGCGGAAACTCAGGGCACTTTCTTCAAGACTGTCCGGTGAAACCTGCCAAGAAGGCAGTAGGAGCTGCAGTTACCAAAGTTACAAACTCTGAGCAGGGAAACGACCTCGCCCGACAAGAATAGAGGTCCTCTTGCCGAGCGTAAAAACCAGTTCCGTGACCTCGCATTTCGTGATACCTATGGTCCTCATTAGCCCTGATAATCCGGATCGATTACATGCAATTGAAGCTTACGTCGACAGCGTTGCCATCGGCAATTATGTGGATCATGAAATCGTTTTGAGGATGAATCTAACTCTTTGTCCCAAGGCTGTAAAGGACGTCATTACTACGGTGGATGGTACGGAGATAGCCTCCGGGCCAGTAACGCATACCACTCAAGAAGTGACGCTAGTAAGTCAAGATGGACACCATGAGAAGATCGTGTTCGATGTGATCAAGGCCCCTCAGTTTCAGATTATTCTAGGAATACCTTGGTTAGAGAAACACAATCCTCTGATCGATTGGCGGGCAAGAACGGTCCAGTTTCCAGAATGTGTCTCTACTTGTCACCCTCCACCTGGTGTTGCACTGGCCGCAATTTCTTCAGAGACTCCCCAGTTACCTCCCGAATACCTAGAATACCAAGATGTTTTCCGGAAGGATCAGGCTAACTCTCTACCTCCTCATAGGTCTTATGACTGCCAGATAGACCTGATACCTGGATCTACTCCTCCTTGTAGTAGAATTTATGCCCTCACCGAGCCTGAGAACCTTCACCTTCGACAATACCTGGATCAATACCTGGCAAATGGGTTTATTCGTCCTTCCAAGTCCCCTGCTTCTTCAGCTTTGTTCTTCGTTCCAAAAAAGGAAGGAGACCTTAGAACTGGAACGATTATCGCTCCCTGAACCAGATCACCGTTAAGAATAGATATCCGTTACCTTTGATCCCTGAACTCCTGGACCAAGTCAGAAAAGCATGCATATATACAAAGCTGGATCTTAGAGGAGCTTACCACTTGGTACGAGTAAAAGAGGGCGATGAATGGAAGACGGCCTTCCGCACCAAGTATGGGCTATTTGAATATCAGGTCATGCCCTTCGGACTTTGCAATGCCCCGGCCGCCTTTCAATATTTTATGAACGATGTCCTCAGAGAGCTCATAGATGTATGTGTTGTTGTTTACATTGACGACATCCTCGTTTATTCTTCATCGGAATCTGAACATCGGAAACACGTGAAAATGGTCCTCGAAAGATTGCGTCAACACAAACTTTTCGCTAAGTTGGAAAAATGTGTTTTCAACGTGACTGAAGTTGAATTCTTGGGATTCATATTATCACCTGGCGGGGTGCGTATGGATTCAAAGAAGGTCGATGCAGTTCTCAAATGGCCATCACCATCCTCCGTAAAAGGTGTGCAAAGCATGTTAGGCTTCGCTAACTTTTACCGCAGGTTTATCCCCGAGTTCTCTCGAATAGTCCAGCCCATCACTGCCTTGTTAAAGAAAAACAAACGTTTTGAATGGTCTACCGAGGCGGAACAAGCTTTCCAGGATTTGAAGACTGAATTTATCTCTGCACCAATCTTAAAACACCCTCGCCCCGAACTCCCCTACATCGTGGAAACTGATGCTTCAAGCCTTGCCATGGGGGCAGTTCTATCACAAAAGGACCCGGTAACCAATCAGTTGCATCCCGTGGCATTTTGGTCCCGCAAATTCTCGCCTCCTGAAGTCAATTTCACGATTACTGACAAGGAACTTCTGGCTATCAAGTCTGCCTTTAAGGCTTGGCGGCATTATCTGCTGGGGGCCCGACACACCGTTACTGTGATTACGGATCACCGAAACCTGCAATATTTGAAAACCGCAAAAGCCCAATCCTCTAGACAACTCCGTTGGGCATTATTCTTTGCCGAGTTTGACTTCATAATTACCTATCGACCAGGTACAAAGAACGGTAAAGCCGATGCCCTTTCTCGGATGGGAGTGGAAGAACACTTGATCAACCCTAAACCTGTACCAATCATTCCCGAACAAAGAATTCTGGGTGTAATCGCCACAGAATCCATAGAGGAAGTTAAGGATAAAGCCAGGCAACTTGGAAGTGCACTGCAAGTGCTGTTGAGCTGTGGGACCTGCTGGTGTGTTCCTGTCTCTCCTTACGCTGGGAAGGTGCCCATGCTCAAGAGGAAACAACACTGCCGTAGCGCGGCGAAACAGGCTGTCGGACTCCAAATACCAGAATCCTTTGTGAGCGAGACACGCCCCCTCCCACCCATCCGCCCGCCCCTCCCTGCCGTGCTCATAACCCGGGTGCACGCGCACCCGCGCGCGCACCCCGGAAGTGCACTGCAAGTGCTGTTGAGCTGTGGGACCTGCTGGTGTGTTCCTGTCTCTCCTTACGCTGGGAAGGTGCCCATGCTCAAGAGGAAACAACACTGCCGTAGCGCGGCGAAACAGGCTGTCGGACTCCAAATACCAGAGTAAATACTCATAATACTACTTAACTTTGGACTTGCTGCCTTGGATATTGGGCTTTGTGTTTGGACTTCCTTTAGGGTGTTACTGTGCTACTGTGCTACTGTGTCTAGCTTTGTTGTTAAAACGAGTGCCTTTTAGGTACTTACGTATTCTTTTTTCCTTTTTTTTCTTCTACGTAGATCCTTTGTGAGCGAGACACGCCCCCTCCCACCCATCCGCCCGCCCCTCCCTGCCGTGCTCATAACCCGGGTGCACGCGCACCCGCGCGCGCACCCCGGAAGTGCACTGCAAGTGCTGTTGAGCTGTTTGGCTGGGTGGTAAGGGTGGTAATATATTAATGATCTGTAGCCTTTGTATATGTCCTTTCTGCATCTAATTTAGTAAGTATTGATTCCCTATTGGGTTGTGAATTGGTTGCGCTCACGTTAGGAGTTTTGGCCATATTTTAGCGTAGACCATCTCTTTTCTTGGATATAGCAGCATGGTGAATGGTTTGCGAAGCGGACGGAAACTCACTGAGCTTCTGTCCCAATCATCTTCTCAACCGGTGAGCCAAGATATTCTGGTTGAGAGTGCAGCCACACTAGTCCACCCCGATAATATGACATCTGTGGGAGTGGACAGTGATAATATGTCAGCTAATAAGAAAGCGATGGTCTTTAAAGAAATAGGTATTGCTTCCAAATTTGATGCCGTAGCTATGATTCATTGTGTAGGTAGTGATGCTGAGATCTCTGCTGATATCTCTGTTAGAAACACCAAATTCAAGCTAAAGGATTTGAATAATAGTGCTCCCAATGATACTATCTTAACTGAATCAATACAGAGAAATGATATGGGATCCGATAGTGTCTACGATAATCCTTACAAAGAGAATGTTGTGGATTGCTCTATGATGGGCCCCATTATTGAAGCAGAGTTAAGTAAGCGCATCTGCCTATCTTTAGGTCCTTCTACGCCCGCTAACCAGAAACTAGTGGGGAGAGAAGATGTTTTTATGTTGAGTACTAAAGGCATGATACCTTCTGAAAGAAATCTTGATCCTATATGTGACGAGAATGTAAAATTGCCCTGGGAAATGGACTTTGAGTCCCAAGCATCTCCCAACAAACCTATGGTGAGCTCCCCAAAGGCCATCAGTGCCCAATTAGCAATTAATGATCGAATGAATTTGGATATTCAAGAATTCCAGTCGAGCCTTAATGGAAAAGACAAAGATGCTTCCAATAATGATGCTCAATCTGCGAGCATCATTCTTGATGCACCATCACTGAGTTCGGACTTCCCAGTTCTTGCGAGAATTTTAAATTTACTGGACAAGGGACATGAGCGCTCTCATTATGAAATGGGAATTATGAGAGAAGCAATTACTGAACTGTCCAACAAAACTAATAGAATTGAAGGTCTCCTGTTTACATGTGACGCTGTAGCAGCTCTTTCGGATAGACAATATAAGAAAAAGGATATGGTAGATAGTGCCACACAGTTTGATGGTATTTTCAACAATCCTTCACAGATAAAGCGTTCATATGCGGCTACACTAAAGACTCAATCACATAATTCGATCTGTACACAGACCGATGTAATGGTGGATGATCTGCACAAAGTTTTTACGACAGTTCAAAAAATTGAGCAGCACCTAGACAAAATGAACAAAGAGTCTATAGAGATTACAGATACTCCCGTTGATCAATTGATAGATGATACAAACAAATCATATGGTTCTGATAGTCCCTCTCATCTGACGGACTTAATTGATCTTGTTGGAGATTGTTCCCGGATAGGAATGGTGAAAATGTCTGACCCTATTGTGGGTGATCTGATACCTAAGCCTATAACAGTCCTAACCCGGAGGGAAAAGCGACTGGCGGGAAGGGCCCAAAAAAGGAAAGCCAAAGCGTTAGCCTTAATAAAAAAACAGGCAAGGATTGTACAAGTTGAGAAATCTAATGTAATACCAGTCACCTTTGAGAATGAGGAGATGATTAATCTTTCTCAGCTGAATGATGAATCAAGGGTATTATTAGATATCAATTCCCCTGATAAGAACAATGAGAAAAATAAGGAGGGGAAAATAAATAATAATAAAAAAAAAAAAAAGGTTAATGTACATATGAATGAGGAGCCGATTGATTGTCAATCTAATTCATCTTGTTCTAATCCCCCGGAATCCATAAGAGGGGGATCACAAATGTCCCTTTCTCAATTCTATCCTATAAGTAAGAAACAAACTTCTTCTAGCAAAGTGAAAACTAATGTCACCGTATCTAGGGACTCTAAGATACAATCGGCTAAACTGGAACCTTCACACCATTGTTCTTCCGACGAACCCTGGATGTTGGGTGTATTGGGTGGGGACTTGTTGCGATCCCAGGAACCTAAGGAGGACCCTATAGTTGACCCGGGGTCCAATATTCCACCTCCCATAGTCAAGTCATCTAATGAAAATACTAATCTGACATTGACGGAAATGATAAACCCTAAAATGGTAGGTTCTCCTATTAACAATCATAAGACGGTTCATAATGAATTTGAGTCCATACGTGAACCTCCATACATACTTGGCTGGGAGAGTGATCCGAATGTTAATGCTAAACAAAACTTGAACCGCTCTTCCCTGCTAAAAGCCTTTCACACAATACCTTGCCTGCGAACTCTGAGATCTGATGATATAGACTGGGTAAGACCTGCAGACAAAAATAACAACAGGATGACCTGTGGCCTATATTCAAGATTGATTATGAAACTTATCTGGGAACAGAAGGAAAACTTTGTTTCCATTGGCTTAACCCCTTTTTTGATCCAATCTGATGAAGATGCGAGGGTCTTTTTGGATAAGCCACTGGTACTAACATCCACAATTGACCAGAAAATGACGCAATCATTGCCACAACAAATTAGTGGTGATCTGGTCCGACAGATAATAGCAATGGCTGCTGCATTGTCGGGCATACATTCAGTCTCGCAATTAACAGCGACGAATCCATCTCCCTAGCCCGGCATATCATCAACAATCATTTGTATGTTTGTCTTGGAATTGTTGTGGGCTTGCCAACTTTAATAGATGGTGGGGTTCATGCGAGAGCGATAAGATCCCTGCTATAGTTTTACTACAGGAAACCATGTATGTATCTCAATTATCTGTCGAAGGTTTTGTCTGTTACTCACAACCTGCTACTCGAGGGAATAAGGGTCGGCCCTCAGGGGGCCTAGCCATTTTAGTAAATAACGCCTGTAAATCCCCAACCAGACTGGTTTATAAAGATTCTAATGTATTAGTTATAGAACTATTCCCTGTATCTCCACAGGATCAACATATCATTTTTATGTGCATCTATTGGAACAGAAAGCTAATAATGCTTAATAATATCATCGATATTCTTGACTCCATCTTAGAAGGTATCTTCATACATCATGAGGAGGTTGGTGTGGTGGTGGGGGGTGATTTTAATTCCTCCTGTTTAATCCACAATATAGGCCCGGGCCAGCAATCCCATACAGATACTACATCGGCTATGAATGGGAGAAAATGGGTGGAGTTCTTTCTTAATTGGGATATTCAGATAATTCCCACTGGAATGATGGATCTTACATATACATGGTCTAGGGGAGGACATCACTCACATATTGATCATTTTTTTAAATCATCTAATCTTTGTCTGGAAATTGACACTGTAAATGTTTTAAACTTGGGCTTTAGTGACCATAATGCGATATTGATAAATCTAAAAATCGAAGGTTGGGGATTGACTTCAAATCGTTCTCTACAAATGGTTGAGAATGACAGAGCGGGCATATCTGTGAGGTGGAACCCTCTTGTATGTCATCAGCTATCAGAGCGACTCAGAGATGACCTTGATCTGAATCCATTAGTGATTGAGAGTGACTCTTTATGTATAGATCAATTTATCTCAAAGAGGATTGAATTCCATTTAGCACAAATAGTAAAACAAAGAAAATCGGCTCTGGATGTAAAACATCATGTACATAAATTTGATATTGAGATCTTTAAATTAAAGAAGCTCAGGAATTTTAAACTACGACATCTATCTAGGTTATCTCTGGAATCAACACAATACTACTCTCATAAAAGGGCAATCCTTGCTACACATAAAACTGCTGTCAAAAATCTAAAAACACAACTTTATGTGAAAGATAACCAGAACATGATGTATCATATTTTGAAAAACGATACACGCAAAATATGGTCCTTATTGAGACTGATTAACGGCGATAATGTGGGGTTGAAAGAAAATGCCATCTCAGCGGATCAGTGGGCAAACTATATTAGGCTGAAGTACGAGTTACCTTTAGTATTCCATAACAACTCTAAAACTATAATTCAAAATACAATACCTACTCGCTCCCCTTGGAGCATTGAAGATGTAACACGTGCAATTAAGAAACTAAATCCTTCTAGGGCTATGGGACCTGATGGCATCCCTGCTTGTCTTTTTCGATCGGATATCCACTTGTGGGCTATCATTTTGAAAAACAAATTTGATGTGATATTTTCTTCCCAAGCAATTCCTAGTTCATGGTGTTCAGCTACTGTCATCCCCATATATAAAAAAGGCCCTATTAATGACCCTGGTAACTTTCGCCCGATTGCGTTAACTGACGCATCCTCTAAGGTATTCTCCCAACTGATCCTTGAAGAAATGCAAGTCTATATGAGAACCAATGCCATCCTGTCAAAATTTCAAACTGGTTTTCGTCAGAACATGGGATGCTCTCTTAATGCTTTACTGATATCTCACATCGAGTGGAACTCCAAACATAACAACACAGGTGCTGTCTATATGGCAGCTCTCGATCTGAGTTCAGCATTCGATACCGTGCTAAGGGAGCACCTGTGGCGGAAGATGGAGGTGTTGGGTTTCCCGGCTTATCTGATTGCATTAATACGGCTTCTCCATACAGACACAACCTACAGAGTGCGCCTTAATAAAGAAGGTATGTTAACTGACAAAATTCCATCGAAAATTGGATTGAAACAAGGTTGTACTCTGGCTGCCGTACTGTTTAATCTGTCTACTTGTGATATAGAGGAATGCTGGACAAAAGAAGTCATCTATCCAATTTTAATTGGTAGCACAAGACTGAACTATATTGGTTTTGCTGATGACATTCTTATCTTAGATAGAACACCATTTGGTCTCCAGCATAAATTAAATGCTTTCATCTGTTATGCAAATACTCATAACTTGAGAATCAATCACCACAAATCCCGAATTATCATCTTTAGGGATGGTTATAAAAAGAGTTGCCCATACACTTGGCTCATGGAAAATACTCGGGTCACCATTACACATGAAATTAAATATCTAGGGTATCCTTTATCGAATGCCTACTCAAAAATCTGGTGGAAAAAGAAAATATGTGAGAAATCTAAACCTCTAATTTCACAGATGAAAATAATCATGGGTAAATACTGTGGCCTTTCTCTTTTACCTGTCATCCAATTCTACCTCCTTAAAGTCGAACCATCGCTACTTTATATATTAGACATGTGTATATATGAGATAGACGACATCCTAGACACACTTCAAGGTGGGATCTGGAAAAGCGTTTTGGGGCTTCCGGCATCAGTCCCAAATGATATTGTTCGTCATGAACTAGGTATCCTCCCTATATCTGCCAAACGGAACTGGAGACTCCTGAATAACTATACAAAAATCCTGGATCCCCCTGGTAATTCATTGTATGAAGACCTTAATGAATTTCTTCATAAGGGTTGTATGAAATCTATGACCCGATATGCGGAAAAAATGAACGATCTAATGGCTCTCTTGGGCATCCTGAAAGATGACTTAATACTAGGTTTACCTAGTTGTAAACAAAAGTTGTATCGCTATTACTGGAGCTGTCAGGCTGATAGAATTGGGTCCTACCGTTCATACTACGAGTTTGCCCAATTCAGAAGAAAATTGGGAGATAGAGCTGGCTATATTTCACAGTTCCCTTCTGCTATGGGTCGTAATATTTATTTACGGTTCAAACTGAATGTATTTCACACTAATGAACGATTGTGCAAATGGGGCACCTCTGATAAAGAATCTAATAATGGTTTTTGCCGTTTCTGTAAGGATATGTTTTCTCTCGAGTCTCTTAAACATCTAGTTATCTACTGTGAACATTTTGAAGTTTTGAGACTATCGAAGTTTGGGAACTACATGATCTCTAACTCAAACCTATCGCGTGAAGTACTATGGCAGCGATGCATGCTTGGTGATAGTACTAAATTCATTTTAAGATTGCTATCTGTTTTAATAATTATTGAATCTGAACTAAAGGATATAAATGATATAAGATGAGCTGTAGATACTTATATGGTATGTGATGCATGTAGGAATGTTGATTAGCTATGCACAAATTCTTTTTGCTTAGGTCGCATATATAATGTATGTGATTTATGGTCAAAATGGGAAAATGAACTGGTGAGAATTCTGCTTTGTATGAAAAAATTTCTTTGTAAAGGTTTTTAACCAAATACAATAAAAAAAAAAAAAAAAAAAAAAAAGCCAGGCAACTTGTAACTCCAGCAGATATACAGAATTGGCATGTGCAGGGAAAGGACTTTGCAGTAAAGGACAACTTATTGTATTTCCAAGAACGATTATACCTACCCAGCACAGATTTACAGAAAAAAGTAATCTCTTGTTATCACGACTCTTTAATGGAAGGTCATCCCGGTAAAGCCAAGACCTCAGAAAAGATCAAGCGCTACTTCTGGTGGCCGTCTTGGAAAAAAGATATCAGAGACTTTATAATGTCCTGTGGAGTATGCGCCCAAAACAAGAGTCAAAAGGAAAGACCAGCAGGCCTCTTACGCCCTATTGACATCCCACCTCGCCCTTGGCATACGCTTTCTATGGACTTCATCACCGATCTACCTCCATGCTCCGGATACAATACGATTCTAGTAATCGTGGACTTATTCTCCAAGATGGCGCATTTCATTCCGCTCAAAGGCTTGCCAACAGCAGCAACTCTGGCCCGAGAATTTCTCGAAAACATCGTCCGACTGCACGGTTTTCCTTCGGTTCTAATTTCGGATCGAGGTAGTCAATTTATTTCTCATTTTTGGCGAAGTTGCTGTCGGTCGGCTCAAATTGATGTGAGACTATCGACCAGTCACCACCCTCAGACCGACGGACAAACCGAGAGGACCAATCAAACTCTGGAACAGTATTTACGCTGCATGCTGCAACAAACTGAAAAAACTTGGAAAGATATCCTTTGGATAGCCGAGTATGCCTACAATAACTCTGTCCACTCGGGAACTGGGAAAACCCCGTTTTTTCTTTTGTACGGCAGTCACCCTCGAACCTCAGAGTTGGATCCCCTCCAAGATCTTGAAACACCAGCAGTAGACTACCTGCATTCTACAATCACCCAAGCCTTTAAGGAAGCTGTTTCTCACCTTCAAAGGGCTAAAGAACAATACAAGAAAGGAGCAGATCAACATCGGAAGGAAGCCCCTCACTATCAAGTAGGGGATCAAGTCTGGTTATCCACCAAATATCTATCTCTAAAAGGGCCACGCACATTCAACCCAAGATACCTTGGTCCCTACTCCATCACTACCATAGTAAACCCAGTAGCGGTCAAGTTGGACTTGCCCCCGCACATGAAGATACATCCGGTCTTCCACGTCTCTCTATTAAAACCCGTGCAACCTCAAACCCGACTAACCAAATCTCCAAAACCTATCCTAGTGGATGGAGAACTCGAGTTTGAAGTCAAAAGCATTCTGGACTCCAAGATCTCCAAATCTAAACTATTCTACCTAATTGACTGGAAAGGCTACGGCCCCCAAGAGAGATCCTGGGAACCTGCTGAATATGTCCACGCTCCTCGCCTAATCAAAAGATTTCACCGAACATTTCCTGACAAGCCAAAACCCCCGGAGAAGCCCGGTTTGGGAGGGGCCTTGAGGGGGGGTACTGTCATGATCTCTGCTTCCAAAAGGTCAGGGTTTTCCCAAATCCCTTGGAAGCAGATCCATAACCCAGGTTCCGAGTGCCAACCAGTCCCAATTGGGGCCTTTTGGACCCAGTCCTGGCGCCAGTGGCACCAGGCTCATAAATATGCCCAGTCCCAGCGCTGGAAGCGCCGGGCTCATAATGCTTGGGTGGACTTACCTGCAGCAGACCATGCTGCTTACTTGCCTGCCAGTTGAGCCTCTGATCCTCTTCTGTTTGGAACTACTTTTCCTGTTGGGTGGGGCTGGAGCCACTCCCTAGATTTAGAACACTGGAACTCTTCTGGAAGGCAGGAACTCTTTTCTTACCAGGAACTCTTTTCTTACTTAGGCGTGGCTGTGGAAGGAGACACCTAAGCACTACAGGAGGCTATTTAAACCACACCCGGTGGATGAATCTTGCTTTGCGTTATTCTGCACCCTCTGCAGCAGGACGCTCATCGTGTCTTCTGCACCCAGTCCTGGGCCTAAGGAAAAAGGCTTACCATCCTGAATCCAGTCTTCAGCAACACCTATAAAGACAAGAAAGAACAGGTTAGCATTCCGGCATCGGAAAGGCAAAGGCTTACCTACTCTTCGTGCGCTCCGGAGGTCTTCATACTGCATTCTGGCATCTGAAAGACAAAAGCTTACCAACTCTTCGCACGCTCCGGAGGCCTTCGGCGCTGCATCCGCATCTGAAAGACAAAACAAGGTGCGTTTAAAGACATTGGGGAACTTTAATACTCACGTGCCATTACTCCTTTCCACATCTAATCCAGTGGGTATTCCGGCACCCTGCAGCCGCTCCGAACTCGTACCTGCAAAATAAAAAGACAGTTAGAGCGCATCGTGAAGCAGGCAACAAGCGCTTACTCACGTGCTTCCAGGCGCTTCTATTCATCACACGGGCTCCATCTTCAACTCACTTCAGCCCGTCATCCGCCATCGCCGGAACCCTGCAAAACAAGAGACATCATTACTAAAGACTTTAAAAAGACATTTGAATGACTCGAAACTTACCGTTCGTGCAGTAAACGACGGACAGCAGTCCGCTGAAGTCAAGAGGCCTGCGCTACCTATCCAGTGAAGAAATTGGCTACAGCACCCTGCCCCGAGGCAGATGGAGAGCTCGGCATTCACTTACCTAAGGTGAGAGCGTTAACCTTTGGGGTCTACAGGAGAGGAGAAGAGGAAAGAGAAAGGGACACCCCAATAACCCCAGTTCATTAACCCCATATTTTCTATCTGCAGACATCTTACTCTACACGTCAGGCATACAGTGCACAGAGGTCCAGCCCAAAGAGCCAACCGGGTGCTACACATCACCTTTGAAGATACGGTAGTCGCCCAGTCAAGACCGGCGCCTCTGCGAGAATCAGGTGAGCGTTACAGGAACGACAATGGTGTGTGTGTTGCTATGCATGATGTGCACCTGCATGTGACGCCGCACACATGATTGCATGCCTATGTCTGTACCTGGCCATGTCTGTTTTATGAATCATGGATGCTGATGTCACCCTCATGGACATGCATGGTGTACATGTGCGTGTTACTGAGTGGTGAGTGTGTGACTTTGAAACGCCGTGGATGCATGACACATGCACATCTCGATGCGTGCTTTGACTGTTGTGGCCTAGCTGTCCATGATTTCACTGCGATGGGAGGTGGACACGGACGGTGGTGTAGGTGCATGTGTGTTGCTTGCAACGACCCATGTGTTGTGGAAGGTGATTATGGCTATGACATACGACAGTGCCACTCATTTGCATGGGCTTTGTGTCTAGCACAGTGACCTGATGCTTGTGTTCAATGTCTCTCTTTCCACAGCAGCGAGTGAAGAAGAGGGCGGAGACAACACTGTGGAGCAGAGTGGCGGGGATGCCTGCACCGGCCGAAGATGCAGTCACCCTCCCAGGTTATGGCATCTTCCGGGAGCGAGGGGACTGGTGCCGCGTCTGCCACTACGGCCATAGCTGCCAAGGGGAGGCCCAAGAAGCCAAGGTTGGGAGTGGGCTCCTTGGCAACGGAAGAGGCAGGTGAGCTTCCACAGGGGCAGGACAATGTGGAAGACGGTGCAGAGGCATCCAGATTGGTGGTGGGTGAGAAGGAGGAGGAAGCCGCATTAGATCCACACACCGGGCAGGGTGGGGGTGATTCCACTGGTGCAAGTGGTGCAGTCTAGGGGCAGGGGCAGGGGCACGAGGCAGCAAAGGTCGCCACAGAGGTACTTGTGCATCATTCTGTCCCTGATTCTGCATATGCATCTCTCTGCACCAGCAGGGATGCCTCATTCCAGGCCCGTCCGCAGGTAGGGGATGTATCTACATCAACTGACCTTCCTCTACCTGCAGAAGCAGCAATTCATGACAGGGTTGAGCCTGTCCTAGTCAGTGTCTCGATGAGCACACACATGATTCGTGATGATGTGCATGATTCCAGGAAGGACAACACACATCATCACGAACAGCTGTGTGCCAAATTGAACTGGTTAGGATGGCTCATTGTCGCAGGTTTCCTCCATGTGCTGGCCGCTCTTGCAACCTTCTCCTCCTCTGCACCCACTATGCGCAAGTCGCCCTCCATGCCGTCTTCCGGCCAGATGCCACCAGGGCACCCTGCTACTTGCCTCAACCACTGCGGCCAGGCTGGTGGAGATAATATCCGTGCCACAGCCGAAAGTCGGAGGTTCAGCAGAGGTGATCACCGAGGCAACAGGATACCTGGCAATGGAGGACGTGCAGGCAACTTCCAGCAGGGCACGTCCAAGACAGCCCCGGCGGATCATCAGCATCCCGGTGCCAGTCATGGGGGCAAAGGCAGATGACATCAAGGCAGCAGCACCAGGTTCGACGTAGAAGGTGTCTGGACTCGGGGCGTACAACATCACGGGGGCAGGCATCGGCCGAAGGGCAGGAGGACCCTGGACTATGTGTGTGTTCCGTGTGGCAGCAGATAGGGCAGCAGCGGGCAGAGAGGGCATGGCTCACCATGGTCAGGGCGCAGAACTCCATGGGGATGGCACTGAGGCTGGCACAGTTTCTCGAGGAGACTTGCAGGGAGTTGGTGGAGAGCATGTGGGCGTCCCTGCGAGCCCTCGAGGACAGAGCCCAGTTCCACCTCCAGGACATAGACTCAGAGTTCGATGATGCCCTGTCCAAGACTCTTGGTAAGAACGGTGAGCCGTAGGACTAGCCTGCCACCATTGTATATAGTTAATTAGGCTTAGGATTCTTTTTGTTTTATTTTTATTTTGGAGTTGATGGACATTGCTCCACTTTTTGTACATAGTTGTATTTTGTAGGGTTTTTACTAGGTTTCATTTGGTTTTGGGATCATGGACCCTAACAACTTTAATTGTGAATAGTGCTGGAACTGTGGATTTATTTCTTTTATTTTCTTCACGCCCATGATGAAATGGTTTTCTTTTATTTAGCCTTTGGGTTCTGGATTTTTGTTTCTGGACATGGCCCCCTTTGAGGATTTGCTTATTTTAGGCACCACACTTTTCATGGATTTTGCATTTCAGTTATGTTCACATTCATTTATTTTTCCTTGGCATGGTTTCTTTTTGTTTGGTTGATTTTTATTTTTAATACATTTTTTATCAGTTCACATATATGTGTTTTCTGCTCTCATTAGTTTGGTGCATGTGTCAGTTGTCATTGTCGTTGCTGTGTGGCCATGATTGGCATGCCTTTGGGCGCATGCATGTGTGCATCTGTGCATGCCATGCCATGGTGCCTGTACTGGGAAGTGGGGACAATGGATGGGTGTGTAGTTGCACTGTGGGGGGCCATCGTGTGGTGGGATATGGGTGGATTTTTGCTACATGCATGTATGTTGTGACAATGTGTTAGTTGAGTGGACATGAGTCGGGGCCTGCTGGCAGGTTGTCGTCACTGGGGGTGGTGTGAGGGGGACATGAGACAGGGCCTGGTGGCAGGTGCCCATCAATGGGGGGTGGGACATGAGTCGGGCCTGCTGGCAGGTTGCCATCACTGGGGTTGATGTGGGGGGCTCATGAGTCAGGGCCTGCTGGCAGATACCCATCAATGGGGTGTGGGTCATGGTCAGGGGTGATGGGCTGGTTGCGGGACATGCCCAGGGGTGTAGGGTGGTCCCAAGTGGTGTGGGCTGCCTGCAGGGCATAGGGAGGGCCCACACTGCCAATTTACGTGTAATGCTCCCTCTCGTACCCTGGAATACATGTACCCTGCTTGCACCAGCAAAATCACGGGAAAAGCTCACTTGTGTACCCCGGTATACACATACCCTGCTGTCGCCAGCGAAATTGCGTGTAAAGCTCACTCGTGTACCCCGGAATACACGTACCCTGCTTGTGCCAGCGTAAACGCATGAAAAGCTCACTCGCGTACCCGGGAATATATGTACCGTGCTCGCACCAGCAAAATTGTGTGAAAAGCTCACTCGCATACCCCGGAATACACGAACACTGCTTGTGCCAGCAAAATCACGTGAAAAGCTCATTCACCCACCCTGGAGTACACGTACCCTGCTTGTGCCAACAAAATTGCCTAATCATGTGTGAAACTCCTTGCACACCCCGGAATACACGTATCCCGCTTGTGCCAGCCTAATCGCGTGTGAAACTCCTTGCGCCCCCCTGGAATACACATGCCCCACTCGCACCAGCCTAATCACATATGAAACTCCTTGCGCACCCCCGGAATACATATAACCCGCTCACGCCAGCCTAATCGCATGTGAAACTCCTTGCACAGCCCCAGAATACACGTACCCTGCTTGCACCAGCCTAATCGCATGTAAAGCACCTACCCCATATTCGTGCACCCGTGTGAGGATCCACATGCACTCCCTGCAGGCAGCCCATCACCCCCTGACCATGCCCCGTAGGCAGCCCATCACCCCTGACCATGGCCTGCATGCAGCCCATCACCCCTGGCCATGCCCCGCAGGCAGCCTACACCACAGGGGGGACTTTTTCCACGTGATTTGCTAGGCACAGGCAGGGTACCTGTATTGCAGGGGGTGTGTGAGTGCGAGTAGATTATCACGTGTTTGGGCTGCCGCGAGTGGGGTACGCGTATTGAAGGTGGTGCATGGGGGTATTTTCATGTGTTTCGGCTGCCATGAGCGAGGTACGCGTATTCTGAGGGGTGCGTGAGGAGTTTTACACGTGATTGGGCTGGTGCCAGCAGGGTACGTGTATTCCGAGGGGTGCATGAGGAGTTTGACACGCGATTGGGCTGGCATGTGCGGGTATGCATATTCCAAGGGGTGCTCAAGCTGTTTTACACACGATTGGGCTGCCGCATGTGGGTTGAGTGGCCTTTTTAGCACAATTTTGTTGCTGGGGGGCTGTGTGATGGTCCACTGGCCTTTGCGCCATGTAGGGGATTTGTGCGGATTTTTTGGTGCAAGGGGCAGGGTTGGGGGCGTAACTGGCACTGCTGCAGAGTCGCTACACCACGCTGCACCACGCTGTGCCACGGCTGGATATGGATGGGAAATCCATGAATACCGGTGCGTGGAATGGGTTTTGGTGGACACAGCTGGCGCAACTGGCGCACGTGCCTTCTGTGCGCCAGCCGCACGTGCCCCTTATGTGTTTGATTCCATGAATTACCCCTATAGTGTCAGTTATTGTTAGACTTTTGTCCTTGTGACAATTTTGTTTGGGACTATCATGTACGTCTGACAATCCATGGGCCGTTGGACTCATTTTGTTTTGGCCATACCTGACATCCCCATGAAAGCCTTGCATGCACACAATCCATGAAGTGATTCTTGCTTTACAGATATTCCCAGTAAGTAATCGGTTGGTCCACATGCATTTTCTAGACACATTCTTTGAAGAAATGTAGGGCAGTTCCATGCAGTATGTACCATGCATAGAGGTGAGGCCAGCTGGGAATCATGTGACAGTTGTGTGGCAAAATTAGAGCTGATTAGAACTAATGTAGATTTTGCAGGTAGAGAGAAAGGGAAGAGTGGTAGCTGGTTGTTGAACGGTTTTTATGTAGACAGACAGGTAGTGGTATATTGCTTAAATAATGTATGAGGAAACCTTTAGAGATATCTGTCAACAGCAAACAAAGAGTCGTGCTAAAATGGAATTGGTCATGTTGGAGTTTGCAGATGACTAGGACACAGACAGTACTCAGAGCTTTCTACAATAAATTAGGTTTTATTCTTGTTCATTGTAGCTGGTGCATAGACAGGGCCAGCATCATTGGATGTGGTGTGAAATGCTGTGCAGAAATTGGTTGAGGGCGCAGGGTAAAGTAGGTTCCGAGGCGTCGAACAATGGCTGTTATAACAAGTAATGTTTCAAATCCATAGCCATCATTCCGACTGTCAAAGGAGACAGGTTAATGAGAATGCAGTAATATTGAGGTGCAGCTATGGGTAGCTTCATAGGGTGTGACTCAACTGCCCCCACTGAAGGAATGGCCACTCAATTGATACTGACGAAACTAAAGGAAACAGAGCTCATACATTCAGTAAATGTTCTCATCTGCGTTTTGCCCCAGTAGTGTTTTTTATAAGGTTGCTTGTTCCCATAGCAATGAGAGCTCTCGAAATGTAACATGTTTCCAAACCGAAGTCACAATATAATCTGTCAATTGTACAAATACAATGGTCAGAACCATCAGGGAGTGCCAAGCATTCCAGTCGCATGGGTATAGGATGAGATATTTGATGTATATTGCCACACTGTCTACACCTCACAAGGTCTGAAGTACACCACGAGACACTCAAGTGTGGGTTGACGGATGAGAGAGGCATTTGAAAGCAACAACGTGAACCTGAGGCCACTGCCCAATTGGGAGGAACTCCAGTTCATCTGGACATTAGGTCATTTTTAGAGGGATAGTACTTGCCTGGTCACGAGTAAAGGTTTGAGCCAATACAGATGTATGGCTTGGTGGGTATGAAGGAAAGATGGGACTCACTCAGTGGAAATCAGGGCAATCCCTCTGCCAGCACAGTTAGGGCCAGGCTTAGAGTTGATCAATCTTGTAGCCATCAGGGAGAAGGGAGTCTTGTGAAGGAAGATGTTAAAATTAATTTGCTTTATCCAAATATCCAAAATGCTTATCAGTCCAAGTGTATTTTCGACCCACAAAGGTAAAATCAAGTTTGTACTGGTCTTCCTGACTCACAGCCACTATCCAATATTTATTTGCCAGGACAAGGAATGAGTGCACATTTGATACCTGGGTTTGGGCCCATCCTTGTTCGATGTAGGTTAGCAGTCATCATGACATATGGACCCATTTGTTCAATTTCCGAAAGTCAGCAGAGAATCTCCATTGTTCATTTAGTTTTAATATTCCCAGTAATAGATTGTTGAAGGTACTGTGGACAGGACATCTTATCCCATGGGATTCCAAATTCTTTTTAATCTCCATGGACATGAGTCAGAACCATTACTGCTTTACAAAGACAGGTGCCTTTAGTGGGTCAGTCGGAATGGTTGTAGAGTAAATAGCTGTATGCCCACAATCATATGAGCTAACTGTAAAAATGTTCTGGAAATCCAAAAACATGTATCTCAGTTCGTATTGCTGTTCATTCATTTCACTGTTATCAGCCAGATTTATCTTTTCCTGTGACCATCTGTCAGAAGGCTTGGAATATCTCTGGTGTTGACATTTTAGATGAGACTTCCAGTAGAGAAGTCTCTTTTGAAAGTGTGTACATGGAAAGGATGATGTTGGGTTGTATAATAAGCATTTATAACTAGAAATACCATTGTTGTACCAAGTAACAACTAGCAACACATAAAGGCAAGAGGAGCACACCACAAAACTCCCCCTGTCTTGTATTGATATTCTTTGGTCATATACTGACATTTTTGTCGTAACATTAATCAGGGATTGGACTTAGAATGAGGCTTTCTAGATTGATTGAGAAATAGTGGGAATCAACAGGCCAGTAGAGGTGACAGTCCTAAAAGTATTTTGTATTTGAGTTACTATTATCCACAAATATTCCAATTGGGTCATCCTGAAGGTGTTGCGTGTAGGAAAAGTCATTATTTTTAGAAAATATGATTAAAATTGTCTAAGGAATCGTAGTTTGGTCCTTTTATATTTTGATTGGTAATGTCAATGTTTTAATAGATCTTTTCTTTGGACTTCAAAAGCATACATCAACAGTTAAGCAGACCAACATGCTTATCCAGCATTTTCAAATTCCATTGAGATACGCCTAGTATGGACCACAATTTGTTGCTAATAAACTACAAAATAATTGTGAATTGTTGGAGAATGTCACTACCAAGTCAAAAGTGACACCTCTAACGACACAACAATTATGATCAATGGTTTTGTTTGCAGTTTAAATTTATAACTTAGATCTGCTAATGGGTATGTATTTTTAGTCTTCATTGTCTAGAATCTCTTCCCAGATAGTTTGTATATTTAAAGAGGAAACAGTCTGCTTTGTAGTTGCTAAAACAATGTTTTGCTGATTAAGTTTCCCTTTCTTTCAGGTGACTATAGGATCCTTCCTCCACGTTGATCTGAATGGGGAAACATGCATATTCTCCTTTCTTTTGAATATGAGTGAAGTTGCTGATATGCTTTTCTAGATTAGCCTCTTCAAGACCTTAGACATCATTAGATGTCACCTGGGTAGAGAGGGTATAGAAGAAGAGTGTTCCTTTCCACCATGGAGTACCACTTGTGCTGGGAAGAAGAATGATTTTCAATGTTTGAGATGAAATAGATTCTCCATTCTGTTCTTCAACTGAGATTATGGTGATGTCTGGGATCTGATTATTTTGGAGATTTATGTTTAATTTGGTTGGATACCACTCAATCCCATGACAAGTGCCATTTAATCCAGCATAATTGGCACTTCTCTTGAGTTTAAAGTTTTGGTTACTTTGGATCCAGTGGACTTGGTTTATGAAATCAATGAGATACAACAGTGTTTAAAGGATATGCTCACCAGTAAACAAGGGGTTCCTTCTGTTGCCACAGCAATCACCAAACTTGTCTGCCAATATCTTCAATCCTAATCTGTAATTCTGTAATATCATTGACAGCATTTTTTTCTCATCAAAATTATGAAGTTCTCCCAGCATGTTTATGACTCTCGACCTTCGCTGGTTTAATTTGTCAAATACCTTTTTGTATATTAACGTCACTTTGTACCTGCATTCCACGAGAGTCTGCAATTCATAGCAACCTTCAACCAGAATGTTAGTTAGTCAATATCTCTGAATATATCTTTTTGATGTCATGGATTTCATGAACTTGTTCTTGGGCTGCCACCATATAGGTATTCTCTTTCCGAAGATACATGTTATATGGGTTGGGGAAGAGCAGAACTCTGGTGGGTGAGATGCAGTATTTGTCTTCCTGTAGGGAATAAATATCAGTGATGCCAAAATATGTAATGGCTTGCTGACAGAGAGAGCTTTGAACTTCCCAAGTTGAATATCTTAATGTGGGTGAAAACATTCATAACCACTTATGCATTGGGAGAAATGAAACCCCTTTTAAAATCATGAAAAACAGGGTGGTGCGAGCTCCTCTGACTCCCAAAGGAAACGTAATGGTGCGTCTGTAAATAATAACAAGTTAGACTCTGAAAATCTTTACTTCTCTGTAAAGTCAACCATTTAAATTAATCATTGTGAAATTTCCTTTAGGAAATATCATTAAGTAAATATTTGAGCATAATATTAATATTCCCATGAGAAAAACAAATTCTTACATTATGGACTCCAAGTTCCATAATTCCCAAAGTACTGAGACAAAGAAGTTGGCTGAAGATATATATTACAGAATCATCCTGGCACAATTATAAGTGTTGTGTAAACTGCTGCAGAAATATCTAACCTTGTTAAAACAAGTGTGTTGTTGCAGAATAATCCTGTCAAAGAAAATATATGTGACTCATGATGAATTAAGGAATTGTTCTTGATTTATATGAAGATGATGGTTTTGAGTTCTTGATATCACAAGTCGAAGAGGAACACCCTTGTTGAGCAATTCTGAAGTATTGCAACTTTTGTTGTCAAGTTGGAATCTAAAGAACTGCATTGGATCTTTGTTAAAAGACTGTATTTCCTTGTACTCTTGGAACTTCTGAATTGAATCTTGCTTGAATCTGGGGAAGGGGAATTCACCCAGAGAAAAGGTAGAGACAGTTATTATGATGCAAACTTAATTTTTATATATGTTGGTTCTGAATTGCCATGTATTACCTTTTTGCATTAGTTTATGTACAAGTTTGACGACAGAAACCTTTAGTTAGAGTGCTTCCTTTAATTTATTTTAGACAGGGAAATCCTCCTCCGGGTACGGATAGTGAGGAGTTTATCCAACATTTGAGTTAATAAAATGGCATCTTTTGAAAAATCTTCACAAAGTTCTCTGCCTCATATTTCTGACCCCTCACATGACAACTCGATTAAAATTACCTTGGGAACCGTCTCCTTGATTCCTCTTCTAATCACCCATGTACTTGTGGCGTGCACCCATATATTGTGATAGGTCTAGAACCTAGGTACCATGGACACACATAATATACATTATACAAAACATAGGGGGGTCTGGGAAACTCTCTACCAGCACAAACACAGTCCATTGACTTGTTCTTGGGTGGATTGTAGCTGGGAGAGTCTCAACCAAGTCTTTAGCTCACTGTTCTTTTCACAGAGAAGAAATGTCCCTGCATATCAGTCCTTGTCCTGCCCAGGGGCAGTCTAGCACCGAAATGCTAGGCAATTCTCCCCTGAACAAGTGTACCACAGCAACCCCATACACGTGTTTCAGCCTAGTTGGGCATCATCAGTGAGGTGAAGCTGTGCCTCTCTAAGAGCAGTGAGAACGGGGTCCACGTCTGGATTCCCCTGGTAACTTAGGGTAAAACCCAAAGTTACTTGGAAGGCAAAACAGAGGGGGGTCTGGAAAACTCTCTACTAGCACAAACCCACCCCATTGACTTGTTCTTGAGTGGATGGCCCCTGGGAGAGTCTCAACCAAGTCTTTAGCTCACTTTTCTTTTTACAGAGAAGAAATGTCCCTGCATATCAGTTTTTGTCCTGCCTAGGGGCAGTCCAGCACCAAAATGCTAGGAAATTCTCCCCTACACAAGAGTACCACAGCAACCACATACACGTGTTTCAGCCTACTTGGGCATCATCTGTGAGATGAAGCTGTGCCTCTCTAAGAGCAGTAAGCCTTGGGTCCACGTCTGGATTCCCCTGGTAACTTAGGGTTAAGACCCAAAGTTACTTGGTATGCAAAACAGAGGGGAGTCTGGGAAACTGTCTACCAGCACAAACACAGCCCATTGACTTGTTCTTGGGTCTATGGCCCCTTGGGATGCTGTATGGGGTTTCTGTTGGTACTCTTGTTCAGAAAGGAATTGCCATAGCATTTCGTTGCTGTACTGCCCATGTGGGCAGGACAATGACTGATATGCAAATGGTTATTTCCCATCTGTGAAAGGTACCGTGTGCAAAAAGCAGATGGCTGCGAACTCTCAAAGTGGTTAATAAACACTGAACATGTTATCATGCTGTGTTCTTTCGAGAGAGGGGCGCCTGCTACCTTTTTTGTATTTTTGGAAGGAATTTGGGGTTGGTCACCCTAAGTTACCTGGGGGCAACCAGACGTGGACTCTGTGCTCACTGTGCTCAGAGAGGCACAGCTTTCCCTCACTGATGAGGCCCAACAAGGCTGAAACACGTGCATGGGGTTGCTGTTATTACTCTTGTTCAGAAAGGAATTGCCATAGCATTTTAGTGCTGGACTGCCAATGTGCGTGGGACAAAGACTGATATGCACATGGATATTTGCCATCTGTGAAAGTTACAGTGAACAAAAGGCAGATGGCTGCAAACTCTCAAAGTGGTTAATAACCACTGAACAAGTTATCATGCCGTGTTCTTTTGAGAAAGGGGCACCTGCTACCTTTTTTGTATTTTTGGAAAGAACTTGGGGTTGATCACCCTAAGTTACTTGGGGGCAACCAGACGTGGACTCCCTGCTCACTGTGCTCAGAGAGGCACAGCTTCACCTCACTGATGAGGCCCAACAAGGCTGAAACACATGTATGGGATTGCTGTTGGTACTCTTGCTCAAAAAGGAATTGCCATAGCATTTTGGTGCTGGACTGCCCATGTGGGTGGGACAAAGACTGATATGCAAATGGATATTTCCCATCTGTAGAAGGGACAGTGAGCAAACAGCAGATGGCTGTGAACTCTCAAAAAGGTTAATAACCCCTGAACAGGTTATCATGCTGTGTTCTTTCGAGAGAGGGGCACCGGTGTCCTTTTTTGTATTTTTGGAAGGAACTTGGGGTTGGTCACCCTAAGTTACCTGGGGCAACCAGACATTGACTCCCTGTTCACTGTGCTCAGAGAGGCACAGCTTCACCTCACTGATGAGGCCCAACAAGGCTGAAACATGTGTATGGGGTTGCTGTTGGTACTCTTGTTCAGAAAGGAATTGCCATAACATTTTGGTGCTGGACTGTCGATGTGGGTGGGACAAAGACTGATATGCAAATTGATATTTCCCATCTGTGGAAGGACAGTGAGCAAACAGCAGATGGCTGTGAACTCTCAAAGTGGTTAATAACCACTGAACAGGTTATCATGCCGTGTTCTTTCGAGAGAGGGGCGCCTGCTGTTAGGAAAGATTTCGTAATTGTAGGTAATTTTCCTTCCATGTGGCAACCCCTAAACTTTTTGCTGTTGTTTTTCACCTTGTTCTTGCCTTTGCCAGAGAAGTGCAGCCTTCTGCCGCACTACTCTGGGCTTTCGCTCCTTTCTTACGGGGAAACTGACATGCCCTTAAGACAGTCAGTACCGGGGAACGCTGTTTCCCGTAGTTTCTTTTATCATGTTGCGGCTTTCGTGCAACATGACACAAGAGGGCACTGTAAGCTAAGTTACAGCTCTCTTGGGTCTCTAGCCTTCTACAGGCCCTAGATACTCGTTTAGGATTGTATCTGATCGGTGCAAGTGATTCAGGGACGGGAATGGTGGCAGCGATCGTTTCTTGTGTTTTGAGCTCCTTTTGGCGTTCTAAGCGCGTTTCTCGCGCTTAACCCAAAATGGTGGCCTGGCTCCCAATATGGCCAGACCACGAGGCTCCTTTGTCCTGTCCGCTGACTGTCTTGCTCCCTTCACCTTCCCCAGGTAGAGCGGACCCGGGGCCTTCCTTATTTGGGCATGTACTTTCCCGCGAAACACGGATGCTTTCGCGGGCTTCTACATGTCTTGTGTGTGCCTCCAGGATGTGGGCTGGGATGTCTGGCCCCAATACACATCCTGGGTGCCAGGGAGTCTAGGGTGGTGTGAATGCCTGGGAACACCGTGGTCCGTGATTGGTCCACGAATGGTATGAGTGTTGATGAGCGGATCTCCCATTGGGTCCCCTCCGTTTTGGCGCGAAGGGAACCGTGGATAAGAGGGGGCTGGAAACACCACTACCAGGTCGATCTCGTGAGTTCTCACAAACAAAGGAATACAGGAGCCAAGTATCCTGCAACCAAGAGGCTGGACCAAGGAATCGCTGGTGACCCGCTGAAGGACTTCCCCTCTGCACTGCTGTCGCCTTGTGAAATCCTTTTCACCTTTGATCGAACCAGAAGGCCTGTACTGGTACTTCGACACTTGGAATAGCGGGAACAGCTATTCTCGGCATCTTCACCACCTCCTGCCAGTAAGCCTTAGGAAGCGTCTCTGGGCCATCCAGCTGACTGACCAGCTTACACGGGAGTCTTGCTCTGTAACCTCCGCCAGGTTGTGTAGTATTTGGAGTCCTTGTCACTCTCACACGCTTCGTACACTTGGCGTTCCCAGGTCTGAAGTGAGTAGTGTACATTTGGCTCAGATACACACGGCCGCACCGTTGCCCTGCTGTGGTAACAAACTGTGCGGGTTTCTTCGATTGGGACGTCTTTTTACTCAACGCGACGACGAGGCGTTCCCTGCTCTTCTGAACCTGCCAGCTGCTGAAACTGACGCGGAGAAGCCTGGGTCTGCTTGCATCGGGGACCGGTGAGTAGCATAGCTAGGATCTGGTCGCCCTCCTGCAGGAGCCCATTGCTTTTCCCCGCTGTGTCAAACAGCACCCTTTTCCGTACTCGCGCTCTGCTTCTGCCCACTGTGGAGGCTGCGCTTGAGTCGCGGAACTTGTTCTTCTTCTTTTGTGCACGAAACTGAACTGCCTGATTTCCCTCGAAGAGCTTCTCCTTTTGCCCGTTGGCACCAGCGCGTGCAGGTACTTTTGAGCACAAGGCTCCACTCTTCGCAGGGCTCGGACTTCCATCTAGTTAGGTGCCTCTGAAGGCGAACTGGGTCTAAGCATTATTGCGCAATGCCTGGTTTCCCTCCCTTTTAGGTGGACTACACATTTCGTGCATATAACGCTTGAGACTTGTATTTGTATATATATTGTGTTGATATGGTATGTGTTGGTTTACTATCGTTATATTGTGATTTTCTCGCTACGGTCATTGTTTTAAAGGCCTTGAAATAAATGTGTATATATTTTTAATATAACAACTGTTTGGAGTAGTTTGTAAGTGATCTTGCTTTGTGTGCGCATTGCGGGCTTTCAGTCACCCTCACCCCTCTTGAGACCTAGTCTTGACCGCCGCGATCGCTACCTTGATTGGTCTGGCTCGTCCAGAGGTTACCCTGTTCCAAGTAATTAGGTTGGCCTTCTGAACTTCTGCGCCACCAGGACAGCGTTCAGAAATCCGTCTTAACAAATTGGTGTACAGCGGTGGGATACGACTGAAGGTATCCAGTGTTGCACACGAACTAAGGCATTTCAGGTTATTCCAACCAGGACACGTAGTGAATTGTTGTAGTATAACTTTAAAAAGGCCATAGTCCTATCTAACAGTTTGGAAACAAATACCTTGTTAACTTTAAATGCTTCCAAATCAGAAACATTGAAAAAGATGTGTGCGGAGAGAGGTGTTTCCTCTCAAGGCACGAAATTGGAAATGATCCAAAGAATCGTGGCGTGGCAAGAAGCGCAGCTTGACGCTATAACTTCTGAGGACAGTGCGGAAGGAGGTGGGGCTGCTCTCACTGGTAGAACCAACGGTTCTGCCGCTGCACTGATCCATCGTGACCACGAGGACAGGGAGGACGAGATGTCTAATGTTTCCTCTGCAAGTGCTGATGGGGAGGCTATGCTTGAATTCAAGAAGCAAGAGCTGCGGTTTAGGCAGCAGGAGCTTGAATTCAGCATAGCCAAACTAAAAATCGAACAGGTAGAAAAACAAAAAGACAGGGATCACCAGTTGGAACTGGCCAAGCTTCAGGTTGCAAATGGGTCCAAGGGTCCTGGACATGGGTCTGGGGCTTCCTCTCATCCACGGTTTCCGAAAGATCTGCTCAGTGTGTATGAAGAAAGGACTGACATTATGGACTGGCTGAATGTGTTTGAGTATGCATGCGAAGTTCAACAAGTTGACAATGCTGATAAGATTGCCTGGTTACTCAGCAGACTGCCCCATTCTGGCTGTAGTGTCATTATGGAAATGTCGAAGGCTGAGCGAGCTGATTTCGCAATGTTAAAGCAAACTCTCAAGTTTGGGAAGACTCCGGCCCAATATTTGAAACGTTTCAGAGAGTATAAGAAAAAGGAAGGTGGTACTTGGGTATCTTATGTCACTGAATCCTTGAAAAACTTAACTGGCTGGGTCGAAGGTTATACGGTTTCTACCTTCGAAGGCATGATAAATCTTGTCATGCTGGAACACATTTTTGCATCTTCTTCCCTGGAGCTTAAGCAGAATTTGGCCGATTCGAAGGAGATAGATCCTAAGAAGCTGGCCATTGCAGCCGACTTATGGGTGTCACATCGAGTGTCCGATAAGGACAAAACTCATCCTGGTAAGCAGGAGGAAGGGAAAAAGTCCAAAGATATGGAGGGTGGAGAATCTGATAAATCTTCTTCTCATAAGGGCCACAAAAAGAAAAATAAGGGTAAGACACAAGAGAACTCACAGGGTAGTGGAGGCCAGCCTCCGAAACAGAACTCTGGTTACAATAAGCCTCCCTATGTAAACAGACCCAATGGATCTTGTTTTGCTTGTGGAGCAACTGACCACGTGAAGGGGGATCCCCGGTGTAAGGTTAGACCTTTGGGGTCTACTCCGCTAATTTGGACTTCTCCTCCTACGAGGAAGAAGAGATTACAGGAGCATCCTTCTCCTCAGACTCATTTCCCAGCGGGATAGAGGCTGAGGTAGTTTTAGTTTCCCTGGGTTCCTGGGAGCCTAAAGTCGCAGAGGCTTATGCTAGGATTCCGGATAATACCAAGCACTACTTTAAAGACAGTGTGCTGATCAATGGACTAGATACTCCAGCTCTTAGGGATAGTGGGTGCAGTGGCACTGTAGTGGATTCTACGTTGGTCGACTCAGAGGAAGTTGCCAGAGCTACTCTGATGCCCACTAAGTTGGCTGACGGCCCACTCCGTATGTTCCCAGTAATACCTGTAAATCTTACTTTAAATGGTACAGCAGTCAGGATTCCAGTGAGCATTCAGAGAAACGTCCCGGGAAAGGTCTTGTTAGGTAATGATCTCAGAGCTTTAGGGCTCATAGGAGACACTGCCGAAAGACCCTACACACGGTCTCAAGCACGGGCAGCATTGGCCAAGACCAATACGCTGCCCTAGCCGAAGGGGAAACCCAAGGCGAAAGGAGTCGACAAGTCAAGACGAGGGAAAGAGAATATTCCCCCAAGCTCGCCTACCACTGCGGTGGAGGAAGTTGGTCAATCGCCCGGGCCTGACGAGGAGGTGGCGATGCCTGAAGTATTTGACCCCAACGATCATCCTGAACTAAAAGACTTGTTAGTTGAAGGAGGTCCTGATAGGGACGAATTCAGTAAAGGCCAACGTGAGTGCCCATCTCTGGAAGGCCTAAGGAGACAGGCCTGCTCCCAGCTTGAGGGTGAACCTCCTGGGAGGCATAGGATTTATTGGGAAGGTGGACTCCTGTATAGTGAGCCCACAGAGTCTACAGAAGGAGACCATAGGAGGTTGGTGGTTCCCCTTGCTGTTAGGCCCTTCCTCCTGCAGTTGGCGCATGAAGTTCCCCTTGCTGGTCACCTTCGTATGAAGAGGACCAAGCAAAGGTTATCCATGCACTTCTACTGGCCCAAGATGGGGGTGCAAGTAGAAAGTCACTGCAGGAGTTGTGCCTTCTGGCAGTTGTCTGGTAAGGTTGGCGCGACAATCCAAGCTCCGTTGGTACTTCTCCCAGTTGTGGGGGTACCATTTGAAAGGGTAGGGATCGACATCGTTGGTCCCCTTGACCCGCAAACATCCTCGGGCAATAGGTTTATCCTGGTGCTGGTCGACCATGCAACCAGATATCCTGAGGCCATCCCATTGAAAACTGTAACTGCCAAGTCAGTTGCAAAAGCTTTACTTGTCATATTTACTAGGGTTGGCTTCCCTAAAGAAGTTGTGTCAGATCGTGGCAGCAACTTTATGTCGAAGTATATGCAGGCTATATGGAAAAAATGTGGGGTCACCTACAAGTTCTCTTCTGCATACCACCCCCAGACCAATGGTCTGGTGGAACGTTTCAACAGAACGTTAAAGAGCATGATTGGGGCTCTGGAGGAACCTCAGAGAAGAAAATGGGATCTTCTTTTACCATGCTTACTGTTTGCCTACCGAGAGGTACCACAGGAAGGTGTTGGCTTCAGCCCCTTCGAACTTCTGTTCGGTCATCCCGTACGGGGATCCTTAGCCATCGTCAAAGAGGGATGGGAGATGCCCACTCCCCCTGTTACTACCAACGTAGTTGATATGTGCTAGGGCTCAGAAAACGGATGGTACTTCTGATGGGCTTGGCTAGTGATAAATTGAAGGCAGGACAAGCGCTGGTGAAACATTGGTACGACCAGAAAGCTTCCCTCATCAACTTTACACCTGGTCAGCAAGTCCTGATCCTGAATCCCATAAGGCCTCGAGCTTTACAGGACAAATGGTCAGGTCCTTACACAGAGGTGGAGCCCCTGGGTGAGGTTAACTATTTAGTGGACCTTGGAAGGCCTGGACAGGCTCCAAAAGTGTTTCACGTGAATAGGCTGAAGGCTTTCGTCCCAAGAGTCGAAATCGCAGCACTGCTACTGGCTTCAGATGTTGAGGAAGAGGAGTCTGAACCTCTCCCCGACCTGTTCCAAAGCGGTCCTTCAGATAGCTCCTTTGAGGGTGTCCGAGTGGCCCCTCACCTGACTTCTGATCAGCAGGCTGAGGTGAAAAGTTTGCTTAGGCAGTTTTCCCCCCTGTTTTCACAGTCGCCTGGTTTGACACCTTGGTGCAAACATAACATTGACACAGGAGACAGTGTACCTACCAAAAGTAGGGGATACAGGATGTCAGACAAAGCACGGTCTTATATTAAGACCGAGGTCAACAAGATGTTAGACCTTGGGGTGATTGAACCCTCTAGTAGTCCTTGGTCCAGCCCTGTGGTTTTGGTTCCAAAGGCAGGCACTTCTGAATTGAGGTTCTGCGTGGATTACAGGACTCTGAATGATGTCACCAAGACAGATGCACACCCCTTGCCTCGAACAGATGAGCTGGTGGATACTTTGGGTGCCTCCAAGTACCTCAGCATGTTTGACCTCACTGCTGGCAATTGGCAAATAGCTTTAGCAGAACATGCCAAGGAAAAGACAGCATTTTCTACTCCAGTCGGCCCTTACCAATTCCGGGTAATGCCGTTCGGGTTGAAGAATGCACCTGCCACTTTCCAGAGGCTTGTGAATCATGTGTTGAATGGGTTGGACGAATTCTCTCTTGCATATCTGGACGATATAGCAGTTTTCAGTGCCACCTGGGAAGACCATGTGAAACACCTCGGGATTGTGCTCCAGGCTCTTCAGAAAGCACACCTGACCATAAAGGCTAGTAAATGCCAGATTGGACAAGGCTCAGTGGTTTACCTTGGACATGAAGTAGGTGGAGGGAGGATACAGCCTCTTCCCAGTAAAGTACAAGCAGTACAAGACTGGCCTACCCCCACTACGCAAACCCAAGTGAGAGCCTTCTTAGGACTCACGGGGTATTACCGCAATTTTGTGGCAGACTATGGCACCGTAGCTGCCCCTCTGACTGCCCTCACAACTCCGAAGAAACCCAAGAAGGTAACTTGGACCGACGAGTGTGAGAAGGCCTTCAATTGCTTAAAAGACTCCTTGTGCCAGGCCCCTGTCCTCAGGGCCCCTGATTATCAAAGACCTTTTATCGTGCAGACGGACGCCTCTGACACTGGGATAGGAGCTGTACTATCACAAGTAGATGAGAAGGGTAAGGAACACCCTATTGGTTTTATTAGCCGCCAGCTTAAGGACAGAGAGCTCAGATGGTCCACGGTAGAGAAAGAATGTTTCTCTGTTGTGTGGGCCCTAAGGAAGCTGAGGCCCTACCTCTATGGGACCCACTTCACTGTGCAAACCGACCATAAACCCTTAAAGTGGCTAATGAACATGAAGGGGGAGAATCCAAAGTTGCTTAGGTGGTCCATAAGTCTACAAGGCTTCGACTTCACTATTGAGCATAGGCCAGGTGTCCAACATAGCAATGCTGATGGGTTGTCCAGAATGTTTAACCAACCTGAACAAGAGACTCATCCAGGGGTGGATTAGTTCCCCCTGTCCATAGTCTGGGAGGGGCGAGTGTTACGAAATATTTCGTAATTGTAGGTAATTTTCCTTCCATGTGGCAACCCCTAATCTTGTTGCTGTTGTTTTTCACCTTGTTCTTGACTTTGCCAGAGAAGTGCAGCCTTCTGCCGCACTCCTTTGGGCTTTCGCTCCTTTCTTACGGGGCAATTGACATGCCCTTAAGACAGTCAGTACCGGGGAACGCTGTTTCCCGTAGTTTCTTTTATCATGTTGCGGCTTTCGTGCAACATGACACAAGAGGGCACTGTAAGATAAGTTACAGCTCTCTTGTATCTCGAGCCTTCTACAGGCCCTAGATACTCCTTTAGGATTGTATCTGATCGGTGCAAGTGATTCAGGGATGGGAATGGTGGCAGCGATCGTTTCTTGTGTTTTGAGCTCCTTTTGGCGTTCTAAGCGCGTTTCTCGCGCTTAACCCAAAATGGTGGCCTGGCTCCCAATATGGCCAGACCACGAGGCTCCTTTGTCCTGTCCGCTGACCGTCTTGCTCCCTTCACCTTCCCCAGGTCGAGCGGACCCGGGGCCTTCCGTATTTGGGCATGTACTTTCCCGCGAAACACGGATGCTTTCGCGGGCTTCTACATGTCTTGTGTGTGCCTCCAGGATGTGGGCTGGGATGTCTGGCCCCAATACACATCCTGGGTGCCAGAGACTCTAGGGTGGTGTGAATACCTGGGACCACCGTGGTCCGTGATTGGTCCACGAATGGTGTGAGTGTTGATGAGCGGATCTCCCATTGGGTCCCCTCCGTTTTGGCGCGAAGGGAACCGTGGATAAGAGGGGGCTGGAAACACCACTACCAGGTCGATCTCCTGAGTTCTCACGAACGAAGGAATACAGGAGCCAAGTATCCTGCAACCAAGAGGCTGGACCGAGGAATCGCTGGTGACCCGCTGAAGGACTTCTCCTCTGCACTGCTGTCGCCTTGTGAAACCCTTTTCACCTTTGATCGAACCAGAAGGCCTGTACTGGTACTTTGACCCTTGGAATAGCGGGAACAGCTATTCTCGGCATCTTCACCATCTCCTGCCATTAAGCCTTCGGAAGCGTCTCTGGGCCATCCAGCTGACTGACCAGCTTACACGGGAGTCTTGCTCTGTAACCGCCGCCAGGTTGTGTAGTATTTCGAGTCCTTGTCACTCTCACACGCTTCGTACACTTGACGTTCCCAGGTCTGAAGTGAGTAGTGTACATTTGGCTCAGATACACACGGCCGCTCCGTTGCCCTGCTGTGGTAACAAACTGTGCGGGTTTCTTCGATTGGGACGTCTTTTTACTCAACGCGATGACGAGGCGTTACCTGCTCTTCTGAACTGGCCAGCTGCTGAAACTGACGCGGAGAAGCCTGGGTCTGCTTGCATCGGGGACCGGTGAGTAGCATAGCTAGGATCTGGTCGCCCTCCTGCAGGAGCCCATTGCTTTTCCCTGCTGTGTCAAACAGCACCCTTTTCCGTACTCGCGCTCTGCTTCTGCCCACTGTGGAGGCTGCGCTTGAGTCGCGGAACTTGTTCTTCTTCTTTTGTGCACTAAACTGAACTGCCTGATTTCCCTCGAAGAGCTTCTCCTTTTGCCCGTTGGCACCAGCGCGTGCAGGTACTTTTGAGCACAAGGCTCCACTCTTCGCAGGGCTCGGACTTCCATCTAGTTACGTGCCTCTGAAGGCGAACTGGGTCTAAGCATTATTGCGCACTGCCTGGTTTCCCTCCCTTTTAGGTGGACTACACATTTCGTGCATATAACGCTTGAGACTTGTATTTGTATATATATTGTGTTGATATGGTATGTGTTGGTTTACCATCGTTATATTGTGATTTTCTCGCTACGGTCATTGTTTTAAAGGCCTTGAAATAAATGTGTATATATTTTTAATATAACAACTGTTTGGAGTAGTTTGTAAGTGATCTTGCTTTGTGTGCTCATTGCGGGCTTTCAGTCACCCTCACCCCTCTTGAGACCTAGTCTTGACCGCTGCGATCGCTACCTTGAATTGTCTGGCTCGTCCAGAGGTTACCCTATTCCAAGTAATTAGGTTGGCCTTCTGAACTTCTGCGCCACCAGGACAGAGTTCAGAAATCCGTCTTAACACCTGCGTCCTTTTTTGTATTTTTGGAAGGAACTTGGAGTTGGTCACCCTAAGTTACCTGAGGCAACCAGACGTGGACTCCCTGCTCACTGTGCTCAGAGAGGCACAGCTTCACCTCACTGATGAGGCCCAACAAGGCTGAAACATGTGTATGAAGTTGCTGTTGGTACTCTTGTTCAGAAAGGAATTGCCATAGCATTTCGGTGCTGGACTGCCCATGTGGGTGGGACAAAGACTGATATGCAAATGGAAATTTACCATCTGTGAAAGGTACAGTGAGCAAAAAGCAGATGGCTGCAAACTCTCAAAGTGGTTAATAACCACTGAACAGGTTTTCATGCTGTTTTCTTTAGAGAGAGGGGTGCCTGCTACTTTTTTTGTAATAAACATTATAGTTTGAGTTGGGTCAGTATTGAGGACAGGAGGAATATTGTTTCATTCAGCCTGCTATGATCCTCTACACTCCCAGGCACTAAATTTAGCAAAAAGAGGGTCATTTCTTGACTCCCTCTCTCTAAATGCAAGTGAGAGGCATTCTTCACCTCTGATACTTTGGTGGTGGTAGTTGTTGTGGATGGTTTGGTTTTAGATATACTTTCACGGATTCACAGTTGGGTTCTCGACTTTAGTGATCTGGATAGCCTGGGTACTGACCCCTTACAACTGATCTGGAATTGTTACAAGTCACAAACCAATTTGTTGATCAAATATTTTGGAAGGGCATGGAAATAGATAACTTTAAACTGTTAGCATCGGCCCACTGATAAGTCTTTGATAGCGCCCCATTCCGTTTCTGGGCATAGTCTCTAGGCGACTGGTCCCCCTCACCCAACATATTGTATATGGCCTTTTGGGTCCCCTGAGGGTTTAGATGCGTGGCAATATGTTTTAATTTGTCTGGAACAAGAAAGAGGGGGCTTGAGGGGCACTACTTGTTCATCTAAGTATTTGATAGCTGGTTGTGCTGATGTTCTTGGGTTCAATATTAACTCCCTGGGTTCTTGTGAACCTGTATATTTCAGGTGCTGGAAAGTATAAAGCCTCTATGCCAAAATTGCAACAAAGGGTTTATCTTTCAAATGCGTTTTAATATGACAACATATTGGTGATTTTTGATCTGACAGTCCAGCAAAGAAGCAAGAGAACATTTAGGAACATGTCGACTGTCCATTTTGTATATTATTTAGGCCATCCTTAATTTTGTAGAAGCCATTGTATGTTCATTTAGCTAGAAGTGAACCCACATTCAATATTTTGCATTTCATTTTTGTTGCTTGGGGTTATAGCACATGTGATTGCCTCAATTCGTTTAATGTGGTATTTAGTAGGTTGTGCTATTTTGCCCTTCTTTTGTTTTTGTACTGTGGTCCTACCTCCCTTAGAGTCAGAGTCACTATTAGAACCCTCTCCTGGCTCACATCGTGCTTCTCCCTATTGTGGTTTTGGGTTTGCCTCCTAGATGCCTGGGGCAAAGATTCCTCTCTCATTCACTTTTTACAGGATTCCCATTGGTAATTTTCCTTCAGTCGCTTTTAAGGGTTCTGGGTAGTGAGCAGTCTCATTTGTCATTTAATGGTAATAAGGATTTTCTCTCCCACCTACAAGCATAGATCGTTCCTCCCAGTCTCCAGGTATGGAGGGATTTTATGAATACCACTCCTGTCTTTGTTCCTATTCCTTCCAGATAAGCTGGGTGATGGAAGTGGTCTCCATGTTGAATCATCGTCTCGACTTTCAGATCCCTCAACTCTTCCTCATACTTGACGTCCCTGTTATATGAATCATGGACACTTTATTTTCACTTGCTAACATGTTCAATTGGCCTTCTGATGGGAATTAGACATCTTCCTGGTGGGAGAAAGTTTGGTCAGGAGGAGCTAAGCAACACGCACACAGTTCTTTTGAGACTTTGGGTATACTAAACACACCTACATGGACAGGTGAATTAGGGGATTATTAAAGAAACCATCAGGTACAGTAGAGTAACTGTCCCTGTCCAATGCACCTGTGTCTCACAGGTGTTGGTCCTGGGTTATTGCGGTCACTCCATTTTCCATCAATGTTTTCCTTCCTGTCCATTTCAGCAACATCTGCTGTTTACAATAGACACGTTATCTTAAATCACACATCCTGGCCTGATGAACTTTCAACCTTTTGCTATGGGAGCCATTGTCTCTTTTTCTATTGTATAGGACTTTCAAGGGACCTGTTTCCTCTCTGTCAGCCCTGCACACTGCTTGAGTTTTCTATATTTTGAGCTAGTCTGCTCAAAAAATTTCTTTGGAAACTGCCCCTTTTTGCAGGACTGCCTTACATGGTCACTCTGCTTTTTAAATGAATTAATGTTTTATAATGCACTTAATACCATAGACCAGTCTCTAATCAGTATTCAGACTTGTTTTGCTCTGCTTGTCTTCCAAGACAAGTGCATTGCCCCTGAGATATCCTCCTTGACCTGTGTACAGAAGATTTGAACTAGAATATTTCCTCTTTGATTTTGGTTCACCCACAGGGAATTGCCTTTCTGGGGCGACTGTCCTTTCTTTGCCGCCCTTTGCACGCCTTGCTTCTGTGGTGGATGCACTAATATTTCTTGGAATGGCACAGTTCACACCCGTTCAGGAGGAGCTGAAATAATGTTGTAAATGTTAGTACTCAAAAGTGACACGTTGTTCACCCAAATAAGGATGAATAGTTTCCTCACCGCTGTCAGGATTCAAACCTGTGTCTGCTCATCTAAACAGCACTCTGACAGTTAGCACACTGAACATGTTTATCTAATCGGATGAAGGTGAAAAACGAGTTGAGGAATTCCTTTTAAAAATGCAAATCTACAAAACTGTGTATTTGGTCTTTTATTGGGAACCTTGTTCTCACGAGATTGGCAAATCACTAGGCAAGGAAGGGTCTGCACGTGCCTGTGTTTGATATAGTTATATAAAGAATGAGGGGCTGGCTGAGGGAACACTGATTTTTCTCCTAGGTATCATATATCAGTATGTATTATAAACAAAATGGTTGCCTACGATACGATTGTGATTGAAGGTGGCATGAAAGCTGCAGAAGGGGGATGAGCGGGTTTGTACATGGGGAAATGTTGGCTCGAGGATGTCTGTTGCAGTAGGGAGGAGTTAGGGCAGACAAGGCACAGAGTTAAAAAAATGATTTGGAGCCTACCCTTATCACATGTGTATTGTTGAGGGCAAGCGTTGTTGACATAGGGTAGTGCAATCTTTGGATCTCCAGATGTTTTGGACTACAATTCCGATGATATCTGTCTTTCAGATGTTATCGGCGACAACTCCTATCTTCATGACCTAGTCAGAATGTTATTGTTTGTCTTCACCCCATTCACCCCTTACCTCTCACTTCCCCTCCTCCCCGACCCCTCATTCTGTTACTGCACTTGTATGCATTGAATTGTCTCACGACCTAGTAGGATTGCTATTGTTTGCCTTCCTCCCTGTTTCATCCCAACCTACACTTCCACTCCTACCCCATCTCCCTGCCTTTCTGTTACTGCATTTGAACGCTCAGAATTGTCTCAAGACCTGGTAGGAATGTTAATTTTGTCTTCCTCCCTTGTCCCCACCATCCTTCACCTCCCCTTCTCCCTCCATTCCCCTGCTTTCTTGTTACAGCACTTTCACAATCCGAATGTCTGAAGACCTAGTAGGATTGTTTTGGATTTTCTTCTCTTTACCTCCTGCTCCCTTATCTTGATGCACCTTGAAACACCATTTGGTTGTGTAGGCACATTATAACTACCCAATAATAAATAAATCCCTAACCAGAAAAATCAATAGCCAGATATCATGGGAATATCAGTCTGAAACATCTGGAGAGCCAAAGGTTGCATACCTCTCAGGTAGTGGAAACTGTTGATAGAGATTGTCAGGTTGACTCGTCATTGGTCCAGAAAAGCATGATGAGAGAAACATGGTGCATGTGAAAGGAGGAACTCGTATGTCTATATACAATGAAAACATTTTGTTGAAGGGACCTTATGAATACAAGTAAAACCAAAATGTAAAAGCAAAAAGAGAATATCGAGGCTGAGTACCCCAAAAGGAAATACACCAACACAGGCTTACAAAGATACACAGATATTTATTCTACAACTGAACAGTTTTCAAAGGACAAAGTAACAGATCACTATCAGGCCCTCAGTACAACACAGGGAATACCAGCCCTGTTCGGTGTGTGAAGTGAGTGGGGCTGTGCATCAGAATATTTGTGCTTTTTATACAGTTTTTTAACATGATGTTCAGCCCCTCTATATGTTAATAATTCCCAATCTGGGGTTTGTACCAAGTTCACCTCTGACTCGCCCAGCTATAGGCCTATGGCTCACCTTCAGTTTACATGTTCAACATATCACAACTGCAACAGTATATTCTTGGATCTACCATAAGCCTTAGTACATATTTTAATACAATGTAGTTCAACAGATGTTCACGTTTAGTATTTACACAACATTGTGCTTAATATATGCTGACGGATTAGTATCGTTGGCAGAGGTAGTCCTCGATCTATAGGTCAACGAAGGACAAGGTCTCATTACATGACCCTAACATTTTGGCCTATGGGCAGTTTCAGCATTAACTCGTCTATGGAGGTCAAGACGGCCATGTTACAAGCAGAAGAACACTTTCCACCATCCTAGAACACAGGTGACTTTGGAGTGAGAATCAAAATGGCGGATTAACCTAAAATGGCGACTAAATCAATCTAAGGTCTGAACCTTGAAGCGCAGATTTCTTCGCAGAGCGACTGGTTTTAGGCCTATATATATACAGTAAATGAGGCACGATATGATTTTCCGTTCATCAAACCCTCCTTTTAGCATAAGATAAGCGCTAAACTACTTCTAGCCACTTTGTGAGTAACTCCACCTCTCAATATCCATACATCCTGAATCACTATCGGAGATGTCAATTGCCATAAAATCAGTTACTAAGATTTCTTTCAGCACATATTCATTGGAGTTCTTATCTGGAGCGTATAACTTGCGCTCTAATGAACCCATCGCCTGTGCGCAACATCCCCCTAGCATTGAACACATACAAGGAAGACATTGTATACAACAACAAAGAAACAACACAACTCCTAAAATGATCAGCAAGACCGAAAGTAATTTCCATCCCCAAGATCACAAGAAGTCCCAGAACCAAGCGCTAAGATCCCAGTTTCCCTCGGGAACATGCACTTCTGAACTTAGGACATGCAGATTCTGTACTGCCTTGAAGAAAGTTGGGAGGAATCTGGCACTAAAACACAGCATACACACAGCACTAATTTACATACCCCTCCATGTTCAGCCAGGATGACATCTAATGCCATCCGGTTCTGAAGGGCTACTAACCTTATTGCTTTCTGTCCTAGAGTCATATTATAGAGTATGTCAGTGGTCCAGTTGATGGTCCTCTCCAGTACTCTCGCTAGTCTCTTGATATCTTCACAGTTCATTATTTGCCCCCAAAATGGCACAAAGGATTTTGCTATATTGCCCAGAACTTGTGCTGAAGTGTCACCATTCTCGCCCCGCCGTGGACGACCCTTTCAAATTTCTACAGTACTGGCTATGAATACCCCCGGTAACAGAATCCCTAAATAACAAGTTCCTTGCCAATCCCTGGGTAACCATGGAAATGCTACATTACCGCAAACAAAGTAGACAGGTTCGCCTACATACAAAGGTCTGTCCTCACTAGTCAAATTCGCAACTTTGGCGCAACCTTTAGAATCACCCATTGACTGAGTACCATTCCTCTGTATGCAGAAAGAAACTGAATTGGGGCTATGATTAACAGTGTAGAAAGGAGGCGTGGCATCCTTATTGCCTATATGAGCCATCTTGAAAGAGATCAAGGATTGAAAAGTACGAGACAGTCTATTGGAAGGCCTAATAGAAGCAACGTTAAGCTTACTCCTATTTGCAAAGAGCAAACATCCTAAGGGAGTCAGAACACGTTTTTCAAACTGATTCAACATAGTCCCATCAAAGTTCCCTGAGATGCTATTGTTCCAGCGACCAAAGAATAGTGCTTTAAGAGAAGCATAGCATGCAGTTGTCAAAGGTAGAGGATGAATATACCAACCTAGCCCCTTATCCCCGTGTTGCGGTAAATGTGAACAGACCCAACAATTAGATTCGTGAAAAATTGCATGTGTAGCATTCATGATGAGTAAAAGTGTATTATTATGAAATCTCTTTCTGTGCTGAGAGTCTCTAGAGATAGAGTGTGCAGATGCACGAAAGGAGTAGAAACAGTAGGTACATTTTCAGTAGGCAACAAATTCTTAAGCAGATGTACTTCTTCTAGATACCTGAAACCTAAAACAATGACTATAGTAAAACCAATTAACATTATCACAAGACAGCAGTGCGTTTTCCGGGCCCACGTAATGGATTGTCCATTTTCACAGCTGGTCACATGTTCTCTTATCAGTCCTGTACAAGCGGAAGCAGTTGCAGGCATTGTAGTCTTCAAACAAAAGCACCAATGTTAGTTTGCTGGCGACCTCCAGGCCGAGCGTCTTCTTAGTCCGTCCACAAACCCTAGGCAACAGAATCCCCTTACGAACAATTGATCGTGCCAAAAAGACAAGCCCTTCAATGATTTTCCTCGATCGCACAGCCGAACAGTGCAGTAAGTCTATTTCCTTGGATGCAGATCGTACCTTGTGATCCCTGGTACTGATTGTTCTGTGAACAATGTGTTGTCACTTCCCGCTGGAAGCGACGAATCAAGAGTCGAATTGGATGCAAAATCCAGAACAGCTTCCGGAAACAAAACTTTTGGAGAGTGTAGAGGCAAAATGGCTGTTTCCACAGGCCCCACGGGCTCAGGGAGAATCTCTGATGCACTCTCGATGCTGGTTGCTGTTTCGTGATCATTGGTTACAGCATTAGTAAGGGGTTCTGCTTCTTCTGTATCGTGTGGCACTGGGTGTGGAGTCCTCTTGGTGTGCGTTGCATGGATGCAATTCTTCCGGAGTATACCCGCACCGCAGTCTGTGTGACCACCAGGGCTTCGAAAGGGCCCCGCCAACGAGGTGCGAGGCAAGAAGATCTCTCAAAGGACTTTACGAGGATCCTCTCCCCAGGTCGTATGCTGTGACCGGGACCCTCGTATCATACAGATAAAGCCTCTCGCACCTGGTGATAAATAAAATACAAGTTTTTAGTTAATTTGGCTGCAGTAGTCTGAAAGAAGTACATTTTCAACATTTTGCAAAGAACGACACTTCGGAACATTCCAAATATTAGCAGGCCTCCCCATAACCACCTCAAAGGGAGAGAGCCCAGTCTTAGTTTGAGGGGTTGTTCGCATTGATAACAACACGATCGGTAAGGCGTCCGGCCATTTTAGTTTGGTGCCGGCACACATCTTAGTGAGCTTGTTTTTGATGATTCCTTTGTGTCTTTACACTAGTCCAGCACTCTGACCATGTCTAGCCGAATGGAACCGTTTATCGATCTGTAATCCCGTGCATATCTGCAGAGTACAGCAGCAATAAAATGTAGACCATTGTCTGACCAGATGACTCTTGGTTACCAGAATCTCCGGAAGTATTCCTTTAACATAGTCTTTGCAGTGGTTACAGGAAAAGCCTCAACCCATTTTCTAAAAGAACAGATCATGACTAGCACATACTTTAGATTATTACAACGTTCCATCTCAATTAAATCAAAATGGATGACCTCAAGGGGACAGAAGGTGGGCCGAAACTACCCCTAGGAGTTGATGTGCCCTTTCCCACATTGTGCTGTAAGCAAATCATACATTCCTGAACAAAGTGTTCAGCTACTTTAGAGATTTTGTCATTTACCCATATTTTTCCAACATTTTAGTGATTTTATGAGGACATATGTGTGTGGGACCATGAGCCATAACAACCATAATCATAATGTACGCGTCGGGAAGTAGCCACTTCTCTTCAACTCTGTCCATCCAACACCCATCATCATCAAGTTTCCTCAAGCCGTCAGCCCATTTCTTGGACTCTTCTAACGTGTCATCGGCTTGGATATCCCTTACGGAATCAATACCCTCATCCATAGTACAGGCATTTGTGGCTTCCCTTGAAGTATACGTGTCTGAAAAGAGATCCGTGGCAGTCTGTTTGGCTATCTGATCAGCAAAAGCGTTCCCTTTTCCTACATCATCTACAATCTTCTGATGCGCTGCACATTTTATGATAGCTAGCTGAGTAGGGAGTGAAAGTGCTGAGAGTAGCCATACTATCAAGGAGCCATGCTGCATTTTCGTACCATGTGAAGTCAAGAACCCTCTTTCTGACCAAACTCTCCCAAAGTGTTAAACCACCCCAAAGGCATAGTGACTGTCAGTGTATATATTTACTGCAAGCCCTTCAGAAAGGTCACAAGCTCGGGTCAATGCTATAATCTCTGCGGCCTGCGCAGAGTTATGCGTGATTCTCTTGGTTTCCACGACCGTGCTCAATGAAGTGATTGCATAAGCAGCTGTGGATGTACCATCCGGGAGTTTGAAGCAGGATCTGTTGCAAAACAGCTCCCCTTTTGGATTTTTCAAAGGAGTATCTTTCAAATTGATTCTACCCTTTGTCTCTTGTTCAGTAGTATAAAGGCAGTCATGTGACTCTTCGTCACTGCAAGCAGTACCTTGCGGAAAAGGTAAAAGTTCAGCCCGATTATGAACACAACACCTTGGGATTTGTATGTGTGGCGCAAACAAGATCAATTCATATCTTGTTAATCACGCAGAGGAGATGTATTGCGTTTTAGTTCTGTTCAATAGAACATCTACAGAGTGAGGTACCATTAGGGTTAAAGGATGGCCTAGGACCATTCCCTCTGTCTGTTTTACAGAAGCAGCAGCAGCAACAGTTCGCAAACATCTTGGTAAAGCGCATGCTACAGGATCAAGGGCAGAGGAAAAGTAGCCGCACGGCCTATTCTTCCCTCCATGTTCCTGCGTTAATGCAGCCAAAGAACATCCATCACATTCATTCACATACAACACAAAGGCCTTTTCATAGTTTGGTGTGCCCAAAACCGATGCCGAGCAAAATGCAGTCTTGAGCAAATCAAATGATTGCTGGTGTACCAAGTCCCACGGCAATGGCGAAGAAATTCCCTTCTTCGTCAAAGCCAACATGGGTTTGATCACTAAGGAGAAGTTTGAGATCTTCTGCCTACAGTAAGAAGTCATTCCTATCAAGGCTCTAACTTCTTTCTGCATTTTAAGGACAGACATGCTAGAAATTAGTTTTATCCATTCATGTGTCAACCTTCTTCCCTGCTATAACAGGAGATAGCCTAAATAGGCGACCTCCTGACAACAATATTGACATTTTTTAAGCAAAGCTTTGTGTCCATGTTTAGCCAGATGAATAAGTAACAACACAGTGCCCTCTTTACAAACGCTCTCTGAGTCAGCAGCTAAAAGCAAGTCATCGACATATTGAAGCAGTGTACAAGTAGAGGGCAACTCAAGGGGATTGAGCTGCTCTTTCAAAGCCCTACTATAAATACTAGGACTTTCCGGGTAACGTTGTGGTGCACGGGTGAAAGTAAACAAACGTCCCCCTAAGGTGAACGCGAACAAGTATCTACTGTCTTTGTGTATTGGAATACTAAAGAACGCTTTCTTCAGGTCCACAACACTGACGTAAGTAGCTGAAGCGGGATCATAGTTAATATTGTCGTTACATCAGGCACAATTGGAAATTGTGGAGCAGCAATCTTATTGATGGCACGTAGATCAATTATGGAACAAAAGGGAATTGCATTATTGCCTTTTTTGTACACGGGCAAAATCGGACTATTGCACAAACTACCTGCAATTTCCTCAATCACCCCTCGATGCACAAAATCGGAGACGATGCATTTCAAAGCTTGCTCACCATCAACCAAGATCTTATACTGTGGAATACGTAGCAGCTTTACTCCATGTTTCAAGACAATTTTAAGAGGTTGAATCTGTAAAACACCAACATCATTATCATCAATAGCCCATAGGCACTCCGGAACCTCACTAAATTCCGGCGGAAAAGGTCTGGTTAAGAATTGAGAGACAGCAAGTTTCTATGGTGAAATCGTCAAACGCACTCCATCAGAAGAACAATGAATTACCACATTTAATTCCTTCAACAGATTCAACCCCAGCAAATTCTCTCCACAATTCGTAGTCAAATGGACAATGATCCATAAATGGACCCAAAGAAATAGGTACCGGCGAAGAAAATCGACAAAGAACTGGTGTGCCAGAAAACCCTACAGAAACATTGGTTTGCCCTGACAGTGGAATGTTTGGAACCCGTGAATGATCAATGGAACACTTCTGTGCCCCTGTATCTATCAAGAATATATGTTTCCTATTTCCCACTAACATTTCAACCTAGGGACCTTTCTGATTAACAGGAATAGGCATTGGTTCCAAACCCTGCTTCAGTTCTTCAGAGAGGTAAGCAGCAGAAGGATGGTCAAAAATGTTCCTATTGTCCGCACTCGATGACTGATTGTCCTGTGAAAAAGGTTGCTGTGAATCCTGTGAAAACTGACCTCTACCAGGACCCTCTACACCTGGGTGACCTCTGGATCGTCTACCCATATTTCCAAATGTGTTATTTTACCTCTGCTGGAGGATGGGGCATTGTGCACGCCAATGACCTTCTTGTCTACAATAAGCACACTGGTTAATGTTTACAGCCAAGGGTGCATTGCCCAGTGGAACATACTGAGCTCCAATTTGCATACTACCCCCTCTAGGGCCTCTAACAATTTGCTGCAATAATACTTTAGTATTCAAACCACCTTTTCTCTTTTCGACTCTTTCTTTTTCATTATTGACACAATTCTCGTAGTACTGAGCCATGTGCAGTACTTCTGATTGAGAATTTGCTTGCCAAGCGCTCTCGGAGGACATAATTTGCGATTGGATGTCAGGCAGCAGTCCACGCACAAATTTGTCTACAAATAATCTTTCCCCAGACTCTGTGCCTAAGTCTTGTCCACTGAAATCTGAAAATATCTGTTTGAACCGATTAAAGAACTCAATAGCACCCTCAGACTTCCCTTGGACACAGGCAGTAAGCTTGTCCCAAATAATTCTCTTTTCGGGAATTATAGTTTTCAATTTCGTAACTATTCTGTCAGGCAAAGTTAATATTACCTGAGGCGGTCTTTCGCCAGATGGCCTTTCTCCATCGAGCCTAATCATGTTAGTCCATGTATCTCCTAACCCTGGCACATCATCTACAGTTCTAATCTATTTCCACAAGTCGACAGGCAGAAGTACGGGAAATAACAAATCAATATCACTCAAAGTGAATACTGATGATTGCAAAACAGACTCTATTTCTTTGTAGAACCCTGTCGGATTCTTCCTAATGTCAGGAATAGACTGTTTGATGGTGTTCACTTCCTGTCTCGAGAACGGGACATGAACAAACTGTGACACATAATGGGCAGGGATTTCTCAAGCTTCTGTATCTGTTACAGCATCAGCGGGAATCTCTACTTTTGGGACAAATGTCGGAGGAACCTCTCTCATAGGCAACTGAGAAGTTGGCAACTCCAAATGCTTACTAAGCAACAGAGCCAAATCGAGAACTAAAGCAGCCGGGGAAGTGTCAAACGAAAAAGCTCTCTTGTAAATATTTAATAACTCTGCGGGACAACAAATCTTTCTTTTTACACACTCATCCTGTAGGTACTCTACCATTACCTGTATCACTTTTCTCTGCATTTCTGGCGTATACTGACTATACGTGTCATATACTTCAACAGGAGTTATCGATGTGTCTGAGATCCATATAATTGCATCTTTCATGCAAATTCACGTTTCCTCATTTGTCGATTTACGACAAGGAAGGAACTGTTTCTGTACTAGCATAGCATCCAAACTATCTCCATCTTCATCTTCATTCTGTAACCTTTACAGCTCCCTTCTATACTCAAGTACCCTCTCAACACGCTCTTGCACTTTCTCCGCAGTATCTCTAGAAAACGCTTAAGTATTCAGATCCGTCAATCCTTGTGGGAGATCCGTATCTGTTAACTTGTCCCACATTACACACAAATGAACCCCTAATCCTTCAATAAAAACGTTTTTCTCAGGAAAATTGTCTATATTAGAAAGTGTGGCAAAAACATTAGCTTGATCACCCTTCTCCATGCAATGCTTAGCCCACGCAGTTAACTCACTTTTTTTTTTTCTTGAGAGACAGTATTACGAGTAACAACCCTCAATCCCGCTCCCCGGTCTACTACAAGCGTTGTAGAACCACTTGGAAGAGGGAGAGTAGGCACATTTTGGACATCTGGGCACAGAGGTGCCATTACTGGTACAACAGGCAAAGTTTGAGGAACGGGACAGGAGCAACAACTGGAGGAAGAGGAACAGCAAGAGGAACAATAGGAAGAGCAGGAGGAGCAGGAGGAGGAATAACAGCAGGAAGAGGCAAACCAGCTGGAAGAGGAACATACAGAGGTGGCGCAGTGGCACCGGGCCTTTGTTCATTTAACAATTTATCGATAAGTTTGTCAGAAACATGAAAGTCTTTAGAAGGATAGATTTTCTGGATGCCAAGTGAGAAAGCCCTATCCATATTCCTAGCTGACTCAGACTGTTTATTTTAGGCATACAACAGCGCTTTTTCGGCGTTCGTCATATGACGACGCGCGTGTTTTTCCCTACTCTTAAGCTGCTGTAAAGCTTCTTTCTTCCAATTTTGTAATACAGCAAATGCTGCAGGTCTAGGCTTTTTCTTCAATAATATAGATTCTAAGTATTCAATACGAGGGGTTTCAAAACTACCATTGATTGGCCACTGAAGTTCGGAAGCATGTCTAGTTTGTCTGTGCCAAATATCATTAAATACTTTACTACCAATGCCGTGCTTACAGTACATAGTACACGCCGGCGACTCCTCCATTGGTGCCGGTCGGCCAAATTCCAAAGATTGTCTGTCCTTGCAGAATAATGCCCTGAAGCAGGCAGACAATTTCCTAGGCATATCAGAATACTGGTGTTACCTGGTCAATAATTGAACCCGCGAGTACAATGCGCCAAAACAAATTATCAGGATACTTAAGAATCGTGTCACGACTCACCTGATCAAATCCTAACGAGGTCCGATCGGATACAAATTTTCTAACAAACAAAGGACCCTCATGTTTGGTGATTTCGCCAAATCTGCCCGCCTCGATATATGGACCCTCGTCAAGATGCCGATGCGGACCGCATGCTCACCGTCCATGGATCTGGCCGTGCAGCACTGCTGATGTGTCGCTTCTCATCCAAGTAAGGGGCCCCTTCCTATACCGTCCAATCCCGGTCCAATAGCCGCACCAACCTTCAACGAGCTGGCATCAATCTTGAGGGTCCCTATTCGGGCGCCATCTGTAAAAGCAAAAAGAGAATATCGAGGCTGAGTAACCCAAAAGGAAATACACCAACACAGGCTTACAAATATACACAGATCTTTATTCTACAACTGAACAGTTTTCAAAGAACAAAGTAACAGATAGCTATCAGCCCCTCAGTACAACACAGCGAATACCAGCCCTGTTCGGTGTGTGAAGTGAGTGGGGCTGTACATTAGAATATTCATGCTTTTTATATAGTATTGTAAAATGATGTTCAGCCCCTCTGTACGTTAATAATTCCCGATCTAGGGTTCGTGCAGAGTTCACCTCCGACTCGCCCAGCTATATGCATATGGATCACCTTCAGTTTACATGTTCAACATATCATAATGGCAACAGTATATTCTTGGATCTAACATAAGCCTTAGTACATATTTAATACAATGTAGTTCAACAAGTGTTCACGTTTAGTATTTACACAACATTGTGCTTAATATATGCTCATGGATTAGTATCGTTGGCACAGGTAATCCTCGATCTATAGGTCAACGAAGGACAAGGGCTCATTACATGACCCTAACATTTTGGCCTACGGGCAGTTTAAGAATTAACTCGTCTGTGGAGGTCAAGACCGCCATGTTACAAGCAGAAGAACATTGTCCACCATCTTAGAACACGGGTGACTTTGGAGTGAGAATCAAAATGGTGGATGAACCTAAAATGGAGGCTAAATCGATCTAAGGTCAGAACCTTGAACGCAGATTTCTTCGCAGAGCGACTGGGCTTGGGCCAATATATATACAGTAAAGGAGGCACAATATGATTTTCTGTTCAACAGAAAGACCTCAGAAATTTGCCAGTTATGTTAAGTTAAGCAACCATAACTCACGCCACCAACGTGCACCGCTAATACTTACACTCAGGACATCAAAGACGACATCACAAATGTCATTGATGACATCACGGATGACTTCAAATATCTGGCCCAGTTGTTTTTGTACACTGACATATCTAGGCCAGGTGGTTTTGTTCACTGACAGTCAGAATGTTAAAAGGTGCTGTATACCTAGATGTTAACCATTTTATATGTTCTTAAAGTACTTTCCTTAGGGTCTGGTCTTAGCTCATGGTGCACATATATGTGGCAATAGGCAGGCCTCAAACACACAATTCATTTGCATACATGAAGATACACTTTAATGATGTTAACATTTTCTGATGATGCTGTTTCTTTCTTCCTTACTTTAATTTCCCTGTATGTGCCTCTGATTTGTATGCATTGCGGGTCTTCACATTTATTGTTTGTACTAGCACAAGTGTGTAGTAAGTCTTCAATTGTTAGCTGGTTATTACATGTTTAACATCACACAAAACTCTGATAAGGTAGCATTCATTATTATACTATCCAAAATTACAAGATTACAAATATTGTACTTCTATGGTGCATTCTGCAGCCATTGCCTATGCTTATGTATGATTAGGTTCCTGTATTAACAACAACACTCCAACATAATATTTTGTTTAGATGAGTATATTATTTAATAGATTATGTAATAGATTAAGTAGTTCATGATAAGTCATCAAATCACCCCTGATAGCTTGTTACATTATCAACACAACCCCTTGTAGCGACTTTTCATAAAAATTAATTTCATATGTGATTTCATCATTAATGTCAACAATGACATTTGTGATATCATATTTGATGTCCTGGGTGCTAGGCTTAGCAATGTACAGTGGTGGTGCGAATTATGGTTGCTTACCTTACCATAACTGGCGAGTTTCAAATTTTTTGATTTTACTTGTAAGCATATTCTCCCTTTAACAACATGTTTTCATAAAATTCCACAGGTTTTTATTAGTGCAACTTAACCATAAAGGCTCATTAAAAAAGGGTTTTCATTGAATTTCATAGGTTTTTATTAGTACAACTTAACCATAACATGCCTTTATCAATGTTTTTTTCATTGAATTGCATAGGTTATTATTAGTGCAACTTAACCATAATGTCCCTTTAACACATTTTATTTTTAATCAGTCAGTGAACTTCATAGGTTTTTATTGGTGCAACTTAACCATAACGTCCCTTTAACAAAGTGTTTTCAGAGAATTCCATGGGTGTTTACCAGTTCATGCTATTTTCCTACAACGTACTAATACCATACGTACCCCAATATAGCAACATTATGGTCCAAGTTACAAAGTTTCACCTTAAAACTCTGCCATTTCCCACCTTCTAGCATAATTTTTAACACTTCTATACACTTTTTCCTCTGTGTTTGCATCTGTCGACGTCCGCAAAAGTCTGATGTCATCGCAGACCTTCCAGAGAGTGCAATGTGACCATGAGCTTGTGCGTGGCATGAAGACATGTCCATGAACGCGTTTGCATTTCGCGTTCATGTCCCTGCTTTAAGAACATTTTGGAACTGCATTTTCTACTGATCTAGGAACTTTCAAGCTCAAAATGTACCATTGAACAGCTCCTACTCCTATTCTTACTCATTACCCATTAACAATCTAGTACATAATGCATACTTGGAAGAATAGTAGCAAAACTGCTATTTATCTTAAAAATGACATCACCTATTGCCATCACCCCTCCCCAAGAGCCACCACCACCAGCTGGAGGACACACACAATAAAAAAAAGCACAGTATTTCCAAAGAAAATGAAGAGAACCAAGAAGATGAGGTAGAGAAAGTGCCTAGCTCTAGCACCCAGAAGGAATCATGGGTGTGGCCGTTCTGTACCTCTATTCGGAATGTACCAAAGGCCAAAGCTAGTGCAAGTCACAAAGTACCTGGACAATACTCCTACGATCCCATCTCCATGTGTTGCCACACCAAATCCAACTACCGCAATGCTCTCAGAAAGATTGTTCCTTTCTTAGCAAGTAGTAGGCTGTCTTCCTCCACATCACCTTCCTCAACAAATACTGTAACCACACAGCCTACTTCCGTGGGACTCACAATCCCACCAGCTATCTTGCAAACAATAGAAGAGAGGGTTGATTGATATTATTGGAAGACAACAGTCCTCTGTGTATACAGGCAACACACTACTCTACAGGGCAAAGCAATTTTGAAGTGCTTTTAAAGCTGTAATCAAGGCGCATGAGAAACACTGCCCACTACCTTAGAAGTAAAACACGCGCAACATCTTACCCTGTCCACCTCCCCTCCATATTAGTGCTTGGTGCCTATTCCCTCATTCCCCTGCCCACCTTATTTTCTAACCTCTCCTGCAAACATTTATTTTTTAAAACAACAAAAGAAAGGTTTCTTTAGGAACCACATTTCACAGAAAAAAAATCTTATCGACTCCATCTACTTTATGTTTCTCAGTAAACTAGATACTCAATACGTTTTTCTAACATTGTCATTAGCATTTTGTGTTATGCTAATGGGAATAATGTGGCATTCATCCCCCGTTCCAGAAACTGGAACGGGGGATAACGGCCCGGCAGTTATCGGCCCAAGCGAAGTGTCTCTGTGTGCACCCTGATAACTGGGGGCTTCAGCGCATTATACATAAATACATATGACCTTATACCATGAGTCAGAAAATCTGGCCACTGCCCATGGCCACAGGCTATACCTCAGTAACGAAAGGTATATCACTATTTGTTGTATCTACATTATGACACTTAAAACACAGGCACCTTTGCAAAACCATGCTTTAAGGTCCTTGCCAATGCTCCTTAGACGAGTTTGCTTGAAATCTGCCCATGTTTTATTTTTCAAAAGTGTCAAAATGTATATACATAAAATAGTCATATAACTTAGCCCCCAACTTCACAAGATCCATTCAGAATGTCCACAAACATTCAAGGTTGGGTCTACAATCTATCTATTATAAGCCATCTGAAAATGTTCTCTAATTTAGCCCCCTCTTGAAAAAATCCCACCAAACTTTACAAAAACATGTATATCTCGATCTAAAATTGTTTTGCAAACACGTGTGTAGATTTGTCAAATGGCACCACATTTATAAGCCTTTACAATATTTTGGGACCCCCCTCTAATTGTGCCCCCTCTTCAGAATTCCACCAAACTTTGCATACCCATACAGAATCAGGTCTAGAAGAGAATTCCAAAATGTTATGCAGTTTCAGTGAGTGGCACCAAAGTTATAAGCCATCCAATAACTGCTTTTCACCAACCTTGTAATGCAGAAATAGGATTGCTGCCGAACATCCGGAACTTTCAGGACTTCAGGGACAAAAACACCTGTTTTTTGGCTTCTTATGGCCATTTTCCATCCCACCCTCATCACCCCTCAACACCCCAGAGATAGTTTGATAAGTTTGACAAGTGCAATGTTGTGTTATTTTATATGTTTTTACCGCAATGTTTGCGACCACAGGCAGATGTCCAAAAATCCGAAATGGCGGGCATTTCCAAAAATCGGACGCACTTCACGCTTTTCATCATCCAATCAGTGGACAAAACCAAAGGGAAATGGGTCCGCAGACAGAACCAAGATATCACTCATTTTTTGGGACCTCATTTGTGGACGTTTAAAAAACAAAATAAACTACTGAACGGATTTACAACAAATTTACAAAAACACGCTTTTGCGCACAAATTTAGTGAAAATCTGTCCTGCGGTTTGGGCTGTAGACGTGAAAACATTTGTCATTGCCCCTATGACTTTGGCCCCCCTTGACAAAACCTCACCAACTTACCCAAAAAATTCAGAAAGGGCAATATACTTTATTTTCAATGTTGGGTAAGTATTGATCCACGAGGAGCGAAGTTATAAGCAGCCCAAAAAGTGCTCTTCCTATGAGTTGATCAACTTAACCATAACTATACGGCCGCTACCTCAGGCCGTGTAATTTACATGGAAATACGATACAGAATTTCAATTTGCAAAACATTGAGCATCTTCCTGGCTCAGTGAAGCTTGTCACATTTCCAGAATCTAGAAAACGATGTTGGTTTGAAATTAAGCCAAGTATCTCCTTGACCTATTTGTAACAATTGCATTAGAGATGTGCATGAAGAGAGGGTAAATATGAAGCATTTGTGCTTTTTTCGTGTCCTCCTGAACGCAAGCGCTGGCAGCCACTTGTTTGTCACATGCATTGCAATCCACTTGCATGAAGAGAAGGTATATAGGAAGCTTTTGTGCTTCTGGTGTCCTCCAGAACAGAAGCACTGGCAGACACGTGTTTTCCACATGCAATGCAATCCACTTGTATGAAGAGAAGGTAAATAGGAAGCCTCTGTGCTGTTGGTCGCCTCAAGAACAGAAGCACTTTCAGCCGCTTGTCTGTCACATGCATTGCAATCCACTTGCATGAAGAGAAGGTAAATAGGAGGCTTTTGTGCTTCTGGTGTCCTCTGGAACAGAAGCACTTTCAGCCGCTTGTTTACAACATGCATTGTAATCCACTTGCATGAAGAGAAGGTACATAGAAAGCTTTTGTGCTTCTGGTGTCCTCCAGAACAGAAGCACTTTCAGCCACGCCACGTGTTTGCCACGTTCATTGCAATCCACTTGCATGAAGAGAAGGTAACTAGGAAGCTTTTTTGATTCTGGTGTCCTCCGGAACAGAAGCACTTTCAGCCACTTGTTTACAACATGCATTGTAATCCACTTGCATGAAGAGAAGGTACATACAAAGCTTGTGTGCTTCTGGTGTCCTCCAGAACAGAAGCACTTTCAGCCACGTGTTTGCCACGTTCATTGCAATCCACTTGCATGAAGATAAGGTAACTAGGAAGCTTTTTTGATTCTGGTGTCCTCCAGAACAGAAGCACTTTCAGCAACGTGTTTGCCACATGCATTGCAATCCACTTGCATGAAGAGAAGGTAAATAGGAAGTTTTGGTGCTTTTGGTGTCCTCCTGAACAGAAGCACTGGCAGACACGTGTTTTCCACATGCATTGCAATCTACTTTCATGAAGAGAAGGTAAATAGGAAGCTTTTGTGCTTGGTTTCCTCCAGAACAGAAACACTTTCAGCCATTGGTTTGCCCCATGCGTTGCTATACATTGTCCAGAAGGTATGTATATGTTTCAGATTTTCATTTCATTTCCCCACACACAGGAAGTCCATCGAAGGGCCCCTCCTGCTGTAGCATGGGTGCTGGCGCATGGCTTATGTTAATGATGCACATCACTGACATGCACATTTGAGTAGAATCAAACATCTATGAAAAAGCATCATCTGAGATTGCAGAAGCTGCTCGAGTCTGGTTGCATCTTTTGTGTATTGTAGCCTGTATTTGGGATTTAAGCTTTGCCTTCTTACACGGTTATGTCTCCCAGGCACAACTCTCCTCAGAATCTGTCCCTGTAGATTTTCTGTTAAATACATCTACATATTAAGACACCCCAATTCCTTAATTAAGTTAACTTTCTCATATTCCGTGCATTGATAGGACCTGTAAGGTCGGGTAGATGTTGCAATGCTCTGAGGCAGCACAACGAGTTTTACATCATCAAAAGAATGGTGGGAGATGAGTGAAAAGCTGCCTCTGCCCCCACTGACGGCACAGACGAGCTGACTGATCCCCATTCAGGTTACTGATTGCCATAATTCCTGTTATGCATGTATTTATTTATTTATTTATTCATATTGAATACATTTGATATAGCATGAACCTGCTCAAAGGCATGCATATAAAATGTGCGACAGAACAATACAGAATACAATAAAACACAATAGCAGAGCAAGGACTATTGCACAAAATAATACATTCATGTGAAATCAGAATGACATGGATAATCAAACAACTGATTTCGGGAAGGAATATGGTTTCAAGTCTCTGTGAAAAGCAATAGGAGATGGTGCTAGGTGCAAATGTGCAGGAAGGGCGTTGCAACCACAGGCAACCGTGCAGGAAAAAGAATGCTTTGACGTGAATGCCTTTGTCCCTCAGTAGATACACGTGTCAAAGAGATTTACCAAGTGTATCACTCCAGCCAGTAGAGAGCCGCAGAGCAGTGATTTCCATACATGCCATTAAAAAAAAGATGAGAAAAAAAATAGTGTAAAACATACAAAAATGCAAAACTTCACCAATCGACAGACAATAAAGCAATCTATCACAGCCATAAAATACAGCACACCATTCCATTGGTGTCAATGACTGTTAACTTCTACTCAGATGGAGTAATGCACTCTCAAGAGATATTAAAAAAAACACAGACATACATATTTTATTTTAGATGAAAGTACATTAAAATAAAGCCCATCATATTTTCTTTGAAACACGTACATCATGACAATGAAACAAAAAGGCAAGTTTGCCCAGAACAAACATTTACAACCTCTTTGAGGCATATGTACATCAATATTTGAAGTAATTATTCGTCAGCCCTCTCCTACTGTTTTACTTTATATTAATAACACCACCTAAAATAATTATTAATATGTCTGTTAATTGTTTCCAATGATCCTTCCAGCATTAGTGGGCAATTTGATTAAACCTTCATCCTAAGGATGTCAGTGTAGACTTGTAATTGCCACCCAGCTGCTCGTGCGCTGTTGGATCTGTCGCCAGAAATAGGATTCTAAATTCAAATCTCAGAAGTTTACCTTCTCTAATTGTTATAAATGTACTTGAGTGTCAATTACAATAAGCACGGCACAGCTGGGAGGAGAAGAAATCTACAGGGACTGCCTAACATGCAGTCCATTCAAGAGATCAACCCCCAGATGAGCAAATTAATTGTCAGCAATGTTTTACAGTAGGATGCAGACCGACAGAACAATACTGTACTGGCATCTATCTCCCAGCGCTCCCACCGAAAATGTTTACTCAATATTCTTTCTAGATGTTCTTATTTCAGCTGGCAATGCCTCTATCACGGGGTATTCCTTGATCACCTAATGAAATGAAATTTAAGACCTATCAACGTCCCCAACGGTTGTCAATTCATCAGACATTAACCCTTTACTAATAATACCATATGCCAAGGAATCTTTTCAGTTCTATTGGAAATGCAATATTTTTTCCGTTTGCTGTGCACAATTCCATACCACACAGAGCAATCCACGGGTAGGAAGCAGAATTCAAACAAAAGAAAACAGGATTTACCAGCAGACCAGAACACTCAGAACCAGCGACGACATCCGCCTGGAACCTAAACCATACATGAAGAAAAAACTTGGTGGATCAGATTTCTCTTGCCTAGCTGTTAAACTTTGGAACTCCTTCCCCAGAGAAATACGTACCATTAAAGAGCATTTAAAATTCAGAAAACTTCTAAAAACCTGGCTCTTCAGCTCGGAACAGGATGAAAACAAATGAGCAACACCCACCCCCCGTGGAATGAACACACATATGGAAATATGGGGGACTAAGCCAGACCACAAGTGAAGTGCAGGGAAGTAGAAAGGGAGGGAGACCCAGGTGCAACCGTTGCCATAGAGGGCCCTACCTGAAACAAAGGAGAGGGATGGGACCAACCTAATTAAACCACAGACAGAGGGCATTTGAATCAAAGGGGAACGAGTGGCGAATGAACAGGTAGAGCCCGGGGCCCAGGGAGCTCAAGGGCACATGAAAAAGGTGCCCACTCCTCAAGTGGCCCATGTAGGTTATGGTTGCTGCACACTAGGATGTGGCAGGGGTAAAGTGATGTAGACATCCATTAGTGTGAACAAAGGGGGTGGAGAAGGTATCACCACCAAATAGCCCTGTTAACAACCCACACCTCTGCCTAGAGAATAGGAGTGGGAATTGTAGCACAGCACAATGTATCACATTGGCAGGGATATGTGCCACAGGCGGGCAAAACTGAGGTGGTACAATATAGTATTGTCACTAACCAACCCCACTAAAAACGTCATCACTCTGTATATACCGAACTCATACTCTAAACTAAACACAACCATACCTTTACAGCTGAACAAACCGCACACACATCACTACTTCACAACAACTAAACAAACCACACATAGCCCCGCACCACAGCACATGACGGCTACTGACTGAAAATTCAAACTTATGCACAGCTAACAGTGTAAACTTAACTGAAGCTGCCAACAGTACATCACAGCTCTGTTGCTCTTTTTTTACCACTCACTCTTATTAATTTACCCCCCCACACCTTACCTCTAGCTTTAGTGATCCACCAGAGCGCCCGGGGACCACGCAGGTGATATAGTGCGGTACAAAAATCCTTTAATGTAACATATTACTTAAGATAATGGAAATCTGCAAGCGGTAATCTTGTGGGCAAACCTTTCACTTAAATCATGTGTTACCTATTCAAAAACATAGGAGCTCCTTCTGCACATTTCATAAATTTGTCAAAAACGCCATCATTTGTACAAATGAATTTTCACAGATCAAGACTAACAGTTTATCTAAGTAGCTTTAAGATCTGAGCTGTAGAGAATGAATGTGGGACCGGTTTCTGTTTTTTTAGCTTTTTTCCTTGAGTAACTGAGTCATGTATGACTTACAGATTTGGGAAGAACAAGTGGATGTGCCACACTGAGCTCGGTGTGATTCTTTTTTTTGTGCACAGAAGAACATTGCCACCTCATCAGAGATACAGATAACCCTGCATTAATTGTCAATCCTCTATCTATAAAAATAAGTTTGCAAAATCCACACAAGTATGCAGTCCATCGATATAGCATGTATGGAATATAGTGAATGTATGCATTGTGTGTCATACTACTTGTAATTAACATTTGCAATCTTTGCAGACACACACATTGGCAGCATTGCACATCACAGGACTTGGCTTCGCTCTTTTTTTTAATGCAAAGTCTTTTCGCAATTGAAACCTTAAAAAGCCACTCTTTCAGTTTCTTTCGTGGTTTGACTAGAAAGATGATCACTCCAGAATGCAGCGATTCCTGACACGTGAGAGCTTTACTGTGTTCCTATCATCTGCAGGTGTGCCTTCAAGTGTGGATCTTTCTACCCTTGTCTGATGCATTTTGGAAAGTCTTAGTTGCCCTGGCAATCTCTGTTTTGAAGTTCATTAGGTATGCCAACACGTGAGACACAGCAGAATTGTAAGCTGCAGGTCATTGATGCTGTCGCACTGGACTACAGGTCATTGCTTCTGTCCGCATGCACTGGAGTTGAAGAGCGACCTTTAAAATATGACCACATTGGCAACAGTGATCAGGCTGGCAATTTCTGTGGGCATATAATAACATGTAGCATTGGACACAAGCGAATCTGCACAGAGATGTTGGGGGACCATGGGCATTCTGACCAGCATGTGAAGCCTTAAGAACTCATTTTGGATATTGAGTAAGCAGGAAAAAAATACAACATTTGCCCAAGTCCTCATGTGTAACAGAATTTTCTCAACGCGGAGGCTGGAGCAGACCCAAGAATTAGCAAAGCACTAGCATCTAAGATGCAGAAATACAAAATAAACACCATTTTTAGAAGCTTTTGAAGCTGCATATACTGAATTTCACAATGAGTTCCAAAAACAGGATGCCAGGAAGGGAGTAGTGGTTGAGCAGAACCTGGAGGACAGATTACAAATCACAGGACACAAAGTTGTAGCCTCTCAAGTTAATCAAATTAATAAGAACACAGACAGCCATTGATGCCCAGGTTCAGGAGATCAGCATGCCAAAGACTGCATACAGAAAAGATGAAATATATCTCAAGTGGTCACAAAGAATACATGTTAGAATTAGTTAAAAGTTCAATGAATAGGAAGAAATGTATTCTCGAACACAGTCCTCTAGCAGATCAAGACACTGATAACACTGGCTATTCATTATGAGCCAAACACAGGTAAGACACCTGCTTATCTCCCTTCTCCACAAATAGACACAATTTGATACATAAAGCCAAGTGTACACCTTCAAGGATGAAGGCAAGCCTTCCCTCCTTTTCCTCCTAGACCTCTGAGCAGCCTTTGATTTAGTGGATCATAAATTCCTCTGTAATCACCTTACCACCTTGGCCAACTTCTCTGAGCAAGTCACGACCTGGGATACCTCTGTCCTTGGTGAGAGGTCCATGAGGTTCTTTTCTGTAGTAGCCTCTGCTCCGCCCTCGCCGATCATGTGTGGAGTCCCAAAAGGACTGTGCGTCTCGCCAAACTGTGCAATATATTCACTAAACCCCTCTTCCATCTACTGGACTCAATAGGAATCACATATACCAACTACGCTGATGACACCCATATCCTGCTTCCCCTCTCAGGCAGCCACACAGAAGACTCACTCACCTTGAATGTAATCTACTCCACTATCCAAACATGGGTGGCCGCCAATGGCTTATGTCTCAACGTCGATAAAACTGAGATCCTATTGGTTGGTTCTCCTCAAAAATTAAAAAAACCTATGCCAACTTCAACATCGACAATATCAACATCAGCGTCTCAACCTCAGTAAAGAATGTTGGTATTTACCTGGACTCCTCACTGTCCATCGCCACTTCAGCAGCGTACACCACTAAGCTAATCAATGCTTCAAGACCTTTTCTAGCCCCTGCCAATTGCCTCACCATTGCCAGAGCCATAATTAGGGCTAGGCACATCCACTACAACCTACACAAACTACAAGTAATCCAAAACAATGCCATCAGAGCAGCCCTTAACATCCCTAGAAGCAAGCACATCTCAGAAGCAAGAAGGAATGCGCATTGGCTTCCAATAAACCAAAGGACATCTTTAAAACAATCGCCATCACTCACAAATGTCTCTCCATGACAGCACTGCCCTACCTGTCACAAAGCCGGGTAAATGTGCAATCCACCAGACCAGTAAGAAAAGCCTATGTGCACAACCTTGTCATACCAAGAACTAAGAGAGTCAAAAGTGGAGGCTCTAGCTTTCCCTCAGTTGCTGCTCTCCAGTGGAACACCCTTCCCTCACATTTGAGAACAGAACAATCCTACTGGATTTTCAGAAAGGCATTGAAAACTTGGCTTTTCACATGAAAGAATGTTGTACCTTCTCTCTTTGTGGGCTTGTCCACTGTCACTCATGAAAAAGTACCTGGTTGTAACAGCGCCTAGATGCCTGAGGGTTTTTGTGCCTGTAATAAATGAATAAATACATAAGTAAAAAGAAAAGGATAGGCCTCATCGCTTGCTAATGATAATGAGTTTCATTTAATTGACATTTTTACAGACCATGGACTTCTCTCCCCCCACCATATGTCTCACTCATATCTTGATGCATCGTCAAATTGTCCAAGGTTGGTGAATAAATTGCCAACCAATAGAAATCCGTTTTGTCACACCTCCTATAATGAAGAGCGCCAACCAAGTAGGTATCAATATGATGATGTATTTAAAATATTTTCTATAGTAAGAAGGGCCCAGGAGGAGCACTCAGATACGCTTAACCCAATCAACGAACTAACAGCTATATACTGTATACCTATTTTTGTATGCTAACCAATAAAATGTAGCCATACATTTTGTAATCAATGCTGTATTATGACGAGACTGCTGACGTGTCTCATGCTTAAAGAACACTCACATCTATTGTAATATTGAGAGCTGATTGAATGGCAACCATGATTCAATGCTTTGAATAAAGCAGGGTTTTACCTCCGGATCTTCGGATGTGCCCATTTATATTTTAACACATTAAGGGACCACTAACCAAGAAGGCCTTTGGCCGTGGCCAGTGTCCAGAGTGTTTTGCTGTGCCCACTGTATATTTTACAACTGTAACCGGACCCTAGCAATGGTCTTCATCCATGCCAACTCTATATTTTTCCACATTAAGGGAACACCAGCCATGGCCTTTATCCATGGAAAGTGGCCATTGCCTTTGCCATGGCCACAGTATATTTCACAAAAGTAAGCAGCCACTAGCCATGCCTTTGGCCAAAGCTAGTGACCATGCCCTTCAGTGATTCCCCCTTATAGATTATGACATGGCCTTCAGCTATGGCTAGTGGACACAGCCTTAGACCATGTTTATGGTAAATTTTCGAACACTCATGGACCCCTAGCCATGGCCATTGTATATTTCACAACAGTGCCAAACCACTATGCATGACCTTCTGCCATAGCTAGTGGTCACAGCCTTCAGCCCTTCCCACTGTACATTTCAACACATTAAGAGGCGACGATCTATTGTGTGTATTGTACAACACAAACCAGCCACTAGCCATGGCCTTCAGCCATGTCCAGTGGCCACAGTCTTGGTCACGGCCTAAATTGTTATTTAGTTAATCAAAGTTTGTATTAGCTAATTAATAAATGATGTTATTTTTGATGACATCACAGATTTAAACAGTAGTGTCATATATTATGTAATTAGTAATGTCACCAGTGATGAAAACAGTGATTCCATCAGTGATGTCATAGATTGTGTAAACAGTGATGTCATCACTGTGGTCATAAACTGTACAATAGGGGGTGCAAGGTTAAGGTGGCTTTAGGTACATTTCAGTGGTTTTACTTTGTTAGGTTCTCACCTTAACGTCCCAGCAACTTAAGTTTGACATTAGGCAATATTCTGATAGACTTGGATTTATCATTCTACTGCCCCAATATACCAGATTAAAAATAATCTACTTCTATGGTCGATGCTGCAGCCATTATATTATATGTATTTGTATTATCAGATTGCTGTATTAACAGCACAATTACAGTATAGTGTTTCTGTTTCAAGTGATAAATGCAGTAGTTCATGAGAGGTCTCCCAATCACCCTGCATATGTTGCTAGCAAATTTCCTTGGTTTTTCGATGTTCATTTTAAACCATAACATCCCTTTAACTAACGCATTTTCACTGAATTTCCTAGGTTTTCATTATTGCAACTTAAGCATGAGATCCCTTTAATTTGTTTCACTAAATCCAACAGGTTTTTAACAGTGGAACCTACTTTACCAGCAACTTCATAATTTATATTCACAATGTTTGGGTTTAAAAATCATTCTCCCCTGCCTGCCACAAAATAGTCATGTAGTTCATGGACAGAATCGCTTATTCATGTATTTATCTGACAGGTGGCATCAATATTATCAAACGTCACAGAGGCACACAATATTGAGTTTTCTTTTAGTAGAAGAATTATATGTAGAACAACAATCTAAACAATCAGTAGAGCATTGTTTTACATCAATAATAACTTTAAAAGATTAAATACTATTTTCAAAATGATAACATAATACTACCAAATATTGAAGAAACCTGTGCATCCTTGTTAGGGAGAATTCTCCAGAATGGCTAATTTTACAGCAGCTTTGCTGGATTTCTAGGATTTTGTTTTTCACCTGGTAGGAGTGTGAGCCTTTTTCCCACTCTTACATGTGTTTTTGGCCATGTGTTGTACAATGTGTGCTCATGAACTATAGAGTCTCACCTACTCCATAGGCATCACAGAGCACCTTTAGTGCAGTGACGCAGGGTTGTCCTTTAGACTCCATTTTCTGGGACTGACTACTGTCTCCCAGAACATGTAAAGTTGCCATTGACTTTACTAGTCTTTTTAAATTTGCAGACCCAGTACAAACTATCTTCCATAGAGTACTGGAAGGGTTCATAGTTATCCCTTTTTGTCTGTTTCTCATGGAACATTATTGCTTTCCCATTTCCCTAAGATTTGGCTGGTGGCAGTGGTATTTACAATTTTTATTTTACCGTGAGCTATGAAAATAGCCTCGGTACATTTAGAGGCTATGGTGGTAGCCTCAAACTTTAATCTACTGGATCCCTTTTAATTTCATTTGGTTCCGGTTTGGTTTATTCAACATTTCTTTCTAAAACGATCTTTCTCGTGTTTTAATCTGTGCACCAAACCAGGTTTGGTTCCTTTCTTTGCCGTCCTTTGGTGGGCTTCTGCACAGAAGCTCTCCTTAGGCGCCTGAGAGTCTGGGTGGACAGTATGTGAGGGAGGGGTTTTAGGCCCCCTGCACAGGGTCTCCTTGGAGACCCAAGTTGGACTCTATTTGGATTGGCTGGGTGGCTGTCCTACTAAGACAGCCACCCGGTTGTGTGATTGACAGCCAGGCTTTGTGAATGGGGGAAAACTGCTTGAAAGCAGGTCTCTGGGACTTGGAAGGCAGAGTCGCCACTGGAATGAGAGAACCAATGAAGAGCTGAAGGAAGACGACTGATGCAAATACTGGACATCCCAGTGAAGCCCTGCTGCAATTCCGAATCGACTGAAACTCCGACGACAGTGAAGATCCACAAGGAGTCTTCTCGCCTTGAGCCTGGTGGGACCAACCAGCTCACAAAGCCCCTGGACCTCCTCTGCAGCCTGGTCAAATTTGCTATGCTATAGGAAACCGGATAGCCAGTGGGAGAGAGTGCATTTGTGCTTTTTAAGTAGCACACCTTTTATTTGTTGCTTTGCTCTGCTGCTGGCTTCTTCCCTGGGCAGTGCAGGACCCTCCAGTCTTCCTCCTTCTTGTCAGTCCAACAATCGCTTCAGGAACCATGAGCCTGCAGGAACTGCCAGGAACTACTGCCTCAGCTACAGCATTCATCTTTATCTAAGGTACTGTTCAAATCCGGTCATTCGTTCCATCCAACCGTGGTGAAAGTGTTTAAATCTTTTTGCCTCTCCGAAGGCTTGACCTTCTCTACTTTTCTGAATACATTTTCCTCTGACCAACGTTGTTATGAACTCTTGGCAAAGACTTAACCGTGCACTACTCTGAACTGTGCGATCCTCTGCAAAGACTCTGAACCATTACCATTGGCCCAGGCCTATTGATTTGAATCCTAGTTGTAGTAAGCCTTTTCTAGAATGCTTTGCCTATCACTTGTTTGTGTTGTTGATTTTTGATAACCTTGTCCTTCTCCTCCCTTTTGAAATTATTATGTTAAGCTTAACTTGTCCAGAATTGATTGGGTCTTGGGTAGTGTATTAAGATTGTGCTTTTCTGATGCTTTATATTAGTGAACGGTTTTATTACTGATGATGTAAATATGTGTATATTCTTTTACTCAGCAACCTTGAATCGGTGTTTGCTTGAACCATAGTAATTGCTGTCCTTTGTAACTTCTGATACTGCTCACTTTACCCTGAAACAAGTCTGGCTACTCAGCTATCTTTACTTCTTTCCTTTGTAGTATAGTCTTGTACAAAAATAGAATTCGTACTTGTACTTGTAATCTTAATTGTGTGTGGTGTTCCCAGAGGGTACTGCATATGATTCTGCCTAACACTCCGGTGTAAACAATTGACTTCCACCCATGACAGACATTGAAGAACAACATTGGTTGCAGTGAGAAAGATAATTTCAAACTGTAGCAAGTAAATATTACCTTTCCATTTGATTTATAAACATGCATTATGTCATTGTAATAAGTGTGTGAACATGTTATATAACTACAGATAATCATTAGATATAATAATAGAAATGTAAAACACTCTGTAATTGCTTGAGCTATATTTTCTAGAAGAAGATATAACTGAGGAACAACTTACTATTGGTAAATAATTTCATATAATTTACAACACTGTACATTTCTGTTGCATCTCTCTTATATCTCTCAAAGTAGAACAAAGTAATAATGAGGAAAAGAAAGACGACAACTGTGAAAAAAGATTAGATAACATTAAAAATCAGATGAAGAAATGATGTGTGCAGATGAATCAAGTGGCAAATCAAATTACAGAACAATCCACATAAGTTAAAAATCATGTCATATGACATGTTGTTTTTCATTACCCTACCTTTACTTGGGACCCTTTCTCTTATCAAACACCACAATGATCCCCAGAAGATATTAGTGATCAAGGTTTTAATGAGATTTATATCCCTAATTCACCCAATCATGAACATATACTACCCCAGATTCCTGTATGTGTGTGTCCCACAGTGATTCTCCATCCCTATCATAATGCATTTTAATATAAATGTCATGTAAATATGTGTTATTTATTATTTCTTTGTAAACCAATTTGAAGACCATGGACTAAATAGATAGATTAGACTCATTTTTCAAGCAGCGGCTTTTTTTGCAAAAGGGAGAGCCTTAACAATCGTTCTAGGTGCACTTATTTGAGAAGGGAGAATGATACAAAATGTAAAATGATTGCCTTTCTGAAAAGAGAGCTGCTTAACACAACATACACACAACAGCTTTTGAAGGTGTGAAATTCTTGTGAGGGAGATCCATAAAAAAATTTCAAGAAGCAGATTTCCTAAAATGGTAAGCCATAAACATTTTTCAAGTAGAGGCTTTCCTATAATGGAGAACCATAACATACTAACCCATACGGGAGATACTAAACAATTGTTCATGCAGCAGCTTCAACATAAGTGGGAGATTTAACAGTTTGTCAACAATTGGCTTTCCTATAAGGAATATTTAGAACAATGGGGAGAACCCTCTTTTTTTGTTTGCAGGGTGCCTGACTCTTGAGGGCTGTATCAGTTCAAAGAAGGAAGAAAAGAGTCAATGCTACCCCTCCCATAAACACACAGGTAGAGGATTTAATATGATATACTACGGCTTGTTCGTTGATCTCACTTATACTAGACACACCGCTCTGCCACAATTTTAGCTGTTTTTATTTAGATTTGAAGAATCATTTATCAGCGAACGTGTCCGATAACAACTTCCCACTGCTTGTAGCACCATTGTCCTGAGGAAAGTTCAGAGGATATTACAAACTGTGCTAACCAGACAATGTTTTCTCTCTAACCCCCGAACTCGAAACACGCAATAGTGTCAACAGATGAAATGTGCTGTCACTGTCTGCAGCGCTTATAATCATCCTTTTGTTACTATCCTCACCATTTTAGAGCTAAATATTCTTGTGTTGTGAATGACAACTTCAGTCAAATGTTTTGTTGTTAATTGTTTTTAATCTGGATACTTCATTTAGAATACTTTTTGTTTTAACACTACTCTAACTTGTTGTAGTTTGAACACAAATAGCTGAGGGAAATCCATCTTATCTGTTGGGTATTTTGTATAGATTTGAGGCCTAGCGGTATTTTCTTACCGCCAAAATGAAAATAATTCAGTAATAATCACTCTTTGCATTCAGATTAGATTTGGTATATAGTACTACAGTATACATACATTATTTCAGCACACAGATACATTTAGTGGTATACATTATGTTGGTATGCGTTATTGGTGGTATTTCTGGTGAGCATAATTCCTTTGTTTTTATATGGCCCCAATATTCAGAACCCCTTATTTTTGTATAGTTTGTTCGTGTGATCACTAGAGAGGCCTCAGGCTTACATTTCAGAAACACCACATTTTCATTTGGAGTGCCACCATGGGCTGTCCGCACTGACTTATCTACGACAGCGAGCTAACATGTGGTATTCATCACCAACTTATCTACATCGGTGAACTATGTCCAGGGCCTCTCTTTCTGCTGACTCATGTACCTCCAGCAGCAGGCTATTTCATTATGTTATTATTATGTTCCGTTCAGAAAACACACACTTATATACTGAATGGAATCATGCACACAGCTACCGCCAAGTCTTATTTTGAGCTACTTTAAAAATGACAATTGCACTGTCTAAACCTCTCCCCGTATTATCAGTACTGTAATGATAGATGCACAAAGAAAAGAGAAAAATAAAACACACTACCCGTCTGCTTTCAGATATTTTTGTGTATTATAAAAAATTGCATTTCAACACGATCTTACTCTTTTTACAGAAATAAATGGAAATTGCACAGTAACAACATTATCTGTAACAAAATGAGAAGAGAGCGGCGAGAACATATTCAATTTGCAACATTAAACATGTTGATAAAACACTGGAATTCCCTCTTCTACTCTGACTGAATAGTTTTGCACACATACACACTGCCCCCGCACTCTGCAATATAATTACCAAGCCTGTCCAGCATGTGAAATTCCTCGGCTGTCGCCTTCTGCATCTGCTGTCACTCAAACCGGGGCTTATTGACTGGAATTCCCAGTCTCTGCAGCAGTGCACTGGGATCTGCTTTTTCAATCAGGAAACTCCCTGGCCACCAGCCAGGTCTTTCTCCGAGCTGTGTAAAAATGTCTTCTCCCTCTCTTCTTCCCCGAGATTCAGTAGAAAAGCTCTGTTACAGCCCACTAAACGAGTTCAACCAATGAAAATCTATCATGTCCTACCCTCCTTCTCTTGAACAATGGCTTGGCTTATACAGTTGCAACTGTAACAAAATTGATTTCCTGCTTATTCGAGTCCTTGCTTCCTGCAAATACTGTGGACAGAGCACAGATAGAAGCAAAGAAAAAAATCTGGATGCACGTTTAAAATGACTTTCAGAGCCTGTCATTTTCCATCTCATTTTGCACTGGAGAACACATTATATTATTAGCGAGATAGAATCATGTTAGTATTGTTAATGAGGTTAGTTCATTAATCCTCAAATGTGTCTCCTGCAACTGAGGAATTTCAGGTGAGAAAAAAAATATATGCTTTTAACTGTGAAAAAAATTATTTGCATTTTAAATGTAGACTGAATAGCCTGTTTTCATTTACATGTCCATGTCACACTGGCAACACATGCCTTGCTGTACCGCATTATAGCAATGCACCAAACCCATGCAGTGTTGCTGCATGAAAAAAATGCTAAATACTAGTGTGTTTAAGGGAGGGGTAGCCTTGACAAATTTCTTCTTTCGTTGATCATTCCTATAAGGAAGAAACTGGACAATTTCTCAGGTAGCGGTTTTCCTACAAGGCAGAGCAATACAAATTTCAAAAGAAATGATTCATTTTCTTGTAAGGAAAACACATACAAACTCTTTAAGGCATGGCTTTCCTTAAGCATTATTCATACCAGTTTTCAAGGATCATCCTTGTAATAAGCGAGAGGCACAACAATGTTTCAAAAATATTGACGTCCTGTGAGGGATACACATCATACATTTTCCAAAGAGTGGCTTTCCATTAAGGAGGAGCCATAACAATAATCCAAGCAGTAGAGTTTCTATAAGGGAGAACACTCATTTGAAACGCTCAAATGACTTGGTATCAGATCTGTTTAATCTGCAAGACTGTGCCCTTCCTCCCAACCCAAGGTTTCGTGTTGCAGGCCGTAGGGATTTTGCAAATCAACTAGCGATGTTGCAAATCAACGTGGGTATCACCCTCTCACAATGCTCCCTGCTGCTCAGATTAGCCTCCTGAAACTCCACAGCTCACCTCAGGACTGATTACAGGAAATTTGATATCACCCGCACCTTGTGCAAATTGCACTGGTACTCCATCCCATCTAGTATCTGGTTCAAAACAACATGCATCTACTGCAAGGGAATCAGACCTTTCACACAAGCCTACCTGATGGACAAACTAAAAATGTGAGGCAGAAAACAGTTATTTAGCAGTAAGACTATCACCAGTCTCAAGATAAGACTGGTTTGAAAGAAGAATACTAGAAAAATGCACCCCTAATGCTACGTTCTGGTCATCTGAATCTCAGTCCAGTGTTAATTGGGACTGAACCATATCTCCTTCATTTCTGGAATGAACTGAAGACCAATCTCCTCCAAGACCACCTTGAAGTAACCTACATTACGGCTATCTTGTGTACACTGCCTTCCATACATCATACTTCAAGAATGATTGCTTTATTGATAATTTGTTAAATTCCCACTACCAATATATTGCCCCATGACCTACACAACACTCTGCTGAGCTGGTAGCTTGCTGTAAAATATATAATAATAATAATAATAATAATAATAATAATAATAATAATAATAATAATAATAATACAACATTAACAATTTATCAAAGTACATACTTCCTAAAAAGGAGATAAACAACTATGTTTCAAGGAGTACCTTCGCTAAAGTTACAGGCATAATAATTCCAAAAGGAAAGGCTTTCCTATAGAGATAACACAACAATATTCCTAGTCATAGCTTTCATTAATGAAGAACCATAACATGGTTTCAAGAAGTTTCTTTCCATTAAGAAAAAGATATAACAATTATTTATCTGGAAGTCTAGATGAACCAAAAGGGCATCCTCAAAATAAACCAAACAGGCTTCATAAGGGGGATCAGTACTGATTGTAATGGGCTCAAAATGTCATGCATTTCAAGATCTGCCTGGCAAAAGAATACAACCCCTACATTTGGTGCATAATAAGACCTATCTGTGGCTTACAGCATGGCCGATAGAAATGTGCTGTGCTCTAAATTAGACCTATGGGGAATTGATCAAGGCTTACTAAGCATACTAGTCCATCTACATCAGAATACCGCTGTACAGGTTAAATTTGACAGATAGGAGCATCTAGCTGGTAGAATCAAACCCCTCCTAGGATTGAGGCAAGGATGTGTGCTGGCCCCCTGTCTATTTAGCCTGGCAGGGCTTCCTTTATTGTCCCGCATATTGGGAGTCTTCAAAGAATATGACTTTCCCATGAGGAAAATGTTGTCCTATTTGACAAGACCCCCATAGCCCTCCAAAGATTGCTGATAGCATTTGAAAATTATATGAACAACAACAGACTAAAAATGAATCCATGAAAATGAATATTTTGAATATTAGCAACAAAAGAAAGAATCAGAGTTTTGCTTGTGGATTGTCTGGTGTATCTTGGATTCTCCGTTATGACCAGTCCAGGGCAATCAACCTTACGAGAGATTGTGACAACAAAAGCCAGTAGGCTAGCTGCCCAAATGGTGTTCATAAATTATATATTTGGCATGTTCTCCTTGAACCCCATAGTAAAATGTTATAATTGAAAAGTGGTTCCAAAACATTTATATTGGATAGAGGTAAGGCTGAACTGGCAACTGGAGGAAATAGATAGCTCGGAGGTCCTGATTTAGAAATGAGTACTGTATTTTCTACCTAAATGTACCCCCTTGATAGCACTTCATTGGGAATTAGATCTCCAATCACTGAAAAGTAGAGTGATTGGGCACCAATTAACACTGTTTAGAAAATTAAGAACTGCAAAGGATGATCTGATGTATTTCGATCTAGATAAAGAAGTGAACTGGGCTGTGGGGCAGCCCTGAATGAGTTTCTTAATTATTGTAAAAGCCAGCTAGAACCTGTGAATCTGTCTGAGGATACATTATTGTCAATTCCGGGTAGGGTGCAGGCAATGATTCATTGTGGACTGGATCAACACAGGGGAAGGCTTGAGTAAATATTGCCTGCATGGTCAGGTGACAGAGATACCTAAAAAAGCTGGGAAAAGTGTATTGCTATGCCCACTGTTAACCTAACAACAAGTACAGGACAGACTTCATAAGGTTTCGGCTAAACGCATTGTTGGGCAAACATGAAATACTGGGCATTAGGAATGGTCTTGATCAAGAGAATATTTTGTGTAGATTCTGTAAACTCTCAGTATTTAAGAATTTGCATTTCTAAGGAGGAGACATGTAACAAGGATTGGCTCTCCCATAAGCAAAATGCATCACAATTTTTCACAACTTTGCTATAGGGAAAATCTGTAGCAATTTCAAAAGTAAGTGCTTTCCTCTAAAGAAAACAGAAAACAATGTTATAATGAATGATTTTCCTATAACGAAGAGCCATAGATTGTTTCTTTTTTTTCCTTTTATTTGTATATGGTTACAAAAACCTTTTACAAAAACTTAACACAAAAAACATTTAATTCAAAATTGCTATAGTAGTGATTATGATACTGCCAAATACATAAAATAAAAACGAAAAAGTCAAATGTAACTTTACATTCTGTACACCTCCAGTAGTATACAACAAATAAAGCAGTGAGCTCAAATCTATACAAAACAATCCTTACATCTACTCTCACTCTCTATAACAGATAAAATTGTCACATAGGGGCCACTGGGAGGTAATATTCTACGAGTAGTTTACTACGAATGGCCTTATTATTTAATACGACAGGAACTAGGCAGAGATAGGGGGATTAACCATTTTTTAACCGACTAAGTTGCCATGGCGCTCCTTCCTCATGAGGCTATACCCATTCTTTGCCAAGACATCAGTTTTGAACTATAATCTTGCATCTTTCCAGCACCTGTATTACAGAGATTGTTAACATTGTATCAAACTCAGATATCAATCTATCCCAGAATATTTCTGATGATATAATATCTTCCCTGCCCACAAATCTCATAAATAGAGCGGCTCTCGCAGCCCAAGTGCCCTCAGAGAACATTAACAGATTTTTTAGAGGTTGATTTTCTGGGTTTTTACATATGCTGCACCGTGTGATGGTCTTCTCTCCTTGCCCCTCTTGGCTAAAACTTCTTCCAAATGTAATACAAGCATTCCTGGTTTTCCAGTCTGGGAAATTAACGAGTTATCTCGAGGGAGTCCCTGTTTTCTTTTACACTTTCAATCCATCACCTCCATCATTTTTTTAGCTTTTAATGGGTTGGATATTAGGGTCTCTATATCAGTATCTGCTTTAGCGAGGGACTGCATAACTATCAGTTCCAGGTTGGACAGCATTTTCGATTTGGAGTGTTTTAGCTGTGCCCCAATATCTGCATACAATGTGAAGTGGGAGAATGGAAGACCAGGCTCCCGCCCTTCCCCTCTCGCGCTTGGCCTAGAGGATCACGGCCCAGACACCCGCCACGAGAAGAGTTTGCCTATCTACCAGACGACCAAATACCCTGGTACAGGAACATACGGATGTGTCCATCTGCCTGCCCAGCAGCCCGCCCTGTCCATGCCGACACCTGCGGCACGGATCAACTCGACTAAACCTACACGTTTGTTAGAGATGCCATGACGACCTAGCCAACGGTCAGCACACCGTGCAAATATACACACCGGAAACTCCCGCACCAATCTACACGAAGAATATACTCAGTGCTATGACGTAGGCGACAGACATACTCACGGACGTGCATCTTTATTATTTTCCACATAGGCTCTCAAAATGCAGAAACGCAAGACGTATCATGAACTTATATAAAAAGGCTTGCTCACGCTTCTTTCAAGAGCCATGTACCATAATGAAGAATCTAACGGGGACACGATACTGAGGATAAAGCAATATGATACCGTAACCTAAAGCACCCTGCATCAAACGGTTCCACCTATGCTTCAGGCCCAAGTAGGCCGCAGGCAAAAGCTTCCATGAACACTGAATGAGCAAGAACTGGGTTGCTGACCCTGCAAAATAAGCCCAGCGAAGGCACCCCGCCAAGGGCACGATGTTGCAATCTCGCACGCTGCAAGCCAACGCCAAGGTCGCACCTGCAAGATAACCCAGGCACACAGTAGGAAAAACAATATTAATTGTGTTGAATTTTGCCTCAAACACGGTCCCACCTCACGTGACAAAGCCAAACCTGACAAGATGCCAAGCCCAGAAGGAAGGAGACGCCTGAATCCCACGTTTCAAGACACAGGCAGATACAATTAAAAGGCTCATTGGACATCTGCAGCAGTGGGAGTATTTGACCTCCCAACATATGAATAAATCCTCACATTGTTTACACCTACCCATATTAAAACATTGTTGCAAATGACAGGTGCACCGCGAGCTGGGAACAGCGATAGTCCCAGACTGGGAGACTCGCGAGCGGACCAATTAGAACATGGGGTTCTTATCACTGACGCCATTCACATTGACCAATCCTCAGAGGTCTTCATGTAACAATTTTCATGTATCAAATATACCACCTGACTAACCCTCAGCCACTAACACCGTTCTCTATATGTGCGCTACACTAACCCTACCACTTGAGTAACCAATCCAGAGTGGAAATAGGTTTTTTAATAAAACTTTGTAAGATGACGCAAGTAGCGCGTCACACTAAGGTAAAAAGGGCCTGCGAGCCCCACGATTGTGTGTGTGTCAGGACGGACGTGTACGCTCCTTGACCCATCCCTGCCGTTTTGTCTAATAAACAGCAGAGTCACCTTGCTTCTTGCGTGTGTCTCATACTCTATCTCTTTTGGGATATACGGGAGGAGTTGGGGCCTCCCTGCCCGGAGGTCTGCAGATGGCCCGGCCGACCCCAGCAGAATTTCCCCCCCGACAAGTTGGAGGCACTGCTGAGATCTGTTTATGATCTGCTTTTTTATTTTTACTTTTCCCAGGTAATCGCGTTGCGAGGAGGCCCGGCGGCGCGGCCCCCTCTGCTGTTGCCCCCTTCTGAGGACTACAGGACCATCGCGGAGCTGCGAGAAGACCGGACAGCGCAATCCGGATATTGGCCCTCGGGAGCCGGTTGAGAAGTATCCCGCCCGCGGTTGGCGAGTGTCCAGACGTGGTCCAGACGAGGGGAGGTGGCGAGCCGCTTGGAGGGGTGCACGCAGTCGAGCGGCCCCGCATCAAGAGAACTTGGTGAGCATGCCACGCACAACAAGCAATGTGAAATTGTGAGGGAGGGGGGAGGAACTAAATACGGGAGGTGGGAGGTGTTGCACAGGTGCGCGGCGAAGGTTTGGCAATTTAGTGTTGGCAATGGAATGAATGGTAGCCGAACAAGTGCGAGAGCAGTCAGCTACGTTGCGCGAGAGAGGGGGGTGGAGCACGAAAACATCACGTGCGGCCACTCGTAGACACTGATTGGCCTAGGTCGCGACTACGTGTAAGGGTGGGTGTGTGTGTGGTTTCCTACGATTTGGCATTTATTGATCAATGAGTAGATGAGGATCCCTATTGTTCGAGCAAGAAACTCGATAGGTAGATGAAGTTTCCCTGTAGGCGGTAGCTAGTTAGTTGCCCAATACGGAAGATAATTGGCTGGTTAAGCCCTCCTGTCGAGGGGCGTATCACACGCGAGGCGACGCAGCAGGCGCAGTCCGATTATATTATTGATTACCTTGTTCCAGGAGTGAAAGGAAGACAGCTGTGAGGTTAACGGGGGTAGATTGCAAGTGTATTTTGAACTTAAAGAATATATGAAGAACTTACCAGTAGCTCGAAGAGATCGGTGACGTCACCAGTAGGGCTTTCATAGGATATCCCGAGCACAAGGCATCTCCCTTTCTGAGAGTGGTGGGGAAGAGAACTGTGGTAAGGGAGTGGAAACGGAGATAAACGGTAAATGAGTTGATCGGGGAAAGGTGAAACGGGGGACGTAGCTGTGCACGGAGAACGCCGGCCACGGCAAGTGTAGAAGAAGGAGGAGGAGCAAGTGAAAATAGGACGACTGTATAGGAACGTCATAAGGGGTACGCAGCCGCAGGGGCCTACGTGCGCCTCGGCCGCAGGGGGCCGTAAGGGTGTCGTGTAAAGAAAGAAAGACAGAAGAAAATATACAAATGTAAAATACTATATTTTTATAATTTTCCTTAGCGGACTATCGCAAGTCCCCAACTTTACGGGGGCCAGGTAACGATATAAGGCTGTATATTGCAAACTGCTAGTGAGATAACAGCTACCAGATAGGGGAAGGGTAACAAGTGGAGCGCTACTATGTCATACGGGACAGGATCGGGAGGGTGGGGGAACACCCTCACTACCCCACTACAACACATATGTACAACACTGTCACCCCATAGGGAGAAACTGATTAAGTATAGCATAGAATGGACCCAGGGGACGGATAACAAAATGATAACACCGTGGCCGCCTAATGGTAGCTTCGATCCATATGCCCAACATTCACTATTAAACCATCTGCACAATACATACAAAGGGAAGAAGTTGGAAAACCACGTGGAGGTGTTTAACTTATGGAGGATGTTCCAAGGGTCCCGACCAGGACCAAATGGAATGTTCACTGTGGGGGAAATACCGGAAGAAAAAGAGATTAAGGAGGAAGGAGAGGATGGGAAAAAGGGGAGTGAAGACCCAAAGAACACGGGGAACGGACAAGAGGGAGGAGAAAAGAATAATACATCAGATGAAATAAAAAAGGAACAGAGCAACGATATACCCCTAGCAAAGGGAGTGGAAACAGAGGGAGGGGGGTTGTACCCTTTAAGGGAGTTAGGAGAGATAGGAAGAGGTCAGCTAAGGGCGGCTGAGGGGTACTCGAACCCGGCATACAGCCCTCCACCATATGTGGCTCATGGGAAGATGCCAGCAGGGTAGGGGAGGACTGGAGAAGAACAAACTGTGGAAGTAGGAAATGATGAGTGGGTAGCTGCACAGATATTATTAAAACTACGAGGTTCCTTAACAGGAGAAGAGAAGGAGATAGTAAGGAAAATAGACGAGGATAATACCAGGGAGAGTGAAATGAGGGGGGAAGAGCTGTTACGACAAAAGGAAGAGATTTTGGAGGAACGTCTAGCAGAATTAAGGGATGAGCAGAATGAATTGATCAAACAGCTCGAGAGGGAGGAAAGAGAGAGAGCGAGGAAAAGGAAAGAAGGTAAGAACGAATTGGAAAAAATAAGGGAACGAACTGAGGAGCAAAGGAGAGAAGCTGAAAGGGTAAAAGCAGCAGCAGAAAGGGTATCAAGAGCAGTGCTGCGAGAAAAGAAAAGGGAAGAAGAAGAGAAAGAAAGAGAAATGGCAATGTGGAAGAGGAGATTACTATCAGAAACGACTAAGAAATACGAAGAAGGGAGGGTGATAGAGAGTATATTAGAAAGGGAAAGGGTGAAATGGGAAAGGAAGAAAGAGGATGAAAGAATACTGGAACAGATGAGTAGTGAAGTAATGGAGGAATTAAAAAGGAAAAGGGAGGAAAATGGTAGGGAGATGGAGGAGAGAAATGAAGGAGAAAGAGAAGATAGGAGAAGGGAGAGTAAAGTATGGGGGGATGTATATAGAGACACAGAAGTAGCAACAACATCAGCGCAAAGGGGAGCGGTTGATAAAGGAGAAAAAGGAGAACTGGACCTAATAGACTTACAAACAGTAACAATCAAGGGGAAAAAGACCGAGTGGGGGGTGCCGTTTATGACTGACTTTTGTAGTGAGGAAGAAGAAGGAGTGGAGAAGGAAGGAAGAAACAGTGAAAGGGAAAGCCTAGATAAACTATACATCACCCGGACCAACACAGACTCACCATGGATCCGTAGGAGAAAGGATGAGCTGGAGAAAAGTGAGGAGGGAGAGCAAGGAATAGCGGAAAGACAGACACATGAGGCCGTACCGTCCCCATCACGCCCTCTCCCATCGCACCCTACATGCTCAACCACCTCACGCTCGTTACGCACAATAAAACTTGCGCCCTTCACAGACGAACTGACACCCTATGCATATCGGCTTAGGGACCTCCCTAGACGCAGGGAGGAAAGACGAATACACATGCCCACACTAAATACAGGAAATGATGGAAGAAGGGGAAAAGATGGAGAAGAAAGAGTTACGAGCAGGGGAAATACGGATGAAATTGACGATGTAGAAGAAAGGGAAGAGGAGGAAGGGTGTGAGGACTCGATCTTATGGAACACAAAGGGTAAAACGAGACATAACTTAATGCCACTTCTGGAGAGAGGAGGGGTTAGACCACAGTATGTCCCTTGGAAGCATACAAAGAAAATATAAAATGCAGGCTCCCATCATTAAGTGGAGGTGCGGGTAAGTGGATATATGAAATGGAAAAACACACCGCAGGACAGAAACTGGCAGTAGGAGATGTAAAGGGCCTTCTCATATCGATATTAGGGGATGCAGCGGATGACATTTGGAAGAGAGCGGGATTCACTGGGGTAACAATAGCAAACACATCGCATGATGGGGCACCATTCGCAAACTGCAGACATGCACTATGGCAGGCACTGAGGGTACAGTACCCAGACACATCAGACATAGGAGCAATTACCTCCCGCAAGATGCGTGAGAACGAAGATCCTGTTGATTATATCCAGGAAATCCAAGAGAAGTGGCGCATGGAAACTAGAGAACAATGGGACAAAACACCAGCAATATTTTATCATATACTAGTACAAGGGCTCCCAGAAGGAGTTCAGAAACAACTAAAGAAAGTAGTGGGAATGGAAGCAAAAGCATGGCCGGAAATACAACTGACTATAGTGCATCATTGCAGGACATGGCAAGGAAAAATGAAACAAAAGGAACAGGACAGGAAAATGGAAGAGGCTAAACTAGTACAGAAAAAGCTTACTAAATACACAATGGAAGGGGCACTAATAACTACGCCTACAACAATGACCCAAAGCCCCACACAAGTAGTGGCTGCACAAGATTCCTCCCAAATACCACCTTCACAGACTATAACACAACAGGTGCCGCCACTCCAACCATACACGACCAACATGGGAGGAGGATACCCAATGCCAGGAGCTGGGTATTATAATTATAACAGGGGGAGAGGAGGAATTATGAGAGGGAGAGGATACGGATATAACACCCAACAGCAGGTGGGAGGACTTAGAAATTCCTACCCCACAGGGCAACCAGTATACCAGGACAACACAGGGAGCTTTCCATGGCAGAGTAGGGAACCACCGGTGTGTTGGAGTTGTGGATTATTAGGGCACATGTCACACACGTGTAGAGTTAGACCAGGAACACCATCATGGAGTGAACAGGGACAACCAAGGCCCTCACAGGAACAGCAGGGCATACAGCAGCAGCAGACGTTGCAACAGGGACATGAACAGCAACAACTAATAACACAACAACAGCCACAGACATATTCACTGCCACAAGAACAGGTAGCAACAACACAACAACCCCAAGCACAACAAACACAACTGGGTAGGGTGACGGTCTTGGGACACAACCCTTACACAGGAAATGGCCAATCGTTGTACCCTCAATAGGACAGCCCACAGACTGCCTTGGTGTGTCCCATCCTGTCAGTAACACCTAATAGTGCGGAGGAACCACGCATAGAGGTAACAATAGGTGACAAAAAATTATCATTCCTTGTTGACACCGGGGCGACCCGGTCTTGCATAAGGGAAGGTAAATTTAAGATGTCAGGCGAAGCCATGAACACCCAAGGATTCTCTGGGGCTAGAGGGTTGGTTCCTTTTACTGATAACATTCCCTTATCTATTGGAGATTATGACCTGTCAGTTCCACTTCTATATTATAGTGCCTCACCAGTAAATATACTGGGGAGAGACATAATGAACAGGTTGAATATGACGATCTCCTTTACTGAGGACGGCATAATTTGCTCTACTCCAGGGATTAACATGCTCACAGCATGACAGATTATGCAAGCATATTGCGGACAGACAGCGATTAGGGCGGAGCCAGTAGATGGCGAACTATTCCAGTACGGGACAGATATGGCATTTGCATGGATGCCAGGGATAGAAGGAAAAATCTGGAGGAGGCCAGCAGCCTATCTGTTCAGACCAGAAACACCTGTTAATGAACCAGAAGGAAAGGTGGTTCCAGTGGACATTGAGAGCATTATAGCAAGAGCTGATTACATTGCTGTACATGCCCAAGACAGAGAAGGAAGAGCATGGAGGGCAGTGATAGCATTAGCAGAAGGATGTAGGCTCACCCAGGTGTCAGATGAGGAGCTGTTCTCAGAAGAAAAGGAGGAAGGTGAAATGGTGTTTATGATGAGTGTGGAAATATGGCTAAGAGTGGCGTACAAACAAGTAACACAGAAAATTGCAATGGCACTTGAGGCACCCGCATGCACCCCAGTCCCCTCTTTAAGGAGGATATGTCAAAGGTACCCACATCATTGTGGACTACTAGCCCCTATGACGTGGGGTGCATAAAAAGTATAGGGGGAGTAAGGATAAAATTGAAAAAAGGTGCAATACTCCCCAGAGTGAAACAGTACCCACTATCAAAAGAGGCAGATGAGGGCATATATGAAACCATAACGGCCCTTATAAATAATGGCATATTGGTCCCCTCAGAATCACCATGTAACACGGCTGTATACCCAGTGCACAAGGCTAAAGGGGGGTCTTGGCGCTTCATACAGGATCTCAGGCCCTTGAACAACATAGTAGAAGCAGAATATCCCATAGCAGCAAACCCGGCCACAATATTGTTTGGCATTCCAGCAGAAGCATCACGATTTACAGTGATCGACCTTAAAAATGCTTTTTTCTCAATACCATTACACCCAGACTCACAAGATCTGACAAGCTTCACTTACAGAAACACAAAGTGGAAGCACACCAGATTGCCACAAGGGTATTGCGAATCATCCTCAATTGTCAACAGAGTAATACAGATGGATTTGGGTAACATTGAAGTGGAAAGCACAGTGTTGCAGTATGTGGATGACATAATAATTTGCAGTACAAACGAAAGAACATGCAGAGAGGACTCCTTAAAGATGTTGACAATATTGGCTGAGAAAGGTTACAAGGTAGACATGGAAAAGCTACAGTACTGTCAAGAACAGGTACTTTACATTGGTCAGCTTATATCCCAACATGGAAGAAAGATTGCACCACAAAGAGCACAGGCCATTTCAAACACTCCAATGCCACAAACAGTGAGGTAACTGCAGCAGTTCCTGGGGCTGTGTAACTACTGTCGAGCATGGGTATTTGACTACAGTTCATACATAGGACCCCTGCTTGAGGCGTTAAGGGAAGCTAATAAAGGGGAGAAAAAGCTGGGGTGGACGTTGGAAATGAAAGAGGCTTTTGATGAATTGAAAGATGCGATATCAACTGCTCCGGTACTGGCATCCCCAGACTATGAGCGACAATTTTTTATATTTTCACATTGCGACTCAGCAGTAAAGAAAGCAGTATTGGCTCAAAAAACAAGTATGGGCTACAAACCAGTAGCATTTTACAGTGGCCACTTAGATCCTGTGATGTTGGGTCATTTCCCGTGCGAACAAGGCCTCGCTGCAGCTGCTTTTGCGGTAGAAAAAGCATCAGCAATAACCATGGGGTGCCCAACTACACTGTTTGTGGAACATGCACTATTTGCAATATTGAATAAACCTAAGTCCACCCTAACCACGCAGAGGGCATCAGGTTATGAGATCATCCTATCCAGAGCTGAACTATCAATTGTTAGATGTAGCACGGTCAACCCTGCAAGGTTCCTGGCAGAAGTACTTGAGGAAGGAGATTATGCCCACGATTGTACGCAAATAACTGAAATGTACTCATGTACTAGAAAGGTTGAAGAAAACGCACTAGAGAAAGGTGAGCTCCTGTTCATTGATGGGTCATCAACTATCGACCAAAGGGATGGTATAAGGAGGACTGGGGCAGCAGTGGTAAAAATGATGGAGGTACCGGTGTGTGTGGCCATGAAGTGTGTACAATTACCACAGCATTATTCTGCTCAAGCAGCAGAATTAGTTGCACTGATCTTGGCGTTGAAGGAAAGCTTTGACAAACGAGTGACCATCTACTCCGACAGCGCATATGTTACATCCACTGTCCACTCAGGGCTGTCGAAATGGAGAAGAAGAGGGTTTAGGAGAGCTAATGGCACTCCAGTGCAACATGCCCTCCTATTGGCTGAACTAATTGAAGCAATAAATGACCCCCAAGAATTAGCTCTAGTCAAATGCACCGCACACACCAATGGTGAAGACCACATCTCAAAAGGGAATGCAGCAGCAGACGCACATGCGAAGTATGCTGCATACTTTGGTGAGATATGGAACCCCCCAGAGTCACAGAGAGGGAGAGGGAGGGGAATGGCTAAGGAGATGTTGATAAGAGAAGGGTACACCCATCTCCCAGCCACACAGATTATGGAGCTACAAGCGGCTGCACCAATGGCCGAAAAAGAAATATGGGTAAAAAGAGGATGCACAATGTCACCAACCGACGCACTATGGCGCCAGGGTGACACTGGAAAGGTTGTAATACCATTGGCACTTTTGAACACCGCCCTGAGCCAACTACATTACCCAGCCCACACAGGCAAGGAAGTAATTGCAGCACAAATTAGGGAAGACTGGTTCTGCCCCGAGTTAAATTCTCATGTGTCAAATTCTATCAGCAATTGTCTCACATGTCAACAGTTTACGGCCGGCCACACCCTGAAGGTGATAAGAGGTACTATACCCCGGCCAGAGGGACCGTTCCGACATCTCCATATTGACTATGTTGATATGATCAACATATGTCAAGGAAATAGGTATATGATTGTAGTAGTATGCCCATTCTCGAGGTGGATTGAAGCAGGGCCCTGTTCACACCTAGATGCATTTAGAGCAGCTAAATTCCTACTGAGGGAGGTCTTCCCCAGGTGGGGAGTGTGCGAGGTACTGAGGTCAGACAATGGCCCACATTTCGCAAACGAAATGTTCCAGCACATTACATCCTTGCTGAACATCAAGCATAAATGTGCATGTGCATACCACCCACAGGCCAACGGTCAATGCGAACGCCTGAATGGCCTATTAAAGGAGGCAATTGCAAAGATACAGCAAACAACAAAGAAGAGTTGGTTATATTGCCTTCCATTAGCCCTATTTGAGCTAAGGAATAGACCAGGGTCCGACCACCACCTCACCCCTCACGAGGTGGTTACCGGACGTCAAATGCGCCTTCCCCTAACGCCAACATCAAGAGCATTTACCGACCACGAGAGTACTGCGAGTGTTCTTGGTGATGAAATGTACCAATATGTGTCTTCTTTGATTACTAGTGTAGTGTTTGTGTCTCAACAGCTCGAGCGCACGCGGGGCGGGTCTAACAGCAATCAACAAGAAGACGTGGATAAAGAATTGGAAAAGGAAAGAGTGTGTAAAGTTGCTAAAGGTGACCACGTACTACTTCGCAATTTCAACAGGAAGTGGAACAGTCCACGATTCACTGGCCCCCATCTGGTAGAGGAGGTATCAACGAGAGCAGTAAAGCTACAGGACAAGCGTGCCTGGAACCACCTACACGACGTAAAGATCTACAAACTCCAGACCCGCCCCAGCGCCACCGACAGGGCCACCGGAAGGACAACGACAGCATCACCAATGGAGGAAGAGATTTCCACCACAACTAACGGCCTAAGTGTCCCTATACCCTGCCACCCCCCAGATTCCCCAGAGACAACTATTAGAAAAAAAAGGGGTGATCCCCATACCGCCCACCCCATGGTTACACGATCAAAGGGTAAAGAGACTTCCGCCAGCTGAACCCCAAACCCCCTGCCCACTGACCCCCTGCCCACTGTAGTAACAATTGAACTGAAGGACACTGTTTTTGCACATATACACATGTAAACACCTGAATGTTCTTTCTTTTCTCTCGCACATGCAGGTAAAGCATATTATTGCACTGTTAAGAAAGTAGATAACTAACTAATTCACTGCCCAGGAGTAGATGGTACCCTCAGACGATAATTACCTGGAAGAATTGTCACACCAATTTGTATATGAAATAAAACAGCCAACGTACCTGAAAGGAAGGAGGGTACGTGTCTACTATACAGCATTCCTCTTGGCCATAGAACATTCAATGCCCCACCTCCAACCATACTTGCCTGCCCTAAGAGATAGATCGCTTAGATTGGCGTGGGAACAGCTCTTCGCCTGGGCACTGAATGACTACTTGATAGGGAGAGCTTAATAACAATAACTAACCTTAATAACGAGCATATTAAGAATTTTCAGGCGGGCAACTGTAACGTCGCAAGAATAAGCTGCCGGACTGCAGCAAGGTAAGAGCAAAATGCCGGTGTAATTAGCATTTGTAATAAAATTGATAGGGATTTTAATGATCACCGGGTTCTTGGCTGCCTCTGTATGGCAGTACAGCTATGCTATTGATATTATTGCTGTACCCAAACCTAATATACCCCCACCCCCAGCTGCAACAGGTGTTATGTCAGGTGGTACTAGTAAAACCCCGCACCAGGAAAATAGAGTTAAACGCAGCACATACTCAGATAACAAAGGCATTGACAACTATGTACAAGATTCAGCACACGTCTCTAAAAACATGTGGTACCAACACATGACCAAAATAGGCAAGCAGACAACAGGAGACAGCTGCTACGTTTGCTCATTGATCCCATACGCCATGAGCGCGTCTCGAACATTTGTTGCTACGGAGATAGATGGAAAAATAGCACGATGTATAATATACCTGGCACTGTTCCAGACGAAAGGAAGATTTCAAGGGACAATGGTGCAACTGGTGTGGAAAACACGAGATACATATCCATATGAAAATAACTTCCTCAAGACTTATTTGAGTTACCACAAGAGCAGTTTACATGCTGAAGGATTCAGATACATAACAAGTGGTCCTGAAAAAGGAGAAACAAAGAAAGTAACACTGCAGTACCTACCATGTGATTGGTACGCCACTGAAGTCCCTGGTAAAAACGGATGTTGGGAAAGACCACTGATTACAATAACAGGGAAGGTGTACATGAACAACAAATGGGACATAGGAGTGGTTGGCAGCAACATGGTAACAAGAGAAAATATTTCAACTATTGATGGACATAACCATAGATGTTGGATGACTTGAATCAAGTACGTACCCATGCTCACGTGGATGGAGAAGGATGAAGACCCAATAACAATACTGCCTTTAACTGCGCCTAAGGTATGCTACCAACATAAAGGAGAGGTGGATGTAGGACACAATACCAACTGTGAAAGCGTGATGGAGTTACCTGAGAGGGGAGCAGGAACAGCAGTAGTAATGGACCATTACTGGGCCTGTGGAGACAAGGCGTATCACACACTGCCCCCTTTGTGGAATGGTGTATGCATTATAGTACACGTTAATGTACCATCACTAGTGGTACACCAGAAGCATGTGAATATGGCGAATTTCCCCAAGATGGATGAAGGAAACAAAAGGAAGAAGAGATCTGCACAGCCTCGGAAAGGATCAGAGAACAGACGCAACGGCAACGACACTGTCCTCAACAGAAGGAAAAGACAAGGAGAACATCTGACAGGAAATTACCTGTGGGGAAGGTCGGAAACAGCACTGACCTCAATACCGCCGGAACACAGACTATTCAGCAGAGCAGCTATGTTCTTCTCCTCAATAATACATCCTGGACTGCAGGCTTACGCAAACGCAAAATGGCTCCAGATAACTAGGTGGGAACTAATGATGACAATCAACTCTACATTAAATGGATTCAATGCAATAAAAGAGGAATTGCGAGCAGTAAGAATGGTTGCACTACAGAACAGATATGTACTGGACCTCCTCACAGCAATGGAAGGAGGAGTTTGCGCAAAGATAGGACAATAATGCTGCACATTCATTCCTGCTAACGATGCTGACAATGGTACACTCACGGAAGCTGTATCACAATTGGCCCAGTTGCACTCAAAAATGATGGATGAAAGTAAAGGTGTGAAAAAGGATGAGAGCTGGTTTTCAATATTATGGTCATGGATGCCATCGTGGCTGTCAGATGGACTGAAGATTATAGTTGGATGTACTATTCTGGCTGGAGCTACACTGATCATAATAAGATTTTGGAAAGCCCGAAAGGCACGCACCACAGACGAGATGATCGAAATGGTTGGTATACACCTCTTGATGCCAACAGATGACGGCCAACATACAGGTACAATAATAAAAGAGAGAGAGAAGTTGCGCAACCAGATCATCACCAACCACCTGGACCCACCATCTGTGAAGCTCGAGAACCCAAGAAACCCCAGGAGCTACATAGGGAAATGGGTATACTGCACTCCTGGAGGAACCTGTGAATATATGTATTGGTCATTTGAAGACCATGTTAACCACTATGGACATTTAGGAGGAATAACTAAGATATGGAGAGTAAGAGGAGATAACGAAAAGGATATGTTTGTGGTCGACAAGTCGACCAGAGGGGGGACTGAAGTGGGAGAATGGAAGACCAGGCTCCCGCCCTTCCCCTCTCGCACTTGGCCTAGAGGATCACGGCCCAGACACCCGCCACGAGAAGAGTTTGCCTATCTACCGGACGACCAAATACCCTGGTACAGGAACATACGGATGTGTCCATCTGCCTGCCCAGCAGCCCGCCCTGTCCATGCCGACACCTGCGGCACGGATCAACTCGACTAAACCTACACGTCGTTAGAGATGCCATGACGACCTAGCCAACGGTCAGCACACCTGTGCAAATATACACACCGGACACTCCCGCACCAATCTACACGAAGAATATACTCAGTGCTATGACGTAGGCGACAGACATACTCACGGACGTGCATCTTTATTATTTTCCACATAGGCTCTCAAAATGTAGAAACGCAAGACGCATCATGAACTTATATAAAAAGGCTTGCTCACGCTTCTTTCAAGAGCCATGTACCATAATGAAGAATGTAACGGGGACACGATACTGAGGATAAAGCAATATGATACCGTAACCTAAAGCACCCTGCATCAAACGGTTCCACCTATGCACCAGGCCCAAGTAGGCCGCAGGCAAAAGCTTCCATGAACACTGAATGAGCAAGAACTGGGTTGCTGACCCTGCAAAATAAGCCCGGCGAAGGCACCCCGCCAAGGGCACGATGTTGCAATCTTGCACGCTGCAAGCCAACGCCAAGGTCGCACCTGCAAGATAACCCAGGCACACAGTAGGAACAACAATATTAATTGTGTTGAATTTTGCCTCAAACACGGTCCCACCTCACGTGACAAAGCCAAACCTGACAAGATGCCAAGCCCAGAAGGAAGGAGACGCCTGAATCCCATGTTTCAAGACACAGGCAGATACAATTAAAAGACTCATTGGACATCTGCAGCAGTGGGAGTATTTGACCTCCCAACATATGAATAAATCCTCACATTGTTTACACCTACCCATATTAAAACATTGTTGCAAATGACAGGTGCACCGCAAGCTGGGAACAGCGATAGTCCCAGACTGGGAGGCTCGCGAGCGGACCAATTAGAACATGGGGTTTCTTATCACTGACGCCATTCACATTGACCAATCCTCAGAGGTCTTCATGTAACAATTTTCATGTATCAAATTGAAGGGACAGCCCAGGTATACCACCTGACTAACCCTCAGCCACTAACACTGTTCTCTATATGTGCGCTATACTAACCCTACCACTCGAGTAACCAATCCAGAGTGGAAATAGGTTTTTTATTAAACTTTGTAAGATGACGCAAGTAGCGTGTCACACTAAGGTAAAAAGGGCCTGCGAGCCCCACAATTGTGTGTGTGTCAGGACGGACGCGTACGCTCCTTGACCCATCCCTGCCGTTTTGTCTAATAAACAGCAGAGTCACCTTGCTTCTTGCGTGTGTCTCATACTCTATCTCTTTTGGGATATACGGGAGGAGTTGGGGCCTCCCTGCCCGGAGGTCTGCGGATGGCCCGGCCGACCCCGGCAGAATTTCCCCCCCGACAAGTGTATGCTCGTCAGCTGTTACAATTCGACGAAGGATGGAGGCTAGTCTCCACTCTGCCAAAGCCTTCAGGGATCGTAGTCCCAACTCAAATCTAAGGCCGGACATGGGGAGACTCATTGGGAGTCCTAGGACTTTCTTCCACACCAGCCCTACTAATCTTTACCAATTTGTGCTCCAAAGAAGGGGTTTTGCCTCCAACCCATAAATGATCACTGGGATGACTTTAACTATATAATATTCAAGCAGTTATAACAGGGAAAATTAGCAATATTTGACCAGCACCTTCTTCATTTGTGGGACTAGCTGTGAAATGTTCCCTTGTACATCGACTTCCTTGTCACTACGGAAACCTGGCTACACGCTGCAGCAGGTCCCTATCTAACCCTTGCAGTTCCTGACAAATACACCATCCTCAGGGCAGACAGGCCTAATGCTCATGGAGGAGGTGTAGCTATTATGTTTAAATCCTCACTTGATATCAGATCCGTCACCTCCATTCCACTTAAGTCATGCAAACACTTCAACATCAAAATACAAACTACCCCGCAGAGCACTATTACCTTGGAACTAATATATAGACCCCCAGGTCGCACAGGTACCTCTGAGGAAGACATCACAGCTCTCATAGCCAAGAACTCCAAGCCTCACAAAACATCATTTTAGCTGATTTCAACTTGGGGTACAATGACCCCAGCGACACGCCGGCGTCCTCCCTTGCTACTGCCCTTTCTGAACATGACTTTACGCAACTTATTACTCTACCAAATCATCAAAAAGGCAGAACCATCGACTGGCTTGTTGCCCACAATTGTAATATCACCTGCAAAGCCCCCAAACCTCTCCTCTGGTCAGACCACTTCCTTATATCTTTTGACATTAGCATTAACATCCAAAACCCCAAACAGCGCCCCCTTGCACCAGCCTGCCTAACTAGAAACAAGCACAAAATTACTGCGGAAACACTTGTACCACTTGTTCTCCCTACCTTAAATATGATCCCTGCCACCTCAGACATGAACCTACTAGTCAGTACCTACAATGACGCCATGGCCAAAGCCGTTGACGCCATTGCCCCACTAAAGCTACGCAAAGGCAAACCTAGAGCTCATCTGAACTCTTGGTACACACCTGAACTTAAATTACTTAGAAAACAGAAAGCTGAGTTAGAAACCCTATGGAAAACAACTCCATCAGCGGAAAATAAATCCAATCTCATGAACATTTCCTCCCACTACAAAAAGGAGATAATCCGTACCAAGAAGGAAGCCTATAATGTTAGAATAAACAACGCAGCCTCTTGCACCAATGAACTCTTCACCATCCTAAAGGAACTAGAAAATCCCAACCCACCGACGGACATGTCTGTGAAAGACAAACCTTGGTGCACAAGTATCCAAAATGTCCTGGCCAACAAAATCACTGGCCTCCAAACAAAAATTGAAGCCAAGAGACTTCAACTCTCCAAAAGCAATCCCCCCAACCCGAGTATACCTACCACCTCTAACATTACCACTGGCTTCACCTTCAAAAAGGTAACCATACCAGAAGTCCAAAAAAGTATAACATCCCTCAAACCATCTAACTGTAAAGGAGACAGCTGTCCTGCCCAGATCATCAAAGATGCAGCGTGAGACCTTTCCCCTTTCATCTCCAGGCTAATAAACCTATCCTTCTCCACCAACTCAGTACCCAACAACTTGAAACAATCATGGGTTCTCTCTCTCCTAAAAAAAAAAAAACATTAGACCCAGCTATTCCTACTAACTACAGGCCAATCACCACGGTTCCATTCTTATTAAAAATCCTTGATAGAGTTGCCTACCTGCAAATTCAGGATTACCTAGAGACCAACCAACAGTTAGGACTGTGCCAATCTGGCTTTCAACCGCAACACAGGACAGAAACTGCCCTTGTTGACCTCAAAAGTCAGATTGATGACATAAAGGACAAAGGCAAGGCTGCAATCTTACTCCTCCTAGACCTCTCAGCAGCCTTCGACCTGGTTGACCATAAAATACTGTGCAAACACCTCTCATCTGCCTCCCACTTCTCCCCCTCCGCTGTCACGTGGATACAGTCCTTCCTGGCTAACAGAACCATGAGGGTTTTTTCACTATCAGCAGCAGCAGACCCCATCCCAATCACATGTGGCATCCCACAAGGATCCTGTGTATCCCCCACCCTCTACAACATCTTTACAAAGCCTCTCTTTGACAAACTGGACCATCTGGGTGTCACCTACACCAATTACGCAGATGACACCCAGATACTCCTCACCATTTCCGGCAACTACAGTGTTAATGTCAGTAGGATCAATGAAATCTTTAGCATCATTCAGGCATGGGTGGCCACATACAGCCTCTGCCTGAATGATGAGAAGACCGAACTTCTCCTTCTCAGATCACCTCACAACTTACAGAAACTTAGCCCGGACTACACCAACATTATTATCGATGGCAATACTATCCCCATCGCAAAAAATTTGAAAACTCTCGGCTTTTATCTTGACGCCAATACTAACCTCACTAAACAAGTAAACACGACTGCCTCAGCCACCGCCTACACCGGGAAACTAATTAGAGCCTGCAGACCCTTCTTATCCACTACCAGCGGCCTCACACTGGCTAGAGCTCTCATACAATCTAAGTTAGACTATTGTAACTGCCTCTACCTAGGTGCCAACCAATCCATCATCAATAAACTACAGGTACTCCAAAATAATGTGCTACGGGCAGCATTAAACATCTCTAGGCGCGAGCATATCTCTGCCACTAGAATCTCATGCAAATGGCTCTCCATTCAACAAAAAATGTATCTAAAAACCCTGTGCCTTACCTACAAAGCCTTAAAACACCTATCTCCCCCACCTCACGAGCAAATTCACCTTGAAACCAGCCACCAGAATCACCAGATCTTTCAACACTCTCTGCCTCACAGTGCCCAGATTCACCTCTAAAAGCCGGTGGCTCGAGCTTCACGGTCCTCGCCTCTCAACTTTGGAACACTCTGCCTCTGAACATCAAGCTGGCCAAATCCTTCCAACTATTCAGGACACTCGCCATTGGATGGTTACTAAACAAAACACCTACCGTAGATTGATTCAGCCCACCACAAACTGTATATATTGTACTTACCTAGATGCCACAACTGTATATCTAACCACCTGCATATATAGTGACTGTATATATTGTACATATTCTGACAAATGTATTACTACAATCTCTATTATTGTGCCTGTAACCTATCCTTAAGTGTCCTTTTACTCCCGGGTCTGGAGTGCTATATAAATAAAATAAACAAACAAACAAACAAACATCCTAGATGCTGAGGGTGAAACATAAACCAAATAACCCAGGTACATAACTTCCTCTACTCTGGAGATCACCTGACCATCCAAGACCCACTGAGAGAATGCAACTCTTTTGCATTGGTGTCTGAGAACTACTATCGTAGATTGTGTTGGATTAATAGAGAGTCAATTTTCCTTGGCATACTCTCCCAACGTGTTAAGGAGATGCTGCAGCCCCACAGCGGTCCTATCTAGAAGAACAATATCATCGGCATAGGCCAACCAGCATATCTTGGACGCATTGATTGCTGGATTGGCCAAGGTTGATGATTCCAAAAACGCCCCCATATCTGCTAGATATAAGTTCAAGAATAGGGGAGCCCCCCGACAACCCTGCCTGACTACCTTCTCAACCCCTATCGGATCCAACAGATTGCCCTCCTCATCGAGCCTCACTCTCAGTGTGGTATTTCTGTGAAGCTCTATGAGCATTGAGAGAATGCCCTCGGGTATACCCCATTTTCTGAGCTTGATCCAAAGGTGTTCCCGGATAACCTGATCAAATGCCTTGCAGAAGTCAACCCAGGCCCCAAAAAGTGACATGTCTCCCCTTCCTCTCGAGTTCCCGCTCATGATGTTAATAGCCAACCCATTCAAAGCAGTTGAATGCCCTTTTCTGAATGCATTTCGGACTTTTGGGTGGATCTATGCATTTGCCACCCACTTTTCTAATTCCCCCAGCAAGATCTTCATAAATAATTTGCTTTCAATGTCGTTGCGGATGATCAGTTGGTAGTTTGCCGGATGTGTGTGATTGTGAAAAGCTGAATGATAGTGGCAATTTTACATGATTGATGGAACGTTCTCCTCACTAGGATTTCTTTGAACAGTCAATAAAGCATTTTTGACCAGAGAGTAACATTATTCCTGAGTGTTTGGTTTATGAGGCCATTTGGACCTGCTGCTTTCGAGGTAGAGGACTGCACGATCAGATCTGCTATGTCCTGTTACTCAATTGGCAGGTCCCAGGGGACATCCTCGCATGGGCTTTCCATTCAAATCACATTATTTTTAAAATGGTGGGTTAGATAGTCTATCCATCTTAACTCTTGCACCAGATTGCATTGGCTGCAGTTGTGATCCTTCTCCAACTCTTACAGAACCGCCCAAAACTTCCTGGAGTTATTTTTACTGATGATATTTAACATTAGTTCTCCATCCTGCTGCATCGCAGCATCCGTCTCCCCACTGACCAATTTTTTTCTCCTCAATATCTCTGGATTTAGCTTTAGACTCCTCAGTTTTCTCAGCTTTTTCCTTAGGAGTTTCTTCTGCACCCAGGTTTCCTCATCAAAAACATGGCATTGTGTCTTTCGTTTGACCCCCCCCTCCCACACTTAGGGGCATAACTGACCAGACAAACTTTATGAACCTTTCTGGAATACAGTTTTCTTTCTGGATATCAACTGTAGTATTCAAAAGATTTTTATTGAGTTTTATGCCCCAGTTCCATACTTGGAGACCCATACTCTCCCCTTTTTGAGCGTAAGGACCACGGACTGATTGTCTATTTGTCTCGTATTTATATCTGAAAAGATCAGCACAAGCCAGGAGTGGCCACTACCTCCTCCCTGCTTAATAGACAATGAACCACTCTGTGTGTCATGAAGATATAATCTAGAGTTGATGAAGAACTCCCCCAGTGCCACATAGGGGATGGTGGAATATCCTCACTGTGGCCCCATTGATCATCTTTAAACCCAGTCCACCCAATTTCTTCCCTTATTTGAAATTCTCCTTGTTCTCAAAATGTACTTGTCCTGTGTTAACGGGACACATTGGAAGTTCAGGTCCCCTGTGAGGATTATATGGGCACCCCCATATAGGAGTTTAGTCTTTTGCAACAGGCCTGATAAAGCTTCCAAAAAACTTTCAATTTTGCCCCGGCGGGATTCAAGTATATATTGACAATGATCATCTGGAAATCTGGCTTGTTATATACAACACTCACTTTGCAGGCCTCAATGCCTATTTTCTTATTGCAGATAAGGATCATTTCTCTGATTGAAGAATTTCTGAGAGCCATCAGCAGACCACCTGATGGCCTACTTCTTATTTTTTGAATGGCTGCTAAGGTGAAGACTGTGAAGCCCTCAATTGCAATACAATTGGCACGCCAGGTTTCCTGAAGAACAATCATGTCAGCATCACTGAATAATGCCTCTCTTGATTTTTTTGATGTAAAAGTATTAGGGCACGCATATTCCAACTAATCGACGTAGATCGTTCTTCCTAAAAATGTGGCTCCCACAACCCCAGTTTTTGTAAGACTTGTGTGAGCATTTCTGGAAGTTGAGTAAACGCATTACTCTGCATATTTACACTAAGATCCTTACACCCTTGGCAATGGCCTCTGCTTCAGCAGTCTCCACAACACCCGCCATTGGCTTGTGTGGATCACCATTAGCTGATTGCCATCCTCTGTTTGTTTTTTCTGGTGGGCTTTGGGAGACCAAGGGATCAAACTTCTCTACGTCTCTCGCAGCTCCCAGAATCGCTTCTTGACCCCTTCTTGAGGTTAAACCAATCTCTACCCTGTAGCTATCACGATTGCCCATGAATTGCCCATAAATCTTACATATTCAATGTCCTGAGAGGCAAGAAGATATAAATTTGGCACCTTTTTGGTAGAAAAAGGAAAGAAAGGAAAGAAGGACACTGCTACATAAAGATTTACAGTGAGGTTTCCTTGCTAGTAGTGTTAGCCAGATTTTTGGGATAGCAAACTTAGAAGTTCCATCATGGACGCCTCTTAGAGAGTTGACCGACTTCTCTATAACATGGAGGACACTCTTGGAGTCTTGACCAGATGCCTCCTTGTTCCCAAGATTTTCCTGCATTAAGGCTGTGTGTTAATCGTTGCCTGTGTTCCATCCCCAATTCGCACTTCCTCAATGAAAGGTAATTGTTCTGGGAACTTACTTTGATGTTTGAGGAAGATGGTGGCTAATTTGTTCCCTGTCGTCTCACTTTTGCCGTTGTAGATATTGTTTTACCAGTGGGTGCCAATTGTTTTTTCTTCATAAAGATTGGACCCCATGACGGCCTTGCAGCCCCGAGCCCTTGCTGATTTGATGGTGCCTTATTTTATGCCTTTGTTCCACTCGGATTTCTGGCACTTTTCATGTTGTTATTACTCGGGTGCTGCATGCTGCTACTTGAGGCAACCTCTAAAAGATATGTTTGCAGCCCCACAATCACATTTATGATTTTTATCAAATCTTCTGGGGCTTCAGGGAAGTCTTGTTTTTTACATTTCTGGATTTTATTTGTTTTTACTTGTATACTTTCACTCGATATCTTCTCATTCCTTTCCCTCTTCCTTGACATCATTGATTTGTGGGAATCCATAGCCCCAGCCAGCCCCTCTCACATTGGTCTCGACAGAGATTTAATCAAGGCATTCAAATCTAGCTTTTTGGGTTTTACTTTAGCCAGCTTCTTGTTTTTTTTTAGCCAGCCTTCATATTCAAGAAGTAGAGGCATTCACTTTTCTCTATCTACATTCCTTTTTTCTTGCTCTCCTACGACCTCGAGAAAGCTGAAGTCCTACTTCCGTCCGTTTTGATAGATCTTTTTCTGTGCCCTGGACATTCCCATAAGGAGAGGACTGTGTGGGAACTGGAGCCCCTTCTTCCACCCCCTTACCACTTTAGTCCATCTTCTGAATTCCTCCAAAACTGAGAGTGGTGTGTCATTGAAGGGTTGATGTATTTCATCCTCCCCCCCTCAACCCCTCTTCTTGGGTTGGATCAGATGGAGTTTTCAGGTGGGACAGGAAGTCCTGAAAGTGTTGGGAGATGTCTTCTTCTTCCTTCATTTTAAGGCCAGGGCTTGTTGTATTACTGAAAGATCTGGCCCTTGTTTGGTCACCTCCCACCAGACTTCTTTTACTGTTGGAATCAGCACTGTATTAATTGTGTTGCTTATCCCTACCAGTGAGGATTTGCAGATTGAAGTTTCTTTAATTAATTCAAGCAGAATTCCTGGTTGCACTTGAACCTCTGATTTCAAATACTGAGACCAGGGAGTTCAGGACATAGCTCAGGGCCAAGAGAGTGGCTTTGTTTGTTTGTGAGCTGCCCAAGATCTCTTTCTTCCATTTTGATAAGCTCCCCTCTTTAGGCTGCTCCCTTCTCACTTCGACCACTACAGTGGACCCTTGAGAATGCTGACATGGCCTCATATGGGTGTCCTGCTTGTCCACTAACTCTCCACAGACAATCACTCCGCTCAGGCTATCTCCTACCCAGAGCTCTAGATTCCCTATCATTTGAGTTTGCTGTCAATATTTCTGGGCCCCCCACTTGGCCATTACTTATTTTCCTGCAAAAATGGTTGTCTATCCACTTCTGGATTTTCTTGGTGATGACAGTGTACTCCATGCCCAGTTTCCAAGCCTGATTTATCGAAGGGGGCTCCTCTTGATTGGCCTCCTCTGGGCTAGTTATTAATTGAGGAAGTCCCATGTTTACTTGCGCCTGCATCAACTGTGTTATGGCATCTAGCACAGCTCTCAGAGTGCCCACTACACCCCCACTTATTGCGATGGCTGGAGTTTCTATAAAATAGCCATCCCACTCTGGGGCTCTTACATTTTCCAAGAGCTCAGTACTCCATATCTTCATTTCTGCTGGCACGCACCAACTGTTCCTGTGTACTGCTCTGCCCTCTGAACCAGATGATGGAACCACCCGAGTAATCCCACTTTGTGAGTTTCTACCTGATTTCCACTACAGAAGTCTCTGAGGGGTCCGCTACCAACATCAGAATATTCAAAGATGGGGCACCAGGTCCCCGAGCGTCCTCATGCAGCAAAACTACTCTCATTGAAATTATGTTTTATCAATGTCGCTTAGTTCACTGATTTGGGGTGCTCAAGAATCCGTTGTACAAAGCATTTGTTTCCCATAATAGAGCGGAGTTGCTATCAGCGACTACCAAACCACTGGGGGCTGACCCTCCCAGAGGTCAGAGGAGCGGGTACTGGAGCTGCTCAAGCACAAAGTCTAACACAGTCTAGGATGTAGTTCAGAGGATTCACACCCAGAAGAACAGTCTTACCATCTCCCTGCCGAGCCTAAATTGCTGCAGTTCCTGACAAAAACTGATCAAGGATGTTCAGAAGTGTTCAGAAATGCACTGAGCCGTGCCGTGAGCCCACAGAGCTGAAGACCCAAAGACTGCTCCCTGACTCTGCGGCCGCTGCAATGGGTTTACAAGCTTTTAATTGCAAGGACAGCGAAAGAGGACTGCCAACCTCACAGCAGAACTGGATTCCAAGTTCCAATAGCAGGAAACAGCAAACAAGGAGTCACAGCCCAAAGACTCTGCTCCCTGACACCGCAGCTGCTCCGCATGAAATGACTATTGCCCAGCGAAGATCACAGCAGTGGATTCTAAATCCTGTGACCCTCCCAGCAATACTACTAGCGACACGGTGATCAAATTATAAAGTTGAAAACAACACCCAATTTAAGTGTATACAACCTTTGCTTCTTAAAGCAGCATGGTCTGAGGGGAGGCTTTACTCTATGTGGATTTGTGAGCCAGTGCTGAAACATACAAACAACATTAGTACTTTGGTACCAAAATAAAATGGTCAGTGTCTATATTGGATTGTAATGACATATAGATGATTGGCTTAAGCACACATACATGGCCAAATCACTAAACCTTCCCAACCCTGCACAGAAAATGCACAGCTCAACAACAATATATATATATATATATATATATATATATATATATATATATATATATATATATATATATATATATACATATATATATCAGTGAAAAAAACTTTGTTAAAGGGACGTTATGGTTAAGTTGCGCTACTAAAAACCTATGAAATTCAGTGAAAAAACTTTGTTAAAGGGACGTTATGGTTCCAAGTAAAACCGAAAAACCCTTGAAATTCGCCAGTTATGGTAAGCTAAGCAACCATAACTCGCGCCATCACCGTGCACTGCTAAGACTAACACCCAGGACATCAAAGATGACATCACAAATTTCATTGATGACATCACTGATGACATCACATGTCTGGCTCATTATTTTTTCTTTTGCTGACATATCTAGGCCACATGGTTTTCTTCAGTAACAGTCAGAAACTAAGAATTTTATTTTATTTGTAGACATATCCTTCTAGTAGGTTCTTACAGTAATTCCCTTAGAGTACAGTCACATCATATGAAACATATACAAGCTTGAAAGACAGCAATCCTTTTTGTGCATAAAGATAATCACTAGACTTATGAGCACTTTCTGATTTTTCTGTTGTTTTTTTTTTATGGCTGTACTTTCCCTGTATATGGTCATATTTGTATACATTGTACTCACACTACTTTCCTTAGGGTCCAATCACATCAAGTGATACATATACATAGGGTAAATAGCAGCTTTGAAACAGAGCAATCATTTACTTGCATGAAACTAATCAGTTAGGTTATGAATTGTTTCTGCTACTACTTGTGCTTTTTTGCTAACTTCACTTTCCCTGTATATACCCATATTGGTATGTGTTCTTGTGTCTTTGTGTTTTGTCTATAGTAATGCAATTATGTAATACATGGGTTTTATTAGCTAATTATTACATATTTCACATTACACAAAAATCTATTAAGAAAACAATTATCATTTCATTATTCAACATATTAACATTACGAATATCATATCTTCATCTTGTACGCTGCACACAATGTTATGTTTCTGTAAGAGTAGCTTAGTATGCTAGATAGAACCCCATAATAGGATGCTATTTATATCAATGCATCGTTCAATGCACTTATTAGCGTATATTTCTTGCAATGATTCTTGACACTTTTTTCGCAACATAATAAGAATCCCTTCTACACAAATTTCATGAGAAGTACATACGCATGTGATGTCATCAGTGTCTTAGCAGTGCACAGTGGTGGTGCGAGTTATGGTTGCTTAGCTTACCATAACTGGCGAATTTCAAGGGGTTTTCGGTTTTACTTGGAACCATAACGTCCCTTTAACAAAGTTTTTTCACTGAATTTCATAGGTTTTTAGTAGCGCAACTTAACCATAACGTCCCTTTAACAAAGTTTTTTTCACTGAATTTCATAGGTTTTTAGTAGCGCAACTTAACCACTTAACCATAACGTCCCTTTAACAACGTTTTTTCACTGAATTTCATAGTTTTTTAGTAGCAAAACTTAACAATAATGACTTTATATACATGTCATATGGAACTGACTAGATCTCTTCTTATGAACGGGATGTCCGCGAACTTATTTAATGTTCGCGGACATGTTCGGAGAACAGTACCACTACCCAAAAACTGTGGGGGGGGGGTGGGGGGGTATGTTTGATTGTTATATCATAATATAGGAACATTTAAAACATTCAAAAACCAGCACACAAACACATTATATATAGTAATACATAAGAAATGTAACCCATATATGTAACACACTAACCATTCATTTAAATACAATATGTTCTGAAATGGAATATACCACAAGAACATAAATTGGCTTCCAACACAATTACCTCACAGACACAACAGAACTGAGAACAAGACCAGACCCACTGAATACATAAGACTTATTTTACCAGAAATAGTAAGTGTACTTCATTTTACGCATATATTTATACACTTTCTGTATTAGATTAAAAAATATATTATCTTTTCTTTTTTTCTCACAGAAATGTCTAGTACTCTGGAATGGCTAGAGGACAATTTCCCACATGAAGAAATGTCACAAGATAGTGAAACTAATGGTAAACACTTTATAATATAAACCATTTAAATATTATTATTTTGTATACATTTAACATATATATATATCTTTTTTGTACAGAGCATAACAAAATAGAAACTACCTCTGAAGAAGCTGTTATGGAAAACACGCTTGACAACATAAAAGAAAAAATGGATTTACTGTTGACCAATTTTGATAATTTGAAAACTTTTGTTGAAGATCATTTTAAAACAAAAACGTCATACCATTGCCCCACATGTACTTGTCCCTCCTCACCATATCCCAGTCAATTATCCCCAAACGCTCTCCATAATCCAAAACGTTTTGATGAGATTTCCATCCCTTCTTCACCTAATACCAATCATGTTGAAACCCCAAATTCTCCTGTTTTTGTTTCTATTTCTGCCTCACCTTCTCTGTCATAAATTATTACTATATGTTAAATAAAGTTTAATTTTTATATTGTATTGTGAATAGTTTCCGTTTTTTTTTTAACAAAAACAATAAAAGTGTCCGCGGACAGTGCGAGTGTTCTGAAATGTTCGTACATAAACGAAAATGGAGGTGTCCTGAAGAACACCACACCTGTTCGTACTGTTCGCTAGCAAGTTGAAACTGTTCTAAGAACACACGTGGTGTCCTGAAATGTTCGTAAAGAAACAAAAATTAAAGTGTTCTAAAGAACACTATATCTGTCCGTAATGTTCGCTATCAACTTAAAACTGTCCTAAGAACACAATTGGTGTCCTGAAATGTTCGTAAATAAACGAAAATGATTCGTCCTGAAGAACACTATACCTGTGCGTAGTGTTCGCTACCCAATTGAAAATGTTCTAAGAACCCTATTGGTGTCCTGAAATGTTCGTACGTAAACGAAAATTGAGGTGTCCTGAAGAACACTATACCTGTGCGTAGTGTTCGCTACCCAATTGAAACTGTTCTAAGAACACAATTGGTGTCCTGAAATGTTCGTACATAAACTAAATTACACGCGTCCTGAAGAACACTATATCTGTCCTTACTGTTCGCTACCAAGTTTAAACTGTTCTAAGAACACACGCGGTGTCCTGAAATGTTCGTTTCACGTGTGCCGCACTTTTAATTACTTCAGAACCCGAACAGTGTCCGTAGGACATCAATGCGCATGCGCTAACCAATCTCCGTGCACTTGGTGTCCTGCAGACAGGCGCTTCCTTCGCAGACTAGTTCGCAAACAGATCATATGACCGCGCCCACGCTCATCGTGTGTCCTGAAATGCGGACACTGTTCGTGTCCCCGAACAATTTAAAAGTACATTTTCAGTTAATCCATAATATTTTTCAATAAAATCTCACCATGCCACAAGTCCCACATAGCAATGTTGAGTTTCTATATACCTTTTGAAACTTTCCGATCCTTTTTTTGTGTTCGATCTGACCACGCACAGTGCGCATGTCGGCGGACCGCGAACAAGCACCCCTATAAAAGACCACGCCCAAGAGCTTATTCCCATTGTGTTTCTGGCTATTCTTCAGAACACAGTGATTTTTGCTGCCACCTGCAGACTACACCATCATCGAGATGGCATCCTTGGCTGCTGAACTGCCACTTGGTGCTGCACCTGCTTCAGCACCACCACCACCCCCTCCACCATCACCACCTCCCCAAGGGCCTGGAGAGGGGAACAGGACTGAGGATGCGGAGGAGGAAGAAGGGGATGATGAGAATGAGGTAGAGGAAATCCCTACTACCCGCACTAGGCGTGAGTCTTGGGTGTGGCGGTTATTTACCATTAATGGGAATGGTCCTAAGGCTCGTGCGAACCATATTACCTGCAATGAGTGCAAAATGATACTCAGTCGCAGGAAGCACGGTAACTACAGCTTTGGGACCACTACTATGAAGCGACACCTGAGGTCATTTCACTCTGGGGCTATTTGCAGGGTTGTACCTTGCGAAGAACGTAGCAGGTTGATTTCCTCTACTTCATCCTCTGTTTCTGATCCTGTCACCACAAGGACCACCTCTGTGGGACAGCGTCTTTCTCAACCTGCCTCACAGGCCATACAGAATGCTGATGTCCCTTACCTTTCGAGGGACACAGTTGTATGTATGTACTGTGACACAGTACTCTGCAGGGGGGAGCGACTTCGGAGTGCTTTTGAGACTATCGTCTCAGAGCACGAGAAGACCTGCTCACTACCCAAATAAAACCCACTCTACATCTTCCTCTCTCAGCTCGCCCTTTCTTATCCCTGTGGTTGGTGTCCCCACCTTTACGCTCCTTTACCCTCCTCTCCTAGTGTGTCGTGTCTGAAAAACCAAAAAAAATACAAAATTACAAAAATCAAAAAAAAATAATGCTCTTTTCAGAGCCGCCTTTCCCAGTTAAAAAATAGAAGTGAAAATAAATGAAGCAGGGCTCTTTGTATTTTTTAGAAGTCCGCGGACAGTTCGCGAACATTAAAAAAATTGGGTTGCTACTCCATCACAAACATTGTAATTTTCTCTGGAAAGAAGTGGTGGCTCTGAAAAGAGCCTTTGGGTGGTGTTTGTAAGTCAAAAATTGTAAATGCTTAACATCTACTTCAAAATCGTTGTTGTAATTCCAAAAAAGGTCGCAATGCATTTTGTACATTTCTCAGAAAAATCTGATTGCCAGCATAAGTAAGATGGACTCCATCTCTGCGAAAAATGTATGTACTACAAAACATAATATTTTCATTGTGAAAAGAAGACATGCCAAAATCTCTTAGAAAGCCACAAACAGCCTTATTAACATTGTGCCTTGCTTTTTCCATTTGTGGACCAAATGAAGAAGAACGAAGCCACATTTGTCTCTGCGCAATCCGTGAAAATATCACTTGAGAATTAGGAAACATGTCCATAACCTTCCTCAGTCCTTCTTTCCTTCTTTCATAGCAAATTGCAAAAAAATTCCAGTCACATGTCCTAAACTGTTCCCTCCACAATGAATTACAATTATGTCTGGATGTTGCTCTGTCTCCAAAGTAGCACAGAGAGGTAGCAAGTCCAACCACTTCATTCCACGTACTCCATGCCAGTGTACTTCCACATGTGGGAATCCAAGATGTACAGCTACTCCACAGCTTTCTGCATGCACCTTCAACCAATGTATCCACGAATCTCCTAAAATCCAAACAATCTGTTTTCTGAAACACACAGCCATAGCTATCTTTGGTTCTCTCAGCAAAAAGAGTATCTGAGAAAATCTCTCCATGCACAACACACCCACCAAACTTTCCTGACCAATCCCTTTCAGTGCTTATTCTCATTCGCATGACTTCTGAACCCAAAAATCCCCAGATGTAACTCCCGATGTCCGCAAACTACCGCCATGTCCGCGTACATATCGTAACATGAACAGCCCTTCTACCATTTCCACTACACTCTCTCTGCCATTCCCTCATTGGATGTACCTCAAAAATCACATGACCATGCACCAATCACATTCAAGACCTCTACATCTAACTGCATCATCATAGATCAGCACTGCAAATGTACCCTGAATCTCTCTGAGTACAAGTGTCATATCATTGGCAAGCAGCATCTACCAGAAATACTGTACAAGTCTTCAAGATTTCTACTTGCAGCTCCATGCATATCCATATGCATGAACACAAACTTCAGGTATGCATATTTTCTGTATAGTAGATGACATAGCTCTCAACCATTTTTGTTTTACAGGCGGGTGAAATCACCCAATTTTGTTTTTGGCGGGTGAGACGCCCATTGGAATGAATGGGCGTGCAGGAGGCTTGGCGGGTGAGTCTGCCCTTTACAAGGCGTGTGACACCCGCCAAAAGCGTGTGAGTTGAGAGCTACGGTAGATGAACACATTTTCAAACAGACTTTTACCTTGTAAAATCTGTAAAATGAATTTACTGTACCTTTTTCAATTTCCTAAAATCAACCATAACTTATAAACCTTTATACTTTTTACTTTCTTTATACACACACACTCAAATCATGTTAAACTAACATTTTTTAAATGAAATATATAGACTACATATATTCAAACAAAATTGCATACAAACACAATCTATGTTTAAACCTTTATAAAAATACTTCTACAATTTCATATTTTTTGTTTTTATTTATTTATTTACTTAATTACTTTAAATTAGACATGACATTGAGGCGCTATTACCTAGAACAGTTTACTTACAGAAATAGTGGTATTCACTAATATATTATAAATTTCACAAGACATAGTAAAGATATATTTTTTTTGCTACAGTTAGTCATTCAATACATTTTGTTCATTAAGAACATATCATATGTACTGAACTGATGCAATGTATCTTATGTAAATGAATTAGTTTAATGGTTTTACAGAAGGCACTGAGGATTTCAATTAAAAAAATCAATATCTAAATTAAAAACAGTGCTATATACAAACAAAGTTACTAATTTGAAGCTTTTACAATTGCAGTGAAGACCAGTTTCCTGAAAAGAAGCAGCCGAATTCGAAGAAGAAAGAAAAACTAAGAAGTTACCTGTTAATTTAAAAAAAAAGTATGTAAAATATCACCATAATGTTTATATTATTAACCAAATATACTATAACATTAATACGAGCTATTTTGGTTTCTTAAAATAGAGATTTTGTACCATTTTGTCCAAAAATTTCCATGTCTTAAACAGCGATTTACAGCCAGAATGGCCCACAAATTTCTATTTTTGGACACACAAATTAGCCAACTGAACCACTACAATTTTCATATTATAGAACAAACAACTGTTTTAATTGTATACATTAGATTTACTATGTGTACTTTTCCACACCACTAGCTTACTTTTTTTTGTCATCTGAACCCCAGTTTAGTAACACATAAATTCAAGAATACCTATCCCTACTAGTTTTAGTTCCCAATGCACAATCACACACCATTACATACATCTTTATCATCTTACTCAAACACTCATGCACACAGCACACATACATTCCAGAACAACCCCACCCATATCTTCTTTATTTTTTTCAACAGACCCTAAAGAATGCCTACCAAAAGACAACTCCGTAGAAAGCAACGCAAAATTAGAGCAAATGAAAATAAAGGTGTCCAACATAAGCATCCATCTCTAGCAGAATTTGTAAAAAAAGTTGAAACAAAACAGCTAATACAATCATTTAGTGAAACACAAGAAGTTTCAAGTACAACAACTTTGCTTCCTCTATCAAAATGTAAAACAAACCAAAAAACAATTAACAGAAAATCAGCTATCAGCACAGATAAAACTACTTCTTCAAACAAATTTTAATATAGTGCAAAGTAAGCATACCAAGAAAAGTATTTTACCAAAAATATACCGTCACAAAGTCCTTCAAAATCTTATAAAAACAGGAGAGAAATCAGGTTCAAAGCTTAAAACCTATCGTAGGAAATTAAACTTAGATGCATTGATGGACAGTGCAATTCTTCTCAAAAGAAATGTATTTATTTTACTGTTAAACAAAATGAAACCACTAACAAAACTAATAACTAAATTACAAAAAAGACTTCTCAATAAGCAAAATGTCAACAGAAAGAACTTCTTAAGTATCTGCGGAGGTGAATGGAATCACACTATGAGCACAGAACCATATTTTAATGAAGAAGCGTACAAACAAAAGCAAATGAATACAATTGCCATAAATAGTAGTGGTCGAGGTTATGAAAAAGTGAATAATACCATAATGGAACAAGAAGTACTCCTTACAAAAATATGCCCTGAAAACTTAGAATTACCCCTCCATTCAACTGAATCAGAATGTCTAGTGTACAAATGGCCATGCACGTCAATGTGTAACATTCCCAAACAATGTTTCAAATCTTTACACCAATTCCTCAATAAATATGTAAAAAGCAAAGACGAAATCAAAATTAAATTACTGCAAAATATAGATACCTGTCCAGTGCGCAAGTACACAGGACTACAAGGACATGCATTGGCCTGCATTACAGGACCTACTTGTAAAACCACTTTCCATGATATCAAAAGGATATCAACACATCATTCAACTATAAGAAATCTAGTCTATAAACTGTACTATGCTAAAAGTCCTGCTTTAGCACTAGCAAAGTTAAATAACATCCTTCTACATGGTACAGCAAAAGACCTATTTGAAGAAATTCACTATATCCAGAAAAAATATTTTGGAAGTGAAAGCCATTTACAGAATAAAATAGCTTTAAACCAATTAAGCAACAATTCTACACATGCAACCTTTTGCTAAACACATACAAAAAAGAAATACTAAAATTTAAAAGTACATCAGCTGAAGTACCAAACCATGTATGTGTATGTTGCCGTAGAATTTTTTATAAAAGTAAAACAAAAACTGTGGACCTATCATACAAAATAGAAGACAATGAAGATTCTAAATAGTTTGAATTAGCTCTCTACCTTCTAGCAGAAAACAAATATGAAACAACTGAGCCCTTAATACTTTGCAGTTATTGCACTACAAAACTTTACAACAACCAAACTCCTTCACGTTCTATCACAAATAATTTGCAATTATACCCAGTACCAAAACCTCTACAACAACTTAATTTATATGAGAGCATCATAATTCAAACAGTACACCCATTTCAAGCAATAATATGCCTTCAACCAAAAACAGCAACATTACCTCCCTCTGAATTGGTAAAAGGCATTAGTGGAAAAGTAGTTTATTTACCATTAAAACTAAAAGAAAATTTGCATACTCTAAGAGTGCAACGTCCAATGCAGCAATCTTTAATTATATTAGTAAATGGAGTACCTACAAAAGACAAAAAAATATGGCAACAGCTGGTAGATTTATATAAAGTTAGACAAGCCTTGCAATATCTTAAAGAGAATAATGAATATTACAAAGAAATTAATATTGAAGAAAACTTGAAAGATACAACTGAAATAATTCAAGAAACACAAGAAGCTGGTCAATTTGAGCTACTAGATCCTGCTACAATATCAAATACTTTAGACCATTATACAATTCATCCTTTGCACTGTAATGACACCGTACAAGATGTACTAGAAACTTACCAAATGCGTCAAACAAAAGGATCGCCAATCAGTATATGGGAAAAAAGTATAGAAGCACGTGCTTTTCCTCTACTCTTTCCTACTGGCAAAGGAGGAAGGTATGATGATAGGCCTATTCAAATATTAGCTTCAGAATACCGCTCATTACAGATGTATTCTGAAGATCCCAGATTTAGACAAAATGTGGAATACATATTCCTCCTACTCTTTGAAAGTGAACTAGCAACTTTATGTTACGGAGTTGCACACATATTAAAATAAGGATCACACTTTCAAAATATGACAGCTACACAATTATTAGAGAAAGTGCAACAAAAGGATGAGGTTTTACAATCAAATATTACAAATCTATTAGCAAATATGCGTGGTACTAAAGAGTACTGGTTTCGACGTCATGGAGATGCACGTTGTATGATCAGAAACCTTGGCCCAGCCACTTGGTTTGTTATATTAAGTTGTGGAGAATATGCATGGGAATATTTACATGATTTCCTACGCATATCAAAAAAAACCAAAACAAACATAGATATTCTAACACCTGGAGAACTTTGTTCTTTGGATCCTGTTAATGTTTCAAGATATTTTCACCATCGCTTCATTGCTATGCTACATTTTATTTGTAATACAACTGTTCCTCCCCTTGGAGAAGTGCAACACTTCTTTTGGAGAAAAGAATACCAAGCCAGAGGAGCACCACATATCCACATGCTTTTATGGATTAAAGATGCTCCTAACTAAATTTGGTCAAGACAGTGATGCCACTGTTTTACAGTTTATTGAAAAATATGTCACTTGTGAAATTCCATCAGAAGCCACAAATAGTGATCTTCGTGCACAAATTTTACAATTTCAAAGACACAAATGTGGAAAATATTGTCATCACAAATACAAAAACAAAGGCAAATACTACACCAAATGCCGATTTGGTTTCCCTAGACCAGTTACAAATACAGGTCAAGTAAACAACCTCATGTCTTCAGTTAGACATAGTGTTAAAGGTAAGTCACCTAAAAATACATATTACATAAAAAGAAAAGAAGAAGAAAAATATATCAATGATTATAATGCAATCATTGCCCACTTATGGAATGCAAACATAGATGTGCAGTACATTGCAGACAATTCTACTGCAGTTGCACGATATGTCACAGCATACTTATCTAAAGCAGAAAAGACAGAGCTCCAAGACCTCTGGAATGCCCTGTCATCAGATAAAACAGTATCTCAGGAATTATACAGCTTGGGCATAAAAATGCTCACCCATAGAGAATGTGGATCTTATGAAGCAGCTGATCGTTTAACTGGTACTTCATTGTATGGTAAATCTGAAAATATAGTATGGCTAAGTCTTGGTTCAGCTAAATCTAGAAAAACAGTTCTAAAATCATATGAAGATATAGAAACAATAGCCAAACATGATCCCAACAGCCAAGACATTTTAAAAAACAATTTATTGGACACATACTACCCAAACAGAAGTAATACTTTGGAAAACATGTGTCTATACCAAATAGCCCAAAACTACACATACAAAAATAATATGAAACCTGATGAAAAAAAAGGTAAATATAGAGTGACAGACTGTGAAGGCAGCTTAGTTAAACTCACTAAACCACATGTTATTAATCATATCAAATTGTCATTGAAGACTCCTCAACATAAAGAAGTATATTACATGTCCCTGCTACAACTCTTCAAACCATGGAGATAAGAAGAAGAATTACTAGATAACTATGACTCATATGAGGATGCTTTCAAAGCAAATGAAAGCACTATAACTGATGTAAACTTTATACAGTACAAAACAATGTTGCACAATGAACAGCAACATGAAGAAGAACTCCAAGCCCAACTAGATAAGGATACTCCTGACAGTAGTCAACCTTCTGTAACAGGAAGCCAAGAATCACTGGGAGAACCACTAATAACAAATGAGGCAGAATTTGCTATGATAGAAGTAGAAAACACCATGTGTCAGTATGAAGATAAGGAAGACTTAACAATACTACAATCAAAACTAAACAATGAGCAAAGTAGCATTTTTCAAGAAGTAACAAAACAAATTGCACATGGTGTAAAACATGAAAATAAAGAATGTTCCTGCCATAATTATAAACCTATACTACTGTACGTCAGTGGTGAAGCTGATTCTGGCAAAACATTCCTAATCAAAATCATTAGTAAGTTCCTTCAACAATTGACAAACAACAAACTGTCAGCTGTTGTCACTGCCCCCACAGGTTTAGCTGCCTACAACATAGGTGGTGTTACATTACACCGATTACTACTATTACCAGTAGAACACCAGAACAAATTAGACTATTACAAACTTTCTGCAGAAGCTGCAATGGAATTACGCAGAGTATTGAAACAAATGAAAATGCTACTAATAGATGAAGTGAGCATGGTCTCCAACCTGATGTTAGCTTTGATTCACCTCAGATTACAAGAAGTACTCAAAACAGACTATGAAGAGCTATTTGCAGGAAAACACATTATTGTTTTTGGAGATCTGCTTCAATTAACACCAGTAAAAAGTGAAACTATTTTTAAAACATTAGGGCACAAACTCTGCCGTAAAACTGTTGGCAGCATTGGAAATGTCAACCTTTGGCAACATTTCCAATACAGAGAATTAACAGAAAACATGCGCCAATCTGCAGATCTAACTTATGCCAACATTTTAAAAAGTTTGAGAGTTGGTATACTTTCTAAAGAAGCAGAAGCAACATTGAAAACCCGGCACATTAATGCACTTTATGGCGATAATGCATGTGCTACAGATGTTATGGAACAATTAGCCAACAAAAATGTCAATTGTATGGCCTTAATGCCAACTCTTGCAAGCTGTCTCAAATTCAATGAAATAATGTTAAGTAAAGAAATGCAACCAATAATGTCAATTAGCGCCACAGACAAACTAGATCTACATGGTATAACACTACCCATGTGTGACCAAGCCACAACAAGACTAAATAATTTAGAAAAATCAATCTCAAACACAGCAGGCTTAGAAAAGATGTTAAAATTATCCTTAAATTGCAGAGTAATGCTTAAACGTAACCTTGACGTGGACCAAGGACTAGTTAATGGAGCACTGGGTACAGTTGTTGGCTTTCAAACATACCCACGTGACAACAAAATTCAGTTTGTCAATATACTCTTTGACAAAGTTTCAGAAGTAAAACGGATAGGACGCTCAACAGCTAGATTCCTTCTCTTCAAAGATATGTATGTACGCAGAGAACAATTTTCTCTAACTCTTGCATACGCAGTCACGATTCATAAATCACAAGGTCTTACCCTAGACAAAGCAATGATAGATATTGGTAACACAGTCTTTAAAGAAGGCATGAGCTACGTAGCACTATCACGCTTACGTACACTTGACGGTCTATTTCTAATCAACTTTGATGCAGGTAAAGTAAACGATGCTATTCCTTGCATTTTAGAATATAATAGACTTTGCTCACTATACACTCCCCATTTAAACACATATTCTGTTCCACAAAAACTAAAACGTTGTAAAAGAAAACTAAATCAAACAGAAATGCAACAGGACGTCACTGCAAATCCTCCAAAGAGAGTAAAAGAAACTAATACTTCATCAAGTACCACAAACAAAAAAGAATCAATTAGAGAAAGTAAACCAGGTACTTCTTTAAAGAAGGAAGACAAACTCCAAAAAAAGCAGTTAGATACAGAACTACCTGGACCATTTAAATTCTCAAATATAGTTGGTGTAAGTTGCTATGCAAATGTAGCAATGAATATTCTATTTCAATTACCACCAATTGTTGACAACATTTATTTACACAGTATAGACCCATTGTGTTTGCAAATGTTAGTACTTCACAGAAATGCAGCAAACAATCCTGACAACACATATAGTGTTTTTGGAATAAGACGACAATTGGACTACTGTGCTGGAATGGTGAAATTCACTATAAACTCACAGGAAGATCCACAAGAATTTCTAATGTACTTACTACAAGTACTGGAAAACAAAAACATACCTATAAATGAAATCTTACAGATTTCATACATGTGGAAACATACATGCACTCTCTGCAACCATGTGACACAGAAGGAAATCCCCAATGAATGCTTCATATATATATATCGATACCAAATTGTGAATCCATTCCATTTCAGCAACTTGTACAAAATGAAAACCATGGTACATTATGCTCTACCTGCAATTCAGATAATCGCTCCACGTTAGTAATACAAACACATAGTAAATACGTAATACTAATGCTTCGACGTTACAATGCAGATGGTACCAAAAACAACTGCAAGCTGACTGGATTCACACATGGTCAAATATCACTTGGTAAGAAAACCTTCACAACAATAGGTATAATCTACCACGCAGGAGCCAAAACCAATTCAGGGCACTACACTGCATATATAAAAAAGAAATGTGGATGGTTTGAATGTAATGATAGTACCATTACTCTAAAGCAGAGATTACCAGCAAATAAACTGTATTTAAACCTTTAAATAAATTTGTGTTAAAAAAATATAAACTGTTAGAATACTCCAAAAGCTATCTGCTCAAAGAATCTACAACAACTAATCAGATAAATGAATACCACTAAAGTAGACCAAAAAATACACAGTTAGAATACGCCAATTGGTATCTAACTGTCCCAAAATTATAAATTTGTGTTAAACTAATATAAACTGTTAGAATACTCCAAAAGCTATCTAACAGCTCAAAGATTATACAACAACTAATCAGATAAATGAATACCACTAAATTAGGCCAAAAAATACACAGTTAGAATACGCCAATTGGTATATAACTGTCCCGAAATTTAACAATATCCAAATAGATAAATGAAAACCACTAAAATATATTAAAAAAATAGACAGTTAGAATACGCCAATTGGTATCTAACTGCTTCAAATTTTATAATATCAAAACAAATGAAGAATCTGTTACTGCTCCAAAAAAATACATCAAAGCAAAGTATAAAGCATTAGCCAGAAACAACAAGTGAACACTGAAAACAAACAAACCAATAAACTGTAGCATAACAGAAAAAGTTTTTTTTTTAATCCAACATGGATTTTTTTTTCTCCCACAGACCCAATAATTTTAGCAACAAATACAGAAACTGAGCAAATTGCACAGTACTCTGATTTGTACTCTACTAAATATGAGGGTCGAAAAAAAATAGTATATTGCTTATACAATGTAATAAGTCATTACAAACTACTAATACTAACATGCTATTTTCTTTTATCACAGAAATGAAGAAGAAAAACATGGACTCCCATTACTAGACCAAACAGTAAGTATACAATAATAAGGACAACCATAACAGCATATCACATCCATAGTATCTAATACCTTTGTTCCTTATACATTTGTTTTTCACCCAAAGTTATAAGCAAATATGAATGTGATATGCTGCCAAATGGCCATGCACCCAAGACTCTATGCCCTGGCAACAACCACCGCAGCATATCACATCCATAGAGTCAAACATTTCAACTATGATCTATGGGAAACTTTTAATGACCGCGAACAATGTGAGTGTTCTTAGAACACTTTGAACTTGCCAGCGAACAATACGGACACCATTTTCAGGACTCCCCCTACGAACATTTCAGAACAACGCGATAGTTCTTAGAACACTTTCAACTTAACAACGAACAATACGGACAGCGCCCTAAGGACACCCCCTACGAACATTCCAGGACACCGGGAGTGTTCTTAGAAGCGTCTTCAGAACACCACCATCTTGTTTATTTGCGAACATTTCAGGACACCGCAAGTGTTCTTAGGACACATTCAACTTGACAAAGAACAATACGGACAGCGTCCTCAGGACACCCCCTACGAACACTCCCCGGACACCGGGAGTGTTCTTAGAAGCGTCTTCAGAACACCACCATCTTGTTTATTTGCGAACATTTCAGGACACCGCGAGTGTTCTTAGGACACATTCAACTTGACAGAGAACAATACGGACAGCGTCCTCAGGACACCCCCTACGAACACTCACCGTACACCGCGAGTGTTCTTAGAAGCATCTTCAGAACACCACCATCTTGTTTATTTGCGAATATTTCAGTACAACGCAAGTGTTCTTAGGACACATTCAACTTGACAGAGAACAATACGGACAGCGTCCTCAGGACACCCCCTACGAACACTCCTCGGACACCGCGAGTGTTCTTAGACGCGTCTTCAGAACACCCCCATTTTGTTTATTTGCGAACATTTCAGGACACCGCGAGTGTTCTTAGAACACATTCAGCTTGACAGAGAACAATACGGACAGCGTCCTCAGAACACCCCCTACATACATTTCAGGACACCGGGAGTGTTCTCAAAAATGTCTTCAGAACACCCCCATTTTGTTTATTTGCGAACATTTCAGGACACCGCGCGTGTTCCTAGAACACATTCAACTTGACAGAGAACAATACGGACAGCGTCCTCAGGACACCCCCTACGAACACTACCCGGACACCGCAAGTGTTCTTAGAACAGTTTCACTTTGCTTGCGAACAAAATGGACACATATTGACTCCTTAGAACATCCCCTAGTCAGTTTATTTAGAACATTTCAGAACACCCGTGATGGCCGCAAACAAATCGAACACAAAAAGAACGTCTAACACATAAAAAACACAACTTTCATCCTATCTCATACACTCCCACCCTCCCCAAATACTCCTACACACCAACACACTCTACAAAATACACATTTTGAACAATGTTTCACCGCGCTGTCTGGGGACGTCCGCAAATCCAAGAAGGCGGGCGCTACCGAAAAATCTGACGCGATTCACGCTCCACGCCGTCCAATCAGCGAACACTTTGCATGTCCGCGAACATAACGCAAGATGATTGGCCAATCAGGACACTTTCCGCGGAGCGAACAGGGAAGTGTGTCCGCAAACCGAACACAGATATCACTAATTTTTTTTTACCTACTTTTTGGTCATTTTAAAAAAAACTACTGGACGGATTTTCACCAAATTTGCAAAAGCACGCTTTCGGGACCAAGCCGCTTCTCCTGGTCCAAATTTGGTGGAAATCCGTCCAGCGGTTTGGGCTGTAGGCGCAAGCAACATTTTTTTCCCATTCACTCTATGGAGAGTGAGTATAATGTATACAAATATGAGCATATAGAGGGAAGGTAGAGTAATAAAAATAAAACTATGAGAAAGTGCTGATAGCCATAATGGTTATCTTCATGCACAGAAAGGATTGCTCTCTTTCAAGCCTGTATCTTCCGCTATGTATATGTTTCATATGATGTGACTGGACCCTAAGTCTACAAATATAGTACCTTTTCAATTTTTACTTACTGACTGTTACTGAAGAAAACTATGTGGCTTTGATATGTCAGTAAAGGATAAAAAGGGAGAGCCAGCCATGTGATGTCATCAGTGATGTCATCAATGACATTTGTGATGTCATCTTTGATGTCCTGGGTGTTAGTGTTAGCAGTGCAGGGTGGTGCGAGTTATGGTTGCTTATGTTACCATAACTGCCGAATTTCAGGGGTTTTTCGGTTTTACTTTGAGCCATAACGTCCCTTTAACAAAGTTTTTTCACTGAATTTCAGAGGTTTTTAGTAGCGCAACTTAACCATAACGTCCCTTTAACAAAGTTTTTTCAATGAATTTCATAGGTTTTTAGTGCACAACTTAACCATAATATCCCTGACTTCATAAACATGTAACATAGAACATACTAACCCCCTCGTAGTGATTTTCATGTCCGCGGACTACCGCCATGTCCGCGGACACATCGCAAATCTGAGCGTGGTGAATGTAAATTTAAATAGTGTGCCCCATTTCCCCTTTGAAGTTGGCTCTGAAAAGAGCCGTTTTTTTTTTTTTTTTACAGATGCTTGACAGACACCTGTTATTTTGTATTTTTTTTCTTGTTTTTTTTTCTTACTTTACTCCTAAAATCTTCACATAACCTTCTCCAAAGCAACCCTTACATTCCAAAATAGAAAGGCATTTCCCGTAAAAGATAAAGAAATGCCATCTTCTTTAAAATTAACAGCATTACTGTCATCAATATTCTCATTGTTACAGAAGAACATACCAGCTCTAAGCATGAAGGCACACATGCCTCGGTTTATGACACACCTAGCAATATTTTGCTGAGGACAAAAAACTGAACTATTGTCCCATATTGCCCTAGGTAGTAATCCAGAAAAAAATACTTTTGCATTTGGAAGGATCTGCATTACTGATTGAACCAAGCGTTCCAAATCAGCCAACAAAGTAGGGGCACTGACGTTGCCCAAATGGAAAGCACCATAGTGCAAAACTACCACATGCGGTCTGTTCATCGTGGCCATATCCTCACAAACTTGTACGATTCCCTGTACATTGCAATCAAGCACACTGCTCCACACCACCTCCACTCCTTTCACATCAAAGTTCTTTGCAACATGCCTGCATTCAGCGTACTGCTGTAAACCATGCACAAACATATCTCCGAGCACCAACACCCTGACTTTCTCCACTTCTGCCATCTTCACCACACACAGTCTCTTTCAACACAAATCCACAACCTTGACATCTGATTGGCTGAACCGTACAGTCTTCTTTCCATGTTGGATTTCCTGGAAAAACCCGGATGTAGCACGCCCTGTCCACGAACGGCCGCGGTGTCCGTGGACGGCGTCCACTTTACTCTCTGTGCTATTCTCTCATTGCATACAGCTAAGCAATCACACAATACGAATAACGTCCTCAGAACAACCCCATTTTGTGAATTTTCGAACATTTCAGGACAAATATTATTTCATTATTCAACATATTAACATTACACATATTATACTTTCATCTTGTACTCTGCACACAATGCTATGTTTCTCCATTAGTAGCTCAGTATACTAGATAGAATCCCATAATACAATGCTATTTATATCAATGCATCGTTCAAAGCACTAATAACGGTATGATATTTATTGCAATATCCTTGACACTTTTTTCGCAACATTATAATAAAAATCCCTAGTACACAAATTCCATGAAAAGTACATACACACGTGATGTCATCAGTGATTTCATCAATGACATTTGCGATGTCATCTTTGATGTCCTGGGTGGTAGTTTTAGCAGTGCACGGTGGTGGCGCCAGTTATTTTTCAAAGCTTACCATAACTTTCGATTTTCAGGGTTCTTTCGGCTGTACTTAGAACCATAACGTCCTTTAAACAAACTTTTTTTAATATCACGCAAACAATATACAAACATGGTGTGCAAAAACCAACTTCTACAGATGGCTTTACACAGAATGTTGCAAAGTAAGAATTTATGCTCGTTCACAGTGAAGGACAGCTGCTTCCACAACTTCTACAGATGGCTTTACACAGAATGTTGCAAAGTAAGAATTTATGCTCGTTCACAGTGAAGGTCAGCTGCTTCCATTTTTTTCTTGGGCCCCGGAGAGGCTCACGAAGCGGACTATAAGGTTGTATTGTGTTTTGACCTTGACAGACAGAGATTGTGATGAAAGACTTCTCTTGAAGGAGTGTTGCTAAAACGTAAGAGAAGATTAAGATGAAATTTCTGAAACAAAACCACTTTTATATATTATATCACTATGCAAAAGATCGTTGGCACACGCGGAGTCGTATTTTGGGACTGCACCACTCGTGGACAATGGAAATTGCAATTGTACTGTAAGTAACCCTTTAGATTACTTTATACCAAATATAATTACAATAGCCTAGCATTAAAGACCGCTCAAGTTGAACTTGTTCGTTGAAAGTGGCATAATGTTTTCCACCGCGCACTATCACCGCCGATTTGATCCCATGTCGTTTAGAGGGCTCTGAAAAAGGCAGACGACACAGGGTGGGTTAATAATTTAACCGGTCTATAGGCGGTCAAGCGCTCTACTCGCTGTGCCACTTCACTGTAGCCTGTCAAGTGGCACAGCGAGTACAGCGCTCGCTTTGACATCCGTGCACAGCTTGCTAACGCAAGTTTGAATCCCGGCAAGGCCAAACTCAGCCTTTCATCCTTCCGTGGTCGATAAATGTGCACCACACACCGTGGTTAATAATAAGCACTGCTTAGATACCTCACGGTTCTTAGCGCTATATGAATGGGAAAATGTCATTATTTTATTATTAACATACTCTGTTGCACTATCTTCGATAGCAAATATTTTCACGTCCTAATACATAAAATGATGATTTTTAATGAAGATCGGCTGGTGAGACTAATTTATGTTTTTTAAAACAGGTATGTGGCTCCATTTTGCCTATGTCACGATTTACAGACTCCAGCGGATGGAGTCTTCAACTGCCAGGTGCAGGTCCAAATATGCAACTTCATGACCCTCACCATTTTATGGGACAATCGCCAAGGACCAATATGCCCTTACGCAGTACTAGCGGCTACAAACAACATACTAACCAGTAGGGTGGTCTAATGGCTCGTTGTTGGAGCAACCTTCCGATTATCAGAGCGACCATTTACTGCTTTTATCATAAACCAACAGCCTATCTACCGCAAAGGAACAACGCGTGGCTCCAAATAAACTTTTGCTGATCGACAGCAGAGACAATAGCAAATCGCTGAATTTCACTAAACATTTCATGTGAAATAAATGTACTTTACCAAATGTACAATCCTGCTGTTTACTTTTAAACCACAGTTTCATATTCCGCACTGAGTTGTAAGCTGATCTAACACTCTCTGTACCGCAAAGGAACATCGCGTGTCTCAACATGAACTTTTGCGGATCGACAAAAAAGACAAATGCAAATTGCTGAATATTCTCTAAACATTTGATGTCAAATAAATGTACTTTACAACATTTACAATCTTGCTGTTTGCTTTTAAATCACAGTTTCATATTCCGAATTGTGGCGCGCTGTGTTGTGACATAATGTGTGTTGTCTTCCGGGTTCTGTGTAAAGTCGCGTAGTACTGGAGACGACTGGGCGCGTTTGATTACGCACCCTGTAACGTCACGGAGAGAGGCGGGGAATATGAATGCTTTGATAATATCAGGCTTAGGGGCGGGAGATATGATTTATTGTCGCAAAAGCAAGTCAGCCAGGTCAATAGCGCCAGTCGTAGGATTATCACATAATGTCGGCACACACCAGCCGGATATATCGTTTCTTTAGTGGACAAAAAGTCGGTTGACGCCCCTAGGAAATTGTACTATTAGCGGACAAAAGGAGTGCTCTTAAAACACTTTCACCCTGACAACGAACAATACAAACAATGTTCTCAGAACACCCCCATTTTGTGTAATTGCAACCATTTCGGGACACTGCGAGTGTTCTTAGAACACATTCAACTAGACAGATTACAATATGGACAGCGTCCTGAGGACACCCCCAGTTTGTGTATTTACGAACAATTAAGTACACCGCAAGTGTTCATAGCTCATTTTTACCTTCCTTGCGAACAAAAATGACACATACTCCGTCCTCTAAACACCCCACCGTTTAGTTTATTTACAAAATGTCAGAACAGCCGTGTTCTCCGCGGACAAATCGAACGCAACAAAAACGACTAGCACATAAAAAAACAAAACATTGAACCTATCTCATACTCCCCCACCCTCCCCAAACACTCTTACACACCAACACACAGCACTAAATACAATTTTTTATCCACGTTTCACTGCGCTGTACGCGGTCGACTGCGAATACAGGATGGCGGGCGCCACAGAAAATCAGACGTGTTCCACGCCCCTCGCCGTCCAATCAGCAAACACGTTGCATGTCCGCGGACATGACGCAAGGCCATGGGCCAATCGGGGTGCTGTCCGCGGAGCGAACAGGGAAGTCCGTCCGCAAATCGAACACAGATATCACAATTTTTTTTGCCTTACATTTTGGTCATTTTTTAAAAAAACTACTGGACAGATTTAGACCAAATTTACAAAAGCACGCTTTTGGGACCAGGCCCCCACTCCTGCCGCAAATTTGGTGTAAATCCGTTCAGCGGTTCGGGCTGTAGCCATGCGCAAAGTTTTTTCCCATTCAGTCTATGGGAGAAAAAAAAGTTTTGGGACCCCCCTATAACTTTTCCCCCCCTGGACGAATCCTCACCAAACTTTGCAAAAAAATTCAGAGTGACCCAACTACTTTTTTTTGGTGAGGATCCGTCCAGGGAGAGCGAAGTTATAAGCCACCCAAAAAGTGCTCTTCCTATGGAAACAGCAACTTAACCATAACTACATGGCCACTACCGTGGCCATGTAATATATATATATATATATATGTGCCAATGGCAGTAGGGAGGAAAAGAAACAGGCCAGGGAAATAGAACCAATACCAGCCTCGAGTCCATTCACAACTCTTCCTAAGTTGTGTGTAGTCATTCTGCAGCACTGACAGAGCCTTCTTATTGTTTTTTCGTGATAGAAATGTCAATGATGGAGAAGCAGGTAATTAAGTTGTGATAGCCCAGTCCAGCAGGTTGGTTTTGAAGGTACAGTATCAGCGGCAAGTGGCACCCACTTCTTGGCTCGACTGGATTCTCTGCGTTCGATTGACAGAGCGTAACTTAAAGCACAGGTAATGGGAAAGTCAGTTGGGCATTGGTATTTCAATGTTGGCTTGGTCAGCTTGACATACCTCGAACCAGTAAATGCAGGGTTCTTCACCGTTCAGCTTGTAGCACTTGTAGCATTATGGGACCTTTCACTGGGACCACTGAAGTAAAATGATGTCCATACAAATAAGTCAGAGCTGCTTCAAAGGACAGCCATAGTCATGCTCACTGTGTGCCAACATTCTTAAGTAACAGATATGCTTTCCTCCAAACAGTCACTTCTTTTCCACCCAGAAGTGGTTAGCGAGGTAATGGGCAATGTATAATTTAGCTTGCCTGATGTGTTCAGGAATGCTCCCACCACTTTGTATTTATTTATTTGTTTTATTTTATTATTTATTTATTTACTTGTTGGTTATTTATAAGGTGCTTAAAAAACAAAACTGTATTTCAAAGCGCCGCAAGACACAAAGGAAGGGAACAAGGGAGAATAATAAACAACAGAAATAACAATGATTAAATAGAAAGAAACAACAACAGCCCTACTTAGCCTTGTGATTTTCAGAGCGTGTAAGTGCAGTGAAAAGAAAAGGAAAAATGCGTAATGGGTTGAGGGTAAGTGCTATTAAGGTCCCATAGGAGAGGAAGTGCCAGAGGTGCCCGTTGGGGTAGGGACCAACAGGTAAGTGCATGGGCATAGACAACCAAGAGAGTGAGGTCTATTGCTTAACGGGTAAGTGTGGGGTGCAGGTGAAATCATCCGACAGGCAGGTGTGGGCCCAGTGAACAGTGCAGAGGGATGCTGGGGGAGATTAGGCAGAAGGTAAGTATCCTATTGGACTCTTGAAGGACCAGGCCGCAAATCTTGGTGACAGAGGGGCTGTTTAGCATAGGAGGGGGAGAGCGAAGGAGGAGAAGAAGAGAACAGTCTTGAGTTGTTTGTGGAACTTGAGGTGATCTGGTTCAAGGTGAAGAGAGAGAGGGAGACTGGTCCATAGGAGGGATCCAGCTGAGGAGAGAGATCTGCCCCAGCTCTCTGCTTCCAGAAGAGTTTGATCCGCAGAAAATTGGAGCCAGAAGATAGATGGGATCTGGAAGGAGAGTATTTAGTAAGAGAGAGTTGCAGATAGCATGGTTCAAGGCCCTAGACAGCCTTGTGGATGATATGGAGGGTCTTCAATTAGATCATTGCAACAACCTGGAGCCGGTGGAGCGATTTTAGGGCTGGAAAGATATGGTTCTAGGGCGTGAAGAAAAGGATATATCTTGCAGCCGTATTATGGATTATTTGGAGAGTATGGAGCGGAGAAAGAGACACGTTAAGGAAGAGGCTGTTAGAATAATCTAGCCTGGAAAGGGCCAGAATTCTAGAGACATTGAGCTTCTGGGGGAAGATGAGGAAAGGGAGAAAGCCTATAAGGAGGTGAAAAGGAGACAGAGGAGTCGAAGATGACCCTGAGATTTCTGGCCTCAGTGGAAGCAGGTAGAGGTGAGTCCATAGAGGGTAGCCATAGTGCAGGAGGGAAACAGGGAGCAGGTGTCCCAATAGGCAAGATCTCAGTCTTACTAGCATTAAGACAGAGATCATTGGAGGTGAACCAAGACTGAATAGCAGACAGGCAGTCACGGAATTCAGAGGAGGAAGAGGAGGAGGAGGAAGAGGGGGGCTTGAAGAAGAGTTGTGTGTCATCAGCATAACACACCGGAAAGGAGGATAGAAGGCAGAGATCAGGTTAACAAGAGGTGCTAAGTAGATGTTGAAAAGCCAAGGCGAGAGCATAGAGCACTAGTGAACATCACAAGTAGAGATATTGGTGGAGGAGGAGAAGGAAATTAGGAGCACCTGGGAGGGCCAGTCATTAAGGAAGGAGGTCAACCAATCAAGTGCCCCGTCTGAAATACCAAGTGTATCTTAGAGCCACTTTATGATGATAGGACGGTTGACCATTTGAAAGACGGAAGAGAGGTCAAGGATAATGAGAACAGCAGGAGAGTTAGAGTCAAGATTTGTGTGTTCAGGAGATCATTTTCCATGCCTCTGCAGCCCGGAATCCAGATTGATGGTCATGTAAACAACCTGCGAGCTCAGTGTGTTGTGTCAGTTGGGGGATAACCAACTTCTGCATGATTTTCCCGAGGAAGGGTGTAGTAGAGATAGGTCGGTAGTTGGCCGGACACGAGGGGTGAGCAGAAGATATTTTTAGGGCTAGGGTGCACAAGGGAGTGCTTGGGAGAAGACGAGAAGAGCCAGATGACAAAGGCGTGGTTACTAAAGTCAGCAAGAGATGGAGCAAGGAAGGTAATGTTGTCCTTAATGACTCTGGAAGAGCGACGGGACACCTGTTTGGATGAGACCTTAATAGAGTGGACTACTCTAGAGATCTCATTCATGATAGGTTAGAAGGAGGAGAGAGTGGGTGGGGGCGGAAGAGGGGCCAAGGGAGGCAGGGTAACAGGGGGAGGGAAGGAAGGAGGGGAAGAAGTCCAGAGTTTTGGAGGAGAAATGGGTGGCCAGTGCAGTACAGAGGGCCTGAGAAGGAATATGAGAGATGGAGACTACCGATGGTTTGGCTAGTTCCTTGCAGGTTTTGCAGAGTTCAGCTGTGTTGTTAGAGGCAACAGATATACAGACTTCTAACCAGCCCACATTCCACAAGACGTCCACTGCACATCATCAGACCTTACCCTCTGTAACACAATGCAGCAATATGCTGTGAGTATGCACAATGTAAACGACCACAGCAAAACACAACACAGGACATGCATCCATGAGTGCGCACAAATCAATCCAAACAAGGGAATGCGCAGCTCGTCAATGGGCCACAGTAGTGCTGCATGTCACCATGGTAATAACTAGCACTGAATGAGAAATCAGGATGAGACTTGTGCCAATGCTGGCATCAAGATAACATACGATTCACTCCACATTACAAAGATGATTGCAAATACAGTGGTGGGCATCCACAGTGCATGACCACCAACAAGGAAGTGGGCACCCTGCATCATCTGGATGATGCAAACCATACTTGTAGACCATGGGAAAGCACACATTGTGGCAGTCTTAATGTGTGCATACATCCAGGGCATGTGCATGTGAACAACAAATATCTGCAGCCATTTCAATGATTAGTACAGGTGTTATTTTAGGAATTGACTCAAACATACCTTATATTGCACCCATGCAGGTGATGCTGGCTATCCCTTGAAGCCGTGGCTACTCACCCCTGTCCGGAACCCGAAGAACAGGCACGAAGAGGACTACAATCAGGCCCATACCCATACCCGTGTGGTGATCGAGCAGACCTTTGGTTTGTTGAAGGCACGGTTTTGCTGCCTCAGAAGGTTGGGTGGGGCACTCCTGTACGAGCATGAGAAGGTGGCCAAGATCATCATGGCATGTGCCATGTTGCACAACCTGTGCATCCGACGGATCGTGCCTCTGCCCCCTGACATTGAACAGCAACCAGCAGTTGAGGATGAAGATGATGAAGGAGATGGGGTTGCACATCCCCCAGGTGTTGATGCACAGGAGGGACGTGTTATGCGGCAGTCTGTGATAGGGCAATATTTCTGAGACACATGGATGCAGAGGGTGCCATGGATGTGGGACCGGGTGTGGGGGTACATATGGACACTGTGCACTGTAAACATATAAAGAACACATACACAATAAGCAATGTACAGTCATGTGGCTTTTTGATACACAACAGGTGTAATGAACAGGAAATATGGACAAAAGTACTTTGACCCTCCACCTCACACACACATCATCCCCCCTCCACCTCCTGCCACAACTCCCCCACACACCCCCTCACCCTTCCCCTCCCCCCACAACTCCCCCACACACCCCTCCTTTCTCCCCCTACCCCCACACCTCCCCCAAACATGGTGTGCAATGGAATGCTGCACGAGTCCGCATCAATCGGCATATGCAGGCTGCCACTGCTACTTCTATCTTCTTCCCTGCTCTGGGGGCGGCATGTCCGAGTGCCGCAAGGTGCACACAGATCTGCTCAGGGGGCTGGTCTGGATGGAGCTTGAGGATGAGACTGTGTCTGCTTGCTCCACTCTCGGGGCAGGACGCTGTGCCTCCAAGGCATCAGCAATTCTGGCAAGGACCTGCCTGCCCGCTGCCGACAGCTCCTCACAGATGCGAGTAGTGCTGGACTTAATGGCCACTTTCATGGCTGCAGTGTTCTCCTGGGCCTCCTCCCTTGTCAGGGCACCATCCAAGATGTATTGTTTGACAAGCCCTGCTAGCTCCTCCTGCCGCCCCTCCATTTGTGACATTCGCCACTCCCCATCCCGGACACCTGTGGAGGTGGATGGTACATCTTGCAAGGGTCCCAATTCAGGTGGGTCCTCTGTCAGGCTCCAGCCCTCTGGTTCTGCCTCTCCTCTGGACTGGTCATGCGTGGTGCCATTGGGGGTGCTCCTTGGGGTGAGCTGGGGTGTTGGCCGGGGGCTGTGTATGCCAACGACTTCTGATGACACGTTGTCATCCTCAGGGACACACACCACGCCTTGGGACAGTTCTTCATCCCCACACTGAGGCGCTGTGGCAGCTGCCTCCCCTACCGAGCTGTTGGCAGCAGACAGGTCCCCATCTACCACTGGCTCATGTGCAATGGATTCACCCGGTACCAGTACTGTTGGCATTGTGGATGTCCTTTGATGCCCCAGTGCCTTGCCATCCTGTGGCACCTTCCCCTTCGGTGGCTGATGTGGCTTGCCTGGGACCTTTGACATGGAAGGCCTGTTGCTGTCCTCACTGCCCATGGCCTTCTTTGCCAGAGTCGTGGCCTGTCCTGCCGAGTGCTGTGCCTCGCTGTCGGAATCTGAGCGTGTGGGGGACCAAGAGACGGACTGCATCAGTGATGGTTGTACATGCATTATGCATATATATACATATATATATATATATATATTTTTTTTTTACATTTGTATAGCTCGCAGGCAGCCCAAGGGCATTGTGGCGCATACATTGGTCTTGGTGCAGTTCTATATTATGTTATTCATTTCTGTCTTGGAGTTGTGACATACAGGTTGCTTGCTCTATGGGGGATCATCCAGGCATACGTCTGCTTGACACATGTCTGAGGTGGTGTATGCTGTGTGACATGCCTTTCTGTTGTGGCATGCGGGCAGTGTGACACGCTGTATCCCTGCTTGTGGGGTGTGTTTCAGGTATGGCTTTGGCATGCTGCATGCATGTAGATGTGATGGTGCTGGGGACAGCATATAGGCAGGGATGTGTCCATGTCTGTGTGATGGCCCATGCATTGGCCCATGTCACTGTCACATTGATGGCCACTTATCGTACTTTGCATTTCAGTGGTTTGTGTGGACACTCACCTCCATCTGCTGATGACGGCACTCCCCGCTCCATATCTCACACTTCCTCTATGGCCTCCATGACAATGGTGCTGGCCCAGGTTTCTTCCCAGTGTGACAGTTTAATGGGGGAGTTGGACCCGCTGCCTGTAGCCTGACCCTGGCTACTGTTTGCGGATAAGATATTGCACACACGGAGGCGCAGGTTATCCCACCTTTTTTTTATGTCCTATACAGTGCGGGGGGTGGTGCCAACCACACTGACCTTTGGGGCCACTTGCTCCCAGACTTCTTTCTTTTTAATCTGTGCAGCTCTCCTGAGGTCTGCTGTAAATACAATGTCCCCATTCTATGCTAGAGTGTCTGCCAGCATGTTGAATTCGTCCTCGGAGAACCACTCCTTTCGCTGCCAGGATGCTCCTTTTTTAATGGCCTTTGGCATGGTGCTGGTGGTGTAGATGCAGATGTGGCTGGTGGTGTGAGGCTCCAGGTCCTGTATCTCGAGCATGTGCCACAACGATGGATGGAATTCTTAACTGTAGCCTGCATCGAATCTAGATAGAATTGTGAATGTTAGCATGTGCCACACTGGGATGGAATTCTTAACTTTAGACTGTGTCACATCTAGGTAGGATTATGAATGTTAGCACTCGCCACACTTAGATGGAATTCTTAACTTTAGCCTGCATCACATCCAGATAGAAATGTGAATGTTAGCATGTGCCACACTGGGATGGAATTCTTAACTTTAGCGTGTGTCACATCTAGATAGAATTATGAATGTTAGCATGTGCCACACTTAGATGGAAGTCTTAACTTTAGCCTGTGTCACATCTAGATAGAAATGTGAATGTTAGCATGCACCACACTTAAATGAACCTGGGAATGTCACCAAGTGCCACACTTAGATGGAATCGTCATTGCTAGCCTGCCGCACATCTAGATAGGATATTGAAGATTAGCAAGTCCTGCACTCAGATGAAATAGTGAATGAAAGCAAGCATCACACCTAGACATAATTGCAAGGACAGCAATGCCAATTAACCAATCCACTAACAATTTCACCCCTCTGCATACACATCTCAAACTCTAACCAAACACAACCACAAGCCTAAAACACAACAATTCGCACAAACTTCACTACACTGCAACAACACAACAAACCACACATAAACTCGCACAACAGCACACGACGACTACCGACCGTAAAACACCCCAAGCCCAGCCAACGGACCCACCGGGTTGAGGCTGCCAACATCACATCACTGCTCTCTAGCACATTTCCAGCTTATTGCCACTATCTCATCCCCCCTTCCCTTTTTCAGAACCGCCAGAGCGCCAGGGGACCACTCCGCTGGTGATAGTGTACGGTACAAATATCCTTTAACATTAACATTAACATTAACATGGCAATGGATTGTGTTTTTCAAGATGGCAACCGTGCCATTTCCTGTTACGGCGCAATGACGTTACTTCCGCTTCCGGTAATTTCGGGCCCGGTAATGCCGGGCCTCGTATTACCGGTGCCCGTACTTTAGGGGTGGCCGGAGGCGGAAGAGGTGTCAGCGCTTTCCATGATGCCACTAACGGGGTTTTTGGGTCATTTATGGCATGCCGGTACTGATAATACCAGCATGCCGCTATGCACGGGCATGCAGACTCATAATCGGGCGCTGTTAGTGCCTTCAGTGCTACCCAGATGCGGTAATACCTCCATGCCGGTAATATTGGGTTTTTACCGCGAATCTCGTAATGAGGCCCAATGTGGTTAAGTCGCACCAGAGACGCAAATCGAGGCATAAGGTCAAGGGAAGCAAAGCATGATGGTTCAATATACGTGTTAACAATATTACAGTATGACAAATTAACTATTCATGAATTAAAGCAAACAATATCATAAATGATACCAGTATAGCATGTAAAAAACCATGGAGAAGAAACAGAAATAAAACATAGACACATAATTAGAAAACAAATAAACCATAAGCACATAATGAAATAGACATGTTGTCAGCCGTACATTAGACATGTAATATCTGTATAACATGTAATGATCCTGTTACATACTGATATGACCAGGAAACTATCCCTGCTACAAAACAGTATCTTTTTAACCAAGAGAACATATGTGAATAGCATGTGCATTTAGCAGCACAACTTTTGTTTAGAAAATCTTCCTTCATTTTGCATGGCAAAAAGAAAATGAAACCCTTAGGGTTTTACGATCACTGTTGGGATTCTGACAATTTTTACCAGAGCAGATTTACTAAAAGGGGGGAGTCAAGAACATTTTTCAAACAAAGAGTGTATCTTTTCTATAGGAAATATTGATAATAATGTTTTAAGACAAAGATTTCCAATTTGGGAGAAATATGACCCATTTTGATGACAGAGCTATAACAATTGTACAATGAATATAACATTTTTAATGAGTGATTTTGCTTAACGGAGAGCCATTACAATATTTGTGTCATAATTATTTTTTTAAAGGGTTTTGTATTTTTGTTTTTGTTAAGAGAGAAACAATTGGTAGATAAGAATTTAACATATACATTTAAATGGATAGGAAATCAGTAACGGGTGAGTCTGACTCACTATGCATGTTCAGTGTGTCCTTCCATGTGTCAGCATGGAATTGCCATATGTGTTCAACCCTAGTATCCCCACAATCAGGTGGCATGGGATCACTGCCTCCAGACACCACAGCATGCAAGATACTTTAAAAATTGAAAAATGAAATCCCTAGGACTAGTGCTGCTGGTTCCTTCAAACCTGGCGCCTAAGCTTGACAATTCCTGCTTTGTATTTATGGGAGCATCCCCTCTTCACCCTTAGTTAGCCCTTGTCAATGGGCAGAATAAAGTTGTATGGAGACATACAGTTATCCCATCATTTTTATATTTATTTTATACTTTTTTGAGAATATTTTCTCTATCTCCAGGCTCAATAAACATTTCTAACATGATGGGCAGTTGACATAGAAACACAGTTGTGATAATAAACAACATAACAAGACCACTTTCTTTTTGTATTGTTTACATTGTATGAGGCCTCCATTGATAGAGGTAATGGTGGATTGTCACATTAGGCAGCTTTCACACTCGATTTCTGCACCTGCACTTACAAGCCTGTGTGCTGTGAAAAATATGATAGCTGCACATTCAAACAATGGGAGATTGATATAATAAGGTTGGAAAAATACTGGTATGTGAGGAAAGAGGTCGAGTGACTCAAGGTTGTCACTGATTCTGGAAACTTCAGATGATTCCAAGTCATGTTACCGGCATAGAAGTTGAATCTTACAAGGATGACAGACTAATGAAGAAATGGATGAAGGACATAGCAGGTTTTAAAACCAAAGGGGGAGAAGGAATATGCATGCATGTGTGGCACATTATGAAAATTGAAATAAATAAATAAATGCATGTGACATGGCATTGTTGAGCAGAAGTACAAGAGATGAAGTAGAGAGAGTGTGCAGAAGAAGTGAATAAGGACCCTGGGAAGGGGAAGTGATAAGACTATTTTTAGTTCCACTATGGAAATTAGGGTAATCAACCCCAGTTGGGTCTGTCTACACGTGGATGAGAACCTCAAGCTCAATCTACATCTTGTTTCAGAGACACAGGGGGTAATTCATAGAATTCAGCGCACAAGTGGCGCACGCGGCTGGCGCACAGTGTGCGCGTGCGAATCCCTGCGCCAGCCGCGTGCGCTGAAATCCATTTCCGCGCACAGCGTATTCATGGATTCCAGCCACCAAAACCAGCCGTGGCGCACAGTGGCGCAGCGACCCTGGAGCAGCGCCAGTTACGCCCCCAAGAACGCCTCCCGCGCATGGAAAAGCCATCAACATACCCAATCCAGCGCAAAGGGCTGCGCTAACCCTGTACCAGCACAGCAAGCGGGCTACGTGTATCACTGGTGTGCGCGGGAAGTACCTCACGCGATTGGCCCCATGCGAGCAGGGTACGCGTATTTCAGGGGTGCGCGGGAAGTTCCACACGCGATTCCATCAGGGTACGTGTATTTCGGGGTGCGCGTGAAGTTCCACACGCGATATCAGCAGGGTACGTGTATTTCAGGGTGCGCGTGAAGTTCCACACGCGATATCAGCAGGGTACGTGTATTTCAGGGGTGCGCGGGAAGTTCCACACGCGAATGGCCTGGGCGCGTGTATTTCAGGGGTGCGCGGGAAGTTCCACACGCGAATAGCCTGGGCGCGTGTATTTCAGGGGTGCACGGTAAGTTCCACACGCGAATGGCCTGGGCGCGTGTATTTCAGGGGTGCGCGGGAAGTTTTACACGCGATTTCAGCAGGGTACGTGTATTTCAGGGGTGCGCGGGAAGTTCCACACGCGAATAGCCTGGGCGCATGTATTTCAGGGGTGCGCGGGAAGTTCCACACGCGATTGGCCTGGGCGCGTGTATTTCAGCGGTGCGTGGGAAGTTCCACACGCGATTGGCCTGGGCGCGTGTATTTCAGGGGTGTGCAGGAAGTTCCACACGCGATTGGCCTGGGCGCGTGTATTTCAGAGGTGCGGGGGAAGTTTTACACGCGATTTCAGCAGGGTACGTGTATTTCAGGGGTGCGCGGGAAGTTCCACACGCGAATAGCCTGGGCGCGTGTATTTCAGGGGTGCGCGGGAAGTTCCACACGCGATTGGCCTGGGCGTGTGTATTTCAGGGGTGCGCGAGAAGTTCCACATGCGATTGGCCTGGGCGCGTGTATTTCAGGGGTGCGCGGGAAGTTCCACACGCGATTGGCCTGGGTGCGTGTATTTCAGGGGTGCGCGGGAAGTTCCACATGCGATTGGCCTGGGCGCGTGTATTTCAGGTGTGCGCGGGAAGTTCCACACGCGATTGGCCTGGGCGCGTGTATTTCAGGGGTGCGCGGGAAGTTTTACACGCGATTTCAGCAGGGTACGTGTATTTCAGGGGTGCCGGGGAGTCCTACATGTGATTTGACAGTGTGGGTCCTCCCAGGTGTTCCCTGTACACCCTCCACGGCCCCTGCAGGCAGCCCACACCACAGGGGACTACCCTGCATCCCTGGTCATGTCCCGCAGGCAGCCCACCCAACATGGGCATGCCCCCCAGCAAAGGCACATGTCTCCTTGAACTAATGAACACCAACTCATGTCCCCTTGCACCCCCACCCCCCAGCACTGTGGGGCACCTGCCAGCAGGCCCCCACCCATGTCCAACTCATATCCCCTTGCACCCCCACCCCCCAGCACTGTGGGGCACCTGCCAGCAGGCCCCCACCCATGTCCAACTCATGTCCCCCACCACCCCCACCCCCCAGCACTGTGGGGCACCTGCCAGCAGGCCCCCACCCATGTCCAACTCATATCCCCTTGCACCCCCACCCCTCAGCACTGTGGGGCACCTGCCAGCAGGCCCCCACCCATGTCCAACTCATGTCCCCTTGCACCCCCACCCCCCAGCACTGTGGGGCACCTGCCAGCAGGCCCCCACCTATGTCCAACTCATGTCCCCTTGCACCCCCACCCCCCAGCACTGTGGGGCACCTGCCAGCAGGCCCCCACCCATGTCCAACTGATGTCCCCCACCACCCCCACCCCCCAGCACTGTGGGGCACCTGCCAGCAGGCCCCCACCCATGTCCAACTCATGTCCCCCACCACCCCCACCCCCCAGCACTGTGGGGCACCTGCCAGCAGGCCCCCACCCATGTCCAACTCATGTCCCCTTGCACCCCCACCCCCCAGCACTGTGGGGCACCTGCCAGCAGGCCCCCACCCATGTCCAACTCATGTCCCCCACCACCCCCACCCCCAGCACTGTGGGGCACCTGCCAGCAGGCCCCCACCCATGTCCCATCCATGCCCCCCTGCACCTGGGTCCCAACAATCCCCAATCATGTCCGTAATGGCCATCCTCCCCTGCCAAAAGGCCCAACCAACTATCACATCCACCCACATATCAAAGGCAATTACATGTTACACACCCAATGCAAATAATGCAAATGAACACATGTCTGTCACACACAATGGCTGCAAGTGAATGTTAAAACACCCAACATGACATGCATGACAGTAATGAGATGATACGACACATTGAAGGATGAAAATAAAAATGTATTGAAAATCAACTAGAATGGGAATGAAATGAGAAAAACCACAAAGCAAAACAACAAAAAGAAGATGAATGTCCATGAAAAAAATCAAAAAAATCAAAAAATCCATAGAAGAACTATTTACAAGACAATCCCGGGTCCATGAGCCCAACCAAATGAAACCTAACTATGTCAACTAACTAAAAACTGAACTATATACAAAAAAGTGGCGCATTGTCCAATCGCAACCAAATAAAAAATAATTAATTTAAAGGAAACCTACCACTAACTATATAACTATATACAAAGGCAGCGGGCTAGTCCGACGGCTCACTGGTTGTTGTCATGGGCCAGGGCATCATCGAACTCCCGTTCAATGGCTTGGAGGCGGGCATGTTCCCTGGCCCCGAGGTCCCGCAGGGATAATGCAGTGTCCAGCTCCAACTCCCTACGAAGACCCTCGAGGCACTCAGCCCGCCTCAGCGCCCTCCGCATGGAGTCCTCCGCCCTGACCATTGTGAGCCGTTCCTCCTCTGCCCGCTGCCGCTCCGCACCTATCTGCTGGCACAAACGCTCCCACAAGGAAGCCACTCCCATTCCAGGGTTCTCCTGCCCTCCGGCAGATGCCTGCACCCCTGATGTTGATGGCCCCGAGCCATGATGCCTCCCACGTTGAGCCTGCTGCTGCCTCCGACGCAACTGCCTGTGCCAGCACGAAGGCATCCAGGCTGATGGAAACCACCGACGCCGTCGTGCACGTGCCCTGCCCGATGATGCCGTCACATCCTCCATCTGCTGGGGTCCAGTTGCTGGTGTGTCCACCCCTGCTGGACCTCTGACTCCCGACTGTGGCAGGGATGGGATCCCCACCGAGCTGGCTGCATTGGTCAGGGCAGGTCCACAGGGGGCCCTGGTGGCATCTGGGCCGGAAGACGGCAAGGAGAACGACTGGCGTATAGTCTCCACAGAGGAGGAGAGGGCCGCCAGATTGGCCGACACATGCAGGAAACCCCCCAACATGGACGATCCCAATTGGGCCACGTTGGCACGGTGATCTTCGTGATGACGTGCGTGCTCCTCCTGGAAAGCACGCACGGCATCACGAATCACAGCCGTGCGCATCGCGACCCCAATCAGGACCTTCTCCATACGGCCAGGGGTCCCCTCGTCCGCAGGTGGAGGGGAGACAGATGACATGGACATCCCCTCTACCTGCGGACGGGCCTGGGACGGGGCATCCCTGCTGGTGCATGGTGGTGCACCCACAGGGTCAGGGACAGCGACATGCACAGGCCCCTCCACGGTGACCTGTGCTGCCTCCTGCCCCTGCCCCTGGACTGCACCACTTGCACCAGCAGGGATGCCCCCACCAGGCCCCATGTGCGCCTCAGTGGCGGCCTCCTCCTCCTCTGTGGAAACCACCAACCTGGATGGCTCCTCACCGTCTTCCGCCGTAGCAGGCCCCTGTGGGGGCTCACCCACCCCTTCCGCTGCAGCCGTGGGGGCATCCCCGCCGCCTTGCTCCACAGCGCCGTCTCCGCCCTCTTCTTCACTAGCCGCTGCGTAGAGGGAGACATAGAACACAAGCATCAGGGTACTGTACAATGGTCCCCTAGACAGGAAGCAATAGCAGATGAGTGCCACTGTCAAAGTACACTTCCATCATGTCCCTCCACAACACATGTGTCAGTCCAGGCAAAACACACACAGTGACAGTCATGGTGCATGCCATGGACATTTCCATACATGTCCAATGGACTCTCGAAACATCCAATGTAATGGTACTCACATGCATCATGGGTCATGCCTATCACATGCACACACTTCACCTCAGTCACATCCATCTGGCCCCGTACACCCCAATCACAGTGGATACAAGGATGACTAGGCTGCATCAGTGAATCTGTACATTGTCACAGACATGTGTCATGCATCCATGGCATTCACAAGTCACAGACACGCAGGTCAGGCACACAGACATGGATACCATATATGTACCTGGCATCAGCACCCATCCCTCACCCCCACCCATGTCCAGGAACAGAGACTGCCATGCTCTCATGTGTACAACCTGCATAGGGCTCCCCATGTCGCATTTAAACACATGCAACGACTGTGTGGTTTACACATTGCTGATCGCACATGCATTACCATGATGTCCCTGCACACATACATGCGTACATGGCCTATGTCACACATACAGGCAAGTATCAGACAACCAGCACACTGCAACATGCCCTGTCTCACACAGCCATGCTTGGCCACTTACCGCTCAACTCCAGACGGGTCTCCCTCTCAAGGACCTGGGCGTGGAGCGCTGGGTGTACGCGTTCCAGGACCCTCATCTGGATGGAACTCATGCAGCCCCGGCCCCCCTCCACGAGGCGCCTGGCCTTTATGAGGGTCCTGGACCTCAAGTCTTCCCAGCGCTTCTTGACCTTCTGGATGGTGCGGGTTGCCACCCCCTCCGCTTTGATGGCAACCACACAGTCGGCCCAGATCCTCTCCCATCCTTCCTTGTTGGTGCGGGACGATCCGAAGAGGGCATCATACTGCCCCAGGACTTGCTCCACCAGGACACCAACTTCGGTGGCAGTGAAGCTGGTGCCCCTCTGCCCCTCTGGCCGGGGGTTGCCACTGGTGCCAGATGTTGATGTGCCCGACATGGCAACCCCAGGGGCAGGAGTGGGTGGGCAACTGGGTCCTGGGGCTGGGCTGTGGAGCGATGTCATCCAAGTCGGGAGTCTTCTGTTCCAGCAGGGGTGGACACAGCAACTGGACACCTGCAGATGGCTGATGTGCAGGCACCAAATGGCAGGGCACGGTGGCAGCAGGCAGGCAGGCAGGCAGGCAGCAGCAGATGGCACGTGGGAGGCTGCTCGGGGCACTGGGAGGCAGTAATTCGGCCTTCTGGGCAGGAGCGTGGTCTTCCGTGTGTTTTCGCGTGGCCAGCTTGATACGGAGTGATTTGGCACGTGAAAAATCTGCATGTCAGCGTGTAATTCGAGGAAAGGCCCTTAGCGGGTAAGTGCGTCTGCACGCATACGCATTTTCATTGGACAGAAGGCCCCTCAAGCGCAAGCGCCCCTGTGACGTGACCCGTACAGACGTGCATGCGCATTTCAGCGCGCGTGAAAAACTGCACGTCCGCGTGTAATACGAGGAAAGGGCCTATGCGCGTAAGTGACGTGACGCGCGCAGGTGTTTCCCTCATTGCACGTGATGACAGAACACACGTGGATTTCCCCCAATTGCGTGTGAAAGTTCCCGGCACCCCGGAACACACGTACCCAGGCTAATCGCGTGTGGAACTTCCCGCGCACCCCCGAAATACACGTACCCCGCTCAATCGCGTGTGTAACTTCCCGCGCACCCCCGAAATACACGTACGCCGCTCAATCGCGTGTGTCACTTCCCGCGCGCCCCGAAATACGCGTAGCCTACTCCCCCAGGCCCGATCGCGTGTAAATGTTCACGCGAGCCCCTGAAATACACGTAGCCCGCTCCCCCAGGCCCGATCGCGTGAAGAAGTTCACGCGAAGCCCTGTAATACACGAAGCCCGCTCCCCCAGGCCCGATCGCGTGTGTGACTTCCCGCGAACCCCCGGAATACACGTACCCCGCTCAATCGCGTGTGTGACTTCCCGCGCAACCCCGAAATACACGTGCCCCGCTCGCACAATTGCTGTATGTTGCCACTTTTGTAATGCGCAGGGACGCTACCGCTTGCCTTCGTGTGGCGGACGTGTATCGGCTTGTGCGTGTCTTTCGCTGTGCGTGGCTTTGCCCTATTCGATTCCATGAATACGTGTGGTTCGGGTGCGTGTGGGCGTTCCGTCTGCTTCCCTGCAGTACATCCCCAGTTACGCCCTTGTTTTCGCGAGTTGTTCCCCATTCCGCGCGTTACGCCCCGTGTTCCGCCCACTTTCTAGTGTATGCGCCGAGGTTGTGGGCTTTCACTGTGCGCGTCGCGCACGTCTTTTGGGATGTTGCAGTGACGTGTGCGCCATGCACGGGTTTGGCGCACATCTCGAGGTAAACACGCACAGGGACTTCCATGAATCGCACGCGTGCGCGTGCGCCTGTTTTTTCCGCTTGCGCCTGCTTGCGCGAAGATTTTCGGCGCACGTTTGTTCCATGAATCGGCCCCACAGTGTTGTCTAATGGAGCTACAAGAAGGAATGGAGGGTGTGCATAGAAATTGTCTGAACATTAGTAGGAGACCCTTGAACTGGTGTACCCAACAATTGTACTTCAATAATTATTTTTTCTATTCAATCTTTGACCCATTCAATGCAATCATCTTCAGATCTATCTCCTTCACCACCAATTATTTTGATTTTATTGGTTCTATTTTATGGAAAAACTGTCTAACTTGAATTCCTTATGTCTCTGGCCAATTGTTGGGATTTTATGTTTAACGTAGTTGTTTTGAATTGGTCTATCTATGAGTCCAAATTAAAATATTGGACATACCACTGACAATTAACAGTGATGTGTGAGCAACTACGGACTGATGATGTGCCTGCTCCTTCCACAGAACACCAAGGGGTGCTGGCAACTGTCTAGTGTGATTTGTATTCATCAGACGGTTTTAGAGGCTGACAAAATCAAAATATTGTACATCGAGATTACACGACCACAAAAGAAGTAAAACAATAAAATGCTAGCCGTCTAGCAAAAACAAAAGTGAAACTAAGTGCAAGCGCCTAGGATTACCAGTATCCTGGCAATCGGAGCGAAAATGAATACGTATATCTATGACTAGATGACCGTGTTGTCTCCTAGCAACAGGAACAGAAGCCGTGAGGGACACAGCTATGCAGAGAAAAATGAAAGGCAGCAACGGTAAGGAAAGGTTCAGAGAAATAGATACAAACTGCAATGAAATACGAGAACACCGGAAAGCGAAGTAACTGGGGTTGTTTCTGTTACAGCAGGTAATCAAAAGAAGGATTGGGAAAACGTGCGTACACAATGAAGACGCGCTCACCTTTAATACTAGCACAAATACAAGCAAATGGCACCAGACAGCATTGAGGTGGATCACGCCATATAACAAATTAATGAGCACAAGTAAGTTATTGAAGAGCACCCTAAGAACAATTGTTTGCAACAAAATAGCTACTAAGTACTGTATACATGATAAGGTTCGTAGCTTGAGCCAGCAAACAATTGTTTCCCACAGAATAGGTATCAAGTGTTTTTTCCAGCAGAATAACAAATGGATAGATATGTAGCCACAGCTCTTGCACGATATCTTATAAAGATAAAACAAAATATTGCCGGTTTAGCCTTGGAGAAGTGTGGTTGTTCTTTGGTTATGTAATACTATTCTCGCAAGACATCAAATGCTGGTGTTTGCATGTTGAATGAACAGCTACCTGAACTTTGGTTCCTTTTGTTAAGGAGGCCCTCCTGTGCTGTGCTGGAAGTCTCATGAAGTGTGCCTCAATACCTATGTAATAGGGTGCAGCGCCTTTCTGTGCCCGTAGTGAAGCAACTTTATGTTTTTTTTTTCCATTTCAAATTACAACTATCACAACTATCAGAAATTACTAAACGGACGCTGTATTAATCGATGCCTGCGCTCTGCTCGCTTCACTGGCCCCTTGCTGGTTGGTTACCTTGCCTTGTTGGGTTGGAGGGGCTTTCGAGGTCAACGAGTGGTGGAGAGACGGACTGTGAGCAGCGGGGGAGTCCGGAGTGTTTTGGCTACGAAGCTTTTATATTGAAACTATTTGCCTTTTGCGCAAGAAACTTTCTACAGAGTACTCTATAAACTTAACGTCAGCACATAAAATCGGGGACTGCAGGCAGATAGCCTTTGACCCACGTGCAGGCTCTACCGCTTCCAAGTACAAAGAATTGTAATACCTAAGTCCAGAGGTGAAATCCGGTAGCTCCTGGGTACCAAGGCTAGAAAAGAGAATCTGCACATATTATAAAATATTTCTAAAACATACAATCTTCGAAGTGTGCCCCAACAAAACGACATCATCTTTACCAAACCAGATCAGGTCAACATATTTAACCAAGGCACTAATATAGTGGAGAAATGTCTTTTTAAATGCTATAAGTAGGGGGGGCGGGTGTTTTCAACTCCCACACAGCGTCTATCCAACAGACAACCAATTACCGATGAATTTGGGGCTCACATGTACGCCTGGTGTTTCCAGATAAGAAATTGGGGCGTCCACCCCACTTAACCAACTCATTTGAGACTCACACTCAGCAAATTTAAATTATACTCTAATAACCACCACAATGAAGCATGTCATTTTGGATCATTTCCATTGGGCTCAGTGGGTCTGGTCGAAGCTGATGTGGTGGAGGAATTAATGATGGCCAGGACCAAATTCAACATTCTGGCAGCCAAAAAGAAACTGCCATAAATCTGATTGATTTGCGTGATAAAGATCTGTTAGAGAGGGAAAGTTTAATACTGGTTTATTCATCCTTTGAACTAAATGGAATATTGGTGGCTTGGGACAATGATCAGGACGGAAGGGACCCCCTCAAAGTCACCCCAGCAAACAACATGCCCCCCAATTAAGTGTAATTCGCTACAAGATAGCAAATTGCAAGAACTAGTGCCTCTCATAATAATGGCCTTAAACTTTGTACTAAGTTCTCTAGTTTAAAAAATTAAAACTAGAAGTACAGCAGCCCTCTGGTATACTCTTAGAGATTACAAAGGAATTAGAAATAAATGAGATAGCCATGGGTGCTACAAAATCAGCTGTAAATGACTCAGTGGGAGAGATTTTGGCGGAACTCCGCTCTACAATTAAGGCTCAGGCAGCAAAAATTGACATCTTAACCGAACAGTGGGGGGGGGGTTAAAGGACGAGCTAAGGTCCCTTTGTGCAAGACAGGATGATTCCTCCCATGGTGGGTGCGGAAGCTGTGCTCTCCATCTGATGAATACCAACCCTGAAAACTCACTGAATGATACCCCATTGTCAGCCTTGGTGATGGAAGAATTCTTACGTTTGGCACAAGTGGCCGAGCTTGAACTCTCCCACAAAGAAATCGATCAGGTGCCCTTAACAAATGTTTCCTCAGTACTAGAAAGAGTAAAAGTGCCCAATAAAAAGAGATCAAATCGTAAGACAAAGAAGCAGGCCAAAAAATTGAACAAGGGTTCAAGTGAAATTCCAGAGGCAGAAGCAAACAAACAAGGGAAATGAAAGAAGAAAAACCAGAGAACAGATACTAATCGCTTCCTCAGAAGTCTGAAAGGGGGTTAGGGTCTGATCAAAAAGTAGAGAAAGATAGGGCCTCAAATAATGGAAAGAGAAAAAAGAGCACTAAAGCCCAATAACCAATGGGGGTGGCTCCAACGAATATGGTGGAAATAGTAAAAACAACATTGGATATCCAAACAGAACCAATCAAGCCCCAGAGAAACATTGATCTGATTTACTTGAAAGCGAAACAGAAAACCAAAATGAGGATTCCTACGTGAAAACTTGCACCTATCTTTTTGAAAGCCATTCAAAAATTAGATCTTAAAAACTTGGGCAAAATTGACTTGGCAGGACCAAAAGAGGACAAAAGAAGTGTAGGTGTGGCAAACCTGCCAGGTGGAAAAGGTCTGCACTCTTAAAAGAATGATGAAAATCTGCCAGCACCACAACAGATTTTTGGGGCACCAGACGATATGAGTCGAGCGAATGGACCTGCCCCGAATCCTCCACCTTCGAGTAAGGCTTCGGACCAGCGTCAGCAAAGCGCTATCTCCCTGGAACAATCTTCAACAGTGAAAATCTTCCTATCAAGAAAGATCCCTGATAAAAATGTAATATCACCCCTGAATCGTTCAACAATTTATTGGAAAAGAAGCATATTCCATACCTAAACTGCTTCTCTACCTCTGATATTGAACTAGTCAGCTTCCCCTTCAGTCCGAACATTAGTGAGGGGAACACAGATGAAAAATGCTGAAAGCTGTTTTGGGTTTTGATTCTGATCGCATTGTATCCTTCTATACACAGGAACTATCTCTTAATTCTGCTGGCAATCAAATTAGAAAGTTTGATAGAGACGGGCAAGCACTCACCAATAAATTGAATGACACCATTAATCAATTATCTGATCAACATCTTTTGGCCCGTTGTGACCCAGACAGCTTTCTCTCTTTTCTATGTAACCTGAATCCTCAAATTAGTCATGCACGTACAGAAACATCATACGGTGCACAAACACTCTTTTGATGCGCTAATCCAAGAACAAAAGAGGCATAAACGACAACAAAAGGCCCTACTAAAAAAGCATTTATGGACACAAAAGATGATAAAGACAAACTCAGAAGCCTTAGGAATAATTACAGAAACTGGATTTGCTCTCATAGGCACATGATACTCCAACAAGATGGAGAAAAAATGTTACATGCACTGTGTTTGAGGAATTCCAGAAATTTCTGGACAATTGTTGGGTCTATGAATAATCCATCTAACCCTAACCAGGAAACCATTACACAGGAACAGATATGGATTGACCCCTTTTCAAAGGTATATGGACCCTCAGAAATGGTGGTTCCTAAAATAGAAGTGACCTCTTAGTGGTCTTTAGCTTTTTCTAGTGTTGACAATGAAATCTGATAAATAAATCATCCTCCTTTAGGGTGGTGGGGCCTTTAGTAATACGATTCTAAAAATGAACCCATCCGTCTGGGTAAGGGTGTTAAAAATGCTCTTTGATAATATAATTTTGACAAAGAAAATACCAGAGTCGTGGCGACTGTCCATTGTGAACCCGATCTACAAAAGGGGGATCGACTGACAGAATCAAACTATCGGCCCATTTCACTCTTAGATGCAGACAATAACATTTTTGTAGGACTGATATTAGGTGAGATGGAGGCTTGGGCCAAATCAAAAACTATAATACCAAAACAGCAAACAGGCTTCATGAAGGGCCTATCAACATCTGTAAATGGTTTGGTGTTAAGCTGTATGAGTGCGGAATCCCTTTTGAAGGGTGGCACCCCCCTCTTTGGGGCATGGATAGTTCTATCTCAGGCGTTCAACACCATCAACAAAAATCTTCTATGGGAAAAATTGAATGACCGGCTGGGGTGTTCCGCCCAATCACTATCTATCTTGATGGAACTTCATCGGAACATGAAAATGCGAGTAAGAATGTCTAGATCAGGGTCGTTGTCGGGTCCCAATCAGATCAAAAGAGGAGTACGCAAAGGGTGCCTGATAATGCCTCTTAGCTTTATTCTCTTTATGGAAGATTTATCCCAATGGTTGCAAGAGATAGGCTTAATTACCCCAAGAATTGTAAACCCCAAAATCAACTGGTTTGCATATGCCGACAATGTTGTGGTATTAGATCACTCTCAAGTTGGGTTGCAGCGACTATTGTCTGCATTGGCAGACGATGCAAAAAAAAAATATAAAAAAATTAGCCCAAATAGAATTTTTACACCTCCTATGACGGCAATTAAGTCCAACACTTGAGAATTGGGCAAATGGCCAATTGAAATAGTCACTGAGGTGACTTATTTGGGTACCAAAATCAAATTTTCCCAACGAAAAACCATATTCTTTCAACCATTGACTTAAAAGCCATAAATCTGGGGTCACAAATGAAAAGGATCCATTCAAAATTTAGCAAATTCTCCATTCTTCATGTTAGTAAAGTTCTATATTGGAAAAGTGGTACCCATTATCTTATTTGGTTTGGATTCAAATCCATTATCTGTGGACATAGAGTGGGACAAAGTGGAGGCCAAGACCTAGAAGAGAAGTCTGAATATGCTGAACTGTGTCCCCATAGGTTGCCTACGATATGAACTGGGTTTGACTTTGCTAATGTTGTAGATGGAGTGGAAATGGATCTCCATGTTTAGGTGAATCCTAAATCCACTGAAGAGCTCCCTCTACGAGGATGCGGCTCTACTAATGCAAAGAGCTGACAATACGTTTCTTAATAAGCTAAGATCAAACTGTTCGGAAATATTGATTAACTCAGATTGTACAATCAATCTCCGTTTCGAAAATCCTTGCAAAGTAAAAGAATGTATGAAACAAATTGATTTGATAAGGACGGTTGATAAAATGAGGTTGGCTAAGATATCATTGTCACTCTCATTAATGGACAAAGAAGGGTCACTATTGCCTCCCTACTTAAAATAAACGTCTGACCCAGTTTCAAGATCAGAATGTCTGAGGTTCAGATTACATCTGCTTCCAACCCTAGAGATTCTGTTTAATAGAGACAAAGTGAAATACACTACTGATATATGTGATAAATGTGACGAAAAAGACAGTCAATTCAACATCTACTGGTACCTGGGATCTGCGAGTGGCAAGATTTCAGAGATTTGTTCATGATATACATTGGCTAAACTCTGATGTGTTTCAGGATAAATTAGCATCAGGAAATTAGACCTTTCTGACTGCTGAATTGGTTATTCTTCTGAAGGAATTGAATTTGGGATGAAGTAGGGAATCCAAATCTAGTAAGAGCTAAAATTAAATGGACAAGTTTCTCTTTTGTCCGGAATAATTTGCAGTTGAGGGTTGTCTGGTCTTGCTCGAACAGCCTGTGTATCTGGTTCTTTTCTTATGTCCATCTGATTTAGACATTATGGGGCCGATTCATGGAACAAATGTGTGCCAAAAATCTCAGTGCAAGCTGGCACAAGCTGCCGCAAGTGCGATTCAAGGAAGGGCCTGCGCGTGTTGTCCCCTGGATGTGCACCAAATCTGTGCATGGCGCTCACAGGCGCACACGTCATTGCAACATCCCGAACGCTGTGCGTGATGCGCACACGTAAAGCGCACAACGTGTAGCACACACAAGAAAAGTGGGTGGAACACAGGGTGTAACACGCGGAATGGGGAACAACGCGTGAAAATGTGGGCGTTACAGGGGAAGTACCGGAGCTAAATGCTCTCAACTCCTACACGCACGCTAACAACACGTATTCATGGAATCGAACAGGGGAAACCCGTGCGCCAAAAAAGATGCGCTAATCCATAAACATGTACGCCAGCAGGAAGCAGGCGTAAGTGGCCCTGCGCAGCATAAAAGTGATCACAAACAACAAATACATATATACAGCTACGATTAATGTCCCATTCTGTGGCCCCTAGGAGAAATGAGGTGTCCCACAATGCTCAGGCACCCCAAAAAATCAAGAAAAAGAGATACGCGACCCCTTTAGCCCACATGCGTGTGAAAATCCATGTGCACCCCCTGAAATACACGTACCAAGGTCAATCTTGCGTGAAAATCCCCATGCACCGCCGAAATACACATACCCAGGCCAATCGAGTGTGAAAATCCCTGCGCACCCCCGAAATACACGAAGGCAGCCCATCCACCCTCCCCATGCCACGCAGGCAGCACACACCACAGGGGGGACTTTGTCCACGCTATTTACCTGACGCAAGCGGGGTACACGTCTTTGGAGAGGTGCGCCTGGTTTTTCACACGCGATTGGCCTGGGCACGTGTTTTTCCACACGTTTTGGCTGCTGTGAGCGTGGTACGCGTAATTTGTCACACGATTACAGTGTAGCGACCCTGTAAGCTGGTCCAGGGTTAGCGCAGCCCTTTGCGCCGTATTGGGGATTTCAATGGCTTTTCCTTGCGCCAGGGGCGTTCATGGGGGCGTAACTGGCGCTGCGGGATGTTCACTGCGCCACGGCTCCAAATGGCTTGGGAAATCCATGAATACGTGGTGCGCCAGACTGCTGTTTAGCGCACACGGCTGGCTGTGCTCGCGTGCGCTGCTTCTGCACTGAATTTTATGAATTACCCTGAAAGTGTTTGCTTGCTTTTGTGATTTTTTTTCTCTCTTCTTTATTTTGGTTTAAGCTGTTCAGATGTTTCCTCTGTGAGATCAATTTAATCGATTCTATTAAGACAATATTTTTAGTATTTAAACTATGCTTATTTTATGTAAAGATATGTGTTGTCATATTAAAAATTATGTTTTTTATTCAATCCTTTGTTTGTTTTGAGTAGTATTTAAGACTATGTAAAAATATTTTGTTTGAAGAATTGTTTAATTCATGAGATTTTCTATATGTTGTAGATGTGTTAAAGGTCATAATTGTGTCTTCCTTTTATGGTTAAAACACAATAAATAAGTAAAAAAATTAAAATAAAAAATATTAAAAACGAAAAACTAACCAAAAGTGCATGATAGATACTGAATACTACCCACATGTTATTTACAGAAGCTCGCCACAACGGCCTAACAAGTGCAATTCGGCCTAGATGTTGAAATAAAAGAAGTAAAGAAAGTCAAAAGCCAGCCCAGAAATAGCAGGGACAACAACATATTGGAAAGAACAAGCCCGGTCAGTCTAAGCATGTAGATGCCATTTGGACATGTGTTTTCATTAAAACAGTGAGTGAAATAAAAAACCACATGCAGGAACAGGTATTAATGGAAGTTCCATCTTCACACAGGCAGCAATAGAGACACCTACAATTGTTGTATTGAATGTTGTCAGTGGAACAAAATGAGCGATGCAAGAGGAATACACAAGGTTAGTAATATGGTGATAGATGCACAGCACAATAGGACTGTATATGTTAGTGACCTGGCGTGTGAATCGTGTTTGTAATTACGCGATCTCAATTCAATGCCACTTACTTTGCAGAACCTGAACATTGTAAGTGCCAGGCTATTATTGAAGTCTATGTAAAAAGGATGAGTCCTTGGCACTTAAAGGGTTAAATGTTATTACTATTACCATTTGATTCCATTCTTCTTGCGCCTTGCGCTTTTGTAAATAGCCCGTTCGGAAAGCCCTGCAAGTTGTGGTGATAGTGTTAGCTATCAAGTTCTAGCAGATCTTCCACTGCATTTGCAAATCTATTGTTGCTGACCTCCAGATTTGAAACTGCACAGGCAGTAGTCTTTTGTGTTACTCTGCAGACTGTGCGCCCTGTGTACGCCGCGCACACTGCAGGCAAAAATCACAAACTGCAGTATTTCAGCTTTACTTTATTCAAATTACATTTCCCAGTAATGTCCGGGCCTTAAAATTACATCTGCGGCATTTCAGCAATGGCACATTTTTCAGGCCGGTTAGTACCAGTGTATTTAAACACTGCCTTTAACAGCAGATGCTTGACTGTATGTATAGTGCTAAATGAATCTTGATTGTAACTGCACAATTTGAATTGAATGTCACTTACTTTGCAGAACCTGAACATTGTGCTTTTAGTAAATGTTAGGACTAATAACATTTGATTGCATTCTTCTTGCACCTTGTCCTTTTGAAAATAGCGTGTTAGGAAAGCACTGCAAATCGTGTTGATCGCGTTAGCCATTAAGTTCTAGTAGAACTTTCACTGCATTAGCAAATCTATTATTTCTGATCTCGAGATTTGACACGGCGCAGGCAGTGGACTTTTGTGTTACTCTGTAGACTGTGCGCCTTGTGTACGCCGCGCGCACTGCAGGCTAAAGTCACAAACCGCACTAGTTCACCTTTACTTTATTCAAACTACATTTTCCAGCACTAGCCGGGACTTAAAACAATGTTGGCGGTGCGCTAGCACCGGCGCATTTGTCAGGGCGGTTAGTGCCGGTGGTCCAAGGTGGTGCTCCACTGTTCTCCTCATCTTGCATTTACTTACCAAACATTTGATTGCTGAGCCCTTTGCCAACCACACGGAAAGTACTTTCCACTTGTGCTACTTGATTATGGACACAATGGGGGTCATTAAAAGGTTGGAGGCAGCCATGCCACTCTTGGAGGGCCCGGTAATTCTTCATTTAAGGAACCCGGACCAGGTACCACCCCATTCCCTTTCGAGCCCCCATAGGGCTCAATGGGAATGGGGAGGGTGCTAACAATGGGCCTGTTAATAACGGGCCCCGTTGTTAGCACCCTGGTCTGCTCGCAGGACCCGTGAGCAAACCTCGTAATGCAGCAGTAGGGATTTAACGGGGCTGGCAGCTCTATTGGTCCTGTTAAACCCCTACCGCCAACCTCTTAATGAACCCCAATGTGTTCAAACCCTGTACCCAGGACTCGCTACCAATGCAGAGTGGCAGACATCATGGCCAAATACAAATCTCTTGCTTTGCTTCCTGCCCCTGAAACAACAAATGCAGCAGATACACCTTCTTCTAGCTACACTAAGCACACAACTAACAACAACATGAATGCTAGGCCAGCTCAGAAAACCTGCAAATTAAAGACTCACTTATACAGCCATGGTTGCATAGGGTCGGTAGAATTAGGGATAAGACACGGCCTGCCCTACTAACAAATAACAATGTAATTAACAATTCTCACCTGATAAAAATGGAGAGTGATGTAAAACATGGCATCAAATCCTCCTTGACCACTCTTACCAAATTTATAGAATAACTTACTTATCATCGCACTATTGTATACACGGTCCCTGGTACAACATGGGGCGTAGGTTGTAGACCATATTACCATGCACAAACCAGACCTGTTTGCAATTACGGAAACGTGGTTAAACGACACCGCTCAACAAGCAGTATACAAATCAGTCCCTACTGGTTACAAAATATATAGAACAGATCAAACTGAACAACAGGGTGGGGTGTGGCACTCATCACAAAAGACTCCCTTGATTGCCACACACTAAATCTACCTAACATGGATGGATGTGAAAATCTATTCGTGAGAATAAAGATTAATCTGAATATTTCAAATATTTTGCTTTCCATACTTACACTCTACAAACCTCCCCAGAACATACCCCTCTATGGGGAACAGCATACTACCTCACTGAATGACATCACAAAACCCAATTCCTTTGTGATCGTCTAAGGTGATTTCAACTTATTGGCAGAAGATTCTTCTGACAGCAAAGTTAATTCACCAGTATCTACCATGAAAGCTATTGGCTTTACCCAAATTATAAATATTCATACCCACGGTCATACCCACGGTCAAGGCGGTTATACCATAGATTGGATAATGACACACAAACTTGAATGTTAGGTGGTTCACATTTCACCTTGCCCATGGTCAGGCCATTTACTGATTAACATAACAGTGGTATTACCAGCAGCCCTGTACAGACTTGCTACCAACCAGAGGACAACAAAGAACTGTAGAAATTTCAAAAATATCTCACCCCTTACTTTCTCCACTCTATTAGCCAGTAAACTAAACAACACAGAACAATTTGAGGAAATGGTTGACCTAGTGGCACACCTTTCCTCTGCTGGCAAAATCACAGACATACTTGCATCCAAAAAAAAACAAGGTTATCAAATCTGAAGTAATAAAGAAAGCCTGGTTTAATTTCGATGTCTTTGAAGCTAGAAAGACAAAAAGAGCATGTGCGCGAGAGTGGAGAAAGAACCCCAGTCCTCTCTCACTAGGCAAATACAAGGAAGCAGCTCATGCATTCAAGAAAAGCATTGTTAAGGCCAAATCAGAAAATTACAATGCCCAGATTAATGGTGGAAAGTAAAACTCTAATGAACTATTCAAAATTCTAAAAGAATTTGAGAATCGTACATTCCCTTTCCCCCTACAAAAAAAGACTCAGCTTGGTGTCAATCCACTCAGAATGAATTCTCGTCCAAAACATCCAGCCACAAAATGGCCATTGCTAAACAACAGGCCTGCCTATCATCCAAAACTACCCAGGTTTCTGTGAACGCCATGCCCGAGTACAATAAAAACAAAAAAACAAATTTGAATTTCGAAGTTGTTCAGAATCAGAAATCTTGGACATAGTGAACATCCTAAAGGGATCCTTGGATTTCCTTGTTCCTTGGATTACCACAATGGTCAACATGTCCTTTCAGGGTGATTTGTTTATTTGCCAGAATCATTGAAGGACTTCTGGATTACTCCCTCTTGAAGAAAACCACACTTGTTCCAGCCAACACCATGAAATAAAGGGTAATTACTATTGTTTCCTACTTGTTGAAGATCATAGATCGGGTAGAGTACTTACAACTGGAAAAAGTCATAGATGGGGATAAAATACTGAATGATATGTAGGATTATTTAGCATGTTTTTGGAGTGCAGCACCACTACATGGGATCAATATATAGCGTGTTTTGTGTTTTTGGAGTGCAGCACCAAAGCATGAGATCAATGTATTGCTATAATGCAGTACAGCAAGTCATGTGTTGCCGGTGTAAAATATGGATATGTAAATGAAGACAGGCTACTCAGTCAAAAACACAGCAATGTTTTTTCACATTTAAAAATGCATTTTTTTTTCTCTCACCTGAAATGCCTCTGTTGCAGGAGACACATTAGAGGATTAATGAACTAATATAATTAACAGTACCAACATGATTCTAATCAAATAACATCATATTGTGTTCTCCAGTGCAAAATGAGGTAGAAAAGATAGGCTCTGAAAGTCATTTTAAACATGCACTTGGATTCATTTTTTTTTCTCTGTTCACTGTGTTAGCTGGATGCGAAATCTGTATGCCAGGAAATAAGTAGATACCGTTTCTAAATCATATAAGCCAAGCCATTGTTGAAAGAGGAGGATAGATTATTGTGTATTTTGATTGGTGACATGTCACCTTGGGGGCTGTAACAGAGGTTTCCTGAAGTACTGCTGTCCTGCTGACCTTCACAGGCTGGAGATTCCAGTCAACTGGCACCGGTTTGAGGACCAAAGAGTGCAGATTGCAACTGCATGTCCTCGCCGGGTGCTTCAAAGGGAAGCCCCAAGCCATTTAAAGAAAGCAACCTGTCCAGAGAGTTCGCGTGCTGATCTGCTACAATTTTGCTGGTAATTATCTTACACAAAGCGAGAATGCGGTGTGTGAATGAAAGCTATTTCAGTCAGACAGCGTAGCGATAGCTGCATTCTAATGTTGCTACTCAGAAATGCAAGTCAACTGATGCACTGTTCTTTTTATTGTTGCAAAGAATCTAATGAAATGCCATGTATTTTGCAATTGCTTCTCTTATGTTTATTCTAGAAAAGACTGCCTCACAAAACTGGTAATGTATGGTTTTTTAAATGAAACTGATGTAAATCACAATCCGTGTAAAGGCTTCTATTTGCTTCTGTTTTTCTCTGGTACAGTTAGCCCATATCACCTGATAAAAGGGGAGGTTATTAGGTAATATATGTCAAGCATCCCATGTGAAAAAAGTTATGCTATGAGTAATTATAAATAGCGGTGTGCGTGGTTCCACTCAGTGTATGTGTGTGTGACTTCTGAGTGAAACAAAATCTGATAGTCTGTTGGACATACATGAGTCAGCAGAGAAAGAGGCCTCTGGAAATAGTTTCACTAATGTAAATAAATTAGTGATTATACCACATGTTATTGTGAATACTTTATGGAAGCATAGCTCACTGGTGTAGATAAATCAGTGATAACAGCCATAAGTGGCATTCCATATGAAAATGTGGTGTTCTTGAATAATGTAGAAGCCTGAGGCCTCTAGAGATCACAAGAACAGCTTAAACAAAAGAAAGGGGTTTTGTATGTTGGGGTGTCAAATATGCGAACTACGGAGATGGCACCCAGTTACTTTTTAAATTTACAGGGATACATTCACAGGACTCTAAAATCTTGAATGAAGTTTTCCCGGAAAATTCAATCATGGATGGCGCAGAACTCCTTAGCAATGAATAGTGAAAAAACATAGCCTCTCATCATTGCCTCTGGCCCACGCATAATAATACTTGATGTCCTTTATGCTTCTTTCTTCATCACTGGGATTCAAATCCCAGTCAGTAAATCTGTAAATTGGATGCTGTCCTTGATCACAAGCTGTCCATGAAGCAACAGGTCTCACAAGTTTGATCCACTTGTGGCCATGTGATTAAACTTATCCATCACATTTGCCCCTATCTCTGCATCTAAAATAAATCCCTGTTGGCAACAGCACTAGTCAATTCCAGTCTCGACTACTGCAACAGCATGCTTGCTGCACCTCTGAGACCACTTTGCAGTGCCTACAGACCTCTCAAAATGGTGCAATCGGGGCCATTCATGGACTTACCAAACGTGAACATATCTCCTCATTCAGGAAAGATCGACACTGGCTGCCTGTAAAACAAAGAATCAGGCACAAGATGTTATCCTTGACCTACAAATGCCAACACAAAACAGCCCCCCAAAATCACTTCCCACTCTCTCCTTCGTATGCGCTCTGAGGCCCATGGGCATGTATCGTTTAACAAAAATTAAAATGAATAAATAAACAAACGTTATGCTTTTGAATTGATTTTAAGAAAAATTCTCTTTTTTAAAATATAGCTTATAGAAAATATGATTTATCTTCCAGGGTCAGAGAACATTATAAGGTCCTGAGGAAGGTGGTCCATCATACACCCCATTGAAACTTCCAACCTACAAGGAGGCAGTAGCAACCACCTCTTCCTCCAATTCCTATCTAATCAACCTTATGGAAAAAAAACAATCCAGTAAAGTGGAGACTTAGACCCTGATCAAAAAGAAAAAATGAATGTATGCACACATGGGTTTTTAGTGGGAATCACTTCACGTGGTGTATTTAAAAAACGGTTTGTTTTGACAAAAGGTTTGTGCCATAAAAAGTATCATGTTAAGAAAGATGTTTGAATCGTCTGAGAGAATAAACAAAAAAAAGTGTAAAATGTGTTTTTGATATTTTATATATGCAACTACAAAAGGTTTAGAAAACTATATAGACAAGGTGATGCAAACAAATTGCCTTTGAAAACTTTTCCAATAAAATCATAAAATTGGCGTTGAAGGAGATAGTTCTAATGATTATTGCATTGAATGCATCAAAGAATGATAGGAAAAAGAATTATTGAAGTAAAATTGTTGAGTATACCAATGTAAACAATGCTATATTTAACCTGTTGTCCCCAACAAAAAGGGTTTCCCTCTCGTTTTAAAGAGACCCTTGAACTGAAGCAACAGGTAGCAAATCAGTTGTAGGACTGTTCCCACACATTATGTTTCAGTTTTAACTTGAAGAGGATCTGTGTTAAATGAAGCCTGCTTTTATCTAAGATCACGTTCTTACTCTTTGCCAATCCTACATGGCTAAATGATACCTTCCATGATCAAAGGTACCTTGCTATCCACACTATACACTACATTAACTTGTACGTTAACTGATAAAGTTAACACATGCTACTTATGTTTGTGATTATCTGCACTATACCATAAATGCATGCAACAACGGTGGTCAGGGCGCAGAAAAAACGGCAATGCAAAATGTACAGTTGGCACCACTAAAATCTCGCTGCCTTAGCATGGCCGCAAGAATTACCTTGGAAATTGAGGGTTTATTGGAATAGGAAAGTTTTCAATGCTTTCCCAAAGCTAAAATAGTTAGCCTCTTGTCTCAGGGTAGCTGGTAGCTTGTTCCAACATGTTGCGGCCTGGACCGGGAAAGATCTGCCCCGTCCTGACACCAACTTTACACCAGGTATATTCAAAAGACCTGCATCGGCTGATCTCAAGCATCTCCGGGGGTTATACAATGAAAATTGTTTTTTAAAATAGCGCAGTGCCTCTCCAAAGAGGCATCTATGGACTATCGTCATAGCCTTGAACTTGATTCTGTCTTCTATTCTGAGCCAATGAACTCCCTTCTTCCTGCCGATATATGGTCTCTATTTTTAATTCTCTTTACACGGCGGACTGCGTCATGTTGCATTACTTGGCACCTTTGTAGATCTCTCTTAGTGGCTCCAATCAGCAGGGTGTTTCTGTAAACCAATTGTGACATTAAAATTGCTCTTGCAATTGTTGCAGTGTTTTCTTCATTAATGAAGGGTCTTATGGCTCTTAATAAACGCAGGTAATACGCATTGTTTTTTTGCAGGTAATTGGCCTGTGCTTCCGGGCCAACTGATGCTTCTTCCATCATCCCCAGCGTTTTTACTTGGGGCATTACAAAAATTATGGCTTCTTTAATAGAGATGGCTTTGTACTCAGCTCTAAGTTTGGATCTTGCCTGTCGAGACCCAAAGATCATAAGTTCTGTCTTTGTGTTGTTTAGGCACATCCAATGTTTTTGCATCCAAATGTCAATAACATTGTAGACCTCTGCTCTTTTAGCGCTGTCTGTACCATGGTCTCCACTCAGTTCGAAAATCAACTGAGTGTCATTGGCGTAATTTGTGAAAAATACACCAATGTTTTCTAGTAAGTCACATAGACTTCTCATGTATATATTAAATAATAGTGGAGATAAGCTGGCTCCCTGAGGAACTCCAAACATAATCGGAGCTGCCTCTGAGAATTTATCTCCCCAATGTATTTTTGCTTTCATCTCCTTTAGAAAGGAGGCTAGCCATTCCAACGCGATTTTGGAGCAGCTGGCTATTTTGTCAAGCGCTGTTTGAAGAAGCTGATGGTCTACCAGGTCGTAAGCTGCACTGAGGTCGAGCAGCATAAGTATCCCGGATTTACCTTTATCAATCAGTTCCACCATACGAGTCTGTAAGTCGAGCATAGCTGACTCAGTGCTGTGGGCTGCCCAAAAGCCTGATTGTTGATCAGCATCTCCAAAGATTACACATGTTTTTGCATTTGGTTAGTTGCAATTTTGTCCAAGATCTTTAGATTAAAGTTGGAGTTGGTGATGGGACGTAAATTACTGGGATCTTTCGGAAATAAACCCGCCTTTTTAACCAGCGGAGTTATCGTGACCTCCTTTATTGCTTTGGGAACTAGTCCCTCACTGAAACATGAGTTAACTATCTTGGTTAGAATGGGCACGAAAAGTTATTTGTGCTCTAGAATGATCTTTGTGGGTAAAATATTTTCCGCACAAGAAGTAGGCTTCATTTTGAACATTACTAGGAAAAGTTCCTCCTCTCAGACCGGTGAGAAAATACATTTCTCTTTGTTTACCTGTGTGGGAATTTTCTCCCAAGGGGGTTTCTAGACTAGCCGCTACCCTTGCTGATATAATATTATTTCTGGCTTTTGAGATTTTTGTGGCAAAAGCATCTTGCACCCTGTCACAGCCTTCCTTGGTGTGATTGTGCGGTGGTGAGAGCAGCTTGGGTTTTTCGATGCCCTTAAAGGATAGTTCCGGGACTTTTTTTTTATTGTCCCTACGGTTCGGCCATGTGTTTTTAAGCATAAATCGGTAGATCGTAGAAAACTTTCCTATGGACCTTAGCCGACTTTTCGTCCATTAACGCACTCGAAATCAGCCACCATTTTGTGATAATCCTATCATTTCCCCCCATCGACCTGGATCACCTGCGTTTGCGGCACTAAATCATATCCCCCGCCCCTGAAACAGACTTTATCAAAACATTCATATTCCCCGCCTCTATCCGTGACGTGACTGTGCTGCGTAGGCAAACGCGCCCAGGCGTCTTCTACGTGACTCCACACAGAACCCGGAAACCAACACAGATCAGCTCACAACACAGCGCGCCACAATTCGGAATATGAAACTGTACTTTTAAATCAAACCGGAAGATTGTAAATTTGGTAAAGTACATTTATTTGACATCAAATGTTTAGAGAATGTTCAGCGATTTGCATTTTTATTTGCTCTCGATCCAAAATAGTTCGTCTTGAGGCAAGCGATGTTCGTGTGCAGTACACAGGGTGTTGGTTTACGATAAAATAAGCTCTTCGGTCGCACTGATAATCGCATGGCTGTTCCAACAACGAGGCACTAGGCCACCACAACGGTATGTATGTTGCATCTAGCCATTAGTACCGCGTAAGGGCATACTTGTACTTGCCGATCGTCCCATAAAATGGTCAGGGTGGTAACGTTGTTCACGCGGAGAAGCAACTGGCGGTTGTAAAAGCCATCCGCCGGTGTCTGGTACTCGTGACACAGACAATAATGAAGGATGTACCTGTTTTAAAAACATAAAAAATGAAATTAGTCTCACCATCAGATCTTTATTAAAATTATTCATTTTATATATTAGGTCGGGAAATTATTTCATAGCTAGGACAGTGCAACTGGGTATTATACGTCATTTCCAGTAACCCACCCCCTCTCCTCCGCCTTTTTCAGAGCCGCCTGAGCGCCAGTGGACCACTTCGTCACTGATATGATATAATATGGCATTTGCAACGCGCCTATACACAAGTGTTTCAAGGCATGGCGAGGCAGGGAGGGGGGGGGAACAAGGTGAAGACAGACAACGATCCTACTAGGCCAGGTGTCATTCAGATCGCGCAAGTGCAGGGGTAGGGGGAAGGTAAAAGTGCAAGGGGAAGGGGAGGGGGGAAGTGGAGTACAAGGTAAGTAGCATAAAATAATAAATACATAGGGCCAGCTGGTGGCGAGTGCAAGGTAAGTGCAGAACAAGTGCTGGGAAGGGGGGACTGTAGGATACTGAGACAGTCCCCCAGTGCAGGGGTTGACAGGGAGGCAGTGCAGGTGGAGAGTGGAAGGGCCCAGGACCGGGGTCGCAGACAGTGGACCAGTTGTAGCAGGGGAGAGGGAGAGAGAAAGCAGAAGCAAAGAGGAAGGTTTTGAGGTGCTTCCGTAAAAGGAGATGGTTCTCCTCAAGATAGTGCGCGGTACAAAACAATATGCCACATAGAACGAACAAATACAACTTAACCCGTCTTTAAAGCTACTGTATAGTAATTAAATTGCGGTATAAACTCATCTAAAGAGTTACTTACATTATATTTGCATTTTCCATTGTGTCTGTGCGTAGGGCAGCCCCGAAATACCACTCCTTCTATGCCGACGTTATTTCTTCTAATGAACGAACATTAAATGGCTATCGTTTCTGAAATTTTATTCATTATCGTTTCTTATGTTATTGCACCACACCCCCAAAAAGAAGTCTTTCGGGATGGTCCCGGCCTGTCAAGGTCAAATAACAATAGAACCTTATACTGAGTTGTGGGCCATTCTGGCACCCGAGCAAAAAATCAAAGCAGCTGACCTTCACTTTGAACGAGCACACATTCCTAGTTAGCTACATTCAGTGTAAGGCCATCTCACAGGACTTGAAATTTACACTCCATCTTTGCATTTTGTCTGCGTGCTTTGCAGCCCCAGAGAACCATAAATACGGAGACATTCTATATTTTTTGAAAAATGATTTATATTACTGTTTGGTTTAATTTAATGCGCAAATGAACAAGGTTGGATAGACACATTGCATGTACACTGAGCAATCACTTTTATTTACACAATACATAGCTACACATATTCAATGGGCCTGCGACATGAGGAGACTCGAGAGCAAAGTCACAGGTGACACCCGGGTGGTTCGCACTACTGCACGGTGAAGGGAGGGGCAAGGGTGGAGAGACACATTGCATGTACACTGAGCAATCACTTTTATTTACACATTACATAGATACACATATTCAATGGGCAACATGAGGAGACTCGAGAGAACAGACAATCCAATCAAATTACAATCATTTAAACCGTGATGTGTATTTCTCAATGAGCTCTGCTTTAGGTGGACATGGAACAGAGGCAATGTTGGGTGGCAATGCCGTTGTCCCCTGCACAGGTTCGTTCACAACTCCATGTATGTGCCTATCTAGGACATCAACAATAAGTCTCTCAATAAACTCATATTGCATATCCTCAAACACTGGTTTCATCACCCATTGTTTACTTCTTTTAGTGAAGGCCTTATTGTAGCGAAGCGTCCCTAAAGTTCCGGTAGTCCTACTTTGTTGACGGCCAACATTATGGTTATGTGCCAAGACCGCTAGAAGAGTCCGATTTATCATGCCCTCCATGCCAAAATGCAATCGTTTTGGCCTGTACTTTAGGCACATATTGTGGAACACCTCCAAATCTCCTGTGTGGCAGAATTCCGTGAGTCCCCTCAAATCTCTTGTTATAGTTTTATCAAATACAATTTTTTCAATGGCTTTGTGAGTGGGTGATGAAGGAATCAACCACTTCTTCTTCCGTGCCTCCTCTGTGGACAAATGGCCATGTTCACAATTGTGGAAATGTTGGTTTGTGGTCCGGCGGTGAACGTTGCTACAGTGTAGCATTACTGACTGCCATTTTTCCAGTAGAATTTCCAACGACCCTTCACATGTTTTTGAGCTCCACCAAAGATGGTTGCTGATTGACTTGGACCACTGTGAAATACCTTGCATATCTTTTTTTTTACCTGCAGCCGACATTTTTTTATTGATTGTTTTTACAAGATGCCATACGTCAAATTGGTGATTTATATTTTTGTACTCTTCTCTCATTGTCTTGGCAATTGAAACGTGTCTGTCCGTGGCTATCAGGTCGATCACCATTCCCCGCGATTGTAGTTCTTGCAATGATGCTACAAAGCCAACTTGCTCCATGGCCACTGAGGATGTACTTTGTGACACCTGCACGACCACCGAACTCACAATTTTCTTACTTTCCATGTCCTGAAAGTGGTAAGTGCAGTACTTGGCTGAAAATCCTGGGCTGTCGCACTGTCCATCACCGGCTAGCCTGAACCGTTTGCCCGCAAATGTACTTTCAATAGACATATTTTCCATTCTCCAAGCTTCGCTAATGGCTGGAAATAGATAATCGGTTTGGTATTTGTAGAACTGAGTTTTCGCAATGAAATGGATTCCCACAAACTGAAAGAAATACTCTAACTTTTTAAAACTTGAACCACTAAAAAGTGCAGCCGCTGCACAAAGTAGATTGCCTGCTGGCAGTTGCCCCAGCATGGGTTGTGCAGACCATGAGAACGGATGATATTGTGTACAGGTGGCATGTATTTTAAGGTTAGTGCCTCGAATTGCACGAGTCACATTAATCAATGGCTCCCCACATACTTCCCCACCAACCGAATGCCCACATTTCATCTTAATAATAATATCAATCAAACAACTATCGAATACAATGAATTTGGCCTCTTTCCTTATACTGTCACTCTGCATCCCAGCTGGTTCGGCCTGTAACGTTGAGGACATGTCACTCACATTAAAGGTACAATCTCTGATATCGTCTTCCGCTATGTTCAGTGATATTGATGGTGTTTCATTGTCGTCCATTTCATTCTCTTCCATTGTAACATCTGTTCCTTCTCCGGCGATGGGAGAATAAAACAATTTCTTCAACTTTCTCGCGGTCTTAGTTTTTGCGGGTGTGGATTCTGTGAATTGATCTCCGACTGCATCCGAACTACCAGGAGGACATTCACTATCAATGGCTGGTGGTGGTATAGCTCCGTTGTCAATCACTTCATATTCTTCCCATTGGCACGATGCATCTCCAGTCTCAAGTCCCTGCCAAAAGGTTTGACAAGCAACATCTCTCGTTCGCTTCACTGTCTGTGTAGATCTAGTTCGTACACCCACTCGCAACTAGAGGACAGATTGGAAAAGGGATGTTCAGTTTAAACACAACTTACAGTATTGAACTATTAACAGTGAAAAACAACATAATATAGTGACCAGGACACTAACCTTCTTTTGCTTTCTTTTCTTTGAAACTTTCTTGCCTCGAACTTCAACATGTGGACGCTGTTGCTCCGACTCGTGTGTGCATGTCTCCACTTCCTCTTGCGCTGCAACGACTATATTTTCATGATAAGCACATCCATCACGCACTGACGCTCCATCGACTCCCTGAAACATAGAACTTTCATTAGTATGTATAATAATATTGAAAACACAAAATGTACTTGGGGACCAATACCCACGTACATCTCAATAGCAAAACACGAATGAACACATTGTGTAGAACATTCAAACGACAATTATTCACGCATTGTTGCTCTAGTTAGATGGAACTGTCAAGATCCATACCTCGGGCTCCGCATAGACTTCCATTGATGATATTATTGAAGATGACGCTTCAGCAACTCCCTGAAACACAGTAATTGCATTAGTATGGTTTTCTATTTTGTTAAAAAGAACATAAACTTTGTGCAGGCGTCAACGGCTCATCTAAATAGACCTGCACAAATGATCAGTTGTCTAAAATAAATAATGGATATCTAAATATGATTCGATTTGCTCGATCGTTGGAAGTGTCACCACCCAGAGATCTTCATCAACTACTAGGGGTGATGTTCTTGTAGAAGAAGCTCCGTCATCTCCCTGAAACATAGTACTTGCGTTAATAAAGAAGGAAGTATAGCGGATGTAATCACGTCATATGATCTCGCTTGATCGAACTGTCAGTATCCATACCTCGAAATGCATAAGAACATCAAGGGACGCTGTAACTGCGGTGCATACTTCTGCAAGCTGTTGCGCCGACCCGTAACTGCATGCTCCCCCTTCTTCTTGGACTAATGCTCCATCGACTCCCTGAAACATAGGACTTTCATTAGTAATGAACACAATATTGAAAAAAGAAGACACATAGGAGGGCGACGACAGAAGGACATATCAATGGCTAAAAAAACGAAAGAAACATTGTGTGTAACAATCACGCTACAAGAATGCAAGATCTGATGATCTCCATCGATGGAACTGTCCGGAAACGTACCTCGAGCATCTGAGTGACATCAACGGTTGTCGTCAATGCGTTGGACTCCTCAGCATCTCCCTGAAAGACAGTACTTGCATTATTTTGGATAACAATAATTATAACTGAAAACAAAGACTAGAGGACGAGTACTAGGGTGTACCATTAGGTAAAATAATTACACGATGAATTAAAACTATTGATTTACATGCCTAAAACAAGTCAGTGGCAGAATAGCTAAGTAAGATTACCCGATAGGCGCTTGAAGTGGCTGATGACTGCAATAACGACACGGATGGAGAATCTTCCGCCTTCATATTGAGTGGATACATAAATGGGGAAATTATTGTTAGCTAATGCTACACACTACCGCAAGGCCGAGAGCTAAATCCGTAAACTTGACTCACCAGTGGAGGGATGTGGACGAATAGAGTGGGAATAGCGGTTGAGAGCAATTTTCGCGTTGCTCGCGGTGTTTTCTTCTTTATTAGCAATGATGTGGAGTACATGTCTGAGCTAAAGTGCCTGCTGCAGATGCGGTATCGATCACCCCGCTTGTCCGCAAAGACTTCTAGGACTCTACTTTCAAGCTCAGACGGTGGATATCCGCAATATCGGACCCATTCTCTTATCTGATCTATTGTCTTAGGAAAAACATGCATTATAGTACCTTCAGATTTATTATGGGTCTTCGAAGGGCAACCGCCAATGGAACAGGCAGGCATTGTGGAAAGTTCTGAAAAGTAAAGAACAACAATTCTCTATGAATACCAATGTGTTAAAAAATTAAATGACACATAAAAGGTTCAATGCAAGGTTCGTTTTGGTTCTTGGAACTATACACGTTATTCACATGCGGGTAAGTATTTGAATAACTTTAAAAAAATAGAAAAATAATTTGACTAAACTCAGAACATGTGACTAGTTCCTTGCATGTACTGTCTTGAACGAAAAGAAAACATGGATGCAATTTGATGACTACTAGCAAATAGATATAAATTAAAAAATTGGACGCAAAATGATTATGGTACATGGCCTTACCTTGACGAACAAACAGTTAGATGCAGGGATCAGAGTAGTTTCTTGTCGTAGAACAGGGAGCAGTTCACAGGTTGCAAACTGACGAGTTTGCTCGAAGTGGTCACGGAAGTTCACAGAGACGAAGAGCAGATAACCAGCACCTTCACAGGTTGACTAGCAAAGCGCAAAGAAGTTCTCATTAGAAATATGAAGTGGGTTATAAAGAATTCGAAACAGGGGTGTGTTTGTGAATGAATGACGTGTATATGTCGTGGCATTATGCGGTTTGCAGGGGGGCGTCCAGCGTGAGGGGGGATGCTTGGCAGGAGACACGGGGTCTGGAGGTAGACATGGGAACAACAACCCATGCTCTATAGACCACTTTGAAGTGTACATGGTCTTTGGCACCTCTTGGCCTTTATCGCTGCCTGACAGCTCCACTTGCCAGCGCAAGTACCCCGGTGCGAACTGCCTTTGATAGGGTGGGGGGTGGATTGGGGCGGTGGTCGTGCAGACAAGACACAGGAAGACTCGTGAATGGAGACACACTTATGTGGATTGCAGGGGGGCATCCAGCGTGAGGGGGGATGCTTGGCAGGAGACACGGGGTCTGGAGGTAGACATGGGAACAACAACCCATGCTCTATAGACCACTTTGAAGTGTACATGGTCTTTGGCACCTCTTGGCCTTTATCGCTCCCTGACAGCTCCACTTGCCAGCGCAAGTACCCCGGTGCGAACTGCCTTTGATAGGGCGGGGGGTGGATTGGGGCGGTGGTCGTGCAGACAAGACTCGTTTGCCGCAGGGCCTCACCAAGGAGAGGCCATCTAACTGCATGTAAGAGGCAGGCTTCAGGATCTAGTACATGGAAGGCAGGGGGGTGAGTTTATAAATACCTCACCCTCCCAGGAGAATATATGGGTGCAGTTCACCCTGGAGACCCTGGATGCCTAGGCAGTTAGTCAGCAGCAGGCTGGCCTGTGGTGGCAAGGCGGCACGGGCCAGAGGGGGTCATCTCTGTACCCCCCACTCTGTAGCCCAAAAGGATGATTTATTATGATCAACCATATTGATTATTTACCTATAACCATGTTTTGTATCAATAAAATCCAACGGCCTTTTATTGCCAACGCTTGAACAAAGTGGTGTGGTAAGTATTTTTGGGGGAGGAGGCAAGGCCGGGAGGCTTGATGCCAACCCGCAAAATAACATATGTATGTCTGCTGCATATGGGTTCAACGGTTATGTGGATTGAAGGTGGGCGGCCAGCGTGAGGGAGGATGCTGGCCGGAGACATGTGGTGTGATAAGACAAGGCACAGGAAGACTATTCAATGGAAACACACTAGATTCATTTAAAAAATCAAAACAACCATTGTTAAAATATATGTTGGGTTTTATTTTAGATCGTAATTTCAATTGAACATAAATAATAAACATTACACATTGTAAAGTTCCGGTTGCAGCACATCCAGGGAAAATCCGCGGTATTGTCCACTTTCGCTGGGGAAATGTTGTCTAATGGCAAGTACCGCACAGGCAGGTATTACTTTCCGAACGCGGTGTCCGAGCCTCCCGTGAAGCCACCAAGTGAAGCAACGATAGGACACCAGCCTGTACCACCTGTGAAAAAGAAAGATGCAAACTGTATTAAAATGACAAAACTTTCTTATCAATGTCGATTCAGGTAAAAAATGTCATTCTGCTTTGAAAAAAATTCTATCTAGAAAATGCACAATATGGAACCAATTTACATGCGTTCGAATGATATGTAGATGTAATTTTATATGTGGGAGACGACCATGAAATAGTAGTGGCATCACTGACATCACAACCAGAGTATACTTACTCGTTACTCGGATTACGCGGACGAACAGTGCCGCGAAGTTCGTGCATAAGCACCATCATCATCCTCAACACGGTCCGTGAGAGGCAGGCTTCCCTGAACTCTGGCAGCTCGGTGATGCATTGCGGACTTGGCTCGCCTTCCGAAATGTAGGCCAAGCACCCAGAATGTTCACGGCAGCAGCAGTTCTCCTCCTCAGTTGGCATTAGCTCGCACCGATTGCACGTGCACCAGGTGGAGACGCCGTCCATGCGACATGGTCCAGGCTCTTCATCCGTTGACTGGTCCTCCCAACTGCCGTCCGAATCCCCATCGTTTTCGCGTGCTTGCCTTTCCAGTAGTTCCTCCTCGGTGTACTCGGGCTCGTACATATACGGCATTATTGTAGCCATTGTGTGGTAAAGAAAGTAAAATAATTTACAGAGATGGTACAGGTGTTCACAAGGCCTAGAAGCGGCGAAGGTAGCTGACCCGAGCACAGAAACGAGTCACAGAATACTCAAAGTAACACAGAGAGAGTAATGGAATCGAAAATCTGCTGCTGTGTGTTGTGAAACGGTGTGTTTATACTTATTGAGGAAAGAGGCGTCCTGCCATTTCCATGGCGACACTTCATTAGCTGAGGCGCAGTGATTGTTGACACGAAACGTGCTTTGGCGTTGGGAAATGGGCGGTACGCGTCTGCTGATGTCAGGCTCAGGGGCTGTATTGTGAGATGATCTAAGACCCTGTGTACAGCAAAGGAACATCGCGTGCCTCAAAACGAACTTTTTGGAACGTGAGCAAATAAAAATGCAAATCGCTGAATATTCTCTAAACATTTGATGTCAAATAAATGTACTTTACCAAATTTACAATCTTGCGGTTTGATTTAAAAGTACAGTTTCATATTCCGAATTGTGGCGCGCTGTGTTGTGAGCTGATCTGTGTTGGTTTCCGGGTTCTGTGTGGAGTCGCGTAGAAGACGCCTGGGCGCGTTTGCCTACGCAGCACAGTCACATCACGGATAGAGGCGGGGAATATGAATGTTTTGATAAAGTCTGTTTCAGGGGCGGGGGATATGATTTAGTGCCGCAAATGCAGGTGAGCCAGGTCGATGGGGGGAAATGATAGGATTATCACAAAATGGCGGCTGATTTCGAGTGCGTTAATGGACGAAAAGTCGGGTAAGGTCCATAGGAAAGTTTTCTACGATCTACCGATTTATGCTTAAAAAAACATGGCCGAACCGTAGGGACAATAAAAAAAAAGTCCCGGAACTATCCTTTAAGAATCTCAAATAATTTGCTGGTTGAGTTAGGAGCCGCTTCAATTTCTTTATTGTGATAGTTCACTTTGGCTTCCATAACTCCCTTCCTATAAGATTGATCAGAGCATTTCCACTCCTCCTTGTTTTCCTGGGTTGGATTCTGGCGCCATGTTCTTTCTTTGGCCCGTTTTACTTGATTAAGTTTGTTTGTTTCATCATTAAAACATTTAGCTTGGTTGTCATTTTTCCTAACTGACTTACTTTTCAATGGGGCATTCTTTTCTACCATCTCCTGCATGTATTTGGTATATTTCGATAACATTTTTTCACAGTCATCGTTATCGTTAAATGACTTGATGATCTGCTTTAGGCATGGTTTCAATTGATCTGACCCTATTTTTTTAAAGTTTCTGCTCCACACTTTCACATGCGGGTTCTCTTGTTGCTTGGAGGGGGGGATTAGCTGTATCTCGAAAGTGACCAAGCTGTGGTCTGACCAGATACAGGACTCTGTTATTACCCTTGAGGATAGAAAGTTATTGGTGCATACCCAGACCAGTTGGGTAGTGGGTTAATTATTTATTACTTGGAATCCCAGGTTGTTTATGGTATTTTCCAATACTATGGCTTCTTTATCAACTGGGTTCCCCTTCCATTGATTTATAGCCCCCACTAGTAAAGTAGACATGTTTTTAGAAACAAGCCTGCTTACTTGCGAGGAGACTTTGTTGTCAAATACTAAGTAGGGGGGTCTGTTTTACCACAATAATGTTTAAGCAGTCATTCGGTGTGTATGTCAGCTTCAATTGAAAAGACTCACAGCCCGTACATTCAAAGTTATCTTTGAAGAGTTTTAGTGATTATCTAGCTATTACAGCTACTCCACCCACTAGATTGCTTTCTCTGTTTTTGTTATACAACACATAACCTTCTGGCACTGCATTTATACCTGTTGGACTGATGGGGTCCTTCAACCATGTTTCCGTAATGCACATGCAGTCTAAATCCTTGTCTTTGACGAGGTCATGAACATTGTGTGCATGTTTGTTTAGTGATCGAGTGTTCAACAAGACAACTTTCAAGGTTGTTGTGTCACATGTGATTTTTGTTTTTTAGATAAATTACTGTGTGACTTATGGCTGGAACTCTCCTTTTCATCCTTACTCCCTTTCACATACCTATGTGCTGGAGTGCTGTTTGACTGGAGCGAGTTACCTCCATTAACTTGCTCACTCGTAGCACCCTTGGGTGTCTCCGTCATTGGACCTCTACTGTTCTTAAGCGCGGCACACACTGATGCGGTGTCTAGTTGTTCTATGAGTCTAAGGAACCGTGAAAAGCGGCGGATTATTCACAACTGCTGTTTCCTGGGGAATAGTCAGAGAAGCAGATAATGTGATGGAAATCTCTCTTACCTCGAAAACTCCTCTTGCCCTTCCTTGCACAGACTGAAACAGACTGTGCCTGCCCCCTGTGCACAGGCACGTTCACGCCGGGTTTGAAGGAAAATGGAGTCCATAACTGCAATCCTGCTGTGGATTGTAGTTTCTTCCTGGATTTGACACATGCATAGAGGGGAGCTTCTCTGATTCAACTCGTGTCAATTACAACAAATATACTTCAAGGATGTTAGCGCCTGGCTTCACAACTATTTCAACAGGGGTCTTACCTGTTATAAGTATACAGTGTTAAAATAACAAGAAGTTAAAAGCGGGTAATTAAAATGCCATTAAAAGACGAGATTACAAAAATGTAGGCGTGTACATTTAAAAATCGGTTCTAACCGACATCCACTTGCAGATGAGAAGCAAACCAGCATTGATTAGGGCAGAGGTCTGTGCCCAGAGTAATCGTATAATAGGGACTGAGGCCAATGCCGAAACAAGTGCAAGCATATTGAGAAGTCAGGCTGGAAGCCCTATGACCGGCTTGCTAAATGCAATGGGAAACTGCAGTTTTTGCTGCATATAGTATGGCTTCCCAATTGTGCAGAATGGAACGCCTCACACATTTGATATAGGTATCCATGAGAAGACGAAGGCCCTACGTTGTGATATTGCTAACATCAATCGCAATAAAACTCTCCCACTCATTACTCAAAAATCGGAAATAGCAACTGTGAGATCCAAGTATAAAAACTGGCTTGGGCAATACAAAAGTAGTACTCTATTAGCTGACTGGAAACTGATGTTTAAATTCATTAAGATCAATGAATCCGGTGAGCTTTGGCACTTGTATCAAACCCATTTGTCTTTTAAGTCCCTGAAAGAATCATGTGGGATTACAGAGCAGCAGTGGATTCAATTTCTAGCTGAGACATACTAGGATACCAGCTCATATGGTAGCACAGACAACTATCTAACCCAAGGAGTCTACACTCTAATTGACATTATGAGCAGCACGAATATTGTGACTATTATTAAGGGCTTGAAATAGTTCCGTGTGCAGGGAGAGACCGGTTACATAATACTGAAAGAAAGTCCAGAGGTTTGCGCTGAGATCCCACACATTATGTTCATGGAGATCCTGCATAGTGGTGTTATACCGAAGAGTTGATGATTATACATTTTAATTCTGTTACATAAAAAAGGATCATATAGTGGTTCTCAAAATTACAGATTGCCAGAAGTAACATTTTTGCTACAATACTTTTAAAACTGTTGGAAGAATGGGCCGAGACCTCACACCTTCTTAAGCCATTGCAACTAGTCTTCAGGAAAGGATGCTCGACAGCACTAGCCATGTTGACTCTTCAGGTACTATCGCCTGATATCTGTAGTGGAACGGACGGTGAACTCTTTCTTTGCTTCATCTATTATTCGGCAGCCTTTTATTCTGTGGCTCGAAAACAACTCAACCAACTGCCTGGCATATTGACCCACAGCTACTTTATTTTATTAGACTCTTGTACACCGACACATCAGTCTCAGTTTGTTTATCACAGAAAGGATCTGTCAATGCCCCAGTAGCCAACAATCAGGGTTTAAAGCAGGGGTGCGTTTTAGCACCCCTACTATTCAACTTATATGTGGCGGATATGTGGATTGCCCTTGCCCATTGTTGTAACCACCCACCACGCCTCGAGTGCACCTCTACCACATGGATTAGCTATGCTGATTACACAGTATTCTAGATCATACTCTGTTGGGCCTACAACAATCACTGGATGTCCTGGAGCAGTATGCAAAAGCTAATGAAATAGAAATGAATCACCAGAAGACTAAGATCTTACAGGTTCGGTGTAAGGGTAAGAAGCTTGTGAATTACAACTGGTGGCTAGACGGGATTAATTTGGATAAGGTCAATAGCTAGGTTTTTCCCTCTCTCCCTTCTCTTCCTTACAGCACACTGACTGGCCGCCGGGAGTACCTCAGTGTCTCACTGGAACCCAGCCCCCCTGCCAGTCCTCTTCCGCATTTTCCTCAGGGCCCTTCACCCCACCCACACTCAATGCACTTGAGAAATTAACCCTATAGAGTGGTTCTCTCTGCACTTACCCCAGTCTCAAACGACTGGATGCACTTGTCCACCCCCCCCCCCCGTTACCCCCTGTGCACTTGCTCGGCACATAAACACCACGCCTGAAGGTCGTATGTCTGTTATCCCTTGTCTTCGCCCCTCAATTGCACTGTTAAAACTGCAAAATCGCCACCAGGCCTATTTACTGTCTCCCAAACTGTTTAAATATATTTTGTGTGCACTTACTCTGCCTGTGCAGACTATTATTGTCTCAGAATGCCAAGGGCTCTGAGCAACTGTTTGTTTTTCCCCTTGTTCCCAGCCTTCTTGAGCGCTTTGAAACACTTGCCTGTGTATAGGCGCTATATAAATAAATAATACCATAGCATACCAATACCATCTCGGTTGTCCATTTCCTGGGACTCCATTTGCATTTGTATTTTGGTGGCCCTTGTCTACTATACTATTTCGTAAGTGGCAGGTTTTAAAAAATGTTATTAGAACAACATGGGGAGAGAAATGTTATTAAAACGACAGGGGGCGAATCTGTAGAAGGCCTCCTTGAGGTTTACAGTAAGTCAGCCATCCCAAGATTAATGTATGGTTTAGAATCTTGTCCAGGTATAACACTAATTAGGTAAACAAAATGGAAGCACAACTTCTAAAGTCAATGCTAGGATTACTGGTGGAGCCTTTGAGAAAAGAGTTAAGGCTGACATGCTTTCTACGCTTTGGAGGATGACGTGGACTAAATTACTAATGAGGTTTCTGCAAGTAAGGACTAGTGCTTCTCCAAAAACCTTACTTTTGTAACTCGGAGCTCATAGTAACTTTAAACCAGGTAATTTGGCCAATTTGAGCTTGATAAACACTGTATCTAAACATCTACACACCATTGGCCTGCAAATAGCGGATATGTCCTTGCCTGGTTTCTTTCATGTTTGAGCTACGGAAAAAGTCATTACAGTGGGATCGGGTATCGACTATTAATGTCCTCTCCCTGTGTAAGTACTACGTTGATTTTTGTAAAGCAGGGTTTTGCTTGGTATCATCCTCACAGTTACCTTATGAAATATTGCAGCCTACCACTATGACGCTTTATTTTATACCTATGATTGAACATACTCCCAGTACGAGAGATTATGGGGGCTTGGGTAAAGGAACCAAGAGAATTGAGACTGGTTAAGGTGGAGTCTTGTAGGCACATTTTGACTAGGTTGTTGGCTTAAAACTGATACATGATGAGGGGTAAAAAACATTCACTGCAATGTCTGGGGGTTATGAATCGGATCAATTCTGGTCCATGATCTTCTCCGCAGAACCCTTGACTGTGGTTGCTGCTGCCCACAATATCTGGAGAATTTTCAAATCTAGTCTGAATGTAAATGCGACACCGACTTGAAGGATGAGTAATTAATGTTATTAATGATTTCATGTTTACGTCCTGATTATTTGTTTAAGAAAGGTATTTGCCAATCATTGTTGATTATTTGTATTGAAAGTGGAGAAAGAGTAAAACGTGTGGGTGTATTTTGTTGAATATTTATTGTAAAAATGTATATGTTTCAATTAAGTGTTGTAAAGGGATGTATTATTTGAAAAGTCAAAATAACTTTTTCTCATGTTTCTTGTGTAAAAAAATAAATAAAAAAAAAAAATAATACAATGAAATATATCCCAACCACTGTGGTCACTGGCCATGCCCACTGTCCATTGCATGGCTTAAGGTGCCATTGCAGGGCTCAAGACCCTGAACTTAAAAAAAGAGGTTTGGCTGTGTTTGGAAATAGGTGTTGGGCATTTGGGGCACTTCAATACTCAGCCATTGGGGCCATTCAAGCTTACGTTTGCCTCCCGACCTTAGACATAACATTGAAACACAACATGGGTAGGAAACTTTACATGAATTATACTAGCTTAAAGCACTGAAGAACACAACTCTCCCTTCTGTGCACTCTTTCCCTATGATTACAAATGTGTGCACGATCTTTCTAAAAGGAATAGAGACCCATCATCCAGTCCTAACTAAGTATACATCTGACAGAGACAATTCATACTAAAGGAGGAGTGACATTATTGCTCTGAAACACTTGTGTACGAGCGCGATACAAATAAAATATATCATATGTCATATCAATACTATGCACTTTTAAACAACTATCTGCAAAATAAATGATCCCTTACATCAGCTTTATCAATTCTGTAAGAGACTGCTATTTTTTAATTTGCTGCCCAAGAATCTGCACAGACCAAAGCAATAATATTTTAAAATAAGCTCTCCACAAAATGTCGATTAGTTTCTGAAAATTATAGAAGGGAGATTTGTGTTCTTCAGTCTGTTAAATTGGTTAGGTTGGTGTGATGTGGTATACCACTGCAGCAATTAATGGTCATATAGGTACAGATAGTGGCATTGGGGTGCTGAGGTCATGGCGGAAGTCCATTCACTGGCCAAAGTAACCACAGACCTTACCTAGTGTGCCAATGGGGCGCTTGTGGGTGCCTGTGACAAGGCCAAATCACTTAGTAGGGAACATTGGCCACTGGCCATTGTCAAAGGCCATGCCCATTGGCAATTCAGGTGGATAAATGGCATGCCCTAACCAATATCTCTATTATACAGGTGAATGAGTTAGGACTGATACTCCTGCCCTATAAAAAGTGGTACTACCATGCATGCTTGTCAGCCGCAGATTGCCGGATTATGGGGTGCCTGGGGCCCGGCCAAGGGCTCATGTGAAATGCCCACTGGGTATGCTTGTAGACCAGTGGTCAGCACCCTTTGGTTCTCCAAATGTTCTGGACTGCAAGTCCCACGATACCTTGCCATTGACTATAATGGGAGTTGTAGTCCAAAACATCTGCAGAAGCAAACTTTGCAGTCCCTTGCTATATGCCATGACAGTGAAAGCTCTAGCGTTGACATGGTATATCTTAAGTAAAATACACTGACATCCAATTAATAAAAGTTGGTAACACTACAGGGAGATTTACCTTAACAAGCATTGCAATTTGGTGAACAATCTTTATTAATGGGATGTTGCTTATAGCGCAAAACAACAAAACATCAAAATGTATAGTTATATTTCCTAAAGAAAACATGACCTGGCTACTGCCATCCTAGCAGAATCCTAACGGGGCCACCACCATTCACCTATAAGACTGTTACCTGTGCTCATTCGTGAAAAGGACACCCTTACTGATGTTTGAATGTTTTTGGTTTTTATAAAGTTTGCTACAAATGCTTCTAAAATGATTTTTCGAAGATATCTGGTATCCATTGCATTGTTTTGCCAAATGAAAATGCTGCGAGAAGATTGACGGAAATATAGTTCAGTCCCATAATTAAGCGGTTTCGTCCAAGACAACGCGCCTATAAAACATGTTTTGAAACTAATTACATCCGCAGGTACTTTTTGGGCTGGGTCAGCATGTGTACTGGGTGCTGAGAAAAATTAGACCTGTCTGAATTGTGTCTATTCCCACACAGTCGAATAGCGCAGTGGTTTTAAATATCTCTTTGTGAGCTCCAGTGGGTTCTCAGGAGAGAAGTTGGTTGGCTGATCCAAGGAGCATGCAGTTTCACGCTGAATTGCTTAAGCCATAGAGCAAACGCTGTCATTGCCTTTTTGATAAGGGAAAATAATGGCCTAACCGACAGCCACAAAAAATAACTACACAATAAAGGAAAAAAATAACGCATATCTAGACGCTAGCAGTGCTGGCAGAAACACACGGTGGCTGTGTTTATGTTCTTATAACTAAGCCCTGGGATGCAATGCTTGGATGGAGAAGAACGCATCTGCCGCTGTCACTCTGAAAACATGTCCCTTTGTAGAACAGGGAGAATCTTTCCAGAAACCAAATGAAAGCACAATTGAAATGGCCGCCATCTTAGCCATGCAGCCATGTGTTGCAATGTTACCTGGATGATGTGCCCAATGGAGAATTCCATTACAGTTCACTGAGTATATTGAAAAGGGCACACCACCTCCAGACAATCAGTGTTCCGTCATGTTATAGGCTACAGGAGCAAGCCTTTCCTCCTGGAATTGTGTTATAAAGCTTGCAAACAAAAGTTGAACTGTTTTGAAGAAAATACATTTTTTTTCGAAATGCAGTTAATTAAATATAAGCAAAATTGTTTGCACTATAGATTTGGAAGGTCTGTTTGTATGCATGTGACTAGGGAAAAGTTGACCCATTTCTAAATGGTTAACGTATCTCCCAAATTACTGGGATTCAATCTGTTGATCACTCTGGATTCTGGGATTGTATTCCTATTTAAAGGGTAACTTGACAAATAAAAAACAAATCATTCAGTGGTGGCTGGTGATATTTTTATTTGGGGGGGTGCAAATGGTTTCTTCAAATATGTGGGAGTGATAGGGAGTAGAGCCGGAACCAACCACGCAGTTTAAAGTAACTGGTTTAAATGGTGCATTATACAACACACTTTCTGTGAACATTTGAGTAAAATACCAAATAGTTTGAAATCAATATTGTAGGGTAACTTAACTTATAAAAGAATTCAATACATGCACGCCACCAATGCCAGTGCCCCCAATTAAAAATGTACTCCAGCTGGCTTTCTCATGAAGAATTCCATTCCACAATTGTAAAAGATGTCTAGACTTGCAACACGAATGTAGGTGAGTATGGCCACATAAGAACCCTTTTTATTTTGACTCTAAAGTTGATGCCCATGCCATGACGCAGTAGGAAAACATGTCCAGACAGGCTGTACAAATGTAATAACACGTATGTTTCTCCCTCTTCCCAAATTAGCATCAACTGGGCCCGGCACAAATTCAAGCACACAAGCGCAAGCACAGACACTATGCAATTGCTCATTCACTCACAGAATTCACACACTCATATGCATGCACACTTCCATACACCATATACTCACTCATGTACACATGTAAACACACACATACATATTTCTGACACAGACCAGACTCTGATCCAGATGTCACCTCACACAAAGCCACTCTGGCCCACAAGCAGTAGGAACAAAAACCAGGAAGCAGGAAGCACTTACTGGTTACTGCACATACCCAGGGGAGCCAGAGCACCCATTGAATAATGCCCCATACTATGTGAATATGCGCAGGGCCAATGAGTGCCCACTACGTGCATTCAAGCTTGCAGTTTCCCATTCTTCACCCCAAAATGGCCATGCACGGTTGTGGAAGCAAAGCAGTCCCTGCCTTGCATGGAACATTTGGCATGCAAACTGGGGAACATGTACCTATTTGTCTTTTAAAGCCATCCCACACTAGCTCCTCCAGCTACAGCAAGCAGCTGAAGCAGTGCTCGGTGTTTTTACTGGTCTGCCTTAGCTCACCTTGAATGGGTTATGAGTCTTTATGAACGACCAACTTTACATGTATTTTTTCAGTCAAAATGTAATAAAAACCGGTGTTGTAAACTGTGAATGCATCCAATCACAGTGATGTAATAGAAAAATAATGTCTCACATGACTCAGCAGCACTGTGCTATCAACACACAGCTATCTTAACAAAACTCGGCTGTAAATTGCACAATGATGTCTTTTCTTGTAACATTGCATTTTAATCGTGGTTCAGACTTAAAAACTACATACATGTCATCAGAAAGTATATGTCATCAGAAAGTACATGCTGGTCACTCTTAAACCCTCTTATACTAACCCTAATGTCCTATTGTCCTTCATTTTAATATCAACAGTCACATTTTAAAATGGGTAGTTATGATAGCAACTGACTTTATATGTGTTGTTAAGTTGTCTTAATTGATTCTGACTCATCAAGCATACTTATTGAAAGCATTTCAAGAACTAATCTACTTAAAGAATAATGCAGTCAATATTGTGGTTGCTCCGCTTTCCTCGGTTATTTTATTCTTTCAAAATGTTTAATTTTCAGTTGTCCAACAATCAAACAGTAGGGAACGGGTGAACAATCCATTTGAAAGCTTTCAGGATCCAGGTTAGTTAGACTTCCACCTTAGCAGTCCCAACCAAAATCACAAAAGAAGTGCAACAAGAGAATAAACTATGGCTTTAATGTTGAATGCATAATTAGCTGCATGTTGGCAAAAGAAGCAAAGCAACCCTGACTGTTTGGGTACAAGCTACACATGCACCAGTCAGTTCATACAGTGCTAGTCATAGAAAATACGCCAAAATTCTATAGAATCTATAATATAGCATAGCACCTGTTGGAATGCACGTTCACATTCCAGTCCCTCTCAAATGATTTAGATTGTGGAAAATATACTAATACACAGGAAACAAACATGCGCATGAGAAACATAGAAGTGTCACCATATGCGAACCCAGGCCTGGGTACTCACAGGCCGTGCTCAGAACACAGAACAACAAGGCCTCATGCTAACATATATACACACACACACACACACACACACACCCTGTTAGAATTTTGCGAAATTAGAAAGGAATGAGGATGCCCTAATACAAGTAGGCCGGCTGCGATGGAAAAACCAATGGGAGCCAGGGCAGAGGTATTGAGCTGCCAAAACACAGTCTGAGATTTTGGACACCAGCTCCCCCAGCTCCCCCAGGGATAATGGCCATTCTATTTGAACTGCCAGTTGCCTGCAAGCAAATCACATACATCCTTTTCAAATTAGATTGTTTAGTGTGATCTGTAGGAGAACCAAACCTGTTCCCAGGAGGGGCAGCTGATGTGGGGTGAGCAGAGGACAATTTAGCCTGTGGTTTAGTACCATGGAGAGCAAAGGGTGATGCCAATACCTACAAAATTATGACAGGGAAGGATGTTGGAGGCACCTGTGTATCTGTGATGAAAAAAGAGTTGCTTTATTTGAGAGGACCAGACGGACCTCGAAGTTATCCACTGAGCTCATGTTGACGACAAGGTGCACATCACATGATTAGGCCTCAGGGCAGGCCAATGATATCAGTATCCCAACCAATCACCTAATTGCAACCCAAGGAGAAGAGACTGAAACCCACGTGTGAAGGAGTGGTAATCAAAGATGATGGGGGCAATTAACTGGAGGTTCATATGTAATCATTAGTATGTATATAGGCAGCAGCCAATGAGGGTGGGGATGAATACTGTATATTGTGTGTGTCACAAATGATAAAATTTGCAGTTATAATGTGCTGTTTGCATTGAAGAAGGGAGAGGGCTCTGTGGCAGTGGACTTATAATACCCTGTCATCATTTCCTTTTTGTATACAAATAAAGCTCTTGTCCTTCTCACAAAAGGGTGCACTGAGCCTTTTTCCTTACATGATCATCATGTATCTATCTGGTTGTTGGAGGTTTACCCTACAAAATTGGTGACGCTGATGTGATCCCACAAGGATGGAGGATTCCTTGCTGCACATCCCGAGGTGCGGCGCCCACTTGCAGCTACCAGTCCCCTTGCGCGCACCATGGAGAGGTTTCAGGGAACTGTGTTTTTAGAATTCCTGTCTGGTCTTTGGAGTGGGGCGCTGTACCTGGATTGTGCAGGTCTTTGATGGAACCCTGTGACAGAGGATTTCGGAAGAGCATGTAGATGTAAGTGCACGTTTTTGTGGAGAAAAATAAGCAGGGTAATTGAGCGAGCGTGAGTGTTTGAAGGCGAAAGGAATTGTGTGAGTGTATTGAGTGAGGAATGGGCTGAAAGTTTGGAAGACCATGTGACGGTGTATATAGAATGGTTTGGTTATAATATACTGTGGTGTAACAGGACCCTTCCTATTATAAGGGAAGAAGACAGCGCTGTGTAATGGAGGAAAAAGTGAGGATAGAGGCTCTGTATATTTAGTTGGCCTGGTATCTCAATGCCTGTTATAAGGAGGGCATGAGAATGAGAAGTAGTTGTGATGGAGGGCACTTGCGGACCTGGGATCTCCCCACCTGATATACAGTGGGTGTGGGAACGGAAAAGTAAAGTCGTTTTAATTGTGATTTTATCATTGTTTGTTTTATTATGTTGATGAGAGGCCAAGGTAGGACATGATTTTGTTTTGTGAGAGAAGGTTATATGATAAAAACTCAAAAACGCCCACTTCAACTAACATTGTATTGTCACCTCATTCTCCACTGCTGAATGCATGTATGTAACTTAATAAGAATATTGTCCTATGTAACACCTGCGGACATGAACTTCATGTAACTAAGTTTAAGCAACACTGTAACAAGCGCCACGATGCCTCCTGTCTGCTGTGCGCTCAACAAATGTGAATAAATAAATAAATAAATAAATAAGGTTAGTGGGAGGTGTAAGGACATGGTGAGAGGAGTTTGGGGGCTTGTGGGTTGTGGGAAAGGTGGAATATTGGTAGTGGGAGGGCAAAAGGGATAATGGCTGAATACAGTCCAACTGGTTCTGGTTATGGTTAGACAAAATATTGTGTAAGGGTGGTACAGGGTATTACAGTGGTGGCTGAAATGGAGCCAGAATCCTCATTGGAGTATATGTGTGGGGCTCTTCCCTTGTATTGAGAGAAGATCCTCAAGTATCATGAAGAATGGCTAGCAGAGACAAAAGGGGAGGATGTATAATCTTTGGCCAGAACACGTTGTTTCCAGCCAGGTACACAGGAACAAAGTTGAAAAACTAGAAGAGAGTGTTCGAATTGTGGAAAATGGCAGAAAACTTGGAAGATGTTCCTATCGATCACTCTAAGATGGTGAAAAGGCCACCCATAACCTGTGTCCCAACCGCTACCATGCCCACTGCGCCGAGCACTCCTGTACCTCCCTCAGAAGCAGGCCAGTCTCCTCTGCTAGGGTGTTACCCCACATGTGCTGCGTCAGGATACACAAATCCTACTCATGTCCCTTTGCTCACTACCGCTCCCCCACAACCCACACTGGCCCAGTATAAGAACCTCTTCAATCCTATAGAGTCTGCAGCTGCGAGAGCTACGGCACAAGAAGAAACAGATAGAAAGCCACAGAAGCACTGAGAAAGACAGAAGAAGAGCTAGCAAGGTTAAAGTTGGATAAGAGAGTTGGACAGCGAGCGCCTGTTGGGAATGACAAATGGAGAGAGGGAGACATATTGTTTAGAATTGACAGTTCTGTGATTAAGGATGTGCACATAGAGAAAGAGAGGTAATAGAGAAGGAGATGGTGGTCAGATAGTTTGGATTATGGGACGACAGGGTTTGATGATGACTGTGAACGGACATGAGCCAGGATCAAGGAGTGGGATACAATGGATGAGCTGGAGGATGAAGAAGACCTGTCTGCAATATCATTATCGCAGGTCGAGAGTTTGTGGGGACTGTGAGAAACCAAAGGGTGTCTAACTTGCTAGTCCCTGGGATCTGTCTGAAGTGGCCTTTGGATCAGACCCTGAGGGTGCATGTTTGCGGGAGAATCACCTGGGTGGGGGGTCTTTGGGTAGTGGGGGAGAGATAACTGATGGTGAGACGGGGTATTCTCCCCTTTTCTGTACCCACACCCCATCCTATTTTAGATGATTCTGCAAAGTCCCGACCCCCACCCCATTTCTACACAAACACTGGGCCGAGGAAGAGGGCGACTGAGGTTAAAAGGGTAACACTTACATATCTCATTGGACATGTCCCGCTAATCAGGTCAGGCAAATTCAGGCACCTGACTTTAATTACCTACCTATCTCAGGAGGATAGCTCAGTGGCAACATGCTCGCCTTGGAATCAAGATGACATTGAGCAACACAGGTTTGATCCCGGGTCCGCGCTTAGAAACCTCGGGTTATTAAGTGCTTTATAAATAACCTATCATATCATACCTACATCTGATACCCATTAGCTCTCCCCACATGGATAAAAGGCGGAACATATAGACACACTCTAAGCAAGGTGGAATATGAGAAAGAGCAGATCTTCTGGGGTGAAGGCAAACCCATTGGAGCAGGACGACCTATCAAGGGACTGGAGAAAGTGGTAGAGAAATCCTGAAATTCCCTGGTGGAGGTGTTAGCTCCGGGAAGCTGTGAAGGAGATACAGGGAAAGCCAAATTGAACACAAGAAGAATCCTAATTTGTGTTTCAAGGACACCAGCAAACCTCCCGATTGAATAACAGAGTCAGGCAGGTGTGGCAAAGCCTGTGGTATTAACCTTGACTTGTGAATCAAAGCTACAGAAACAAGAAGGAAATTAACACAACCGTGGAGTCAGTGAAAGATATGAAAGGCTTGTTTGCGTCAAATAAACAGTGTCTCACAATTGAAGGTTGGTCATTGCTGATGAAACATGAAAGAAAGTAAAGCAGTGATGAACTTTTAAGTTGCTGATAACTGTGAAGCAAGCGATACAGAGTAGCAGAGTGGTCCGGCGAAAGGGAGTAGCCCATTTGAAAGTCTGCACAAAATGTTTTTAAGCCGCAAAGTGCAGAAACTCTGAAATGCGCAATGGTCAAGATTAACCCCGGTGAAAAGGGAAGTGAAAAGGTGAATGCTTTAAGAGAAAGATTTCTTTGAACTTTTGTGCTTGTGGTATATAACTACCAAGACCAAGAGACACTGGAGTAAATAACATAAAGGGAGAGCTGGAGGGAAAGTCGAAGTGGACCTGCAGAGCCTATAGTCAAAGGTCTGAGCCCAACTGAGGGAGACCTGGAATGTGAAATAAGTCAGGGTAAAGCAACCCCTAACACATTTGAGTAAAGCTTGGTGAAGGGAACCCCTGCAAGTGCTGTGATTGTGAGGCCAAGTCCGGCTGAGGGAGATCTATGTTAAATCAGGTACTTTTTGGTTGTACGGTCCGAGCCCGACTGAGGAAGACCTATGTGATTTTTTGTTTAAGTGTGAAATAACTTTTGCAAAGCCAGAATAAGTGACTTTAATGTGAAAGGCCAGAGGGGCCTCAACCTATGTTTTGAACTGCCTTTTTTGTAATAGCCTGAGCCACAGTGTGTCATCCTGTTCACTGGGGCCACCTTACTCTGTGATGTCCAACGTGAGGAGGAGAGCTGATTCAGCCACCTTGATAATTCATGTTATATCACTGATTTTCCTTTGCATACACCTTCCCTTTATACACTTTCTGTATAAGAGATAGGGCAGGCATTAGGTTTTGTTAGTATAAGCCATTTTAATTTGACATAGACTGACTAGGACAGTGTTTTCCTTATTATTTGATATTAGAGACTTCTCTCTTCATAGCTATAGAGCAAATTAGGAGTTTGTCCAAACCCCAAGAATTGAATAAAGGTTTTGAAACGTGTACCTCTTGTGTCAGTGTCTTACTTGTGATTTCATGCCTCCCTTACAGGACATAGGTTAAGAAACAGGTATGGGTGTATGGCAGTGACGCAAAGAACGCAGGTAGGGACGAAGAAAGTGACCAAGACAATGGGTGTGCAGTTTCCATTACTGCATAAGGGGCCAGGGAGGGCCCAGTACATACCATGGGCCCACATGGATAAAAATGATCTAATAAAAGTGCTCCCGTGTCACAGCGCTGGAGCAATTAAGTCGATATATGTCTTTGTGAAGATGATGGCCGGTACCACCTTGGCAGTGAGAGATCTGAAAAGCGTATTTGTTGTAATACTTGGGGATGGTCAACCCACATGGGAGACAGCCGCCCAAGGCCAGGGAGAGCACCCTTGACCATCCTGGAACTCTGGCTGGGCTGCATTACAGAATTCCCCTCCAGATAGGCTTGGAGACCCTGCATTGGCTCCCTTGGACCGGCACTGGACTTGGGAAGATCAATCCACATGGGGGACAGGTGACTGGGACATCACTCCCAACTGTTGTGGAGCTCTAGCTGCACTGTGTTAGACATTTTCACTCTGGGTAGGGACGGGGACTCTGCAGGGGCTCCCTATGACTACCGTTGGACTTGTGGACAGTCAACACTTTTTCTTTTCCGCCCAGGTAGGTGAACCCACACATGTGAGGTATTGTTATCATCAGGACACCGGTGGGAATGTGTGAAGGTAGGACATGTGTTGTTGCCGGCGTGTTTCGGTGGTTTACTGGGGCAAATGTCTTAAAAAACGGTGATTCTTTCCCTAAATGTTGGACTTTGCCAGGCATTGTGGCTAATAAATTCTAGGACGATTTGCGCAAGTCAGACTTATTTGGATTCCCATCGGTGTCTTCTTTTAAAAAATGCATGGGTTTCCCTGTTTTCCTTTGTGGCTGTGACACCCCAGGCCCAAATCTGTAGAGTAAACTGTTTAAACTATGTGTTACTCTAAAAAATAATTGGGTCCATTGATTGCTTCTGTCCCTTTTCATTTTGAGGACTTAGCCTTGTAAGGACCATCATCTCTGCCCTTGCAAGCTAGTGATGGGGCGACATAGACACATGCCACAATCGCCTGTACAGAGTGCTTCCAATGCTCACAGGGCTGCGTCAATTCTACTCACTGAGTTTAAATTGTATTTGACTGAATTAACAAAGTGAATAAAATGATTGTCTCTACAGATAGTACCACGATGAGCAAAAGAAGAGACCAGCGCTGCACCGGATTTTGTGAGCTCACTGCCTCGCCAATTGCAACCAGAGGATGCAGGTTAAGTCCATAATTTTGTCCGCAGGTGGAGTAAACTGCGATATAACTGACCTTACACAGTAGTGTATGGCACTCCATTTGCGGTCAAAGTAAAAGAAATACGGTATTGGGTGCACCTCTCCGATGTCAGGAGTGACCCATGCATCACCTAATCCTATGAATATATTGCTTGTATGTATCTTGTAAATCACTATACTGAAAAAAGACGTGCGGTGTTCGGAAGATTTTTATTATTTGATTTGATTTGATTTATTGATTTATAGAGCGCTTTACACCAAGGCGCTGTACAGTGGAACAACATAATACATAACAATATCAACAAAATAACAGTGGAAGCAAAATTACATCATGAATCATTCGACAAAACAGTGAAAAGAGCAATTAACTGAAGGGGAGAGGGCAATAGGGGAGTGGCATTAGGGGGGAGGGGAGTGAAGAGTTGGAGGAGGGAAATGGAAGGGAGAGAGAGGAGGGGTAGGAGAAAATCAAAGGGAAGAATGAGGGGGGGTGGAAGCAGAGAGGGGAGAGGGGGAGGTTTCGAGGAGGAGAATGGAGGAGGAGGGATTTAAGGGGAGTGCGAAATGAGGAGAAGGTTGTGCTAGAGCGGATTGTGAGAGTGAGTGAGTTCCAGTGCAGAGGTGGAAGGAGCGGAAACGGGAGGTTGCACAGGGGGATGGAGGTACAGTGAGAAGGAAATGGTCAGTGGAATGAAGGGAACGGGATGGGGAGTAGAAGGAGAGCAGGGAGGAGAGATAAGGAGGAGCAAGACCATGGAGGGATTTGAAGACAAGGCAGAGAAAGTACAATTTTAGCTATGAGTGAAATGGTAGCCAGCCAAGATAAGAGAGCGAAGTAGAGATGGAGTCACAGGGGGTAAGGAGACAAAGGGTACGAACAGCAGAGTGGTATATGGATTTAAGGGGGGCAAGATGAGATGCGGGTAGTCCAAAGATGATATTTTCTTTTGATTACAGAATATTTTTCACATCTACATCATCAAAACACAGATATGTGTGTACTTGTATTTTCTAATATTGATATGCTGTTATTGTGTTATTTTCATTGCAACAAATGTCTTTTCCCACTGATATTACATGGTTTACTCTATAAGTGTCAATGCACTAGTCTTTGCAGTGGGGTTCTCTTCGGAATATGTGTGTATTCGTCTAGTGAGTTTATATGATCAGGACATATAAAGAGGTGGTGTAGTAATCAGGGTTGTATAAATAGGGATTATTAATAATTCTACAACACCCAATGATGATTGTCTGACTACTATAGTGAATCTTAGGAGAATATGTATACAGGACACAGTGTCATGACAATGGAAGTTGCGTGTAAAAAGGGGGAATAGATGAGGAAAATCGATATGCACAATATAAAGGGGTTGTTTTTGACACAGTGTTTGATGTGCACCATCCAGAATTTAGTAACCTGTGGGACAATCACATGCCTCAGTGGGGAATAATGGGCTGAGCTGTTATGCCTGCTTCCTCATTACACAAGCGTCAGGGGCGGCCAAGATGTTAGTACTGCAGGAAATGCCATGCTTGGAAGCCCAAAGTATTTGTTAATCTGGCTCTGTGTCGGGTTTGCAATTTGTTCCAAGGGAACAAGGTACAAGTTGTATTAATGCACAGGGATGAAATTAATGTGCCCAAAGAAGATAATATGGATCAATGAAAACCACAACCCCTGCTGAAATTGAGATGATCCAGCTGGCAAATGATAGTCAACATGGCCAGAATGCTATAATGAGTGAATTGTGGGTGATCAGGTTGATGACCATCCAAAATCGGTCGTTCTGGACCATCTGACAGCAATGGAAGTGAGAGTGTGCAGAAGGATCAGGCTGTCATGTTGCACGTGCGCCCCTGCCCCCAAATGATGCAGAAAATTGGTCCCTATCACACATTATAGGGGCCATACAAAAGTGGATGACAGACATGGAAAGTGAATCAGGGGTGTAGGCTCAAGATTGGTTTGACACAATGTTCTCATGGGCACCAAAATAACTTGGAGCAGTGGTGAAGATATTGGTCCCACTCCTGGTGATTTAACTGGCCTGTTAATCAATGTTGTGGTGTCGGGGGAGGGTGGATCACTGGCATGGCACACACCAGGGAGCAAACTCCAGGTGCCTGCTGGAGTTTCCTGCTGGCAGTGGACCCTGAGGTCATCATGGACACTGGGCACTGGATGGCACAGGCCTGATTTACAGGTGTGATGACATCACCACTACCCAGCAAACTTGGACCAAGCTAGTCTTTCTTGGGGTGCCTCTCGTGGTACAGGCCGCATACCTGCCTCCTCCCTTATCCCTTGGCTGCTGATATTTGCTCCTGGTGTGAGGGTGGGGGACCGGGACTGGCCTCACAGTGGTGGCACTCTGCTGGCCCTACCACCTCTGCTCTCTCTACTTGCAGCAGCCTGCAATGATGCCACCGGAGCCACAGGCCCTACTCTGGCCCATCATTGTGTTCCCCTCTGCCTTATTGTCCCACTTTTGAACACTGACATTTGCTGCATTTGGATCTGGTGGCTCCCATTGTGGTGTGTGTTGGTCTCCATGCCCTGCAGACTGTAGCAATTATCAGCCCCCCAGTGCACTGCTGGTGCTGGGTACTCTAGGGCGGCCTCAGACCTGCACTGGTATCACTGGGGTGGGTGGGCGGACGATTTATACCCTGAGTCAGTCATACACAATGGTCAAACAGAAAAAACAGAAAGACGGGTACCCAGAATAAAATGGACCAATACACATAATTCACCCTTTGGGCCGCCAGGTCTGCCCCCTTGGATGTCGGATTGGTAGAGGATGGTGCTCACCCCACTACCCTCTCCCTGGCGGATGTTATGAGTGTCATTGCAGACTCTAGGACCTCCATGGCGGGGAAGATCGATGGACCCAGCTCTGACGTCTCTCTCCTTTGCCACGATTTACACAAACTTGCGCTCAATATGTGTGAAGTGGAACAGGGAAGCTCAGATTGTGAAGACGCTCTCCATGCAGTGGAACATCGTTTATCACCCAAGAAATGAAGGCCCTTAAAGACAGAGTAGGAAATGGTAAGGGAGACTTGCACAGTAAAAAAACCTTCATATTGTAGGCCTGCCTGAAAAATCTGAAATATCCAGCATGGAGCTCTTTTCTGGAAACCTGGCTGACAAACTTTGTGAAACCTTAGACCCTCTAGAACTTCTTCTCTATTGAAAGGGTGCACCAAGTCCTGGCAGGCCCCCCAATTCCCGGAGTACCGCCAGGTTCCTTAACTACCAGGGACGAGGCGCCCTGATGCAGCTAGCCAAGTGAAGGGGGCCATAACCTACAATGGCGTCAAGATCTCATTTTTCCCCCCGACTACAACAGAGAAGTCCAGAAGGCCTGCCAGCTCTTTGATGCAATTAAGAAACCTCTCCATACACACAGGGTCAAGTTCACCCTCTTCTTTCCAGTGCTTCTCAAAATATGCAACAATGGGAAGATCCAGACATTTGCAGATACTCAAAAGGTGTGGACACAGGAGGAGACTCACATGTGAAGGTATTGCGGGGGGCAGAGGAGAGGGAGCACCCCGATGAAAATACCTGACCGACCATGACCCTGCATCATGATCTCCATCACCTGTGGCTCCAGTGCAGGTCACTGATGCACAGTAATAGCAGGGGTCACAGATGTCATGGTCAAAGAAAGGCTTCTATCTCAGGACCCTTTGATGTTGAGATATCAACATTATGCCGGAAGGCTATTTGCAGGAAAAGCTGACGCCTCCTGAGGTTCCAAGTCAAAACACAGAACAGAAAACCTTCTACCAGAGTAGACTAAATTGAAGTTGGTTAGGCCAAAGGATGGCCCAGGAACGCTTCCTAAAACGTCAAACAGCAGGGCATGAAGAAGAAGTTGAGACTGGTTGTTCCCACCCATTCAAGTGGTTGAAGAACTAACAAGGGGCTTCTAACATCAGTAGCCAGACAGAGATCCACCGTGATAGCAGCAAGGGACTCCACGGGTCTTCCTTTGTCTGCACAGCTACACAGGATGCTTGGCTCCTCTTCTGATCTCTGGAGAATGGCTGCAGGATTCCTCTTCTTATCCTAAAGTCCAGATAAGCACAGAAACTCAGCCAAACCAATGGAATATCTGCTACACACACACTCCAGCAGTGGGCCAATGAGGGAACCTGTTTGTGGATTGGAACCAGCCAGTCCCAACCCTGGCTTCAATGCACACAGGGCCTGCACAAGCCTGTGAAAGCAAAAGTCTTTCCCAAGTAAGTGCAGGACCATGAATGGAATTTCCTGAGCTGACAAGGCAGGAGGAAGGCCAAAGAACAACCTGGCACAAGAACAAGCGAAAACACCTTGTGGAACGGCCATGTTAGAACTCTAGCCAAAGTTAGTAGCCAAATGCCGCAAACATGAGAGAGCTAACTAAAAATACAGTAAAATGGTAAAAATCTAACTGCTGCCACCAGCTTGTCTTTAGGCACACTTAAAAGTAACCAAAAATCATTGGAGTGTAGGTCTAGGGTGATACAGAATTATACCCATTGCACTGCATTGAATTACCCAAACATATATATAACAGTCAGTTTCCCTATAAAAAAGGAGCAAAAGGCCAGTGAGTGAAGCTGAAGGCTTCACAGTAGAGTCAGGACAAGGTGTAAACACAAAAGCAACATTGTTGGGATCTATGGAATATGCAGGAAAATATCCTTAAAGCGAAAGCTTCCCGAACACGTGATCCCCCACTCTCCATCCATGCTTGCAACCCCTTCCAGCTCCCGACCAGTAATCTCCCACTTTCCCATGCCTGTCAATGCTTGCCCCTGTTGAAATATGTTTCCTTTTGATAAACAGATGAACACATGGGGAAATGATGAGGTAAGAAGGTTTTCTGTTGAAGGAGGGTTTGAGGATGTTCCCATATGAGCGTAGGCAATTAAACCAAACAAATCTATGACGTCATGACACACAATGTCCCTAGTTTCTTTCCTTTGAGACTTTTTAGGACATCCCTCTTCACTGTTGACTAAATCCAATACTTGTTTTGCTGCGTACTGAACCGCGCATGTTCAGAGAATTAGGGCTATACGCTACATCTCCTTTGGGCTGACTAGACAGGGTCAGAGGCATGGGGCTAACAGAACTGACTAGACTTAACTGGAAAGAACACTGGACAGTTGTGGCAAATTGGAACTGATAACAGGGGTGTCGGAGCGATGGGGCAGGACCAGAAGTGTTCCATTTGGAGCACATCCATAGCTGTTATGTCTGATCATGAACCATGAAGATGTACTTGTGACTCTGATGACAGTCTCTTTTATTCGGTAGGAAGTGGGATACATTGTTGGATTGAAATGTTGGAGGTTTTCTCTAACATCAGTTAGTCACGTGACCGGGGGTCTATAAGGTAATGCGTCTGGAAGACGGGTCAGGTTAGTTAGATGGGTTTGGTTATGAGCATGTTTGGTTAAATCCTTGTGGAACAGACTATTTAATTGCCAGCAAGCAACCATTAGAATTGCTATTGTAATTTTTTTAATATCTCTTAACTTAAACGAAACAAACAAGGAATGCTCACTTTTTAATAATGGAATTTACTATATTAAGGATGAAATATGACAGTTATATATTTTTTCTCGCTTTGTTATCTATTGACAGGCTGATTACATTTACAACCACAACATTAAAATTAAAAAATAAAAATGCAAATAATTCAATGTGGGTGCCTTGATTAATCAGAGTGGCCCATAGTAGGGTTCAACTGACATTATCAAATACTGCTCTGAAGTAAAAGAATATTAAATAAATAGCAAAACGTGTTTGCATGACATATTTTTATACAACTAATGCAATGGTCCCTATGCCTTTTCCAAAGCCACCCTGTGCATAGCTCCAAACAATATTTACTATTGCTCACTGGTTTAGTTTGTTTTCAAGGATGTTCGCAATTATCTTTCCAAGGCCATCCATAAGGGATATGTGGTCGTAGTTGGCTGGATCATTCTGGTCACCTTTTTAAAATAATTGGCACAATTCCAACCTATATGAATGAAATTGGGTGGTTTATGTTACATGCAATCGAATTAAACATGGCAGTCAGTATCAGGGGGGCCCATATTATGGGTTCCTGTTTGAATAGGTCAATCAGCAATGTATCATGTCTCTGGGCTTTCCCTGAATGTTGTGAGATTAAGCAATCTCAAACTCATTAGTTGAGAACAACAGATGGCTAGCTTTGTTGTATTCCCGACCTAGACACAAGTTAGTTAGATAATTAGAATGATTAGTTAGTAATATAAATGGAAATGTATGTATGGGGATAATGAATCAGGATAATCTGAGTTGAAAAATAAAACATTGCTGGAAATGAATGAATGAAGTTGGGATGAACACATGGTGAGTGCCCTATAAACCTTTTCAGAACCACTGGGTGAAGTCTCAGAAAAGGATGCCTCCCTTCCCATTAACACATAAGTGTGGTGTCAAAGTGGTGAGTGATACCGGGATGAATCGTACTAAAATGGGAGACAGAAAATGTGCTACGTGAGGGTTTCTTGAGATCTGGCACCTGTTGACTCAAGATAATAGGCATGTTCACTTTCGAGTAGAATGGATAAACTAGGTGCACTAAGACAAGAATTAGATGTGGAGTAGGGATATGTAAGTTCTAGGCAGTAGGAGCTTTTGCAATGTGGTTAGAAGAGGCAATAACAAGACACTCATACTGAAGATAAGAGGATTGCAAGATTCTATTGAGTGATTAAGGGGACAAATTACATTTACATGGGGAAAAGGGTTTGGTGGGATTTCCACTCTACTATGCAACAGATAATAGATGGAAAAATAAACAAGAAACAAGATGAGGAATGTGCAGTGGACATTATCGTTTTTTGTCAGTAGGGTCCATAGAGAAAAATCGGGAGGGCAGACAGCAGGTCGGAGAGCCTCAACACCAGGACACGCACAAACACCCGCTATAGGGCTGCAATAGATTACGGCACATATTGCATACATTCAGCCAGGACCTAGCACCTCAGGTGCCGCTGGTGTTCAGTTTATAATAATAATAATAATTTTATAGTGATATAATCCACAATTTGGACTTTACACAAACATGAAAACACATTATAGCTCAATAGTACAATAATAAAACCTTAATAACAATAATAAAACCTAGCAGCAGTAACAATTCCAAATGCAAACTACAAGATTCGTGAGTAACTTCTACTCAATTCCGAGTTCCTCAGTCAAAATAGCTCATAATTCTTTTAAACATGTTTAAATATATGCGAAATATGTACACAAGAAGATACGGTACAGTCCTGAGACAACAGACCACACCAACAGATGGATCCTATGGTGTGGAACCTGGAGACTGTAGGTCAGGAAGGAAGGTCTTAACTTGAGTCCATACCCTACATAGGGCAAGCTGTAGTGCAATGGTGTCGGAGTTGAGACAGTAGTCCCAGAAAGAATCCCCAGTGATAGCCTCATACCTGTTTACTAGTTTTCCAAGCATACACATGTACACCGGCCCCAACTTAGTGCACTGAGTGAGGACATGTCTGGCTGACTCTGTAGATCCAGATCTACCACAAATGCGACAAGTCCTATGTTCCAGTGGCACCCGCAAACGGCGGCCAGTGACTGCAAATACCGGGAGATGATTTATGCGCAACCTTAACATGAATTCCCTTATCTCAGGGGCCGGGCATAATAGCAAATAGGGTTAGATCTTCTGGAATCTATGCACAATATGGGCCATAGCACTATATCCTTTTAATTTAGACGGGTGGGTGTAATTCGCACACCAATCCCATCTATTCAATTTGTGTTCAAAGGATTTTTTCAGATGGATAAATGGCATGTCTTTCTTTTTATTGAAGGGCCAATCAATCTTTGAGTAGAGGGTTTCATTCAATTGTTTGAAGTTAATCCCTTGGGGAACCTTCTATGAGTTAAAATTACATCCAGCTAATGCAAGGAATTTGCAGGTAGGGGCGGTGCATGTATTTAGATAGAAAGTTCCACGCGCATGCAAGGCCATACCCCTCATAGTGATAAGGCCAGTTCCAAATAGAGGTTCTGCATAGGGCACGGGGGACCCATGCCAGTACTGCACGCCAATATTGGCCCTCGAGTATGTTTAGCCAGTTCAGTTCATGCATCGCCAGTGCTTCTAGGCCATAAAGAATGGCTGGAACGAAGCATTGCTGGTACAGCTTTACAGTGCCAGCCATAGTATAGCTGGCAGTGCCTCTGGCAAAATTACAGGCTAGGAGAGTAAGTAGTTTAGCCCACCACTTTTATAAGTATCAGGTGATAATTAGGCAGCGCATCAAAATCCAAGCCTATGTACGGTTAAGATTGTGTATAATCTATTGTGCCCAAAGTCGTGTTTATCCCAGAGCGGCTTGCCCCATTTCTAGTGATTGCATCTCTCTTAGTCTACTCCAAGTTAATAGTTAAGCTTACTCTGAGAGCTCGTTTAGCATGTTCTTTATGCCTGATATAGTGCGATCAAACAATATCAGATCATCAGCATATAGCAAGCCCACAATTGGGGAGTCCCTTAACCTTAGGGGGCAATTGGACTTTAATGCCATACGAGGGAGGAGGTAATTGATAAAGAGATTATATAGCATGGGGGCTGCCACACACCCCTGCTCAGTTCCCAAGTTGATACAAATGGGATCGGAAACTTCCCCCTCGTTGCTTAGTCTGACTCTAGTAGAATTTTCACTATGCAGGACAATCAGAATATGCAGAATCCAGCTGTTTCAGTTCAGAGCTCTGAGCTAGGTCCAAAGTGTCTCATGCACCACTTGATCAAAAGCGATGCGGAAATCAACGAAAGTTATATATAAAGTAGATTTCTGTTTATTAAGAGTGGTGTTAATTAACTGGTCGAGCACTCTGATGTTGTGAGTTGTGCTCGAACCAGGTCTGAATCCATTCTGCGCAAAACTCAAAACTTGATTAGCCATGACCCATAGCTCCAGTACCCTCAAAACAAGTGTCATGAAGATCTTTGATTGTAATGTCCAACATGGACAGCAGGCGGTAGTTGGATACATTATTCCGGTCTCCCCTTTTATGCACCAGCATAAGCACCGACTGCCTCCATGTCAGGGGGACTGAGCAAGATCTACAGACTCGAGAGAAAAGAGTCAGTAGCACCTGATCCCAGTTGTTCAGATCCTTTTTTAGTACTGAATTTGCCAAGCCATTCGGGCCAGGAGCATTAGATGTCTTGAGTTTCAGGATGGCCAGCTTCACAATTTTATGACTCATGGATAAGGGCCAAACCTCTGACCGCATAATTATGTTGGCTGTACACGGGGCGGCTTTATAGTATTTGTTTATATATTCAACCCATTGATCCCCAGAAATGGGATTGAAAATTGTCAGTCTGTTCTCCCCCTGCTTGTGATAGCAAATGCCAGATTTTTCGGCTATCATGGCTGCACATGACCTTGACAAACTACTGCCAGTTCCCTCTTTGCCGTGACTGGCAGTAATGGCAAAGCCAGGCACAGAATTTCCATTTTATGGCATTTATGTTGGCAGAATATTTGTGAGCACCAACAAAAGGTGGCTTAGATATTCTAAAGGCTCTGATAGACCAACGCATTGAGTGTTTCTGATCATGGATATTAATGTTGAAGGAATTATTTCCCCCCGACTTCCATCTTATACCAGGTGCGGGCCTGCCTTTCAAGAGGGCTTGGGTTAGATAAAGTATCCAACCTTCAATTGCCTCTGGAGATGTTCCCCTAATGCTTGATCTATCCTAAAAGCTGGGGGGAAGGTGAGGGAGTTCATCCTATCACTATTTGTCTGTGTCCAACGAATCCTATTCCCTGAGTTATTGGGTATAACCTCTCCACATACACCCAGTGCCTCACCACCCCCACCTCCACCCATAGTCAGGCCGAGAGAGGCATTGTCGCAATAAGTATTCAGGAAAATTTGTAAATGGAATACGTACCCAACAAAGAATCAGTAACTGCCATATAATCCAAGCTAGCTCTTTACCCACCACAACCCAAGTCATCGGCCCGTGTTGACCTCCTGTGGTATGCCCATTTAATAGTGTGCAGTTAGTTTCCTTCAGAAAGTCCAGCCACAGTCTCCCCTAGTTATTGGACTTTTCCAATGGCTTTTTACAATGATCAGAGGCGTTACCATATCATCTGCATCCCTCCAAATGCACACATCTTTTATTCAAATCTCCACACAGAAGAACCGGGGGGCCATCTGTTCAGTTTATGCCAAGTGCACCTCGCTCTTATACCCCAAGGAGAGGTACTCTGCATGGGATGGATTCTACTTGCTTAGAAGTTCTTTTAGGGCAAATGCTGGGAGCTCTGGGTGCAACAAGAAATTCCCATTTTCTCACTATCAGTTTTTATTGAACTCCTGGGGATTTGTTTAACTTAGTGTAGAGGTGAAGCCAAGTACCCCCACTCAAAGCTCTGCCCCCATGATGCCTGTATGCTGGAAGCCAGAATGTGAGGCACATGCAGTACCAGTGAGGATACTAAACCGTAAATACTCCTGGAAGTAAGATACCCATTGAGAAAGCAATATATGCACTCCCAACAATATGATGGCAATTTGAATGAAATCCCAGAAGAAGTTTGAAAAGCAAGCGAAAGAGAAGATTGATGACATCATGCGAAGCAGAGCTGATGTATCCAGAAAAGAGAAAAGAGGCTGAAGAATGTAAACATTCTATGAAGATCTAAGGAGGAGGTGTTAAAGATGAGCAACATTTCAGGCTCAAGATGCTCATGCTACAGAAACGATGAAGAAAATGTCAAGTCATTTTACAATTGTGCAAATGCAGTAACAAAAGTAGACAAAGTATCCTTCAAGACTGGCTATGTAGTGAATAGATTACAGAAATGCTCCAATATACATGCATAGGATGAATAGACTATGGATGTTCCACAAAGCACTTTAGCAGAGTTTGGCCCCAGTAAATAGACAGGCTATTTCAGTGTGGCGCAGTTGTAAAATGACTTAATACCGGAGGTAGATTCAAGAAGAGCTTGGCCGGCCCAGTACCAGGAAGTCCGGGCCATTGTGAGCTTGTATGTTCATTCAGTAGCTACAAGAGGTGTGAAAAGAACAAACTTATGTTTCAGGTGAGTAACAAGAACATTGAAGACATCAGAGGTTCATCATTTAATATTCAAATACCGAAAAGCTCTGAAACATGGTCTCAAGGTCACGTGGATGGTTGAAAATAGATACTGAGTTGAGCTGAATCGAAACCAAGAGACAGAGTATGCCTCTACTCTCTTTTATTCTCAGGCACAGAGAAAATTTCCAGGGCCAATGATCAAAGGGGTAATTGACTGGCAGACCGCAAGAGTGAAAATAGATGACAGGCTAATGAGGTGGGAAGCTATGGTTATGACAAGCCCACCAGCATCTTGGTGCCAGCCTGCGTGCTGCTAGCGTATGTGGAATAGTACAGAGGGGTGCAAGAGTGCCAACCAATTGTAGAGGGTCACGTAATAGAGAGCCCTGTGGTTTGTATAACCAATGGGACGTCAGGTATTTGATGATGTTCATAGTGACTTGCCCTAGAGAATGGATTAGTTGCCCCACCTGATGTAAGAGACCCAATCACCTTCCCAACAAGTATGGAACATATGTTTGTTTGTTTGTTTATTTATTTATCTGTGTATAGTGCGCACCAGACCCTAGGGTCACAGGGCGCAAGACATAAGAATATGTTCAGCTTAGTTACACAGTTACAAGACATAAATTGTAGGATCATATAAGACATCGCAATTTACATGCATGACTAATTACAAAGTAATAGGAGTCAGTATAAAGCAAGGTAAACAGTGAGAAAGAGCATGAGAATCAGGTAGAGAGTACAGCAAAAATATTTGAGCTGGCATCTGCATAGTGATGGCCACTTTGTCGGAATAAAAAAGTATATTGTGCCTCCTATTGTAACAAATGTATTGATATTGGCCTACGCCAAGCAGCTCGAAAGTCATTTGCGAGATCTGTGTTACAAGGTCCTGACCTTTAACCTATGTAGGCCGCCATTTTAGGTCAAACCGCCATTTTAGGATTTATGTGGAAAAGTCACCCTGGGAGCTAAAATGGTGGACGATGTCATTGCAAAATACAACAGGGCCGTCTTGACCTCTGTACATCACTAATGTGTTATCTGCCTGCAGGCTACTTGTTGAGGTCATGAACTGAGACCTCGTCCTACGTTGACCTAAGTGTAAAAGGATTATTTGCGAAATGAAACCAATCCACTAGTATGTATTATGATAATGTATTTACACATTGGACAAAGAACATCTGTTTTACTATATTCTATAAATGTTTAGGAAGACCTGCGATACGAAACTTAGAATACACAGTTAATGCATACGCTTATTGTTACATGTAATAAAGAACGAACCAGTTAGAAGCGGTTATTTTAGACACAGCAACAAACCCTAGAATAGGTAACACATAAAGTAGAATATTAACCCAAAGAAGGGGTTGGCCCTACCGCTCACAAAAGGTATAAATAGCGAATGCATTCTAATGTACAGTCTCTCACTGAACACACTGAACCACGCTGGAGTTCATTCTGTTGTACTGAGGGCCGATAGCTATCTGACTTTGCACTGTTTTTGCAATTGTATTTGATAGAGAATAAAGTACTTTGTATGTTCCTTTGAAACCTGCGTTTGGTGTATTTCCTTTTGGGGTACTCAGCCTCGATATTCTGTTTCTCTTTTCACAACTACAGCATGGTGATTTACTTGTCATTTTCTTTCAGCCAGTCTGTCATGTTCTGTCTAAATTTGGTGAAGTTTTGGTATTCTATTAGGAGAGAAGGCATGGAGTTCCACAGTTGTGCTGCCTTAACTGAGAATCTAGATCCTCCAGTGGTGGAGAGTTTAAAGTGTGGTACAAGGGCACAGTTGGAATTGGCTGATCTGGTTGGTCTGTGGGATGTTTATCTGATAATCCTATCCATTAAGTAAGGCAGTGCTTTATTATTTAGACATTTATTGGTGAGGGGGACAATTTTGAGTCTAATTTTGTCAAAAGTAGATAACCATTTGTATTTTCTCCTGGTCGAGGAGATATGTTCCCTTCTTTTTGTATTTAGAGCTGCTTTCAGAGTGTTGTTCTGGAATGCCTGTATTTTTTGGATGATGTGTTTGCTCGAACCAATGTACAGGGCATTACAATAATCCAATTTGGAAAGTATGAGAGCTCTAGAGAGAATTAGACAGCTGTTCATGGATATGAATTGTTTGCCTGCTCGAATTAGTTTGCACGTATATGCAGAAGAAGATGCCAGGGAATTAACTTGGTTTGTGAAGGTTAGGGTGGCATCTAGATAGAAGCCTAAGGTCTTCACCTCCTTGGCTACTTTGATGTCATTACTTTCAATGGTAAGATATTCTGGACATAATTTGGACAAATTGGCCGTGGTGCCTAGGATGATAAGCTCTGTTTTATTATCATTCAGACAGAGTCCATGGGGGGCCATCCATGCCTGAACAATGCCATAAATTCTATTCACCAGAGCCAGGTCCTTGGCGTAATCTCTGGTAAGAGGTAGGAGGATTTGGGTATCGTCTGCATAATTCGTGTAGGCAATACCCAAATGGTCCATTTTGTCGAAGAGGGGCTTGGTGAATACATTACAGAGAGTTGGCGAAACACAGGATCCCTGGGGTACACCACAGGTAACGGGGATGGGATCTGCTGATGCCGAGGGTGAGAAGACTCTCATAGTCCTGTTGCTCAGGAATGACTCTATCCATAATGTGGCTTCCCTGGAAAAATGGGCTGCAGAGTCCAGGTGGCTGCATAGGACTTTATGGTCTACCAAGTCAAATGCAGCTGAGAGGCCTAGGAGGAGGAATATGGCCAATTGACCCTTATCTCTGAAATCATCTATTTGGGCCTTAAGATCAAATAGAGCTGTTTCCGTGCCATGTTGAGGGCGGAAACCAGATTGGCGAGATTCTAGTAACAGGTTAGATTCCAGGAAATTCTGGATTTGAATATTAGCCACTTTATCTAAGATTTTTAAGAGAAATGACTAAGTCGTTATAGGTCTGTAATTTGTGGGTATGGTTGGGTCAAGGGTTTGCTTTTTAAGGAGGGGAAGTACCCAAGATTCTTTCAGATTGATAGGGACAGTACCTGATGTGAATGAGCATTAATACGTTTAGTGATGAAGTTGTGCTGGGCATTGGTCGCTCTTACAGTTGGATGGTTTGAGTCCAAGTATGATTTTCTCCACCTAAATAACAGAAACTTTGGAGAAGCTGAAACGTATTTCTTGTTTGCAATGTGGCAGCAGCACTTTGTTTGATTTGGACAGAGGTGCTAGTGAAGCTTTCTTTTGGGCGATTTTAGTTTGTGGACTGGAGACTTTGTTAGTTAGTGCATGCTGAATGTCCGTACACAAGATTATGTCTTTTGTAAATATTTCTTGCGGTAGGATAGGTGTTTCTAGTTCTTGTGAACAGTTCCTCGGTGCTGGATTTAGACTGTAGTTTTCTATTGTTATACGTCTCCTGTTTAGCTAGGAGGATGTCTTTCTTATATTGGGTTGAGATATTGATGAGGTTTGTTTTGTTTTCGATTGAGGTTGAGAGTCTCCAAGCAGTTTCACATTTTCTTTTGACTAGTCTTAGACTTTTTAAATGTGGAGTAAACCATATGTTGAGATGTTTTTTTTTTAGGTTTACTCTTCCTTAATTTTAGAGGGGCAATATCATCAAGGGCAGTGGTCATAGCTTTGTTGTATTCTTCAACTAGAGAGTTAGGCTCCATGTTATCAGGTAAGGCGCTAAGGTTAGGTAGGATGTAAGGAAGTAGTTTGTCTACTGTAATATATTTGTTTTCCTTGTTAGAGTAGATGGGGCAAGCGCGGTAGTCTGAGCAATAGCCGATTTAGTTGAATGACAGAAGATAGTGGTCAGTCCAGATTTGAGGAGCTATGGTAGTTATGGAGACATTGCAGTTGTAATCTGCGATCCAATCAAGAGTTTGTCCTTTGTCATGTGTGGGTAGGTTAACTTTCTGAGTAAAGCCTAGTTTTCAGAATGTTAGCAATGGCAGTGGATTAGGCATCCTTAGTGTCATTATAACCCAAATTAAAGTCTCCTAACACTATGGTTTGAGATGTATTTTTTAAGTTATTTGACAAAGACATGGAGATATCTTCAGGGAAGGTTCCAATCGGGCCTGGTGGTCTGTAAATAAGATGAATATTCAATGTTTGGGAGTTGGCAGTAGGTATTTTGACTGTTAGACATTCACAAGATTTCAAAGTAGGTGAAGTGGCTAATCTCATGGAGAGGTTAGTTTTGGCAATAACTGCTATTCCTCCTCCTCGAGAGACATGTCTGTCTGCTCTCAGGATAGTGTAATTATCAGGGACTGCCAGAGAAAGGGCAGGACCTGCGGCATCATGCAACCAGGATCATGATTCTGTGATGGCCAGGAAGTCAAGGTTATCTGCTAGGATGATGTCAGATATCTCAGTTGCATGTGCAACTAACTATCTAGCATTTATTAGGACTCCTTTAAGATTAGGTAAAGGGGTTTCTGATGCAGATGGTGAATTGGATCTAGGCTTGTCTATACTAATATGCCTGGCAAAGTTAGCTTTAGGTCTTTTAGAGTTAGTCAGGCCTGTATTAGACTCTATAGATACTTTATATGGTAGGGCCATTTTAGGTGGTTTAGTCTATCTACTTTTTTTGCTGGTATTTCATACAATTTGGATAAGCGTGCACGCAGTCTGGTATTTCTATCAACAGTACTGCATGGTGCCTGTAGGATGGAGGGTTCTTGCTGTGGGCTAAACTTAAGAGTTGTTGTAGCTATCATGGTCGAAGGCGTAGGAATACTATTTAAAGTCGCAGTAGTCAGGATGTTAGCCGGTATTACTATGATGATAGGACAGGCAATGTCTAGCGTTAGCCAAACTCACTTAATTATAGCACCTAGTAGGAGTCTATTAGGACCTAGAGGGTACATAATGGATATAGGTTGCAGGCAGTCCAGGTTCGACACAGTGGGCCAATAGTAGGCTAGTTCAGGAGCAGGCAGAGTGGACTGCAATAGCACAGATACAGGTAGGCAAAATAGGCTATGTTATTTTCCGTCACAAATTAGGCACAGTGGGCTGAGCTAGCATAATTCAAAAGTAGACACAGTAGGCTTCTAAGATGCTCCAAAAACAATTAGGCACAGTAGGCTGAGCATATATACCTACATGTTCCCATTAAACCAATCAATTTACCAAGTAGGTCTTTGTAGTTTGCCACATAGATTGACGTCAATGATGGCGAGTTTTTACTATAAATATTGCATTTTTTATTAAATTCGTTGAGTGAGAAGATTGAGCGGATGTTTGTTGATGTTCATTGTAACTCCCTGTTTTAGATAATTGATATTAAAACAGATGTACTTTGTAAAATTCCTGAGTCAGACTGTGTATTGATGTTTGAGCATATTCAGCATCTCTATCCATCTCAAAGTATTCCTACCTCGTCTTAAAGGTCCTAGTGTTAGGTACATGGGTTCATTAGTCAAAGTAGTTTCCAAACATTATCAGGAGAATCACCATATCATTGAACATATTCTCATTGTTTTTCAGAGTTATAACCCTGCAGAAATCATCCCAACATGGTAATTGGCCAGTGACAGATCCTCGAACAACCCAGAAACAGGTTGATCAAGGCTATCCCTGAGGTCTGCCCCAGCTAAATGGAATATGGGAAAATTGGATTATTTAAGCAGAATTGCCCTCAGACTGTATAGATTGATTAAATATGCTGTTCTCAAAGCACTCAAATATTACTAAGCCTTGTGTTAAATCTCAGGAAGTTAATGCTGTCCTTTAAGCCATTGTCAGGGCTGGTTACAGTTGTGGACCACTGTGTGGCTTGTCAGGAATAAAAGAATGAGAATATTGGAAATAAATTGTAGACTTTACAATTAGAAAAGCTACAGATGCATGCGCTGGCAACCCCCATTGCAACAGGTGGTTATCAAGGAGTATTTTGGGGCAAAGGTTGAGGTGGTGGTGGAGCCGCCCCACAGAACAGATATCAGGGCTTTAGGTATTTCAGGGACATAAGGTAAATAAAGCCCCTCTGGTGTTTCAAGGGCTACAGGGACATTGCATTGATCCATCGGTGTACATTTCCTTAAAACAACCAGGTCACTGGAAGAATGAATGCCTCTCTTGGCCCCTGTGAGGGGTGTTTCCTGATCCCCAGGAACAGAGTCCCAACCCAAACCCTATGATGGGCTTTCCAGGCTCTTTCAAAAACTTTAATGTGAATGCACCAAGTCCTTTTCGCAAATTCAATTGTACCAAACCTTTCCCCCACGCTGGCCCCTGCCACCACTGACAGGGGCAGAGCCATTCTGACTCTGAATGGAAGATTGCCTCACTGTTAATCATTTGGTGTCAGTCGACCAAGACAGACCATATGTGTAATGTGAAGTAAAAGGGAATTCTGTACCCTGTTTGGTTGATACTGGGCTAGCAGATCTGCCACATGCTCTCACTGCCTTTCCAGCATACCAATATCTACCAATACAGTGAAAACAGTCAAGATTGTTAACATTCCAGTAGTACATCCAGTAATAGAATGCCTTGCAATTACACTAGGTCCTTTAAGTGACACACACATTTTCCTTCGTAGCCCTTCTGATTCAGTTAATTTATTAGAAACCCAGAATGGATGTTCCTTAGTGTCCTTTGCTAGAAAACTGAACCAGTATTACCACCACTTCAGGTACCAGCCGAAACCATCACAGAGATGGAATCAGGGTGAACCAACATGCATGATGTGGTAGACTCAATACTGTAGTCCATGTGGTAAGCACACAATAATGAGGTTAAACCAGTTAACGTTACGATTGATCCTTTCTTGAAGTTGCACCACATTCCCCAATATCCTTTGAATCCAGAAGAAGGCTTCTTTTAATCTCTTTTGAGACAAAATATTATTCCTACCACTAATCAATCTAACACTATAATGGGATGCACATTCAGATCGTACGACACATGCACATAGAATGGATCCCATGACAAGTGTCGTAGAAGTGTTACTATATTCAAAGGGAGTCCTGAATCCTCACAGGCTGTGTTTGGAACTTAGAATGATGTGGCCACATCTGCCCCACACACACACACACACACACACACACACACAGACATATATTGTGTTAGAATTTTGTGAAATTAGAAAGGAATGTGAACGGCCCAAAACGAGCAAAGGATGCAGCCGATTGTGAAGGACAAACCCATGGAAGCCAGGACAGAGGTATTGAGCTGCCAAAACACAGCTGAGCATTAGGACACTAGTGCCCTGCAGGGCAATTTATTTATTTATGTATTGTTCACATGTTAATTGCAACTACTGCAAGGAAGCAACTACTGTTTCAAAGCACCCAAAGGGCAACAGGGAGGGGAATGATAGACAATGCAATAACAACAATGTTAAATACAACAATATAAGAAGAGACAATGGGGAGGGGAAAAAAAAAACTACTATGCTTTGTGAGTCTTCTGAACCTGCACGTGCAGAGAGGAGAGTAGTATGGGATAGGTGCTATGGTGCTCATGGAGAGCAGCAGGTAAAGTGCTATGAAGAAGGTAAGTGCAACCTCCAGTGGTGGAGGGGGAGCCGAGGCAAGTGAAGAGGATAGACAACAGCTGGGATGATAACATGTGGGTGGTCAGGGCACTGATGATGGATGCATGAGGGCCCTGCACACCCAAATAACTACTGTGTGATTAGCAGGGGAGAGAGTGAGGGACGGAATAGATACAGAGGAAGGTCTTGGGGCTTTTCTAAAATTTAAGGTGGTCCTGCTCTAGACGAAGAGGTGAGGGGGTGGCTGTCCAAAAAAGGGAGCCCGCTGAGGAAAGCGGTTGACCACCTGCCCACTGTTTAGCAAACCGCTTTACACACACAGAGTTGGTGCCTGAGGAACGCAGGTGTCTAGAGGGGGAATATTTAATTAGTTGCAGAAAGAGTGGTCCCCAGCCCAAGAAAGTCTTATGGATGATGCAGGGGGATTTGAATTTGATCTGTGCTGCGATCTGGATCCAATGAAGACTTTGTAGGGCAGAAGAGATGTGGTTCCTGGACTTGAGGCCAAGGATAAATTGCCCTATTCTGGATTAGCTGGATGGGTTCTGGATTAGCTGGAGTGGTCCATCCCATTTGAACTACAAGATGTCCATGAGCAAAACTCCTAAAGGCTTCTCTATTTAAACTTATTAGTGTGGCCTGCAGAAAACCCAGACCTGCCACTCGGGAGGAGTAGCTGATAAGGGGGGAACAGATGACAAGATTGCCCGTAATTTGTTCCAGGGAGAGCAAAGAGTGAGGCCAACTGTTGTAAGATTGCGACAGGGAGTCATGGTGCGGGTGCCTGTGTGTCTGGGATGAGAAAAGAGTTGCTTTATTCACAAGGACTAGACTGACCTCAAAGTTATCCACAGAGCTCATGTTGATGGCCAGGTCCACATCATATGATTAGGCCTTAGGCAGGGCAGTGTTTGGAGTAGCTTAACCAATCACCTTACAACAACCCAAGGTGAAGAAATCAAATCGCACGTGTGAAGGAGTCTGAGGAGAAGATGATGAGAACAATGAAATGTGGGCCTATATGTGAATATTAGCATGTAACCAGGCAGCATCCAAAGTGGGTGGGGGATAAATGCGGTATAGCAAACACCTCACACATGTCATTTTTTACAGTTGTAAAATGATGTTTGCTTTGAAGAAGGGAGAGTTCTCTGCAGCAGTGTACTTATAATGCCTTGCTGCCATTTTCCTTTTTTTTATACAAATAAAACTCCTGTTCTTCTAACACAAGGGTACACAAGGCCTTTTTCCATAGTGGGTTGTTATTATTCTGTCTGCTTGTCAAGAGGTTACCCAACACCAGTAAAGAAGCCCGGTAGCAAACAGATACATTTGTGCAAGACCTAATAGCTGGGAATTCAGTGGTTACCCAATCTTTTGATGCTGTCCCAAACCTAGCTTCTGTTTTTTATATATGTACCATTTACTTCATTTCACGGTAGTAGATTTGTGTTGTGCCTTCTTCTCTTTTCCCATACATGAAATGCTTCAGTCTGACTGTGTTGTTTACCGTAGTGCAATTCAGTACAGCTGCAGTCTTTGACCTGTGGGCAACACTGAGTTCAGTTAAAGAAAGATTTAGATGATGTCAGGCTTCCAGGTAAGTCAGTGTTGGTGCAGTAATTGGGTGACCTGTTGCTAGCTTCTCCTTTTAAAAGTCCTGCAAAGGGACACTGGGTGCTGTTCATTTCTCTGTTTAATAAAAACCACAATCCTTGAGGAAGTTACAACTGTGTAAAGACAGAACTATGTGGGTCATGATAAAGTAATGGGCCATCGAGTTGTAGCCCCCGGCAAAAAAGATGCTCAACACAAAATTCAAAAGCCCCAAATGATCATTCAAATGACAAGGTTTCTTGGTATTGTGGTCTACTATTTTCAATAGATTCTGGATTTTGTAGTATTGATAAAACATTTACAGTTGCATACTAGAGTTTGCGTAAGATGGTCTTTGCAAAGTTCACCAGAAGCTGAAGAGGCTATCTCTAAAATAAAAGGGGCATTAGTTGAAGTACCTGCTCTAGGTTTACCTGATCATAAGAAGAAATGTACTTTGTATTGCCATGCATGAAACTGGTGTGCTCATGCAGTGCTAACACAGAAACATGGGTTTCATTTTATTTATTTATTTTATTGAGAATGTGTAAGGCACTTTATACAACAGAATTGTGTTTCAAAGTGCCCCAAGGTTAAATGGGAAGGTAACAGCGGAAACCATCACAATGAAAAAAACAACAACATAAAAATATATACAGTAGAGGTCCTACTAGGCCTTGTGGCATTCAGCCATGCAAGCATTTGACAGTCATAGAATTGGAATTAGAGGAGCGTAGGGCTATAGCAGAGGAGTATTTAGGGGGGTAGAGTTGGAGTTAGCGTGATCCCAGGCCCCAGAAGGCCTTGTGGATGATGCAGAGGGTCTTGAATTTGATCATTGCAGCCACTGGGAGACAGTGGAGAGATTTTAGGGCTGGAGAGATATGCCCCTGGGCTTGAGGCCGAGGATAATCTTGCAGCACTATCCTGGATTCGCTGGATGAGGCACAGGGAGGAGAGGAGGGAAAATTAGCAATTAGAAAGAGGATGTTGCAGTAGTCCAACTTGGAGAGGACCAGGGCTCTGGTGCCATTGAGCTTCTGGGAGAAGGTGAGAAAAGGAAGAATGCCTCTAAGGAGTTGGAGCTGGAAGGTCCATGATGTGAGGGGTGAAGGAGAGGGCAGAGTCGGCAATGGCCCTGAGGTTTTTGGCCTCAAAAGATGGTGGAGGTAGGAGGCCTAGAGAAGGTTTCCCGATGAGGGGGATCTCTGTCTTACTGGCATCGAGTCAGACCATGCCTGAATGGCGGACAGACCGTTGGGTATGAGAGGGGAGGAAAAGGGGGAGGTAGATCTAAGTTTGAAGTCTGTGCATCGTCGGCATAGCATAGGAAATGAGGAGAGATGGGGGATATCAGGTGAGCAAGAGGGGCGAGATAGATATTGAAGAGCCATGGCAATAGGATAGAGCCCTGGGGATGCCACAGGTAGAGAATGTGGTGGTGGAGGAGAAAGGGCACAATTGCAGCTGCGAGGGACGGTTAGTGAGGAAAGAGGTCAGCCAATCCAGTGCCCGGTCAGTGATGCCGAGGGTATCAAAGAGTCATTTTATGAGGATGGGATGGTTGACCGTGTTAAAGGCAGAGGAGAGATTGAGGAGTATGAGAACAGCATGAGAGTTGGAGTTGAAATTTGCATGTATGGTTTCACAGGTGTTCAAGAGAGCAGTTTCCGTGCCTCTGAATGCCCAGGATCCAGATTGATGGTCATGAATGCAACCAACAAGATCTCAGTGGATCGTCAGTTGGGGAAGGACGAACTTTTCCAAAAGTTTGCCCAGGAAGGGTATAGTGGAGTGGCATTATTTAGGTGAGGGTGCACAAGTGAGTGCATAAGGGAAAGAGGGAAAGAGCCAGACGCGAATGAGTGGTTGCAGAAGTCAACAAGAGCTGGTGCGGGAGAGGAGATGTTGTCCTTAATTGTTCAGGAGGAGCAGGGGAGCACCTGTTTGCAGGAGGCCATCATAGAGCGGGCAACTTTAGAGACTTTGCCCGCTGCTATGGGCAAAAGGGAGGAGAGTAAGAGGGCCAAGGGAGCAGGCATTGGAGAGGAGATGTGGACATGATGTCCTGAGTTTTGGATGTGAAGTGGGAGGCCAAAGCAGTGTCTGGGAAGAAAGGAGAGAGGTAGAGATTGCTAGTGGATTGACAAGTTCCTTGCAGATTTTGAAAAGTTTGCCCGTGTTGTTAGTGGCTCCAGAGATGCAGGCTTGGAAATGGGCCCACTTAATGGAGTGGGTAGAGAAGCAATTTTGACTTTGGAGCAGGCAGCAGGCAAGTTTGTCAGAGGATGAGCCCAAGGTCTGCAACTTACATTCAGCAACTCTGCACTTGCATTTCATAGATGCTAGATCAGAGTCATAACAGCTTTTGTTCTTCGTGACAGATTCTCATGGGAGGGGGAAGGATGGCAAGGATGTTAGAGATGGCAAGGTGCAGATTAGCAAGGATGGAGTCAGAGGGAGAGTCAGGAGCAGGGGTCAAAGGGAAGATGAAGGTGGAGGCAAAAGCAGCAACTGACACTCGCATCATCGGTAGAATGATAGCGAAGGTGACTGGAAGTGCAGGGGGTGGCTTGGTTAAAGGGCCAATGGGCCCCAGGTGGCAGGAAAGGAGAGAGTGTTTGGACCAGGAGAAGGGGTTGGTGGCCCGATTAGAGATTGGGAGGTCACTAGAGATGAGGGCAGCAAGAGTGTGACCGACAGAGTGGGTAGGCCGGAAGGAAGAATAGTAAGATAGGGAGTAACAGAGACCACAGAACTGAGAGAAAGATTGTTCAAAAGAGTCAAGGTGGATGTTGAAGTCACCAAGGAGGAAGAGTTTGGAAGAAGGCTTTGAAAAGTGAAGGCTCACACCCGAAAAAATATAATCTGCTAGGGAAAAAAGGCCAAGAGTTTCTTGCAAGGATAACAAGTTTTAATTATACAAAAAAATAGGTGTGCCAGCCAGCAAAGAACTCTGCTGCCCAGGAACGGCCTGAGCAAAATGGTGCAAGCAAAAACTTAAAATGGGACACATCATCATTCATATACAGTTAAAACCTGCAAGGCTGGTTGGTGTGACCATATAACTAGTCGGCCTACTCCATAGGGGATGCCTTGCCATTGGTCCCAGCCCTGTCTGTCCGTCCGTCTTCTACCCCGTGGGGTCTGCTGGGCTCATCATCTTCAGGGAACCAAGGTCAAAAGAGCAATTAGCTAAATTTGGAAAAAGTTGCTACTCTGTCATTATACAGTGCACCTGGAATGCTAAAATACCTAACACTGGGGGAGTATCGAGGTCACACGAAACCACATATACACACATTTCACTCAGCCTGATCACGTCTTTTGGCTTCAAAGGCTTCCACCCTCGCTTTGAACTATAATGTATCCCTCCCTGTATCTAACATTCCAAATCTTGACATTTTGAGAATAGAGGTTAACCAATCATACTGTTAGATCTTTTGGGGTAGGTTGGCTTATGGTCAGTGGTCTGGGGTCAACTGGTATCTTGGAATCCGGTGGTGTTAGGATTGGGACAGGGCTATAACTCATGGATGACTGGGTGGGGGTCAGAGGCCAGATTTGGCTTGTGTGTGATACCACATACACCAAGGTGCCTGGTGTTGTCTCATGGCCTTACAGTGAACATTCTTTCTTGGAACAACACATTGGCAACAATTTAAGAACAAAAGGGGTTTCTGAGGAAGTTGAATATGGATATGCATGTTCTAAACATCTAAAATCTGCATAATATTATGACTGTGTAGGGCCTATTAGTACACCCCTTCCACCTGACACATCACAGGTCTTCTAATGGGACTCACATCAACCTAAAGCACCTAAGGGGGTGGGATAGGCTCATTTCCTTCACAATAAAAGGGAAGAGGCAAGGTCGGCCCATTCATTGAGGAAGAGGGATATAGGGCAAGGGTGTCTGTAGATAGTGACCAGGGTGAGGGACAGAGTAGGGGAGAACCCAAGCCTACAGATGAGGCATTCAAAAGAGGAGTAGGATCAAGTAGGAATGATGGAGGCAGGGACCAACTCCAGGAAGATCTGGGCTACTGTTGGGTCTGGCTTTGGAGAGGATGTTGTAGCCCTCAGTAAGGAGGGTGTCAAGATTAGTGACAGAGATGGCATTGAACCACGTCTGAGTAAGAGCAAGGACGTCCAAGTCAAGGTCTTCGAGAAAAGACATATGTTAGGGGAGTGTTTGACATCAGACCGAGCATTCAGAGCAGCTAAGTGAAGCTGGTTACCACCTTTGAAGGTTTGCCGAGGGAGTTCACAGGGGCTTGGTACTCCCATCGGTGGTGGCGGAGAGGTCCGGGGAGATGAAGAAGGGGTGACAGGATAAGGTGGGAAGTTAATGAGAGAAAGCAGGCACGAGTCGATAAGGAGAAGAGCAGGTTGAGAACCATGGCCATGATAGTGCCATTGTGATAGACATTAACGATGCACCTCGAGGATGAGAAGTATGCATGGTGTACATCCCACCTAGTGCCACCAATACTGGGTGAGGAGGAGGAAGGAGTGACAAATGGAGACCAGATGGGGGGTCCATAGATCTGGAGAGGGGACAGTGAAAAGGAAGTCCAAGAAAGTCTGTCTGGAAGTGACATTGACGTAAGTGTCAGCGATATGTCCGGGAGCACTTGTTTCATATTTTTTCTTCTAGACTTCCTGAGAGAGATAGGATACGTCAGAGAATAGCAGTTTGAAAATATATGAGAGAGGGAGAGTGCCAAGGGAGTAGAGGGAGAGAGAGAGATAAGCAGGGTAGCTGCACAGTGCACATGAATTCACCAAGTGGCCTAGCAGTCAGGCAGGTACAGATGAGGAAGAGTGGGCAAAGGAATACAAACAGTGCACAGGATAAGAGCAAACCTAGATTTGACTTTAAAAAATCACTACATACAGCACAGAATGGAGGTTGACATGATTTAAACAGCACACCTACATTCGAATTTGCCAAAAAGCGCTAAGTACAGCACAAAATTGATGTTGTGGTGATTTAAACAGCACACCTAAATGCGACTTTGCCAAAGAGCACTAAGTACAGCACAAAAAGGAGGTTGCAGTGATTTTAAACAGCAAAGTTAGATTTGACTTTGCTAAAAAGCACTTAGTACATGACAAAATGGCGGTTGCTTTGATTTAAACAGCACACCTAGATGCGACTTAGCCAGAAAGCACTAAGTACAGAACAACATGGGAGTTTCAGTGATTTAAACAGCACAGCTAGATGCGACTTTGCCAAAATATGACAGCCCAAAATGGAGAGTAAAGATATTAATGATGCTCTAAAGAGGATTTGTGGGTTTGGCACTAGGAGGCAACAGAAAGAAAGCTATATGTGGTTTTTAAAGAAGATGCAAATAGAAAGTGGGAGGAAGATACAGGTTGCAGTCAGGGTCTGGGCAAGGGAGGCAGAATTCAACAGTCAGAAAGGTACAGGATCCTGGTCCAGGAGCAGCTAGTTCTGGGGTGCTTACCGGTCCAATGTAAAGGCCCATTTTTCATGTTCATGAAGTGCAGGGGCACAGTGAGATTGGTTTGTGTACAGCCTGGGACTGTAGAAGTTTGCAGTTGTGGCAGCAAGGAGGGGGGCTCCCTCCAGCTATGGACAGGGCCTTATTGTGGGCTTTGGTGCTGGGGGTCGGCTCTCTTGTCTGCCGTCTCCCGGTAGGCCACATTACACAAACAACTCGCCAAACAGTAGCCCTGTGACTCCGTCTCCATGGCAATACTCAGAGGCACTTTGGTGCCGAGGAAGAGTACGGCCATGAAGAAAAGAAAACAATAGCGGAGTTGGTGCTGCCCAGAGAAGTTTCCAAGATGATAAGGCAGGCAAAGAATAACACATTTGCAGCACAGTGATTTATGTGGACTGCTGTTGCTTTGTAGAAACACAGTGATGCAGCAAGCCGCAATGCACGTTATCGCCAAATATGCTTACCGTAAGATGGATGTGCTCCCAGGATCTCAGGAGCTCAGGACACGCTGCTAGGTGGCATGGGGGGAAATACCTTTTGCATTTTAAAATAAAGTACTTGGCCCAGGAGCATCTGAAAGGCTGCCTTGGTTCCGGTCAGTAGCTGCATCAGCAGTACAGTGCAACAATGCAGGAACATTGTGTTGGGGTCTCCCCTGGATGTTGCAGTTTGTCACTTTGTGGTGTCTTAATAATTGAAATGTCTGTATCCTGGACAACAGGTATGAAGTCCTCTTATTGAACTCTTCTAATATCACCCTGACCTGATGCCCTAATTATGCAGCCCTCCAGCCTCTTTCCTTTGCAATTGGTGAGCAGGTGCAAGTAGATCTAGGTCACCTGGCCTAAGCCCCACCACCTTCTAAGTCCTGACTCTTACTTTCTGCTCTAAACTCTTACATCAAGGGTGTCTCCCACGGGGGTGTCCGAAGTGAATGGCAGATGCAGGAAAGGGCAATTCCTTAACAGACCTGTTCGCACGGGCAGGGTCCAGGCAGGGTCTGAACTCCTGCTCAGACAAAGGGTAAGCACGCGTCAACATGTGTTTTCTGCCTCTGCCCCCAAAGACCATCCCCAATGACATTGCCCCTCCTCTAAGGCATGGACTCTGCAATGCAGCAATATCACCACATCAACCTCCATCCCATTAACACCCCTCACCGTCCCCAACAAGGAAGTTGATGCTCGCCAATGTCCGCTCAGCTATCACCCATGCACCCATGCAGCAGACATCGCCAACCTCATCACTATGCATGACCTTGATGCCATCTTCATCAACGAGACCTGGCTAACACCCACATCCTAGACATTCTTGTTCCCGACGGCTACAGCATCCAAAACAGAGACCGGCCAAACAGGAGAGGTGGTGGCCTTGCAGTCATCCAAAAGACCTTGAGGCCCTGCACCAGACTTGGCGTTGACAACATTTCCTCCATCAAAGCACTCTCCTGCCCCCGATGGACAACTTCCATCTCATATACTGACCACCCAAACCAAAAACCACCTTCATCTGAGACTTCACCGAACTGGTCACCATCATGTCCCTCATGCACCCTCAGCCTCACACAACACAGAAAAGACCCAACACACGAGAACATCATTGACCTAATCATCACTGTACAGTCTTCCCTCCACTACAGCTTTCTTCTCCCAATTGACTGGTCTGATCACCTAGCCATGCCTTTCCACATACCTGCACACCACCCCAGTCAAGCACTCCCAGCAGAAACCCAGCTGACAAACATTCAGGTCTTACAAGAACTTCCCAGTGGAAGCCCTCACAGAGGACCTGCCAACCTACACCTTATATGGAAGGAACACCCCCAACTGAACTGCCACTCTCTACTTGAAGCACTCAACATACCCTCTCAGCCTCCATCAACCAACATGCGCCTCTGAAAACAATGCACCTGAAAACCGAAACCTCCAGCACCCCGGTACACACAAAAAATAAACCTCAGCAAAAGACTCATCATGGAGCAAGACACAACCTGGTGCAACTCCAGGACTGCATCCAACTTGACGCTCCTCAAGCAACCCTCTGACAATTAATCAACACAGCCAAAGTCTTCTGCTGTCAGAATACCATATCAGAAGCCGAATACAAAAGCAGAGCTCCCATCAAAGCAGTCAAGCAGTACATGAAGTGCATCAACTCGCCACCCAACCCTGTCATACCACACTCCATCGAAAAATCCACCGCCATCAACACCTTCTTCATTGAAAAAATAAGCAAGATTCACTGGCACATTGACGTGAGCTCTGCATCCACATGCGCACCTCACATCCCTCCTCGTGAATTCTCCACACCCTGGACAACATTCAAGACACTCTCGACAGAGAACCTGGTAGAAGCCCTAGCCGCCCTCAAAGCTACATTGTATACAGATCACATACTCCCAGCATCCATCTCTTTCCCTGCCTGGAGATCATCAACAGCTCCCTAACTCAAGGCACCTTCCCATCAACCCTAAAGACAGTACAAAACCTCTCTGGATCCCGACAGCCTAGGTAACTATGGCCCCATCACCCATAGTTATCATAGGTAAGATCATCAAGAAAGTGGTTGCCACAAAACTGCAGTAATACATCAACACCAACAATCTCCTCCAAACCTACCAATCTTGATTTAGACCCAGATACAGCATGGACATAGCAACCATAGTGGTGGTTGCTGACGCCCTCAACATCCTTGACGACAGCAACCCCTGCCTCCTAGTTCTACTCACCCTCTCGGCTGCTTTCAACTCAGTGGACCACCAGGTGCTTATGGACAACCCTACTTCAGTGCATGGGGTTAAACAAAATTGTCCTATGCTGGTTCAAGTCCTACCTCACCAAACAGAAGCAGTTTGTTCAGATGCACTCCTCTAGATCACCAATGCTACCCATCACTTGTGTAGTCCCACAGGGTTCCTTCCTCTCCCACTGATCTTCAGTCTATACATGGAGCCGCTGGGAGCCCTCCTAGCAACACTCAACATCCACATCCACCAATATGTCGACAACACATAGATATACCTCAAGATCACCACCAACAAGGACATCCATAGGCTCAAAACCTGCCTCTTGCTAATCCAGTCTTAGCTCAACCCTTCCAAGATCAAATTCCTACTCCTCACCAAGAACACTGAACACCCAGACATACAGATTTGCCTATCAACTCTGAAGGTTTCACAACCAACATCACCTCCTGCGCCAAGTCCCTCAGTTGCCGCATCAACATACACCTCTCGAGACACACATAGCTAAGAAAGCTCAGACAGCTCGGTATCAGCTCTCCATCCTGTGAAAAGTGAAACCCTTCCGCCCTTTGGACAGCTTTAGATCAACTGTTCAAACGCTAGTCCTATCCCACCTGGATGGGGCAAAGCACTCCACAAAGGCCTCCCGTCATCCTCTCTTGTGCCCCTGAGAAGTTCCTACAAGTGGCCACATGCCTCATCAATGGTCTACGCAGATACCACCACATCATTGCGGCCCTCATCGACCTTCACTGGCTCCCACTGCATGCTCAATCAGCTTCATGTCTTGCTGCATTTTCTATAAGTCAGTCACCCTCAAATCACCCAGCGACCTCACAGAGACACTCTGCAACTCTGGCAGACAGCGCATCACCAGATGCCAAGTCACCTGCAGACTTGAAATCTACCACTGCAAAAAGGAAATATCCAGAAAACAAACCTTCTCTGCCTACGCCCCAAGACTATGAAACCTCCTCCCTGTCAGCATCAGACTCGCCTCTTCGCTCCTACAATTCAGAAAAGAACTCAAGACCCATCTCTTCAAGGAGTCTCTCCTCAACACCTAGGCCATCACGTCGCCTCTCCGGTCGCGTGACTTGTAAGATGCCAACCTCCCCTCTCCTCCCTGACCGAGTACAGCTGTACCCCTCCTCTGTCCATCTCCGTATCCTCTCCTGCTGTATATCTGTGCTGTTGTTGCCACTGAAAAGTGTTCTGTTCTGCATCTGTAATGTTGTACGCCTCTGTAAAGTGCTCTGTTATGTGGCTGTGTCTTGGTGTATCGAAGCTAGGTCAGCGCTCAATGAATACAATAATAATAATACTAATAATAATATTAATACTAATAATGATAATAATATTAACAATAATAATGGCCAGTGTTCACCTAGTATCACTGTTCGCAACTCCCCAGGATGGCTAGCCATATGTTATGTTAAGTTATGTTATTTTACATTTATATAGCGCCTTATATACTATTGGTATGGTCTTGAGGCACTGGTAGGTTGAACACCCTTGGGAACTGAAGTTCAGATCAGTAGAGAGAGTACAGGGAGTCAAAAGGTGCGTGTGAGCATCGGGTATGTGTGCAGCTTGTGCGGTATTCATGTAATAGCTGCTTCTTAGCGGTAGGTGTGGTAGTTGAGGGATCAGGAGTATGTGTTAGTTCTGGCAGGATTTATCCAGACTGGATGTGGCTGCGTTAGGCCTGAGGAGAACGCCTGGCTGTGGGGTGTGTAACCCGCAGTGTTTACTTAGAATGATGTGGAGTGAGCGGCGGATGTTGGTATGAGTACAGTTTTACCGAATGGTGTCATAGTATCTCTGTGTTCTAGTTCAGTGGTGATGTAAAGGAGAGAGTAAGCGTGGTGGTGTGATATGATGGGTTATATGCTCTTTCAAACGTTCTCTGTATTCCAAACCATACTATATACGTCACGCAATCCTATGCGCTCCAGTCCGTTCCATGCACTCCGATCCACTCCATGTACCCCAGTCTGCTCCTACACTCCGGTCTGCTCCACGCACTCATGCATTCCAGCCAGCCATGCGTACCCCAATCTGCCCCACGCATGCATTCTTAACTGCTTCACGCATGTACTCTTGTCTGCCCCACGCATGCACTCTTGTCTGCCCCACGCATGGACTCTTGTCTGCCCCATGCATGTACTCTTGTCTGCCCCACACATGGACTCCTGTCTTCCCCACGCATGCACTCCTGTCTACCCCATGCTCTACGTATTCAGCACTTCTACGTACTCATCTATTCTACGCACTCATCAGTACTGGATGCAATCTGTGCTCGTTCATTCTACGTACTCGTCCGCTCTACGCAACACGTCCGTTCACTCTGGGCACTCGTTCGCACCAGGCACTCGTTCGCTCCAGGCACTCATCCGCTTTATGCCCTCATACATACTATGCATTCACCCCCTCTACACACTCACCCCCTCTATGCACTCACCCCCCTATGCACTCATCCTCTCTACGCACTCATTCCCTCTACGTGCTCATCCCCTCTAAGCGCTCATCCCCTCTACGCGCTCATCCCCTCTACGCCCTCATCCCCTCTACACACTCATCCTCTCTAGGCACTCATCCCCTCTACGCACTCATCCCCTCTACGCTCATCCGCTCTATACGCTCATCCGCTCTATACACTCGTCCGCTCTATCCACTCGTCCGCTCTATACACTCATCCGCTCTATACACTCATACACTCTATTCATTCACCCGGTCTGTACATTCTTCTGCTCCAGCGATCTACACTTCCCCATGATTGTGTTGCTATTAAAGACTCATGATTAATGCCCTATGGTGATTTGATTAACACTCCCTTACATAATGCAAACTTAAGTTACTTAATGAGTTTGGACATGCTATCAAGATCAACATGCTAAATTGGTGGGAGGGCATATGGTCTGTATCCCAGGGGAAGTTGGGGAAAGTGGGAAATTACCACAGGCTACATAAGCACTCTCTATCATGCAAACTGTCAGAGCAGCAAAATGTAAACATGTATACTGACTCCAGATAACATTTCGAAGTAGAGCATGAAGTGGAGATGCACAGAGTGACTTCCTGACTTCCTCAGGCTCGCCCATCAAGAGTCACCATTCTGTTAATGGCCTTCTGGATTCCATAATGCCCCATAAACAAATCACCATAATAAAATGTGCAGTTCACCAACCTCTGGACAATGAAGTGAGCTGTGAGGACAATTTGACTGGTTGAGAACAGGTTATCTAAACGTTGGCAAGAAACTGAGTTGAAGTAGCCTGATGCTCTTTCGTTAGTTCTGCTCACTATTTAAAGTGCCGCACACCAAAGAACGGGGCTGAGTCCCCACAAGATACTCTATTAGTTTTATTCATGAACAGGTTTTGGAGTTCATTCCAAAGCCGCCAACTGAAGACTGCCATTCCCGGAACCCCATTATTATGCCACAGTTAACAATTAAAAACAAATACATGCATTGGCACCAAGATGCAGTGGACGCTTCCAGGTAGTACTTACAACTCACCCTACCCTTAACCCCCACTTGGGTAGATGATATGCAGTGCTAATGTGGCATTATGTAACCGTTCCACAGGTAACACCGGGGGGTAACGACCGCAGACTCAGTTAAAGGCCAGAGCAAAGCGAGGGCCATTAACGTGGGCCTGGTGTTGTTACCCATCAGTGTTGCCTGTGAAATGGGTACATACGGCCATTAGCACCGCGTGTTACCAAAGCGGCAAGACAGGTTGCTAAAAAAAAAGATGTTCCTTCCTGCACCAGGACGCTATGCGTGTTTTATTGTAGGAAGGAACATCCTTTACTAACATGGCCGCCATGGAAAAGGAAGGTGGGGCCCTTCTTCCCTTTCCATGGCGGCCATCGGAAGCTCAGGAGAAAATGTGGCTGCGGTGGTGAGTTCGCAGCAGCCAAAAAAAGGTAATTGGGGAGAGGCCAGGGGGTTTAATAAAGAAAAAATAACGGGGTTGGAGGAAGATGGCAGCAGGGGGAGCCAGCCGCCAGGTGGCTTGGAAAGCGGGCTCACACCGGCGGTTCAAGTCCACGTTCTATCCACCTTATTGGCTGGTGCTAATGGGCTGTGGCACCAGATTAACAATACTATGTTTCCAACTAACTGTGATCTTCTGCTGTTTGATCACTATGTTAAGCTATTTTAACACAAAATAGATCAGCTAGATATGTTTGGTTTCTGATAAATTTCAACGTTAATGCTTCACAGGGCACACTGGCAAATTGGTCGAAAAACCAGTTAGAGGAGATATATCTTCAAGGGGTAAGAAGAAAATATTCGATCTATTTTTCAGTTCTTGTCTCACCCAGCACAATACAAATAAATGATGCGCCTTCCCCAGCTGGAATCTATTACTCATTACCCATATTAAAGTATTACAAAAAAAAATGTGTTTATTTCCCAGAAATAGATGATGGGTATGCCCATCACCTGGCCAGTGGCATGGCTCCCTTGTAGCCACCATGCAATATGGAATATTGTGATGCAGTAGCAGTCCTTGCACACCCTCTCTATGCTCACACCCATGTGTAGGTCTCCACAGAACCATTTAATAACACTTACATGAAATCATTCTCTAGCAGTAGGTCACTCAATTATTCCCAGATTGGTGACTTGCTTAAAGGATGCTGCAAGCAGACTGTCTGCACCTCCAGCTTCTTGAGAATTGCCCCGATGGCAATACGAAGCTAGAAAAGTGATACCATTCTCGTATTTGTATTGTTTTGCTGTGAACAACTCAAAATAATAGAACTACTGAAGACTGGAGAGAGAGGAAACCTTCAATCATAAAAAAGAGTTAAGACTTGAGAGAGATGAAACCTCCATGGGAGAAATTGACCATTGTCAGTGTTGTCTAGCTTAGTAGAGAGACCTTTGAGAGTCAGGAAACCGTTATCCATTGTTGAAGCGGTGGAAAATAGGGTAGGAGTGAATATGAAATATTCATAAAGGGTAAGATAGCAGATGGAAGATTGAATCGAACCTAACATCTTGCTCATCCAATAGCTCTTCTCAATGTACATGCAATTGCTTTGTTTAATTCCTTAACAAGATTGGTGGGATAGGTTGTGTGCGTGTGCTGCTCTCTCATCACATGATTTTAGGATGCAGTCTCATAATGATGGAAAAATAGTTCTCTATTTCCTCAATTTATTTTTACTTCAGAGTCATTGGTTAAATGGTAGCCAAGCTTGCAAAATGTGTCAATCAGGCATCAAAACAACACATCCTTTGTGACTTCCGGTTCCTCACAGCAATCCTTTTAACAGTAGCCAGACCCTTCTTGTTCCACAGCTGTTTAGGCATCATCATTTGAGGAGCTACTGTCTGATACAGCATTACATACCATTGATTTTAGTTTGAGCCAGATGTTAGTTCTTAATATTGGGTTAATGCATGCAATACTACAAGCTCCACTTTTTTTTTCCAAAATGCATAAAGAGTTGACTGTCTTCAGAGCAACGTCTAAAATATGTTTGGTTGACTGAGTCAAACTTCCATGTTGATACTGACATTAGGTATATTGTTGAGAACACTCTCCAATAATATTGATATCACTGTAAATCCAGGTCTTTGCTATATTCATTGAGGCTGTTCTTGAGCAGTTGCATTATATCAGTATGTAGACATCTATATATCTCCTTTGGAGTAGAGCCCGCCACATAGCTGTCTGTGATCACCTTTAAGAATGGTTTTCACAGTTGGGGATGCTATTGCACAAGTCCAGGATATACTCCATAGTGTAAGATAGGATTACATTTAACATTTGTCCAGCCCTATTTGCACCCACACATGGATGAAGCGTTTTAGAACATGAAGCTCTGACCCCGAGTTGCAAACCCTGGTGTGATGCATGTGTTCCAGCATATAATTTTTCATTGAAGCCTTCTGCGAGGATTATTCCAGACAGGCTCCTGTTTGAACTTATAGAAGTGTTTCTTACACTATCTAAAATATATGTCTTATTGTATAAAGGCTTCTGATAACTGCTTGTCACAGACATATTTTTCTAAAAGGTTTGCTTATTATCCAACATGTGTGCTGATTCCATCCTGGCCCATTTAGTGATGTCCACCCCACCGTTTTTAAAGAGCCGTCAAGTTGGTGAGGGTACAGTGCTCTATTGATAGGTCCCTCTATTTTCTAAGGCAACATCACATTCTGAATCTTTGTCTCATCTATGCCTCATCACGAACACCAAAGGTGTCTTTCTATTTCAGAAGAATCATTGCAGTGCATTCCCGTGATGTTGATATACTGACCCCACAATGTCACCATGCTTGTTATTTATGGTGTAAAGTATGTTTTTGTTTTGGTATGAAGATAATCTCTATTGCCTTACGTCTGTGTCAATACCCCAGGTGTAAATTCTTCCAGCAATGAATGGTCCTCTCAATTGAAAGAATTACCACTGTGAATTTTGTTCATGGGAATATTATGCTGATATAGGTGATGTTATCTCTGTTCAGTGTATAGACCCCAATCCCAGATCTCATCATTAGGGTTTCTTCTAGACCACTACATGACAATGATGTTATGTCAGTTAACTCTGCAACCAACAAAGGTTAGGACATGTCAAATGATGTCCATGGTTGCAGGGGGAGAGGAGTCTGGTTCTCCGAGAGTCAGCCATAGTTCATCCACACATTGTAGAACCCTGTACAATTTCCCCCACAAATACAACTATTGTGTCGCATAGCCGCTCCTAAATACTGTCGCCAATGTTTTAATAAACTGGGGAAGAATGTGAATCCTGCTTTGTACATGTAGATGTGTCTCCTAGACAGATCCCAATTGACTGAGACCACAGTCCATGAGCCCTAATAGGGGGATTCTATGTTGTTAATGAATGTTTTGGGAAACCTACATTTTTCAAAGAAAGTGAACAAGCCATATGGCATTCTCAAACACATTATATGCAGATACTGAGATACTGAGAATGAGATGCTATTTAGAGGGCTAGTCCCTGCCCATGGGATTGATTCGCTACGATATTATAGAGACCAAAGAAAGTGTGGCACTCTTGCCAGGTGGCTTTCCTTTCCACATTTAGTTTCCCATTGTTGTCGCAGTATCTCAAAGATCACATTACATGTTCTCATGTTTGGATCTGTGAGCTAGGTTATAGCTGCACTCATCCCATACCTTTAGACTTAGTATGTGTTGCTGTGTGTGAGACAATGCATATTCTGCTTCTGGCTGTATGTTCGACATTTATTTCATATTGTAGGTGCTGATTTGGACATGTCTGTGTACCAGGCCTGTCAAAAATGTTCAAGTATTTCCATTCGAACCCCTCTAACCCTGCTTTTGTTTTGGTTACGTTCTTTTCTTATGGTTTTCCTGTGCAATTCCTGTGCAGATGCAACTGTTAGGCATCCCCCGTCTATCATATTTTTCAGAGTTAACTAATCTGTGGTTATCAACAGTACAGAACATTTTTTCAGGGGTAAGAAACCCCTCTTTTGTGGTTCTTTTTTAATTGCACATTTTTGATTTAAGAGAAGTGCACTATATATTTTGAAAACTGAGTGTCAACTTCGTCTCTGAGCTGTGTCAAACAGCTTTATATTTTCAGTGTGCACATCAGATATGCTACACGATGTTATTTGATAGAAAAACATAGTTGATGAAAGAAGTGATAGCACAAGCTGTTGATTGGAAGGTATTTTCCCTGCCCGGAGGGTGTTCCAATCTCCATGTGTTTACCAGGCCTGTGTCGTGTATACGTTTCCATAGCACACTTCGGTATCTGGCACCTTCCATTTGCTCACTAAACCCCCGTAGAGCAGTTCTTGGGGGCTAGATTGCTTTCAAACTCCTATGAATACGTTTGGATATTCTTGTGGGTTTAAATGTCACCAAAATGAATGATATTTTCAATGGATTGTATGATTGATACATATACATTGACTAGTGTTAATGGTGCGTTGTTAATGCAAAATATATATTATCTTGAATCCTTTTAGTTAATGTTCTTAAACGATAATTCCTTTAAACTCTTGTGTATTACAATAGTTATGTCCCTGGAGTAAGCAGTGTAGCGATTGCAAAGTTCCTCACCAACCCATTCCACCTCCGTTTAGATATTCAATATTTGGGAAAGGGTATCTTCTAGTGTGCTCCATCCTTTTTCTTGATGCTATTTTTACATTTGTGAATATTTTTTTTTCTCCACAAGCCCATGTCTTTTTTGGGAGAGTATGCAACTTCTATCGCTTGTCGAATCCCCCACCCCACGCACCTACACTCCATTATGTTGCTACCGGATTCTCGAAAGCTGCCCCACACAGGTTAGCCCACTGGAATAAGTATCATGTATATTTAAGTGGTTTGTGGCAGGAGGGAGATATAAAAGGTAAATGTGCAATTGGAGAGAAGGAATGTAATATGTAGCATGACCTTTGAGAGATAATATAGCTCTCTGTGTCGGAGGTTTGTAACAAGAAAGACCCACCCAGCTGTGACATCTATCCATCTGATCCAGTCTGTGTCTCAATCTGGCGATGCTGACATCAGTGACTAGCTTAACAAGCGAGCCATAAGTCCTTGTTTCAGCATCTTGATGCTAGCACCACTGCTCTGTCCATTCACAGCTAAGTCAAATGTCTTGATGTCTAGACAGCCACCCTAATGTATGTCCTCCTAGGTTCACCTCTTCACCTCACCCTAGAATCCCTTGGGCACCAGTCATGATGAACTCTGGGCTGCTGATGTGACTGATAGATAATTCATGAAGCCTGGCACCAAAAATCACAAACGCTCCAGATACCAAGCCCCCTGGTCATGTTACCAATGCTTTTGCTTTCCCAGGCTCAGCCAACCCATTTACATGATGTTGAAATCAGTTGTTGTTGAACAATGTTTTCAAGACTCATTTGGAACTGTAGATGACATTTTTCATTAATGGAAAATAAAAATGGTCTGTATTTTAAAACATACACCCTTTCACCACAGCATTCTTTGTAAGACAAGAGAGGCTTCAGAAATCTTACGTTCAATCCTTTCCTGTCATATGGGTTAGAGAAGTTTCAGAACAAAAGAGAACACCATTTTCATAAAGAAGAATTGCTCACACCTGTCAACAAAAAGAGTGAATATTTGATCATTCTTCCTACTTCGAATGCTGTTATATGTATTTTAAGTGTATTTATTCTGTATTATATGTCTCATAGATTTCATAGTATGGCTGTTACTTTTTGTTGCCCTGTTCTTGGTTAGTTATAAAATGAACAAGATTACAAATTAATATATATTATCATTATGGCATATCACATTTTTTTAGACTTAGGTCCTAACAACACATATAGTTATGTACTTCCAAAGGTTTATGCTATGGTGACAAACTACTGTTGACTGACGTTTCTTAAGCAAGTACAAGTGCAGATGTAGAGTGGTGCAACTGTAATAGTTCTAGCTATGTTCCTAGGTTAGTTTGCTCAGTCATTCTGTATTGCATTTTCAGCAATGTTTCACGTCACAACAGAGTAGTTAAATTACTACCATTATTTTAATGTATTTTTTCTTTCAAAGATGTTATTGTTTTGTTTCTTTGTGTGTCGATTGTGGGTCCATAATTCATGCCAGAATCACTCCGCAGGAAAAATTAATTGCATCACTTCCTTGTGCAGCCATGAATAAACAAAAAATCCACACCTCTCAGTAACAATGTTTGCCTCTTGAGCTATTTCATACATAATGTCTCCAGAATTCATGTCGAAGCTCTTTGAAACACTGTGAAAAAATAAAATTGAATGTCATGTTATTTCTCAGTTTTGATTCATTAGAAATCTGGATTTATTTATAGTATCACAAGTGTATTGTAGAGAAATAGTAACAACACATACCTAGAGCTGTTGAGATACATGCATTAGAAACATGGCAAGGAGCTTTGTGTAATACAATCCTAAACCCACTGTGTAGAAATCATCTTTAATATGTTTTTTTTTTAATGCAACACAGCAATCCACAAAAGCTTCACGGAATCCCACAGTGCAGCGTAATTGTGCCACCTTGGGACCATAACATGTTTGGTATGCAAATATACATGTTTTACCTTGTAAAGTACATTATGTTTTTTTAGGCAGTGCGATGCATGGCTGGTGCTGTTGCCTGTGATTCTCTTAATTGTATTGCACCTGATTTACCTCAAAGAGTGATTTATCATAAAGTGAATTTATACGAGGCAGTATATTGTTAGTCACTGTCAAAGGTACCAGAGCGTGGCAATGTAACAGCATGTATAGTTTGTAAATTAACTTACACATTCATTTTACCCAGGACAAGTGCAGCGAAGAAATAAAGCCAATAGTGATGCATGTGATTTGTTTGATGTGAGATGCCTGCAAATAAATCCACAACGACCTAAAATGGAATAAATACTTATGTCAATAACTAAACTATAGACATGAATGGTGTACATATGTGTAAAAAATAGGGCAGCACTTAATATTGTTTGTGACTTTGAGACTCACATTGCTGCCCTCTTGCTTCAGGAATTAGAACCTTCCAACAAACATGTCCCACTTCTTTATTTACAAATTGATATTTACCCCAGGTCGCTCAGTTCACTACTGGTACATCATATTTGATTACTTTTGACAATTGTAGCAATTTAGTTTAAAATGTATATTATTTTGGGATTTCTTTTTTGTGCTCATTTCATACTTAGATGTTTGGAATGTTAAATGTTATTTATTGCAACCTCCATCATCACCTCATGAGGTAAGTGTCGTGCTCAGCTGAGCTACAGCAAATGGTGAGCAAGGAACAGTTTGACCTTGTTGCACACATGAATGTGAATAGAGATCAGGTGATGTGGCTAAGGCATGGTGTTATGCGCCATCTACCTCACTCCCTCTTTCACCTTTGCAGTGAGTCTCTTTTAATAAAGAAAACATAATTACTAAGAGATTGTTCCCATTTACAGTGGGGAACATTTCAAGTGTTACACCTCAATCCCACAATCAATATCCTGTTTCACCTGATCACTTCTCTACATTCTTGCACAGTATTTATTGCTGAGACACATACAGATGCATTCCTATACACACAGTTAAATCATGAATGAACCGTCACCATGCTTGACTTAAAGATTAAGAACAGGGTCACAGGCTTACAACTCCTCCTCAGATACACTCATACCATGCTACAAAGTAGTTATAATCTGCTACAAACGCAATTATGTTGGCTTGGCAGGCATCTTTAGATAAAGAAGGAACCCCGGGTGTGCACTCTTTTAAACATATGTGAGAGTGCAGCGTCTATCTAATCCTGGGTGGGGGTTAATCATGAAAAATAAAGGAGATAGAGGCAAAGTCTATTAGCGTGGACTGCTGAAAAGTGGGGTAACTTTCAGCACTTAAAAACAATTTTAATCATAATAAATTGTAACATCAGAACATGATACATTATCTTTCCTAAAATACTTTAAAACAACACTTAAAATTTGGAAATTGTTAAAACACACTGTTACAAAATGCCACATCCATGGCCATGATATTTCAAACAACATTCCATTGTAACATTTGTCAGCCAATACATATGGTGGTTATTTGCATCCCTTATTGTCTGTATCATAGTTATACAGTGTCCATTCTCAACATGTTTCTGTTCTTATAGGTGATCAATCCAGAACATTCTCCAGAGTGGGACTCTGGATGTGAAACTAGCATACTACTGTGCTAGTTTTGTAGATTACTGTGTTTGGTGTGTTATATTGTCCAAACCCTAACAGACAAAACAAAAGAAAATGGAGTGAGTGGATTTTACTCAGGTTACCAGTAGAACTCTAACACTGAGTGTATCACCTACTCAGGATGACAACATTACCTGTATTGGTGATTTATAGAGGGTGATTCTGTTCTTCTGAATGTAGGGAGGAGAAAAAAGTGTTGTTTCACCTTATGCCTAGTAAATGGAAAAGCATACAAAAGTTGTGCTTAGAGTAATCGCTATATAAACCATTAGCAAAATTACATATTCCCCTAGTGACATAGAGAGTGTATCAGTCGCTTTTATACAGAGAAGACCATGTTTCAGGGCATGTAGCCCCCAAACCAACTCACTTAAACTGGTGGGGGGGTGTCAGTTTTCGAACTGCTTTGCCTTAATCCAGTTTGCCCAAAAGATAAGTAGATATCCGTAGCAAGAAATCGGGTAGCATTCCTAAGAAAATGGGGGAGAGGATAAGGAAAACGTGGTCAGGTTTCTGTCCTTATTAACAGCTTGTAAATGCATTGGGTGCGGCATGAAAAAGTGTGCAATACCTTTAGTGTTGCCCGCGTTCCCTAACCACCCGAGTGTGCCTTCTAAGAGCAATCCACCTGTGTGTGCCTTCTCAGAGCGAGCCGCTGAGGGGTGCTCGGTTGGTATAGATTCTAAAGAAAAAAGGACAAGTGTGCCAATTTAGTGAAAAATCCCATCTGTCTCTCACTGTCTAAGTTCTGTATTTTGTTAAATGGAACAGATCTTACCCGACGCATCTGTTGCTTATTGCGTGGAGCTGTTTTCTCTCCGATGTGGCTCCTATCTCGTCACACTGCTGTACTGTTCAGCATGTTGGCAACCGTTGCCATAGTAGCATGAGTTTATTAGAACATCTTAGTCCTTCTACTATTGTGCTTGTGTTAGAACAAGGCAGCACGCCATCTTAGAGAGTGTCCTGCTCTCATGTTCTAAGGAAGGTGACTCATATTGGAATGGTGACCTCGTCAGGGTCTATTCGATTAGAAGTGGCATTTAGTTACTATACTTTTTCCTAATGCCCTCCGTATTTATGTTGGGTGATAATCCGGCTTAAATTGGAAAGAACTGGATTGATACTGTCCCTTGCCCTCAGTGGGATACGATCCTGTCTATAGTACATTGGTGTGTGGTGCTAGTATATATATATAAGGTGTACTCTCTTTCCAAAAAATCTCTTCCATATGCATTCTGTATGGGAAAATATTGCAGCCGACATATATTCACATACTACATTCGATATTTGTATACTCAGCGGATGGAGCCCTTTCTGCTATACCTTTGGATCCTCAGTATATTGTCTACATTCCTACTTTTTGTGTTGACAGTTATGGTGACAGTTTACAAATAATCACAAAATCCAATCTGTAACCTCCGTGGGTGGTGTTGGTTATCTCATATCATCGGCTACTTGGCATTTGTTTTATATCCCTGTGCTGCAACTCGTATTGGTCTACTTATCACAACCATTAGGCCTAGTCGATCGCTCACTTATTGAACTATCCGTGCAATAATGTACCTTGAACACCTAAACCCATTGGTATGGGATGTTGATCTAGATTTTTACCAGTGGTTTATTGGGGGTATTGTTATAGTGCATTATTTTCTTGCACCCCTATCATTGCCTTCAACTCAAAAGCATAGATGGGATCATGGTCTCTTGTTTTCTGCTTCAGTACTAATGTTTAATTTTATGAAATTCGATGGGCTCGTTCAGACCTTTTGTATCACTTTGCATTACAAAGATCATTTCTTGATCTTTTTTCAAGAGTAGATTATCAAGGTGTATTAGGTTGTCTCCTTTGAGGATAGTAGTACTGTCCATGTGAAGTCCTCAAATTTATCTGTTCTGTTTTTCGGGCAGCACCAGTGTTTTATGATCCTTGTTTTTATCTTCTGATTGATTTTCCCTCCATAGGGTAGTCCGCAAGGGAATCTGATTAGATATACCACATGACTGGTGTTGCAATTCGAAAAACTTTGCTGTGTCCATTTTTGTCTGTCCCTATGTGAATTTCCCGACTCTTCTTTGTCAATTTGCACACTCCGCATGTGCCATTTGGGTGTTGTCCACTTGGTCTGCATCTCTTCCATAGGGTAGCAAGTTCACCCCACTTGGGATGGCTAGGTTTCGGTTTGCTGGTGCTGATTTTCTGGGAGGTCTCAAATACTTTCCAATATTTTTGGATTATGTTCCTTGTCTTCAAACTGAAATTGGTAAATGTAGTTACGCATACTAATCTATCATCTTCACGTATTTCCTTTTTGCTTCTTCTTTGTAGATGTTTCCCTGGGAGCTATTCCTTTTCAGCCTTAGGCATTGCCCAAAGGGCAAATTATCCCAGAGATGTTTTACATAATGGCTTGTATAGTCCAGCAACAAGTTCCTATCTGTTTGTGGAACACTTTCACTAGGAGGTAGCCCTCATGATGAAAGATTGTTAGATCCAAAAAATGTGTTCTGATGTTATCTACAGTTATTGTGTTTTGTGTATTGTAGGTGTAGATTGAGTGTGAAGAGGATGTGCCAGAAATCGTTTGGACTCCAGCCACCCCCTTCGAAGTTCCAGGAACGTTCATGCCAAAATATGTGATCTGTGAAGAACAGATAAACCAGCTCTGCCCAGTGCCTATCGGAAGAACAGCACCTATTGAGGTACCGACACCTAAGCAAACCTGGAGAGTAAGGTACCCACTGAGAGATCCATATCCATAGACACAACAAAAGAGCGGTTGTCAGAATGGAATACCCGAAGGAACAAAGACAATACTAAAAGAAGACGACTGATGACCTCATGAGAAATCAGACGGATGCACATATAGAGCATAAAATGACCCAAGAATGCTGATAAAGAGACAAAATGCCATGGATAAGTGACATCTTGGGCATAAGGCGAAACAGTTGACTTCATGATGAAGAAACGTATGCCAGATGCACAATGAAGACATTAAGAAACCACAAGAAGCAAAGAAACCGTGGAGCTTGCTATGCTTAGTAGAAAGTAGGTTGCGGCAGGCCCCAACTATACATATGTCTACCTCAAAAGCACTTTATAGATGAGTGAAAAATCCACTATGCACGTGAGCAGAATTGAATAGAGGTTAATAAAAGTTTCAAGAGGAAAAGGCTGCAGCATCAAATCAAAATGTAAAGACGGAGAGAAACCCTGCTGAAGGTAACCCTGCAAAGAACCAAGGTTGTATCAATCTGGAATAGGCTGGCGATGCCTACAACTAGAGATAAGAATAACAAGAGTCTCCTGTTCAGCAAGGTTGAGATAAGCTGCAGATGGTATACGAGTGACAGAACTAAATCAAATACACAAAACTGTATGAAGAAGAGGCTGATTTCACAGTGTCCTAGTCACGTGGCAAGGCGGCAGAAAGGGATGAGATTTTCACACCTATGCATGGAGACTTGTTGTACCCATCCTCCTTAACTTTCTCAGACCAAGAGGCAGACTCAAGGCCAAACTACAAAGCAGTAATTGACACACGACCACTGAGGATTGTACCATAGATTGAAGGAAAGCTGTGGTGCAGGCTTACTCCCTGCACCTGGCAAATTATTCTGCATGCTGCTAAGCACAAGTGGAAAAGAATGTGTTGGATCCATGCCAACCCAATCATAGTAGACCATGTATTCTAGGGTCCTATATTTAGTAGATCCAATGGGACATCATACTTTTAGAGACGTTTACATTAGCCAGTTTGAAGGAAGGGCTTCGTTGCCCCACCTGACATTATTACCCAATACCCTCTCCCTGTTACCATATACAGATATAGTACCTATGTTAAAGTTACCTTCCTATAACCAATCAAGTTGCATGCTAGGTTTTTTAAGATTACACGTCATTGATGATGAGTTTTTGGTATAAAGGTTGTGGTTTTTCTGAAATTAATCGTAGTTTAAGCAAGAAGGAAGATCGAGTGTTTGCTGATGTTCATTGAACGCTCCGTTTTTTGTACTTGTCATTAAACGGACTCCCTTTGCCAAACTATTGAGTTGTCATTATTATTTGACACTAAAGTACGGATCTGCATCCCCATCTATCTCAAGGGTGCTGCTGCTCATCTTAAAGGGTTGTTTGGAGACCCCAGACTTATGGGCCTGCTAGGGTCCATCCAGATCAAGTGTGTTTATCCAATTTAGGAAATCCACAGTTTCTTCACGTGTTCCTTTCCATATAATGAAGATGTCATCGATGTAATTGGTCCACTTTACATAACAGTTCATCTGACTAGAATGGGAACGGGATACAAAAAAATCCTGCTGCAAATGACTGCTCTCCATTTTATTTTCTCTGCATTCAGAAACACAGTTCCAAATCTTGGCTCTGCCATCTCTGGGCAGTTGGCGTGTCAACCATATATTACACTTTGGATTTATCAGGAGGGACGTTGTAGGACCTCTTTGGTGAATAAACCTCCAGACTTCCAGGGCACATGTTTGCATTTCTCAATGATAGTGAACAGCTTTGATCTGACTGATTCTAGTACCGCCCCTATGTTGTTCTAGAAATAGCCTCCATGAAAAAAGAAAAGCTTTGTCTGTGGCTCTTTTCACTTTTCTCTCGAATAACGCTGTGCGATTCAATAACAATATACTCTATCTTTTTTTATTTTAATATATTTTTTTTATTAAGGTATGTAGTATACAATCATAAAGTCATAACTTCATAAACATAATGCAGTGAAACCTTTACATTAGTATAGATTAAACAATGGTAAAAGAAAGTGTTCCGAAAGAGCAGTTAATTGAGTACACTGTGTATAATTAAGAGTTGAGCATTTGAGCAACAAATGGTCAATATAATTGAAAACATACGCGAAACAACTATAGCACAGTGTTGTGCAAAACTTAGTGTAGAACGATTTCTGCATTATGATGTCTTAAGTGGGGGGAAGACAAACACACTCTATCTTGAACCCCTGTGTACCTTGCTATCTGATACATTCTGTGGTCTAGATTTACAAAAAACACTATTGAATGGGGAAAACCCCATTGGAAAAGGCTTTGTAAATCAGGCTGTTAGTATCGTTTGCACCCATGCTCCTCCTTCATTCTCAACTACTCTTCTTTTCCTCCAGACATACCACATATTGCTTTACTCTTGGAAGGGACCCAATACGCCTCTAGCCAGACAAGGCATGGTGCTTTAAAATCACAATGTTGATGATGTGTGCAGTATACCAGACTCCTAACATAGCATAACATAAAAGGCAGAATATTCCAAAGTTTGCATGAGTTTAGTTTACTTTAGTTTAGTTTAATATATGTAGTGCGCACCGGACCCAGGGGTATCAGGACGCAAAAGGCAAAAAAGAATATTCTCAGCTTGGTTACATTGCTGTATTCTCATGTACAATAAAGAAAACACAGTAATTAAAATACAGTAAGTGCAATAGGCGAGCTTAATATACAGTGAGTAAATTCCATGCAAGTAAGGACGGGGATAAAAGCAGTAGATATTACATATGTTTAATATGTACAATAGTAACGGTTGTATGTACAGGATGTATAAAGTGTACAGAAGTTGGCTGGGAGAGGTAGGGAGGTTAAAGAGAGTTAGATGTCATTTTCCTTGATCCATCTGATGTATTTGCGCCTGAAGAGTGGGTAGCGTTGGGGAGCTCTTACCAAGGGGGTGAGGGAGTTCTGCAGGAGTGTTTAGCGTGTTTTGGGAGCACGGAGTACAGCACCACTGCACAGGATCAATGTATAGCATGTTTTTTTTTTTTTGAAGTGCAGCGCCACTGCATGGGTTTGGTGCATTGCTATGATGCAGTTGTTTCAAGCTATGTGTTGCCAGTGTAACATGGACATATAAGTAAGGGCAGGTTATTCAGTCAAAAACGATTTTTACATATAAAATGCAAATACATTTTTCACAGTTAAAAGCACACATCTGTTCCTTCAAAATGCACACCGTTTCTCACCTGAAATGCCTATGTTGCAAGAGACACATTTGGTAATTAACAAACTAATCTCACTAAAAAGACTAATAATTATAACTCATTAATAAAAGAATGTGTCTTCACGGCAAAAAGAGGCAGACTCTGAAAATCAGTTTTAAACACACATTCAAGTTTTTTTTGTTTTTTTGCCTTCCTGTGCTCTGTCCAAGCAAAGACTTCGAATAAGCAGGAAATCAACGTGTTACAGTTGCAACTGTACAAGAAAAAACATTGTTAAAAGTAGGAGGATAGAACATGATAGATTCTGATTGGAGCACGTCACATCAAGCATCATGTTAGAAGCTGTGACTAGTGCTTTGCTGCAGAATCTGAGGGCAGAAGGCAGAGACATCTTGACACAGCTCGAGGAAGGACAGGGTTGACAGCTGGGGATGCCTGATTCCTAAAGCAGATTCAACTTGGTTGCAGAGACTGGCTTTTCCAGTCAACAAGTCCCAGTTCGAGTGACAGCAGATGCTTGTCCTTGCTGGGTGAACCCCTCCAGAAGGCGAACAGCCAAAGAAGTTACATGCTGAATAAGCCTGGTAATTATATCGCTGAGGTGTGGGGGCTGAGTGTGTGTGAGAATATTCAGTCAGGGTAGGAAAGGAGATTCCTGTGCTTTACTCACGTGTTTAATGTTACAAATTGAGTTCTTGTCTCCGCCACTCTCTTTTCAGTGTATCACAGATAATGCTGTTACTGTGCTATTTCATTTATTTCTGTAAAGAGTGAGATCATGTTAAATGTAACTTTTATAATACACAAAAATATCTGAAAGCAGATGGGTGGTGTGTTTTATATTTACCAATAGAGTGCTGATGATGTGGGGAGATGTTTAGACAGTGCAATTGTCATTTTCAAGGTAGCTAAACATAAGATTCGGCTGCAGCTGTGTGCACAATGTCATTCCATATGAGCAATTATAACTAAAGGTGTGTGTTAGAGTCTGCCGGAGGTCTATGAGTCGGCAGAAAGGGAGCCCCGGGACATAGTTCACTACCGTATATAAGATAGTGAAAAATACCACATGATAGCTCGCTGCCGTAGATAAGACAGAGAGAAATTGCCCATGGTGGCACACTAAAAATGAAAATGTGGTGTTCCTGAAAATGCAAGCCTGAGGTCCCTCTAGTGATTACATGAAAAATCTAAACAAAAATAAGGGGTTCTGGATATTGGGGCCACAAATAATACAAAGGAATTATGCTCACCAAAATACCACCAATCATGCATACCAACCACTCATACCAACCACGCAAGTCTGTGGGCTGAAATAATGCATGTCCACTGTATCATTGTTGTACATGGCCCAATCTGAATACAAGGAGTGATTGTTGCTAAATTATTTTTCGGCGGTAAGAAAATACCGTCAGGCCCCAAATCTCCACAAAATACCCAACAGTTCCAATGTTGTGCGGCTTGTAGTGGGAAGCTGGTGCCTCTGGTTTTGGAGCTTTTGTATCTGGGCATTGCAAGGGTATTGGAATTGGAAGATCTAGGGGCGTGTCTAGTAAGTCTGTCTGTGAGGTAACACGGCACAGCATGATTAAGGCATTTATGAGTGAGAGATGCAACTTTTAAAGCAATTTTGTCTTTGGTTGAGAGTCAGTTGTGTGCTCTTCTTAGATTAGATATATGCTTTTTTTTAGGGAGACTCAATGCTGCTATGCTGCTCTGAGCGCGTTGTTTTGTAAGATATGAATTGTGTCTATTATTTATTTATTGGCTCCTAGATATAAAGCGTTACAATATTCTAGCTTAGATAGAATAAGGGCTCTGGTGAGGGTGGTGCAACTTTTAGGGGAGAGGAAAGGTGTGGCTGCTCTGATTAATTTGCACGTATAGGAAGAGGACAGGAAGTTTACCTGTTTAAATGAGAGGGTGGCATCTAAGTAGAAGCCTAATGTTTTTACTTCCTTCGCTACCTCGATGGTGTTTCCATCAATCAAGAAGCTGGAATAGGTGTGGCCAAGCGTGTTGATGTTGTGGGTATTACCAAGGATGATGAGCTCCGTCTTGTCATCATTCAGGCGTAGTCCATGAGAGGCCATCCATGCCTGATTAATGAGGTACACCCTGTTCACCAAGGCCAAATCCTTATCGTAATCTCCCGTCAGTGGTATGAGGATCTGGGTATCATCCGCATAGTTAGTGTAGATGATACCTAAACCATTGAGATTGTCAAAAGGGGCTTTGTGAAGATGTTGTACAGGGTGGGAGAGATGCAGGTTCCTTGAGGCAGCCCGCAGGTGATATGGGTGGGGTCAGCCGTTGCAGATGTGGAGAAGACTCTCATGGTCCTGTCGTTGAGGAATGATTGTATCCAACTAATGGCTTCCTGTGAGATTTGGGCTGAGGTGTTAAGGTGCTTGCAGAGAATGGAGTGGTCCACTAAGTCAAATGCTGCAGATAGGTCAAGGAGAAGTAGGGCTGTGTTGCCATTGTCTCTGAGGGTGTCAATTTGTGCCTTAAGGCCAATCAGGCTGTCTCTGTTCCATGTTCGGGCCTAAAGCAAGATTGGCGGACTCCCAGGAGGTGATTTTGTTCTAAGTAGTGCTGTATTTGAAGGTAGGCAACCTTGTCCAAAATTCTAAGTAGGAAGGGGACGGTAGTGATGGGTCTGTAATTAGTGGGGATGGATGGGTCTAGTGTTTGTTTTTTGAGAAGTGGGAGAACCCAAGACTCTTTGAGGTTGTTAGGATTGACACTTTTGGAGAAGGATGAGTTAATTAGTTTGGCGATGAAGGGTGAGAGCGCTCTAGCTGCATCTTTAATAATCTGCACGGGGCAGGGGTCACCCTGGCAATTAGAAGGTTTCAAGGAGAGAATAACCTTTTCAACCTCGAGGAGAGTTACTTTGGAAAAGTTGAAGTGGTGGATCTGATTGGGTGGTGGCATGGAGGTGGGGGTAATGCTAATCGGCAGATTTGCTTTTTTGTTGGCTATCTTAGTTTGTAAGGAGGCCACTTTGTTTAAGAGAGCGTTTTGTACACTAGTGCACCAGGGTTTATCTTTGGTGCAAGTGTCAGCGATGGGGATGGGTGTTTCCAATTCTTTGAGGATGGTAAACAGTTCCTTAGTACTGGAATTTGATTGGGAGATTCTCGTAAGAGTCTTGTTTTGCCAGGATTATTTCCTTCTTGTATTTGGTGGAGGTTTTGATTAGGTTAGTTTTGTTGGACTCTGTCGGAGAATGTTTCCAGGTATTTTCACTTTTGCGTTTCTCTAGTCTGAGGGATTTGAGGTATGGCATGAACCAGGTGTTCAGGTGTATGTATCGTGTGTATCCATACAATTCTCATAGCAGAGAAATACAATAGTTAGATAAAACCATAAATACAGCACCAACTCACATTTCCTAACATGAAAGTTCCCGTGCAAATACGTACTCAAAATATAAATGAAGTGGATAGCATTAAGTGCTATTCGTGCCGTGTTACCTCTATTTAACAGATTTGTATTTGCATCAAATCAGCAAGATTAATTAAAAATATATAAAGAGCCAACACTAGCACAATACAATTCCCTTCCATCAGTCAAAACCAGGGGGATTCATGTGCAAGTTCAAAATATTAATATACAAAATGATTCACGTGAAAAGTTCTTATACTCCGAGCTTTTTTCACAATATAGTACTCAATGTTAAGGGTTTCTATTGTATGAGGCTTTTTACAGAGTTGGAAATGTGTTGAACTCTACTGCAAGGAAAAGAATATATATATATATATTCAGTAAAAAAAGCTATTTATTACATGTTGCATAGTACACAAAACTCTAATAAGAACGCATTTATCATTTCACTATTCAACATGGGAAGATTATGAATATTGCACCTCCATCATGTATGCTGCGCACAATGCTTATGTTTATACATGAGTAGCTTACTATACTTTAAATAACTTCATAATAGAATGCTATTTATATCAATGCATTGCTTAATGCACTTCATAGCTCATGATATTTATTCCAATGATCCTTGACACATTTTGTCAACATTATAATAAGAATCCCTTGTACAGACTTTTCATGTCATCAGTGATGTCATCAATGACATTTGTGATGTCATCTTTGATGTCCTGGGTGTTAGTCTTAGCAATGCACGGAGATGGCGCGAGTTATGGTTGCTTAGCTAACCATAACAGGTGAATTTCAGGGGGTTTTCGGTTTTACTTGGAACCATAACATCCCTTTAACCAAGTTTTTTTACTGAATTTCATAGGTTTTTAGTAGCGTAACTTAACCATAACGTCCCTTTAACAAAGTTTTTTACTGAATTTCATACGTTCTTAGTAGCACAACTTAACCATAACATCCCTGACTTTATATACATGTAACATAGAACATACTGAACCCCCAGCTAGTGATTTTGATATCTCCGGACTGTGCTTATGTCTGCAGACCGGACGCGGACAACAACACTACCCAAAAACTCAGGGGGTATATTAAATTGTTCTATCAAGTCATATAAACACTGGACAAGTTCAAAAAGCAGCACATAAACACATTAGATCTAATAATAAATAAGACAAGACGTGCAACCTATATATGTAACACATCGACCTTCCATTTAAATACCATATGTACTAAAATGCAATATACCAAAAGAGAAAAGCTTTGCCTCCAACATAATTTCCTCACAGAAACTGCACAACTAGGAGCAACAGCAGACCTACACAACAGTAAGAACACAACTTACCAGAAGCTAGTAAGTAAACTTAATTTTTCTTATATATTTCTAAACTTAATGTATTAGGTACACTAAAACTAATATATATATATATATATATATATATATATATATATTTTCTTTTTTTTACACAGAAATGGCCAGTACTTTGGAATGGCTTGAGGAAAATGTTCCACGTGAGGAAATGACTGAAGATAATTATGCTAATGGTAGACACTTCTCTATGTAACCAAATTAATAAACATAACTTTATGTGTACTTAACATTTTTATTTTTCTTCACAGACCATACAAGCATTGAGAATAATACACCTAAAGACATCTTAGAACATACTCTGCACTGCATGGAAGATAAATTGGACATGCTAATGGAAAATATCAATCTTTTGAAACATTTTGTGGAGGACCACATAAAAGAAAAAAATAAATATCATTGTCCCATGTGTACCTGTTCCGCCTCTCCATGTCCCAGTCAACTATCCCCAAACCTTCCCCACCAAGAAAAACATTACGATGAGACTTCCATCCCTTCATCTCCTCCCATCCATCCTCTACAAACCCCCAATTCCCCTGTGTTTGTGTCAGTTTCTGTTTCTCCCTCTCTTTCATAAATTGTATATCTGTATATAATAAAAATAATTATTAGATGTGTTTTCAGTCCTTTGTGTCTTATTTAAAAAAAAAAAGCACTTAAGATGTACGCGGACAGCGCAAGTGTCCGGAATGTTTGTAATTAAGCAAAATGAGGGTGTCCTAAGGACACTACACCGGTCCGTACTGTCCACAAGCAAGATGGAACTGTTCTAAGAACACACTCAGTGTCCAGAATGTCCTCAATTAACCAAAATGGAGGCGTCCTAAAGATACTATGCCTGTCCGTAATGTCCACAGGTAAGATGGAACTGTTCTAAGATCATGCGCGGTGTCCGGGTTGTTCGCAGTTAACCAAAATGGAGGTGCCCTAAGGACACTATGCCTGTCCGTAATGTCCGCAGGCAAGTTGAAACTATTCTAAGAACACACTTGGTGTCCTCAATGTCCGCAATTAACCAAAATGGAGGTGTCTTAAGGACACTATGCCTGTCCGTACTGTATGCAAGCAAAGTGGAACTGTTCTTAGAACACGAGCGGTGTCCGGGTTGTCTGCAATTAACCAAAATGAAGGTGTCCCAAGGACACTATTCCTGTCCGTACTGCCTATAGAACATCTACGGACATGCGCACCACACCCATAAGTCCTACGAACATCGCGCCTGTCTGTAACTGTCCATCTCACTTGTGTCGCACTTTTAATTAGTTTCAGGACCCGAACACTGTCCATAGAACACCCACACGCATGCATACAGCCGTTCCTGTACATTTGGTGTCCTGCGGACACCCGTTCCTTTCACGGACGTGTTCACGGCATCATCATGTGACCAAACCCATGCTCGTCATGTGTCCTGAATTGTGGACACTGTCAGGGTCCCCGAACATTTCAGGCAATCCACAGTATTTTATAGTAAATATTCACCATAGCACATGTCCCAGACAATGACCCTGACTTTCTACATACTTTTTGGGACCTTTTGAGCCTTTTTGGGGTGTTCTATCTGTCTGCGGACAGCGCGGGTGTCCGCGAAGCACGCACCAGCACCCCTATAAAAGGCCACACCCAAGAGCTGATCTTCATTGTGCTTCTTGCTATCTCACAGAGCATTATCTACTTTGCCTTGCAATCTTCCAGATTGTGCTACCTTTGCTGAAACCTGATGGCATCAATGACTGCTGTTCTTCCACCTGGTGCTACATCTGGATCAGCACCACCCCGACCCTCTCCACCACCTCCCCAAGGGCCTGAAGAAGGGAACAGGCATGAGGATGTAGAGGAGGATGAAGAGGATGAGGTAGTGGAAGTCCCTACTACTTGGGGGTGGCGGTTATTTACCATTCATGGTGATGTACCCAAAGCACGTGCAAACAAGGTCACCTGCAACCAGTGCAAAATGGTGCTGAGTCACGGGAGGCCTGGTTCATACAGCTTTGGTACGACATCTATGAAGCGACACCTAAGGTCGTTCCACGGTGGGGCCATTCGCAAGGTTGCACCTTGTGATCAACGTAGTAGGTTGAGTTCCTCTACTACATCCTCCATTTCCGCTCCTCTCACCACAAGAGACACTCCTGTGGGATAGCACATCCCTCCAGCTGCCTCACAGGCCATTCACGATGCTGATGACCCATACCTTTCGAGGGTCACAGTTTTGTGTATGTACTGTGATGCATTACTCTGCGGGGGGGGAGACTTTGATTTGCTTTCGAGACTGAAGTCAAGGAGCAGGAGAAGACCTTCTACCTACCTAAGTAAGGCCCACCCTACATCTTCCTCTCTCCACCTGCCCTTTCTTATCCCTGTGGTTGGTGTCCCCCCTTACCCTACTTTCCCCTCATCTCCTAGTGTGTTGTGTGTAAAAAACTATAAAAAAATAGCCGCCTTTCAGAGTCTAAAAATAGAAGTGACAAATACATGGAGCAGAGCCCTGTGCATTTAATTGAAGTCCGCGGACTGTTCGCGGACATCATAAATTTTGGGGTGCTGCCCTATCAAATCCATTGCATTTTTATCTGGGAGAAAGTGGTGGCTCTGAAAAGAGGCTTTTTGTGGTGTTTTTTTGTGTTGGAAAAACTTGAAATATGTAAGATGGACTCCATCTCTGTGAAAAATGTATGTGCTACGAAGTACAATAATTTCATTGTGAAAAAAGGACATGCCAACATCTCTTAGAAAGGCACAAACAGCCTTATGGACATTGTGCCTCTCTTTCTCCATTAGTGGACCAAATTAAGAAGAACGCAGCCACATTTGTCTTTGTGCAATACGAGAAAAAATTACTTGGAAATTTGTTAACATGTCCATGCCTTCCCAGGTTCTTCTTTCATTGCAAATTGCAAAGAAATTCCAGACACATGTCCTAAACTGTTCCCTCCACAATGAATTATAATCATGTCTGGATGATGCTCTGTCTATAAAGTAGCACAGAGAGGTACCAAGGCCAGCCACTTCCTTCCACGCACTTCATGCCAGTGCACTTCCACATGACGGAATCCAAGATCTGCAACTACTCCACAACGTTCTGCATGCACCTCCAACCAATGTATCCATGAGACTCCCAAAATCCAGATAATCTATTTTCAGAAACACACAGCCATAGCTATCTGTTCTTCTCTCAGGAAAAAGACGTTCTGACAAAATCTTCCCTTAAGCAACACACCCAGTAAACTTTATTAATCAATCCCTAGCTCCGCTCATTCTCATTTGCATGCCTCTCCACCCCAGAATCCCTGTATGTAATACGCGCTGTCTGCAGACAACCACCATGTCCGCGGACATATCGGAAATCTGAGGGTGGTGAATGAAAATTTAAATAGTGTGCCCCATTTCCCCTTTGAGATTGGCTCTGAAAAGAGCTGTTTATTTTTTTGCAGATGCCTGACAGACACCTGTTATTTTGTATATTTTGTATTTTTTTTCTTCTTACTTTACTACTAAAATCTTCACATAACCTTCTCCAAAGCAACCCTTACATTCCAAAACAGCATGGCATTTCCCAAAAAAGATAAGGAAATGCCATCTTCTTCAAAATAAACAGCATTACTCAAATCAATATTCTCATTATTACAACAACAAAAAAACATACCAGCTCTAAGCATGAAAGCACACATGCCTCGGTTGATTGCACAGCTAGCAATGTTTTGCTGAGGACAGACTATTGTCCCACATTACCCTAGGTAGTAATTCAGAAAAAATTACTTTTGCGTTTGGAAGGATGTTCATTACTGCTTGAACCAACTGTTCCAAATCTGCCAACAAAGTAGGGGCACTGACGTTCATCCTGCCCATATCTTCACAAACTTGTAGACTGAGCTGTACATTGCAATCAGGCACAGCGCTCCACACCACCTCACTCCTTTAACATCAAAATTTTTGCCACATGCCTGCATTGAGGATACTGCTGTAAAGCATGCAAAAACATATCTCCGAGCACCAACGCCCTGACTTTCTCCACCTCTGCCATCTTCATTACACACAGTCTCTTTCAACACAAATCCACAACGTCAACATGTGATTGGCTGATCCCTACAGTCCCATTTCCATGCTGGTTTTGCTGAAAAACCCCAGATGTGGCACACCCTATCCGCAGACAGCCGCGGTATCTGCATGGCGCGTAACTCTTAGCCTGCCCTTCTACCCTTTCCACATCACTCTCGGTGCCATTCCCTCATTGGATACAGCTAAGTAGTCACACAACCATCCACCAATCACATCCAAGACCTCTACAACTAACTCCATCATCATCAAATTTACTGTTGATCACTCTGAGTACAAGTCTCGTATCATTCGAAAGCACCTACTACAAAAACTACTCTACAAGGCTCCAAGATTTCTACTTACAGCATATCCACATGCATGAATAAAAACTACAGGTATGCATATTTTATTCACAGTACATGTACAACTCTTATGAATCCCTATAAACAAAGTAATGCCGGTAAACCTACATAGCCTATACATGCATGCCACCCTCCCGATTTAGGCGCGAGACTCCCGATTCTTCATTGAATAATCGCACTATATTTTACTGTCTCTCGCCTAAATTAATGCTAATCCTAATGCAATCCTATGGGAAAAATAAATGTTCCCGATTGCTGTGGTGAAATCTCCCTCTCAGGGTCTCCCGATTGTTGGCATGTCTGCCTATAAAATGAACCTATTGACATTTTTCCCATCTACTATAATCAACTGTCACTTCTAAACCTGTCTGCTATCTACAACACAGCGTTAAAAAACCAAGTGAATTTCATACACTTAAAATTCTACTCATTTGCAAAGCATGTTGAACTAACATTTTGTAAATAAAATATAAAGGCTGCACATAGTCAAATGAAATGCATGCATACACTATGTTCAGATATCAAACAAGAATACTACTACAAAATCATAAAAATCAACGTCTAAATTAACATCAGTGCTATACACACACAAAATTACTAACTTCTTTCTTTTACAATTGCAGTGAAGACCACTCTCCTGAAAATCAGCAGCATCTGAACTACATCCGAAGAAACCTTCTCATTCCACAAAAAAATAGTAAATACAATACTACCTTCTCATTCTTACTGTTTCTCAAACACACTGTGTGGTTCATTAATGTTATTTGTGCGCCAAAAAAACTGAGATTTCTGAACCATTCTGCCCACAAATCCCCATTTATTAAATAGGGATTAGCAGGCAGAATAGCACACAAATCCCTGTTTTTTTGGAACACAAATAACATATTCAACCCCTAGAATATTAGTATTACAAAACAAAGAACTGTTTTAATTGTATACCACTAGGTTTACTATTAATGCCTCTCCTCACCATTAGCTCACTTTCTACTCTCATCTGAACCGCAGTTTAGTAACACACAAATAGAAGAATATCCTTCCCAACTAATTGTGGCTGCCCAATGCACAATCACACACCACCACATACATCTTTCCCATCATACTCAGACACTCATGCACACAGCACACATGCATTGCAGAATGACCCAACTCATACCTTCTTTTGTTTTTTCAACAGACCCCAAAGAATGCCTACCAAAAAGCAAGTCCATAGAAAGCAACACACAAATAGAGCAAATGAAAATGAAAGTGTCCAAAATAAGCATCCATCTCTACCAGAGTTTGTACAAAAAGTTCAAACAAAACAGCTAATACAGTAATTTAGCGAAACAAAACAAGTTTCCAGTACAGAAACTTTGCCTCCTCTATCAAAATGTAAAACGAAACAGAAAATGATTAACAAGAATTTGGATACCACTACTGCTAAAACTGCCCCTATAAATCTTGATATACTAGCAAGTAACCATAACAAAAAACAGGAGACAAATCATGCACAACCGTTCAAACCTACCGTAGAAACATAATCTTAGAAGCTATGATAGACAGTGCAATCCTTCTCAGAAGAAAGTTATTCATTTTAGTGTTAAACGGAATGAAAGAATTAAGAAAACTAAGTACTAAATTACAAAGTAAAACTTCTCAATGAACGGAATGTCAACAAAAAGAACTTCTTAAATATCTGTGGAGAGGATTGGAGTCACACCACGAGCACAGAACCATATTTTAATGAAGAAGCATACAAACAAACCAAACAAACACAATTGCCATACATATCAGTGGACGAGGTTATGAAAAAAATTAATAATACCATAATGGAACAAGAAATACTGCTTACAAAAATATCCACAGAAAACTCAGAATTACCTCTCCATTTGACTGAACCAGAACGTCCAGTATAGAAATGGCCATGCACATCAATGTGTAACATTCCCAAAAAATCTTTCACATTTTTATGCCAGTTTCTCAATCAGTATGTGAAAGGCAAAGACAAAATCTAAATGAAAGTGGTTTAAAATATGGATAGCTGTCCAGTGCGCAAATACACAGCACTACAAGGACATTCATTAGCCTGCATTTCCGGACCTATTTTCAAAAGCACCTTCCATCATATCAAAATGATATCAACACATCATTCAACTATAAGAAATCTAGTCTATAAACTGTACTATGTTAAAGTCCTGCTTTAGCACTAGCCAATTTAAATAACAATCTTCTACATGGTACAACCAAAGACCTACTCAAAGAAATCGACCATATCCATAGAAAATATTTTGGAAGTGAAAGCCATAGCATAGCAAAAATTCTACACATGGCAACCTTCTACTACACACATACAAAAAAGAAATACTAAAATGTGAAAGTACATCCGCTGAAGTACCAAACCATGTGTGTGTGTGTGTGTGTGTGTTGCCATAGAACTTTTTATAAAAGTAACACAAAAACTGTAGACATAACATACAAAATAGAAGACAATGAAGATTCCAAATGGTTTGAATTAGCACTCTAGCTTATAGCAGAAAACAAATACGAAATAACTGACTCATTAATATTTTGCAGTTACTGCACTACAAAACTTGACAACAAGCAAACTCCTTCACGTGCTATCACAAATAACTTGGAATTATTCCCACTACCAACACCCCTACAACAACTCAATTTATATGAGAGCATCATAATTCAAACAGTGCATCAATTTAAGCAATAATATGCCTTCAAACAAAAACAGCAAAATTACCTCCCTCTGAATTGGTGAAAGGAATTTGTGGCTAAGTAGTTTATTTACCATTAGATCTGAAAGAAAATGTGCACACTCTGGGAGTGCAACGTCCAATCGAGCAATCTTTAATTGTCTTAGTAAATGGTTTAGCTACAAAAGACAAAAAAAATTGGCAACAACTCGTAGACTTACATAAAGTTAGACAAGCCTTGCAATATCTAAAAGACAATAATAAATACTACAAAGAAATAAATATTGAAGAAAACTTAAGGGAAACAACTGAAATAATTCAAGAATCACCAGAAACTGGTCAATTTGAACTTCTAGATCCTGCTACAGTATCAAATATTTTAGACCATTATACAATTCATCCATTACACTCTAATGAAACCATAGATGATGCACTAGAAACGTACCAAATGCGACAAACCAAAGGATCACCAATCAGCATATGGGAAAAAAGTATAGAAGCAAACGCTTTTCCTCTACTCTTCCTCTACTCTTTCCAACAGGCAAAGGAGGAAGGTACGATGATAGACCCACTCAGATAACAGAATCAGAATACTGCTTCTTACGAATGTATTCTGAAGATCCACATTTTGTCTAAATATGGGAATACATATTCCAACTACTGTTTGAAAGTGAACTAGCAACTCTATGTTACGGAGTTGCACACACATTAAAATCATGAACCCACTTATAAATATGTCAGCTACACAATTAATACACAAGTGCAAGATAAAGATGAGGTTTTACAATCAAGCATTACAAATCTGTTAGAAAGCATGCGTGGTACGAAAGAGTACTGGTTCCGATGTCACGGAGATGTACATTGTATGATAAGAAACCTTGGCCACCCACTTGGTTTGTTACATTAAGTTGTGCAGAATATGCATGGGAAGATTTACATGATTTCCTACGCATATCAAACAAAAACAAAACAAGCATAGAAATACTAACATCTGGACAATTCTGCTATCTAGATCCTGGTAATGTTTCAACATATTTTCATCATCGTTTCATTGCTGTGCTACACTTTATTTGTAATAAAACTGTTCCTCCCATCGGAGAAGTGCAACACTTCTTCTGGAAAAAAGAATACCAAGCCAGAGGAGCACCACATATCCACATGCTTTTATGGATTAAAGATGCTCCTAAATTTGGTCAAGACAGTGATGCCACTGTTTTACTGGGTTGTAATGCCCCGGTAATTCCGGGAATCACGGAGGTGGAATGGTAATACGAGTCTGGTGGTAACCAGGCAGTTTTACTACCTCGGTTACTGCCGGACTCGTAATGAGGCCCATAGTGTTAATGGTAAATCACCTAAGAACATGTATCACATAAAAAGAACAGAAGAAGCAAAATATATCAATGATTACAATGCAATCATTGCCCTCTTATGGAATGCAAACATAGATGTGCAGTACATTGCAGACAACTTTACTGCAGTTGCACGATCAGTTACAGCCTACTTAACAAAAGCAGAATAAACAGAGCTTCAAGACCTCTGGAATGACCTATCATCGGACAAAACGCTATCTCAGAAATTGTACAATTATGCATAAAACTGCTGTCTCATAGAGAATGTTGCTCCTATGAAGCTGCAGATCGTTTAACTGGTACTGCTTTGTATGGAAAATCTGAAAATATAGTATGGCTGAGTCTTGGTCCTGCTAAATCTAGAAAAAGAGTTCTCAAATCATACGACGACATAGAAACAATAGCCAAAAATGATCCCAACAGCCAAGACATTTTGAAAAACAATTTACTAGACACATACTACCCAAACAGGAGTACCACTTTCGAAACCATGTGTCTGTACAACATAGCCCAAAACTTCACATACAAAAATAATGTAGCCCAAAACTTCACATACAAGAATAATATGAAACCGGATTTAAAAAAGGTAGATACAGAATACTTAACTTTACTACAATCAAAACTGAACAAAGAGCAGCGTACCATTTTTCAAGAAGTAACAAAAGAAATTGCACATGGTGTACAACATTAAAATAAAGAATGTACCTGCCAAAATTATAAACCTATACTGCTATATGTCAGTGGTGAAGCTGGTTCAGGCAAAACATTCTTAATCAAAATCATCAGCAAGTTCCTTCAACAATTGACAAACAACAAACTGTCATCTGTTGTAACTGCCCCCCACATGTTTAGCTGCCTACAACATAGGCAGTGTCACTTTAGACCGATTACTACTCCTTCCAGTAGAACACCAAAACAAATTAGAATATTACAAACTTTCTACATAAGCTGCAATGGAACTACGCAGAGTGTTAAAACAAATGAAAATGCTACTAATAGATGAAGTGAGCATGGTCTCCAACCTAATGTTGACTTTGATTCACCTCAGATTGCAAGAAGTACTTAAAAACAAACTATAAAGAGCTCTTTGGATGAAAACACATTATTGTTTTTGGAGATCTTCTTCAATTGACACCAGTTAAAGGTGAACCTATTTTTAAAATCTTAAGACACAAACTCTGTCGTAAAACTGTTGGCAGCATAGAAAAATGTCAGCCTTTGGCAACATTTCCAATACACAGAATTAACAGAAAACATGCCCCAATCTGCAGATCTTACATACGCCAACATTTTAAAAAGTATTAGAGTTGGTGTACTATCTCAAGAAGCACAAGCAATATCAAAAACCCGGCACATCCATGCACTTTATGGCCATAACTCATGTGCTACTGTTGTTATGGAACAATTAGCACACAAAAATGTCAATTGTATATCCTTAATGCCAAATATTGCAAGCTGTTCCAAGTTCAATGAAACAATGTTGAATAAAGAAATGCAACCAATAATTGAAATTTGCTCCACAGACAAACTGGACGTACATGGTAAGACACTACCCATGTGTCAACAAGCCACAACAAGACTAAATACCTTCTATCTCCTTCACAGCTGGTTTGGAGAAAATATTAAAATGATCCTTAAACTGTAGAGTAATGCTTAAACATAACCTTGATGTGGAGCAAGGACTAGTTAATGGAGCACTGGGTACAGTTGTTGGCTTTCAAACATACCCACGTCACAACATTCATTTTGTCAATATTCTCTTTGACAAACTTTCAGAAGTAAAAAGAATAGGGCGCTCAACAGCTTGATTCCTTCTCTTCAAAGAAATGTATGTACGCAGAGAACAATTTTCTCTAACTCTAGCATATGCAGTCTCCATTCACAAATCACAAGGTCTTACCCAGGACAAAGCATTAATAGATATTGGAAATACAGTCTTTAAAGAAGGCATGAGCTACGTAGCACTATCACGCTTACGTACACTTGACGGTCTATTTCTAATCAACTTTGATGTAAGTAAAGTAAATGCTGATATTCCTTGCATTTTAGAATACAATAGACTACGTTCACTATACACCCCCATCTAAAAACATATCCTGTTCCGCAAAAAGGAAAACGTTGTAAAAGAAAACTAATACAAACAGAAATTCAACAGGATCTCACTGCAAATTCCCCTAAGAGAGAAAAAGAAGCTAATACTTCATCAATTACCACAGCCAAAGAAGAACCTATTACTGAAAGTAACTCAGGTACTTCTTGAAAGAAGCAACACACACTCCGAAAAAATGACTTGGACACAGAACTATCTGGTCCATTCAAATTTTCAAATATTGCTAGTGCAAGTTGCTACGCAAATGTAGCAATGAATATTCTATTTCAATTGCCACCAATTGTTGACAACAATAACTTACACAGTACAGACCAATTGTGTTTGCAAAAGTTAGTCCTTCATAGAAACGCAACAAACAATCCTGACAACACGTATAGTGATCATGGAATGAGACAATAATTGGACTACTGTGCTGGAATGGTGAAATTGACTATAAACTCACAAGAAGATCCACAAAATTTTCTAATGTACTTACTACAAGTACTGGAAAACAAAAACATACCTATAAATGAAATCTTCCAGATTTCATACATGTGGAAACATACATGCACTCTCTGGCAGAGGAACAAATCCCTAATGAGTGCTTTGTGTATGTATCCATACCTAATTGTGAATCCGTTCCGTTTCAGCAACTTGTGCAAAATGCAAACCACAGTAGATTATGTACTACCTGCAATTCAGATAATCGTTCCACCTTACTAATGTAAACACATAGTAAATATGGAATAGTAATGCTTCTACGTTACAATGCAGATGGTACCAAAAACAACTGCAAGCTGACTGAATTCACACATGGTCAAGTATCACTTGGTTAGAAGACCTTCACAACAATAGGTATAATCTACCACGCAGGAGCCACAACCAATGCAGGTCACTACACTGCAGATATAAAAAAGAAATGTGGATGGTTTGAATGTAATGATAGTACCATTACTCTAAAGCAGTTATTACCAGCAAATCTTACAAACACTTATTTAATCTTCTTAAAACAAAAATGTAATAACTAATCTGTACTTAAACATTAACAAAACTTCAATTAAAAAACTGTAAACTGTTAGAATACGCCAACAGGTATTTAACCGGCCCAAGATTCTATAACAACCAAACAGATAAATGAATACCACTAAATTATAACAAAAAATAGACAGTTAGAATACGCCAACAGGTAACTTTTCCCACAGACCCAATGATTTGAAAATGATTTGAAAACCCAACACAGAAATTGAGCAAATTGCACAGTACACTGGTTTGTAAACTACTAAATATCTGCTCCAGTTACCCAACTCATGAAAAAATATATCCAAACTCAAAAAATCAAACACTAAGTATATTCTAATAGAACACATAAATACTGCTGCATAACAGAACCATTGAAGCAACATCTAACCATACACCACAATACAAAATGTTTACTTCCATGGATATGTTATGCTGCAGTGCTTGTTACCAAACTCTACAATCTAAATGGCATGACGTGCCCAAAACTTCACATACAAACTATACAAATCAAACAGTACACAAACTGTAGATTTGCAAATATTTGATAGATATTCGATTCTATGGGTGTGGTCTAATGGGTGTGATATGCTGCGATGTTTGTGGCCAGGTCCTAGAGACTTGGGTGCATGGCCTATGGCCTATGGCATGCGGTCATGCACCCAAGACTCTGGCCACAACCACTGCAGCGTATCACACCCATGGTGGCTTATAACTTCGTTGCTTATAACTTCAGTCTTGGGTGCATGGCCTTAGAACAGTTTCAACTTGCCTGCGGACAACACGGACGGGAATACTGTCCTTAGGACACCCCTCATTTTGACTAATTACGGACATCCCGAACAGCCTGGGCATTGTGAATACATCTTGAGCACCTGCCACCTAAACAAATACAGTATTTGACCCATCGCTTATTCCCCAAAACCTCCCGAAGCACTCTTGAACACCAAAACACTCCCCAAAACTGCATTTCACCTCAGTTCGCCACCGCGCTGTCCGCAGATCCAAGATGGCGGGCGCATCGGAACAATCTGATGCACTTCACGCTCTTCACCTCCAATCAGCAAACACGCCACAATACCACGCACATGGCGCAAGCCGATTAGCCAATCCGTGTCCTGTCCGCGGAGCGAACAAGGAAGTGTGTCCGCAGAGCAGACATAGATATCACTAATTATTATTACCTACATTTTGATCGTTTTAAAAGAAACTACTGGACGGATTTTCACCAAATTTATAAAAGCATGCTTTCGGGACCAAGCCGCAGCTCCTGCCGCAAATTTGGTGAAAATCTGTCCAGCGGTTTGGTCTGTAGGCATGCGCAAAGTTTTTTCCCCATTCAGTCTATGGGAAAAAAAGACATTTTAGGATCCCCTATAACTTTGCCCCCGCTGGACCAAACCTCACCAAACTTTTCAGAGTGGACCATATACTTTTTTTTGCAAAGTTTGGTGAGGATTTGTCCAGGGAGAGCGAAGTTATAAGCCACCCAAAACGTAGTCTTGCTATGTATAAACCTAGAGTAGTCACGATACATAGAGTAGTGCCCTAATTGATCGATAGTTGCCCCCTATCAATGTCATAAAGTGTTTTTGTCTTTTCTGGGTTGTTAATCATCTCCTCCTTATCAGACTCTTTTCTACTTAAACATTTAAAAATGTATTCATAAACATTACTAAGAGAAGCAGCAGTATTTTGCTTTAAAGCGAAATGTGAATCCACATGAAGTGATTTAGTTGGAGCAGCAAACACTTTTGCATAAAATAATGTTTCGTCTGTGGCCACTTTAACCTTTGGCTGATCGAGAGCACAGATTCAACAGCATTATCAATTGAATCATCTTAGGCAGATCTGGGTTTTTCTCAACATGTGCAAGAACCAACTCACATAAAGGGGAATACCGTAGACTGGCTGGCCAGTTGTAATATTGTCATTGAAGAAGTAGACCTGATCCCCTGTCCCTGGTCTAACCATAGTTTTAATAACTTTCAGATTATATTACCCATCCAGTTAAAGAAAACGAAATCTCCTAAAATTTCCATTGTTTTTCAGAATGTTTGCAGTGTCTTCACTTGTTGAACCTGTGCTACATTGGCATATCAGACATCTTCGACTAAAGCTGTAGATCAAGTTGCCCCACTTAAAAGTCGCCATCCACCGGTGAAAAAAACTAAATCCTGGTGTTCACCAGCGATAGATAGTTTGAAAATTACCAAGAGGAAGGCCCATACTTGGGCAAAATCTAGAATTCTGGACAACAGAGATGATTTTGCTATAGGTGCAAAAAATCATAAGCTTGCTATCATTGAAGTGAAGAAATCAGACTATGACATAGGGATCATGAATGCTCAGTATGATACCAGTGAATTACATAAGATGCTAAGGGAGCTAATAAATCCAGTGCTGCCTAAGGTAAAGCTATTCAGGCTAGAGCATGGAGTATGGCCATTCAGGAAGCAATGGTTAGCAAGATAGAGAACATAATGGCAGACTTAAGGGGGCTGATGCTGATGGACTTCGTGAAGCAGAACATGAATCTGTGGGACCCACTAGTTAATTTACCTGCCAACATGATGGAACTATTTGTGTTTAGACATATTGCGGAACTGGAGGTGAATGGCATTGTTGTGCAGCTCAAGCCGTCCACCTGTAAAGGTGATGATTGTCCAGCAGTTGTTGTCATAGCCTGTGCGCCATCAATGATTCAGCTTTTCGCAATGTACATCAACAGCTCTTTCCTGGAGGGCCAATTGGGTGAAATCTCTTTTGTCCAATCACTCAGCTAAAGTATTTAGTGGTACTGTAAGAGCAGATGTTTTTAACATGCCGTATGGTGTGCCACAGGGCTCTTGCCTGTCACTGAATCTTTACAACATCTTCACAAAAACATTGTTTGAGTTGTTAGACGCACAAGGGATAATCTATGCAATCTATGAGAATGATACACAGTGCTTGATTCCCACCTCAGGAGATTATGAAAAGGATACAGAACATATCAATAAGGTGTATTCTTATATTCAGCAGTGGATGGTTCATAATAGCATGTCTTTGCATAATTCCAAAATAGAACTAATATTACCCAGCACAATGCATAAAATAAAAAGGCTATGTAGTGATTACAAAAGCTTTGTTATAGCTGACTGCACCATTGTCACTCTGGGGGAAGTAAAAACCTTTGGTGTTTACTTGTTGAGCATGAATGCACATGTGAATAATATTGTATCTACATCTGCCTATCATCTTAAATGATTGGGGTAAATGTGGCCTTTCTTAACTAGGAAGAGTTGCTCTATTGTGGCAAGAGCTATTATTGGAGCCACGTTGGATTATTGCAGCAGCCTGATAAATGGAATTAGCAAGGGAGAACTATCTAAATTGCAAGTAGTTCAGAATAGTCTAGAACACGTGGTGGAAGGCCTAAGGAAGAAGGAATGTGTTTCAGAGGCCAGATGAGCACATCAATGGGTACCAGTGGACACAAGGATTGCCTTCTGACTCCTTACGCTGATGCACAAATGCTCATGTGTTAACAGCCTACGGTATTTGTAAGAAAGGATTTCACATCTTCCAATGTGCAAGCTGTAAAGGATTCGAATCGGGCGTCACACCAGACCAGGAATGTAGCGCTCAATTCGTATTTTTTCTTTATTTTTAATTAATTCAATTAGAGCTGACACCCAACCCGTATCACATCCCCTTTTGCAAATACCCTGGGTCACAATGGGCCATGAACCAGGCCGGTTGGTGGGAATACAATATTTATTTATTTTAAGTTCAAAGAAAGTCACATAGCTGAATATTGGGCAGCAATCACAATGGGATGATAATTACAATGTACACTAATGAAATACACTTAGTTGACCTCCTACAAGAACATATCCAAAGCACAAACTATTAGGAACACTTTTTCTATTCAGGTAGATAGCACCCGAGTTAAGATTTCCCCTTGCAATGTTCCTTCAAACCCCAATTAATCGAATTTTGAGTTTTAAAAGCCTTTGCAATTGCATAAAATGACACTCGGAATTGCAAATAATTAAATTAATGTGCATTTGAATCAAGGAAGTAAATATGATTTATCACAGTATCAAAGATATAATTTCACTCATAACTACACGGCAAAGCATACAGTTCAGAAAGCAAGTTGAAAGTCAAACCACAGTGCAGCCAAATCACACGTTGAAAAGTAGTATTTGACACTTTTTCAGTTTTAAATGTCAAAATGTTATTTTTTTTTAAAACTGCTGAAACAGAAAGAATCGGAATGCGGTTTTTAGGCTGGGTGATAGATAAACATCACAGGGATAACATAGAAGTGAAATAGTGGCTCTAGCTGAATACCTGGATGAGATTTTTAATGTGGAAAGAGATTTGGTTTTGGGAAAATAAATGCAGTTAACAGAGAAAGACGGTTTGGAAAGAAAGTACAAGTTTTGCATAAACTAGATCATAAAGAAGATAGTGCTGCCAATGAAACAGGTTAAGGGGCCGCATTAACCCTATTCACGACACGTGTCTATGTAGAAATTAATTAAATTATTCAAAATATGACTAACGATCTATGCAAGATAGAGATAAATAGAATAATGGCAGTAACACTTGGAGATCAAGGACAGGAGGTACAGAGCATCCTGACAGTTTTGAACAAGTTACCAGGGTATGGATAGGATTACTTAGAGAGTGGAACAAAGATAAAGTATCAAGATGGGATAGGCTATGTGGTGCTATGCAATGGGGAAATACTCACAATCCACACTTGAGTTTGGGATTTGGGACAGTCAACCGGGTTCTGGACTCAAAAGGCTCTGGTCAAAGCAAAGCAGCAGACTCACCGAACAGCAAACAGCTGGACAAGTCTGGTCACTTGATGGCAAGGGTACAGCTGGCATGCAGGTAGTGGACAAATAGTCAGTCTGGTCAGAGGATACTCCCAAAAGGATATCAAAGCTTTTCACCCTTCTCCCTGAGTTAGTGGGATTTTGTTATGAGGTTTAGTTATAAAGGGTGGTTCTGCCTGGATAGGAGGGCCTCAAACAAGTATCCCTTTTCTGGAAGGAAGTCAGGAATCTGCAGGGAGGATCTGCAATGACTGGATACGCAGGCACTGGAAGATTCAGAAGAGAGAGTTGCTTTCTCTGTCAGGTTCCCCTTTTTATAAGGCGGGTGACTCAAGGGATTTATTGTTGGGCGAACTAAGCTAGACCTATCCCGAAAACCGGTTGGTCATCTCCTCCAGGTGGGGTCTCAGTTTATGGGCTTGTGTTTTACGAGGCACAACCCCATCCCACAGTCAACATAAATCACACATGTATAGAGTTGTGGCACTTTTACAAAATAAATAGGCAAATTGTCTATTTCATACAGAGCATGGAGTTCCCACTCCTAGGTCTGTACAAAATTATTTTGCACTTCTAATACTTTTCATCGGATTTTAGTGGAAACTGCTTCACCCAAAATCCCACAATTTTAATCATATATACATATTACCATAGGGCACATTTCCATTAATGTTTAACGGTTCATCATACGTACTTTTTCCATGATTCACATTTCTATGGACAGCCACTATATCTTGTTTGAAAGCCATGTAAATTACCTTTAAACTGTAAAACTTTTACATTACTGCATTATCAGGTTATGGAACTAACAGTCTTTAAAGTTTATTCATTAAATAGTCTTTTGAGCAAAATGGCCTGGCCTTTGTCTTTCAACCGGGGCCATTTTTTTTCTTCCAGGCTACCACCAAATGTCAGTTTAGCCCAGGCTGCCCTGGAGTTTCCCCAGTTTGAGTGACTAGTAGGAGTAACACGTAGGTGTCCCAGAATCTATTGTCTCAAGCTGAAGCCCAGACAAAAGTCTGATGGGGGTGTGATATTCTTCCTTTTGGCGATTCAAAATTATCAAGGGCAGAAATTGGCATATATGTGTCCCAGAATCTCTTTGTGACTCCGTTTGGGGGGAAGCCACTGCTGTAAAATGTCCATCGAAACTGAGCAGGACCTGTTGGACTGGTTCCCCAATACAGCCAATGCATTTAATTATTTAAGTTATTTATTTTATTTTATTTTGTTCTAAATCAGATGCAAGTCTGTTAAAATAAAACATTATCTAGATTTTACCCGCACCCCCTTTACACTTATAAAGAAGGACATGGCCTTAACCACATTGTATTTTTAAAACAGGCATTTTTCTCTTTTGTAAAAGCACATTTTCACACTTGGTGAATTCTGCCTGGCTATCCCATTCAAATTTGGTTTTCTCTCCCCTCTGGATTCCAAACATTGTTTACAGCCCTAGTCAGTTTCCCTTACACAGCAGTATGTTCAAGGCAAATGTCCATCCTTCTTTGGCTGCCACGCCATTACAGAAGGGGAAAGACCATATGCAAATCAGGCTTGGCCCCACCCCCAAAGGGGTAGTCCAGCCTGAATTGCTAGGTCACATCCCTTCTGCACGAGACCACAAGCATCCCCAGACATGTGTCAGCCTTGTTGGGCGTCATCAGTGAGAAATAGCTTGGGTCTCTAGGCCCAGCAGGCACGGGACCCACGTCTGGGCATACTCGTCACACTTGGGATGACAATAGCAAAACAAAGGAGGTGATGACTGGAAAGTTTAGAATACATCTTAACCTCTTGCATTGCTCCGGGCAACCCTCCAGACCATCCTTCTTCGCCTGCCAAGCCATTACAGAAGAGGAAATACCATATGCAAATCAGGCTTGGCCCCACCCCCAAAGGGGTAGTCCAGCCCGAACTACTAGGTCACATCCCTTCTGCACGAGACCACAACCATCCCCAGACAGGTTTCAGCCTTGTTGGGTGTCATCATTGAGGAGTAGCTTGGGTCTCTAGGCCCAGCAGGCACGGGACCCACGTCTGGGCATACCCGTCCCCCTCGCGGTGACAATAGCAAAACAAAAGAGGTGATGACTGGAAGCTTTAGAATAAATCTAAACCTCTGGCATTGCTCCGGGCAACGCTCCAGACCATCGTTCTTCACCTGCCAAGCCATTACAGAAGGGGAAAGACCATTTGCAAATCAGGCTTGGCCCAACACCCAAATGGGTAGTCCAGCCCGAACTGGTAGGTCACATCCCTTCTGCACGAGACCACAAGCATCCCCAGACATGTTTCAGCCTTGTTGGGTGTCATCAGTGAGGAGTAGCTTGGGTCTCTAGGCCCAGCAGGCACAGGACCCACGTCTGGGCATACCCGTCCCACTCGGGGTGACAATAGCAAAACAAAAGAGGTGATGGCTGGAAGGTTTAGAAAAATCTTAACCTCTAGCATTTCTCCAGGCAACCCTCCAGACCATCCTTCTTCGCCTGCCAAGCCAATACAGAAGGGGAAAGACCATATGCAAATCAGGCTTGGCACCACCCCTAAAGGGGTAGTCCAGCCCGAACTGCTAGGGCACATCCCTTCTGCACGAGACCACAAGCATCCCCAGACAGGTTTCATCCTTGTTGGGCGTCATCAGTGAGTAGTAGTGTGGGTCTCTAGGCCCAGCAGGCACGGGACCCACGTCTGGGCATACCCGTCCCACTCGGGGTGACAATAATAAAACAAAAGAGGTGATGGCTGGAAGCTTTAGAATAAATCTTAACCTCTGGCATTGCTCCGGGCAACCCTCCAGACCATCGTTCTTCACCTGCCAAGCCATTAAAGAAGGGGAAAGACCATATGCAAATCAGGCTTGGCCCCACGCCCAAAGGGGTAGTCCAGCCCGATCTGCTAGGTCACATCCCTTCTGCACGAGACCACAAGCATCCCCAGACATGTTTCAGCCTTTTTGGGTTTCATCAGTGAGGAGTAGCTTGGGACTCTAGGCCCAGCAGGCAGGGGACCCACGTCTGGGCATACCCGTCCCACTCGGGGTGACAATAGCAAAACAAAAGAGGTGATGGCTGGAAGGTTTAGAATAAATCTTAACCTCTTGCATTGCTCCGGGCAACCCTCCAGACCATCGTTCTTCTCCTGCCAAGCCATTACAGAAGGGGAAAGACCATATGCAAATCAGGCTTGGCCCCACCCCCAAAGGGGTAGTCCAGCCCGAACTGCTAGGTCACATCCCTTCTGCACGAGACCACAAGCATCCCCAGACATGTTTCAGTCTTGTTGGGCGTCATCAGTGAGGAGTACCTTGGGTCTCTAGGCCCAGCAGGCATGAGACCCACGTCTGGGCATACCCGTCCCACTCGGGGTGACAATAGCAAAACAAAAGAGGAGATGGCTGGAAGGTTTAGAATAAATCTTAACCTCTGGCATTGCTACGGGCAACCCTCCAGACCATCCTTCTTCGCCTGCCAAGCCATTACAGAAGGGGGGAAGACCATATGCAAATCAGGCTTGGCCTCACCCCCAAAGGGGTAGTCCAGCCCAAACTGCTAGTTCACATCCCTTCTGCACGAAACCACAAGCATCCCCAGACAGGTTTCAGCTTTGTTGGGCGTTATCAGTGAGGAGTAGCTTGTGTCTCTAGGCCCAGCAGGCACGGGACCCACGTCTGGGCATACCCGTCCCACTCGGGGTGACAATAGCAAAACAAAAGAGGTGATGGCTGGAAGGTTTAGAATAAATCTTTACCTCTGGCACTGCTCCGGGCAACCCTCCAGACCATCATTCTTCACCTGCCAAGCCATTACAGAAGGGGAAATACCATATGCAAATCAGGCTTGGCACAACCCCCAAAGGGGTAGTCCAGCCTAAACTGCTAGGTCACATCCCTTTTGCACATCCCTTCTGCACGAGACCACACGCATCCCCAGACATGTTTCAGCCGTGTTGGGTGTCATCAGTGAGGAGTAGCTTGGGTCTCTAGGCCTAGCAGGCACGGGACCCACGTCTGGGCATACCAGTCCCACTCGGGGTGACAATAACAAAACAAAAGAGGTGATGGCTGGAAGGTTTAGAATACATCTTTACCTCTGGCATTGCTCCAGGCAACCCTCCAGACCATCGTTCTTCACCTGCCAAGCCATTACAGAAGGGGAAAGACCATATGCAAATCAGGCATGTCCCCACCCCCAAAGGGGTTGTCCAGCCCGAACTGCTTGGTCACATCCCTTCTGCACGAGACCACAGGCATCCCAGGATATGTTTCTGCCTTGTTGGGTGTCACCAGTGAGGAGTAGCTTGGGTCTCTAGGCCCAGCAGGCACGGGACCCACGTCTGAGCATACCCGTTCCACTTGGGGTGACAACAGCAAAACAAAAGAGGTGATGGCTGGAAGGTTTAGAATAAATCTTAACCTCTGGCATTGTTCCGGGCAACCCTCCAGACCATTGTTCTTCACCTGCCAAGCCATTAAAGAAGGGGAAAGACCATATGCAAATCAGGCTTGGCCCCACGCCCAAAGGGGTAGTCCAGCCCGATCTGCTAGGTCACATCCCTTCTGCACGAGACCACAAGCATCCCCAGACATGTTTCAGCCTTTTTGGGTTTCATCAGTGAGGAGTAGCTTGGGACTCTAGGCCCAGCAGGCACGGGACCCACGTCTGGGCATACCCGTCCCACTCGGGGTGACAATAGCAAAACAAAAGAGGTGATGGCTGGAAGGTTTAGAATAAATCTTAACCTCTTGCATTGCTCCGGGCAACCCTCCAGACCATCGTTCTTCTCCTGCCAAGCCATTACAGAAGGGGAAAGACCATATGCAAATCAGGCTTGGCCCCACCCCCAAAGGGGTAGTCCAGCCCGAATTGCTAGGTCACATAACTTCTGTACGATACCACAAGCATCCCCAGACATGTTTCAGCCTTGTTGGGCGTCATCAGTGAGGAGTAGCTTGGGTCTCTAGGCCCAGCAGGCACGGGACCCACATCTAGGCATACCCGACACACTAGGGGTGACAATAGCAAAACAAAAGAGGTGAAGACTGGAAGGTTTAGAATAAAACTTAACCTCTGGCATTGCTCCGGGCAACCCTTCAGACCATCGTTCTTCTCCTGCCAAGCCATTACAGAAGGGGAAAGACCATATGCAAATCAGGCTTGGCACAACCCCCAAAGGGGTAGTCCAGCCCGAACTGCTAGGTCACATCCCTTCTGCACGAGACCACAAGCATCCCCAGACATGTTTCAGCCTTGTTGGGCGTCATCAGTGAGGAGTAGCTTGGGTCTTTAGGCCCAGCAGGCACGGGACCCACTTCTGGGCATACCCGTCCCACTCGGGGTGACAATAGCAAAACAAAAGAGGTGATGGCTGCAATGTTTAGAATACATCTTTACCTCTGTCATTGCTCCGGGCAACCCTCCAGACCATCGTTCTTCGCATGCCAAGCCATTACAGAAGGGGAAAAACCATATGCAAATCAGGCTTGGCACAACCCCCAAAGGGGTAGTCCAGCCCGAACTGCTAGGTCACATCCCTTCTGCACATCCCTTCTGCACGAGACCACAAGCATCCCCAGACATGTTTCAGCCTTGTTGGGCGTCATCAGTGAGGAGTAGTTTGGGTCTCTAGGCCTAGCAGGACAGGACCCACGTCTGGGCATACCAGTCCCACTCGGGGTGACAATAGCAAAACAAAAGAGGTGATGTTGGGAGGTTTAGAATGCATCATTACCGCTGGCATTGCTCCGGGCAACCCTCCAGACCATCGTTCTTCACCTGCCAAGCCATTACAGAAGGGCAAAGACCATATGCAAATCAGGCGTGGCCCCACCCCCAAAGGGGTAGTCCAGCCCGAACTGCTTGGTCACATCCCTTCTGCACGAGACCACAAGCATCCCCAGACATGTTTCAGCCTTGTTGGGCATCATCAGTGAGGAGTAGCTTGGGTCTCTAGGCCCAGCAGGCACGGGACCCACGCCTGGGCATACCCGTCCCACTCGAGGTGACAATAGCAAAACAAAAGAGGTGATGGTTGGAAGGTTTAGAATAAATCTTAACCTCTGGCATTGCTCCGGTCAACCCTCCAGACCATCGTTCTTTGCCTGCCAAGCCATTACAGAAGGGGAAAGACCATATGCAAATCAGGCTTGGCCCCACGCCCAAAGGGGTAGTCCAGCCCGAACTGCTAGGTCACATCCCTTCTGCACGAGACCACAAGCATCCCCAGACATGTTTCAGCCTTGTTGGGCGTCATCAGTGAGGAGTAGCTTGGGTCTCTAGGCCCAGCAGGCACGGGACCCACGTCCGGGCATACCCGTCCCACTCGGGGTGACAATAGCAAAACAAAAGAGGTTAAGACTGGAAGGTTTAGAATAAAACTTAACCTCTGGCATTGCGCCGGGCAGCCCTCCAGACCATCGTTCTTCTCCTGCCAAGCCATTACAGAAGGGGAAAGACCATATGCAAATCAGGCTTGGCCCCACCCCCAAAGGGGTTGTCCAGCCCGAATTGCTAGGTCACATAACTTCTGCACGAGACCGCAAGCATCCCCAGATATTTTTCAGACTTGTTGGGCGTCATCAGTGAGGAGTAGCTTGGGTCTCCAGGCCCAGCAGTCACGGGACCCACGTCTGGGCATACCCGTCCCTCTCGGGGTGACAATAACAAAACCAAAGAGGTGATGACTGGAAGGTTTAGAATACATCTTAACCTCTGGCATTGCTCCGGGCAACCCTCCAGACCATCGTTCTTCTCCTGCCAAGCCATTACAGAAGTGAAAAGACCATATGCAAATCAGGCTCGGCCACACCCCCAAAGGAGTTGTCCAGCCCGAACTGCTAGGTCACATCCCTTCTGCATGAGACCACAAGCATCCCAGACATGTTTGAGCCTTGTTGGCCGTCATCAGTGAGGAGTAGCTTGGGTCTCTATTTGTATTTTTGTATTTATTTTATTTATAAAGCGCAGCCAGGCCCGGGGGCATACGGGCGTGTAAGTTAAATCTGGTTACAGTTACAATTAGGTGCAATAAACAAGGGTTACGTTACAGTTACAGAAAGTTACATACTTAGTATTGCAAATACATACATACGTAATCTAAGATAAATACATTAATTACAAGAGTGTGCCGTCAGCAGTCAATCGTGCTGGGATCAGGACGGTTAGGCTGTCATAGAGTCCATGTTGTGAAGCCAACACTTCGTGTTGTGTTTGAATAGGTTAAATGAAGGTTCTTCCCTTAAAAGCGCGGGGAGTGTGTTCCATAGTTTAGAAGCTTGTACAGGGAAGCTGGCTCCACCCGAGTTATGGAGTTTGAATCTCGTTATGGACATAGTGTTAGCTTGTGATGCTCTAAGTGGTCTTGATGATGTGTGAGGTGTAAGTTGGTTGGTAAGGTATGCTGGTGCAAGGTTGGCCCTGGCTTTGTGTTTGAGGGCCAAAGATTTGAGGGATAATCTGTGCTCTACTGGGAGCCAGTGTAATTTGCGTCTAGTCTCCGAGATATGCGCCTTTTTAGGGATGTTGAGGGCAGCCCTGATGGCATTATTTTGAATTACTTGCAGTTTGTTGATATTTTTGTGGCTAGTGCCTAGGAAAAGGGCATTACAGTAGTCTATTTTGGATAGGACTAATGCTCTAGAAAGAGTAATGCAATTGGGTGAAGAGATGAACGGTCTACATGCAGTGATCAGCTTGCAGGTGTAAGCGGCTGATGATGCTACTGCATTAGTTTGTTTGGAGAAGGTTAAGGTGGCATCAATGTAGATACCAAGGGTTTTAGTATTATTTGAAACGGGGATGGGATTGCCATCTATAGTGAAAGATTTGAATGTGGAATTAAGATTTTAAGTTTGGCGTGACTGCCAAGGATGATCAACTCAGCTTTTTCGTCATTGAGACAAAGTCCATGATGTGCCATCCATGCTTGTATTACTGAGTATATTTCATTAAGGGTTTTTCTGTCTGTTTCATAGTTACCCGAGATAGGAATGAGTATCTAGGTGTCGTCCGCATAATTAGTATACGTGACACCCAGATAGTCAAGGATATCAAAAAGGGGCTTTGTGAAAACATTATAGAGCGTCGGGGACACACACGAGCCTTGCGGGACTCCACAAGGTACTGGTGAGGGTTCAGCTGAATCAGTGGGAGAGAAGACCATCATGGTTCTGTTCGCCAAGAAGGAACTGATCCAAGCCGTAGCTGCGTCTGAAAAGTGTGCTGCAGTTTTCAAGTGGTGACAAAGTGTTTGGTGGTTGACCAAATCAAAAGCTGCTGACAGGTCAAGCAGTAAGAGGAGTGCAAGTTTTCCGTTGTCTTTCAGGATTTGGATCTGGGCAGTGAGATCTATTAATGCAGTTTCCGTACCGTGTCTCGGTTGAAAACCGGATTGCCTAAGTCCCAGGAGATTGTTTAATTCTAGGTAGGCCTGTATTTGTAAATAGGTTGCTCTGTCCAGTATTTTTAGTAAGAAAGGTACAGTCGTTATCGGCCTGTAGTTAGACGGGTTGGCTGGGTCAAGAGTAGGTTTTTTGAGTAGGTTGTCAGGTACTACACCATATTTAAAGGAGGCATTGATGAGGTTGGTAATTAATGGTGCCAAATTGTGCGCGGCTGCTTTGATGATCGGGGCAGGGCAGGCATCACCTTGGCAATTCGATGGTTTAAGTTTCCTGATGATGTTTTCTACTTCCCAGATTGAGAGGGGTGAGAAGCTGAAAGGTTCACAAGTTGACTTAAAGGTAGGTGATTTGTTAGGTAATTGTTTGTAGTCAGGGTCAGCTAGTAGCAAGGATTTTTTTGCGTTGATTTTAGATTGTAGGCGAGCTATTTTATCTAATAAGGCCTTCTGAATATTACTACACCATAGTGCGTCAGTAACACATTTGTCAATAGGGGCAATAGGGGATTCTAATTCTTTCAGAATCTTAAAGAGTTCTTTTGTGTTGGATTACGCTTGTGTAATCCTTTTGTTATAGGTGTCTTTTTTGGCAAGAAGGATGGCTTCTTTGTAACTAGTGGAAGCTAGGGTTAGCTCAGTTTTATTGAATGCTGTTGGGTTCTTTTTCCAGTGTGCCTCAGTGGTTCTCTTAGTTTTGTGTAATTCTCTTAACTGCGGCGTGAACCAAGTGTTAAGGTGGCGCTGTGGTTTAGGTTTCCGCAATTTTGTGGGGGCGATGGTGTTCAGTGCTTTGAGAATAGCCTGGTTGTATGTATCCACTAAAACTGTGGGGTCAGCATCTGAGTCAATATTGTTCAGGATGGGGAGTAATATGGGTAGGAGAATGTCAGGTGTAATGTCTTTCTTATTTCTCGTGCTGGTGGCTGGGGCGATGATAGGGGCCGGGTGGGGTGTGTTGGCTTTGATAGAAAAGGTTATTTTATGATGATCCGACCAAATGCATGGGTCATTGGATAGGAGATCAATAGAGCAATTGAGGTGAGTGAGCCAGTCCAGTGTTCTGCCTTTGATATGAATGGGCTCATGAATAATGTGGGTGTGACCCAAGTCGGATAAGGTGTTGGCTAGGTCATGGGCGTTAGTATTCTTAGGGTCGTTAAAACCAAGATTAAAATCCCCAAGTAGGATGGTTTGTGAATTGGGTTTGGTGTCTGTGGTTATGAGTGATGCAATGTCCTCTATAAAAGAAGAAATGGGACCAGGTGGTCAGTAAATAAGGTGCATTGTTGCCATGTGGTTAGGTGATAGCGGTAGTTTGATTGACAGTAATTCAGCAGAAGGGATTTGAGCATCCTGGATGACTTTAATGTCAAAGGTATTTCTTAATATGAGGGCTAGTCCACCTCCCTTTGACTGAGTGGTGTTTCTTTTGCATCTAATTATGGCATAATCATTAGGTATAGCAAGGGCTAGAGATGGAGCGGAGGCAGCATTAAGCCAGGTTTCTGTGACTGCAAGGAGATCGAGCTTTTCGTGAATTATGAAGTTAGCGATGTCGAGAGCATGGGCATGGAGAGACCTATCATTCACCAAGGCCGCTTTAATAAATTTGTCTTTTTGAGGAATTTCTTCTGGTGGTATGGGTTGGTCATGCAAAAGGATATGGTCTGGTTTATGAGTCGGTGGCGGAATTGGCAAGGTTGTGGTCAATATGCAAGTGTTTAAAACTACTGTAGGTGTACAGTTGGGGTTTTTTGGTCCACAGTCAGGCTCTTAATCTAGAATTTCTGGTTAAAATGCTAGGGTGGTGAGAGCATGGAGCGGTAGGTGGGCTGGTTCTAGAATTCAATCTAAGGTTTCTATTAGCAGTAGTACAAGGTTGGTTAGGTGTTGGTCTGGTGGCAAAGTGGCGTATTCAGGGTGCTGGATCATCCAAGTACGGGTTAGCAGGTGTCATGGTGCTAGGCCACGAAGAGAGGGTAGTGGTTACCAATCATGTGCTGGTGTATGTGTCTTGATTTGAGTGTGGGTCAGGTTGACTAGTCCAGCGTCTAGTGTTAATGTACAGTAGGTGGAGGAGAGTAGTTCGGCACCAATACATGATGTAGGTGGCATTGCTAGTAGGCAGGGGTTGCAAGTGTGTCTATTAGCGACCATAAGGCACAACACAATCAAGTGTAGTCTGTAGGTGACCAAAGGCACAACATACATCAATCAAATGTGGTCTATAAGCGACCATAAGGCATAACACAAATCAATCAAGTGTGGTCTGTAGGCGATCATAGGCACAACACAAATCAATCAAGTGTGGTCTGTAGGTGACCATAAAGACACAATACAATCAAATGTGGTCTGTCGGCGACCAATGGCACAACACAAATCAATCAAGTGTGGTCTGTAGGCGACCATAAGGCACAATACAAACAAATGTGGTCTGTAGGCGACCAAAGGCACAACACAAATCAATCAAGTGTGGTCTGTAGGCGACCATAAGGCACAACACAAATCAATCAAGTGTGGTCTGTCGGCGACCATAAGGCACAATGCAAATCAATCAAGTGTGGTCTGTAGGTGACCATAAAGACACAATACAATCAAATGTGGTCTGTAGGCGACCAAAGGCACAACACAAATCAATCAAGTGTGGTCTGTAGGTGACCATAAAGACACAATACAATCAAATGTGGTCTGTCGGCGACCAATGGCACAACACAAATCAATCAAGTGTGGTCTGTAGGCGACCATAAGGCACAATACAAACAAATGTGGTCTGTAGGCGACCAAAGGCACAACACAAATCAATCAAGTGTGGTCTGTAGGCGACCATAAGGCACAACACAAATCAATCAAGTGTGGTCTGTCGGCGACCATAAGGCACAATGCAATCAAATGTGGTCTGTAGGCGACCAAAGGTGCAAACATAAATCAATCAAATGTGGTCTATTAATGACCATGAGGCACAATACTATCAGACGTGGTCTGTAGGCGGCCACGGTAGTCCCGGCTATTAACTACTGAGGGTTAGGAAGTTGTGGGTAAGATTCAGGCAAGTAGACACAATAAACCTCATATGTAAAGCAGATGGCTGGCGCAACGTGAAAGTGGGTTAGTTTAGCAAGTTATCACAATGCAGGAATAGGCTGTTACCAAATTGCTATGGCAGTACAATCGAAGCACGGAGGGGCTTGGGACTGTAAAGAGCGAGTCCCCAAGCTTACTTCATTTTGTTCAATTGGTCGGGGGGTGCTGCTCCAGCAATCCACCAGGTAGGTGCAAGTGTTGTTAGGTAAAGCGTATTGGCATTGCATGCGCTTGTGGATGTATTAGGGTGCGACAGCTGATAGAGTTCCTTGCTAGGTAGAGTGTCAGAGGTATGAGCGGTCACGCGGATATCCTTCTTTGCAAGGCCACGACTTACCGGCTTATGATCAGGGTAGCAAACAGTTCAGCAAGCGTGGAAAGGCATGATGCGGGAGCGGAGGTTGGAAGTGCCGCGCTTCATGGCGATGGCGACTGGAAGGGCTGGACAGGGACGGACCGGTCGATGTCTTTTGCTCCGTGGTCCTTCACTCGGTGGGCCGGCTCACGCCTTGCCGGCGTGCAATAGGCTGGTATAGGACTCCAGCAGCCAATCCGAGAGAGCGGATTGTGATGAGGAGGTGTGCCGGACACGATCAGGCCGACGACAAAAGAACAGCCATTTCGGAGTGGCTAGGGCCTCGTATGTGGCAATGGATTCCGGGCAGAGGCTGCAAGTGGGGGATGCAGATTGCGGCCTCAGTGGAACAGCAGGGTGTTCCGGGTACGGTGGTAGATGCGGGCACAATATCAGCCCAATCCCCACAATAGTGGCGGATTTGTAGAAGCTTTGGTGGGGGCGCTGAGAGCATGCTCTGAGGGCTTACCTCAGAGCACCGTTACACGTGCATCTGGAATCACTGCTCCAGCAGTGGTGTGGAGCTCCTGCTCCTTTGGGACATAGCAGCAGACTGGCACAGTCTAGGCCCAGCAGGCACGGGACCCACGTCTGGGCATACCCATCCCAATCGAGGTGACAATAGCAAAACAAAAGGGTGATGGCTGGAAGGTTTAGAATAAATCTTAACGTCTGGCATTGCTCCGGGCAACCCTCCAGACGGATATGCCCAGACGTGGGTCCCGTGCCTGCTGGGTCTAGAGACCCAAGCTACTCTTCACTGATGAGCTCCAACAAGGGCAAAACATGTTTGGGGATGCTTGGGGTCTCGTGCAGAAGGGATGTGACCTAGCAGTTCGGGCTGGACTGCCCCTTTTGGGGTGGGGCCAAGCCTGATTTGCATATGGTCTTTCCCCTTCTGTAATGGCTTGGCAGGCGAAGAACGATGGTCTTGAGGGTTGCCCCGAGCAATGCCAGTGATAAAGATTCAGTCTAAACTTCCCATCAATCACCTCTTTGTTTTTGCTTTGTCACCCCTAGTGGGACGGGTATGCCCAGACGTGGGTCCCATGCCTACTGGGCCTAGAGACCCAAGCTACTCCTCACTGATGAGCCCCAACAAGGGCGAAATATGTTTGGGGATGCTTGTGGTCTCGTGCAGAAGGGATGTGACCTAGCAGTTCGGGCTGGACTGCCCCTTTTGGGGTGGGGCCAAGCCTGATTTGCATATGGTCTTTCCTGGCTTGGCAGGCGAAGAATGATGGTCTGGAGGGTTTCCCCGAGCAATGCCAGTGGTTAAGATTCAGTCTAAACCTCCCAGCCATCACCTCTTTTGTTTTTGCTTTGTCACCCCGAGTGGGACGGGTATGCCCAAATGTGGGTCCCGTGCCTGCTAGGATTAGAGACCCAAGCTACTCCTCACTGATGAGCCCCAACAAGGGCGAACCATGTTTGGGGATGCTTGTGGTCTCGTGCAGAAGGGATGTGACCTAGCAGTTTGGGTTGGACTGCCCGTTTTGGCGTGGGGCCAAGCATGATTTGCCTACGGTCTTTCCCGTTCTGTAATGGCTTGGCAGGCGAAAAACGATGATCTGGAGGGTTTCTCCGAACAATTCCAGAGGTTACGATTCAGTCTAAACCTCCCAGCCATTACCACTTTGTTTTTGCTTTGTCACCCCGAGTGGAAAGGCTATGCCCAGACGTGGGTCCCGTGCCTGCTGGGTCTAGAGACCCAAGCTACTCCTCACTGATGAGCCCCAGCAAGGGCGGAACATGTTTGGGGATGCTTGTGGTCTCGTGCAGAAGTGATGTGACCTAGCAGTATGGGCTGGACTGCCCGTTTTGGGGTGGGGCCAAGCCTGATTTGCATATGGTCTTTCCCCTTCTGTAATGGCTTGGCAGGCGAAGAAAGATGGTCTGGAGGGTTGCCCCGAGCAATGTCAGTGGTTAAGATTCAGTCTAAACCTCCCATCTATTACCTCTTTGTTTTTGCTTTGACACCCCGAGTGGGACGGGTATACCCAGACGTGAGTCCCGTGCCTGCTGGGCCTAGAGACCCAAGCTACTCCTCAATGATGAGCCCCAACAAGGGCGAATCATGTTTGGGGATGCTTGTGGTCTCGTGCAGAAGGGATGTGACCTAGCAGTTTGGGCTGGACTGCCCCTTTTGGGGTGGGGCCAAGCCTGATTTGCATATGGTCTTTCCCCTTCTGTAATGGCTTGGCAGGCGAAGAACGATGGTCTGGAGGGTTGCCCCGAGCAATGCCAGTGGTTCAGATTCAGTCTAAACCTCCCAGCCATCACCTCTTTGTTTTTGCTTTATCACCAGGAGTGGGACGGGTATGCCCAGCCGTGGGTCCTGTGCCTCATCGGCCTAGAGACCCAAGCTACTCCTCACTGATGAGCCCCAACAAGGGAAAACCATGTTTGGGGATGCTTGTGGTCTCGTGCAGAAGGGATGCGACCCAGCAGTTCGGGCTGGACTGCCCCTTTTGGGGTGGGGCCAATATGGTCTGCATATGGTCTTTCCCCTTCTGTAATGGCTTGGCAGGCGAAGAATGATGGTCTGGAGCGTTGCCCCGAGCCATGCCAGTCGTTAAGATTCAGTCTAAACCTCCCAGCCATCACCTCTTTGATTTTATTTTGTCACCCAGAGTGTGACGGGTATGCCCAGACGTGGGTCCCATGCCTGCTGGGCCTAGAGACTCAAGCTACTCCTCGTTGATGACACCCAAAAAGGGAGAAACATATTTGGGGATGCTTGTGGTCTCGTGCAGAAGGGTTGTGACCTAGCAGTTCAGGCTGGACTGCCCCTGCTGGGCCTATAGACCCAAGCTACTTCTCACTGATGAGCCCCAACAAGGGTGAAACATGTTTTGGGATGCTTTATGGTCTTGTGCAGAAGGGATGCGACCTAGCAGTTTGGGCTGGACTGCCCCTTTTGGGGTGAGGCCAAGCCTGATTTGCATGTGGTCTTTCCCCTTCTGTAATGGATTGGCAGGCGAAGAACGATGGTCTGGAGGGTTGCCCCGAGCAATGCCAGTGGTTAAGATTCAATCTAAACCTCCCAGCCATCACCTCTTTGCTTTTATTTTGTCACCCAGAGTGTGACGGGTATGCCCAGACGTGGGTTCCGTGCCTGCTGGGCCTAGAGACCCAAGCTACTCCTCGTTGATGACACCCAAAAAGGGAGAAACATATTTGGGGATGCTTGTGGTCTCGTGCAGAAGGGTTGTGACCTAACAGTTTAGGCTGGACTGCCCCTTTTGGGGTGGGGCCAAGCCTGATTTGCTTATGGTCTTTCCCATTATGTACTGGGTTGGCAGGCAAAGAAAGATGGTCTGGAGGGTTGCCTCGAGCAATGCCACTGATTAAGATTCAGTCTAAACCTCCCAGCCATCACTTCTTTGTTTTTGCTTTGTCACCTTGAGTGGGACGGGTATGCCCAGACGTGGGTCCCGTGCCTGCTGGGCCTAGAGACCCAAGCTACTTCTCTCTAATGAGCCCCAACAAGGGCGAAACATGTTTGGGGATGCGTGTGGTCTCGTGCAGAAGGCATGTGACCTAGCAGTTCGGGCTGGACTGCCCCTTTTGGTGTGGGGCCAAGCCTGATTTGCATATGGTCTTTCCCCTTCTGTAATGGCTCGGCAGGCGAAGAACGATGGTCTGGAGGGTTGCCCCGAGCAATGCCAGTGGATAAGATTCAGTCTAAACCTCCCGGCCATCACCTCTTTGTTTTTGCTTTGTCACCCGGAGTGGGACGGATATGCCCAGCTTGGGTCCTGTGCCTGCTTGTGGTCTCGTGCACGGGACCCACCCCAGAAGTGGGTCCCGTGCCTGTTGGGCCTAGAGACCCAAGCTACTCCTCACTGATGAGCCCCAACAAGGGCAAACCATGTTTGGGGATGCTTGTGGTCTCGTGCAGAAGGGATGCGACCCAGCAGTTTGGGCTGGACTGTCCCTTTTGGGGTGGGGCCAATATGGTCTGCATATGGTCTTTCCCCTTCTGTAATGGCTTGGCAGGCGAAGAATGATGATCTGGAGCGTTGCCCCGAGCCATGCCAGTCGTTAAGATTCAGTCTAAACCTCCCAGCCATCACCTCTTTGTTTTTGCTTTGTCACCCCGAGTGGGACGGGTATGCCCAGACGTGGGTCCTGTGCCTGCTTGTGGTCTCGTGCACGGGACCCACCCTAGAAGTGGGTCCCGTGCCTGTTGGGCCTAGAGACCCAAGCTACTTCTCACTGATGAGCCCCAACAAGGGTGAAACATGTTTGGGGATGCTTGTGGTCTCGTGCAGAAGGCATGTGACCTAGCAGTTTGGGCTGGACTGCCCCTTTTGGGGTGGGGCCAAGCCTGATTTGCATATGGTCTTTCCCCTTCTGTAATGGCTTGGCAGGCGAAGAACGATGGTCTGGAGGGTTGCCCTGAGCAATGCCCGTGGTTAAGATTCAGTCTAAACCTCTGAGCCATTACCTCTTTGTTTTTGCTTTGTCACCCTGAGTGGGACGGGTATGCCCAGACGTGGGACCCGTGCCTGCTGGGCCTAGAGATCCAAGCTACTCCTCGTTGATGACACCCAAAAAGGGAGATACATGTTTGGGAATGCTTGTGGTCTTGTGTAGAAGGCATGTGACCTAGCAGTTTGGGCTGGACTGCCCCTTTTGGGGTGGGGCCAAGCCTGATTTGCATATGGTCTTTCCCCTTCTGTAATGGCTTGGCAGGTGAAGAACGATGGTCTGGAGGGTTACCCCGAGCAATGCCAGTGGTTAAGATTCAGTCTAAACCTCCTGGCCATCACCTCTGTTTTTGCTTTGTCACCCGGAGTGGGACGGGTATGCCCAGACGTGGGTCCCGTGCCTGATAGGCCTAGAGACCCAAGCTACTCCTCACTGATGAGCCCCAACAACGGCAAACCATGTTTGGGGATGCTTGTGGTCTCGTGCAGAAGGGATGCGACCCAGCAGTTCGGGCTGGACTGCCCGTTTTGGGGTGGGGCCAAGCCTGATTTGCATATGGTCTTTCCCCTTCTGTAATGGCTTGGCAGGCGAAGAACGATGGTCTGGAGGATTGCCCTGAGCAATGCCCGTGGTTAAGATTCAGTCTAAACCTCCGAGCCATTACCTCTTTGTTTTTGCTTTGACACCCCGAGTGGGACGTGGATGCCCAGACGTGAGTCCTTTGCCTGCTGGACTAGAGACCCAAACTACTCCTCACTGATGAGCCCCAACAAGGGCGAATCATGTTTGGGATGCTTGTGGTCTCGTGCAGAAGGGATGTGGCCTAGCAGTTTGGGCTAGACTGCCTCTTTTATGGGTGGGGCCAAGCCTGATATGCATATGTCTTTCCCCTTCTGTAATGGCTTGGCAGGCGAAGAACGATGGTCTGGAGGGTTGCACCAAGTAATGCCAGTGGTTAAGGTTCAGTCTAAACCTCCCGGCCATCACTTCTTTGTTTTTGCTTTGTCACCCAGATAGGGGCGGGTATGCCCAGACGTGGGTCCCGTGCCTGATAGGCCTAGAGACCCAAGCTACTCCTCACTAATGAGCCCCAACAAGGGCAAACCATGTTTGGGGATGCTTGTGGTCTCGTGCAGAAGGGATGCGACCCAGCAGTTCGGGCTGGACTGCCCCTTTTGGGGTGGGGCCAAGCCTGATTTGCATATGGTCTTCCCCCTTCTGTAATGGCTTGGCAGGCGAAGAACGATGGTCTGGAGGGTTGCCCTGAGCAATGCCCGTGGTTAAGATTCAGTCTAAACCTCCGAGCCATTACCTCTTTGTTTTTGCTTTGACACCCCGAGTGGGACGGGGATGCCCAGACGTGAGTCCTTTGCCTGCTGGGCCTAGAGACCCAAGCTATTCCTCACTGATGAGCCCCAACAAAGGCAAACCATGTTTGGGGATTCTTGTGGTCTCTTGCAGAAGGGATGTGACCCAGCGGTTCGGGCTGGACTGCCCCTTTTGGGGTGGGGCCAAGCCTGATTTGCATATGATCTTTCCCCTTCTGTAATGGCTTGGCAGGCGAAGAACGATGGTCTGGAGGGTTACCCCGAGCAATGCCCGTGGTTAAGATTCAGTCTAAACCTCCCAGCCATTACCTCTTTGTTTTTGCTTTGTCACCCCGAGTGGGACGGGTATGCCCAGACGTGAGTCCCATGCCTGCCTAGCCTAGAGACCCAAGCTACTCCTCACTGATGAGCCCCAACAAGGGTGAATCATGTTTGGGGATGCTTGTGGTCTCGTGCAGAAGGGATGTGACCTAGCAGTTTGGGCTAGACTGCCCCTTGTATGGGTGGGGCCAAGCTTTATATGCATATGGTCTTTACCCTTCTGTAATGGCTTGGCAGGTGAAGAACGATGGTCTGGAGGGTTGCCCCGAGCAATGCCAGTGGTTAAGGTTCAGTCTAAACCTCCCAGCCATCACCTCTTTGTTTTTGCTTTGTCACCCCGAGTGGGGCGGGTATGCCCAGACATGGGTTATGGTCCTGATAGGCCTAGAGACCCAAGCTACTCCTCACTGATGAGCCCCAACAAAGGCAAACCATGTTTGGGGATTCTTATGGTCTCGTGCAGAAGGGATGTGACCCAGCAGTTCGGGCTGGACTGCCCCTTCCTTTTGGGATGGGGCCAAGCCTGATTTGCATATGGTCTTTCCCCTTCTGTAATGGATTGGCAGGCAAAGAACGATGGTCTGGAGGGTTGCCCCGAGCAATGCCAGTGGTTAAGATTCAGTCTAAACCTCCCAGCCATTACCTCTTTGTTTTTGTTTTGTCACCCCGAGTGGGACAGGTATGCCCAGATGTGAGTCCCGGCCTGCTGGGCCTAGAGACCCAAGCTACTCCTCACTGATGAGCCCCAACAAGGGTAAATCGTGTTTGGGGATGCTTATGGTCCCGTGCAGAAGGGATGTGACCTAGCAGTTTGTGCTGGACTGCCCCTTTTTGGGGTGAGGCCAAGCCTGATTTGCATATGGTCTTTCCCCTTCTGTAATGACTTGGCAGGCGAAGAACGATGGTCTGGTGGGTTGCTCTGAGCAATGCCAGTGGTTAAAGTTCAGTCTAAACCTCCCAGGCATCACCTCTTTGTTTTTGTTTTGTCACTCTGAGTGGGACAGGTATGCCCAGATGTGGGTCCCATGCCTGCTAGGCCTAGAGACCCAAGCTATTCCTCACTGATGAGCCTCAACAAGGGCAAAACATGTTTAGGGATGCTTGTGGTCTCGTGCAGAAGGGATGTGACCTAGCAGTTCGGGCTGGACTGCCCCTTTTGGGGTGTGGCCAATCCTGATTTCCATATGGTTTTTCACCTTCTGTAATGGTTTGGCAGACGAAGTACGATGGTCTGGAGAGTTGCCCCGAGCCATGCCAGTGGTTGAGATTCAGTCTAAACCTCCAAGCCATCACCTCTTTGTTTTTGCTTTGTCACTCCGAGTGGGACAGGTATGCCCAGATGTGGGTCCCATGCCTGCTAGGCCTAGAGACCCAAGCTATTCCTCACTGATGAGCCTCAACAAGGGCAAAACATGTTTAGGGATGCTTGTGGTTTCGTGCAGAAGGGATGTGACCTAGCAGTTCGGGCTGGACTGCCCCTTTTGGGGTGTGGCCAAGCCTGATTTGCATAGGGTCTTTCCCCTTCTGTAATGGCTTGGCAGGTGAAGAATGATGGTCTGGAGGGTTGCCCCGAGCCATGCCAGTGGTTAAGATTCAGTCTAAACCTCCCAGCCATCACCTCTTTGTTTTGGCTTTGTCACCCCGAGTGGGACGGGTATACCCAGACGTGGGTCCCGTGCCTGCTAGGCCTAAAGACCCAAGCTACTCCTCACTGATGAGCCCCAAGAAGGGCGAAACATGTTTGGGGATGCTTGTGGTCTCGTGCAGAAGGGATGTGACCCAGTGGTTCGGGCTGGACTGCCCCTTTTGGGGTGGGGCCAAGCCTGATTTGCATATGGTCTTTCCCCTTCTGTAATGGCTTGGCAGGCGAAGAACCATGGTCTGGAGGGTTACCCCAAGCAATGTCAGTGGTTAAGATTCAGTCTAAACCTCCCAGCCATTACCTCTTTGTTTTTGCTTTGTCACCCCGAGTGGGACGGGTATGCCCAGACGTGAGTCCCATGCCTGCCTAGCCTAGAGACCCAAGCTACTCCTCACTGATGAGCCCCAACAAGGGTGAATCATGTTTGGGGATGCTTGTGGTCTCGTGCAGAAGGGATGTGACCTAGCAGTTTGGGCTAGACTGCCCCTTTTATGGGTGGTGCCAAGCTTGATATGCATATGGTCTTTACCATTCTGTAATGGCTTGGCAGGTGAAGAACGATGGTCTGGAAGGTTGCCCCGAGCAATGCCAGTGGTTAAGGTTCAGTCTAAACCTCCCAGCCATCACCTCTTTGTTTTTGCTTTGTCACCCCGAGTGGGGTGGGTATGCCCAGACATGGGTTATGGTCCTGATAGGCCTAGAGACCCAAGCTACTCCTCACTGATGAGCCCCAACAAAGGCAAACCATGTTTGGGGATTCTTATGGTCTCGTGCAGAAGGGATGTGACCCAGCAGTTCGGGCTGGACTGCCCCTTCCTTTTGGGGTGGGGCCAAGCCTGATTTGCATATGGTCTTTCCCCTTCTGTAATGGATTGGCAAGCGAAGAACGATGGTCTGGAGGGTTGCCCCGAGCAATGCCAGTGGTTAAGATTCAGTCTAAACCTCCCAGCCATTACCTCTTTGTTTTTGTTTTGTCACCCCGAGTGGGACAGGTATGCCCAGATGTGAGTCCCGGCCTGCTGGGCCTAGAGACCCAAGCTACTCCTCACTGATGAGCCCCAACAAGGGTGAATCGTGTTTGGGGATGCTTATGGTCCCGTGCAGAAGGGATGTGACCTAGCAGTTTGTGCTGGACTGCCCCTTTTTTGGGGTGAGGCCAAGCCTGATTTGCATATGGTCTTTCCCCTTCTGTAATGACTTGGCAGGCGAAGAACGATGGTCTGGTGGGTTGCTCTGAGCAATGCCAGTGGTTAAGGTTCAGTCTAAACCTCCCAGGCATCACCTCTTTGTTTTTGTTTTGTCACTCCGAGTGGGATGGGTATGCCCATGGTGGGTCCCGTGCCTGCTGGACCTAGACACCCAAGCTACTCCTCAATGATGAGCCCCAACAAGAGCGAAACATGTTTGGGGATGCTTGTGGTCTCGTGCAGAAGGGATGTGACCTAGCAGTTCGGGCTGGACTGCCTCTTTTGGGGTGTGGCCAATCCTGATTTCCATATGGTTTTTCCCCTTCTGTAATGGTTTGGCAGACGAAGAACGATGGTCTGGAGAGTTGCCCCGAGCCATGCCAGTGGTTGAGATTCAGTCTAAACCTCCAAGCCATCACCTCTTTGTTTTTGCTTTGTCACCCCGAGTGGGATGGGTATGCCCAGATGTGGGTCCCATGCCTGCTAGGCCTAGAGACCCAAGCTACTCCTCACTGATGAGCCCCAACAAGGGCGAAACATGTTTGGGGATGCTTGTGGTCTCGTGCAGAAGGGATGTGACCTAGCGGTTCGGGCTGGACTGCTGCTTTTGGGGTGGGGCCAAGCCTGATTTCCATATGGTCTTTCGGCTTCTGTAATGGCTTGGCAGGCGAAGAACGATGGTCTGGAGGGTTTCCCCGAGTAATGCCAGTGGTTAAGATGCAGTCTAAACCTCCCAGCCATCACCTCTTTGTTTTTGCTTTGTCACCCCGAGTGGGACGGGTATGCCCAGACGTGGGTCCCGTGCCTGCTAGGCCTAAAGACCCAAGCTACTCCTCACTGATGAGCCCCAACAAGGGCGAAACATGTTTGGGGATGCTTGTGGTCTCGTGCAGAAGGGATGCGACCCAGCAGTTCGGGCTGGACTGCCCCTTTTGGGGTGGGGCCAAGCCTGATTTGCGTGTGGTCTTTCCCCTTCTGTAACGGATTGGCAGACGAAGGTCGATGGTCGGGAGGGTTGCCCCGAGCAATGCCAGTGGTTAAGATTCAGTCTAAACCTCCCAGCCGTCACCTCTTTGTTTTTATTTTGTCACCCCGAGTGGGAAGGGTATGCCCAGACATGGGCCCCGTGCCTATTGGGCCTAGAGACCCAAGCTACTCCTCATTGATGACCCCCAACAAGGGCGAAACATGTTTGGGGATGCTTGTGGTCTCGTGCAGAAGGGTTGTGACCTAGCAGTTTGGGCTGGACTGCCCCTTTTGGGGTGGGGCTAAGCCTGATTTGCATATGGTCTTTCCCATTCTGTACTGGCTTGGCAGGCAAAGAACGATGGTCTGGAGGGTTGCCCCGAGCAATGCCAGTGGTTAAGATTCAGTCTAAACCTCCCAGCCATCACCTCTTTGTTTTTATTTTGTCACCCCGAGTGGAAGGTTTATGCCCAGACGTGGGTCCCATGCCTGCTTGGCCTAGACACCCAAGCTACTCCTCAATGATGAGCCCCAACAAGGGCGAAACATGTTTGGGGATGCTTGTGGTCTCGTGCAGAAGTGATATGACCTAGGGGTTTGGGCTGGACTGCCCATTTTGGGGTGTGGCCAATCCTGATTTGCATATGGTCTTTCCCCTTCTGTAATGGCTTGGCAGATGAAGCATGATCATCTGGAGGGTTGCCCCGAGCCATGCCAGTGGTTGAGATTCAGTCTATACCTCCCAGCCATCACCTCTTTGTTTTTGCTTTGTCATCCCAAAAGGGACGGGTATGCCCAGATGTGGGTCCCATTCCTGCTAGGCATAGAGACCCAACAAGGGCGAAACATGTTTGGGGATGCTTGTGGTCTCGTGCAGAAGGGATGTGACCTAGCAGTTCGGGCTGGACTGCCCCTTTTGGGGTGGAGCCAAGCCTGATTACATATGGTCTTTCCCCTTCTGTAATGGCTTGGCAGGCGAAGAACGTGGTCTGGAGGGTTGCCCCGAGCAATGCCAGTGGTTAAGGTTCAGTCTAAACCTTCCAGGCATCACCTCTTTGTTTTTGCTTTGTCACCCCGAGTGGGACGGGTATGCCCAGATGTGGGTCCCGTGCCTACTGTGCCTAGACACCCAAGCTATTCCTCTATGATGAGCCCCAACAAGGGCGAAACATGTTTGGGGATGCTTGTGGTCTCGTGCAGAAGGGATGTGACCTAGCAGTTCGGGCTGGACTGACCCTTTTGGGGTGGGGCCAATCCTGATTTGCATATGGTCTTTCCCCTTCTGTAATGGCTTGGCAGACGAAGAACGATGGTCTCGTGGGTTGCCCCGAGCCAAGCCAGTGGTTGAGATTCAGTCTAAACCTCCCAGGCATCACCTTTTTGTTTTTGCTTTGTCACCCCAAGTGGGACGCGTATGCCCAGACGTGGGTCCCGTGCCTACTGGGCCTAGACACCCAAGCTACTCCTCAATGATGAGCCCCAACAAGGGCAAAACATGTTTGGATGTTTGGGGATGCTTGTGGTCTCGTGCAGAAGGGATGTGACCTAGCAGTTCGGGCTGGACTGACCCTTTTTGGGGCGTGGCCAATCCTGATTTGCATATGGTCTTTCCCCTTCTGTAATGGCTTGGCAGACAAAGAACGATGGTCTGGAGAGTTGCCCCAAGCCATGCCAGTGGTTGAGATTCAGTCTAAACCTCCCAGCCATCACCTCTTTGTTTTTGTTTTGTCACCCCGAGGACGGGTATACCAAGATGTGGGTCCCTTGCCTGATGGGCCTAGAGACCCAAGCTACTCCTCACTGATGAACCCCAACAAGGGTGTAACATGTTTAGGGATGCTTGTGGTCTCGTGCAGAAGGGATGTGACCTAGCAGTTCGTGCTGGACTGCCCCTTTTGGGGTGGGGCCAAGCCTCATTTGCATATGGTCTTTCCCCTTTCTGTAATGGCTTGGCAGGTGAAGAACGATTGTCTGGAGGGTTTCACCGAGCAATGCCAGTGGTTAAGATTCAGTCTAAACCTCCCAGCTATCACCTCTTTGTTTTTGCTTTGTCACCACGAGTGGGATGGGTATACCCAGACGTGGGTCCCGTGCCTGCTGGGCCTAAAGATCCAAGCTACTCCTCACTGATGAGCCCCAACAAGGGCGAAACATGTTTGGGGATGCTTGTGGTCTCGTGCAGAAGGGATGCAACCCAGCAGTTTGGGCTGGACTGCCCCTTTTGGGGTGGGGCCAAGCCTGATTTGCGTGTGGTCTTCCCCTTCTGTAATGGATTGGCAGGCGAAGAACGATGGTCGGGAGGGTTGCCCCGAGCAATGCCAGTGGCTAAGATTCAGTTTAAACCTCCCAGCCATCACCTCTTTGTTTTTATTTTGTCACCCCGAGTGGGACAGGTATGCCCAGACGTGGGTCCCGTGCCTGTTGGGCCTAGAGACCCAAGCTACTCCTCATTGATGACCCCCAACAAGGGTGAAACATGTTTGGGGATGCTTGTGGTCTCGTGCAGAAGGGTTGTGACCTAGCAGTTTGGGCTCGACTGCCCCTTTTGGGGTGGGGCCAAGCCTGATTTGCATATGGTCTTTCCCATTCTGTACTGGCTTGGCAGGCAAAGAACGATGGTCTGGAGGTTTGCCCCGAGCAATGCCAGTGGTTAAGATTCAGTCTAAACCTCCCTGCCATCACCTCTTTGTTTTTGCTTTGTCACCCCGAGTGGGACGGGTATGCCCAGACGTGGGTCCTCTGCCTGCTGGGCCTAGAGACCCAAGCTACTTCTCTCTGATGAGCCCCAACAAGGGCGAAACATGTTTGGGGATGCTTGTGGTCTCGTGCAGAAGGCATGTGACCTAACAGTTCGGGCTGGACTGCCCCTTTTGGGGTTGTGCCACGCCAGATTTTCATATGGTCTTTCCCCTTCAGTAATGGCTTGGCAGGCGAAGAATGATTGTCTGGAGGGTTGCCCCGAGCAATGCCAGTGGTTAAGATCCAGTCTAAACCTCCCAGCCATTACCTCTTTGCGTTTGCTTTGTCACCCCGAGTGAGACGGGTATGCCCAGATGTGGGTCAAGTGCCTGCTGGGCCTGGAGACCAAGCTACGCCTCACTGATGAGCCCCAACACTGGCGAAACATGTTTGGGGATGCTTGTGGTCTCGTGCAGAAGGGATGTGACCTAGAAGTTTGGGCTGGACTGTCCCTTTTGGGGTGGGGCCAAGCCTGATTTGCATATTGTCTTTTCCATTCTGTAATGACTTGGCAGGCGAAGAACAATGGTCTGGTGGGTTGCCCCGAGCATTACCAGTGGTTAAGGTTCAGTCTAAACCTCCCAGGCATCACCTCTTTGTTTTTGCGTTGTCATCTCGAGTGGGACGGTTATGCCCAGACGTGGGTCCCATGCCTGCTGGGCCTAGACACCAAGCTACTCCTCAATGATGAGCCCCAACAAGGGCGAAACATGTTTGGGGATGCTTGTGGTCTCGTGCAGAAGTGATGTGACCTAGCAGTTTGGGCTGGACTGCCCCTTTTGGGGTGTGGCCAATCTTGATTTGCATATGGTCTTTCCCCTTCTGTAATGGCTTGGCAGATGAAGCATGATCATCTGGAGGGTTGCCCCGAGCCATGCCAGTGGTTGAGATTCAGTCTAAACCTCCCAGCCATCACCTCTTTGTTTTTGCTTTGTCACCCCGAAAGGGACTAGTATGCCCAGATGTGGGTCCCATTCCTGCTAGGCCTATTGACCCAACAAGGGCGAAACATGTTTGGGGATGCTTGTGGTCTCGTGCAGAAGGGATGTGACCTAGCAGTTCGGGCTGGACTGCCCATTTTGGTGTGGGGCCAAGCCTGATTTGCAAATGGTCTTTCCCCTTCTGTAATGGCTTGGCAGGCAAAGAACGTGGTCTGGAGGGTTGCCCCGAGCAATGCCAGTGGTTAAGGTTCAGTCTAAAACTCCCAGGCATCACCTCTTTGTTTTTGCTTTGTCACCCCGAGTGGGACGGGTATGCCCAGATGTGGGTCCCGTGCCTACTGGGCCTAGACACCCAAGCTATTCCTCAATGATGAGCCCCAGCAAGGGCAAAACATGTTTGGGGATGCTTGGGGTCTCGTGCAGAAGGGATGTGACCTAGCAGTTCGGGCTGGAATGATCTTTTGGGGTGGGGCCAATCCTGATTTGCATATGGTCTTTCCCCTTCTGTAATGGCTTGGCAGACGAAGAACGATGGTCTGGAGTGTTGCCCCGAGCCATGCCAGTGGTTGAGATTCAGTCTAAACCTCCCAGCCATCACCTCTTTGTTTTTGATTTGTCACCCCGAGTGGGATTGGTATGCCCAGACGTGGGTCCCGTGCCTACTGGGCCTAGACACCCAAGCTACTCTTCAATGATGAGCCCCAACAAGGGCGAAACATGTTTGGGGATGCTTGTGGTCTCGTGCAGAAGGGATGTGACCTAGCAGTTTGGGCTGGACTGCCCCTTTTGGGGTGTGGCCAATCCTGATTTGCATATGGTCTTTCCCCTTCTGTAATGACTTGGCGGGCGAAGAACGATGGTCTCGTGGGTTGCCCCGAGCCAAGCCAGTGGTTGAGATTCAGTCTAAACCTCCCAGGCATCACCTTTTTGTTTTTCCTTTGTCACCCCGAGTGGGACGCGTATGCCCAGACGTGGGTCCCTTGCCTACTTGGCCTAGACACCCAAGCTACTCCTCAATGATGAGCCCCAACAAGGGCAAAACATGTTTGGGGATGCTTGTGGTCTCGTGCAGAAGGGAAGTGACCTAGCAGTTCGGGCTGGACTGACCCTTTTGGGGTGGGGCCAAGCCTGATTTGCATATGGTCTTTCCCCTTCTGTAAAGGCTTGGCAGGCGAAGAACGTGGTCTGGAGGGTTGCCCCGAGCAATGGCAGTGGTTAAGATTCAGTCTAAACCTCCCAGCCATCACCTCTTTGTTTTTGATTTGTCACCCCGAGTGGGATTGGTAAACCCAGACGTGGGTCCCGTGCCTACTGGGCCTAGACATTCAAGCTACTCCTCAATGATGAGCCCCAACAAGGGCGAAACATGTTTGGGGATGCTTGTGGTCTCGTGCAGAAGGGATGTGACCTAGCAGTTTGGGCTGGACTGCCCCTTTTGGGGTGGGGCCAATCCTGATTTGCTTATGGTCTTTCCCCTTCTGTAATGACTTGGCGGGCGAAGAACGATGGTCTTGTGGGTTGCCCCGAGCCAAGCCAGTGGTTGAGATTCATTCTAAACCTCCCAGCCATCACCTCTTTGTTTTTAATTTGTCACCCCGAGTGGGATTGGTAAGCCCAGACGTGGGTCCCGTGCCTACTGGGCCTAGAGACCCAAGCTACTCCTCAATGATGAGCCCCAACAAGGGCAAAACATGTTTGGATGTTTGGGGATGCTTGTGGTCTCGTGCAGAAGGGATGTGACCTTGCAGTTCGGGCTGGACTGACCCTTTTGGGGAGTGGCCAATCCTGATTTGCATATGGTCTTTCCCCTTCTGTAATGGCTTGGCAGACAAAGAACGATGGTCTGGAGAGGTGCCCCGAGCCATGCCAGTAATTGAGATTCTGTCTAAACCTCCCAGCCATCACATCTTTGTTTTTGCTTTGTCACCCCGAGTGGGACGGGTATGCCCAGATGTGGGTCCCTTGCCTGCTGGGCCTAGAGACCCAAGCTACTTCTCACTGATGAGCCCTAACAAGGGTGTAACATGTTTGGGGATGCTTGTGGTCTCGTTAGAAGGGATGTGATTTAGCAGTTTGGGCTGGACTGCCCCTTTTGGGGTGGGGCCAATCCTGATTTGCATATGGTCTTTCTGCTTCTGTAATGACTTGGCGGGCGAAGAACGATGGTTTGGTGGGTTGCCCCGAGCAATTCCAGTGGTTAAGGTTCAGTCTAAACCTCCCAGGCATCACCTCTTTGTTTTTGCTTTGTCACCCCGAGTGGGACGGGTATGCCCAGATGTGGGTCCCGTGCCTACTGGGCCTAGACACCCAAGCTACTCCTCAATGATGAGCCCCAACAAGGGCAAAACATGTTTGTGGATGCTTGTGGTCTCGTGCAGAAGGGATGTGACGTAGCAGTTCGGGCTGGACTGACTACCTCTTTTAGGGCGTGGCCAATCCTGATTTGCATATGGTCTTTCCCCTTCTGTAATGGCTTGGAAGACGAAGAACGATGGTCTGGAGAGTTACCCCGAGCGATGCCAGTGGTTGAGATTCAGTCTAAACCTCCCAGCCATCACCTCTTTGTTTTTGCTTTGTCACCCCGAGTGGGACGGGTATGCCCAGATGTGGGTCCTTTGCCTGCTGGGCCTAGAGCCCCCAGCTACTCCTCACTGATGAGCCCCAACAAGGGTGAAACATGTTTGGGGATGCTTGTGGTCTCGTGCTGAAGGGATGTGACCTAGCAGTTCGGGATGGACTGCCCATTTTGGGGTGGGGCCAAGCCTCATTTGCATATGGTCTTTCCCATAAAGTAATGGCTTGGCAGGCAAAGAACGTGGTCTGGAGGGTTGCCCCGAGCAATGGCAGTGGTTAAGATTCAGTTTAAACCTCCCGGCCATCACCTCTTTGTTTTTGCTTTGTCACCCTGAGTATGACGTGTATTCCCAGACGTGGGTCCCGTGCCAGCTGGGCCTAGAGACCCAAGCTACTCCTCACTGATGAGCCCCAACAAGGGCGAAACATGTTTGGGATGCTTGCAGTCTCGTGCAGAAGGGATGTGACCTAGAAGTTCGGGCTTAACTGCTCCTTTTGGGGTGGGGCCAAGCCTGATTTGCATATGGTATTTCCCCTTCTGTAATGGCTTGACAGGCGAAGAACGATGGTCTGGAGGGTTGCCCCGAGCAATGCCAGTGTTTAAGATTCAGTCTAAACCTCCCAGCCATTACCTCTTTGTTTTTGCTTTGTCACCCCAAGTGGGACGGGTTTGCGCAGACGTGGGTCTCGTGTCTCCTGGGTCTAGAGACCCAAGCTACTCCTCAATGATGTGTCCCAACAAGGGCGAAACATGTTTGGGGTTGCTTGTGGTCTCGTGCAGAAGGGATGTGACCTAGCAGTTCGGGCTGGACTGCCCCTTTTGGGGTGTGGCCAGCCTGATTTGCATATGGTCTTTCCCCTTCTGTAATGGCTTGGCAGGCGAAGAACGATGGTCTGGAGGTTTGCCCCGAGCAATGCCAGTGGTTAAGATTCAGTTTAAACCTCCCAGCCATCACCTCTTTGTTTTTGCTTTGTCACCCCGAGTGGGACGGGTATGCCCAGACGTGGGTCCCGTGCCTGCTGGGCCTAGAGACCCAAGCTACTCCTCACTGATGAGCCCCAACAAGGGTGAAACATGTTTGGGGATGCTTGCGGTCTCGTGCAGAAGGGATGTGACCTAGCAGTTCGGGCTGGACTGCCCCTGTTGGGGTGGGGCCAAGCCTGATTTGCATATGGTCTTTCCCCTTCTGTAATGGCTTTGCAGGCGAAGAACGATGGTCTGGAGGGTTGCCCCGAGCAATGCCAGTGGTCAAGATTCAGTCTAAACCTCCCAGCCATCACCTCTTTGTTTTTGCTTTGTCACCCCGAGTGGGAAGGGTATGCCCAGATGTGGGTCCCGTGCCTGCTAGGCCTAGAGACCCAAGCTACTCCTCACTGATGATCCCCAACAAGGGCGAAACATGTTTGGGGATGCTTGCGGTCTCGTGAAGAAGGGATGTGACCTAGAAGTTCGGGCTGAACTGCCCCTTTTCGGGTGGGGCCAAGCCTGATTTGCATATGGTCTTTTCCCTTCTGTAATGGCTTGGCAGGCGAAGAACGATGGTCTGGAGGGTTGCCCCGAGCAATGCCAGTGGTTAAGATTCAGTCTAAACCTCCCAGCCATTACCTCTTTGTTTTTGCTTTGTCACCCCAAGTGGGACAGGTATGCCCAGACGTGGGTCCCGTGTCTCCTGGGTCTAGAGACCCAAGCTACCCCTCACTGATGAGCCCCAACAAGGGCGAATCATGTTTGGGGATGCTTGTGGTCTCGTGCAGACGGGATGTGATTTAGCAGTTTGGGCTGGACTGCCCCTTTTGGGGTGGGCCAAACCTGATTTGTTTATGGTCTTTCCCCTTCTGTAATGGCTTGGCAGGCAAAGAACGATGGTCTGGAGGGTTGCCCCGAGCAATGCCATGGTTAAGGCTCAGTCTAAACCTCCCAGCCATCACCTCTTTGTTTTTGCTTTGTCACCCTGAGTGGGGCGGGTAAGCCCAGATATGGGTTACGTGCCTGATAGGCCTAGAGACCCAAGCTACTCCTCACTGATGAGCCCCATCAAGGGCAAATGATGTTTGGGGATGCTTGTGGTCTCGTACAGAAGGGATGCGACCCAGCAGTTCGGGCTGGACTGCCCCTTTCGGGGTGGGGCCAAGCCTGATTTGCATATGATCTTTCCCCTTCTGTAACGGCTTGGCAGGCGAAGAACGATTGTCTGGAGGGTTGCCCCGAGCAATGCCAGTGGTTAAGATTCAGTCTAAACCTCCCAGCCATTACCTCTTTGTTTTTGCTTTGTCACCCCGAGTGGGACGGGTATGCCCAGACGTGAGTCCCGTGCCTGCTGGGCCTAGAGACCCAAGCTACTCCTCACTGATGAGCCCCAACAAGGGCGAATCATGTTTGGGGATGCTTGTGGTCTCGTGCAGAAGGGATGTGACCTAGCAGTTTGGGCTGGACTGCCCCATTTGGGGTGGGGCCAAGCCTGATTTGCATATGGTCTTTCCCCTTCTGCAATGACTTGGCAGGCGAAGAACGATGGTCTGGTGGGTTGCCCCGAGCAATGCCGGTGGTTAATGTTCAGTCTAAACCTCCCAGCCATCACCTCTTTGTTTTTGCTTTGTCACCCCAAGTAGGACGGGTATGCCCAGATGTGGGTCCCATGCTTGCTAGGCCTAGAGACCCAAGCTACTCCTCACTGATGAGCCACAACAAGGGTGAAACATGTTTTGGGGATGCTTGTGGTCTCGTGCAGAAGGGATACTACCTAGTAGTTCAGGCTGGACTGCTCCTTTTGGGGTGGGGCCAAGCCTGATTTGCATATGGTCTTTCGCCTTCTGTAATGGCTTCGCAGGCAAAGAACGATGGTCTGGAGGGTTTCTCCGAGTAATGCCAGTGGTTAAGATTCAGTCTAAACCTCCCAGCCATCACCTCTTTGTTTTTGCTTTGTCACCCCAAGTGGGACGGGTATGCACAGACGTGGGTCCCTTGCCTGCTGGGCCTAGAGACCCAAGCTACACCTCACTGATGAGCCCCAACAAGGGCGAAACATGTTTGGAGATGCTTGTGGTCTCGTGCAGAAGGGATGTGACCTAGCGGTTCGGGCTGGACTGCCCCTTTTGGGGTGTGGCCAAGCCTGATTTGCATATGGTCTTTCCCCTTCTGTAATGACTTGGCGGGCGAAGAACGATGGTCTGGTGGGTTGCCCCGAGCAATGCCAGTGGTTAAGGTTCAGTCTAAACCTCCCAGGCATCACCTCTTTGTTTTTGCTTTGTCACCCGAGTGGGACGGGTATGCCCAGACGTGGGTCCCGTGCCTACTGGGCCTAGACACCCAAGCTACTCCTCACTGATGAGCCCCAACAAGGGCAAAACATGTTTGTGGATGCTTGTGGTCTTGTGCAGAAGGGATGTGACGTAGCAGTTCGGGCTGGACTGACTGCCCCTTTTGGGGCATGGCCAATCCTGATTTGCATATGGTATTTCCCCTTCTGTAATGGCTTGGCAGACGAAGAACGATGGTCTGGAGAGTTACCCCGAGCGATGCCAGTGGTTGAGATTCAGTCTAAACCTCCCAGCCATCACCTCTTTGTTTTTGCTTTGTCACCCCGAGTGGGACGGGTATGCCCAGATGTGGGTCCTTTGCCTGCTGGGCCTAGAGACCCAAGCTACTCCTCACTGATGAGCCCCAACAATGGCGAACATGTTTGGGGTTGCTTGTGGTCTCGTGCTGAAGGGATGTGACCTAGCAGTTCGGGCTGGACTGCCCATTTTGAGGTGGGGCCAAGCCTCATTTGCATATGGTCTTTCCCATTAAGTAATGGCTTGGCAGGCAAAGAACGTGGTCTGGAGGGTTGCCCCGAGCAATGGCAGTGGTTAAGATTCAGTTTAAACCTCCCGGCCATCACCTCTTTGTTTTTGCTTTGTCACCCTGAGTATGACGTGTATTCCCAGACGTGGGTCCCGTGCCAGCTGGGCCTAGAGACCCAAGCTACTCCTCACTGATGAGCCCCAACAAGGGCGAAACATGTTTGGGATGCTTGCAGTCTCGTGCAGAAGGGATGTGACCTAGAAGTTCGGGCTTAACTGCTCCTTTTGGGGTGGGGCCAAGCCTGATTTGCATATGGTATTTCCCCTTCTGTAATGGCTTGACAGGCGAAGAACGATGGTCTGGAGGGTTGCCCCGAGCAATGCCAGTGTTTAAGATTCAGTCTAAACCTCCCAGCCATTACCTCTTTGTTTTTGCTTTGTCACCCCAAGTGGGACGGGTTTGCGCAGACGTGGGTCTCGTGTCTCCTGGGTCTAGAGACCCAAGCTACTCCTCAATGATGTGTCCCAACAAGGGCGAAACATGTTTGGGGTTGCTTGTGGTCTCGTGCAGAAGGGATGTGACCTAGCAGTTCGGGCTGGACTGCCCCTTTTGGGGTGTGGCCAGCCTGATTTGCATATGGTCTTTCCCCTTCTGTAATGGCTTGGCAGGCGAAGAACGATGGTCTGGAGGTTTGCCCCGAGCAATGCCAGTGGTTAAGGTTCAGTCTAAACCTCCCAGCCCTCACCTCTTTGATTTTGCTTTGTCACCCCGAGTGGGACAGGTATGCCCAGCCGTGGGTCCCGTTCCTGCTGGGCCAAGAGACCCAAGCTACTCCTCACTGATGAGCCCCAACAATGGCGAAACATGTTTGGGGTTGCTTGTGGTCTCGTGCAGAAGGGATGTGACCTAGCAGTTTGGCTGGACTGCTCCTTTTGGGGTGGGGCCAAGCCCCATTTGCATATGGTCTTTCCCATTCTGTAATGGCTTGGCAGGCGAAGAACGTGGTCTGGAGGGTTGCCCCGAGCAATGGCAGTGGTTAAGATTCAGTTTAAACCTCCCAGCCATCACCTCTTTGTTTTTGCTTTGTCACCCCGAGTCGGACGGGTATGCCCAGACGTGGGTCCCGTGCCTGCTGGGCCTAGAGACCCAAGCTACTCCTCACTGATGAGCCCCAACAAGGGTGAAACATGTTTGGGGATGCTTGCGGTCTCGTGCAGAAGGGATGTGACCTAGCAGTTCGGGCTGGACTGCCCCTGTTGGGGTGGGGCCAAGCCTGATTTGCATATGGTCTTTCCCCTTCTGTAATGGCTTTGCAGGCGAAGAACGATGGTCTGGAGGGTTGCCCCGAGCAATGCCAGTGGTCAAGATTCAGTCTAAACCTCCCAGCCATCACCTCCTTGTTTTTGCTTTGTCACCCCGAGTGGGAAGGGTATGCCCAGATGTGGGTCCCGTGCCTGCTAGGCCTAGAGACCCAAGCTACTCCTCACTGATGATCCCCAACAAGGGCGAAACATGTTTGGGGATGCTTGCGGTCTCGTGAAGAAGGGATGTGACCTAGAAGTTCGGGCTGAACTGCCCCTTTTCGGGTGGGGCCAAGCCTGATTTGCATATGGTCTTTCCCCTTCTGTAATGGCTTGGCAGGCGAAGAACGATGGTCTGGAAGGTTGCCCCGAGCAATGCCAGTGGTTAAGATTCAGTCTAAACCTCCCAGCCATTACCTCTTTGTTTTTGCTTTGTCACCCCAAGTGGGACAGGTATGCCCAGACGTGGGTCCCGTGTCTCCTGGGTCTAGAGACCCAAGCTACCCCTCCCTGATGAGCCCCAACAAGGGCGAATCATGTTTGGGGATGCTTGTGGTCTCGTGCAGACGGGATGTGATTTAGCAGTTTGGGCTGGACTGCCCCTTTTGGGGTGGGCCAAACCTGATTTGTTTATGGTCTTTCCCCTTCTGTAATGGCTTGGCAGGCAAAGAACGATGGTCTGGAGGGTTGCCCCGAGCAATGCCATGGTTAAGGCTCAGTCTAAACCTCCCAGCCATCACCTCTTTGTTTTTGCTTTGTCACCCTGAGTGGGGCGGGTAAGCCCAGAAATGGGTTACGTGCCTGATAGGCCTAGAGACCCAAGCTACTCCTCACTGATGAGCCCCATCAAGGGCAAATGATGTTTGGGGATGCTTGTGGTCTCGTACAGAAGGGATGCGACCCAGCAGTTCGGGCTGGACTGCCCCTTTCGGGGTGGGGCCAAGCCTGATTTGCATATGATCTTTCCCCTTCTGTAACGGCTTGGCAGGCGAAGAACGATTGTCTGGAGGGTTGCCCCGAGCAATGCCAGTGGTTAAGATTCAGTCTAAACCTCCCAGCCATTACCTCTTTGTTTTTGCTTTGTCACCCCGAGTGGGACGGGTATGCCCAGACGTGAGTCCCGTGCCTGCTGGGCCTAGAGACCCAAGCTACTCCTCACTGATGAGCCCCAACAAGGGCGAATCATGTTTGGGGATGCTTGTGGTCTCGTGCAGAAGGGATGTGACCTAGCAGTTTGGGCTGGACTGCCCCATTTGGGGTGGGGCCAAGCCTGATTTGCAGATGGTCTTTCCCCTTCTGCAATGACTTGGCAGGCGAAGAACGATGGTCTGGTGGGTTGCCCCGAGCAATGCCGGTGGTTAATGTTCAGTCTAAACCTCCCAGCCATCACCTCTTTGTTTTTGCTTTGTCACCCCAAGTAGGACGGGTATGCCCAGATGTGGGTCCCATGCTTGCTAGGCCTAGAGACCCAAGCTACTCCTCACTGATGAGCCACAACAAGGGTGAAACATGTTTTGGGGATGCTTGTGGTCTCGTGCAGAAGGGATACTACCTAGTAGTTCAGGCTGGACTGCTCCTTTTGGGGTGGGGCCAAGCCTGATTTGCATATGGTCTTTCGCCTTCTGTAATGGCTTCGCAGGCAAAGAACGATGGTCTGGAGGGTTTCTCCGAGTAATGCCAGTGGTTAAGATTCAGTCTAAACCTCCCAGCCATCACCTCTTTGTTTTTGCTTTGTCACCCCAAGTGGGACGGGTATGCACAGACGTGGGTCCCTTGCCTGCTGGGCCTAGAGACCCAAGCTACACCTCACTGATGAGCCCCAACAAGGGCGAAACATGTTTGGAGATGCTTGTGGTCTCGTGCAGAAGGGATGTGACCTAGCGGTTCGGGCTGGACTGCCCCTTTTGGGGTGTGGCCAAGCCTGATTTGCATATGGTCTTTCCCCTTCTGTAATGACTTGGCGGGCGAAGAACGATGGTCTGGTGGGTTGCCCCGAGCAATGCCAGTGGTTAAGGTTCAGTCTAAACCTCCCAGCCATCACCTCTTTGTTTTTGCTTTGTCACCCCAAGTGGGACGGGTATGCACAGACGTGGGTCCCTTGCCTGCTGGGCCTAGAGACCCAAGCTACACCTCACTGATGAGCCCCAACAAGGGCGAATCATGTTTGGGGATGCTTGTGGTCTCGTGCAGACGGGATGTGATTTAGCAGTTTGGGCTGGACTGCCCCTTTTGGGGTGGGCCAATCCTGATTTGCATATGGTATTTCCCCTTCTGTAATGGCTTGGCAGACGAAGAACGATGGTCTGGAGAGTTACCCCGAGCGATGCCAGTGGTTGAGATTCAGTCTAAACCTCCCAGCCATCACCTCTTTGTTTTTGCTTTGTCACCCCGAGTGGGACGGGTATGCCCAGATGTGGGTCCTTTGCCTGCTGGGCCTAGAGACCCAAGCTACTCCTCACTGATGAGCCCCAACAATGGCGAACATGTTTGGGGTTGCTTGTGGTCTCATGCTGAAGGGATGTGACCTAGCAGTTCGGGCTGGACTGCCCATTTTGAGGTGGGGCCAAGCCTCATTTGCATATGGTCTTTCCCATTAAGTAATGGCTTGGCAGGCAAAGAACGTGGTCTGGAGGGTTGCCCCGAGCAATGGCAGTGGTTAAGATTCAGTTTAAACCTCCCGGCCATCACCTCTTTGTTTTTGCTTTGTCACCCTGAGTATGACGTGTATTCCCAGACGTGGGTCCCGTGCCAGCTGGGCCTAGAGACCCAAGCTACTCCTCACTGATGAGCCCCAACAAGGGCGAAACATGTTTGGGATGCTTGCAGTCTCGTGCAGAAGGGATGTGACCTAGAAGTTCGGGCTTAACTGCTCCTTTTGGGGTGGGGCCAAGCCTGATTTGCATATGGTATTTCCCCTTCTGTAATGGCTTGACAGGCGAAGAACGATGGTCTGGAGGGTTGCCCCGAGCAATGCCAGTGTTTAAGATTCAGTCTAAACCTCCCAGCCATTACCTCTTTGTTTTTGCTTTGTCACCCCAAGTGGGACGGGTTTGCGCAGACGTGGGTCTCGTGTCTCCTGGGTCTAGAGACCCAAGCTACTCCTCAATGATGTGTCCCAACAAGGGCGAAACATGTTTGGGGTTGCTTGTGGTCTCGTGCAGAAGGGATGTGACCTAGCAGTTCGGGCTGGACTGCCCCTTTTGGGGTGTGGCCAGCCTGATTTGCATATGGTCTTTCCCCTTCTGTAATGGCTTGGCAGGCGAAGAACGATGGTCTGGAGGTTTGCCCCGAGCAATGCCAGTGGTTAAGGTTCAGTCTAAACCTCCCAGCCCTCACCTCTTTGATTTTGCTTTGTCACCCCGAGTGGGACAGGTATGCCCAGCCGTGGGTCCCGTTCCTGCTGGGCCAAGAGACCCAAGCTACTCCTCACTGATGAGCCCCAACAATGGCGAAACATGTTTGGGGTTGCTTGTGGTCTCGTGCAGAAGGGATGTGACCTAGCAGTTTGGCTGGACTGCTCCTTTTGGGGTGGGGCCAAGCCCCATTTGCATATGGTCTTTCCCATTCTGTAATGGCTTGGCAGGCGAAGAACGTGGTCTGGAGGGTTGCCCCGAGCAATGGCAGTGGTTAAGATTCAGTTTAAACCTCCCAGCCATCACCTCTTTGTTTTTGCTTTGTCACCCCGAGTGGGACGGGTATGCCCAGACGTGGGTCCCGTGCCTGCTGGGCCTAGAGACCCAAGCTACTCCTCACTGATGAGCCCCAACAAGGGTGAAACATGTTTGGGGATGCTTGCGGTCTCGTGCAGAAGGGATGTGACCTAGCAGTTCGGGCTGGACTGCCCCTGTTGGGGTGGGGCCAAGCCTGATTTGCATATGGTCTTTCCCCTTCTGTAATGGCTTTGCAGGCGAAGAACGATGGTCTGGAGGGTTGCCCCGAGCAATGCCAGTGGTCAAGATTCAGTCTAAACCTCCCAGCCATCACCTCCTTGTTTTTGCTTTGTCACCCCGAGTGGGAAGGGTATGCCCAGATGTGGGTCCCATGCCTGCTAGGCCTAGAGACCCAAGCTACTCCTCACTGATGATCCCCAACAAGGGCGAAACATGTTTGGGGATGCTTGCGGTCTCGTGAAGAAGGGATGTGACCTAGAAGTTCGGGCTGAACTGCCCCTTTTCGGGTGGGGCCAAGCCTGATTTGCATATGGTCTTTCCCCTTCTGTAATGGCTTGGCAGGCGAAGAACGATGGTCTGGAAGGTTGCCCCGAGCAATGCCAGTGGTTAAGATTCAGTCTAAACCTCCCAGCCATTACCTCTTTGTTTTTGCTTTGTCACCCCAAGTGGGACAGGTATGCCCAGACGTGGGTCCCGTGTCTCCTGGGTCTAGAGACCCAAGCTACCCCTCCCTGATGAGCCCCAACAAGGGCGAATCATGTTTGGGGATGCTTGTGGTCTCGTGCAGACGGGATGTGATTTAGCAGTTTGGGCTGGACTGCCCCTTTTGGGGTGGGCCAAACCTGATTTGTTTATGGTCTTTCCCCTTCTGTAATGGCTTGGCAGGCAAAGAACGATGGTCTGGAGGGTTGCCCCGAGCAATGCCATGGTTAAGGCTCAGTCTAAACCTCCCAGCCATCACCTCTTTGTTTTTGCTTTGTCACCCTGAGTGGGGCGGGTAAGCCCAGAAATGGGTTACGTGCCTGATAGGCCTAGAGACCCAAGTTACTCCTCACTGATGAGCCCCATCAAGGGCAAATGATGTTTGGGGATGCTTGTGGTCTCGTACAGAAGGGATGCGACCCAGCAGTTCGGGCTGGACTGCCCCTTTCGGGGTGGGGCCAAGCCTGATTTGCATATGATCTTTCCCCTTCTGTAACGGCTTGGCAGGCGAAGAACGATTGTCTGGAGGGTTGCCCCGAACAATGCCAGTGGTTAAGATTCAGTCTAAACCTCCCAGCCATTACCTCTTTGTTTTTGCTTTGTCCCCCCGAGTGGGACGGGTATGCCCAGACGTGAGTCCCGTGCCTGCTGGGCCTAGAGACCCAAGCTACTCCTCACTGATGAGCCCCAACAAGGGCGAATCATGTTTGGGGATGCTTGTGGTCTCGTGCAGAAGGGATGTGACCTAGCAGTTTGGGCTGGACTGCCCCATTTGGGGTGGAGCCAAGCCTGATTTGCATATGGTCTTTCCCCTTCTGCAATGACTTGGCAGGCGAAGAACGATGGTCTGGTGGGTTGCCTCGAGCAATGCCGGTGGTTAATATTCAGTCTAAACCTCCCAGCCATCACCTCTTTGTTTTTGCTTTGTCACCCCAAGTAGGACGGGTATGCCCAGATGTGGGTCCCATGCTTGCTAGGCCTAGAGACCCAAGCTACTCCTCACTGATGAGCCACAACAAGGGCGAAACATGTTTTGGGGATGCTTGTGGTCTCGTGCAGAAGGGATACTACCTAGTAGTTCAGGCTGGACTGCTCCTTTTGGGGTGGGGCCAAGCCTGATTTGCATATGGTCTTTCGCCTTCTGTAATGGCTTCGCAGGCAAAGAACGATGGTCTGGAGGGTTTCTCCGAGTAATGCCAGTGGTTAAGATTCAGTCTAAACCTCCCAGCCATCACCTCTTTGTTTTTGCTTTGTCACCCCAAGTGGGACGGGTATGCACAGACGTGGGTCCCTTGCCTGCTGGGCCTAGAGACCCAAGCTACACCTCACTGATGAGCCCCAACAAGGGCGAAACATGTTTGGAGATGCTTGTGGTCTCGTGCAGAAGGGATGTGACCTAGCGGTTCGGGCTGGACTGCCCCTTTTGGGGTGTGGCCAAGCCTGATTTGCATATGGTCTTTCCCCTTCTGTAATGACTTGGCGGGTGAAGAACGATGGTCTGGTGGGTTGCCCCGAGCAATGCCAGTGGTTAAGGTTCAGTCTAAACCTCCCAGGCATCACCTCTTTGTTTTTGCTTTGTCACCCGAGTGGGACGGGTATGCCCAGACGTGGGTCCCGTGCCTACTGGGCCTAGACACCCAAGCTACTCCTCACTGTTGAGCCCCAACAAGGGCAAAACATGTTTGTGGATGCTTGTGGTCTTGTGCTGAAGGGATGTGACGTAGCAGTTCGGGCTGGACTGACTGCCCCTTTTGGGGCATGGCCAATCCTGATTTGCATATGGTCTTTCCCCTTCTGTAATGGCTTGGCAGACGAAGAACGATGGTCTGGAGAGTTACCCCGAGCGATGCCAGTGGTTGAGATTCAGTCTAAACCTCCCAGCCATCACCTCTTTGTTTTTGCTTTGTCACCCCGAGTGGGACGGGTATGCCCAGATGTGGGTCCTTTGCCTGCTGGGCCTAGAGACCCAAGCTACTCCTCACTGATGAGCCCCAACAAGGGTGAAACAGGTTTGGGGATGCTTGTGGTCTCGTGCTGAAGGGATGTGACCTAGCAGTTCGGGCTGGACTGCCCATTTTGAGGTGGGGCCAAGCCTCATTTGCATATGGTCTTTCCCATTAAGTAATGGCTTGGCAGGCAAAGAACGTGGTCTGGAGGGTTGCCCCGAGCAATGGCAGTGGTTAAGATTCAGTTTAAACCTCCCGGCCATCACCTCTTTGTTTTTGCTTTGTCACCCCGAGTATGAAGTGTATTCCCAGACGTGGGTCCCGTGCCAGCTGGGCCTAGAGACCCAAGCTACTCCTCACTGATGAGCCCCAACAAGGGCGAAACATGTTTGGGATGCTTGCAGTCTCGTGCAGAAGGGATGTGACCTAGAAGTTCGGGCTTAACTGCTCCTTTTGGGGTGGGGCCAAGCCTGATTTGCATATGGTATTTCCCCTTCTGTAATGGCTTGACAGGCGAAGAACGATGGTCTGGAGGGTTTCCCTGAGCAATGCCAGTGTTTAAGATTCAGTCTAAACCTCCCAGCCATCACCTCTTTGTTTTTGCTTTGTCACCCCAAGTAGGACGGGTATGCCCAGATGTGGGTCCCATGCTTGCTAGGCCTAGAGACCCAAGCTACTCCTCACTGATGAGCCCCAACAAGGGCGAAACATGTTTGGGGATGCTTGTGGTCTCGTGCAGAAGGGATGCTACCTAGTAGTTCGGGCTGGACTGCTCCTTTTGGGGTGGGGCCAAGCCTGATTTGCATATGGTCTTTCGCCTTCTGTAATGGCTTCGCAGGCAAAGAACGATGGTCTGGAGGGTTTCTCCGAGTAATGCCAGTGGTTAAGATTCAGTCTAAACCTCCCAGCCATCACCTCTTTGTTTTTGCTTTGTCACCCCGAGTGGGACGGGTATGCCCAGATGTGGGTCCCGTGCCTACTGGGCCTAGACACCCAAGCTACTCCTCACTGATGAGCCCCAACAAGGGCAAAACATGTTTGTGGATGCTTGTGGTCTTGTGCAGAAGGGATGTGACGTAGCAATTCGGGCTGGACTGACTGCCCCTTTTGGGGCATGGCCAATCCTGATTTGCATATGGTCTTTCCCCTTCTGTAATGGCTTGGCAGACGAAGAACGATGGTCTGGAGAGTTACCCCGAGCGATGCCAGTGGTTGAGATTCAGTCTAAACCTCCCAGCCATCACCTCTTTGTTTTTGCTTTGTCACCCCGAGTGGGACGGGTATGCCCAGATGTGGGTCCTTTGCCTGCTGGGCCTAGAGACCCAAGCTACTCCTCACTAATGAGCCCCAACAAGGGTGAAACATGTTTGGGGATGCTTGTGGTCTCGTGCTGAAGGGATGTGACCTAGCAGTTCGGGCTGGACTGCCCATTTTGAGGTGGGGCCAAGCCTCATTTGCATATGGTCTTTCCCATTAAGTAATGGCTTGGCAGGCAAAGAACGTGGTCTGGAGGGTTGCCCCGAGCAATGGCAGTGGTTAAGATTCAGTTTAAACCTCCCGGCCATCACCTCTTTGTTTTTGCTTTGTCACCCCGAATATGACGTGTATGCCCAGACGTGGGTCCCGTGCCAGCTGGGCCTAGAGACCCAAGCTACTCCTCACTGATGAGCCCCAACAAGGGCGAAACATGTTTGGGGATGCTTGTGGTCTCGTGCAGAAGGGATGTGACCTAGCAGTTCGGGCTGGACTGCCCCTTTTGGGGTGTGTCCAAGCCTGATTTGCATATGGTCTTTCCTCTTCTGTTATGGCTTGGCAGGCGAAGAACAATGGTCTGGAGGTTTGCCCCGAGCAATGCCAGTGGTTTAGGTTCAGTCTAAACCTCCCAGCCCTCACCTCTTTGATTTTGCTTTGTCACCCCGAGTGGGACAGGTATGCCCAGACGTGGGTCCCGTTCCTGCTGGGCCAAGAGACCCAAGCTACTCCTCACTGATGAGCCCCAACAAGGGCGAAACATGTTTGGGGTTGCTTGTGGTCTTGTGTAGAAGGGATGTGACCTAGCAGTTTGGCTGGACTGCTCCTTTTGGGGTGGGGCCAAGCCCCATATGCATATGGTCTTTCCCATTCTGTAATGGCTTGGCAGGCGAAGAACGTGGTCTGGAGGGTTTCACCGAGCAATGGCAGTGGTTAAGATTCAGTTTAAACCTCCCAGCCATCACCTCTTTGTTTTTGCTTTGTCACCCCGAGTGGGACGGGTATGCCCAGACGTGGGTCCCGTGCCTGCTGGACCTAGAGACCCAAGCTACTCCTCACTGATGAGCCCCAACAAGGGTGAAACATGTTTGGGGATGCTTGCGGTCTCGTGCAGAAGGGATGTGACCTAGCAGTTCGGGCTGGACTGCCCCTGTTGGGGTGGGGCCAAGCCTGATTTGCATATGGTCTTTCCCCTTCTGTAATGGCTTTGCAGGCGAAGAACGATGGTCGGGAGGGTTGCCCCGAGCAATGCCAGTGGTCAAGATTCAGTCTAAACCTCCCAGCCATCACCTCTTTGTTTTTGCTTTGTCACCCCGAGTGGGAAGGGTATGCCCAGATGTGGGTCCCGTGCCTGCTAGGCCTAGAGACCCAAGCTACTCCTCACTGATGAGCCCCAACAAGGGCGAAACATGTTTGGGAATGCTTGCGGTCTCGTGAAGAAGGGATGTGACCTAGAAGTTCGGGTTGAACTGCCCCTTTTGGGGTGGGGCCAAGCCTGATTTGCATATGGTCTTTCCCCTTCTGTAATGGCTTGGCAGGTGAAGAACGATGGTCTGGAGGGTTGCCCCGAGCAATGCCAGTGGTTAAGATTCAGTCTAAACCTCCCAGCCATTACCTCTTTGTTTTTGCTTTGTCACCCCAAGTGGGACGGGTATGCCCAGTCGTGGGTCCTGTGTCTCCTGGCTCTAGAGACCCAAGCTACCCCTCACTGATGAGCCCCAACAAGGGCGAATCATGTTTGGGGATGCTTGTGGTCTCGTGCAGACGGGATGTGATTTAGCAGTTTGGGCTTGACTGCCCCTTTTGGGGTGGGGCCAAACCTGATTTGTATATGGTCTTTCCCCTTCTGTAATGGCTTGGCAGGCAAAGAATGATGGTCTGGAGGGTTGCCCCGAGCAATGCCATGGTTAAGGCTCAGTCTAAACCTCCCAGCCATCACCTCTTTGTTTTTGCTTTGTCACCCTGAGTGGGGCGGGTATGCCCAGATATGGGTTACGTGCCTGATAGGCCTAGAGACCCAAGCTACTCCTCACTGATGAGCCCCAACAAGGGCAAATGATGTTTGGGGATCCTTGTGGTCTCGTACAGAAGGGATGCGACCCAGCAATTCGGGCTGGACTGCCCCTTTTGGGGTATGGCCAAGCCTGATTTGCATATGGTCTTTCCCCTTCTGTAACGGCTTGGCAGGCGAAGAACGATGGTCTGGAGGGTTGCCCCGAGCAATGCCAGTGGTTAAGATTCAGTCTAAACCTCCCAGCCATTACCTCTTCATTTTTGCTTTGTCACCCCGAGTGGGACGGGTATGTCCAGACGTGAGTCCCGTGCCTGCTGGGCCTAGAGACCCAAGCTACTCCTCACTGATGAGCCCCCAACAAGGGCGAATCATGTTTGGGGATGCTTGTGGTCTCGTGCAGAAAGGATGTGACCTAGCAGTTTGGGCTGGACTGCCCCTTTTGGGGTGGGGCCAAGCCTGATTTGCATATGGTCTTTCCCCTTCTGCAATGACTTGGCAGGCGAAGAACGATGGTCTGGTGTGTTGCCCCGAGCAATGCCGGTGGTTAAGGTTCAGTCTAAACCTCCCAGCCATCACCTCTTTGTTTTTGCTTTGTCACCCCAAGTGGGACGGGTATGCCCAGATGTGGGTCCCATGCTTGCTAGGCCTAGAGACCCAAGCTACTCCTCACTGATGAGCCCCAACACGGGCGAAACATGTTTGGGGATGCTTGTGGTCTCGTGCAGAAGGGATGTGACCTAGCAGTTCGGGCTGGACTGACCCTTTTGGGGCGTGGCCAATCCAGATTTGAATATTGTCTTTCCCCTTCTGTAATGGCTTGGCAGACGAAGAAAGATGGTCTGGAGTGTTTCCCCGAGCCATGCCAGTGGTTGATATTCAGTCTAAACCTCCCAGCCATCACCTCTTTGTTTTTGCTTTGTCACCGAGAGTGGGACGGGTATGCCCAGATTTGGGTCCCTTGCCTGCTGGGCCTAGAGACCCAAGCTACTCCTCACTGATGAGCCCCAACAAGGGTGTAACATGTTTGGGGATGCTTGTGGTCTCGTGCAGAAGGGATGTGACTTAGCAGTTTGGGCTGGACTGCTCCTTTTGGGGTGGGGCCAATCCTGATTTGCATATGGTCTTTCTGCTTCTGTAATGACTTGGCGGGTGAAGAACGATGGTCTGGTGGGTTGCCCCGAGCAATGCCAGTGGTTAAGGTTCAGTCTAAACCTCCCAGGCATCACCTCTTTGTTTTTGCTTTGTCACCCCAAGTGGGACGGGTATGCCCAGACGTGGGTTCCGTGCCTTCTGGGCCTAGACACCCAAGCTACTCCTTAATGATGAGCCTCAACAAGGGCAAAACATGTTTGTGGATGCTTGTGGTCTCGTGCAGAAGGGATGTGACGTAGCAATTCGGGCTGGACTGACTGCCCCTTTTGGGGCGTGGCCACTCCTGATTTGCATATGGTTTTTCCCCTTCTGTAATGGTTTGGCAGACGAAGAATGATGGTCTCGAGAGTTGCCCCGGCCCATGCCAGTGGTTGAGATTCAGTCTAAACCTCCCAGCCATCACCTCTTTGTTTTTGCTTTGTCACCCCGAGTGGGAAGGTATGCCCAGATGTGGGTCCCGTGCCTGCTAGGCCTAGAGACCCAACAAGGGCGAAACATGTTTGGGGATGCTTGCGGTCTCGTGCAGAAAGGATGTGACTTAGTAGTTCGGGCTGAACTGCCCCTTTTGGGGTGGGGCCAAGCCTGATTTGCATATGGTCTTTCCCCTTCTGTAATGGCCTGGCAGTCGAAGAACGATGGTCTGGAGGGTTGCCCCGAGCAATGCCAGTGGTAAAGATTCAGTCTAAACCTCCAAGCCATTACCTCTTTGTTTTTGCTTTGTCACCCCGTGTGGGGCGGGTATGCCCAGATATGGGTTACGTGCCTGATAGGCCTAGAGACCCAAGCTACTCCTCACTGATGAGCCCCAACATGTGCGAATCATGTTTGGGGATGCTTGTGGTCTCGTGCAGAAGGGATGTGACCTAGCAGTTCGGGCTGGACTGCTCCTTTTGGGGTGGAGCCAAGCCTGATTTGCATATGTTCTTTCGCCTTCTGTAATGGCTTGGCAGGCAAAGAATGATGGTCTGGAGGGTTTCTCCGAGTAATGCCAGTGGTTAAGATTCAGTCTAAACCTCCCAGCCATCACCTCTTTGTTTTTGCTTTGTCACCCCAAGTGGGACGGGTATGCACAGACGTGGGTCCCTTGCCTGCTGGGCCTAGAACCCAAGCTACTCCTCACTGATGAGCCCCAACAAGGGCGAAACATGTTTGGGGATGCTTGTGGCCTCGTGCAGAAGGGATGTGACCTAGCAGTTTAGGCTGGACTGCCCCTTTTGGGGTGTGGCCAAGCCTGATTTGCATAAGGTCTTTCCCCTTCTGTAATGGCTTGGCAGGCGAAGAATGATGGTCTGGAGCGTAGCCCCGAGCCATGCCAGTGGTTAAGATTCAGTCTAAACCTCCCAGCCATCACCTCTTTGTTTTTGCTTTGTCACCCCGAGTGGGACGGGTATGCCCAGACGTGGGTCCCGTGCCTACTAGGCCTAAAGACCCAAGCTACTCCTCACTGATGAACCCCAACAAGGGTGTAACATGTTTGGGGATGCTTGTGGTCTCGTGCAGAAGGGATGTGACTTAGCAGTTTGGGCTGGACTGCTCCTTTTGGGGTGGGGCCAATCCTGATTTGCATATGGTCTTTCTGCTTCTGTAATGACTTGGCGGGTGAAGAACGATGGTCTGGTGGGTTGCCCCGAGCAATGCCAGTGGTTAAGGTTCATTCTAAACCTCCCAGGCATCACCTCTTTGTTTTTGCTTTGTCACCCCAAGTGGGACGGGTATGCCCAGACGTGGGTTCCGTGCCTTCTGGGCCTAGACACCCACGCTACTCCTTAATGATGAGCCTCAACAAGGGCAAAACATGTTTGTGGATGCTTGTGGTCTCGTGCAGAAGGGATGTGACGTAGCAATTCGGGCTGGACTGACTGCCCCTTTTGGGGCGTGGCCACTCCTGATTTGCATATGGTTTTTCCCCTTCTGTAATGGTTTGGCAGACGAAGAATGATGGTCTCGAGAGTTGCCCCGGCCCATGCCAGTGGTTGAGATTCAGTCTAAACCTCCCAGCCATCACCTCTTTGTTTTTGCTTTGTCACCCCGAGTGGGAAGGTATGCCCAGATGTGGGTCCCGTGCCTGCTAGGCCTAGAGACCCAACAAGGGCGAAACATGTTTGGGGATGCTTGCGGTCTCGTGCAGAAAGGATGTGACTTAGTAGTTCGGGCTGAACTGCCCCTTTTGGGGTGGGGCTAAGCCTGATTTGCATATGGTCTTTCCCCTTCTGTAATGGCCTGGCAGTCGAAGAACGATGGTCTGGAGGGTTGCCCCGAGCAATGCCAGTGGTAAAGATTCAGTCTAAACCTCCAAGCCATTACCTCTTTGTTTTTGCTTTGTCACCCCGTGTGGGGCGGGTATGCCCAGATATGGGTTACGTGCCTGATAGGCCTAGAGACCCAAGCTACTCCTCACTGATGAGCCCCAACATGTGCGAATCATGTTTGGGGATGCTTGTGGTCTCGTGCAGAAGGGATGTGACCTAGCAGTTCGGGCTGGACTGCTCCTTTTGGGGTGGGGCCAAGCCTGATTTGCATATGTTCTTTCGCCTTCTGTAATGGCTTGGCAGGCAAAGAATGATGGTCTGGAGGGTTTCTCCGAGTAATGCCAATGGTTAAGATTCAGTCTAAACCTCCCAGCCATCACCTCTTTGTTTTTGCTTTGTCACCCCAAGTGGGACGGGTATGCACAGACGTGGGTCCCTTGCCTGCTGGGCCTAGAACCCAAGCTACTCCTCACTGATGAGCCCCAACAAGGGCGAAACATGTTTGGGGATGCTTGTGGCCTCGTGCAGAAGGGATGTGACCTAGCAGTTTAGGCTGGACTGCCCCTTTTGGGGTGTGGCCAAGCCTGATTTGCATAAGGTCTTTCCCCTTCTGTAATGGCTTGGCAGGCGAAGAATGATGGTCTGGAGCGTAGCCCCAAGCCATGCCAGTGGTTAAGATTCAGTCTAAACCTCCCAGCCATCACCTCTTTGTTTTTGCTTTGTCACCCCGAGTAGGACGGGTATGCCCAGACGTGGGTCCCGTGCCTACTAGGCCTAAAGACCCAAGCTACTCCTCACTGATGAGCCCCAACAAGGGTGAAACATGTTTGGGGATGCTTGTGGTCTCGTGCAGAAAGGATGTGACCAAGCAGTTCGAGCAGGACTGCCCCTTTTGGGGTGGGGCCAAGCCTGATTGGCATATGGTCTTTCGCTTTCTGTAATGGCTTGGCAGGCAAAGAACAATGGTCTGGAAGGTTGCCCCGAGCAATGCCAGTGGTTAAGATTCAGTCTAAACCTCCCAGGCATCACCTTTTTGTTTTTGCTTTGTGACCCCGAGTGGGACACGTATGCCCAGACGTGGGTCCCTTGCCTGCTGGGCCTAGAGACCCCAGCTACTACTCAATGATGAGCCCCAACAAGGGCAAAACATGTTTGGATGTTTGGGGATGTTTGTGGTCTCGTGCAGAAGGGATGTGACCTAGCAGTTCGGGCTGGACTGACCCTTTTGGGGCGTGGCCAATCCTGATTTGCATATGGTCTTTCCCCTTCTGTAATGGCTTGGCAGACGAAGAACGATGGTCTGGAGTGTTGCCCCGAGCCATGCCAGTGGTTGAGATTCAGTCTAAACCTCCCAGCCATCACCTCTTTGTTTTTGCTTTGTCACCCCGAGTGGGACGGGTATGCCCAGAAGTGGGTCCCTTGCCTGCTGGGCCTAGAAACCCAAGCTACTCCTCACTGATGAGCCCCACCAAGGGTGTAACATGTTTGGGGATGCTTGTGGTCTCGTGCAGAAGGGATGTGACTTAGCAGTTTGGGCTGGACTGCCCCTTTTGGGGTGGGGCCAATCCTGATTTGCATATGGTTTTTCTGCTAATCTAATGACTTGGCGGGCGAAGAACGAAGGTCTGGTGGGTTACCCCGAGCAATGCCAGTGGTTAAGGTTCAGTCTAAACCTCCCAGGTATCACCTCTTTATTTTTGCTTTGTCATCCCAAGTGGGACGGGTATGCCCAGACGTGGGTTCCGTGCCTTCTGGGCCTAGACACCCAAGCTACTCCTCAATGATGAGCCCCAACAAGGGCAAAACATGTTTGTGGATGCTTGTGGTCTCGTGCAGAAGGGATGTGACGTAGCAGTTCGGGCTGGACTGACTGCCCTTTTGGGGCGTGGCCACTCCTGATTTGCATATGGTCTTTCCCCTTCTGTAATGGTTTGGCAAACAAAGAATGATGGTCTGGAGAGTTGCCCCGAGCCATGCCAGTGGTCGAGATTCAGTCTAAACATCCCAGCCATCACCTCTTTGTTTTTGCTTTGTCACCCCGAGTGGGACGGGTATGCCCAGATGTGGGTCCCTTGCCTGCTAGGCCTAGAGACCCAAGCCACTCCTCACTGATGAGCCCCAACAAGGGTGAAACATGTTTGGGCATGCTTGTGGTCTTGTGCTGAAGGGATGTGACCTAGCAGTTCGGCTGGACTGCACCTTTTGGGGTGAGGTCAAGCCTCATTTGCATATGGTCTTTCCCATTCTGTAATGGCTTGGCAGGCGGAGAACGTGGCCTGGAGGGTTGCCCCGAGCAATGGCAGTGGTTAAGATTCAGTTTAAACCTCCCAGCCATCACCTCTTTGTTTCTGCTTTGTCACCCCGAGTGGGACGGGTACGCCCAGACGTGGGTCCCGTGCCTGATAGGCCTAGAGACCCAAGCTACTCCTCACTGATGAGCCCCAACAAGGGCAAACCATGTTTGGGGATGCTTGTGGTCTCCTACAGAAGGGATGCGACCCAGCAGTTCGGGCTGGACTGCCCCTTTTGGGGTGGGACCAAGCCTGATTGGCATATGGTCTTTCGCTTTCTGTAATGGCTTGGCAGGCGAAGAACAATGGTCTGGAAGGTTGCCCCGAGCAATGCCAGTGGTTAAGATTCAGTCTAAACCACCCAGGCATCACCTTTTTGTTTTTGCTTTGTCACCCCGAGGGGGACGCGTATGCCCAGACGTGGGTCCCTTGCCTGCTGGGCCTAGAGACCCAAGCTACTCCTCAATGATGAGCCCCAACAAGGGCGAATCATGTTTGGGGATGCTTGTGGTCTCGTGCAGAAGGGATGTGACCTAGCAGTTTGGGCTGGACTGCCTCTTTTGGGGTGGGGCCAAGCCTGATTTGCATATGGTCTTTCCCCTTCTGTAATGACTTGGCAGGCGAAGAACGATGGTCTGGTGGGTTGCCCCGAGCAATGCCAGTGGTTAAGGTTCAGTCTAAACCTCCCAGCCATCACCTCTTTGTTTTTGCTTTGTCACCCCGAGTGGGATGGGTATGCCCAGATGTGGGTCCCATGCCTGCTAGGCCTAGAGACCCAAGCTACTCCTCACTGATGAGCCCCAACAAGGGCGAAACATGTTTGGGGATGCTTCTGGTCTCGTGCAGAAGGGATGTGACCTAGCAGTACGGGCTGGACTGCTCCTTTTGGGGTGGGGCCAAGCCTGATTTGCATATGGTCTTTCGCCTTCTGTAATGGCTTGGCAGGCAACGAGCGATGGTCTGGAGGGTTTCTCCGAGTAATGCCAGTGGTTAAGATTTAGTCTAAACCTCCCAGCCATCACCTCTTTGTTTTTGCTTTGTCACCCCAAGTGGGACGGGTATGCACAGACGTGGGTCCCTTGCCTGCTGGGCCTAGAGACCCAAGCTACTCCTCACTGATGAGCCCTAACAAGGGCGAAACATGTTTGGGGATGCTTGTGGTCTCGTGCAGAAGGGATGTGATCTAGCAGTTTGGGCTGGACTGCCCCTTTTGGGGTGTGGCCAAGCCTGATTTGCATATGGTCTTTCCCCTTCTGTAATGGCTTGGCAGGCGAAGAATGATGGTCTGGAGCGTTGCCCCGAGCCATGCCAATGGTTAAGATTCAGCCTAAACATCCCAGCCATCACCTCTTTGTTTTTGCTTTGTCACCCCGAGTGGGACGGGTATGCCCAGACGTGGGTCCCGTGCCTGCTAGGCCTAAAGACACAAGCTACTCCTCACTGATGAGCTCCAACAAGGGCGAAACATGTTTGGGGATGCTTGTGGTCTCGTGCAGAAGGGATGTGACCTAGCAGTTTGGGCTGGACTGCCCCTTTTGGGGTGGGGCCAAGCCTTATTTGCATATGGTCTTTTGCCTTCTGTAATGGCTTGGCAAGCGAAGAACAATGGTCTGGACGGTTGCCCCGAGCAATGCCAGTGGTTAAGATTCAGTCTAAACCTCCCAGCCATCACCTCTTTGTTTTTGCTTTGTCACCCCGAGTGGGACGGGTATGCCCAGAAGTGGGTCCCATGCCTGCTGGACCTAGAGACCCAAGCTACTTCTCACTGATGAGCCCCAACAAGGGTGAAACATGTTTGGGGATGCTTGTGGTCTGTTGCAGAAGAGATGTGACCTAGAAGTTTGGGCTGGACTGTCGCTTTTGGGGTGGGGCCAAGCCTGATTTGTATATGGTCTTTTCCCTTCTGTAATGACTTGGCAGGCGAAGAACGATGGTCTGGTGGGTTGCCCCGAGCAATGCCAGTGGTTAAGGTTCAGTCTAAACCTCCCAGGCATCACCTCTTTGTTTTTGCTTTGTCACCCCGAGTGGGACGGGTATGCCCAAACGTGGGTCCCGTGCCTGCTGGGCCTAGGGACCAAACAAAGGTAAAACATGATGGGGATGATGTGACCTAGCAGTTCGGGCTGGACTGCCCCTTTTGGGGTGGGGCCAAGCCTGATTTGCATATGGTCTTTCCCCTGCTGTAATGGCTTGGCAGGCGAAGAACGATGGTCTGGAGGGTTGCCCCGAGTAATGCCAGTGGTTAAGATTCAGTCTAAACCTCCCAGCCATCACCTCTTTGTTTTTGCTTTGTCACCCCAAGTGGGACGGGTATGCCCAGACGTGGGTTTCGTGCCTGCTGGGCCTAGAGACCCAAGCTACCCCTCACTGATGAGCCCCAACAAGGGTGAAACATGTTTGGGGATGCTTGTGGTCTTGTGCAGAAGGGATGTGACCTAATAGTTTGGGCTGGACTGCCCCTTTTGGGATTGGGCCAATCCTGGTTTGCATATGGTCTTTCCACTTCTTTAATGACTTGGCGGGCGAAGAACGATGGTCTGGTGGGTTGCCCCGAGCAATGCCAGTTGTTAAGGTTCAGTCTAAACCTCCCAGGCATCACCTCTTTGTTTTTGCTTTGTCACCCCGAGTAGATGGGTATGCCCAGATGTGGGTCCCGTGCCTACTGGGCCTAGACACCCAAGCTACTCCTCAATGATGAGCCCCAACAAGGGCGAAACATGTTTGGGGATGCTTGTGGTCTCGTGCAGAAGGGATGTGACCTAGCAGTTCGGGCTGGACTGTCCCTTTTGGGGTGGGGCCAGTCCTGATTTGCATATGGTCTTTCCCCTTCTGTAATTGCTTGGCAGACGATGAACGATGGTCGGGAGAGTTGCCCCGAGCCATGCCAGTGGTTGAGATTCAGTCTAAACCTCCCAGCCATCACCTCTTTGTTTTTGCTTTGTCACCCCGAGTGGGACGGGTATACCCAGACGTGGGTCCCGTGCCTACTGGCCTAGACACCCAAGCTACTCCTCAATGATGAGCCCCAACAAGGGCAAAACATGTTTGTGGATGCTTGTGGTCTCGTGCAGAAGGGATGTGACCTAGCAGTTCGGGCTGGACTGACTGCCCCTTTTGGGGCGTGGCCAATCCTGATTTGCATATGGTCTTTCCCCTTCTGTAATGGCTTGGCAGACGAAGAACGATGGTCTGGAGAGTTGCCCCAAGCCATGCTAGTGGTTGAGATTCAGTCTAACCCTCCCAGCCATCAACTCTTTGTTTTTGCTTTGTCACCCCGAGTGGGACGGGTATGCCCAGATGTGGGTCCCTTGCCTGTTGTGCTTCGAGACCCAAGCTACTCCTCACTGATGAGCCCCAACAAGGGTGAAACATGTTTGGGGATGCTTGTGGTCTCGTGCAGAAGGGATGTGACCTAGCGGTTCGGGCTGGACTGCCCCTTTTGGGGTGGGGCCAAGCCTGATTTGCATATGGTCTTTCCCCTTCTGTAATGGCTTGGCAGGCGAAGAACGTGGTCTGGAGGGTTGTCCCGAGCAATGGCAGTGGTTAAGATTCAGTCTAAACCTCCCAGCCATCACCTCTTTGTTTTTGCTTTGTCACCCCGAGTGGGACGGGTATGCCCAGACGTGGGTCCCGTGCCTGCTGGGCCTAGAGACCCAAGCTACTCCTCACTGATGAGCCCCAACAAGGGTGAAACATTTTTGGGGATGCTTGCGGTCTCGTGCAGAAGGGATGTGACCTAGCAGTTCGGGCTGGACTGCCCCTTTTGGGGTGGGGCCAAGCCTGATTTGCATATGGTCTTTCCCCTTCTGTAATGGCTTGGCAGGCGAAGAACGATGGTCTGGAGGGTTGCCCCGAGCAATGCCAGTTGTTAAGATTCTGTCTAAACCTCCCAGCCATCACCTCTTTGTTTTTGCTTTGTCACCCCGAGTGGGACGGGTATGCCCAGACGTGGGTCCCGTGCCTACTGGCCTAGACACCCAAGCTACTCCTCACTGATGAGCCCCAACAAGGGCGAAACATGTTTGGGGATGCTTGTGGTCTCGTGCAGAAAGGATGTGACCTAGCAGTTCGGGCTGGTGGCGCCAAGCCTGATTTGCATATGGTCTTTCCCCTTCTGTAATGGCTTGGCAGGCAAAGAACGATGGTCTTGAGGTTTGTCCCGAGCAATGCCAGTGGTTAAGATTCAGTCTAAACCTCCCAGCCATCACCTCTTTGTTTTTGCTTTGTCACCCTGAGTGGGACGGGTATGCCTAGACGTGGGTCCCGTGCCTGCTGGGCCTAGAGACCCAAGCTACTCCTCACTGATGAGCCCCAACAACAGAGAAACATGTTTGGGGATGCTTGTGGTCTCGTGCAGAAGGGATGTGACCTAGCAGTTCGGGCTGGACTTCCCCTTTTGGGGTGGGTCCAAGCCTGATTTGCATATGGTCTTTCCCCTTCTGTAATGGATGGCAGGCAAAGAACGATGGTCTGGAGGGTTGCCCCGAGCAATGCCAGTGGTTAAGATTCAGTCTAAACCTCCCAACCATCACCTCTTTGTTTTTTAACTGAAATTGACATGTGCACAAAGAGCTAGGGTTTCTTTTGAAGGGTATATTTTTGACACTTTATAGCAAAAGGTCAAGCGTTTTTTGAAAAATGGCTGAGGGTGAAGTTGCTGGTGATTCCCCAGATCTTGCCTGACAGCTTGTCATTCAGTGATAATTCTTTCTTTGTCTGTAGCACAATTTGAATGTGGATGGGCACAGTTGGATCTCCCTGGATCAGAACTGTGTAGTGTTGAATAGGTGAAACAGAGCATAAGGGCACCATGATTTTAAACGCCAAATATGTCCTTTTTTCAAGTGAATGTGTGGAGCTAGCAGCAAAGCAGCACTGCTTTTCAATTCTCATCCTTGATGCATGTAATAAAACACACTGGCAGTCTTTTTCAGTGTGCTCCCTGTTCCATCTTGCCCAATAGGTGTTTGGCAAGACAGTGCAGCCCTCATTTTGTAGCTGCAAAACATAGTTTTGATGCGTGGCAATGGTGCTTCAAGGAGTCAGCACAGCCATTCTGCTATTAAATGCTGAAATGCAGCTTGGAGATGAAGGGGAATTCTGCCGAGTGGGTAAATATATCCCACAAGACACTGGTGTCCAATTTTGCTAACTGTTTATTTGTGCCAAGAGCTGAATTGGTTTCTGCTGGTCAGAGTGCTTTTCACCTTTTAGCACCGAAACTTTGCAGAACCTTACCACCTGAGGGGTTGTGGCTCGCCAGCCCTGTTTAATTACCGCTTCTAGATTAGACTGGCATTGTTGTTCTTTGTTGGCGCTATACATAAGTAATACATACAAATAAATAAATAAATAAATGCACAACTGTTTCCCGTCCACAATCACGTCCATGGAGATAAGACCCAATGCGTGTCTAATGACACAGTTGGAACTGATAAAGCTAAACTTTAAGTTCATTCCAAATACAGCCTTGAAGAGTATTCAAATATGGTCACATATCCGCTAGCATAATATCCAGGACATAACCTATTGTAAGTCCCATTTTTGCTGAATACAATATTGAGACTGGAATGAGTGAAAAGTTACATTAACTTTCATAAACGCTTCTTATTTGGGCTATAAGGGTCTGTTTCCTTGGTCGTAATCGTTCCATGATAGTATGCATCAAATCACTATTGGCTATATAATAGCCCAGATATCTTATTGAGTAAACTCTCATCTCCATGTGTTCCTCGTCAATATAATTTCCTGTCTTCACAAACCTTTTCTGTATGTCAGCCATGTCATGCCAGCTACCCTTTTACATGGTACTGTTAATAGAACATGCTCACTGGGACCAGTCACGCAATCTGCATTGACAGCATGTCATGCCTTAATTCCCTGTGGCCAGTCCCATTGAAGAAAATGCTCTTTGAACTTCTTGGAAGCCAAGACCCATAGAGTAAGTCCCTCGCTATGCATATATGGTGAGTAGAAGTGGACAGGCATAGTTGTCTGCAAGCCAGGGGAATGCAAAGGCACAGACAAATTTGCAGAGAGAAAGTCAAACACAGCATTGCCTAAACGAAAGTGAAAGACATTTGAGTCAATCCTGTTACACACAGAGAACATGAGCCTGGGTCTGTATATGTGCAACTGCACTTGAAAGGATGCATTCATGTGTTGCTGTGACATATGGAGATGTATATGCTTCTTGGTCTTATATAGTTCGAAATCATTGAAGGCAACATGTCCTTTTCAACAAATCTCTTCATGTGAATGTGTGTGCCATTCGCTGAATTGCAGTGTCACCCATTCCCCAGTGCAGACGTCACCCGAAGGAATCTCACACCTTTCACTCAAGTGGAAGTGACTGGACTCATATCCAGCTTGTCCCATGCCAGTGAACCCCATATTTGTAGTAGGGACTTGGATAATGCTTCATGTTGGCCCACTTGCTTCTTGGAAAACTGAACCTCCAGAGTTTGTATGAGATCTTTAGACTCTCAATCCTCTAAGGTCACGTTTCTGCTTGTTAACATATATATTAAGCTTTTGCACAATATACAATGCTATCATGGTGTGATTTTACAAAATAACACTTCTGATGCACAGGTTGATTTTAGTTTAGATTGTGAGCCAGGCATCAATCAATCTTATATTCTACTCATATTCAGATTGGTTGAAGAATGGATGACACAAAATTGGTTGAGCCTAAACCAAACTAAACCGAGCTGTTCTTAGTTGCATCAACTCATGTCCTTAATGAAAATGTAGTCTGTTAATCTGTTTTAAGATTTCTGGTCATCCTACGCCTGTTTCATCCAAAACGAAACCTTTGGGAGTCATTTTTCACTCGACTTTATCTTACAAAACCCATGACAAAAACGAAAACATATCTTCTATTATTTGATGTCCCTTTAGTAAATGAGTCCTTTATTAACCAGACTCCAGGCGACAGTACTGCAATGTTTGTTGGCCTTGTGCTAAACACCTCCCCCCCTTAGCTCCAGGTTAAGTTTAAAAAATTGACTTTATAGATAGCCACACCCGCCTGCTTTAATTGAAATGCATGATTTCAATTGCTTTTTACAACAAATGTTGGATTGGACAAGGAAACCAGACACTGCCAATCAACAGACATCATCATCATTATGTCATGTTGCCACAAACAGTGATCTGGTGAGAATATGGAGAGAATCACGTGGACAGCGAATGGGGCTAGCCATATCAATCCATGGTTGACGACTCATACTCATGGCTTGACTACATATTTGTGCGCTGAGAACATTTTCAATGGTTTTCAGAGACAGACTATTTTGTGACACCATACCAGATAATTCTCTATTGGTAACAGCCCTGCTAGGGCCACTTTGAAGATCAGCCATCTTGCTAAGTAGACTTGGTGCGGGGTCCATGGAAGATACAGCCTTTCACACAACATTACGGGACCACTGTATTTTAAATAAATCAGTGGGAGATGTAGGGATACAGTGGGAAGCATCTAAATTGACCATGAAAGGACTTTACATGTCAAAGGTGACGAGAGCTAGGAAGACTTTGTGGAACTCCTTAAAGGGGTTCGAAAAATTGGTCCAGCACCTGGAGGGGGAGTTAGCAAAAGGTGCTGGAGTGGGGGAGACCTAACAAGGGCATTTAGATACCAGGAGATGCAGAAATCCCTTTCAAGGTTTGAGTGCAGTTAATATACGGTTAGGATACATGGGGGTGGATACGGAGGTGGATAAGGAGGGCTGCCTTTTGGCATGGCTTATAGGACAAGAAAATCTTAGATCAACACTTAGCCAAATTCAGGATCAGGAGCAAAATATGGTAATATGCCAGCAAGGGATAAATTAGGTGTTCAAGAAGTACTATAAAAAGTTATACACAAGTGAGTGTACCTATTCAGAAATGGAGGCTACTGACCTGGTGGATATTGTGAAGCTAACAAGACTAATGCGAGAACTTAGAGAGGGGTTGGATGCACTCATTGAGGAAGGGGAAATTCTGCAGGCTATTACATCCACACAAAATTACATAGCACCGAGGTGTGATGGGTTTACTGTTGAACGTTATCAATATTTCATGGAGATCCTTATACCACAACTGAAGGTTGTGATAATGCATTTGAGGTAGGAATTCTGCCATAGATAAGGAGGGAGATGATAATTATGGCCCTTCTAAAGAAAGAAAAACATCTGATTGACTCAATGTTCTTCATACAGACCAATATCACTGTTGAACATGGATGCTATGATCCTGGGGAAAGTGTTAGCCAGGAGATTACCCAGGTGGGTTTGTGGGAGGACATAATATAACGATGAACTTATATTGATTTCATCATGTTATTGATCAGGTGAAGCAGACTCTGGAAGATATGGCTCTCCCCTCACTAGACATGGTTAAATAATTCAATTAATTGGAATGAACGTGACTATTCAGAGTTTTGGAGGCCTTTGGGTTAGGGTAAGAATCCTGAGCTGCCTTAAGATCCTATTTAAAGGCCCGATGGCATGAGTGAAAATAGGCTACTGGTTGTCTCCCTGATGAGGTTTAGAAGGGGGAACAAGATAGGGCTGCCCAGCATTGCCTATACTATTCTCCTTGGCACGGGAACACTTAGACATATATTTTCAAACGTATGTTCGGGAAACTGGTATTTCAGCAGTTGGCATGGCACACAAAATCTCGTTATATGCAGATGATATTTTATTATATGCCAATGACCCACTAGAGAAAATTCATTCTGATCTATCTGGAGGACTTGGAGGACATTATGAAACTTTTGGGGGTTCAAATGAATAGAGAAACATCAATGTCGTTCCCTTTAGAAAGGTCACACACCAAATATTGCAAGACTCTTCCAGACTGGGGTGTAAAATTGGAACTGGAACATTTTAAATACTTGGGGGGTCCATATATTTCATGAGGTAGAGGAGGCATTTGTGTATAACACGTGACGGGCACGGTCAGGTATAGGGGATGCAGTGAACCTTTGGATGACATTGCCTTTCACTCTGTTGGGAAGAGTGGCTTTATGTAAGATGCTGGTTCTCCCCAGGCTGTTATATTTGTTAGCAAATATTCCATATATGATAAAGAGGGTTTTCTTCAGAATGCTCAATGAGAAGTTGAGTGAATTACTGTGGACTGCAGTGAGGCATAGGGTAGCATTAGGGGCATTACAATGCACATATGATGGACTGGGGTTAAACTTACCTGACTCCGAGTTATAGTTAATGGCGGCACCGCTTCAATCAGCGGCCATGTGGCACGTATCCCAGACCATAGACAGGGAATTGAATTGTTGTGGAACCCCATAGGAGGAAATGGCACAACAGATGTTTTTTCAGGTAATGTGAGAGGTATCGAGAGGTTTTTAACAAAGCTGAAGGTTAAAGGGTTGTATGAGGCAGGCTGATACAAAGATTCTGGTGTCATTGAAGAACATAGGTTTGGCGCTCTGGGGGAATCGTAGGGTATTGGGAGATATCTTTGTGGGAAGTAAACTCATGACATTTGATCAGTGGAGAACAACATATGGCATCTCAAATTGGTCATTTTCTCACATATGTTATAGTGGTTAAGAGATTGGCTAAACTGTGGGATTCCACACCAAAGGAACCAGAGAAATGTTCAGTAACACAAGCATTATTAACGCTAGGGGAGGGAACTATATCCAGGTTATATACTGCCTTGCAATAGACTAGACCGAATGGTGCATTGGTAGTTAAGGGTAAATGGGAAAAAATGTGGGTTTCTCAATTTCCGGAAAACAATGGCTCAGGATATGAGAGCAGGTAAAGAAAGTGTCACAAAATGCAAAGTTTCATTTAATGTAATTTAATTACCAACATATAGTGTGTAGAACACCAGTGAAGCTACATATGATAAATCCCTCAATATCGAGTTTGGGAATGCCCAGTTATAATTACATATTGGGAAGGGGTGATGGAGCATTTTAACACTTTATTAGGTAGTAACTATACATGCACTCCAGAAATCTGTTGATGAGGATTGATCCTGGTAAAGAAGAAACATAAAACACACAATCAGAGAGCACAATTTTGATGGTCCTAGCTAAACGCAGAGTTGTGATATCCTGTAAATGTGCTAGTGGCCCGTCAAAAAGGCACTGGCTTCAGAATATGCAGCAATGGGATCGGGCAGAAGTAGAATATGTGAAGAGATATGTGAACTAGGAAGAGGAAGGAGGAGCTGAGGCGGACTGGGGACAATTATTAGATGAACTATCTTCCTCCCCGGATCTAAAACTTCCCTGAGGAGGATGGACATGGGTATCTGCAGAATTGGACATTATATGAATTGTTGGTAGAGGAAGTGGGCTTTCCTATGTTGGTGTGAATGATAATATAGCGGAGCAAGTAACTGCTGGGGGCAATCTTGCGAATTCAGAAAGGAGGGAGGAGGGAGGCACTCACAGAGAAGAAGGAGGGGATTCAGGGAGGGTTGTCATGTTCCAGGGATTTTTAGGGGTCAATATGATAGCCTGTACTATTATGAAATGGTGTGTTGGAAAATGCCTAAAAAGATTGGGCCTCATTACGAGGTTGCTGGTCGGGTAACAACGGTACCGGTATGCTTGCTGGTACTGTTGTTACGGGACCAGCAAACTCTGAGTTGTTCCGTGAGTGCCTTTCATTCCGCCAGGTCTGGCTGCACCCGTGAGCACAGCATGCCTGTAGCACCGGCACCAATATCAACGGTGCCGGTGCTACAGGCATCCCCATTCCCATTGAGCCCTATGGGGCTGAAATGGGAATAGGGATCTACCGGCAACCGCGAAAGAGAAATTACAGGGTCTGGCGGGGTCGGAATACCCCGGTAATTGCCCATTCGAGGGTGCCAGACTTTCATGCCGGTATGGAGGTAGCCTTGCCGCTCTTACAGGCAAGGCTACCTCCAACCTCATAAAGAGGCCTTGTATCCATTTGTACAACTGGTACAAAAGACCGAAAAAGATCTGTACCATTTGTACGAATGGAAACAGTCTTTTTGGGCATTTCCATTGAGAATTCCAAAATACTGAACATGAGGATTGGGGGCTGCGGGGGTGTCCCCCGCTCCTCATGTTTGGCATTTTTGGATTCAGGGTTTGCGGGGGTGTCCCCCACGTAGGGGAATAAAGGTCAACAAAAACATGGAAAGGATCCTGCAGCGCCGGTTCCCAAGCGCGTAAGTGAAGGGAGTCGGTGCCACACAACGAGGTGTGCTGCCAAAAGCACAACATAAGAAAGGTGGGTGTATTTGTGCGGTATGTTTGCGGAGGCATTTACTTTGGGTTGTTTGACCGTAATGGTCAAGATAGCTACGGTCTTTTCGGTGGCAAACATTTCCGTTACGGGCAAAAAACCCAAATACGTGTGTTAACGTCTTGAAAATAAGTTTAAAAAAAGAAATCCATCACACAGACGTTGACCCACATATATTGACTGGCAGTTGCAGTTGCTTTAGTACACATGTAAGTCAATATCAGAGACACAGTGGACAGCACATTTCAAAGGTGAGAATATTTGGAGTATCCATTTACAAAGGCAAACCATAGTAGCCACACTTGCCATCCCCAGAAATCCCAAAATAACATCCTTCTCTGAGATCCAAGCTGAGGTGTGTTGGGGGTGAAGAAGGGTTGGTGTTTTATGAAATACCAATTACTTAATAAATCCAGTATTCAACATCATACTTATCATGACTCAGACCCTTTAAATCTAAATTTGGTGTTTATTTTTTGAGTGTTTGCGTCCATTGGAGGCCCAGACTACTGTTTAAAAAAAACAGTGTTGAGTGAGGTGTGTGAGGCAAGTGGGGCAGGGAAGTAGCGCCATTGGCACTCGAAATTATACAACTTGTTGTACAAATGAACTACTTTTTTTAGTACCTCTAAATATACCCACTATCTTCAATTCCCCACCAAAAATATAGTGAATAGTAGACATGCTTTCATTGAAACTGTGACAATCCCATGATAACCTCAAAGGAAGTGAAAAGGTCTGATCCTCCACCCTGTGCACATTGAGAGGTTCGTCTAGAGCCCACTGTCATGGGTACTAGATACATAGTTGCAGGGAAGCTCATGTGAAAGCTGTTTGTCTAAAGGCCATGGTGACTAAAGTGGAATCTGTCGGCATGGAAGTTGCGGTGAAGGGCATCCCCTATGTGGCATCTGTGAATATGCCAGAATGGCTACAGAGGCATTTTGCCTCTTTGCTCCAGGGATATATTTGACGCCATTGCATTCTTTCCCAGCTAGGTTTGCACTTTTGTACATCAAAACATAGATATTTTAACAGGACAATGGTAGGACTCAAGAGTCAGCCACTGCCATTTCAATGCTATTAAAAAGTTGCACCTAAGCGTAACTCATTTCTTGCGCAGACCTGCTTAGCAGTGTTTACTATTCATCTGTCCCATTGGTGTTTGGCCAGCCTTTTCTCACCTTTGTCCCTGTGCACTTTCTTTCCTTGTGAGCAGTGGTCGAAGTAAGCAGGAGCGGTTGGGAGCGGTGCTCCTCTACTTTTTTAAATTAACTTTGACTGTTCCTATACTTTTATTTTAAAAATAAACTGTTCCGGAATGGTTTCATTTTAAAATAAAAGTGTAGGAAGATGATGAAATAAATAAATCTAGAAAACCTATAAATTGCATACATGCGATTACACCATCTTTCCTTGGGACTTTTATGGGGTACAAGGCGTAGAGGGCTTGTCCTCTATGATAACCTGGGCGACTGGTGATTCTTAGCACATCAAGGCAAGTGGGGAGTTGTACTGACATGTGTTGGTTTTAGGGCACGATATACTCAGACAGAGGAAGGGTGATATGATACATTCTGTTATTTTTCCAATTATCCCCGGCGCATCCGTGAGAAAGGGAGTTGTGGAGTTTGCATACGGGGAGGAAAAGGTGGGGGCCATGAGCGCGCTGTGCTGTGAAGGGGAGAGAAGCCTTCCCATACTATCAGAGTGAGGTCTAGTCCAAAGATGGAGTCGATGGCACACACAATGGATGTCAGGTGCATCCCGTAATAGCCCCAGTTATGCTAATGTTAGCATAAGGGCGATGGAGGCGTTCCCGCTATTGTATGAGCCAGTGGTACATAACGTTCAGAATGTGCTAGGGGGGCCCAAACGACCCCTCATTCCCACACAAGTGTTTGTCGTCTATGTGGTACTGGTGACATTGAAACCTTGGAACACTAACTTGTTAACTGTGAGAGTGTATGTCATATTCGAGTCAGTTATTTGAAATCATATACTAATGGTTTTAGCTGTGCCGATCTGTCTTCTCTCTGGCTCTATTTTATAGATGGTCCTGACCAAAATTTAATTTTCTACATGGTAAAGTTTTACTGGAAATGTGTCAAAATGTTTAATCTTCTGCGATGCTGAGCCTAACAGCAATCTTTTATCTATGTTTTAATAATAGAGAATTACCTTATCAGATGAAGCCCCATGATGTTGTTTTATTCCTTGAGTATGTCTTTGTTGTTTTATGTGAAATGACCTGTTTGTATATATTTTATTCTATTGTATTTTATTTTATTGTTTGTTATTGTGTTGTATATACAAAGCCATTCGGCTATGCGTACATCAATAAAAATATAAATAACTAAAGAAAACTAAGCAAGGGGATTTTGGCATAATGAGAAAACGTACTGATTTCAAAATACTTGAATAGATGTGTGCGTCCTTCTTCACAGCCTCTAACCCGTGCACAGGAGAACATATTGTCAATGAGTTGTACAGCTTGCACAGGAGTAGCCATAAAATAAACACACAGGGCGCAGAAATACACTTCGCAGAGTTCCATGAATCAGGGTTTGTGTCGGCAGTGCACAGTCTCTTTTCAGCAGTGCAAATTTACTTTGAACCGGGCAAATATTCTATGAATGAGGCCCACAATGTACACCTTCTATTTAAGTATACCTATGCCTGTCACTAGCAAAATCATGGCAAGCGGCAAGGCTAAGGGCACATGTTGTGGCTATGTTTAGCGCTAGTACCTGCAATAATCTTCTTTAAAGTGAAAAGGCAGGAAATTAGGTTGTGCAGGAATCCCCTAGTTAAGATATGGTCAGCAAACTTGAGCTACTACAGGCAGCCAGAAAAGGGTTTTCAATTTGAAGGTGTGCCACCATGTCTATAATGCATTTCAACCCCAGTTTCATTCAGCTTCAGGCATGCCAATATAAAACAAAACTAACACATATCTCAAGGAAGTATAGAAACCATTGGCTCAGATATTTAAACATGCATATAAGAAGTTGAACAAGACTTGAAGAAGTCACACTTACGACAGTAATTTAAAACAATGACAGCATTATGAGCCTTTGCTAGAATTGATTGATGTTAACTTGCAGGCATGTATAATAATCCATTACTTATACAGCACTTTAGCTAAAGCATTTTGCATAAAGCACGCCTACGAAATGAGTACCTGGCAACCGAAATCAATACGTTTTTGTCAACCTCAGAAGAATAAAACGTTGAGTAGGCCTTGCTAGGATTCAAAGCTGTGACTTAAAGATCAAACATAGATTCCGCCAGTGAGCACTTAACCCACTGAGCTATCTTGCCAGCTAAAATGTCTTCAATGTCCAAACCACAGTGTTTGGTGATGCACAGGCTCTGCACCAATTTCTTATTAATATAACAATTAGTACAGTGCTTAGAAGCAGGAGGAAAATGGCATGGGCCACTAGTAAACGTGAACATAGTAGTGGTCCTAGTGGGTAAGTATCTTTATGTATGTTTCTTTTCAACTGCACAGTAGATTACACTTCATACTTGTCCCATTTGGACAGCTGAGCAGGGTACAAGCTCAACTCTGACATGTGCCAACCTGGACTTTCCAAGTTCATATTTCAAAAGGGCTTAATCTCCCCTTCATTCTTCTGTGGTTGACAAATTAAGTACTATTACATTTGGTAGTAATAAGACCTATTATAGTGCTTAGGAGCAGCAGGATTCAAGCATGAAGCACTGTACATAGAAAGATGATATTGTAAGTTGGAGTGTGACAAACAATGTCCATAACGAAGATTGAGTGATGTTGAATTGTGAAAAAAGTTTTTCTGTAATTGTTAAACTAATTTGCAAATAAAAATAAATACATTTAAAAAAGATATCGTAACTTTTGTAGCTGGATACAGGAACAATTTGGCCACACAATGATAGGTCATAGAAACATAAAACAAGTTGACTCTAAATAAGTTCTGGATCCAGGCTTCCAATCTGACTGGCCTCTAAAGACAAACACTGCTCTCCAGTTGTCCCTTTGTGAATATATATCAAATTCTAGAAAGCCAAAACACAAATGAAATATGGAAGGCTTCTGGCAGGGGATATTGTGATGGGAATGCCATATTGCAGCTCACATTAGCAGTGATGTACACAGAGTTCATGTGAATACTAGAGTGCACATGGTACACTCATGGCTCAGTACCCCAGAAGCTATTGAACAATGGCATGTGTTGGGTGACCATGACATGATCTGTGCAAGATTGCCAGTGTGTTTTGCCTGAAGATTTACCCTACAAATCGTTTTGATTGTAAGTGTAATTGACCAACAGCAAGATTGTAGATTGGCCTAGCAGCATACAGAGATATCATCAACGCATCTATGACCTCCACACAAATTCACTGGGAGAGTATTTGAGTCAACTGTTGGTGGTGCTCTTGATCCAGTGCAAAAAATAACAAGGGGGCCTCACAAATTATTTACCCCGGGCCTCAACAAAATCGGTGAAAGCCCTGACATACATTGCAATTGCATGCACGCAGAACACTAAAAATACAAGCAAGCTCTAAGTATTCTTGTGATGTTGTGCGCCCAGCTACCTAAGGGTTTAGGGCGCACTATAAATAAATAAACAAACAAACAATAATCTTCGATGACCCAGATAACCAATTCATAGATCATGTAGTATGCCTTTAATTCCTGGAAACGCGTGTGGCCTTTATACTTACAAGTATTTAACCGAGGCACAGGCACTACAATTCATTTTGCACTTCGGATCCATGCATTAACGCCATTGTGACGCGGTGGCAAATACGTGGTCTCATCATGTGCCCTTATCTAGAAGCGATTCTACTCCGCTCCTCGAAAACCATGTTATTGCCCTGCTAAGACTCGAAAACGGAAGCTTCTACCGGGATATTGATTATCATACCAACCCGTTATTAACATTATTGAGCACCCTTTGTTGTGACAGCGCCTCGCGCCTTCTTCCGGGATCAGGCAGAACACTTCTGAAAGGTTTATGGCTTAATCCTGCTGCAGAAAAATGTTTGCAGAGCACGTCGTTGTTTTGCCTTTCATGAATAAAATGGTGATTGAACCGAGCCGGCATCCATCGTTCTGTTTATCGCCCCGAAACAACAAGTGTAATTTATAAAGCAATAATACTTTTGTGGTGTTGTACACATGTTTTCAAAGAATGGATCAAATTAATGGGATGTAGGATGAGGAATCTGCTTGCATGATATATCGGAGCTCCTCAAAGGCACCAGCCTTTGCGATTCGGATGTGCTTTAATCGAATTACAAGCATCCAATATTCTGACAGCCGCCTGTCTGATGTATAGGATTGTATTTCCTTACTTGGGGCTGCTGGAAATATGGCTTATCCTCAAAGTGGCATCGTGTAAACGTGCGCATTACAGACAATATTCCTCAATTCTTTACAAAGTCATTTTTATGTGTTCTCTGTGCTGATGAGCTTTTTGTTTGATTTAGGGTATTTTGATGCAACATAGATATGAAGGAACAAACAGCGCTTCGCCTATACCGTTTGATAGTAGAAGCGTCTCGAACATGCGGTGTTCTCCATGGAACAGGATGAAGTGTGTGGCCAGGTTAACCCTGATTCCGAAAACACAGCATCACGTGATATGTGGGGGCTGACGTTGGATCAGCCAAAGAAATTAGTGTTGTCTATTTGCTTGTGCGCTGAAATGCAAAACGTGTCAATCAATCAGTTGCAAAACATGAGTTTGGCCTGTCTGGCATGGTTCTCAGCGCAAATAATTGAATATGCGTCAGTTCTGCTAAACTTTCCCATGTGCTTGGTCTTTCCTTTCACAGGCAAGGAAGACACAGGGGAGCACAGTGATGCATGTTGTCTTGTGTGCCTCTGCCAACTCCCCATATCCTGCTCAATAGGATCAAAGGCCCCTTTGGTATGCAGCACCCGTTATGAGGTAACTCCTTTTGAATGGTTGTGCTCCTTTAATGCTTGGGTCCAGGACAGCTGCCTGTTGATTAGCTGTCTCTGAACGAAGGCATTCCCTACCCTCAAAGAAGAGACCTGGCCATTCAGGTCCCTACCCTTTCACTTGGACCAGCAAGCCTCTCGGCCAGAATACACATCTCTTTCCACCACTGCGATAGTTTACATTAGTTGAGACATGCGTGATATCAAATTGGACGGGTTTGAATGATTTGAGCAGTGCCGTGCACCATGTCCTAACCCAGGAAAAGCTTATATTTACAGTTTAGCCTGCCACCTGCATGGGCTGCTTATAAACATGATGTATTGGAACTTCAATGCCACCCCAGTGCTGTAATGACTTAGGTGGTCACATCAGCTGTCAAGAGGGCACCTTTGACCTGAACTTGCTCTGTGGGCCTATAGGGCAGCTGTTGCAATCAAGGTACTGATGAAGCTATGCACTGGTGTACACTATTATGTTGGCACAGAGCTTAAACATTGGGAATCTAATCAGCAGGTTAGACTTTCAGAGATGTAATTACCTGCATCATTGTATTAATTAATCAAAATCAAAAAGCCAGGGATCTACACCATTGCCAAATGCCAATTCATTACAGCCAGGGCCATCATTCTGCACCTGCTCCCCTTTTTGTAGTGACTCAGGTCCTCCACATGGCTCCTGCTCGTCTGTCTGAATCAACATGCCTGTTAGAGTGGGGAAGTCCTTCTGTACCTGGAAGAAGATGCCCTAACATGGACTCCAGATGAAGACAACTCTTTCAGTTCTGACAGGCACTTCAGATCTTAACATTTTCTGTCTGGAATTTAATATTCCTTTGCTATGCCAGAAGGCAACCCAGAGATCACTAAATCCAGTGCTAGCTCCATAGTTACCTCAGTTCCTCTGGGATGTTTTAATCAGGCGACATCAGGTTTGGAGGAATTTTACACCCATTCAAGTCAGATGTGCACACTTGTTATTTTCTTTAGTTTAGTTCATTTTATGAACCTCGGGTATTCCAGTTTAACAGCCTTGTTTCCCTACAGCCTCCAACCCCTTTTGGTAGCAGAAACTCACACTGGTTGCACAGAAGGTCTATTTATCAATGGAATAAAAACAATCAAAACCATTTAAAATATAAACAAAGTGTACATCTTTCCATTCCCTATGAAATCCCAGTGTAAACTATTACTATAATGACAAATTACCAAATACTGTACAATTGAAGTGTCACAGTTGCATTTAACTTGAATGTAGACTTTGAAAAAATGCACAGGTCACTATATGTACATTTGGTTTACCCTGAGCCCACATCCACCATCCATTGAAAAGTGTATGTATTCATGCGTATTTATTGATTTTTTGCACTAAACCCAAAGGCATCAAGGCGCTGTTACAAACTAGTTACACTTGTAAGAAAACCAACTGATATTGTGTAAGAGACAGTGAGAGAGGTCAGGAGATGGTGAAACAGCCACCATGTGAGGTTCTATGAAAAGCCAGGTTATTAGTGCTTTCCTGGAGACCTGGTAAGAGTTCTCTGCACTTAGGGAGTGGTGGAGCAGGTTCCACTCCTTTGCTGCATAATGTGGAAAGCTTGCACCACCAGCTTTGGCTCATTTGAATTTTGGTTGCAATAGTTTGTTGTTCTGGAGTGCTCTGCAGGGTCTTTTGGATTGATCGCTGATGAATTTCTGAGTCAGGTTGTGGGGGCAGTTTTGTGGGTGATGGATAGTGACTTGAAGATGATGCATTCTTTGATGGGGATTCAGTGGATATCTTTCCTAGTGGAAGAGATTTGTTCACGTCTCGAGATTTTGAGTGTCGCTCATGCAACATTGTTTGGATTACTTGTAGCTTAGCAATGTTCTGGCCAGAAGTGCCGGCGAACAGGGCATTGGAGCAATCCATGTCTTGATCCATTGGTTACAGGAGCAATGGTGATACAGCTATCCTGGGAGAAGAAGGGTATGGCAGCATTGACTAGTTGCTTAGTGTGTGCCGAAAAGGAGGCAATTACATTCACCTGGCAGGTGAGGGAGAGTGTGGAGTCCAAAACTCCAAAAGTTTTCACAGAGGCTAACACTGGAATTTGGTTGCCATCAGTGCAGAAGGAGGAGCATTGAGAAGTCAGATTCTTGAGTACAGTAGGTGGCCCAGCCAGGAGAAGTTTAGTTTTGAGGAGTGGGTGGCAATCCAAGTCTGTATTGTGGTGTAGACATTGTTTAATTTGCAGGTGTCTTCCGGGTAGTCGCCCGACAATAGTAGAAGAATGTGAGTGTCATCAGCATCATTTGTTTAGAATATGCCCAAGGAATCTGATAAGTCCAAGAGTTGTCTAGTGAATAGGATATATAGCCTCGGGACACACAGGAACCTTGAGGTATGGGACCAGGTGTGGAGTTGTGGTTCTCGCCAAATACCCTTATGGTTCTACCTTCCAGGAAGGAAGCCACCCATGTGGTAGCTTGGAAGAGAAGCATGCTGCAGTCCTGAGGTGTTGGCCGAAGATCTGGTGGTCAACAAGATCAAAGGTGGCTGATAGATCCTGGAAAAGGGCCAGTTTCCCCTAATCTCGGATCTCATCAAGCTGGTTTTTTACAGTCAAGCAAGGCAGATTCCATGCTGTGGCCAGGTCTGGAGCCAGATTGTAGCACACCAAGGATACAGTGGTCTTCCAAGAATTGGTGGATCTGTATGTTTGTGGCTCTGTCCAGGATTTTTAAGAGGAAAGAGGCAGTGTTGAAGGGCCGATAGGTGTTAGAAAGAGCAGGAACAAGTCAGGGTTTTTTTTTTATCAGAGGGAGTACATATGCTTCTTGAGGTTGGTGGGGACTTGGCAGGAGTAGGAGGCATTGATACATTTTGAGATGAAAGGGATCAATTCATCTGAGCATTACTTGATAATAGATGCAGGACAGATGTCACCTTTGCATTTGGAGGGTTTCAGGCTCTTAAGGATTGATGCTGCATCCAGCTTGGAAACAGTGCTGAAGTAAATCAGGGAGGTTGGGTGGGGGGAATTGGACTCTAGTGTTTTTGTCCAGGCTGTAGGGAGGGAGGAAGTGCAATGGGTGTTTTGAGCAAGGATAGTCTGTGAAGAATTTTCTTGTTTAGGGTCGGAATCCTTTCTAGCTATTTGGATTTTGGTGCAGGGGGTCTCAGGGGTTTCAAGTTCCCTGAGGATTGTGCATATCTCTTTAGTATTAGATTTAACATTGATGATTCTCTAATTGTAAATAGTAGATTTTGCAACTATGATTGCTTGTCTATAAGTTGTCTATATATTTTTGCTGCTTCCACAAATTTCATTTTTGTAGAAACTGTAGGAGATTTCTTCCTATTGGCTTAAGTGAGACCTTTGGATCTGCGGAGCTCAGTGAGTTCCGTGATGAACCACGAGTTGATGTGTTTTGCGGTTTTGGCTTTTCTCGGTGGTGGGGGTGTGATTGCATCCAACGCAGCAGTAAGGGTCCAAGTATAGAGGTCAACAGGTGCAGAGGGGTCATTAGAATGCAGCTGTTGGGTTTGGAACACTTGCAATAGTGTGCAATGTTGTACTTCATCAGATTACGGGAGCTGCGTGTTCATGCTGGGGGCAATGGAGATAGAACAGGAGTGGGGTGTTCCAGGGGTGATGAAGTGAAGGAAACTATGTGGTGGTCAGACTAGGGGCACAGTGTGTTGGAGAGAATGGTTATCTGGCATTTGAGCTTCTCAGTCTAGTGTGCAGTCCTTGATATGAGTGGGATTCTGGATACAGTGCAGGAAGCCCAAGGCACTGAGAGGGTTGACTACCAGATGTGCATGGGGGTCAGTTGTGTCATTGCGGCCGGGGTTCAGATCCCCTAGGAGGATTATTCTTGAGTTAAGTTTAATATTGACTCCCACGACTAGCATGAGGTCCTCGTCAAAGGTTAAGATGGGGCCAGGAGGGTGGTATACAACAAAGATGGTCATGGTGTCAGTATGAGAGAGAGTAAGCTTAGCTGCAAGTAGGTCACAGGTACTCATTACTGGTACTGTGGTCTGTCTGATAGGGATAGATGCTTTGGCTATCAGAGCTACCCCCCCTCCCAATTCTCCCAGAATGTCTATCTTTTCTGAATATGACATAGCCGGAGAGGATAGTGAGGGATTGCGCTGGGCCGGAAGCAGGGTGAATCCAGGTTATTGACACTGCAAGGAAGTACAGATGATGGGTACTGATAAGGTCATTTATATCAAGGGCATGTACTGGGGTAGATCTGGCATTGATAAGGGCTCCTGTAAAGAGAGTGGGTAGATGGTTCGCTATATTAGGGGTGGTGGGTGGATTCTGGCTTGGATTCTTGAGGGCTAGTGGAATAGCTCTAATGGGTCTAAAGAGGGTCATGCGTGTGGGGTAGATGGTAGTTGGGGAGCCAGGCTTGGGGTAAGAGAAGTTCAAGTTTGTTCTCAAGGGCAGGTTAGAATGGGAGCGTTCACCCAGTCGGCTATGTCTGGCATGAGTAGGAAGATGATGTGAGTTACTTTGAGATAGACAGGTTCTATATCACAGGCTGTTGTTCCGATAGACAATGCTAGTCACTATGCAAGAGGGAATATCATCAGGAGGGTGCTGGATTGAGGGTGTTAAAGATTTTGACCATGGGGAGTGCAGGGAACATTTTGGTTTGGTTTTCAAGTGGGAGTTAGTGGCACACAGTGTGCTGCCCCATCAGTGGTGCTGTTGAGTGGAATTCGCTCATCTTACATGTGCACTGTAGATTGGGGAGCCAGGGAGGTGGTATCAGGAGATTTGTGCTGTGCTCTTGTGAATACAATGGATGCAGGAACTAACAGTTGTAAGGGGCTGATTCTGACATAAGAAGTGTGGGAGGTTTCAGATGTAGTTATACAATTGATGAAGGCATGCACTGAGGAGCTTGGCATGTGCGTTAAGCAAGTAGAGTGTGGATTACCAGGTGGGCGGGCAGTCAGTGCCATACATTTGTTATCCTTGCGGATGGTCTTTGTGGGGCGAGATAGTCTGCGTGTGGAGCAGGTCTTACAGACAGCTGATGTCAGCACTGTGGAGTCTAGGCATGGTGTTCTGAACAGAGAACTGGAAGGAACGGCAGGCACTTTCGAGGACATGCTGTGCCGTACATTGTGCACTCAGGAAGTAGCTGTGGAAACTGCTCTGGGCATCCTTAGAGGGGAGTCGTAGGTAAGCGTGGATTCGGTTGGGTTGAGGGACCGGCTAGAGGTAGGTTGACCGTGTGCAAATAAAACCAAGACACCTTCCAGACTAACACAGTACCCCGGTTATCCTCTTTTTGTATGGAGTGAAAAAGATTATTGGTGGGACACTTTGATCATTTCAGTAACAAGTCATTTGATTGTCCATAAGCTTAAGCGTTGGAATTGTAATGTTTTGTGCTTTTCCTTTAACCTCTCCACTTTGTCCTGAGTCATGAATATTAGGGAGTTGGCTCTCTTAGGCACTTTGCTGTGGAATAGAAAGTATGTTTTGTCTCCTATGTGTATTTAGTCCACAAATTGTGCCAAACTCTTGCCTGGCCTCTCACTGATTGCAGTTATTACGGCCCATCACTAGACAAACCAAAGAGACATGATTTTTATCCACAGCCCAGATGGCACTTGGCTTTGTGCAAGAGAATCTTTAGGGATAATAGTTTTGTATCAGGACAATCTGAAAATACTTGTGTACAAATGATGCTGAGAAGAAAAACTTTTTTCTCCAAGCCATTGAGAAGTATTAAAGGTCTGCAGAACAGATATATTTAAAAAAAAATATACATCAATAAAATCACTGCAACTTGTCTGGGATTTAATTTCTGCCACTTCGTCGTGTCTCAAATGTAGTCTGCCTCATTCACCTATGTTTGAATTCCTCACTTTTTAAATACCTTAAAACAAATATGTATGTCTTGGTATCAGAGCGTGGCCCGGCCCAGTCTTGTCCCAAGTGTCCTCTTTCCTTCATCCTCTTAACCAAGTACTGTTTGGGTCTCGTTTCATTTACAGACTGATTTGGCACCAAATCGTAGATTATGGCCGGTCCTTCAAGTCCAGCTGCATGGTTTAAATAAACATCTCCTCTACCCAAAAGGCACACGTATCTCAAACAGCAGTCTGGTAAACTCAATTTAAAAACAGGTTACCTGGTCTTCCTTTTTTTTAAAATCACTTTGAAAAAGAAAAATGAATGTGTAACCTCTATGTTTGCAACATTTCCCCCCAATGGTGATTCTAATAATGTTTACAATTATACATTTGCCATTTTCAATGAACAACTTAAAGGTCGGACAATAAATAGCAGATAGTTTCCCATTCCCTTTTGTCTTGCATGGTTCAGCGCTAGTAACAGGGTTCTGCTTGGTGGTCTAAACAGGTAATGATTTTAATTACATTATTTGTCTATCAATGTACGAAGTGAGATATTTTTTTGGCTTCCATTCTGTGATTGTGTATTGCACAGAGGAGGAACCAGCCACCTGACAAAATATACACCATTGGACCTATTTCATCAAATATATGATTGCTTAATCGTAATGATTTCCCACGATGTACAATCACTGTATATGCCCTCACTACTATCACAAATAAAAATGGCTAGCATTGAATATATTCCTTTTTTGAATGTACTTCCCTTCAGTCTGTATATTTACCCTTAACTACATAGTTGCGTATAATTTATTTTGTCTGCCTCACAGATGGGTGGGAACCCTGTTAAGGACTGGTTCAATTCTCTCCCTCTGGTTAGAGCTGGGCAACGGCCAGGTCAGCTTACTTCAACAGACTGGTTTTTCATCCACTGCAGTGGGCCTGTCTGTTTTCTTTTACACTGAAGAAGGACCTGACAGTATCTCTTAAAGTGTGCTGTTAATAATCCAAAATGGTTCCAAAGGAAAGCAATCCGCTCCATTCTTCTTTCTGTTGTTGTCAATTCTACTTTCTTTCCTACTTCCATCAGTCTGTCAGTCCATCCCAGTCATTGTGTGAGTCAGACAGTCCCCAAAACCTACGGGTTTTGACTTTTATAGATCAGAAACCCCACCCTTCAGACATGGGTATCCTTTCCCTGATCTATTTAGTAAGTGTATGTCACTGGATAATGTTCCAATGGTGACATTACACAAAACCATCCCTTTCATAGTTATTGAACATATTAATGCAGCAGTCTAGTGGGAGTAACTTCTAAACCCAGATTCCCTCCCATTTGATGTGATGACATTTTACAGATGTCTACATGAAACAATTTTGATGTTCTAAAACACTATGTTCTTCACTTTTGATCATGTTACTGATTAGTTTGTCAAATTGTTCTCATTCAGGTGAATCCAATGATGTGTGTCTGATTTGATTAAATGTGTTTAAATTGCATAATTAAACCATTGCACTATTAAACCATTCAAATAAAATATCAATAGGTGAATTGTTTTTTTTTTTTTTTTGTACATGCAATGAAATTAATCAAAATATGAAATGACATTCCATTCCCTGACAGACTACTGCCTTATTCTATTAGTCCCTTTCTCTGAACTGCCCATTTATGACTCATAAGAAGGCTGGTTGTTGTGACAAACATTGTTTGAAGAGAAGGACATCTCTGCCCCCTTTGAGGAATTACATCAGCTGGCTGTCATAGAGGCAAGCTGATATAATTCCTCCAGCTGTCGTTCACACTTATTGGGACATGATAAAGTCTCAATAAGTGTGAATCCCATCCTCCTGGAAGACACTGGCCGATGGGAAGGTGTGGTTACTTGTCAAGCCTGCTTCTCAAAATATATTCCTTGTATTTTTAGGGTATGGTTGTTAGGCCCAATACAAGATGGGGTTTGTTAATGAGTAGAATTTGTTTTTCTAGCACAATCTGTTAGCAGACCAAAGAGAGCATCTGGAAATTGGTGAATCCAGGCAGTGTCAAAGGTTTTATAATACAACATCAAAGTCTGACTTTTTCTTGTCCTGCACAATCCATCCCCCGGCCCTTTAGCTGTTGGTGTCACAGTTGTGTCTTACCTAAATGTTGGAAGATGACTTCTATGGATGAGAGTGTTGTTTCACCCCCCGACTAGCCACCACGAGCCAGTGGTAAAACTAGCTCTTGCCTCTACCTAGGGATGCTTAGCCAAGAATGCAGGAAAAACCCTCTTCATGGAAAACACAATGTAGTGGTATTGCAGCAATTCCAGAAGAAATACAGTAATCACCAAAACGAGGGAGAGCTTGAACAGGCAAGTAGAAAATAAGAAGCAGCGGTAAGCACAAGGAGGATGCAGAAAGCAAACAGAAGGCAGCAAGATGAGGAGCAAGGGGAAGGAACAAGGAATCTGGCAGCATCATGCAATGGAATAATATTGTGACACACTGAACAGCAGGAAAGGCAGGTATTAAATAGGAAGTTACCAACCCTGTCTTGATTTCTGGGCATGTGATGACAATGCATTCAGATGCATGCTCATGAAACGTAACCCTCCATATTGATATTGATCAAGAGAGTGCCAGCTTTGCTATTGCGAACAAGACGGGAAGCCGTGGTGGCGGCAGTGATTCATGATATCATGTTCTTGCCCAGGCCAGTTTCCACTGTGCTTCCAAGGAAAAGAAAATGAAAGTGCTGAAGAAGGAAAGGGGCACAGATGTGATTAGCAGTATCTCACTATCTGTCACTAGCTCAGTAGTCCTTCCATTTGAGAATATATCAAAGTCTGCCTCGATCAAAGTGGGAGTCACAAATATAATTATTTTCATATTCTAGTGGGGAATCAAGGAGTAGAGGTGGTGGAGGGGTTTCGGTTTTCCGTAAATCAGGGGCAGCAATGTAGGGTTTGAGCAAAGATGCATGGAAAAACAGTTGAATCCTCTTCCAACACATAGGTAAACACAATTTAAAATGCAACATGGTTTGGATTGGTGCAAAGTATCTAGGAGAAACATTTGAAGGAGTTAATCGACTAGGTAATGTTGAGAGGACAACTCTACCAAATCTCCTACTTTAAAGTAAGGGCCTTCTGAGTGCTTACAATCAGAAGACATTCTAGCACTTTCCTTTGCTTTACGCAGATTCTCCAAGGAGGTCTTTTGTTTTTGGTGTAGTGATTGAGAAGCTTCTTCTAGTGAAGGTGTGTTAGACCCAGGAGGATGATGCAGAGGTAAACATTGCGGATGAAGTCCATACGTACAATTAGAATGGACTCATAAATAATAATATATGATAAGAATTATTGTATGAAAACCCTGCTGTGGGAAGTAAAGCACCCTAATAGTCACAAAGGCCATAAGCAAAACAACAAAGGTTTTGTTCTATGGTCTGATTTGTTCTTTCAGTTAACCTGTTGGTTTCAGGATGGTAACTGGAGGAAATCTATCTAGGGATCCCTAAAGCCTTACAGAAGACAGTCCAGAATTTTTAAGTATACTGAGAAACTCGATTTAGAAATTAGTGTGTGCGGTATCCCATGTAGGCAGAATATTTCCTTCAGAAAAACATCACTCATCTCTTTAGCAGTAGGTCGTTTTTGTAAAGAACCAAAAAGAGCCAACTTGGTAAAAACCTCTATGGTAACCATGATGGCAGTATATCCATTGGAAAAGGGAAGCTCTATGATAAAATTATAATCCATGGTATGCCAAGGAACAGCTAGTAATTTGGCGTGTGTACATTTATCAATGTGTCAGGTTTGTGTCCACATGGCTTGAGCACATACAACAGATAATTTAACATAAAGTTAAGTTTCCTTGTCGTTGGTGGCCAGCAAAAGTGTCTTTTAATCAATTTATTGGTAGAAGGTTATTAGAACATTTGCCACAGTGTCCTGCAACATAAGAATCATGACGTAATTCCAATCATTCTTTTTGAAGCTCCTTAGTGGGAAGATCCAACTGATGAACATGTAATAAGAGACATGATGTCTCTGTGAGATTTTTAGGTAGAAGACAGGAGTCAGCTGTATCTTGTTGTAAAAAAGGATCAATGGTTGCAATTATGGTGTTCTGTGGAAACATTTTTCCATTTTGGCAAGTGGTGTCAATAAGTGTCCATTCGCGCCAGAAAAAGGCATACGCTATGATGTGGTTTGTACCAGGAATGTGAGTGAAAAACAAATCATAACAGTGAATAAATGGGACCATCGGGCTTGTCGATTGTTTCAGCATTCAAAATCCTGCAGGTAATGTTGGTTCAAATGATCAGTGCGAACCAATGTGTGATACCTGGCCCCCATCTACAGATGATACCATTCCTGAAAAAAGCCATTTTAATAGCTAGGAGTTGTAATTGTTCTTTTTGCAGTTTGTTTCAGCAAGTGTTAGAGTTTTGGAGTTAAAGGCAACATGATGTTCTTGTTCATCTTCTTGAACTTGATTTAGTAGGTGCCAATGGCATGGCCAGAAGCATCATATTTCAGGATGTAAGCCCAATCCATATTGGGCAGCCAAAGTGTAGGAGTTGACGTGATCCTAGCTGTTATCTGGTTGAATGCTATATCAGCCTCTTTAGACCAACAGAAGGTTAAGTTCTTCTTAAGGAGATCTGTAATGGGTAATACTATGTTTGATCATTTTACAGAGAAGGAGATATGGGATCTCCTAGTACATACACAATAAGCTCTATTCTATCAACTATATATTACAGAAGAACATACACTTCTGAAATATTTATTCATTTCTCAAGTTGTATAATCATTGTATCTATACCTCCCCTCAGTATGTTCACTAATAAAATGGGCTGGGGTTTAATATATTCCCCTACATCGTATTTCTACCCACTGAATTATTTCTCCTCTATTTTATACTTTCATATGAATTTCTTTTGGTTGTCTTATACGCAGATGGACACTCCCTTAAGAACTGGCCCCCTTTTCCTCATCTAGGAACATGTGGGCTTCAGTCTGCAAGATGGTGCCAGCACCCCTCCACATCCTAGCTCCCTTCTTTCTGTTGTTGGCATGTCTGTGGTCTCTTCCAATGAAAAGGTCTTGCATATTTAACTCCAGGTAAGCCTCTCTTACCGTGTTCTGCTAGTTATCCAAAATGGGTCCAAAGGAAAACAATTTATTACCATTCTACTTTCTGTTGTTATCAATTCTCCATTTTCTCCTTCTTCCCCTCCATCAGTCAACCAGCAAGAGAGTGAGTGACTGGGTGTCTCCCCAGAACATATATATTTTTGAACGTACAGAACAGAAACCACTTCCTTTAAAGGTGTGGATCATTTTTCCTATTCCATTGGTCATTGTATGTTATTGAGCAGTGTTCCAAAAGTGACATCACATCGGCACATTGCTGAAGTGGCCGTCTAATGACTTCAGTCGCCCTCGCATTTGATGTGATGTCATTAGAGATGTCTACATAAAAAAATTGTAACTTTTCAAACCAGCATGTTCAACACATGACAATATTAATAACTGGTTAATCAGATTACTCTCAGTTAATTGAATCAAATTGTGCAATGTTTGTCTCTGCATTACATTTGTTGGATGATTTACAGCCTAATGTACATAATGAACATAATGTCACTAAAATATTGTTTTACATGCAGCTGTTAGAGATTGTCACCCTATCATTTCTGAACATTTTCAATCTGTACCTTAAGAATACATGACTTTGTAGAACCGTTCATTTAAATGTTACAAGTGAGAATATGATTCCAAATTCAAAAGGCATTTTCTTTTTCTAAATATTACTTTGGCATCTCCAGTTAATCTGCCTGGTAAAAGAAAATCTGGTATCATTCCCTTTCAGCTCGGAGTGAAAACCCCATCAAAAGTCCATAGCGTAATGCTGATTCTTGATATTGTAAAGGAAACAGACACAATAATGGGCCCAATTGTTTTTCTTCCCCATTCTTATGAAATGTTGTTATTTTTTTATCCCAGATTGCACCCCTTTTCCTTTTCAAAAGGTTGGAGGATTATTTTTGGTAACTGGAAAGAATTATTTTTAAACCCGTCTTTTACTGTGGGCATATGCTCTTGTTATAGATGGACGGTAAGCATTGCACATCCCCCTGCATATAAATGTATATATATATATATATATATATATATATATATATATATATATATATATATATATATATATATATATATATATAACAAAATTAAAATGCTGTGTGCAGACTGTAGCTCACATCTTATTTTAAGATTGTTTTCTTTTAATCTTAGATTGGCACTTTTTCTATCTTTGCATACTTTTGTTCGGTATAGATGTCTGAACAGGTTTTCTTCTGGCAAAATTGTGCAGCTTCAAGATGAGTTATAACGGAATGTTTAACTTTCTTTATATACTCTATAGTGTTCTGTATCATGGGGTGGTAACTGGTCGGCCGGCTATCAGGGCATTCCTATTCCTCTTTCTGGCTATCCAGCACGTACCAGAGTTTCTAGCTTAAAACCAGTTAGAAAGGGAGAGCCCAGAGGAAGCTTGAGATGTCTTTTATATGGCACAAATAGCCTACAAGATTAAGTCATTCCAGTTACCCCATCTTCGCTATCGCTAAACCAGACTGTCCATCAGAGGATGACATACTGCCTTTCGTAAGATATTTAATGCACCCCATTACTTTGGACATGAAGCTGCTGCCCTGGTTCAATTATAGTTTTATGGGAAAGCCAAATCTGGTAAAGAATGGATTAAACACCTTGAGAATGGCCTTAGTAGTGTTAGTTTTTAAAGGAAAGGCCTCTTGATGTCTGGAACTGAATAATTTGTGTGAATTTGCTGGGCTTATAAAACCTCCTGTGTTTTCTTTAGTCCCAAGTGTCCTGCCACCACATTAGAATGGACTGACTTCATCACTGCTTTGTGAATGGATTTACAGACAAAGAGCCGGTAGTATTTAGTTGCCTCCACCCTTGGGTTAACCTCTAATTGGTTTCTGTTGAAGAATTGGGTGCTTTTCATTGTTCAGCTCTCTTCTTTGGAGACCACGTTCCTCTAAGCTTGTTACAGTAAGGAGTCAGTTTGCTTGGCGTCTGCAAATCCCACTGAAGTTGATTCTCTTTTCACTTCCAACGTCTCTCCAAACCCTGCATCAACCTTCTCATTGCTGTCCAGGCGTTCCATCTACTCAATATAAATGAATTAAATGTTCCCAGCTGTAATCAAGACTTCCCAGATTTCGCAGATTGAAGAGGACCATCTTTAATTTCCCCCTGTATTCCCCATCAATGCATCATTCACCCATATGCAGGGAATATTCATGGGCTAGCACTGACTTGGCCTTCTGGTACTTCCACTCGTTGAACAATTTTAACCAGGGATTGCTCGCTGAGTGAAACCACCACATGTGTGTCTCCGTATAGGACACCTCCTCTGGTCTTTGTGGATATTCTGGCAGTGTTTGTGAGGCAGACTATCCTTAATATAAATCTAGAAGATGATGACCTCTTTATTGGGGCCTTAACCTACCCACTATGACATCACCAATACTAGCAAAAATATGTAAAGTGTTTTCAATGTATAAATTTAAATAAGACTTATCTTAGTCTGCAAAAGGAATTGGACCCAGTAGTGGATGTCCCTCTCTGGTCCCCGGTGGGCTTTCCACCTCTCTATCCTATGCTTCCATATTCCTATCAATGATAACTTGAACTTGGTAACGTGCTTCAGTGATGACCTAGAGATATCTCTCTTTCTCTCTCTCTCTCTTTCTCTCTCTCTCTCTCCCTCTCTCTTTCTCTCGCTCTATTTCTTTCCCTTTCTCTCTCTCTCTCTCCCTCTCTCTCTCTCTCTCTCTCTCTCTCTCTCTCTTTCTCTCCCTCTATCTCTCTACGTGTGGATTTCTTGGAGGTGGAACCTATCTCAATCTCCCAGTAATATCATTATTGCACAACAGGATGTGGTTCCTTTCTCAACCTCTCTGTTTGTGCTCCCCTTTCATTCCCTTGTTTATCTATCATTGATGTGTTTACCTTCTCCCCACTATTATCTATTTACACTCCTTTCTCCTCTCTCTCTTTCCCTCATTCCTTCAGTTCCTCAGATATTCATCTTGTTCCCTCCTAGTATTTTTCTGCCTCCATAGCTATCTGTCCCACCTTACTTTGCTCATCCCTTGCTACATTTATCCATTCTCTTGAGCTCTAAACCACTTTCTATTCTCTACTCTCCTCCAGTATTCCCTACTTTCCCCTCACTTCACGACTCTACTCTTCACTCCCATCTAATCCCCACTCTTTCTACAATGTTTCACACCCTTATGCCCTCTAAAAATCTCTAATGACCACTCCCCTCTTTGCTCTACTCTCCACTATTATATATGATCCACTAATCTCTACTCTCTTTCTCTCTCCACTCTAGTCTCCAATGCTCTCTACTCTCATTCACTCCTCTCCTCCCACTTGCTTTCAGCACTCCATGACACACACCTACCCACTTCTCACCCTTGCTCACGTAGTCTCATACGCGTTCACTGTCCTTCATTCTCACTCACCTTACATGCACTCACAAATGCAAGCAACACACTCACTCTCTAGCCCCATCCTGTCCACTTCACCTTGCAGCCTAATTACTATGCTGAAGCGCCCTGCTATGAACAACAGCTGGGGCCGGTATTGCAAAACATGCAGCAGTGGGAAGGAGTCGTCCTCCAGTGGATCTCTCCCGGTCTATTGTAACCACACAGGAGGTGGAACTGGAAAGAAGTTCCGTAGTGGTGGTCCCTGTCAGCCTGTCTCTCCCCTCTTGTGGGGATGGACTGTTACCTAGTGTGATTGTGTTCACCCCTGTAAGGAAGTTTTGATTAAAAGTGGTTTGCCCAATATGCAATCACCACGGGGATGTCTGCAAAGAACTGTGAGTCTAATGAAAGCATCAGAGACAATTAAGCCTGACAAAAAACAAACCATTACATTATTATACTTGACAAACAACCTTAAGTTAAGAGGCAGCAAACGATCTGTGTGTTGACCTGACAGAAGAGCTCATGGGTCTGGTCCCATGCTTGGGTTCCAAGAGCATAGAAACAATGGTAAAGGCTTTGATTACCACCAGTACAAAGCCATTCCCAGAAATTCTATCTAGTTCCCATATACAGTGTGAACCTTCTAATGGAAAGCTGCTGGTACCAGGTGGGGAGGCTTAGAAAATAAGGAATGACTCGTAAAAACCCACAAGTGAGAAATGCCTAAGCTGCTAACATCTCTATGGATGGTCATGTCACTAGTGCACAAATTTGAATTTATTGGACTTGACTAATTCCTTTCCTGGCCTGTTGATTTCTAACATATCCTTGGTAACGGCGGCAGTAGAATTGCCATCTAATGAGATGTGTACTTCCTCACAAGATCTGGATGCAAGCAGCTTGTCCGCTGCAATTCTTTCTATCCTGGAAGCCTTAGTGGCTAAACATATGACCAAGAGAGTTGGAATTGTCTGTAAGTGATTTCAATCCGGCACTTCACCTAAGTCAACGCCTAGCGTGTAATGCACAACTGAAATCCGTATTTGTTTATTTGTGTCTAAAAGTTATTTTTTCTGAACGATGTACCACTTATATCACGCCCCTCTCTTGGAACCCCGCCGGTCACACTGAACCAGGAATTAGGCTGGTTTGCAAAAATAAAATATTTATTTATGTATTCACAATATTATCACACTATGTTTAATGGACATACAATAATCATCAATGGGATGATGCAACACTAAGCAATCTCTTTAATCACAAGGATTAATAATGAGCAAAAACAATTCAGAACAGCAATAATACTTTTGTGTGTGTGTGTTCAAATAAAATAGCAATGTGGTTACTATTTCCCCCTGCACACTCTCAAACCCCCAACAAACAATGTAAAGAGATAGGAGAGAGATCAGGTATTCAGGAATGTAGAATTCAAACAAAGTGTCAATCCCAATTTCCAGCAAACACAAGAGAGAAGCAGAATTGATTGGCGAGCTGTCAAAATGGTCTGAAAGTTATCTAGAGAATGGACTAGGTAAAACACTGAATAGGATTTAAATTCTTGAAATTGTTTGAATTATAATGGGAGCCGCTTTATATGGTTGCAGACAAACACTGACAATGATTTGATAGTAAGAATTAATGTGAAAAATTAAAAGTGAGGTTGGGTGCAATTGAAAGCTGTTTTACACGTGACATAATTTTACCTAAAACAAAATTTGCGGCAAACCTTTCCGTGCACAGTAATCGCGATTGTGGGAAAACTATATGGATTTGGAATGCGGTTTCTTTTGTTCTATGGAAATCTGAGAAATGTGAGCTACAAGCAGACGTTTACATTTTGTTTCTAGCTTAACATTTGAAGAGGTTATGGATGTTTTAGTGGAGGTCGTTTTTTTAAAATAGGCACGAAAATGGGAAACGCAAATGCACTTTGAAAAGACGAATGGAATTTCTTTACACTAGATTATGACTAGAGAAAAAGAGAATGCCACACATGAATCTCCATCAATCCTGGCAAGGGACCCTTTATGTGGTGGATATTCAATTTTTTTCTGGGATTCAAATTATTTATTCACAACCCTAATTATTTATGAATTTAAATACAAATGAGAGACTTAACACAAGAGAGTTCTGACAATTCAAAGTATTCCTGACAAGAGCAGGTTCAGAAGACAATATAGTATGGGTTTAGATAGGGATTACTATGGATAGTACATATGCTAGTGACACAGGGCTATTCTATGGATATTCACTATATCAGTTTGAACAGAACCGACAGGAATTCTGGTCCGTCAAGATCAGGGATTCTGCTCAGAAATTCTGCTGGGCACACCGGACTGGACAGCAAGGTGCTCTGATCTGCACGGCACAGCACGACTGGACTGGGTCTGCAATGTCTCCCTGGTCACAGCACAGCACGGCACAACTGGATTGGGTCATTTGATTCTGGTAATAATTATTTTAGCAGGAAAGCAGTTACAGCACAGCCCGGCTGTTTCTTTTGTTCCCCTTAGTTTTCTGGGGTGAATTCTGGTTTCTGGAATTTGAAGGCCTGGTTGAAAATGGTTCAACTAATGGAATGGGCCTTTCTGCTTGCCAAGTTTCTGAAGTCTGGAGCATGTCAAATTCTCGAACAGGGGGCTGTGGGTTAATATGTGTGTCCTTCTAAGTCCTCAGCTGTCTCTATTTATGCTTATGATAAAGGGGTGTGTATGCTGGATTATCCTACGCATGCCCCATTAGGCAGGCTATTGGCTAGAGTCTCCTCTTTCCCTTGATTGGAGGAGAAAACAGGGTGTCACCATGATGATGAGGGTTTATGAGTCTGAGAATCCTCCCCTTGTCCCTTGAACATAAATCCTACTTTTAATACAATACATATTTACCAATGTGCAACCTCTATAACCATAACATATATATATTACATATTGTGTGGAGCAGATTCTCTTCCAAGCCCCGTTCCTGTAGGATCTTGGGTCTGCTTTTGACAGAATTTTGCCAAATTTCCACAAATGTGCGCATTGTATATGGGCATAAGCGTGTGAAATTTCATGCTTTTGACATGAATACATTTGGTGTAAAATCATAATTTCCACTGTTACTTCCCAGAACATAGCACAGAGTTCTGGCACCTCTTAAAATGTGCAGCCAAAAATTAGATTCACAAGTCTGGGGTTTACATATTTTTCACAATTTTACATAGTAACTCATCAGTCTTTTTAAAAATGTGCTTTTTTTTGTGAATCAACAAATGGTTATCTGTCCCTGCCTCCTTCCTCTTCTTGCAGCCCAGAAGAAGTCCCCTCCCAGTTCCTTCTGGCAGAGGCCATTTACGATCCTTCCTAATTAGCATCTCATTGAGCTGGAGGAATTCCATTGTCCCCTTCCCACAGCAGCCCATATTCTCTTCCCACCCCTTAATCATTACATGGGTGTGAGTTCCTGGTGGAGAGAGAGGCCTGGCCCCTGTTGGGGAAGTTGTTATACTGGTTTAGATTTGAGTCAGGCTTCAAATGTCATTCTGTTGCATTTTTTTTCTTTGGTTTAAAATAAACTTGTAATTTCAAAACAAACAACTAGAACACTTATTTCAGATTCTAAACCATGGGATTTAAATAGTTACAATCTAGGGTACTCTCAATAACAGGTCACTGAGATTTGAGACATTAGATTTCAGTTGTATAAATTTACAATTTTAATGCAGGCTTTGAAAGCAGTCATTCAGATGGCTGAGAGTACTGCGCCCAGATTTTGACAGATCCCAAAGGTGGGCACTTTGGCTGTGGTTGTTTTTATGACAATTTCAGCTTTTCAGGATATCGCAATTTCACAATGATTTCTTGAACTCAGTGAATTGTGACACCTAGCAAGAATATTGGATGTGTGTGGGTATTTGGTACCGGCATTTTGCAGTTTCTGCAACCAAGAAAAAGGATTTAAATGCAAGATTTTGGATTTCTTTCAGCAAAGCACTGCTTTTCATGCAGGCTCCATTTTTACTTGTTGGGCAGCCCAGTGACATGTTTCAGGGGTGGGCTCTCTGTCCCACTACTGACAACATGTATGGTAGATTTGGCTGCCATTTTTTTGTATGTAAAGCGTGATTTCCATAGGTTTTGGTGCGCACAGGGTATTGCGGCCATTTTGATAATTCTGGCACCATCAGGACACAGGGATGCCGCAGGGCAGAGCATAAGTGGGTTAATACATCCCACATGGCGGAAAACCTGAATATCTAGTGTTGCTACTATGAGAAGCTTATTCATCTCCTAAATGAGCTTTTGAAGGCCTTGTATCTTCTATCGAGAGGCGTGGTTTCTATAGGGAAAGAAGTTAACTAGATGTTCACCCTGTTGAAAAAAGAGGGGCAAAAGAGTGGAGTCCTGCAAAGGGGAGCATCCAGAATGGAGGTGGAGGAGCCTGTTGCAGTCGACACTACGGCTTGGTATAAGCAGCCAAAAAAGAGGGTATGAAAGCAGGTGCCGACGTATGAAAATCTTGCTGACTAAAAAAAGCAAAACGGACAAGGCTGAGGGGATGTCTCCGCCATTACAGCCATGTTCTGATGTGGCCACCACCAGTTCAGTAGTCGGTAGCTGTCACGCATCTAAGAAGGGACAGAGAGCAAATCAGCCCACAATACTTTCCATCTATGCACCTATTATTCCTCAAAAAGTGGAACAGGCTGGGGGCTCTGCCTCCACGCGACTTGTCGCCCAGGTCTCACGACATGGGCCACACAGGGGGCAGTGCAAAACCCATGGAATGAGGTTCAATCTAACTCAATGGAATCATGGGAAACAAGATGCAGGGTCACAGAGCTCCTACAAGCCAGGCCCCAGTGCACCCTTGTGGGCTGGTCGGGAGGAACACTGTCAATAACTTGGAAGCTCTCTACATCATCAATGCTGATACAGAGTGTTGAAGCACAAACAACCAGCGTGATGATGCAAGCTGATTTGGGAAATGGGGACGCCAATAGTCAGTTGGCGCCATCTGTGATCATTCAACTCCCGTCGGCAAACTCTGTAAAAGTCCTACAGATAAAAAGTTTATTTTGTAAGTGCAATAGCTTTTTCACAATTCTTGGATCTTTTACATGCCATAATTCCCCTGTGGTACCTACATAGTAATTACATTAAGATTTTGGAGATTTTCGATGAAAACAATCTAGCCATGTCTCTCATGCATTTTCATGCTGTAAGCACTCTGTTGTATATAGTGGAACATAGGGAGTTAATATACAAACTTGGCTATGATTGTTCTATAGTTAACTTGGAGGGTTTTACATGCCAGAAATACCTGAATATAGTTAGGGGGAGGCATAATCTGCTGGGGCCGCTTACAGAGGCTGCCAGGGGGGTTCAAGTCTCTGGGGCCGCTGTTATGACTCTGGCTCAAATGATGCAAAAATGCTCTGCGAATGCCGGCTAAGATGTCGGGGAGATGAATCTTGGCTGGCATCTCTGGTGGAGATGAGGGTGGTTTCCTCTCCTAACCATGGTCCTAGCCTACCCTATTTGGTATTGAGTGGGAACACTGGGGGGCATAACCATCTCTTTCAGAGGGATGGGTTGAGTATATAGATGGGCTCAGTTTCATACTATTTCAGGAGACTTGGCTAACTGAAGCACTGGCTATAGACGGATAGAGTTTTCATTTTCTCACCCAGCGAGACAGGGGCCCAGAGGCTGACCAAAAGTGGTCCTGGCCTTTGGGGTTAAGAACCCAATAGGAAAAGTTCCATCTCTTTTGGAGAATATTCTCATGGACAAGGTCAACCTGCCTCAGCGCCCGGATTTACTCTCCACCCAAGAATTGCTGTATGTAAATATCTATGTTACACGTTATGCAGGGAAGGTTGCAACTACGTTAAGGGAGATGGAGGCCATATTGGGGGATTTAAAACACAAATTCCCGATCCTGTTATGTGGTGTTTCAATGCTAGGATTCCCCTGTCGTTGTGTCAGATGGTAGACGGCGGAAGTCGCACAGAATTGCTGATGGGGCAGGGAGGCCGGCATAGTGCACACCAATGGGGGATAAGTTGGGACTGTCTGTTGTCCTCGTATGGCTTCTCGGGCATTAACGGTCCACATACTTCTGATTACCCTCCAAGCTTCACCAGTGTGGGAATGGGGGGAAGTAGTATATTAGATTACATGTTCATTGCCAAATGTCCCACCATTGTAGAGGATATGTTATCTACCAGTGCCCGGAGAGCGACCACTATCCTATTCTGGCAAAATTGAGGTTGCAGCCTTCTACGTTTGGCATGAGGTCGACTGGTCTGCTAAGCATTAATCCCAGTCGGAATCGTATTTCATGGAATTAAAAAAATCTAGATAAAGCTACAAGGATTGTGAAAACCACTTTGGGCTCTTTTATAACCAAGGTTGTAAGGCACCTTGGTCCCCCCGTTGTATTAACTGGGTGGCCTTTGGGTTTAAGGATACCCACCTACATCACTACAACTGGGAAATCAGGGATAGGAAGAGAAGGCTAAGGGGAGAGCTACAGGAAATAGCATTGACTGAATCATCACCAGTGGCCCATCGTTTTGAGGCTACAAAGGCCAAAAAAAGATATGGTAAATGGCTGTAGCAGCACAGGTATGTCAAGGAGTGCATGAGATGACGGGAGCTGGTGTTGGCAGCTATGACAAAAATTTAAAAATCGAATTTTGGAAAAATGTTAATGACAGGGAGGAGTTAGCAAGAGACATTAATGGACTATCCAGGGCAGGCTGGGTAAAATACATACAGCAGACCCTTGGAGGAAGCATTGCTGAATCCGTTGTCTGGAGGCCACTGTTGGGTAACTGGGTATATGATCGTGGTCTGGAGGACATTGATGGGGTGATTAGAACAACTAAAGCGCCTAGTGCCCCTGGCCAAGATGGAATTTGTAGCACTATCAACAAATCTGACCCATCCGTCTGGGCGCAGGCCTTGCACCAACGTTTTCATAGTATTGAAGCACTGCAGTGACTCATGACAGGACAGCACTATTGTACCAGTGCTGTAGAAGGGCAGGCATTACGATCCTAAGAACTATCGCCTTCTGGCCATGTTGGATGTGCGCGCACATATTCTTGCCAGGATCCTTTTGATGGAACTGGAAACTTGGGCAGCATCGGTTAACATCATGCCCAAGTATCAAACAAGGTTCTATAAAAAATCAAACATCTTAGCCCTGACTTCTACCATCCAACTATCTTGAATGGAGACGAAACTCCCAGTGTACGTGGGCGTCATCGATCTAAGTGCCGTGTTTGACACTGTGGACCGCAATAGGTTGTGGGTAAAACTGCTGAGGCTAAACATCTTGCCTGGCCTGCTTAAAATGATAGCCCTGGTGTACTCCCGGACGCGGGTCAGGATTAGGTTGGATCAGCAAAGGGGGCTTTACTGCCTGGTTTCCATCTGTGAAGTTACTAAACCAGTGCTGTATCGTAGACCCTATATTATTTAATCTATACCTGGCAGACTACGAGGCGGCTTTAAAAAACCCAGAGGCCATTCCTCCCAAACTCGGCTTCAAGCCACTTCAGTGGTTAGCTTATGCAGACGACCTGGCCTTCTTGAATAATCCAAAGAAATAGGCTGGTGACAATTCTCTCGTCATCAACATTTCTAAATCCAAAACAATGCTCTTTAACCATGCAAGGCAAAGGGTGACAAATAATTGGGCTCCTATTTGGACTCTAAGTGGCATGGTACATCTGGACCACGTCAGACTTAAGTCCAATGCAGTGCTTGGGAGGCATTCAATCTGTTGCACAAAAGGAGTGGGGGGATCCTTAGGCTCTTTGGTGCAGCTGTACTAAGCAAACATGACACCTTTGATACTATACAGTGCTGAATCATGTGCATTGGCTACACTTAAAGAAGTAGGCACATTTGAAATAGCCCTACTGAAGAGATTGCTGTAGCTCCCTTCCCACACAGCAGCTCAGATGATTTTCTTGGAATTTAATATCTTGGTTACTGAACATTAAATAGCTCTTAGCTGTTTAAATGTGTTTTTGGAAGCTATCCAATGCACCGGAAGAATCCCTACAAAACCTAATTTTAGAGGCTCAAAGGTCAAAAGACAACTTGATGCCTAGAAATAACTTTGAAAAAATAGATCAATCGGCAAGGAAATGGCTAACCCTCACTCCTGAAAACACAATGGGCTTACTTTGGCGTAGCTTTAAGAAATCTGTGAAGTCTATGGTACTGGCATGGTTTGGAGTAAGTATTGGTCAACCTTGCCCCTGAAAACCACGGAGCAGAATTGGTGTCTTATATTCAAAAAAGGAGCAGTGCCCCTACTTACGTCCAATAATTTATGGGTAATTGCTTAGTATGGAACTATTTAAAATTGAAATTTAATAGGGTAAGAGCATGGGCAATTGAGCGTGCATGGCACCAGGCCCCTAGAGCAAATAGAACATGGTGGTTGTGTGGTGAAGGAGCACTAGAATCAGTAAGATGTCTCCTATGCCAGTGTGAGGCACTGGGGGAGATAGGGGCAGCAGCAGGGGCAGCAGCAGGCTTGGGGAGCAATCTGCCTGGGGATTTGGTGTGGGAAGAATGTATGAGGGGAAATAATTATGCTTGCATTGCATTTATTACTTTTTTTCTGGAGGAAAACTGCCAACATCTAGGAACTTTTATTTGGATGGGAGAGAGAAGAGTTGTTTTTAAGTGAAGTGTTGTATTAAGTTTGCCCTGGTTAGATGTTTGGATGTAATATGAGAAGTTGTAAAAACGTTGAATAACCTAGATCACACAATAAATTAATACAAATAACACTTTCGCTCACAAAACAATACCTCAACTTTAACACCCTCCCTCGCTGTCTGCTCCATGCTCCGCTCCACCATTCATCCTCTGCCTGGTCTCTTGATCTGCCTCCTCTCTTATTATCCTAAGCCAAAAAAAGCACAGTTCCTGTTCTGCTAATTTCCTTTTATACTGCCTCCTTTGGGGTGCTGCCTCCTCCAATCTGTATCATTGGCTAATCTGCTCAATTGGTTGTCTGTGTTAATCTCTACCTGTTTTCCCCGAAGGGCCAGATTGTCTAGGTTGCAACATGCCCTTCAACCCTGCTCCTTTTCTCAGCACTGGTCTTGGAGGAGGGGGGTGTTATGATATCCCCAGCACACAAAAGGAAATGCCAAGTTAGGCCTATGCAAAATGCATGCACCTGAAGGAAGGGCCACTGACAGAGTGAAAAGCTAACCTTGAAACTGCAATCCAACTAAAGATGCCTAGCAAAGCCAAAGATGTGTACTTCTGCAGATGCCATAAGAAAGATTTGAAAATCAAAAGCACTGTGTTGGCTGAGGGATAAACGCAGCAATTTCATTGAAACTGTCAAATATCAAAATGCTGTGCACCCTAAGCTTAAATAAGTGGGCCTTGCAGGCGTAATCCAAAGTCATCTGAACATCTTTTCTTTCAGGTGACTAAAACACACTTTTCAGCACAACAAACAGACAGCAGATGAATACAAATATATTTGTGAGTGACCAAAATGAACAGCAGCAACAGCAGCCCTTCATTTAAAGTTGAAACATTAATACAGATTGCAGTTTGCAAATTAATAGAAATACTCTGGAGAAGTCACAATGACATTTCTAATGGACAGTGGGGCTGACTGCTACACAGACATTCAACACAAACTACCCCCACTACTGGGTTGCCCTGGCCTTCCGAGTTGAATACCAATTTCTTTTAAATGTTCAAGCCCAAGCAGAAGGATGTGGCCAGAGCGTGACTGGAATGGATTGGAATGGATTGGTGGGCTGTATAAATAAAGGCTGAACTCATTGGAAGTGGAACTTGAAGAAATGTTGTGGACTAATATCCTGACTTTAATGGGGGATGGAATTCCATAAATAAAGATGATCTTTGGTGTCTCCCTTAACGCAGCTTTTGGGCTCCACAAGGGTGATTGCCCATTGAATTGCAAGCCTGAACCAACAGTTAATGCATATGGCTGAACTACATGTGTTCAGGGAAAGAGGCCAAGAACCACATATGAAATAACTTTGAGATCATAATAGTTACAGATGACTTGTGGCTGGTGTAATTCTAATGATAATTGCATGGTGATTATGTTCCCACAGACTTTCCAACTATCTATGGCCTAAGTTGTTCAGGAAGCTCAATATCGCTCTATCACACCTGACATTAGGTCATTTTAACTTATAACAAGTCAAATATAGATTTAGAGATGCATAAACAACTTTTATTTTTAAAATATTCAATTTCCTTTTGGTACTATTCATAAAAAGTGCTTAAAACTGCAATTTCGAATTTCTATTTGGATTGCGGTGGCCTGTGCAAATTTCATCCACATGTGATTTTTGGGACTCAATTTATAGGTGAAAAGGTGTTTCTAGCTGCCCCTAAAATTGTAGAAATGTGAAATTTGGGGCGCTAATGACCAATTAAATTAGGGATCTGGTTATGAAGTTTCACATTCATAGCTATGTTAGTTTTCAAATAAAGGGCGGCTAAATGTAGCATGCCGGTGCAATCTCTTGCTGAAATGAGAGTGACCTCTCATGATCCATCTCGAGGAGGGGACTATTGATATCTCTATATCATGGCATGTATTGGTAAATTACACAATTTTGTCATATGGGTACATTTTGGTTAAAACTGGACATGAAAAAAATGGAATTTCAAAGCAGAGTTGCAATATTTGTGTTCTAGACTCCTGAACCAATCCTTAGAGAGTGGCTGGACTTGGGAGGTGGATAAAAATGTAAATATCCAGTCCTGGTTGTGACATCATAAGTTAGCACCTCCTAATGTTCATTTTCCATGGGAGTGGCTTATCGAGTAAAAAGGCCTTGCACTATGGATGAGGGACAGCTGCCTAAAAATCACCGAAGGCATGGTGGAAATATTGGAAGAGGGCTGGCTATTCCCATTGTTGGGGAGACCAGAAAACAGAGGCTGTGATACCTACATGGAACAATAGAGGCATGGTTATGGTGGGATCCCATTGGCCAGAATCCTGTTTTCCCCAAAACCAAAGTCCTGCTCTGTCTCCATGAATGCCAAGCCCAGAGATTTACAAAAGTAAGCAGATTGTCCAACAAAATATTAGCAAGAGGATCTATTTAATTAACCTATTCCCTTTCATTAGTGGGTGGGGGAAATTGTGTAAACCCTTAGCATATTTGACTGTATATTAATTTAGTCAACTCCTAAATAGATTGACAGAGGAGGGAGCTTGGACAAATTTGAAATGGTCACCCTCTCTCTTAGCAGCAATATTGTAATAAAGTAATTGGGGTGTTCTTGCCAACAAAATGAAATTGATAATTGTCACCATTCATAAACCCTGACCTTAAAACAAAAAGGTGTGTGTTTCATTCCCAAACCCTGCCTTTAAAACAAAAATGTGTTTGTTCCATTTCCAAACCTTGTACTGAAACAAAAAAGTGTTTTTGCCAGAAAATAAAATTCCCAATTGTCACCACTCCTTAAACATCGTATTTAAACCAAGGGGTGTCATTGGCACCAAACGAAATTCCCAAACTGTCCCCACTCCCTAGACATGCCCTTTATCCAGAGGGGTGCTGCATATCACTGAGGGTTGAGTTTTTGGTCCTGGGGAGAGAAGTGTTTTGCAAAAGGGAATCTCATGTCTCCAGCAAACCTGTGCTTGTTTGCAATGTAAATCTTCTTAAGTCATATCTGCCTGTTTATTATTGAAAAGAGCCTCATTGTGTGTGAAGCTTTGTTTTGTGTCACAAAGAAGGTGGTGTTTGTAACATTAACAGAACCTCATTGAACCTATACTTTAAATAAATGTACATTCTTTCTGTAGACAGGCCTGGTTCTTGGCTCATTGTTGGCACAGGGGAAGGATCCACAGGGCTCTATATGAGTCATACTAATTATAATTCTAAGTGGGGCGGGTTTAAATCCAAATTAATGATGTATTGGGCTCCCATTATACTGAGGGTGGAAAGAACTCCCTATGTTGAGTGTGTTCTCCCTTTATATCATTACTGGCCTTCCTTGATGTCTATTAGGCATAAGGATTATGGATCTCCTCATTTGTTTTCTGTGGTGCTGATGAGTCTTTTCTGTCAGTCAGTAGCGAGTGATTCACCATTCTTTGCAAAGGTTTCCGATCTATATGGTTCTTAAAAAAGGAAAAGAAGAACAATGGCGAGCACAGTGCAAAGAAGGCATTGAATGATTCACAGTGGTACTCCCCAACTGTAGACAGGCAAATACGGGAATGGGCAAATATTGAAGCCTTCCCAACTCCCTCACCCCCTTCCTGGGGTAGGACTGCTTCTGGAAAAAACACCCTGGTAGGCCTCCTTCACCACATTGAGAGGGGCTGTTAACCCAACGTTGGCAGGGCAGTATCCTAACCATATCACAACACACACATTCACACGCCTTCATGGTGCATAACCCCACCCCAGCACAGTTTTAACATATTGACAGGAATTACATATCAAGAGTCACACATACCATAACTTCCATCACACTTACATCAGTCACTCACTTGGTAAGGCAACAGCAGTCTGGACCCTCATTTCATACTACAGATGGGCCAATGTTAACATCCCTAATAGTCTATAAGAAGACAGAATTCCATCCTCACCATGAATAGAACCATCATAGGAACAATGTAATTACATTCTATAATCAAATCAGTCAAAGACAATTTAAGCACCATATCAATCTGGAACAGGTGTCACCACGTAAGCACACTGTCTGGTCACCCATCAGTATCCAATGTAACCCAAAGGCCTCCAAAGGGAGAGCAATGTCAGTACAATCCATAAATGGCATTAATAATGATCATAAATCGACACAACCCCATCTTTTTGGCAGAGAGGTCCAGGCAAAGAAGACCTCTATGCAAAAGAGTGTAAGAGCACTTGAATCCCTTGGCCTAAGTGAACCGGGTAAACTGACATTGATTAAGAAAGAGAAACAATGTAACAAGAACTGGACCATAGCAAATAGACATTTAGTTATGCAAAAAGAGAGGAGACAAATGCTGGAGGCTAAATTGAATCCCTTTAGTCTGAATTTCTGGTCATTGGTAAATAGACAACAGTTTGGAAATGCTGCGCAAATGACTAACACAATCTCAGATGCGATTTGGGTATCTTACTTTTGGGACCTATTTAAGAAGACTAATGGTGTAGATTTTAATCTTGAGTATAATGGGAAATGGGACTTAGACATTTTCTTTGAAACACTCACAGAAATAATAAAGGCAGGATGAAACTATCGGGCTCCAGGCCCTAATTGTCTCTGTAATGTAATCATAAAATGAGATTCATTGTTTCAGGGTTTATTGAAAGGCAAAATATTCCCAGACTCATGGGAGACGGCCATAATTATACCTATTCATAAAAAAGGCAATCACATGGATCCTGAGAATTATCACCCAATAGCCCTCTTGGACTTTGAAAGTAAAGTCTTCGCCAAGAGCATACTAAAAAGCCTAGAATAATGGATATCCTTAACAGGTAGAGTCTCGAAATTTCATACATGTTTTAGGACAGCTTTTGGAACTGACTTGAGCGGCCTACTTATACAGGCATTAATTGATCAAGCATGTGGTAAAGCAAGGGATCCTCTTTACATGGCTTGTGTTGAATTGTCTCAAGGCTTTGACAAGGTGGATAGGAGGAGACTATGGTCCAAATTGTTGGAATGGGGCATCCCTAGTGGTCTCTTAGACATAATAGTCCAGCTACACGCGGGTGAGGCTGCGCAACAAGGGAGAAGTGGCCAATCCAATCACGACTGCTTGTTGCCCAAGGCCGGGGTGTTGCTTTGCAGCATGCTTATTAAATCTCCATTTAGCCTATATGGGGGATTCTCTGGGGTAAACAGGTTTAGTGTCAACTAAGATCCAGGGTGAGCCATGTTTCTGGGTTGCATACGCAGATGATGTTATATTATGGACAGGACACCCTTAGTTCTTCAGAATCTTCTGACAGGTTTTGAGGAATACATGGCCTTGAATAGACTAGCAATAAATCCATCCAAAAACAAGAATATAAGGTTCACCTGGAGACTATAAAAAATGAAGCTTAATGTCGTCTCTTTGTTAAAATATCTGGGCATAACCTTAGTAAGACCATCACATTTAAGAGTTAGGAAAGTGGAATTATGGGCTCGAGGGTTACAGTTTGCAGGCCAAATGAAACATTTCAAGAACAAGTATTGCCGGTTTAGCCTCCGTCCATTGGTTGTATGTTTTAAGAGCAAAGTTGTCCTGCCACTTGTATATGGTTTGGAACACGGGCTGGAGAATGAAAAAATGTATTTGAGCAAATTGGAAGGGTTGATCTGGAGGGTGTCCAGTCATTTGGTCGACTGAAAACTGGTCGAATGACATTTGGTTGACGCAATTTGGTCGAAAACCAAATGGTTGAATTTTTTTTTACCCTCCCAAAAAAATTTAAAAAAAGGGTTAAAATAAAAAAATAAAAAAATTCGACCATTTGGTTTTCGACCAAATTGGTTCGACCATTTGTCTGGTCGACCAATTTTTTTCGACCAAATGTCTGGTAACCATCTTGAGAAGAGCCATACGCTTCCCAATTGCATTTCAATCACAATCTTGCGTTTCAAATTAGGACTAAGATCCATGAGGTGTGCTCTACATATGAAGAAACAAATGCTTTATCAGAAACTATTAACTAGTGACAAGAATTCCTTTTATGCCTTAATGGAAATGCACATCGAACAACCAAGAAAAGGGTGGTCCCATTTAGGGACAACTGCACTAACATCATGTAGCTATATGGGATCAGTTTAGAGGCCCTGTTAGACAATGCCGATACAGTTAAACTCAAAATGCTAGAAGCTGACGGGATAAAAACTAGCGAAGCAAGAACAGAATACCAATCACATGCAGATATACATCAGGAGTGAAAGAAATGGGGAAGCCTGCTGAAATATCTGAGACAATGCCCAGATGGTCGACTCAGACACACAATCATGAGAATGAGTTTAATCTTCTACCACCAAAAGACATCTGGTTGATGTTATTATGGGAGAGAAGTGGAGTCAATTAGACATTTGGTAGATTTATCACAAATCACAAGCATACTGTAGATTCTGTAGAAAGAAGGGCCAACTGGAAACTATAAGGCATGTTATGCTAATTTGTCCGAACCTGAAATTGACTCGTCTTAGGTATTGTAAGAGGATTCAATTCAGCACTACAGCCAAGTCAACGCCTAGTCTAAAATACTGAATGAAAACCCTTATTGATATATCTTTATGTCCAGTTCATGCGTTCTGGATGACTACCCCTATATAACACCCCTCCCTTGGAATCCCCCTGACCCCACTGAGCCAAGAAGTAGTTCTGTTTTGCAAGTTTAAAGGTTTATTTGATAACTTAAACAATATATATTATATCACGCTTTATAATAAATTAATAATTGGATATCACACTTAATCTGGTATGATAAAGATTAACAACGGAGAATCTGGCACTAGCACACTTCTTGATAATCACTAAGGAGTTGACATGAAATGGATAAGATAGCAACAATACTTCTATGGTTTCTTTATAATTAATGATGAGTGGTTATAGGATGGATAAGATAGCAACAATACTTTTATGGTTTCAAATGGATGCAATGTGGAATGAAAATGCAATACAGAAAATAACTTGATAGGATTTCAGCAAAAGACAATGTAATCACTTTCTTGGACAATTCACCCCCCCCTTTTATGCAATGCAAGGAAATGGAGGGAAGCACACAGTTCTCAGAAATGCAATCAAATGTGATTCAGTTCACCCCAGCAACTTAGACTACAGAAGTTGAAAACACAGGCCCAAATGCTTTTAAATGCGCTGGCAATGTAGAAAAAAAATATGCTAAAATGCTTTTAATTCCCTCTAGGAGGTTCAGGGTGAGTGAAATCAAGTTATTATTAGTCCAGGCTCACTTTAGCAAGGATCTAGGGTGTAACTAGCAGGTTAAATGAATTTTTGGCAAGTGAAAGGCAAGCAGCAGCAGATTTTTACACGTGGAGAAATTTGCAAATCGCGGGAAAATTCGCAGGTGCGCCGGGCGCGATTACAGAGGAATTACAAGGACTATCACAGTCCTAAGACAGCCTAGGATCTCAGCTTCCAGATGAAAGTTACTGCAAGTCTCTAGCACAAACGGTTACGGAGATATGAGCGATTGAATAAAGGTCGTTTTTCAGATTTTAAATTTTAAAGTTCAAAAAGACAAGTGCAGCTTGCAACTAGAAAATGACAGGTGACAGTTTTACAAATGACAGGTGACAGGAGGCAGTTCTACTTAGATTAAAATAGAATTGAATTATATTATTTTAACTAAGAGATTGGTTCTGCACAGTCTTGCTATGTACTCACACTATATTCTTGAGTTAAATGGGCCTCGCCACGGATCTGGTCAGGTTTTAGACGGGACTCTGGTCTCTGCACTTCACAGTGATCTGGGTCAGCTCTCTCTGGTTCTGCTAACAGGTCAGCTCTACTCTGCTGGTCTGGTCTGGGTCTCTGAAGTTGATGGAGGTAAAGTATGGATTTTCCCGGCAGAGCTTCCAGCTGCAAATGGATTTGAAGGTCCCTATCTGTCCTGTCTCTCTGCTTTTATGTGTTTTTCAAATGGGTGTGTGTGAGCAGCATCACTAGCCAGCCCCTCTCCACTTATCATTGGCCAAGCTTTCATTTCTCCCCTGATTGGGGGAGCTAGGTTGTGTCAGAGTGATGTCATTTTACAGCCTGCAGAAAGTCCACTCCTCCTGTCAACTTGCACACAAATCTAGATTTGAACCAAATACAAATTTGCAGAGGTACATATTGTTTTGAAATTACATGCACCCATCATGCATTACAGGAGGTATACCCTGTCCAAATCTGCTCTTCCTGAGAGCTTGCATTCAGAAATGGCAATATTTTGCACTTTTTAACTGGTTTGCAATAACGGACATTACCCCAAATTTACACACATGTGCGCAAGGAGTATGGACATTAGTTGATGAAGTGTCAGATTTTTCACATGCACACATTTTGAGTAATATCCTCTTTTCCGCTAAAACCCCCCTGAACATACCACCGGTTCTAAAACCCTCTTAAAATGTGGGCAGAAAAATCACAAGAATTATGGTGTCATTTATACAATTTTCACATGTCCGCTCTATGAGTTATTCATCTTTTTAGAGTTATGTTCTGGCCCCAAAGGGGTGTGGTTTTCCTCCAGCACAAGGTTGAATTTCTGGTTTTTCCAGTTCTGCCAAGCCAGCTTGCTCTCACAGGCAGTGCCCCTCCCCTGTGCTTCCAGGAGAAATCTCCATTTACGACTCCCGCCATAAAACATTTGCCTGAGTCAAGACAGGGCTTTGTTCAATTTCCTGCAGAGCCCAGGTAATTCAATCAGGGAAGTGTCATATCCCTTTTGGTGTGAGCAGCAAAAGGGCAGCTAGGCCTGGGAACACAGCTGTGACTCAAGTTTCACTCCTGATGGGGGTAGTTGCCAGGCAAATTGGAATCTCTTTAAGCCAGTTTTTAGCTACATGTCATTTCTGTTCCCCAGTTTAAGTCAAGACATTTTTTACATATGCAGCTAGGATGCTGATTCTAAGTTTAAAACTATGACATTTAAACAATTGCAACCTATGTGACACTCAAAGTAGGTCACTCATTTCTTTTAAACATTTAGATTTTTTAGTGTCTTTCAGTCCAAATTTACTTAAACTGCTGAAATCCACAGCTCAGCCAGTCTTGTTATAAACCTTCAAGTCACTTCAGAATATAACTTTACATTGGATCCACCTCTTAAAATGTCTTTCTTTGGCATGTTTTGGGTTCATTTATTCAGTTTTCTACAAAATCTGGTGGTTTTAAAACGCCGGCTTTTGGATAGTGGTGAGTACTGGTACTGCACCCCTTTTTGGGATTTAAGAAAATGAATTCCCAACAGTTATTGGTTTGCTTTTGGCAATCAGCATTGCCACTCCCAATGGTTTCAGACTACTGTGTGGGTAGTCCAATGGTGGTTTTAGGCAGTGTCCTTCTGTGCCCATAACATCGGCAAAAATGAGTGGCAGCCTATTCTTCATGCATTTCCCTGTGCATTTTCTGGGAAGCTCTGGCCATCATGATGTTTTCCATGTCAATACTGCACAGTTTTCAGGTAGGGCTCGGATGCATGGGTAAATACATCCCACAGTATATGGGAAACTATACGAGTCTGATCACGGAGGAGAATGAAGAAGAGTATTGGGAAAGGCTCATTACAGCTGAGAAAGTGGGCCGTACCTTGGACGCACTGAAATTTGTTGAATCCCTGAACCTGGAATGGGAGGAGGGAGAGTCGGAGGTGGTCGCCCCCTAACAGCTGGCGACTCTGGCCAAGGGGTGATTATTCAGAGACCCCTAGAACCCCTTTGAACACTACCCAATTTTGGGGGGCCTCCACCTCTTTGAGGAGGGACTGCTAAAGGAATGTTAAAGGTTTAACTTTGTCAAACCAATAAAACAAAAAAAACAAAAAAAAAAAAAAATTAGACATTTGGTAGATTTATGCCCTTTCCTTCAAGAAGTGAGGGTTGAGGCCTTTGGCTAATTTGTACATAACCTTATATAATTAAATGATGAAACATGTTGGCACTATGTTCTGGAGTGCACGACTACTCCACTTCTGATTAGAACAGGTGCATTTAAAAAAAAAGTTAGAGCATAATTTTTGATACTATTAATCTTTATTGAATTTTACCTAAATCATGAAATCATGGATTATCAATTGATTTCATATATATTACCATATGTATTAATGTATTCATGTTTTTATTGATTTTGTTGTATGAGGTTTAAATACACAAAACAAAAAATATGGAATGGTTGCTGCCAGAAGCAGTGACACACAAGCCATGTGGGAATCGTGCCAATGTGCAAGACACATACAGACAAACACGTGGACTCCTCGCCATTGATGTAGAGGCTAACAGCCTCCACAAGCCTTAGGGGCCAAACCATACCCATGTGAGGTGACATTGCATGCCCATGATGATACATGGAGTTCCACAACTCTCTAAAAGCATAGAGTCGGCAAATCAACATGGACACGTCACAAGAAAATAGACAAGTCCATTGTACCATTGTATACTCACGGTTTAGTAGGAAGTAGAATACATGTCAACATAGACTTCACACTGGCCATATGCACACAAATAAAGTCGCAACTACAGACATGGTAAAGACAGGAATAACTCCCACACTAGCAAAGCTGTCTTTAACCAAGATGACATGCACAGGGTGTAAATGTTTATATCTTCAAACATGCAGTTACACTACTTTAGCTGTTCCAACAAGTACCACTGGAATAGCACGCTGCTGCAACATGCACGCAACTTCTGTAAAGGGCCTTTGCATCAACCATTATCCTCCCCTCAGTGGTGTTCCTTTCTAGTTAACCCACATCATCCCATCATACCCAGCAGAAATCCCTAATGGAATTGGCATAAGGCCTGTGTCAATTGGCAGGTGCATACATGACTGTCCAAATTAACATGCTCACGCACTGCTAACATTCCTCACCATCTGATAATGCTAAGTGGTCACTTCCATGACGCCATGAGCTTGCACCCTTGAGCAATGACTGGGCTCATGGGAGGAGCTTTCGAACATGCCACAACAAAGTCCCATTCTCCTTATCTTCCAGTCCCCGAGCAGAAGGTCTAGATATACTCGACTATGTCCTGCCATATGGTCCTTAAAGCACGCATCCCTGCACAGCCAACCTCTACTGCAGTCTCCCATGTGCCGCCTGCCTATGAAATGGTCATGGTGCTGAGGCCAGAATGCCATTTCTCCTGCAAAAACTAATTCCACTCCCCCACCACAGAGAGCACTGATAGCAATGCACACAATCCACATATAACACAGTGAACCTTGATTGCACTACACAAACAGAAGCACCGTTCAGGGGATACATATATCCAATGGACACCAGAAAGTCAAGAATAGGTTCGAAGACTAGACATTGAAGAACTTTGCAATACTAAGGAAGGTGTGAAGTGCGCCAATATTTGGCTGAGTGGGTTTGAACAAAATGGGTAGGTTAGTTGCCACATTGTAAGGTAGGGAAGATGCCAGAGGGCAGCACCTGGTTGAAGAGATGAAATCAGCATGATGAGAAGACCAGCTCAGCCAGAGTGATTGGTGTGGAGTCTGAGAGTGAGGCGAGAATGACCCGTAATGGTTATGAAGAGAAGGAGGGTTAGAAGTATGGGGACAGTGGATGAAAAAGAGGGGGAGATCGTGGAGGAGAAATAGCTGGAAAAGTTGTTGGCTAGGTAGTAAATTCAATGAGAGGGGTCCTGCCATGTTGCTTTATATCCTCTCAATTCCTTTTTAAATAAAGCTTTATTCGACGCAACGGTCTTCCAAACAACAATATATAACAACACAGTTCAAGACTAATAATGCATAACATGCAAATTACAGTATTTAAAATGTCTAAAAACATGTATTCCTCCCATACATACATGTCGTGTTCCTGTCATCGCACCCGTAGCAAATACATGCTGTTGATATGCTGTTCTAATCAAAATGTTTAATCACTTCGCCCTACGGTCTCTTTCAGTTATGGGTTATCCCACAGTCAGCCTGAGAAATCATACGTACTATATGGGAAGAAATCCGGAAAGGCAAATGCCCCATTACTGTTTGCCCATGTGGCAACACCCTTCTTTTTCATTTCAACCCCAACTATGCTTCCCAACGATGTTTTCCCTGTATGTTGTCTCCACATGCAATGGGCCTCATTCCGAGTATGGCGGTAAGGGATAGCGGCCACCGCTAACGAGAGCGGTGGCGGTAATCCCTTACCGCCATACTCCGAGTTCCCTTTGCGCCATGGTGGTTTTAACACCTGCTTTTAGCAGGTGTTAAAAACCATGGCGCTAAGGGACCTTGATGTTAATTACGCCACCGTAATTTACGGTGGCGTAATTGACGCCTTCCCCACTCCCATTATGCCCTATGGGGCAAGAATGGGAATGGGGAAGGGTAAATGGGGATTGGAGAATTACCGCCCCGCCACCCTTGGAATGGGGCGGTAATTCCGCCATCCACCAAGGCGCTGCCGGTCCGGGTACGGCGTCAACCAAGGCGTTAATAGCGCCATTGGTTAGCGCCGTACTCGGAATGAGGCCCAATGTCCATCTCTGTGCCAGTACGAAGGACACAACCAAATACATGAATACTTCCCAGCCATGTAGTCTTTCTTAGAATGTTGCTCTCACTCCGCGAGGTCATATTAGCATATAACCATCTATCACAACGAGGCTTTGCCCTCCCCATAACGGCCCCCAAGTTAGTATAAGTACATTGGGATGGCCTAACAAGCATTGCATTCCAATACGTTCATTATTCTTCATTGTTATTTGACGTTAGTGTTCTCCTGTGCATTCTCTGTAGATCTCCCACTGAGGGTTCTTTGTTCTGTAGCTTCAAACGGGTGAAAATGTGTTGTATATCAATGCATAAATCAGTTACGTGGGAGAGTATACTAAAAGGGCGCGCGCCATGATTAGCATAGGATACGAGATTCAGCCACTTTCATCCTTTCACAACAAACACGGCCTTCCCTGCGAATAGAGCTGGGAAAGCAATGCTGCCTCATATTATTAAAACGGGAGAATGGCAGCTGTTTATTTTTATTACAGTATATGCTGGAAATGTGTACAGGTTTTCACTTCAATTGACAAATGGGTGAAGAGAGGAAAGTTTCGCCGTGAGCCACATTTTCAAGAAATGAAAACAGGATTTTTCACAAATTTCCAAAGATTAAAAATGTATGTCGCATTCAACCGCTCTTAGCTATTTTTTTCCGTTAGCTGTGAAATAATGGCTTTTGTTTTTTTGTATTTTTGGGGGCGGGCGGGGTGTAGGGATCATTGATCTTTCGTTGTGATTGTATTTATGGCGCGTTCATTTTTTATTCAAACTTACAAAGACCACATAGCCCTGCGCTGCGCCGCGCAGAGAGGATGTGTATTTCCACATTCCAAGTAGATGAAAAGACAACAGAGAAGGCAGAGCCGCAAGGGCTGCGGCGCGCCGTGTGATGCCTCATGCCCTCTGGCAACTGGAGCGGGATTGCATTTATAATCAGGGCCTGCGCGGGGTGGCCTGTTGACAGCTTGGATGAAGCCACAGGAACACAAGCCGTGGCAGCGACATAAGGGGCAATACTTCGCTGCCCATCATTTCTCAGATATGAGCAGGTTGGTTGTGTTTAATCATGGACGAAAAGTAGTAACACATAGATAATAGTGCATGCTCGGGTGCATTTAAAGGCATACACACAGTACCTCAGTGTCTTGTCTCGTGGCAATATTTTTGTGGATGATGGCCAAATCAGTGCAGACTACATTTGCGAACCGTTTACCCCACAAATTAAAACATAAATCGGTATGGAAACAACGGTGGCGGTAAACCCGCCGCCACCGTTGTTTCCATGCCGGGCGATCACAACTCCTGCAGGCGGGAGGTGATGTTCCCGCCAGGTCTGACCTGTTTCCATGATCCCCATTCCCATTGAGTCCCATAGGACTCAATGGGAATGGGGATTAACACCATTCCGCCTCCGTGATTCCCGGAAAACCAAGGTTGTAATGCCCCGGTAATTCCGGGAATCACGGAGGCGGAATGGTAATACGAGTCCGGTGGTAACCCGGCGGTTTTACCGCCGCCGTTAACGCCGGACTCGTAATGAGGCCCATAGTCCACTGACATTTACATCTACATTTTAGGGACTAAGTAAACCGAAATAATACAAGAACAAGTGATTTGTGCAGGCAAGTTTTGGTTCAAAAACACACATATGCAGAGCTGACAAATGACTGCACACACTCACCGTGTCTTTCCAACACATATTCCAGCGAATAACACAAGCATGTACAGTGGACACACTTGTATGCCTGGGAAACCTCTGCAAGGCCAATTTAGTCATTCAAATCCAATGGCATGGCCTGGATTTCATCGACAACAATATGTTGTGGGATTCGAAAGCAGCCCTTTTACGAGTATGGCGGAGCGGTAACAAAGTGGTGGTAGCAAAATTACTGCCACCTGTAACACTCCACCATCTTCCAAGTGTGGACTTGGAGTGGAGGATTTACCTCCAGCAGTATGCTGGAGGTAAATACTTTAACTTTCTGCTGAAAAATCGCCAAAAGTGGCAGAATTACCGCTGGAGGTAACACTGCCGAAATCCCCATGGAGAAAACAATGGAGCCTAACTATGCCTACCACCACTTTTAATCCATGTATAAATCTGTTGGACCAAGTGGTGGTAACAGTAATTCCATTTGGCGGTATTCCAGCAGATTTACAACCAGAATACTGCCAAATTCCCAATGAGGTCCCTTTGCTGGGATTGGCTAATCTTTGCTGTGCCAATCAAAACCGCCTAATATTTCAGCAAAGATTCAAAGTATGAACCAGATCCCTGCAGTTTGGTAGTCCTGTGTTGTATTCAGTGGTCACATATGGAATGGGTTGCACGCGCATGTTGGAATGTTTTGGTGTGACTTGAGTGACGTGCGTGTGTTCGGGAGTTGTCAGTTGGTGAATGCCTGCCGGGTGGGAGAAGCCGGTGTCTTATCTGCTATGATACACTCCTACGTGGAGACAATAAAGACTCGTAAAAGAACTTATCTGAGAGAGAGCCCTCTTTATTACATCCTGCAGGGCAAGAGGTTTTGAAAAAACTCCCAGAACCTCCAGACATTCCTGAAGGGGGACCCTATGAAAAAATCCTTAGGGAAGTTGGATAAGCACTATTGTATTGAAGAGAACATAATACTAGAGAGGTACAAGTTTGCTACAAGGAGCCAGAAGAGTGGAGAGAGTATTGAGGAGTTTATTACCGCTCTGAGGGGTTTGGCCATTAAGTGTAGATTTGACCATTGTCAGGATGAACACTTAAGGGATCAATTGATGATCAAATGTTCAAATGACAATATCAGAAAGGAACTGTGGAAGGAAAGGAATCCTTCTTTAGACAGAGCAATTGAGATTGCGAAGACAGTAGAGCATACAGATAAATGCATAAGAGTTCTTCAACTAGACAATCCCATCCTTGTCGCCAATGTTAAATTGTAATAATGCACTCCACCAGACGTTGCTTGAGTTGAAGAGTTTATTCATATAGTAGGTTCATCCAGGAGAAATGGCCCCCAGCCATGGACCACAATGTCCACCTCTCCTCTTCTTCCTTCAACTCCCTCCTCCTAGAATCTGGAACCCTTACCGAAAGATGAGTTCTCCTGTAACTAGGATACATAATGCAGGGAGCATAGATGCATAATGAATGGAGCATGATGTCAACAATACATGAGAGATGATGTCCAAGGTTAACACCAAGCCCCTCCTAACAAAGTGCTACCCCCACAACCCACTAAAACACAGTGGGTAGTGAGCACCAATCATGCTGGTCCATTCTGCGAATGATCATTAAGTCAGTGGGGGTCATTACGAGGTTGGAGGTAGCCATGGCGCTGTTAGCGCCATGGCTACCCCCTTACCGCATTCCGGGTCCGTGTTCCCGGAATGGGGACTTAACGGGTCATTCCAACCTTGGAGGACCCGGTAATTCCCCATTCCAAGAACCATTCCCCATTCCCATTTGAGCCCCCATATGGCTCAATGGGGATGGAGCTAATAACGGGCCCGCTATTAGCAGGACCGTTATTAGCTCTGAAGTCCCTTAAAGCCAGGCGTTAGGGAAGGGACCCGCTAAGGGACCTCGTAATAGGGTGGTAAGGGATTACCTGCACTGGTGCCCTTACCGGTGCCGGTAACCCCTTACCACCTACCTCGTAATGACCCCCAGTGAGTCTGACCACACCTGGTCCTGTTCTCTGACGCAACCCGGCAAGAATGTTGTTGCGCAGGGCTTCTTTGATCTCTTTTCGTTCGGTTTTCCGGATATTAGTTATAACGAAATTTCTCTGGTCCATTAAAAAGTCATATGTATTTGTATCCTTTATTATTGGCATTTGTGACTTTTTAAATTGTAGATTCTGTGAAAGTACCTACTTGGATAGGTATTAAGTTTCCCATCTTGTTTTGAGGTAATGAGATTGAGGAATGAACACTTATAATGTGTTTATTGTTGTGCTGAATTATACTCTGGGACCGGGGTCTGCAAACTGAGGGCCCCAGATGGTTTTGACTATGGCATTAACCACCTGTTCTGAGGGCTGGAACAGGTGGTAATGGCACGGACCTGAGCTAAAGAACCGATTGAAGCGCCTCCTCCCTTTCCATGGCAGCCTCATGCATGAAGAACAGGAAGCGGCGGCAGAAGCAGCGACTAGTGCCACTGCCACATTGAGTTAAGCGGGAGGGAAGATGCCTTAAAATGTGGTCCGGTGGGGGAAAGACAGCGGGTGGGGTAAGCAGCTTAGTACACAGGCTAAAATAGGAAGATTCAGCCTGCGTTCCTAGCCTCCATATTGGCTGGCTCCCCCACCAAGGTGGCCAATATGACTTCCATCATTCCTCATCACAGACCATCATGGCTTGGACTGATGGAATCTGTATTCCAAAACATGACAAAGGTTGCAGACCCTGGAATAAAAGTATGACAGGAGGGAGATATCAATGTCTGTGCTGGCTGTCCATTGTATGTGAATTTCTCTGAGGATTATATTTGATCTTCACTCCATCTGTTATATCGAAATGGCCTTTCCATTGTTCCACGAACAATGTATTATTCGGTGGATGTTAATAAATGTTGAATCCAAGTGATTAATATTGGTTTGGCTCAACAAGAGTATGTTGTAATTGTACTCACAGAAAATGTCTGACAAATTAATGAATGCCATGTGCATTTGCTGGTCTGCGGTAGATGGTTGTGTGCAGACTCAATCATGGTGAAAGGGCTATCTAGATTGAGATAAGGGAGGAGGTGTGATTTTATTCACATGAATGTTTCTGGAAATAAGGGTAGGGTGCGTAGGATTGTGATTGAATGTTATTGGGATTTGGCTGAGGAGGTTTGGTTTTGGGATACTGGGAGGAAGCTGGTTGATGCCCCATTGTACCCATTCTATTACTTGATTGAGTGTTGCAAGAAGTCAACTGGCTGTGAGGTAGGGCTCTCATATTGCTGAAGCCGGAGTTATACGTGAGAGAGTAGTTCTTTGATGAATTACAACTTTTTTACATGCAAGTGAATTCAGAATAAATGGTTACTTTAATGACTCTTAAATTTAGTACGTTCATTCCTTTAAGATAGGCTTTTTTTGTGAGCCTGTAATTTATTTATATTAAAATCACTGGAGGATGTCAACGAAGCCTCCTTCATCACCACAAAGTAGACATACTGTGTGAGCAGTCTTGTCTCAGGATACATGGACTTTGTTCGGCAGAGCGGAATGCATAATTAACAAGAAATAAGCCATTGTACTTGAGTGTCTGGCCATTTCTGTGACAGGTAATGCTCAGGGATAGGCCCAGGAATGCCCCCCTGCAAGGGGAATATTGCTATTAGTATCCCGGCACATCGTAACGGGATACTAATAGTGTTTTTTTATTTTTAGATGTGAGGGAATGCGTGTGTTGTTTGACTTAAAACAAAAACAAAAAAGGGTCATCATGGTTCGGGAGAGAATGGACTGCAAGTAGTCCCTTTTTCCTTTCCATGGGGGCAAGTCACAGGTTAGGGGCACCCAGATCTGTATTGTTCCTAACGTCGCCGAGGGACATGAAGCAGAAGGTGAGTGTGACAGGGATTGGAGGGGGCAACATTTTTGGAAAATGGGATGTGAGGGGATGGGTACACAGGGCACGGGAGAGCACTTGCCCCTTTATCGGGGGAAGATGGCGGCCTGCAGCCATAAGGCGGCTCAGAGCTGGGGCTTTACCCCTACCCTCTCTGGGTACTAATTTAATATAAATCCTCCACACATTCAACAGACCCTTCAATAGAAACTAGCGATATGACCTCAAACCTGCAAGCCTACACCTTCCAGCACATCACGATAGAGCTCATGAAAGGTGAATCGGCTAAATATAAGGCTTGGGTGAACATGATGGGGAACATAGATTCAGTGGGTGCCAGTAGAGATGTTGGAGAGAAAGAAAGGTCTAGCTGAGAAAGAAAAGGACAAATCAATTCAGATCCTGATGAAGTAGCTGCTAAAGGAAACCACAAAACTGACACCACGAGCACTACACCTTTGAAAGCGAATGAATCAGAACACCTTGGCTGACATATTTCCAGAACGAGTTTCTCAGTACAACTTTGGTGTGCTTTTGAAAATGTTGCTTTGATGACTGGGTTCGAGTTGGCAGTGTGGTCCATAAAATAAATGAGGACTTCAGCAGAGGGAAAGCAATTTTGCAGTTGAAAAAGAGGGATCGGAATAAGTACCAGAGGATAAAGCAGCATTTGAATGACTGTTTGTAAATACCTAACACCAGTAGTAATAGAGGTGTTATTACTCACAGAAAAAGACGCGTTGTAAAAGCAGAGTTTTTGGAATCTGTGAGTAACCTGAATGAGCTACAAAATAAATGAACCCCTACTACTTCTCACTGAAATGGGCTGAAATATCATGAGAGTCCTTAAGGGGTAAGGTCAGAAGGGCAAGCCAGGGAAAGAGGTTCTAGAGCAACAGGGTAAGGCGTGATTAAAGCTCGTATGGGTGGTGAGATTGTGAGGAACTTTCACTCCAAACAGTAATGTAAACAAGAGAAATTGAAGTGTTCCGAACAATTGAAGTGTTCTCGTTTTCGTGGATATGGGGCAAGTCCCAGCGTTTAACCTAAAGCCTGGGGAACAATCCTGACACTGAATCCCAGTTATATGTAAGTTACGCATCCAAATACTCCTCATTTGCATTTGTTCATTGGTCCCATTAGGTATACCACATACATGTGTACATATCAAAGACACATGCAAGCGCTCATACCTGCAGGGAAGTATCTTCCCGGAAATCCAAGGCCTGTCATGGCTTTGTGTGCAGCAATATTGAAGATAGAATATTTGTATCTGTCTTGTGCAACCAAAGGAATGACACATCTAACACAGCACACTCCTCGGATGTGGTTACCATGTGTTTTGTGAGTAGGCAGCACAAGGGTGATATTTAAAAAAATGAAGGAGCAGCACATTCTCAGGATGTGTAAAGGAGTACATTAAGAAATTCACTTTATAAAAATGTGAGCTTCCCTTTACGAGGCCTTCAGTGGCAAAGGTTTAAAAGATAGAGCATTTGCATAATGAATGCATCAACTATGTATTGCAGTGGGAGATTTAAAATGCATTTTTTCAGGTGTGCATATCTTATGTATGAAAATATATTTTAGAATGGCAGGGCTATAAACTTTCAGAAGGGCAGCCTGATTTCTTCTGTGTAATAACCAATTAGGAGTGTATTGTTAAAAGGAATAGATTAAACATAGAGGAAGGCTGCGTGTTTCAAAGCAATGCTAGAGTGGAGCAAGGAGGGGAATCATGGGGGAGTTTTGCAGTAACAATGTTCCTTTGATTAAATGTCAGAAGTAAAATTAGCCGACTGCAATATGGTTCCAGGTATACTTGATGAGCAGCAGAGTTTGAAATGTAAATGTTGGCTTTTTACAATTTGTTTTTCGTGAAGTAATGATTTGAGGATAGAAATCTAGGAAATGCAGAGCTTAACTTAAAAGTATTACTTTCTCAAAATCATGTGTTTTAACTATTAGTAAAATGTATGTTGTATTTCTTTGCAAGGGGAGCCACATAATGTATGTATACTATAACTGTGTGTTATGTCATATCATGGCTGCAAAATGGCATGCGATAAGCAAGTAAACAAGAACACCTGAGACAAGAAAGACAGGCTTGTCACAGAAGAAAGACCTCGAATGTGGTAGGGAAATATGGACTGATGCAAAGTAGTGAAAGATGGGCTGGGATAGGGATGTGAGAGAGTGTCTGAGATGAGAAAAATGTAGAGGAACTTGAATTAATGAGAAAGAGGGACTGAGACAAGCAGGAGGAACATGGAAAGGAACTCGAAGAAGGAATGTGATGAGTAACGGGCTGGAAAATTAAAGTAGAAAAGGAACTAGGGGGGGGAAAGTTACTGGGATGTCAAAGATGAAAATATCAACTGATTATTAGGAAAATATCAACTGAATATTCTACTACTTAATACAAGATCATTAGTTAAACATACTTCTGAAGTAGCCTATTACATTATTGAACACAATATCGATATCGTTGCCATAACTGAGACATGGCTGCATGAGGCAGCCGGACCCTCTATGATCCTGTCTACACCTAATAATTACATCATGCGATATAATCACAGGCACTGCCAAACTGGGGGAGGTGTGGCCTTCATTCATAAAACCAACCTGGATATTTGGGAAACCGATATTACTAGTCCAAAGGGGTTTGATGCCCTCCTTATTAAGTACGGACGAAAGCCACAGTACAAGTTAATTTCCTGCTCATTTGCAGGCCTCCCACGTCAATGACTGACTTTATAACTCAAACAGGCAATTTGAAACTTCCATTGCTTAAACAATCCTTCCTTTGGAAAGGTAATACGAATGATGCACATTTTCTCTAATACATCGAAGAACTTGTGACACACTCAATTTATTTATTTTTAAAACATGTTTTGCATTTGTAAAGCGCACAACTGCCCTCGGGTATCATGGCACTGTTAAGAAGGCTTACTTGGTTACATAAGAGCTTGTGAGAAAAACAGACTGCTGGTAAAGATAAACAGTTTGTCTGATCCAGTTGGAGGGACAGCAGTAGCATACAATGTCTAGGCACAGTGTAGGTGACACAGACATGATGCAGAGCCCCTTCTTGAAGGGCAGTACCATAATACAGTGCAGAATCATTTAAGGTTTTGTGGCACCGACATGATGCACAACCCCATTTTAAAGAGTGGCAACATTATACAATGCAAATTCATTATAGGTTGGGTGGCACAGACATGATACACAACCCCCATCTTAAAAGGGTGGCAACATTATACAATGCAAAGTCATTATAGGTTGGGTGGCACAGACATGATACACAACCCCCATCTTAAACATGTGGCAACATTATACAATGCAAATTCATTATAGGTTGGGTGGCACAGACATGATACACAACCCCCGTCTTCCAGGGTGGCAACACTGTACAGTGCATATGGTCAATATAGGGTGGGTAGTGGCATCGAGCTGAAGCAAACCCAGACCTGAGGTGTGGCAGGAGCATATGATGCATAGGGCATAAACATTGGGTGCAGTGTGCAATCACATGTTGCGTGATGGGTGCAACGTACAGATGCAGGGTGCAGCCACAAAAAACAAGATGATCATTATGCTCTAATGCATGGTAACAGAGAGCTAGAGCATAGTGCAGATCTCAGCTTGAGGGCGATACTTACATGTAGATGCAAGGTCAAGTCCAGAGAGCACTTGTCCATAAACAGGCGACCAGTGGGGAGGGGGGGCTCTTTCGCACACACAGACGACCAAACGAGGTGGGGGATGGGGGGCTAATTTGCACACACAGATGACCAAGCAGGGTAGGGGGGCTCCTTTGCACAGACAGACGACCAATCGGGGTGGGGGGGGCTCATTCACACACACAAACGACCAAGCAGGTTTGGGGGGCTCATTTGCACACACAGACGACCAAGCGGGTGGGGAGGCTCGTTCACACACACAGATGACCAAGTAGGTGGGGGGCTCATTCGCACACACAGACGACCAAGCAGGGTGGGGGGCTCATTTGCACACACAATAAGGAGCAGAGGGGCAGACCTTGGATGCCCAGTTACTGTGGTGGACAGGGCCTTAGGAGCAGGCCTTTTGAGGCGGGCTGGCCAAGCCTGCTAGCCTCCCCATTGGCCCAGTGGATCATTGCAGCAACCAATCCTATATCCCCAGCAGTACCATGCCTAGCACTGAAGACGGCCATCTTGAAATGGTGAAATCAAAAAAAGGAACAAGTTTGGCAATTGACTTCACTGAAAAATGGTGCGGTATGTAGGCTCCCTACTGCGATAAAATACATGCTGGTGCAAAGAGCCTATGCAGACTGAGTCCAAAACACAATTTAGGTCCCAATTTGAGGTGCCACGGCTCACCACTTTTTAAGCCCAAAAGTGAGGGGCTCTCCTTTGTTTGTGTCCGCACTATGAGTACAAGGGAAAGTCACTGGCACGAGAAAGAAGAAACAACTGCAACTGCACCGGCGGCCACAGCAGTGAAGGGACAGAAGAATATTGCATAAAGTAAACCAATGATTACACCATGTCCTTGAACTGATAATTTCTTTATTCACTGATCCTTATTTTCTCATAACCATATTAAGCCTGTAGTTGTTGCCAAAAATCGATAACCTCAAGAAATACCGGAAAGGGGAAGCCAGACAATGGGCCTCATTACCTCGCTACCTACACTGAGAATGGACAGCTGTTGCCTTACCAGCACATTCGTAATGAGGCCCAATGGATTGTTCCTCTAATAAATGACTTACCAAACTTACACACCTCTTAACAACTCTTTAAATCCTATCAAGAGACAATGAAGAGGGCCATGAATTTGCTGGCCCGTGAAAAACTAAAATGGTAGATCCTAATAAACAGAACACATGGTTCTTCCCTGAGTTGAAGGGTATTAGCACTTGTAAAAGGAAACGTTTTTATATTTGAAAACACTAACAATCAGTTGGTGGTAATCTTATATTCAGCCTGACATGGTGGTGATACAAGCGATTCTTGATACCGAATCAAGAATCGAAAAGACTCAATATGATTCCAAGGAACTATTTGCTATTCTTAAGGAATAAAAACAAAAAAAATGAAAAAGAAAATGAATACAGGCAAGCTGACAGTTAGAGATAAAGTATGGTCCAAATCAATTCAGGACACCATGTTAAAGAAACAAGAGACAATAAAATGTAACATGCAAAAGGTTAGATTATAAATTGACTCTTCAGTTTCGGTGCACTGTGATGGTCACACAGTAATGCCATGACGGTGACAGAAGGAGAATTTAGGATGATCTTCAGCAACGTTAAAGCTAGAAACAGTAAGGGGGATATTTGTCCAATCCCATTGGTAACGATTTGCTCAGAATCACTTCTTAGCATCTTAACCAAACTTATTTAACACCTCATTGAGTGAATGCCATGTGCCGTTGGACCTCAAAAAGGCATTGATAACACGTTATTAATAAAAGCCAGGACTTGACCCAGTTATACCAGGTAATTAAAGTCCTATTAGCAATTCCCCATTTTTGTTGAAGACTCTGAATAGGGTGATCTAACAACAATTAGTACCCGACGAGAGTCAAGCAGATTGCAACACACATTCTGATTGGCTCTCGCCGGGTCCTTACGATTCTCGGCTGGGATTCCAGCCGCCTTGTCTTTGGCCGGGGGCGTGGCAGCCCCTCAGCCACTGAGGAGGCTGGAAGCGGGGCCATCCCCACTCCGAGCCACTCCGTGGCTGAGAGGCTGCATTGGCCCCCCGCCGGGGACTCGTGTAAGGCTTTTTTTTTTTTAATTCCCTTTCTTCCTGCTTCCCCATACCCCCACTTACCTTCTTGTTCCTGTTTCTCCAGCGAGGGACGAGGGAAGCCTCGAACCGAGTGGAGACTCTGAGCGTCTGGAGGCTTCCCTCGTCCCTTGCCGGGGACGCAGGTATGCTTTTTTTTTATTCCCATCCCACTTCCGCCCTCCCAACTCCACTTACCTTCTTTTTGACCCTATTTCGGGAGCGGACGCGCTGGGAACACTTGGTGAGATTGTGCTACGAGTTGGGATTACAATCCTTTTGCAGGTTTATGTGTACTGGAAAAGGGTCATGCTGTACAGATTGATTATTTGCCCAACGAAGAATGCTCTATACAAAGAATTAGAGCACTGGAATTGTACTGGAAAAGGGTCATGCTGTACAGATTGATTATTTGCCCAACAAAGAATGCTCTATACAAAGAATTAGTACCCAGCTAGGGCGCAATCAGAATGAAAGAGCCATTCTGATTGGCCCTCGCCGAGTCGTTACCAGGCCGGGAATCCCTCTGTGGGGATTCCACGGCCTTTGTCCCCGGAGGGGGGCATGGCAGCCCCTCAGCCAAAGAGGATGCTCGAAGCGGGGCCATCCCTGCTCTGAGCCTCCCCTGGCTGAGAGGGTGCCTTTGCCCCCCGCCGGGGGCTCAGGTAAAGCTTTCCCTTTTTTTTACTCCCTCCCTCCTCCCACCTCCCTTCCCTCCCCACCCCACTTACCTTCTATCCTTTGTCCCCGGTGGGGGACGATGGCAGCCTCCTGCCGTGTGGAGACTCGGAGCGGGTGCTTCTATCATCCCCCGCTGGGGACCCGGGTATTTTTTTTTTTCCCTTCCCCTCCCTCCCGCCCTCCCAACCGCACTTAACTTCTTTTGTTTTCCAGAGCGGACGTGCTGGAAACGCTTCTGTTGCCAGCGCGTCCGCTCCCGATGACCGCCATGGAAAGGGAAAACGGACTCCGTTTTCTCTTTCCATGGCGACCATTTTCTTTGACGTCTTTGACGTCTGCAGCGTTTCGGGGAGAAAAAAACAGCTTGTAGTGCCCCAGTCAAGCAGTTTTTGCGGGCCGGGGTACTAATAGCAATATGCCCCGAGTCGGTAATGCCCCCGCCGCTCGGGGCATGTTGCTTAAATGGGGCTCCTCTTCAGAAAGGGCACCAATGAGGTTCTCTTCCTGCTCCAAAAAGAAGCTCAAAAGATGCTGGTAGCATGTGATTTAACAGAAAACTCTGTGATAGAAAATCCTATGAAAGTGGAAACAAATTTAATGAGGAATGATTGGATTTTAACTAAAGCAAACTTTAGCGACATGAAGTTTTTAAAGAATGTCCCTGTCACAGACAAACCGCAGGGCTTCGTCCTATCTTTCATAATGCAAGACAGAATTATTAAGATTTCATCTGAATCTTTTCTACACTAAGGAATTACAGATTATTAGGAACAAAGGAAATGAGAAGGGTGGTCTACGTGCTCTCTGTAATTTAGGGTCGATGCAAGATGTTAAACATTTGCTAATTTCTTGTCGAGCAACAAAGGATTTAAGAGTGAAATATTTTTCTCGATTCTTACTTAACATACAATGGGCCTCATTACGACCCCTGGGCCGTGACTTTACCACCATGGCGTAAACTATGTTTACGCCATGGTGGTTGGCGGATTTACTGCCCCATTCCAACCTTGGCGGGGCGGTAAATCCCCATTTTCCAATTTACCCTTCCCCATTCCCATTTTGCCCCATAGGGCATAATGGGAGTGGGGAAGGCGTTAATTACGCCACCGTAAATTACAGTGGCGTAATTAACTCCATGGTCCCTTAGCGCCATGGATTTTAACACCTGCTAAAAACAGGTGTTAAAACCTCCATGGCGCTAAGGGACCTCGTACTCAGGCGTTAAGGGTCGGCGCTGTTTACGGCGCCGTAAACCCCTTACCGCCTGAGTTGTAATGAGGCCCAATGGATTGATTCGGAGTATTTCTGATATAGAATGTCCGCAGGGAGGCAAACCATTTTATCTTTGTAACTTTTAAGAATGTTGAATTAATTGGAAAATATTGTTGTTTAATGTTTAAATCATGTAGTTGTAGTTTTAATTAATTTGATTTGTTTGTATATAAATTGTGAAAAGTAATATGTTGACTAAGCACAAATAAAACAATTAAAAATAAAAATAATGTAGTCTGTTCGACCACCCTTGTAGGAGAGGTGAGACATGCCAATTGGATCTGTGACACAACCCCGTCGAGACAGGCAGTAGATAAAAACTGAGATTTTTCCCCCACTCCTGAGATGTACACTTCTGTGTGTGCCCGCACCCCTGTGAGAAAGGAGAGATGTAAACACCTCCATGGACAAAGCACTGAGACGACTACATTTCATATCCTAAATGACCTAAACATCATTGTGTACAAATGACACACTCTGCTACTTATACACCTCAACCTCTCTTTAGCCTTCAACACAATAATAATAATAATAATATTAATAATAATAATAATAATAATAATAATAATAATAATAATAATATAGCATTCTACTCAACATCCTATTCCACAAGATGAAGCTCCCAGGCACGTTTCTTCCTCCTCACTGACCGAATGCACTTTGTCTTCATGGCCATTCTTAACATTCCACCTGCACAAAGGTCAAGTATGAGGTATGGTGTTCTGCAAGGTGCCTTCCTGTCTCCACTGCTCTTCAACCTACATGTAGAACCCTTGGACAGACCACTTAGCCAACACATCATCCTTGTACACCCATACTCAAATGACACAGAAATATACTTCCAAAATGGAATACCTCCTCATTGTCACCCAGGGCACAAACTCAACCTCAACCCCTGGATCAAGTAACCCACCAGAGGCAACCCACACATATCCTTCTCCACATGTGTAAAATCCTTTGGTTTCACCTTCGACCACCACCTTTTCTGCAGGCACTGTATGGCTGCTGTCAACCAAAATATTCAATCTACATCTACACCTCATATACAAGATCAGCCACACCCTTCCCTCTGATGATCCCTGCACTGCAGACCAAGTATTGGTTCCGTCCAAAGTGGACTACAGTTATGCTCTCTTCACTGGATTCCCAAATGGCGCACTTTCCCCCTGCAAGCCATATTAAATGCAGCAGTGTTACTCATCCGCAACCTTCGAAACATTCATACATCATCCCTCCTCCTTCCAACTGGTTTTCCATACCCAAGAGAATTTCCTTCAAAGGACTCAAAACTTCCAACCTCAAAACTACATCTTACCACCACAATAAACTCAAACCCATCACCGACAATTACCATACAAGCTAGCCAGTGCCTTCTACACATTCAACTCTGCAAACTAATTTACACATGCAAACCAAGCATTCACATCTGCACTGAACCCTCCAACACCGCTTTACGAAAGAGCATCAAAACATACCTGTTTCCCAACCATAAGCCAGCCCTTCCACCTCACTCTCATCACCCTCATCATCATCACCATTGCCATCATCAAAATCAGAGGCCAAAGGGATGGAAGGAATCTGAGATAGAGTGGGTGTGCTTGGCTCAGTAAGATACTGCTCCCCTTTCATGGGCAATTGTGCATGGCTCTGCTGCTACTGGCCTGCGGCAGATATAGGCAAATCCAAATCCCCCATTACAAATATATTTTCCTTTTGCCTCAGATTCAGTCGCAGTCTCTGTCACCTCAACGACTCCTGCAGAACATGGACATGTACACTGGTCTTTTGCAACAAAGGTGTTTTGTCATGGGATACATCCCCAATTGTCCCAGATCTCAGGGAAGTTGGGGTTTGGTCTGGCTGCAATTAAGTGGCATAAACAACTAAACCAGAGATGACATTGGAAGGCCTAGTGGCAACCCCCAAAACAAGAATGTAAATGATTGCAGTAATTTTGTAGCCATGTGCGGTTATTGACTGATGGTGTATTACTCAAGATTCATGCATCCCCAGCAATGGCTGCAGCCACTGTTTCTGCAGAGAACTATGCAACATTTCCATGGAACCTTCCACTCCTCTTCCCACGGTGGTCTTTCCTGTGAAGATACTGGTAACACCTTTTCAAAAGGAGGTTGAGCTGTATTCCCACCCTCAGTGATCACTTCCGCCACCTCCAACACGATTCCCACAGCCACGCATTGTTTTCTCATTTTGTTTTGTGTGTGAGTGAGCCTGTTCAAACAATCTGCCCCTACACAACTTCATTTCTCTGGCCTACTGCTCTGTGTGCACAAGAAGGTGGTTTGTTTCATCATGCAGCCAATTAAATGTACCTTAATGTCAACCAACTATGACAATTGGCATAACGCCAAACAATGTTTCTGTCACACTCAGATTCTTTCCTGTTCCCCCCAAAACATTTAAAAGGCTTATTTTATGGGTGAGAGTGCCTGTTAAAAAATGCTAGCCGAGTGCAAATTCGTCATCTGGCTTAGTGCCTAGCGTACTGGGTACTGTGTTGCATCACACAGCCCATAAATCTGTTAGTAATTTACACCACCTTTAATCACCATCACCACCTCCAAGAATGTGAATGTATCCATGACCACAACATAATTTCCTGTTCTTCCAAAGATGTGGGAAATACATTCATTTAAACTGCTTGTGTTTGATTGCATGCGCAATAATGCTGTCACAATGTATATTTTCAAAGTCCATTATAGAGGAGACTGTTAGAGAAAGGAAAAACGTCCCCAAATAATCCCATAGCCTACCCTTCGTTGAAAACGAGATCGTTCTTAAATGGTGTGCACAAAAATAAAACAAATGCAGTGATTATCTGTTGAACACTTCAAAAAGTCACCTTTCCCAATGTATCTTCTACAATATGTACTATTGGTAGGTATTCCAGAAACTGGAATTTCCTTTATCAAATGACGTTGCTTCTAGGCATAACAAGCGTAAGCATAAGTCTGGGTAAAAAGAAAGGTCAACATAGACCAAGAGTCATAGGGCCTCATTACGAGTTGCCGGTCCGGATACAACGGTACCAGTAGCTTACAGGTACCGTTGTATCCGGACCGGCAAACTCTTGAGTTGTGCTAGCGGGTGCCTTTCATTCCGCCAGGTCCAACCTGGCGGAATGAAAGGCACCCGCGAGCACAGCATTTCGGAGGTGCATGTGCAGCCGGCTTTCCCATTCCCATTTGAGCCCCATGGGGCTCAAATGGGAATTGGGAAGAATTTTTTCTGGCAAGGCTGTAATGCAACTCTGGCGGAAGCCGTGCCTGTTCTACAGACACGGCTACTGCCAGGGTTGTAATGAGGCCCAATAATTAGGGTTTTCTCTTTAAACACATGTGGTTGTGCATGTCAGTTAAGTCAGTCATGTGCTGCTGTTGATGGACAGCTGAATAGAATGTAGGCTGTGTCAGTTGTTCGTGAAAAGCTCAATCTCCATGTTTGAGCTAATTAGGCTATTGGTTCTAATACTCATCTAAGCCTGGATCGATTGTAGGCATGATGCAATCATTTCTTGATGAATTGCATTTCTTTCCAATCAAATCATGATGTCTGATTCATGTGTAGCTGTTTGATAGGGCCCATCAAAGCAGCCCATGAGGCTAGGAGTCTTCTATTGGCTGTGGCTAGCCAGGTGGACAGAGCCTAGGTTATTAGATCTCTCAGGGCAAAATGATGTGGCGCATATTAAGGCTCCGATATGTTCCAGAACTAAGTGCTCTTTCAAAAAGGGTGCACGCCATTTTAGCAGCATTGAGATGGCCTCTTTACATTGTTGCATACTCTAAGAACATTCCAATGAGCATTACACAGTTTATAAGGTGTCTTTTACTCTGGATTACAATTTCATTCAGGCCACAGCCCGAGTTCTTTTCTTTAAGTATCTAACACGGGGTGTTGCTAGGTCTGGCAAAGACCCGGGGCTATGTTAATGTCGAAAGGGTCAGGACTGGGGGCTAGCGAGCCTTTCGGTTGTAGTTCCTGAGATTCTATCCGGGGCAACAACCAAAAGACCAGGGGCTATAGCCCCCTAGCCCCCCTAGCAACAATGCTGCATGTAACTAAACCACAACATTTTAATTACGGTCTCACCCTTCATAAGGGTTGAGACAGATGACTGGTCCACAACAAACAAACGATCCCAAGTGGAATATAGAGATATGGTGTGACAGGCAATGCAGCACCAGTTCCAGAGGAGCAGCAAAGAGTGTGACAGATTGACACAGCCCTGAAATCTTTTCTCACCCACCAATATGAACAAGTTGCATACACCTGCCATATATCGAGCAGTAGGGACTGCCTTGGAGTGGTCTATCTGCAGCATCACATCATTTAGATAACGAGTAATATACATTTCAAATCTCACACCAGCACCAATCACCTTACCAATAGAAATGCCCTATTTCCTGAGTGTTTGCTATGGGCTCATGTTGGTGAATGTGATACCAAAGTCTTACCGGCTTATGTTGATTGTAACATGTGTTTTCTTTCAGAAACAATGTCAGTTTATAGGGTATTGTTAAATTCTGTTGGCTATATCAATACTGAATACAAGGTCTCGATCTTCTATGTAATTGATCTGCAAGGCAATATTGTAATTGGTTATTCATAGTTTGCTTAATACCAAGGGGTTTCTAAGAGCGGACTTGGTGATCGAACCGGTGATGCTCTGCGTCGTCTTTGCTTTCAAGACAAGCTCGTTGGACCTGAGCTATCCTCTAGAGACAAATATGGCTTCATGAAATTAGAACTGCATCATCTACATTGAGGACTGAAGTCAGGCCGTGTTCCACATACAAGTTGTGTCATCTGTGGCCAAAATCAAACGTTCATTCAAGCTCTCAACATACTCATGAACATGTGAGGATATGAACATGCTTGCACGCCTGTCACCCTCAGAAGGACAACTAGGAGTTAATGCACTATCTACCCCCAATTATAACTGCTGTTGACAAAGGGGATTCAATGAGTATGGTTGACCCCAACCCTGTTTGCCGTTCATAGAATAAATGGTTGTATTTTCTACATCTCCTATACTGTTCATGGTGAAACATTAATTGGACATGTATGATTGATCTGTAGTTGGATATGTGAGAGAGATATTAATTCAGTTTCTTCAGTAGTTTGTTCAAATAGTATGTTTTGTTACTCATTTGGCAACCATTCCACTTCCCTCAAATGAACTGCACAAATTAGTTGCGGTCGATGTTAGGATGTTGATGTGCAACGTGTAAAGCTGGCTGAGCAGTGCATGTGTGTGCTAATGATCAATGTACTGTTTACCTCTGTACTTCTAACCCACTCCAAAATGTGTGATGTAGGAAATCATGTGAGTGGGACTGCGGGCATGAACTAAGGAATGTGAGTAATAATAGTCTCCTTTTAAGCACTGCTGTAGCATTTTATGTTGTTATTATTTGTATAGAAGACATTTTTAAACCTTTTTGCTAGCTGTTAGGATGTGCTGATGGTCTGATTTACAAGGTCCAGTTCAATCACTCCATGATATGCTTTGAAATCATCTGAAGTGATATCCCGAGCCTGCACGATCCACTTAACAGAGTATGTATATATATATATATATATATATACAATTCATTTCATTTCCCCAAAAGTATATAAAGAGATCAAACCTAACCTAACCTATAGGCTCTTAGACATAGAATGGTAGCGAATAAAAAGAAGGAAAACAATGTTACTTCTGTCTGACGGATACATTGAAAATCGGAGATCCGTTACGTGGCTATAGTTACCATTATTTATCACTATTCAGAGCCCTGTCTACACAAGTCCACACCCTATATAGTGACAAATGCAGTCCTGCATTTAAGGTGTTAAGACAATTATACCAAAATGCATCTTCTTTGATATAATCTAAATGATGAACATATCTATTATAATGTTTAATGTATACTGAGGCCAATGTAGGGCACAGTATTAATATGTGCCTCAACGTTTCCGGTTCTGCTTGGTTCTTACATAAACGGCAGTAACGTTCTTATTTGGGCATTTGACGCTCAGCTCCTCTTGATGCTAACAGCGGTAACTGATTAATACGAAACAACAAAAGGAAACACCTGAGATTCGCTGAAGGACATAAATACAAATATTTCTGTGCCATTTTAAAGGTATAGAGTATATGGGTAAGAAAACCATAACTCCAACTTCCCAAGATGTTCAAAGTTATTTTGCCAATCCCAGTTATCCACATGTTTACCTAATTGGTATTTCATGTTTGCATCCTCATCATCCCATCTCGGAGTCCAGTCAATAGCTTTAAACAGCAGGGCCATCTCTGCCGTAAGTTTAGATTGCTTATTTGCATTTATCTCCTCCTTTATACAGTTCAGTAACTGGTTAGATGAAGAATTACATGTTCTAATATATAGCCCGGATCCCTTTTTTAATACCATAGCTTTCAGAGAGCGAAAGCCTAGTTCTAGCCATATAATGGCCATGGGTATAGCCTGGGGGAGGCCAAGTAGTTTCCTCCAGAACTTCCCCTCGACTATCTGAAGCCAGTCAAGGTTCATGTTAATTAATGCCTCTAGGCCATAGATGAGCATGGTGGCCAACCTTCGAAGAAGTTCGACCAGCAGTCACCCTCCGGATCAATAATAGTATGTTCCATACGTCCAAGAGGTTGCAGTAATGTATTGACAGTTGTTCCACTACCCCTCTCTGATGTGACAATTTAGATCTCCCGCAATTATGATGTAATTACTCTTGGTAGAGGCCTTCCATTAGCCAATGAGGTCATGGAGAGCATCTTGAATATCCTCTTCATGGGAAGCACCCGGAGGATTGTAAATATTCACTAGTAACATTTTTTCCAATATACCCTTGATTTCCATAATGACTTCAATGGCTAGAAGAAACTCATTATTATGCGAATCGATCAGTCTAGAGGTTATTGATTTCTCAACCCCAATTATCAAGCCTCCATAGGGTCTCCCAAATTGTCTCTTAGAGGAGTATGATACAACATAAACCCATCTACCACTATAGGGGAAATTAGTCAGATTTCTTGCAGCATAAAAAAGTCTGATCAGTAATAAAAGGCAGAGATCCAGACGTTGAAATAAAATGATTAAACCATGAGTGTTCCACACTAATAATTTACTATTTCATGGTTTGCTCAAAACTAGAGGCAGTGATTTTGCCAACCATTTTAAAGTGCCTTGGATGTCACTCATTTGAACTTGTTTCCCCACTCTCGGGGGAAGAATACCCTTCGTTTTAGTCTTAGGGTCGATAGGGTTAGAAGGAAGCAGTGTGTCCTCTGCCTCAGGGTCAATGTCAACTCCCATGTCTACTTGAGACAGGCTGGGCTTATATCTTCGTATGAGTTGAGCCGAAGCAAGTACTTTACAATGGAGAGCTGTGATGTTCGGATTGATTGCTTCCAGAGGTTCTACAAAATCAAAATCTTCTGACAAAATTACTCCCAATTGTGGCACCTTATGTAGACAGGCTATTACTGCAGTTTTTGTCAACTAGATTTCTGATTCAGGTTTTTAATAATACACATTTTATTTCCATCTTGCAAGGAAACCCCAGACGAGCCGAGATATTCAACTTCAAGGATGGAATAATTCTCTTTTCTATTTCTGGGTTTCCCACAGGGTGTAGAGACTTTATTTAGGAATCCCCTGTACTGACAGTGAGCTCCATATCCTGATCACTATTACTGGCCACCGAATGCTCCATAGATTTTTCCGTTAATATCCAACTTATTAAAGTTCTAGGTCCATTAATTAAATGTTATTTTGCTTTACGTGTCGTTGTCCATGCTTTTTTTGAGAGTGGTGTGTTAGGTTTTGAAGGTAGCACTGCCTCCGCCTTCTTAGTTTTCTTAGCAGCGGCTTTTCTGGCCTTGCGCCGTTGCTTGCGAGAAAGAAAAACCACAGAATTTTCCTCAGTACCCACAGGGGTTTCGTCGTTCAAAATATTCTCTGCGATTTCCAGGACCACCTCAGCAGATTTATCTGTGGATACCATCTTATCATTAACAGTCTCAGGCAGAGGTGTGTTGAAGTTTATTGCAGCGTTCGCATGGATTTTGCCACATAGTTTTAACAGAATCTTTAGGGCTAATTGCATCGAAGACACAGAGGCTTGAAGTTCAGTTATCGCAGTCATATAGGAAGTAGGTGACACATTCTGGCTGCTTTCGTTAGAAATACCCAATTCATCAGTGTTTATCTGAAGATTAGGGGATTCTGAAAGTCGTCCAGTCGATGCAGCCACCGGTGAATTATTAACTGGTTGCAGGACCTGTGCCACCACCATAGTGCCAGTTTTCATAGGAAGGGGCGTATGTTCGTCCCTCAGGACATCACCCGTACTTGGTGGCGGCATCATAGAACGTTGAATCAATAGACATAGATCGAGCAACAAATTATTATCAATGTCCTCGTAGGAGGAGGGATCAACAGGGAGTATGGCACTATACACCTGGGCGGTATCCTCAACTCTGACTGAGTCTTTGTTGGGCGCGGAAGCCTGTGAAAATAAGCTGGTATAGTTCCTTTTGCCTTATGCGTAGAGGTAGAGCAAGGTTCCGCACTGTCAATGTCAGGTGAAGGCCTGTCCTCTTTTGATTTGCCTTTCCTCAAGTTGTAATTGGAATTGACAGTTCTTGCTTTGGGGGGCATTATAATAATTTGCAGCTCACAGCTTCACATGTGGGAGATTAGTAGCCTGCAAATTATCACTCTGATAGGCTGATTTACTGCTCACGATATCCAGCAGGTGAGGGGCCACTCAAATGGTTATCAATCTTATGTACACCCACCCGGAGCGTGTACAGAAGTTTTACGACAGCTTACAAGTCAGAATGCAAGTCCAAGTAATACACACGGGATCAAGGAGAGAACTCTCCTGCAGTCTCCCGTGGTCTTACCTTACTTCCAACTGCAAGACAGCACGCTCTCAAAGGCCCGAGTCGTAAAGGTGGTCCAACTCGCTCCTTCTCACGAGTGACCATGAAGGACCACTTCTTCCCACTTCACGCGCGCGCGCTCCACGCTGAACTGGGGCTGAAGTAAGTTTGCTCCTGCTTCCTGGTAAAGGGCTCCTCCTTCCAGAATGGAGCACAAAAAAAGACTCGCCGAACACACGGGCCACGAAGGACCACTTTTTCCCACATCGTCCGCGCGCGCTGAACTGGGGCTGAAGTAAGTTTGCTCCTGCTTCCTGGTACAGGGCTCCTCCTTCCAGAATGAAGCACAAAAAAAGACTTGCCGAACACACGGACCACAAAGGACCACTTCTTCCCACTTGGCCCGCCTTCCCACTTTATTTTTTATTTAATTGTGAAGTTTTCTACAGTGCTGACTATGCTCACTGGGCATCAGCAGCTATGTGGTTATTCAACAGCAGCAGTTCAGTTATACTTTACAAAATCCTTCACACAATATAAAAAGCCCAACAGTAGAGGAAAACTGAGCCAGTAGGGAATAGGCAATGGGGAATATATAGAGGTTGCAGCGGTGGTTAAGAGCAAACCCTCCTTCCTCCCCGCACTTGCGCAATCTGAATGACACAGGCCTGGTAAGATCGTTGTTCTGTCCTCCTTCTGTTCTGTCCTCCTTGTCTTGTAGCATCTAGAAACACTTGTGTACAGGCGCATTATAAATGACTTATCATATAATATCATGTATTGATATTTTATTTCTATCGCACTCGTGCACAAGTGTTTAGAGCGCGACAAGGCAAGGGATGGGAACAGGGGAGAACAAAACAACGATTTTACTAGGCCCAGCGCACATATGTATATTTCACTAGATACACACTATTATGTCTAACTGAGATAGTGTAAGGCGAGCTTCTATTGTCTGTGTGAGAGAGAAAATGTACAGTAAGTGTGATGGGAGTTTCCTAACATAGCTTTTTGATGGTTAGAGTTAGGGGTGTGTAGTGAAGTATCCAAGGGTGTGAAGAGTGAAGACGACCCCACCTGTGGGGGGTGCTTCATTGCAAACACAGTTGATTAGTAGACATTGAAAAGTGTTGTCAGCCAGTCACATTATGAAAGTACCATTGTCTACAGTGCCTAAGTGAAAATCAACACAAAGTTGTTTATACTTTTGTCATATATGAGGATGTGGGCGAGAGTAGAGACGATAGTCCGCAGGTTTTCATTAACTAAGTAAGCATCAGCACTTAGGTCAGATGTCTGCAAACTGTAGTTTTCTAGATGTTTTGAATTATGACTTCCATTGACTCAATGGATTAGCCTGGCTAAGGCTGGTGAAATTTAGTTGGCAACAACTGGATCAGCAAAGGTTGTCGATCCCTGATCTTCTTGATCACCCTTTGACATTGTGTATTAAAAGGACATGTACCGTATGTTTGGTGTTATGCCATGGTATTTGTGGAACTCAGAGGATATGCAGAGATTGAATGAGACTTATCTGCGTGTATTTGCAAGGCTTTTATGGGCAGTCACGTGTGCCAAACGAGTGATCTGAGAGCATAGAAGGGGAAGGACAAATATCGAGAAGAGATGTGGTTGGTGGACCTCGGCAGACTGGCCACCCAGTACAGAAAAACATCACCTCAAGAGGAGACCCAAAACAGGCATAAGTCAATTTAATTGTGCTTAATAGAACTACATGGAAATTAATATGTACCTCACTTTTTCATTACCATATACACTTTCCTCCCCATTTGGTTGTTCCGTAACCCCTTCACTTACATAACTTTTTTTTATTCCTAGAGGAAAGGGACTGCAGTTTTTATATACACCAGTGATTAGTTCAAAAATGTGATTGTAATTTTCCTGTCTTTATTTTACCCAACTCGTATTCTTGCAACTTAATTGTTAATTCAATAAATAGAATGTAAGGAAGAGGAAATGAAAAGAGAAATAGTGCCCTAGCCTGGAGGATAGCCCATGAGCAAGATGTTTATCTTGTAAGCAAGACAGCGACAGCCCTGAGCAACACTGGTTTGTATCCTGGTCCTATGCTTAGAGATAGGTCTCTGATATTAAGAGTGTAATATAAGATTACTAGATGTATGTAATAGATGTATAAATAGATAGCATACATGGACCAGAATCGTAGTCATAGCAGAATTGTAGGGTTGTAATTGTATTGATTTGTCTTAATCTGGATTATGAGACACTAAAAAAGGAAAACAGTTTATCATAGAACGGCAATTGTTTGGAGTTGGAGAAAAGTGAATGTTTGAGTTTTAAGTGAAGACAGCAGCAAACACAGGAAATGTAGAGAAAAATGAAAAATCCAGACCCATATTATTTTGATACAGTAGTTTGGACCGATTGAGAAGTCTAATTAGGACTAGAACGTGTCAGTATTTTTTGAAGAGCAAGAGCGTGGTTGATTGAGTCAGCCATGTCATGCAAGCAAGTTAGTTGCATTCAATTTTAGTTTTTTTACACTGTTTTCTCAAGTCTTCTTCCTTTTTATTTACTTTGATGACTTTATTGACCCTTATTAAAAATGTTGGTGGTCCGGAAATAAGGTACCAGTAACAGCGATCCCGGAACCTTTGCAGGACCAGCAAACTACAATTTTGTCAGTAGGGGCAGTGGACTACCGACAGGCCTGAGTTTCCAGTAGTGCAAGCCCCTACCAGCAGATTTGTCACTGAAGCACCGCCACCATTATTAACGGTGCCAAACCTTCAGTGTTCCCACCCCCCTGGAGTCCTATGGGACTCTACGGGATTGGGAACTTCCCGTTCCTCTGCCACCTGTAATCAGGTAGTAACAGTGATGTGGCAGGATTGCCATGCTATGCAGGATTTCTATGCTATGTTATGCAGGATTACTATCATATGCAGGATTGCTATGCAATACTATGATATGTTATGCAATGCAATGCTATTAGGTTCTCCCATACAGTTAAGCCTCAGACCCTCCATGTCACCTCCCTCTGTCTCCATGGGCCAGGTCTACACGACACCCCAGACAGGCCAACACTCCTCCTAGAACAGAAGACATTTCAGACGTTCCATTCCGCTTATTCTCTACAAGTTTAGCATTATCCCCATATATGGGAGACATCAGTTTCTATGAATGCCGCTTATTCATAATACGGCACAATGGCCCTGCAGGACCGTGTTTCAAGGTCACAAGGAAGATGTCGACAGTTCTTGCCAACTGTTTGTAATGTTGCGCCAGATAACACCCCCATTGTGATAGTACAGAAACATATAAGTGTTTGCCAATGATATGTTATATAAACCTGAGGAGCGTGAGGGCGGGAAAGAGAGGTCCTTGTGCCAGCTGCCTGAACACGTGCATGTTGCTTTTACCTGCTGATACCTATGTATGCTGTATATGTGTGATATAAATACATGAAGGTTGATTTATCACCTGGCAGTATGATTTCTTATTTGCTCTGAACTGATGCTGGCCGAGGGGGCCTGATCTTGGCCACCACAACAGGATATTAGGCAGCGGAAACTGTAATGTGAGGTTGCCATAGACTGTCGGTAGCACCAGTGGCCTACCGGCAACCTTCTTTATGAGGGCAATTGTGTTTAAAAATCATCCCTTAAAAGGCTCCCCTCTATCTTGAAGGATAACCTGGGCTTTAAGATGGTGTTCCATACCCCTTGAGCCTTCTCCTATGCAACCTTTTATTAAAGTATTTGCTGCATATGACAAACCTATATTAGCTGTACATTATGCCTACTGAAAATCCTGTTCCTTATCGGGCTTAATGGTGTCAAGTCATACTTATCCCATTACTTCCTTACTACATCCTGTTTTTATGTGGCCCACTGTTACTGCACATAATTGTAATGGAATCTACGTTACAAGATGTTCCTTAAGAGGTATTACTTTGGAAAATGCCTACAATGTGAATTATTAAAAAGCGCTAAAATCAAACACTTTTTAAAATATGATTTGACATTAATCAAATACATGTCCCATTCTATCTTCGGAAATTGCATAGATCTATATATCTGACAAGTCGCTTGACAAAATATAAGCACTTTGTATGTAGTTCACAAGGTGACACAGCATACAACATGTATTAAAAACAATATTATATAGCATGTTTGGTCTGATTTTTGGTTGTCTTGTTCTTTGTATGTGTTTTGTAAATTGTTCTATGATGTAGCGCTCTCATGCCTGCAGGCTTTCAGCGCTATATAAATAAATAGATAAATAAACAAATCTAAATGGTTCTTTACTATCTCCAAGCAGATTAATCAATAGGACTATAATAGACAATTATGAAATCAGGCCGAATCAATTTACGTAGAAACACAATTGTTTACAGTGTTTTTGTTTTATAACCTCCTAATTTCACATGCAGTATTTAGCTTCTTCTAGTTGACTTACCTTCTGGCTGTGAGGTCACTATTTGTCGCCTCGTCTTCTTCAGGACCCCAAAATCATGTATGTTCATTTTCAGTGGTTATACAAACAACATGTGGCGTGTTCCCATTAAATATACAAATATCACGTTTACAAAAGATCATTTTTATACAATACAAAGTTAAATTCATTATAGTAAGTCTACCACTCATGAGTTCAAGATGTTTGTGTGGAAAATATCTTGGTCAACACTACCAGGACTAAAGATGTACATTAAAAAACTAAATCACATAGTACTAAGGATAAAGTGAGATAATGTTCTATTGTCCACAGAGATTTTTCCATTTTAATTGCAGTTGTGTAGTTCACTGGTGAAGACCTATCAAGATTCCATAGACAACAACAAGAAATGACAAAAACTATAGATTACAAAATACTTCCTCTATGCAAACAATGGACACAATGAAGCATTCTCATCTTGATTAGATCTGTATGCTTCTCATTAGGCTGTATCCAACTGAACAAAACTGTTTGCTGCTTTCATTCAGTGATTTTAAATCAGTGCCACTTAGCATCAGTGATGTGAGATGATAAAGACACAAATATATAACTATACCTTCTTATTGTTCTATACTCACTTTGTATTTAGTATCAGAGCAAGCTATCTGTTTCACCATACAGGATAACATTATTTGGATGCCTTCTTGTGAGTGAATGATCAGAGGTTACCTTTAGTATTAACCACCTTTTTAGGTAATAATGGATATTCTATTCTAATCCCTGCAAGGACTGAAATGCTGGCCACAAGTAGATGTATGCATGTTAAAAATTCCTAATCTTGAGAAACATATGCATCTCTTTGATAAAAAATATGTCCTTTCATAGAAGGTGCTTTGTATGTGTATACACACATAGTAATAATTGGAGTAGATATTAGCATGTCCACTAAAAGGCAGTCTAATCAAAGTTGACAGTCTGTCTAGTTTTCCGGATCCTCAATCTATGATTCCAGAGTTGCTCCAAATTGTGTAACCTTGCATTAAGTTCATGTGTGATCAGATCATTGATCAACTTTTTAGGTTTATCTTCAGTGTCTTGATGCTGTTCAAGGTGGGCGATTGGTGTTCCGTGTCATGTTATGGTATGAATGTATTTGTATTCAAAGGGACACAAGATGGAATACATTTCATTCTATCCATGGCAGTTTTTAAAATATTCAATTGCGATTTGAAATTACCAAATGAAACTTCTGTTTGGATAGCGAGGAGATGGGGAGACACTGCATCGTCCATAAGGGATGTGGCCATTGCCTGCATGTAAACTAAAGATGCTCAACATTGTAATGGGTGTAATTTGAGTTGAACATATTGCATCTATCAATCACTTCCTCAGGTTACTGTCAATTCCAGGGCAAATCGTGATAGCAAGGCATTTGCTTCAAGTGTAATCATTGATCTGTTTTTCTAGATCAGTACTAGTGAATAGTAAGGACAATTGTTGACACATGCCAAGATCTGTTAATTAGATTATTCTATTTTTGAGTAATTTGAATGTGTGCCATGCTAATTTGGCATTCATCTTAAGTATTTTTCATATGTTATACTTTTTATGAGCCATCGAAAAGTAAGATTGTATTTTCGACAATATACCCCTTCAAAAAACGTTTTCTTCTTAACCATACAAATCAACTAAGAGTTAAATTATACTTTTTAAATGTTTTGAGTGTTAGCTCTTATGATGAAAACATTATATTTTGATGTGTAGCTTTTCAATACAGAGCAGCAGATAGCTTGGGATTTTCAGGTGTAATAATTACATCAAACAAGGCAATTTCAATATTGCTTGAATATGAGCTCAATTTCCAATTAGTATTATATGCATTGAGTTTTCTGTCAAAACCCTTTATTCTATTCACAGAAAACAACCCATATGCAAAACAAATAAATGTAGGCTTGATTTGTGTTTTTGTCCATGAACAGGGCCAGGATATTCACAGTACTCTCTGTTTTGTCCATGCATTTGAGTGATAGAATGTCTGAGTCTGCTGCATTTCCTTAAAAGTGTTGATAGTTGCTGAAGTACGAGAAAAGGCTACTCATGAAGTCTGAAATATAAAGGTGGTAAATAGTTGAAATTACTTCTTTAGTGTTGGTGGTCAAGAACTGGGAGCTGAGTGACAATTTTGGGGGGAGCAAAAACAAATGTATGTTAAAGAGAAGGAAATAACGAATGGTCATTGATAACTAACATTGAGCATGTTTGCCAGCCACAGGTATTTATTTAAATATTTAGTTTTTGTTTATGAGTATGTGCATCATTATCCTTTGGTTCTTATGCTGGTTGGAACAGATGACAGGCTGGCTCACTTCCTTTTTGTCATACCAGAGCTGCAAATGTCAGACGGGCTCCTTATGCATCATTTACACCTTGTTTTCCTTTTCGACAGTGACTTCCTGTGATTAACTTTTTGAGGTCTGTTGAGAAGAGGTGGGTTGAAGAGGCATACACAGTTCGTTTAGCAGAACTACCATAACCTTCTGTCAATATATCAGCTCCTACTTTGAAATAGTTTTTTTCTTTCAAGGTACTGTTTTCCAAATATGTTCACTGCCCATGGCTAATTTTTGTATTTTATGTGTATTCTTACTGCATTTCTAAAGCACCTTCGCCAATGCGCTGTACAATGGAGGTTCAGGAGGGGTGGAAGAGGTATGAGGAAAGTAGAGGACTGCTGTTTTCGAAGAGTTATGGAGAAGAAAGTAGAAATGCATGCAGGATTCGACGGTATGAAGACAAGGTGAGACAGAGGAATGGAGAAAGGTTTGCGAGTAGACAGTCTGTTCAAGAAGTCTAGAAAGGAAGGGGAGAAGTGCTATAGGATGCTAGCTAAATAGTAATGAGGTGTTCAGGGAAGGCATTTTCAAAATAGGGATAATTATAGCATGCTTGAAGGGAGAAAGAAAGGTGGCAGAGGAGAGTGAAGAGAGATGTCAGAAAAGGTATGATCAGAGGGTAGATGGTTAAGAGGAGAGGCAGTGGGATGAGCACGGGAAAGGCGACAAGCTATGTCCTATTTGGAAAGATCATAAATCAATGGCAGGGAAGGATGAACAGTAGCATGAGAAGATGGAGATGGGATACATGTTGCGAGGGAAGATGAGCAAGTGATGAGTAAATAATAGAGACCTTAGTAACACAGAGGTTGGAGAAGTCTGAGGAAGATAAGAGGGAAGGAGGTGAAGGGTTCAAGCAAAGCAACCTGTTAATTACTTGAAAAATGTGATTAAGCTGGCATGAAAGAGGGGATGTACGCAACGATAATGTTTGCTTTTTAGAAGCCAGACAAGATGCATCATAAGAGGCATGGAGTGCAGATAGAAAGGAGAGGTCAGAGGGATCACATGTTTTCTTTTTCAGACATGTTCCACCTTTTGATGGGTGGTACAGAGAGAGCAAAGGCCTATAGTCAGCCAGGGTTGTGAATGTTTGTGAGAAGGTGGGAAAGAGGTAGAAGGATAGAAGAGGTCAAGAGTGCAGGAAAGCGTGGTATGAAGAGTAGAAGTAGTAGTGCCAATGGGGAGATGGAGATTGGGAAGAGACAGAGAAGGAGTCCCTGAGGAATGAAAAAGATGCCAGTATCTCAACCAAGACCTGTGGGGCGCAGTGAGTAGAAAGTCTTGAGGGCACGCCAAAATGGCAGTTGATGACAGATCTCATGAAGGAATAGCAGTATGGAGATCGACAGTTGTGCAGTGGTAACAGTGAAAGAAAGGCCTCCTACCCGAGTATACTTAACATGCAGGACGGGCATACGTAAGGCAGTAGCTGAGTGCAAAGCATGCAAGGCAACATATTGACAACATTTTGCTTGAAGATATTCAGACCCTACTTTCTTAAAATCCTGATGTACAATACAAAGGACTTAAAACTTGATCCTCTTAGACACTGGAAACTAGTGAAGAGTGTACAACATTTTTAAAAAAGAGGCAGAAAAATTGCGGGAGGCTCCTATGGCCAGCCTAGTCACAGAATTTTGGACAATTTGCAATCGATGTAAAAGGCAGGACAGTTGTGCAAGAGGAAGGGAATTGTAATAGTCCATGGTTCCTGATGTCAGGGAGGATACACCCAATGGACAAAGATGAAGGGAAGATAAGGATGTACTTTGCGTAGGATACACAGTTTGAAATGGACAGACTGGCAAATCGTGCTCACCTGGGCCTTCATAGACAAAGAAGCAGAGACCTTCATACCCAAGTTCTTATCTACTGGAGAGGGCAGTGGAAAGGGGCCAAGTTCATTATGCCAAAAAGCTGAAGACCATGGCAAAATCTCAGGTGTGGAACCAGCAATTAAGACGAACAAGGTACTTACCAACTGTAACGTTCTTTCGATTGGATGTTCCTCCCACGTATTCCTCATCTTAGATATATCCTTACCTTCAGCTTTGCTGCTTCAGAAATGTTTTCTCTCTCCACCAGTGGGCGCTCCACTCGAGGCGACGGTGTCGATGTCCCTCGGCAGAATCCGTCGAGTGTCGACGTCATCCGTAGTATAAATGCCTCGAGCGCGCCCGTTGGCCACAGTTCTGTTTTTTCGTATCAGAACTCATGTATTATAAACAAAGGCATGGCTCTCACTGACCCAAGCCTTTAAAGAATTTAGAGTGTAAATCACGTAAACTGTACTGTGGGGTAGGATGGGAGGGTCGATGAGGAATACGTGGGAGGAACATCCAATCGAAAGAACGTTACAGTTGGTAAGTAACTTGTTCTTCAAATGGATTGTGTCCTCCCACGTATTCCTCATCTTAGATAGACTCCCAAAGCAGTTTTGTATTGGAGGCGGGAGTACAGATGCCTTTTAGTCATGTACCGAATGTAGTACAGATTTGGCAAATAAACCTCCTTGAGATGTAGTTGAGTCTAAAGCATAATGTTTGATGAAAGTATGCATGGATGACCATGTGGCTGCTGCACAAATATCTTGCACAGGGACACCCCTCTTAAGTGCTGTTGAAGTTGCTATGCCCCTAGTTGAATGGGCTCTTAAGCCCTCAGGGGGATCTTTTCCGGCTAGCCTATAACACTCTGTTATGGCTAAAATTATCCATCTTGATAATGTTTGTTTGGTTGCGGCTAGTCCCAATTTACGGCCAGTGTATCCCACAAAAAGTTGATCACACTGAAGTATCTTTGACAATCTTGATATGTAAAAGCTTAGAGCCCTTCTGGGATCTAGTCTAGGCAGTCTTTCCTCTTCCTTACATGTGTGAGGAGGAGGGTAGAACGCAGGTTGAATTATTTTCTGTGATAGATGAAAGTCTGAAACTATTTTTGGCAGAAAACATGGTTTAACTCGAAGGACAACTTTATCTTTATGAAAGATGGTGTGAGGAGGACCACTCGAAAGTGCCTGCAACTCACTTACTCTGCGGGCTGATGTCAATGCAATTAAAAGTATAGTTTTTAATGTAAGAAGCCTTAACGGACAAGAATGTAAAGGCTCAAAGGGTGCACATGTCAGAAATTTAAGTACCAAATTTAAATCCCACACAGGAACTTGAAATGGTACTGGTGGAAAAACATTGTTTAAACCATTTAGAAATTGTATTATTAAGGGTATCTTAAAATAAGATCTTTCTTCTGATAAGCTCTTGAAGATAGATAGCGCTGCTACATATCCTTTTATTGTCTTAACCTGGAGCCCCAGATTAGCTAAATGTAATAGAACAGATAATACCATTGGAATGTCACATTCAAAAGCATCCACATTCTTATCCCTGCACCAGTTACTGAATTTATTCCAACGACACCGGTACAAAGATTTTGTTGCTGGCCTTCTGGCCGAAAGCAACACCTCCATAACATCCTGGAAGGTTCCAATCCTTGTAACCTCTCAGAAGCCATGCGTGAAGTTTGAGTATGTTGACCTCTGGATGGAGAACGTGACCTCCCTCTTGCTAGAGAAGATCCTCTCTTTTTGGAAGACGTATTGGAGGGCAGATGGACATGTCGAGAAGGTCTGGGTACCACGTTCTCCTGGCCCAATCCGGGGCAATTAGGATCATGGTTTTCCTGAACTTTCTCCACCTCCTGATTACCTGAGGGATCACAGGGACTGGAGGGAATGCATATAGAAGAGGAAATTCCCACTCTACTACAAATGCGTCTCCTAGAGCTCCTCTCGGGGGAAATTCCCTTGAGCAGTACAGTTCGCACTTCCTGTTGACAATGGTCATGAACTGATCCACTTGAGGGGTTCCCCAAAGGGCAAAGATCTCCATAAGGACTTCCTGAGATATCTCCCACTCGTGAGAGACTGTGCTCTGCCTGCTCAGAGTGTCCGCCGCTGTGTTTTGCTCTCCTGCTAGGTGAATGGCAGATAGAGAGATCCCTTCTTTTATTGCCCAGAAACAGAGCTGCATTGCCTCTCTGCACAGTGGCAGTGACCCTACCTCTCCTCTCTTGTTGAGGTAGTACATGGCCACTGTGTTGTCCGTCATGATCAGGACATTCTTTCTTCATACAGAGGGCAGGAAGGCCTTCAGCGCTAGTCTCATCGCCCTCAGCTCCAAAAGGTTGATGTGTAGTCTGGACTCCGATGGAGACCAACGACCGCTGATTGTCAGATCGTTGGTGTGGGCTCCCCACCCCGTGAGTGAGGCGTCCGTCATTACAGTGATCTCCGGCCATGGCTGCCAAAAAGATTGTCCCTTGAGGATGTGTTCTTTGCAAACCCACCATTGTAGGTCCTGAGCTACTCTGGTTGGAACTTGTAATAGATCTGTCATTTCCCCTGAAAATTGAGACCATTGAGTCCTGAGGGCCCATTGAAGGGATCTCATCCTCAATCTGGCCTCTGGCACCAGAAAAATGCAGGATGCCATCAGGCCGAGCAACCTGAGAAAATCGAAGGCCGGTAGATACTGGGCATTCTGGAATTTTGTCACCATTTGCAGAATGTGGTGAGCTCTCTCTTCGGGAGGCGAGGCTTTGCCCGAACGAGTATCCAAGACTGCTCCTATAAACCGGAGCTTCTGTGATGGTATCATGTTTGACTTTTTTAAATTCAGAGAAAACCCTAGTTTGTGAAGGAGGTGGCAAGTCTTGGATAGATGATCCTGGACTTGTTCTGGAGAACGTGCCCTGATCATCCAATTGTCCAAATAGGGGTAGACATGAATCCCCCCTCTTCTGAGACTCACTGCCACTACCGCCATCAACTTGGTGAAAACTCTTGCGGCGGAGGTGAACCCGAAAGGCAGAACTCGAAACTGATAGTGAGAATTGCCAATCGCGAACCTCAGGTACTTTCTGTGCTTGAGATGGATTGGCACATGAAAGTAAGCATCCTGAAGGTCCAATGATACCAACCAGTCTTGAAGTTGGAGAGCCTGAATGATCTGAGAAAGAGTGACCATCTTGAACTTGTCCTTCCTGAGGAACTTGTTCAAGTTTCTCAGTCCTCCGTCCTTCTTTGGAATGAGGAAATATGGGGAATACCAACCCTTGTTCCTCTCCGCAACAGGTACATGTTCTATTGCACCTTTCTGTAGCAGGGTTAAAACTTCCTGCAACAGGAGCAGGTCTGGATTTTTGGTAGAGTTGTATTCCGGTTGGTGATTCTGAGGTTTCTTTAGGAAAGGAAGGCAGTAACCTTGGGATACTGTTTCCAGTGCCCAAATATCTGAAGTAATGCCCCGCCATTCTTTCAGATGCTGTGAGATCCTGCCTCCCACTGGGGCCTTGTGAGTCAAAACCTCGTAGTGGTTTTGCGGCAGCTCCAGCAGAGGCTGAAGCGACAGATGCTGCTGCTGGGGCAGATCTAGTGCCTCTTCCTCGCCCCCGAGGAAATTTTCTTTTCCCCCTTTGATTGGCCTGTCCCCTTCCTTTCCCAAATGAGGAGTAAAAACAAAAGGGATGACCCCTCCAGGAAGATGAGCCTGTTTACGGGCGTTGCTGATGTTGTTGTATAGCAGCACTAAGTGACTTTGCCGCTGCCTTGGAGGTCTGCAGCTTCTCCAAACATTCATCCGCCTTGCTGCCAAACAACCTCGAGCCATCAAATGGCATGTTAAGGAGTCTAGATTGAACATCTGGTGCAAAACCTGACTTCCTTAACCACGCAAATCTGCGTAGCACTGTGCTAGATGCCATGGACCTGCTGATACTGTCAGCAGAGTCCAAACCTGCTTGAAGGCATTCTCCCGAAGCCTCCTTACCATCCTTAATTATGGATAGGAAACCATTACGTTCCTCTCCTTACGGGATGTGTTGAGCTGCCTCTGACATGCAGTCCCACAGAGTATAATTAAATCTAGCCAATGTACAAGATACATTGGTAGACTTCAGAGCCATGCTCCCTGATGTAAAGATCTTTTTCGACCAAGTATCTATTTTCTTGTCATCCCTATCAGCGGGAATAGTGGGGTATGCAGCATTTTTTGTTGATGTGGCTGCCTGAACTACCAGACTCTCAGGAGAAGGATGTTTACTCAAATACTCTGGGTCAGAGTTACAAGGTCTGTAATTTGCCACATATTTTTTATTTACTGCTGGACTAGATTCCGGGCTTTCCCAAGCAGCATTTACTCTCCTTTGCAGGGCAATATGAAAAGGAAGTGTGAGGTCTGGTTGAGGACCTCCTGACAAAATATCTGTCATGTCATCATCCTGCTATACAGGTGCATTATTACCCCACCCCATAAACTCTGTTACTCTATTCATGAGTTATTTGTAACCCAGATCAGCATGTTCTGCTGGATCTGGTCTCTCAAATTCATATTCAGGAGATGTGTCTATTCCACTTGCAGACTGTAAACATTCATACAAATCCTGCATTTTTGATTGAGGATTTATTAATTCCTCTGGAACATCTCTTGTCCCATATTTTACCCCTGCTGATGTAACCTCAGGTTCATCTTGTTCTTCATATTCTTCATTTTCTGATGACATTTCTCCATATACAGATGACATAGTATGGAAAAAATCATGTCTGTTTTCAGGGTGAAATATTTTTTCTGGAATATGTTTCAACCCTGGTGTCGACGTCGACAGAAGCGTCAATGGCGTCGAAGTCGTGGCCGTTACCTTCGATGTTGTCGAGGTATTCTTTGATGTTTTCGAAGGGACTACAAATGGCGTCGAAGGAATCTTCGAGGCAGTCGATGTTGTTGAAGTAGTCTTCGAAACACTCGACACCGTCGAAGAAATCTTCAAGGTCGTCGATAAAATATTCGACGTGACTTTTTTCTGTTGGGTCGTCGACCCTTTATACTCGACAGCCTTCGACAGAGGCTTCAAAGATGTTTTCGTCGAAGTCTTTAATTACTTATCGACATCGAAAGCCTTTTTCGTAGAGTCTGTCTTTCTAGGTGTCTGGGAAGAGTCTCTAGAAGACACCCTCGACAATTTCTTGTCGGACTTCTTAGTTTTAGACCTTCCTCTGTCACTTTTGTGACTAGAGGCATGACCTTCAACAGACATGTTTGAGGGGGTCTGGCCGCGTTCTCAAAAGTTTTCATCATGGACTCTCTAAATGCTTCCCACTTTTTAGGGGAGTCGTGTTTAGTTGGACAAGTAATATGCATACTGGAAGTTGTTGGATCTCATAAGTGTCTGCTCCTGCGTAGGGCCTCCAACAGTGCAGGCAATACAAGGCTTCATGCTTTTTCAGGGTGTAATGTTGACTTGGATGTATAGAAGAATTTAAGAAAAAACATGATTTAAAAAGTGAAAGTGATTCATTTGTCAAGTCTACTCATCAGAAACAGATTTCAGACTTTGGTTAACTGTGTTGGTGGATGGTCACACAAAAAAGCAAGCAAAGTGAAAATATGCTGCCATCAAGATCCTCTCTAATACCATATATCTTAAGGACTCACTTAATGATGAGGGACACACTGATCAACAACACTCAAATCTTCCAGAGCCATCACAAATTGGGTGGGAGAGGGAGGTAATCAATATTCTCTTATTATGTGTGCTCTTCCATTCGCCCCACAATCAATCATACAGCTAGTACAGTGTGCATGCAACAACGGATGGTGTGTGGAGCATTGCAATTGCTGAGCTCAGTCACTAAGGTACACAGAACTGTGCAAGTGTGGTGGTGACAAAGAGCTCTGTAATAACAACGATTTTGTAGATGATGAAAATGAACTCTGATAACCTGTAAACCTTAAAGTCTCTCTTAAAATTTATATAGTTATTGCAGTTCAAAAAAATTGTATATTTCAAATAGAAAGTTGCTAATTATTTTAAACTTTCTCATTTAGTGAGCATAGAGTAGAAGGTTTGCAATTAAGTAGAAATTATTTATGAGGCTATATCGCGGAAACGGTAAAAGATTTTTAGAAAATATCCTTACATGAACTTTTCTATTCCTTTGATCAGGTTTAATGAAAAACCTACTATTTTTCATAGAACCACAGTTGAAACAGTTACATCTCCAAAACTAAATTAGTATCCTTAGTGGTGGCCATCTTGGATTAATGACATCACACAGGCACTCTGCAACAAATTCAGACAAAACACCTGATAGTACATAATTGTATGCTTTGAGAGATGGGTAACATGTTTGTTCTCACAAAAAGCAGCTGTTTTGTGGAATGAATTGCCATTAGAGAGTTAAGCCATGAATGAGCATGCTAAGTTTCGAGAACAACTGAAATCTTTCCTATTCCTCCGCAGAATTCTTTGATCGAACTCTAGCGCCAAGATACAATTTTGAGGAAACTGAGCACTTTCATAATGCTAATGCCATACGATGCCAGAGGATGTTGAATGATTAAGGAAGTCAATTTAAAGTTTACATTCCCGCTTGTACTTTAACAAGTTAGCAACAAGATATAATGCAGGGAATAGGGCAAGTTACGTGATTTCAATGGTTACATTTTTGGAGTCCTTGTTTGTTAAATGAGGACTCATGAATAGTTTTCTACATGATTCGTTCTTTTATGAATGGAACTTTACTTTAAAATTGGTTAGAAGAAGTGATTTTTTTTGCAATTTTTTTCAATTATATGCAAATAAATAAAAGAATTAAAGCCATCTTTTTAATGTCCTATTTTAAATATATGCTGTTCTGTTTTCAGGCATCGGGCCTGATTTACAAAGCAATTTTTCAAAGGAGTTTCCCCATTGAAAGCCTACATTGTAAATCAGACTCATTGTCTGCTAATACAGATTGTGGGGTGTCTTCCCAATATCCGTTGTGTTCTTTTGTCAACAATCGAAGCAAGATATGTGATATTTACCTCTCATTGTCACACTGTAGCTACATCCTACTATAAATAAATTAAGGTCAACCATTTAAGACACGTGTGGGATACTTTCCCATTCATCCTCAAATGTTATTAAGTAACATGATTTAAAAAAAAATGTGCATACAATCATTCCTTCAATACGCCTAAAACATTGCTCAGTTATTCAGAGTTTGTTTGATCTGTTTACTTATATAGTACGCCGTTTTAATTGAGTGGAACCCAGTTCATCTATTTATATCTGCTTAGTATTTAATGGAACTACATTGGCTTACATGACACCTTTTTAAATGCAAGCACTTTTTTTTCAACAAGGAGTGGAAAACCACAAAAGACAACTTGGCTCTACAAACATTTATGCTGGATTTTTTTTGCAAAATTAATGAAACCCATTAAGTACAGGAAATACCTTCAATATATTCTTTGCCAACCCTTTGCCCGGAGAAGAAATTGTTTTAATTTATCTAATTTTTCATTTCTGAGTCAATGATTGTTTAACCCAAAATGCCATTGTGACTAAGTGCTGAAATACACAGTTCCATGGCCGTTGTTAAAAGTTCTATTATTAGCCTGCCAACGGATGAATTCTCGTTTTTGCTGCCGAGCATTTGGCAGGGTAAGTGAATGCTGTAAAAACACACTGCCACACAAAACTAAATATATGTTTTTTTTTTTCTCCAAAAGATTGCTAGTTTCCACTTTGCACAAGCAAACATTGTCTACTTTATATTTTTCTTGGACAATCTAAACCCGCATAATCATCCCATTACCGTATGCCAAAATTGCATTAGGTTGTACCAATTGCTTGTAAAAATAGCTAGTATGCCATAATAAAATATTTTAGGAAGAGGTTGTGTGCTTGTTACATTATCACCACGATCGCTAGGGACTTACCTTGGCAAAGCCGGCTGCCTAGACCCAGTGGGAGCTATGTAGTTCTCCAGGGAGACACAACTATTTCTTTGTCAAAGTCAAGATTGCAAACACGTCCATGCAACATGCTCGAGGCACTGGAAAACTCTGAGTGAACTAGTCCTATCCATACCTCTCAGGTGAGACATAATACAGGTGCATACAGGAATGCTTGGAAAGATGGAGTGAGAGAGGAAAAGTGCAGCATACTGCAAGGATGGCAAGAGAAATGAAGTATGCAACATTGAGGGAATGAGCATAAAAACGCAAGGGTGGCGGGAGAGGGGGAAATGTGTGAGAAAGGAGGCCGAAAATACAAGAATACCTGGCCAGCAAGGTGCATCGCCCAATCCCTGTGAACAAGAGGGGACTTTTAGGAAAACAGATACAAGAGCAATCATTGCCATATCCAACAGATGTGGATCTTTGTTTTTGTTTGTACATTTTGCCGTTTTTGTGTAAAGATGTCTTTTCAGGCTTTAGCGTATGGTTTTTATTAAATTGTGCCTGCCACATATATTTGTGTGGATTGGTAGTTTCAATAAAGACATCAAGGACATCAGGCATTGAGTTCCCTTTAAATCCATATCTCCCAGTTTATGTTCTTGATTCGAGTTTAAAATACTTTAAACAAGAACATTGATTACGCCCTTCAGTTTGTATATATTTAATACATGCCACATTTTCAGTTAAAACTACAACTATGTATATTGATGGAGGACAGCTGGTGTGAGGATTGCCATCTGGCTCGGATACTTGCCATCTGGCTCGGATACAAGACCTTTGCTTTTTAATGTTTTTGATGTTGATGATTTCCTCTCCCAAAGGCTACTCTGCTAACCAGATCACCCTTTTTCACCAACTCCATGCCAACAGCATAGTGTACTTGTGCCCTGCTGCATCAGCCACTTGATTCGCAGCACCTGCTGTGCTCGTGGCATGGAGCAGTTTCAAAGGTAACAAGATGCCCACTCGACCCCGGCAGTGATAGCAAAGTCGCTTTGGCACAGGGGGGGCATTTAAGATATGCCCCTGTACCAAAACTACAATGATCGTGTGTACCCCATGCTAGTGGCAGGGTAATCTCCAATAATAACCTATGTCAGAGTTTAGGCATAGTGCATGGCACTACTTATGATCATGAACCCCACATCCAAATTGCTTTTGAACATGTGAGACAGCTCTGCTGTGGGAAGGAATGTGTATTCAAATCACAGGAACAGTTACTGCCAAATGGCAGCACAGGAACACAGAAGACTCAGTCTCTCTTTGATCCCCTTTGTGAGGGCTGGTAACACCCTCCCCCAGAGACAGTTGCACATCAGGCAGCTGTCCTGGGTGCAGGTATCAAAGGAGCAGACCCATCCACAAGGAGTAGCCTCTCACCAAAGATCTGCAAGTCCAAAATCCCTTTTTGGAAGGAAGGATGGCAGAAGTAGGATAGGCAGTAGGGCTCTGGTCACTGGAAGAAGCTGCCCCTAATCGTGTTTCTCAGAGTATTTCTTTCCCTTTCCTGTCCCCTTCACTTCCTCTGGAGCAAAGTACGTTGCGGTGTGGCATCAACAGGGCAAAATTCCACTCAGTCCAGGAGCAGGAATTGGTCTGCTAAAGCAGGCACGCTTTAGATCAATCACCTGGGCACTTGTGCTTTTAAAAGATGAGGTCGCTGAACTCTTCAGCAAATTCACTCAATTACTCAAGGATCCTTTAAAGCCAAAGTGACATTCTGAAGATTCTCATTTGAACTTCCTTTGGGATATTTGCACTGTCAAAAGTTAAAAAAGGGACAGTTCAAGACAGAAGGAAGATGTGCCCCCTTACCCTTTGCAGGGAAAAGCAGAATTGACTAGTGCTGTGGACCATGACCAAATAGATTTTCTAAGCTGGAGGAACAGACCCTGAACTGAATCATCCATTCCTTGAGTCTTCTGTTTAAACCATACAGCAGCCAGAGGGCTAGACCAGCCAAATTCTCCTGTTCTACCACCATGAACCAGTCACTCCTTGTTTGCCGCCACTTTAACTGAAGGGAAGGCGCAAGCATCTGGTTCCCTCAACCAGCCAAACTATTGTTTGCATCTACACCAGTTTGACACTGCATCATGTCCTAGCAAAGAATGTCACCTGCTAAGCCCAAAGCGACTGCTCAACACCAGCACCTGAACTGAATCACTGGGAGCCACTTGCAAACTCTAACAGCAGTTTACAACTAGAGCCCTTGAACTGCTACATCATTGATCACACATTGAGGCTCACTCAATCACCACTTTTATGACCTTGAGGGTAAAACACTGACCCCTCCCAGCAGCTAAAGCCTGACTCTGTTGACACTGAACTTCACCCATAGTCCATTTGGACTCTAAAGACTGGTCCGGTCACAATCTCTCCTGTTTTCAACTAGATATCCTCTTTATGGTAGTACCTTACACACCACCCTTGGAACTATGCTTTGAGTGTTACTCTAGGTTGTTCCTTAGTGGTAGTTTTTTATATAGTAATCCAATTTCATTCTACGTGCAGATGGTGTTTTTAATTAAAGTGTTTTTATTTTAATAGAACCTTGATTGGGCATTCCCTTTATTTTTGGCTGTGAAACTGTTTGTTTGGGTCACTACTGGTTCACCTTTGCAACCTTCCCTGGGGCTGCATTACCACAAAAGGTGAAGGAGGTATGTCTCTTGATTGTCGCTGTTTTATCTTTATTATGTTGGTTTGTAGAAGTGTAAGGGCTGAATGGGCCAGTTTACAACTACTCATCCTGGTACTCCTGTGATGCAGAATTCAATTTGCCACACTGGTGGCAGCAGTGGGATTTTAAAGAGACTGCCCCTACAGCTCAGCCAGCCAAAAAAAAAGTGTACAGTTAACTTCACAAGCTAACTTAACAAGATGATCTTGAAAGTGATTTGTTTATTGACAGGGAGCCATTGAGCTGATTGTCTGGCCTGAGACAAATGCTCCCTTTTAGGGATGCTTAATGCTGCATGAAGTGCATTGTTCTGCGTGAATTGTAGTCTGTTTAAGTTTTTTTCTGATTTTACTGCTAGTAAAGCATTGCAGTAGTCTAGTTTTGCACCAATAGTTGCTTTAGCTATTGATAGATAATTGTGTTTTGATAGGTAGGTTTTGTTGGCGTTTATGAGCTTGGTGGTGATTGATTGATATTTTATTTCTATCGCACTCGTTACCAAGTGTTTCAGAGGATGTGGATGTGATAGTGCTAACCTGTCTGGTCATGGACAGAGTGGAATCTAGATAGACACCCAAGGTCTTGACAGCAGTGGACACAGGAATAATAGTGTTATCAATGGTAAAGTTGGCGTACATTTTATCAAGTTGACTAGAGTATTTATTTGGCCTAGTATAATTATTTCTGTCTTGTCCCCATTGAAGCAGAGGCCATTGGCTGCCATATAGGCTTGGATGGTGGAATAAATTTAGTGAAGAGCCTCGGCATCATTGTGGTATGAGCCAGAGAGAGGTAGGAGTACTTGCGTATCGTCAGCATAATTTGTGTACACAATACCAAGTTAGTCGAGCTTGTCGAAGAGAGGCTTCGTAAACAAGAAGTGTAGGTGCTGTGCATGATCCCTGTGGGACTCCGCAGTGGATGCTGGTGGGGGTAGCGTTTGCTATGTTAGATAATACCTTCATTGCTCTGCCTTCAAGGAAGGAGGTGATCCAGAGGGCTGCTTCTTTACAGAAGTTAACTGAGTGTGTAAGGTGAGATGTAAGGGTCCTGTGGCCCACCAAATCGAAGGCAGCAGAGAGGTCTAGTAGTAACAGAAGGGCTGGGTTGCCTTTGACCATGAGCTGTTTCGGTGCCGTGTACTTTACGGAAACCAAATTGCCTGGTCGATAGGATAGAGTGGGTTTCCAGGAAATGTTGTATCTGGCAATGAGCTGTTTTATCCAATATCTTAAGGAGGAAGGGCACTGTGGTTATTGGTTGGTAGTTATTTGGTTGAAGAGGGTCGAGAGTAGGCTTTTTTAGGAAGGGGCGAACCCAAGCCTCTTTGAGGCCTTCATGGATAATGCCTGTTCTGAAGGAAGCATTGATGAAGGCCGTCAGGAGCGGTGCAAAACTATCTGCGTAATCCTTAATGGGCTTGGGAGGACATATGTCCCCTTTGCACATAGAGGGTTTGAGGTTTTTGAGGAGGTTCATTAAGTCTAATTCCGTAATGTGGCTGAAGATGAAGACGGGTTTAGTATAGTTAATTGAGACGGTGGTTGTGTTGGTTTGCTTAGGCTCAAAGTGAGGAGGTAGAGCTTTGCAGTGATCCTGGATTTATTTTTTTGGAGGAGATCCATTTTATGTAGCCTGGCAGATTGAATACTGGCAAACCAGGCTTCATTTTTGACGATTTCATCTGGTGTGTTAGGTGGCAAGATGAGGTCTTTGAAGATAGTGAAGATTTCCTTTGAGTGTAATTTAGCATTGGAAATTGCATTAAATGTGTTGCCTTTGGCTTTGTAGATGCGCTTTGTATTGGTGAGAGATTAAGTTAAAGCTGTTTTTGGTACTGTCACTTGGATTAATTGTGCCAATTTTCTAGTTCCTCACTTTTGCAGGAGCACAAGGACTGTAGTTCTTCAGTGAACCAAATATTGGAGTACAATGATTTCTTTTGGTTTGGTTGCATTCAAGTGGTGATATTGTATTAATGGCTTTGGTGATAGTGTCCTTGTATATGTCTGTTAAGATATTAGGATCATTGGAGAAAGGGGGGGCTAGCTCTGGGATATTGAGGTATGGGCGGAGGTTGTCCTCATTGAGCTTCTCACTTGAGCTACGGGGGCAGGTGTGAGAATTTTGTGGCTTTTAGTTATAGGTAGCGTGAATTTAACACAGTAGTGATCGGTCCATGGCATGGTTGTAGTGGAGGTGATAGTGGTGAGGCAATTATGGTCTGTCACCCAGTCTAGGGTGTGGCCTTTGGAGTGCGTTGAATATATTACTTTTGGGGTGAATCCAAGATCAGTAAACTCCTTAGTAAGGGTATCAGCAGCTTTATCTTTAGAGTCATTGCATCATAGGTTTACATCTCCAAGTAGAAGGGTCTTGGTGGAGCTTTTGATGTTGTTGCTGAGTCGGTGGATGAGGTGTCCGTGAAAATCTAAGGGGAGACGTGGGGGCGGTATATGACATGAATGTTGATGGTGCTGTTGGGGGACAGTGCAAGTTTGGCAGACAGAATGTCTGAGTTGCCGGTCGACGGTGACTGGTAAGTCTAAGCGGGAGGCTCTCTTTGAAGAAGAGTGCTACTCCGCCTCCCACTCGGGCTGGTCTATCTTGTCTGAGGATGGTGAAGCCTGGAGGGAGTGCAAGAGTGACGGAGGGGGTGGAGGCTTCGTGTAAGTTTCTGTGATGGCAAGTAGGTCAAGGTTATTGTTGGTTATGAGGTTGTGAATTTCTAATGCGTGAGCTGGGAGGGAGCACACATTTAAGAGGGCACATTTGATGTGTGGTGTGGGTGTGTTTTTGGTGTTTGTGATGGTAGGGGTGGAGGCTAAGTCTGGAGTGGCAGCTACAGTGGTAGGGAGGTGCCTGTTGTGATTGGTTTGTGAATGTGTGGTTGTGATAGAATGTTCAATGAGGGGGGTGTGAATGTGGTTGGAACAGGAGCCTGATCTATCATTTCTAGATGCCGTAGGTGTGGGTCGAGTGTTATACTCTATAGGTAGAGTGCAAGCTCTGAGTCTATCTAGTCTGTACATTGTGGTGAGGCACAGTGGTGGACAGGATAAGGTTGTGTGAGAGTGGCTCAACTCTTCAATGTAATAGAAGTATGCATGTCAGTACGTGGCGGAGGATCTGGGGAGGTGTTCAATGGAGCTAGTTTTATGGAAGTTAGAGTAGTATACTGAGGTAGGACGGAGAGTGTGAAAAGGAGAGTAAACAGAGAAGTAGTGGTATGAGAGTTGGGGGTGAAGACCTTGCCAGTGACTTTGAGCATCATAATGTGCAATAGTGAAGGACTGTAGGTGGTAGTAATGATCATGCACAGTGATAACTGGGATATAGTAGGCCAGTGTCTACAATAGGCAGATGTGACTTTGGGACACAGTGGGCAAATATCTGCAATAGGCAGATGCAGATTAAAAACAGTGGGCAAATATCTGCCATAGGCAGATGCAGATTAAAAAAACAGTAGGCAAATATCTGCAGTAGGCAAATGCAAATTAGAACACAGTGGGCAAATATTTGCAGTAGGTAGATGCGACTTTGGGGCATGGTGTGTGAAATGACAGCAGATGAGCTAAGTCACGATCGAACATAAGGAGCCTTCTAGTGTGGCAGTGATAGGTTTTGTCAATTGAGTACAGTAGTGCCTATAGATGTAAATAGGGGTTTCTGGTGTGTAACACTATGCAGTTAGATTATGCAAGTCAGATGGCATGGTTACCTTAAGAGGGAAGCAGCAAAGAAATGCTGTCGTGGATTACGCAGTGGCCTATCATTGTCCTAAGGTTTGAGTTGCTGAAGATGGTTACTCTTTGAAGAAGTTAGAGTTCACATCCAACCAAATATTGCTGTATATGAAGGGAATGTAGGATGAATGCAGATTAACCTACAAGTTCTCAACAGCATTTTACCCACAAAACAAAGGTTGTGTTGAGTGGTTCAACAGGATCCTCAAGGTTATGATAGGAGGCTTGGAAGAGCCCCTGAGGAGAAAGTGGGATATTCTTCTGTTGATCTCCTCTTTGGTCCGTTAGAGGTCTTCTAAGTCTGCCATGGGGAAAGGATGGAAAGGCAATCCCCAAACTCCTTCCCACAACATAGTGGACTATGTGCTTGGTCCAAGATGGCTAAGTACAGGGAATAAAGGACCCAAAACCTGAAGGCAATCCAAGAGCTCATGAGGCACTGGCTTGCCCACAAGGCTACCATGATGGAGAACACTCCAAGCCAGATGGTCTGAATCATGGAACCTGTCAAGCCCATTGCCCTCATGACAAGTAGCTTGGCCCTTTTTGGTGCTAGAAAACATCAGTAAGTTGAACTACCTCATTGATACAAATATCCTGAGTAAGATGCACCAGGTCTTCCATGCCAACCTGCTTCAACACCATTACAGCCGGTTCTGGTGCTGGATGACGAAACAGGGGAGAAGATGGATCCCCCTCCCTGGCTTGTTACATGCAGATCACACTGACTGGTCTCTCTCGGGAATTCAACTCTCACTCGATCTGCCAACAGCAAACATAGGACTGCCAGCTTCTGCTGGATCAGTTTGCTGTATTATTTTTGCTGACTCCTCAGAAGATTGATTGGTGCAACCAATGATATCGACACCAAAGACAGCAAACCAATGAAACATGGATTCATTGAATGTGTAACAAGGTAAAAGACACCATCAAGCACGAAGTCTCCAACATGTTGGCCTTGGGGGAGATAGAACCGTCCCACAGACCCTAGGCTAGCCCAATGGTACTGGTCCCTAAAAATTCCTGTGGCGGGGAAATCGAGGTCTGCTTTGTGTTGCTTATCGCAGACTCAACTCTTTCATGAAGACAGATGCACAGACCAGCCTTTGTTCAGATGAGCTCATTGAAAGGTGAGATGAATTCTGTAGTATCCTCAAAAAGACCCTACCTAAAAGTCTCCTCCCAGAGGGCCAGGGAAAGGCAGACGCTTCTTGATCCTGACCCTGGGGGTGGTATTAGCCAGGTTTATCACCTGGGGGGTGTAGAGCCCCCAGGAAACATGAGTAATCAATTGGGCGAGACACAGTATTTGTCTTCTTGCCAGAAGGAAGTGTCATGGATACCGGAATATGTAAAGACTTGCTGTCAGCAAAAGCTTTTAGTTTCCCAAGCTCAATGTAGGTGAAAGCCATCATAGCCAATTATGTGTTGGGAGTAAGAAAATTCCTTGTAAAAACACTGACATTTATAGGGATTAAAGCTCCCATGATTTTGAGGGGAATCTTAGAGATGAGTTTTTAAAAATTACCAACTTAAGCTCTGAAAACCATAATTCCCCAGAACAATTGAATGCTTCATTAAACACGTATAATACTGCTGTAGAGAATTTAAATAAGTAAATAAGTAAATAAAAGAGGTCTAGTCTGAAGTACACGTGAGAAGTCTCGGCTCTTCGGCCTGGCAGGCGACCGGAAGTGACAGAGTGGAGGAGGAGGAGGAGGAGACTGCCTGTGACAGCGACTGAGAAACACTAGTGCTGAGTACCTGAGAGGAACCATTTGGACAAACGAACGTTGTGGAGCAGGGAAACCGGCATTGCGAGCTGGCCAGAGGCTCTTGCCGGCATCCATTCGCTGCCAGGAGGAGGAGGCGGAGCCACCCTTCCCACGTGACCTATCACGTGGTATCAACCGACCTTAAAGCACTGAGGCTACCACCCTTGCGGTGGTAAGCCCGTCGGAGGCAAGCCCACCGGCTGTTGTGCGGCTGTTTGGAACTGGTGTGCGCTACCGCAATTTGGGGAGACTGCGGAGAAAATATCTCTTTGATCCCCATTCGGAATACCAACTCACGTCAGTCCAGCATCTAAACACGCCGGAGAGGATCTGTATTTATAGAACCCCGTATTGATTTACCCCTCGGACTCAGGGTCGTGTTCGAACTTTACTAGAAAGGCACAACGGGAGTCCGCAGGAGCGAAGGCTGCATGGTCCGGACCTCGACAAGTGCAAGTAACGGAACACGTAACACTGCATAGATGGCCCATATGGAAAGCCTCAATGAAGGAGAAATAGAAGAAATCCCAGAAAAAGCTAGAGAAACCGGCGATCCTGACACGGACAATGAACAATCCCGGCGCTGGCTGAGGAGCGACAAAGCAGAAAAATCCCCCCCAAAAAAGCCAAAAGTAAAATCTGTCGGGAGCGAAGAAGGAACCCCGGCAATGAACAGAGTAACACAAGCCCTAAAAGCTCGCCGGAAGGCTCTTGCAAAAGAGGCAGGAAAGTTAGCCCTATCGAGGACGAAATTATTCAATAAAATAAACCCTCCCTCTGCGGTGCACGAAGTAAATGAACAGTACAAATCACACGAAAAGTTGTCTATAGAAAAAAACCACTTACCAGGGCAAGAGGTATCCAACATTACGAGTTCCGCCGGCAGGGCGAGTGGGTTTCCAGCACTGGCGGCCGTAGGGCCGACAGTGACGGATCCTCAACGGATTTCCAGCGACACTGACGCCAGGGGAAAGTCGCACGCACAGACGCTCACGAGGTGCAGCGAGGAGGACCAGCAATACGTGTTAGAAGCAGGAGAAACGACAGGGACCACCGCGGAGAGGGAAGAGGGGTCTGTCCAATTCTCAAATGAAGAGAACCTTGACAACCAGAAAATTCAGGAAAGATCACATGAGACAATTAGGGCGAATTTAGCCCGGGCTCTGATTCACAGTGCACTGAACCCAATAGAAATTACTGAGATACCAGCAACAAAGAAAAAAAATGTGACTCTAAACGAAGAGGATAAAGAAAAAATAGTAAGTGAAAAAAACAATATCGTTGATCAGGTAAATATCACCAATACAGAAGCAAATAAAAAAGGAGGAACAGATTCAAGTTCGCAAGAAAGTGAATCTACGTCTTCAGACTCGGACATGGAGCTGGGGAGAAAAGAGCAAAAGGCGAAACAGAAAAAAGGAAAACATTTAAACAAAACAGAGTGGCTAAGAAAAAATAAAGAAAATAGCAATGTAACAAAAACAACTAAATGCAACCACGAGAAAGTAGCTATAGTAAACCTGACAGGAGAAAGCAGTCGTTTAAAGCAGCATAAAGGACACCCACCACCCTTGATTTCAGGAACTTTAAAAGCTTTTTTCTTTAACCAACAGAAACGGAAACGGGACTCAGAAATTGAGGTATCTGATGCTGAAATCTTAGAGGCGGCGATTGACCCAGTACCAGGAAATAGACATCATCTACTAGAACCAGAAATAGCCCAGGAAGACACAATGAATTTGGACTTAACGAAAGCCTTGATGGAGAAAAGAAAAGCGGCCTTAGAAATAGACGTCAAATCGTAGAAAGAGATGAACTTCGAAGACAGAGTATGTTGAAAGAACAACAAGAAAAAACACTAGGAAATGAAGAACGCAGCCAAAAAAGCCAACAGACTGATAAGATGGTCGATATCTTACAAGAAAGTAACAATGGAACACAAGGAAAGTCACTAACAAACACGCAGGCATCTATCAGAGAAGAAGTTTTAACCCTCCCTAAACAAACACAACAAGAGAAAGACTTGTGGCTAATTGATCTGCGGCCAAACGGGTCGAAAGGGCAACTAAAATCAAGCCAACAAGAACAGACACCTGTTAAAGCAAGAGCAACAAACGATAAGAGTCAATTAAGAGAGAGTGGGGCAGATATAACAAAACAAATGTCCCCAGAGACAGAAATACACAAAATCAGCCTGAGTGAAAGTCTTTTCATGGAAGCAATGGAAACCCAGAGAAAAACACCCAAAATGCTAAAATCAACAAACAACGAAAGGCTGAGTGAAAAAACTACTCCAATGCAGAAAGAAACACCAAATAAAAAGACAGATCTTATGACCATCATGTCAGCCATAACAATTGCCTTAGCTCCATACTGCAAATTATACGAGGCAATTAAAGAAGGAATCCAAGACAACACTTCGATATTAGCATCGATGTCTGCAAAAATTACACACATAGAAAACTGCATGACATCAACAGAAAGCAAGACCATGGATCACCAAAAAGACTGGGAAAAAGAAGTGGAGGAGTTAAAAAAGCAAATCAGGAGCCTAAACATGACGAGAAATCAAGAAGAAGAAAAAATCAGAAAATTCCATCTGGATAGACAAAAGGGGGATTCGGTGGGAAGGAAGGAAGAAAGTCATATAGATAAGGAGGAGAAGGATCCATGTTCAAGTGGTCAACAGCCATACCCAATTAAATCGGGACTTTGTACTAAGGCTAAGAAAAAACCTCCAGTCCTACTAAAACTAACCAACAAAGAAAAAGCGCAGAAACAAGCGATGGCAGAAAAGGTAAACCAGCAAGACTCAAACAAACAAAAAGAAAAGAGTCGAAAGGATAGCCAAAGAGATACGAAAGAACGGGTAATAAAGGAGAAAAAGATGAGCTCCCCACGATCGACAGAAGACTTCATGTGTGATACAAATATGATGAATATATCCCAACATTGGGAGACGGCTTCGGAAAATTCAGTCATTGAGGTCAGCCAGGATAACCAAGAACTAGAACAAGAAAGAGCACAAGAAAAACCAACGTTAGAAGTCATGAAAAAACAAAAAAATATTGAAAGACAACAAAAGCCTGAAAAGGTAATACAAGAAGAAAAAAAGGAAGACATCGACAATTATTCAAGAGATCATAAACAAAGACGACAATCACTGATACACCGAAAAGAAAACAAAAAATCAAATGACAATAATGACAAAGCAAGAACAAATAAAACAGAAAAACAAGTACGGATATTCAAAGTCACCCAAGTAGATCCGAACAGAGGACACATGATCCTGAACAGGAGGACATTACTGAAAATAATGAGCACAATGCAGTCCTTAAAAAAAATAAGGACAGAAGACATCATGTTAGTGGAACCCTATCATAGAGGAAAAACCGCAAAGGCATATATCCATTTGAAAGAAGAATGTGTACAAAATATGGACAAGATTGTAGGCAGAGAGATGTAAAAAAATGGGCTGGAATTAACTGAAATAACTTCAGATAACCAAACAGGGAAATTAGACTCTTATCTCAATCGACAAGGCGAAAGGAAAAACCGTTATACATCACGCACAGACGAGTGCTACCGAGGCAATAGAATCGGAAAAAACCAGGAAGTTGACGACTACAGCAGGGAAAGAGCTTACGTACACGATAAATATCGAAAAGAATACCATAAAAGGACCAGTGATGAGAATAACAAACTTTATGGACAAAGAAGAAATGAGCAACAGGGAACAGAGACAAGTAACCTTAGACACCGATTCAGAAGGGACACCAGATGCGATAAACAACAAGCAAGTCCGAGACATAGACGTCCCTCGGGTGGAAAGGAGAAGTGGGGAAAGCCTGTTCTGGCAAAAATAAAAACCAAGGCACCAGGAACTGGACCGGTGGCCTGGATAAAAACGGTACTCAATTTGAATTCTGAAAATTAGCAACGAAAACAAACTTCGACATCCACAAAAACGAGTTTAGGGTATGAAGAAACAGAAGACGAAACGACAAGCTTCACACTTGGTTCATGGAATACAAGGGGGCATGTTCATCTAACTAGACCTGGAACCATCGATCTAGGTCAACTAGACATTATATGCCTCCAAGAGACGTGGCTTCAAGTGAAACCTAGATTAGATGGTTTCGCAGTGGAAATTTCACCAGCAATCAGAGGAACCTTTGGACGTCCGTCGTCTGGTCTTCTAACAGCGATAAAAATGGGAGCAGGGTTGTCAACACCGATAAAATTGCACGAATCCTACGAAACGCTTGTCCTAATGACCGCATGGACGGAACAACGGGAAGGACACAAGAAAAGGCTCACTAATCAAATAATTATAATAAACACTTATTGGAACCCCTTAAAAATGACAACTAAATCCTACTGCACAAAAATGGAAGACCTGATAGATTATCTACACACAGAATACGAGAGTGCTTATTACATAGTGTGTGGAGATCTAAACGCGGACTGCAGAGAGTGGACCAAAGTGATAAAAAGAGGAACATCCAGAGAAGCCACGCGAGAGAGAGGAAAAGCTTGGAGAGCCATGATCAAATCTAGAAACCTTCACAACGTCGCCGAATTGTTTCCAAAACAAAAGAACATTCCAACCTGGGAAAATTCGAACCTGAATGCTACCTTGGACTACATATACGTGGCAATTGAGCTGACAACACGGATCCAGGAGTATAAAGTCATTAAAACAACACAGAGCGACCATAATATGTTAACATGCAAATGGATAGGCAACCATCTATAAAACCCAAGATACAAATATAACTTGGATGTAAATAAACAACAATCAAGAGTTTCTTTGAACGAAGAAGAGATTAAAAGAATAACAGAAAAATACGCACTGTCGGACTTAACTAAAACGCAAGAGACAAATCGACCGAACTATTTACCTTTACTGATCCCATTTAGAAAACCTGTGGGAAGTCAATTGAAAAAGAAATCGACCAACCTGCATGTATACGATAGATTGGTGGTGGAAAAAAGAAAAATTGTCAGGAGATTGAGAAAAAATGCAAAAAAAACAGACTCCAAAGAAGATTGGGAAAAATGGAAGAGGGAGTTGAAGAACTATAAACAGTGGGTAAAACATCATAGGTTACAACTCCACCAGCAAGATGCAGAAAATATGCTAAGATGTCTCAGTTCAAAGAAATCAAGTGACTTTTGGTCAATAATCAAAACATCTAACCCTGCAAAAGAAACAGATCCAACGAACGCGGTCGAGGAAAAAAGATGGAAAACATATCTAACGACTCAATTCCAACTACCAGAGACGCGAGAACCACCCCAACAAATTAATCACATAATACCATGGGTAGACGTAGCAGATCCCGAAGAAATCGAAAAAATCATAATCAACTTGAAAACATCAAGGGCCCCAGGACCAGATGGGCAGACTAACGTCGAGCTGAAGCAAGCACCTAAAGCCTGGACAGCGATTATAAGCAAAATTTTCACACACTGTGCTCAAACAAAAATGGTCCCAGAAACGTGGTTAAAGGCAATAATAGTGCCGATCTATAAAAAGGGTGAAAGAGAAGATCCGGAAAGCTACAGACCCATAGCCCTATTGGACATCGTGGGAAAAATATACGCATCACAGCTACTAACCCACTTTAGAACCTGGGCAAGGCAGGCGCCGTGCTTTGACATCTTCCAGACTGGTTTTCAAAAAAATGGAAGTACAAGCATTAACATTCTAATACTTCAAATTTTAAAAGCAAAAGTGAGAGAAGGGGCTCCCTGCGTCTATTTGGCCTTCGTAGATCTATCGAAAGCCTTCAATAAAATCGACCGGGAAAAGCTATGGTCTAAACTAGAGAAATGGAAATGCCCAACATCTATTACGGGACCCATAATAGCACTGCACAAAGATACAAAGATCAGAGTGAAACTAAGCAAACAAGGCGCCCTGAGCGACGAGATAATGGTCCAGCGCGGCGTTAAACAAGGCTGTCCGTTAGCCCCGGCCTTGTTTATAACCTTCTTGGGAGATTACCAACAAGAGGAAAAAACGATAAGAAGCTTCCCTCCCAAAATTGGCAAAAGAAGTATTTCGAGGTTGTTATATGCAGATGATGTCATTATCATCGACCAGACGCCCATCGGCCTACAGAGAAAATTGGAAAATCTGGCTAGATACATGAAATCTAATAATCTCGAAATCAATATAACAAAAACTAAAGTGCTGCTTATGGGAAAAAAGACGACGAAGCGAAGAAATCTACCAACATGGAGACTTGATGAGCACAAACTAGAAGCAGTGGAAAAGTTTAATTACCTAGGGGTATCCATAGACGGATCAGCAGTTGAAAAAACAATGCAAGACCTCCTATGGGACAAAGTGAAAAGGCTTACGGTTCAAATAAAATTGATCGACAAAAAATTTGGCAAATTCTCCATCATGCCAGCAATAAAATTCTATAACGCAAAGGTGGTGCCGGCGATCATTTATGGTATGGAGGCCTACCTCAACGTGCCCCAACCGTTATGGCAAAAACTGGAGGGCTACGTGTGGAAATCTGTCTTGGGTTTACCCAAGTCGACGTCTATGCCAGCAATAAGAAGGGAATTGGGTCTGGTTTCTCTTGCGGCTTTGGTGGAACAGAGCAAGCTAAGGCTTTATAGAAAAATCATAATGGCAGACTCACTCCCAATATTCACAGTGATCGCGGAAGAAGTGAAAGACGGAACCTGCAAAGCTCTCAACAGATGGGTGGCAACAATCCAAGAGTCTTTGAGAGAAATTGCATGTACAGAAGAGGACTTAATAACCAACCCTAATCGAGTAAAAACAAAAATAGAACTCATGGATTGGATTCGATCGATAGAAGCGGCAACCTCGAACAAGCTACTCACTCATCTCCCACCGACATACAACAAAGTAAAAATGCCGCTAAATTATTGCAGGAAATTTCCTAACAAAAAAATGCGAGAAACGTTTCTAAAGGCCAGACTTAACTTACTAAGGACACAGCAAATCCTAACAATTAGGTGAACAAAGACAGACAATAGCTGTCGCCTATGTGGAATAAGAGAGGAAGTGGAAACACTGAAACATCTGGTCCTAAAATGCTCAAAGACACGTCAGAACAGAGACACATACCTGCTCCCCTGTGTGAAAGAGGTGACCACGCTAGATACGGAAGAGGTATGGTGCAGAATAATTTCGGGAGACAAGACAAGATGGACAATCGTAATGGTAAAGTTGATAGAACTGGCTTTCGAAATGATCTCAAAAGCACCATTAATTGATCCCGCCTGAGAAGAGATGGATAATTTTAACCCATCCATTAGTAACATTACGTAAACGAGAACTTGAAGACACTGGAAAATTTTAACCCCACAAGAGAGCGCTGAGGCGCATCGGAAGAAGCAAGAAAAACCTTTTCTTCTTTTTGTAAAAATCGTTAAAATCTTTTCGATTAAATAAAAAAATAAAAATAAATAAAATAAAATAAAAGAGGTTTGTGTTGATTGTTTCATTAGAAAAACTGATTTTTACATTGTGGACTTTAAGTCCCACAATTCCCAAATTAATGGGATGAAGAAAAGGAATGCAGAGGTACATGACTGCAAATTGCAGCCTATTAGTGATAATGACCCACTCCTGAGTGAGACTGGGAGGCATAAAAGGCCCACTCTGGTGCAGGCCATGGAAAATAGTAGCAGCAGGAAGTGGAGTTGTTATGATCTCTCCGTTTTGCAGCAGAAGCAGAGGCAGAATCTGGAGAAGAACGGAGATGCTGAGGCCACTGTCATATGCCGAGCCATTGCCAGCCCTGGGAGGTCCTCCTCCTCTTTAAACATTCATTGCAGAGGTTGTACAGCGGAAACCATTGAAGTTGGAAGCTTTCACCCTGGAGACCAGAATTGCAGAGGTTGTGTCGTGGGAAGCATAAGCTTTGTAAGCTTTCCCCGAAGTAAGGCAAGCGCTGGTAGCAGACGAGCGGCGGAGATCCTCTGGAGCAGAGAAAGCTCCTTTTTCGAGCACTGCATGCCACAGGGGACTGAAGGAAGCAGGTTGATGGACCACATGAAGCAGCAAAAGTGGAAGACATGGTGGCAGTAGAGTGAATGGACGTGCACACCAGACCAGGTGTGACAAATCAACATCCATGGCATCAGTGGTCCAGGGATGAATATCAGTTTCTAAACCATCAATCAGCCCCACACCTCTAATACACCAGAAGGGATCCAACAGATTGGAAAAACAAGTAAATTAATAAACCACCTTGTACAATTTTTGGTGACATGGACGGAACAGTAGGCTTATCTCAGTAAGGTCGTGGATCGTTGGTTAGTTGCAACACAGTGAAAATATTACCGAATGTTAAAAGGGACTGTCCAGTCAAGGTTGTAGAAAAATATCGACTTTATTATTATTACAACAGACAGTTCTAGCACACTACAAAATACAACCCACCCTGTAAAGGAACACAGAGGACAGACCGTTTCAGGAAGGAAAGGGATGCACTCTGACTACTGACATGATGGTAGTCCATAAAGCAATCAGTCTTAACTGTTCAAGAATTATTGGCTTCGGCACCAAAGTAGCAAAGGGTCATTAATGTCACTAGGGGCCTTCGGAGGGGCAGAACCACAATGTACCTGGTGCTTGGGATGACCTTGACACTAACAGCATTGAGTCTGTACTAGGATGCTTTGCAGCTTCTGCGACAGAGTTCAAGATGGGAGACAGCTGCGGGTATCAGGAGGCAGGCAGCCCGGCAAGCGAGGCCAGATGGATGCTGCAGGCTGGCCAACACAGTGGATCAAGGTCAATAATCATTGTCTCTGTGCTGGTTGGCAGATCTGGAACGCTGTTCCAGGCGTCTTAGCTTGCTTTTGAAACTGCAGCGTGACAATAGTCAATGAGGCAGCCAGTCGCAGTTTGAGTGCTCGACTGCCTAGAAAATGTCCTTAAAAGATGCATGCTAGTTGATGCTTGTTGTGGAACTCTCCTAGCTTCTTCACAGCGCTTGTGGCGCCTTTCAAGGAGGAGAGCCCCAAGCTGATGAGAGGGTTTGCAGGAAACATCCTTGTCCTTTGTTCAGAGACTCTCTTGCACTTCCCACCTAGGAAGCTTGCTGGCAGAACCTAGTAGGACATGCTTTGTGCTGGCTGTGTACTGGTTCTGGAGCTGCTGCACGGATACTCTGAGTCTGGTATCTCCCACTGTTCCCTGGGAGATGTTGAAGAGAGGGATCTTGCTTCCCTCTTGGAAATGCTGCCCTTCCTTCACTAGCGGAAGATCTAAGGCATACTGTACATTCAGCCAGGGTCCAAATGAGTCCTTCTTCTTCCTCCTTTCAGAGTCATCAGATGATCTCCTATATGACTGGTTAAACCCTCCTTTAAAGCCAAATGGGCTCCAGTGTTTGGTGCAGGCAAAACCTACCTTAAGGAGCCAATCCTGGGTCCACGCCAACAATTTGCTGTTATGCATGAAGTCATGACCAGAGTGCTTTGCAACAGGAAAGGTAAGGGGTGACAACATGTACTCCTAAGTCCCACCAATCTTAAAGTCTGTTGTAGATTAAAGTGTCTCTCTGGTTAACTGAGCCCTCTGTGACTCTTGATCAAAGCACAGGTCTCCCTTGAAGTTTGTGATGAGAGCAGATTTTCTATTTCCTTAAAATCACATACTTATTCCTTCTGAAAGGGGTCCTCTCTGCAGGGGTTGCCTATGGTAAAGAGTGCTCCCAGACATGCCATTCACTGCTTTTCAAACAGAGGGGTGGGAGCTAGATTCAAGTTGACACATTGCATATCAATAGGTGTTACTCCTGCCTTCCTCTTGTCCATTCTGCGAGCAAGCCTGTTGCAGGCCTGTTCCAATGAAGTCTTATCAGTATGCGCTGCCACCAGTAGATTAGACAATAGGTAGGCAGATCCATGGAGCCATTGATATTTTAATTTGACTGGCCATGGCTGGAGGAAGGTGTTGCCTTCCCCCTTGTAAGCTTTTGATGTACCCGTGGCAGTCACATTTCTGCTGAGCATTACAGGGGAGGACGTGACAATGTGTTTGTCGTGTGGTAGGCATGGAAAATATCTGCAGAATGGCCCCACAGATTTTCAGAAGCTGATCTCCCATCATTCATTTTCATTACAAAAATCAAAAGAAAAGCCCAGATGAGTGCACACTCCCTGTGTGGTTGGTCGAAATCCTCACACCCGGGGAGTTCACTATTGTGCTGTGATCCATGATCAGGCACTAACCAAGCCAGGGCACCATAACCAAAGAACTATTACAAAGAGAGTTAAGGGGCAAACTAACTTTAATACCTAACTGATGTAATGCTGAATAATAATCCATTTGTAAACCATTCTGAGTAAAGAGAAGATTTTGGCAAAATAAGAACTTGACAATCAGACCACAGATGTGTGGTTGTATTTATGGTCGTCTGCATAAAGGCCAGCAACAAGAGAGGGCAATATTTAATAAAACAAATACAGTCAAATATAGGCAAAACCAAAAGAGAATCACATTTAGACAAGTTAAAAAGAAACAACATTGCCAAAGACAAGAGTAGGAAATTAAGAGACTTAGGCCCTCATCATGAGTAACCAGGTCATGAAGAAATGCTGGTACTACCGGCCCTTACATTTTGTCTGGGCTGGGTTACTCAGAGTGTGCCGGTATGGGCAGTGAACTACCAGCAGGGCGGACCTTCTGGGAGTACAGGCTCCTATTGGCATTACCATCACTGAAGCACCAGCAATGGTACATTTGCCTGTGTTTCAGTTGTTACCATTCCATGTGTTCCTACGGGACCCCATGGAATGGGAACTTACCATCATTGCCTGAGCCCGTAATATCCCAGTAACACTGGGATATCGGGTGCCAGTAACAGTAAGGTGAGACGGTACCACCAGCTGGTTACTGGCAGTTTCATAATGAGGGCCTTAGTGTTTGTAAAAGATATTGCCCATATGTAAAGAAGGTCATAAGAGGAACTGGCATAAACTCACATTGCCAGAGAAAAAGACATGTAAAAGTGGAGAGAACTATTGTCAGCATTTGCTTAATGCAGAAGTGGTGCAAACAAGAGTGGCAGGAGAGCTATCCTTTTGACGGGATATATTCAGGAGGTGTGGAGCATAACCTATATTGCAGGTGGCAAACAAACAAACAAATAGCACCAGTGTGTTTTCCCAATCAAATACTTAAACTTGGTGTTGTGGAGCAAAAGACGTTGCTAACTTGCTGGAAGCTAAACTTTACCACAAAAATACTTAGAATTAGTAGTTCTATTCTATTCCTGGCAGGGGAGTACACCAGGGCAGATGTCATGGTTCCTGCCCCTCATGTCTCCAAGATGTCAGGCTGGAGCCAGGCCACGATCACCTACATGGCCCTCAAGGGCCTCTCCATCCCTCCAAAGACCCACTTGGAGTCAGACTTGGCGCTTGTGGCACCAGACTCACTCACTCCCATAGGATAACATTGGGGATTGGACTTGTAGTGCATTGATGGGGACAAGATGAATGCCCCCACATATTTCGGTTCCCAGAACGGCATGTGCGGTCTAGTCTTTTGGGTGTGGATCAGCCCAGAGACACCTGGAATACCCAGAGCCTATTTAAGCCACACCCAGGCTGAGAAACATGCGTTGCGTTTTCTGCACCTGCAGCGTGACACTCACTGTGTTCGGATCGGTCTCCAGTAGGCCTGCATCTTTCTTCTGCGCTCAGCTCCTGCAAGAACAAGAACACCGTTAGGAACAGCCTTACCTTGCGGCACTTCTGCCCATCATTCATCACTCCATCTGTTCTGCGGGCATCTTCGGCGGTGTCATTCCCATCGCGGAACGCTGCTTCGGAAGGAAAAGGGAAAAGAACAGAAAAAAGGCATTAGTAAGCATTCTGTAAATCTTCGCTTATTTTTAAATACTGTACAAGCTTCAAACGCTTACCTGAATTCCAGCCGCTCTGGGGGAACTCTGTCTCCGGAACTTCTCATCCATCTGCAAGAGGGAAAAGACACTCCAGGTTAGCGTGAAAATATCTAGAGGCGCCACATTTGTTCTTCATAACCGGCATCCACGCTGAAAACGTTGCGGCACCTAAAAGACACAGAAAAAGAACTCAGTTCAATGCAAATATGAGAGGGGTGCAACGCGCAGCGCGCTCTCACCTTCAGCGCTACCCATCTCAGCAGCACGCCGCCATCCCCGGACGCTGGCCATCATCTAAGGAAGGAAAGGAACTAAGTTAGAGAACTGTTCAAAAGACTCACTATACTTACCTGTCGGACTATTTCCAGTGAAGTAACTAGGCAGCAACAAGCCCGCATCAATCAACGCGCCCCTGCGCTGAAAGCAGGACAGAGAGCACACTATCCAAGAAAACAAGGTGAGCTGTGGATCAAAGGGAAGGGTTGGACCCCGGGGAAGAAGGGGTTCAAGCACACAGAGACAATAGGGAGTTAAACTCTACCAATCCTGTCTTTCAGGCCCAGTCTACAGTCGAATAGCCTCCAGGAAAGGGTTTAAGGTGGTAAGAGGTCAGAACAGGCTGAGCAATGTCCCCGTGGATACCAGGTGAGCGTTACAGCAGAGCATTTTATGTTAGTAGGCCTGGCAGGTGAGTGGACGAGGTGGGATTTGATGAAGTATTGTGATGTGCTGGTGAAAGATTGTGAAAACAAAGTGGCGGTCCATTGAGATGTTTTTGTGAATTGGTACAGAATTGTCCTGACAAACTTATATCACTAAAGCAAGTGCTGTGTGAACTGCTGCATAATTATCTAAGCAATGGTGGAGTTATTAGTGGCGGGACTCCCTTTCTCCTGCGCACCTCCTCTTTTCTTGTTTCTGAATCAGACCAGCAGCCCGGATCCTGGTTTGTCGGGGAACCAACTCCGGGGTTCCCATTTGTTTAGAGGATTTATGGGGATGACAGAGTCTGGATCAGTTGGGCGCTGGTAGGGTATGATGGTCCAGTGGTCACTGTTGAGCGAATTAATCAATTATATGGTCCAGTCAAGTCTTAGTCATTAATTTGGTTGTTTATTTTTGGTTAATTAGCACCAAAGAAAACATCATTGTAGAAATGAATGACGATTTTTGACATGGTAAATCGCTATACAGCCGACGCACGTTTCAACCTAAGTCTTTTTCAAGGCCAATTGAGTTAAGGGGTGGGCTTCAAGATGCTGTAGGCTGGTCCTCCCAGATAAGGCGACCACTGGACAATCATACCCTACCAGCGCCCAACTGATCCAGAATCTGTCATCCCCATAAATCACATAATTATCTAACATTGTCAAAACAAGTGTGTTGTGATCTTTTGCAGAATAATCCTGAGAAAAAGAATTTCTGTGGATCCTAATGAACTATGGAAGTATTTGTGGTTTATAAGGAGTTATTGGAGTTCTCTATAACAAGTAGAAAGAGGAACACAATGTTGAACAATGTTGATTGAATTCAAGTTGGAACAAACTTTGTTCGAGCACAGGTTTTCCTTATCCCATTGGAAATGTTGAACAGAATCCAGCTTGAATATGGTGAAGTGGAATTCATCCAGATTATAAGGAGAAACACTTATTAAACTTTTAACATAACTGTTTTATGGGTTAAACTTGAACAGCCATATATTTCCTTGTTGAGTTGTTTGTACAAGTGTGAGGGACAGAACCCTTTTGTTAAAGTGTTTCCTTTAGTTTATTTTAGGCAGGGACATCCTCATCAGGCTAGGGATAGTGAGGCGTTTGTCCAACCTTTTGAGTTAATAAAATGGCATATTTTAAAGAAACTTCTCAAAGTTGTCTGCCTCATAATTTCTGACTGCTGGTTAGGCGGTGATATGTTTATGAGTACCTTTGAACTCACAGCAGGGTACTAGAAGGATGTCCTGACAGATTATGCGAAAGAAAGGTACCCATTCTCCTCCCCAGACAGACACTCCCAGTTCATAGTTATGCCATTCAAATTAAATAATGCCTCACCCACCTTTCAGAGAATGGTCAACCAGGTCTTAACAGGGCTGAAACTCTTTAGCATCACTGACCTAGATGACCTGGCACTATCAGCAACAACTGGGAAGACCATTTATCCCATCTGGAACAAGTGCTTCAAGCCATGCAGAAGGCTGGTTTAACTATCAATGTATCCGATAGTGTAGGGTACTGTGACTTACCCAGGTCACCAAGTTGGTGGCAGTAAGAAGCAGCTTCTCAGGCCAAAGTCCAGGCATTGAAGGACAGGGACAGTCCCACCACCCAGACACAAGTGTGGGCCTTGCTCTACCTCACTGGACCCGGCATGTCAGTCATTCTTCCAGAGTGTGAGGGATGGCCTGAACCAAGCTCCTGTTCTGAAGATCTCGGATCATGGGCACACATTTTTCATCCAGATAGACGGTTGTGAATTTTGCACTGGGACATTGTTAGCACAACTGAACTCAGAAGGGGTAGAACTATCTGGCGCATATTTTAAGGTTGCAGAATGAGGAGACTGAAACACAGGTGCCATGATTGTTTGCATAAACCTTTATTTTAACAGAACGTAAAGAGAACACCTAGCTCTACCTAACTCAAAGAGGGGTTGCCCTGCCACAACGTAAAAATACTAAATGTGCTGTCAGAATATCTGTGTCCACCATCATGTCTTCAAACCCTGTTTCGGTCCCTTAGACTAAATACTGAATTGAAAAGGTAGTGGATCTTCTTGGTCCAGAAGAATTATTCCCTTCTCCTGGACAGCGTTCCACGGTTCCAATTGCTTGTTGGAATTGTTACTCTGGTGATGTTCCCTTCCAAGGTCCAAATTCCCTTTGCAAGCACAACACAAAGTTCACATGTGCAATGCTAAAAAGCAGCCCAGTTCTCAATTCAAGCTCACAAGGAAACGTTCCAGCTCAAACATCGACATTCTTTGTTGCCCAAAGCTTTCTTCACTATTGGGTTCCTGGAGAATGCCTCCCTACCTTCAGGTATCTTGTTCTCAGAGCTTTCACAATGCCAGGGGGTGGTTTCCTTCCTCTGCGGAAAACACTCAAAAAAGGTCATGTTTAAAACAGATCTCCTTGTCAGATAAATGGAATGGCATCCTTTCCCAAGCTACATCCCAAAAGGTTAAGTTCCACAACACCAGGGGGAAAGATTCCCTTCCCTGGTCTTAATTACCAGGAGAATGACTCTGTTCTCCTGGTATTTTGAGAGTTCAATATAACCAGGGGGAATTACTCCTTTCCCCTGGTTTCGGTTACTAGGAGAATGACTCCCTTCTCCTGTTACCCTTTGAATTGTCAGCACCGTTCCAGATCACCAGATGGAATGACACTCTTCCCCTGGTCTCTCTCTCGCTGTTTGTTTTAAACACGCAGCTCTTATCTTCTCTTCTTTTATTGGGTTCACTTGGTATCTTCTCTTAACCAAGTACTGTGACAATGAAGTTGACTCATGCTGTATGCAGATTCTGTGTCCTCGGCCCTGAATTCTCTTGTTCATTTTGGCCAACTTGGTGCACTCTCTAGCCAAGTAGAACCAGTTGGAAGAAACCCCACTTCCTGCTTTTCTTACACCTTGATTCAGTACGGTTTGCTCACTTTAACGCCAACTCCTGACAGGAGGGACATGGCCAGGTCTACAAAGATTGGGTTGGGAGTCTGTACCTTGCAAACACCTCCTCTGCTGTCATCCCAAATAGCGTTGGGCGCGGATGGAACATTCTGGGCATCCTAATCATCCTCCACCTTCTCCTTGCATGAATGATCAGTGCCAATAAAGCAGGGTCCAAATTCCTGGTAGTCCTAAGTAGACTGGGGTTGCATTGCGGTTTTGTAGTTGGCCTTTCTTTGCGACACAAATCACATAGCGGTAAGTACGTGAGATTTGTGTCTTCCTTTAGACTTCGGACAATTGTGTGATGAAATCCAAAAATAATGTCGTCTTTGCACTTGATAAGGCATGTTTATAGTTTTGTGGTGCGTCCCGCAGCCCGCCCACATTATACCTCGTTCTTACGCAAAGAATGGGAATATGAATGTTCGGCTCCCCTATTTATTTCTTTGCACTGGTCATCCAGACACTTTGCACTGTGTGTCAAGCAGAGCACACAGTACTGCCCAAAGTAGGTAAAGTCCTGTGCAAAAACGGATCCATGATCGGCAACTTGAGTTTTGCGCTGTGCAAGTGTATTGTTTCCCTTTGCACCCCACAACACCTTCTGTAAATAGGGTCAGTAGACTTCAGGCCCTTAGTATATCCGGTGTTTGTGCATCCACATGAAAAGGGGAATAAAACAAATGTATACACGCGCACACAAAGACACAGGCGCACACATATGTAATGTGCATATGAAGAGTAGCACGTAATATGCCACAGTCATCTTTCTCTAAAGTAAATGTTCTGATTGTATTGCACTCCCCGTTATTCAAGCTGTGTGTTTTAATACATTTGGTGCATGACGTGCATACACAACACATCATAACTACAATCATCAGGGCTGGCTGGGCTACATCATTTACAAGTTAAGGGTTTGCAGGCCTTGCTGATTGAGCTGCCAACTGCTGATGAGCTATTCAGTACATGCTTTACTGACAGGGATCAAATTACATATTTGCAGGGAGCAAGTGTTTTACTTTCTAGATTGGAATAGAAATGTCAACCATGCAAAACTGTATGAATTTGCATCGACGCTTGATTTATTTTCCTGTTGTGGAAGGGTGTCTATTTTACGCTTCGCAAAAAAAAAAAGCTGATTGTTTGTGATTAGAGGAAGACAATATTAATATGTCAGAATGACATTGCTTTGCTGAAGCTTGCTTATTCCTGTTACACAGCAAGAATATTCATGCAGCTTCTTGTTCAGAGGAACAACGAAAGGTGTCTAAGAATGGTGTCTAAGAATGGTGAAATTAATATATAATTCTTCTGGTATATAATTCTTATACCAGAACAAAACAAATGTTTTCTCCATGATCACTGTGGGAAACATTCTGCTGCATTCAAGAACATCGCCATAACAGCTAAGAAAAAGTCACGCTATTTCTTATCTTTCTAAAAAAGAAATAACATTTGAAATGAACAATGTAATAAACAGCTTGTATTGTAAGTTTAATTGGAATGTATAAAGTATGTGTGTAGTAATACTGGCTTTAAATCTGGTAATGGCCACTTGTAGTGCAGGAGTAGTGGAAGGGGGAGCACATAGTTATATAGGCCTCACTTCTAAGTATTATGGTCATGGACTATACATGTGGTATTTCAAATACCTCCTCTCTATAAAATACCGCGTAGTTATCCGTTAGCACAAGAGATAGTTACAGCATTGGGTGTAAAGAAAGTACTGCAGGGGTCTTACTGCATGCACGACTTTCTGTGTATCCGATGATAAAAATACCCCATGTCACCTAAATTTATAATCATGTGGTATATCAAAAACAAGAGGTATTTAAAACATCACAGGTATGATTTCCCTCATGGAGTAATGGGTAAACCATGCGTTAAATGCATGTGTAAACTTATTGTACATGGAGTTTCCTCATTTGACTTCATGTGTCTGGTGGAGAGCGGGCACATAACCTGGTTTATGCTTGTGCTCCCCCCATCCTCCCAATGCTTGCTTTTTACAGCAGTGTAATGCAGGTGGATTCCTTGGAACTCCATTGTAATCTGTGTTTGCCATGCATAATTTGCAGGCACTATTTACTGACTAAGCACTGCAAAAGGGAGGCGAAAGTTGAGTGCACATACATGTTACAAATCGCTTTTGCACTTTGCAGTGCAAATAATGAAACATGCAATGAGGGGACATGTTTTTACATAAGTACAAATTATGTCGGTCCCTATTTAAAGGGGCTACGCTCTTAAGCCACTACATGTGTTTACTATTACAACCGCATAATGAGGACATTTGTGTTATTCCCAAACCACTACATGGAGACGTCACACATAGGCGGTTATATCGGATTCCAAACCACCACCAGCCAATGAATAGTGTTTCAGAATTAAGAGCTTTATTTTAAACTTCAAAAAAATCCATCTCTATATCAGAAGGATCATCACTTGGGCTAGGAAGTAACAATAAAAAAAAAATAAAAAAAAAAAAACAGCTGCCTTAGTGAAACATCTCCACAGACACCTCCTTTTTTAAGGTTGAATTTGTTTCTGGTCTGGATACCTGTGACACTGTGGCTGGGTGGGAAGTGCTCCGCAAGGGCCCACTGGGCTCTTTGTAAATGTAACTTCTTGCACCAGTGTCAGCATATCACCTCCGGCTTTTCCGTGCAGATAAAGGGTCCCCAGGCCACAGCTGGCATCTCTTTATCTGCCCAGATTTGGTGGGCATTGCTACCATAACAGCTGGCTAGTTTTGTATGGATATTCCATGTTTACTCCTCAAAAAGAATATCATTTGGCATCTACTGTTTTCAACTCCTGATATCCCGGTATTAAGCAGAGGAAACACCGGCAAATTGCTATTCAATAGGACTACATGGGGGTGGGTGGGGTTTCCAGTGAAGGAAATACTGGCATTTGTTTGCCGGACAAGGCCTGATCTACTTCCAGATCTTTGCTGGAAACTTGTAGTTTCCTGGTCTGGGTAATCCAATAATCCAATAATCCAATAATCTCTTATTCTTCTTTTTTTTGTTCTCCCAATGTCTCTAACAGTCTCCTTGCCAACATCAGGTTGAACATTGTCCCTCAAGTTTTCCATTCTTTTGCTCACTCACACTCTTCCTTTTCCACTTCCATCTTTCACTGATATTTCTCCTTCTTGGTCTCTTCTTCCTGTGATGTCCTTTTTTCTCTACCCTTTGAAAAAGAGAACGACCAGGGTGACTGAATGTAGTGTACATACTTCACATAATTTTCACTCATAAAACAGTTGACCTGGTTTTAGATGGGAAGAAATAGATTTCCAATTTCATCAAGTGCTTTAATGCATTGCTAAATATTGGAACAAAAATTATTTTAAAAAAAAATGTTTTTGGTTTTAGGCTTTGAAATTACATTCAGTCAAGCGATTGGACCACAACAGCTCCAGCAAAGCAGCGCATACCATGATCCCTAGCCTTCAGTGAGAGGGTTCTATGCCACTATCCCACCGTGATCAATGCACAGGAAACTTTGGTAGCAAGAAGAAAAATGAACTATTTCAGCCATCTTCTAGACCCGATCGGAAGAAGAGGTTTAGAAATACACTGTGGAAGAACTAAAACACGAGAGGAACAGGACCCCACCACCCCCATTTTTCGCCCCGTCCTGATGAAGACCATCTACTCCTCAACAGCACAGATCAGTTCAATTATTAACCCAACTGGGCCAATCAAGGTCTAGCCAGAAGCCCTATTGTTCACTCTCTTTTCTCTACCCTACTAGATCTTTACTACCTACTTTTCTCTTTCTCTTGATTCTTGACTTCACCCTCTCTTGTACTGTCAGCTCTATCACTGTTTGCCCTCCCGCTCCCCTCTTTTCTGTGACATCACTTGCACGATCCACATTGTTTCTTGACCTTGTAGGAACGTTAGTGCCTGTCCTTCCCGTCCTGCGTACCCCTCCCTACACTCCCCTTCCTTCCCCACTCCCCACAATTCTGTTAATGCACCTGCTTGATCCGAATTGTCTCAAGACCTAGTAGGATCATGTCTGTCTGTCTGTTCTCCCTTTTTTCACCTTTTCTACACCTCCCCTCATCCCCCTCTTACCTTCATTCTCGTTACATAACTTGCACAATCCAAATGTCTCACGACCTAGTAGGAACATTATTGTTTTGTTTTCCCTTCCATGTACCTCCCCCTCCCATGTCTTGATGCGACTTGAAACACAATTCAGCTGTATAGGCGAATAATAAATACACAATAAATAAACAATAAATAAACCTTCACCTCTACTTCCTCCAGCACTTTCAGATTTCTCCTCACTGCCACCTGTTCCCGTGCCTTTAGCTCTCTCCACACTTCCATCTTCCGCACCCTTTGAATCACTCGCCACTCGGCTACTCCCCACACTGCTTCCCGCTGCCATGTGGCTTTGCATACCACACAGTTCCGCCTTTAATTTAGTCTAGTGGTTCCTGATTGCTACTTTACAGGGATAAGTGTGTGGCTGAAGAATGTCCCTGTTCAGGTGGAGTAAATTGAATCATCCATGTGTTGCTCTGGTCATGGACAGAGCCACCACAAAGGCCAGTCTGACATCATTGTTTTGCCTGTGAAACAAACACCCATTGAAGCTGGACCCAGCTGACAGTACCAGCACATGTCTTGTTGTTTCCACCATGCTTCCTTCTCGACTTGTTGAAGTAGCAGTAAGCATTGTGTGTTTGTACGGTTGTATGTTCATTCAACAACTGTTTTTTTAATGGGTGTTTTGATGATTTTTGTTATTTGAAATAATTCATCATAAATTTGCATTCCCTCTAAAACTCCCATCCCTATTGATTTGAAATGATTCCAGACCCACCCCCACTCCTTATATACCCGTACCTACAAACCCCTATATATTCTGATGAGTTTTTTTCTAAAAAAGAACATTCTGCAAAAAAACACTGTTGATGAATGAACGCCGAACCGTTTGTACAGTCTGCCTCAGTAGGCTTTTCTCTCTTGTCAAAAGCATTGATAATCAGTTATGTGTATCCTATAGCTGAACCTTCTGATTTAATAAGTTTACATATCTAACATTTTGGTCCAAGCAGTAAAGACCCTGCTGATTCCTCTATAACTATGTGTGAATGATTTTTCATAAGTTGTTTATGTGTAGTCTGGACAATGTTGTGATCCCCTACCAGCCACATCAAAGGGCCGTTTGTCCACCAAATCTGAGAGCATGCTAGGAATCTAAATAAGAGTATGTTAGAGGGCAGCTAAAGAAAAAAGACCAATATACCTTTTAGCCCTATATCTCTTGAAATGGAGGAGAACAGCTTGGAAGAGAGATTTAAGAGCCAATGCGAGCCCAGAATAAAGAGAAAGCCTAAGAGAGATTGCAAAAGTACAGACAACAAGGAAAAGCCAACAGTGTTTTAAGGGCTCTATCTCATATTGGCGAAAATCAGACTGCTGAAAGATAACTCACGATCTTCCACTTTTGATTAGGAACCATACCCCAGTACAGTGACAAGTACATTTCATGCTTCCAACAATCATAAATATGAAGAAAGAAATACTTACTTGTAGGAGTGTGCAGAGTCTCACTCGAACACAGTTAGATAACCATGCTGAGAAGACTAGTCGGAGTGCTGTTAATCATGTGCACACTACCATACGGTGGCCATCTTGGGGTTCAGGAATGCAAGGGACATTCCTAGTCCCAGCAATTGGGTAGCCATCTTTGGATCTAGTGCAGTGGGGGCCATCTTAAAGTCAAGTGATTCGACTTATACAGGACTGCAGATTCCAATGAGGTGGCCAATAAAAGGTCACAGGTCTTATATAATGAATCAATCAACTGCCCAAAACGTTTTTCTCCTTTGATTGCTTGTCTTGTGGCCATAGAAGAACAATTTTCCATAGCAATGGCACACTTACCTCCTCAGTTTCGGGCAAATCCCAGAGAGCTTGTGGTGCGATGGGAAACATGGAAAGAAGATTTTCAAGATGACATCATTGCCATCCACGGACTATCTGTTAGTTTACATCAGAAGCATGCTCTCCTGATGCACAGTCTTGGTTTTGGAAGACACAGGATCCTGAAAAGCCAGCCAGAGCCCAGCAAGGTCCTTTTTGCCGGGATAGCAAGGGTAGAGCTGGTAGGGAAAATGTAAACATATACGAAGTGATACTGCACAAGTTGGGCATTCATGTGAGCATGCGAAGGGGGAGAACATTGAAATCTTAATTACTGGACTACATGATTTTGCTAATAAATTCAACTTTGCAATTATTAATAGTAAGCATCCAAGAAATCAGTTCATGCTCAAGGTAAGAGAAAATAAAATACAAGTGGATATATGGACAAAGCGAGAGACGATCTTGGATGTAGTCCTTGACATTTCTATGAAAATGTAACACATAATGGCTTGTGTCAAAGAATCGGAAAAGAAAGGAGCTTCTTATACACATAAAGTGGGTGCAGTTTTGGACCGCAAAGACCAAAAGAATGCCACAACGAAGAAAGTAGCTGATCTGCAGAGATCCACAAAGAACGTCTGCAAATAGAAAAACAGCCACAATTAAAAAGGTGTTTTAGGTGTGGCAGCACCTTTCACTTTGCAAATTCAGAAGAATGTCCTGGGCTAAAGACTGAAAGCCATACATGTGGAAAAAGGGTACACTATTTCCGGTGTTGCAAACATTTTTCTCTTGGGACTGTCCTAGAAATTGGCAAGTTTCCTGACACGGATGAACTTGACAATGGACAAAACTCATGTGCTAAAGAAGTTAACTGGTTGGTCAGACAAGTTGGTTTCAAGCCCAAAAAAGGAGAGAAGCTGTATTCAAGTGGGAAAGTCAACGGGGCTGAGATCTCTAAGCTAGTGGATATGGGGGCAGACTATACCATCATTGAAAGTGATTTGTAGAAAAAATAATTTCAAGGCTTACAATTGGATACACCAGGAGTAAAGGTGAATGCTTATGGTGGCCTCCACATTGAAATTTTGAGGAGTGTTTAAAGCTTGCATGGAATGTAAGGGGAGGACAATTGTATGTATGTCTCGAGAAAAGGGGGGGGCATCTTCTAGCGTGGCATGATCAAACAGTGAAATGGGGATTAAGATTGATCCTAGTGTGCCTGTCATGTTGTGGTTGTGCAAGCCACTAGAAACAAAGTAGTGACATAATCAGGGAGGAAATGGGATGTCTCAAGGGGTATCATCGTAAGATACAAATTAGAAAGGGGTGCTGTGGTGGTCCAAAAGAGCAATGGTCAGGTCAGACTGTATGTGGACCTCAGAAGTCTCAATAAGGGCATGGTGGTTGATAGGTTTCCTCTTCCAAATATTGGTGAGTTGGTAAGTTTAGCTGCAGGGGCTTACATGTTCAACACACTTGATTTAGCCTTGGCACATACCAAGTTAAGCTACATCCAGACATAATGATTATGCCACTGTTGTCATGCATGAAAGACCATTAGATTTAATAGAATCCCCTTTGGTCTTGTGTCTGCTTCCTCCTTCTTCCAGAAAGTGAAGCATGCACTGTTGTTGGATGTGAAGAGTGTGGTTTATATTCAAGATGATGATGGTTGAATGCAGGTTTTACCCTTAGGAACGAATAGTTTTGCTTGTGACTGGCTTTCATTAAGTATTTGGGATAGCAATTGAGTGAGCAAGGGTTGGAGCCTAAAGAGAAGTTGGATTCGGCCATAGTGAAAGTAAAACGGACTAAAGACAAGCACAGGGTTTTGTCATTTCTTGGCATAAGGAATACTACCTAAAATGTATTAGGCACTTTGCAGACAGGGGCAACACATTTAGGGACTAGTGTAATAAAGGTGTCCATTTAAATAAATGGAGTGGTTCATGTCAACAGGAATTTGAAGATATCAAGGGTGACAATGCAAGTATGCAGCGTTGTGGAGTTTCAACACTGCATGCAAGATGTTTGTGATGACTGAAGTGAGTTATTCTGGTTTGGATGTGTTTCTCCTGGACAACCAACATGGTGTTGTGAGGGTTTTAGCCTTTACCTCACGAGTGTTGAAATTGGCTGAGCTTATGTACTCGGTTATTGAAAAGGAAGCACATGGTGTGGTATAGCCATCAAACAAGTGAAAGGTGCTCCAGTGGGGAAGGTTGTGTCCAGTGTTTACTATTCACAAGCCACTGGTAGGAGTGTTTTAAAGGTCTTCAATCAGCCTCGAGGAGGATCATGAGGTGGGTCACCTCCATGAAACAGTTTGAGTTTGTGGTTAAGCATGTGCGAGCTGAAGAAAATATCATTGTGGATTACCTATCGAAAGGTAGGTATCATGTTTGTGGTTGAGAAACAGCTGTTCTTGTTCTGCGAATGAGAATGGGCAGAGGCTGTGGAGCAGGATGTGGTTATGTAGCAGGTCATACATTTTGTCAGGATGGGTTTTAGAGTTAATTGCCAACCAATGGCTTGGTGTGCTATCACAAAGTCAAAAAGGAGTTGACCATGCAGGGTAAATGTTTGTTTAAAGCTGAGTGGTTGGTACTGCCATTGGGAATAAGGAGAAAAATATTGGAGGTAGGGACATTTGGAAATGACGTAGACCAATGGAATGTTGCTGGGGGTCTGATGAAGTAATGCGCGGTATGTCGAAATGCAGGTAAGAAGCTTAGAAACTTTGTTCAGCCATTAAGTACCATTGAGTTGCCTAATGAGCCTTGGGATTGTGTGACATTGGACATCCTAGGTCCGGTCACTGGGGCATGAGGAGTGAAGGAATATGTAATTGTGCTGATGGATTTTTTTGTGTTAGACAGAATCACATGCAGTACCCTTTGGGAACACCACACACAATTACGACTACAAGTGTAAGTACAAATTCACCATTGGTACAAGCCTGTGCTACACAGTAAAGTGGTAGCGATGGCTGAGCAGCCAGACTTATCTCAAGAGTAAAGCGAGCAGTATCAGAAGTTACACAAAGGACAATTACTATGGTTCAAATAAACACTGATTCAATGTTTCTGAGAAAAAGAATATACATTTATTTACACCATCACTTATGAAACAGTTCACTAATATAAAGCATCAGATAATCACAGTCTTAATACACTACACAACACCCAATCAATTCTGGACAAGTTGAGCTCAAAATGAAGTGTGAGCAAAATGGCACTCCAACATTTTAAAAGGGAGGGAAAGGACAAGGTTATCAAAAATCAACAACACCAACAAGTAATAGGCAGGGCAATCTAGAAAAGGCTCACTGCAACTAGGATTCAAATAAATCAATAGGCCTGGTCCAATGTTACTGGTTCAGAGTCTTTGCAGAGGATCACACAGTTCAGAGTAGTTTGCGGTTAAATCTTTGCCAAAAGTTCAAAACGAAGTTGGTCGGAGGAAAAGTTATTCAAAAGACTAGAGAAGGACAAGCCTTCGGAGAGGAGAAAGCTTTAAAACACTTTGACCATGGTTAGACTGAATGAACGACCCAATTTGAACAGTACCTTACAAGAAGAATGATGTAGCTGAGGTGGTGGTTCCTGGCAGTTCCTGCAGGCTCGCGGTTCCTGAAGCGACTGTCGGACTGACAAGAAGGAGGAAGACTGGAGGGTCCTGAACTGCCCAGGGAAGAATCCAGCAGCAGAGCAAAACGTTGAATAAAAGGTGCGCTCCTTAAAACCCAAACAGGTTACTCTCCACCATGCTATCTGGTTCAGTGCAGCGATGCACAGCAAATTTGACCTGGCATTTGGTGAGCTGGTTGATCCCACCAAGCTCAAGGGAAGAAGATTCCTTGCAGATCTTCTCTGTCATCAAAGTTCGGGCATTTCAGACCTGCAGCAGGGCTTCACCGGGGTGTCCAGTAGGTGCAGCAGTCGTCTTGCTTCAGCTTCTCTTTGGTTCTCTCGATCCAGTGGCGACTCTGCCTTCCAAGTCCCAGAGACCTGTTTTTATGCAGTTTCCCCCCATTCACACAGCCTGGCTGCCAATCACACAGCAGGGTGGCTGTCCTGGCAGGACAGTTACCTAGCCAATCAAAATAGAGTGTGACTTGGGTCTTCAAGGAGACCCTGTGCAGGGGACCTCAAACACCTCCCTCACATCCTGTCCACACAGACACTCAGGCGCCTGTGCAGAAGAAGCCTGCCAAAGGACAGCGAACAAAGGAACCAAACCTGGTTTGGCACGCAGAGTAAAACACGAGAAAGACCTTTACAAAAAGAAATGGTGAATGAACCCAACCAGAACCAAATAACATTAAAAGGGGTCCAGTGGGTTACAGTTCGAGGCTACCACCAAAGCCTCTAACAATACCAAGGCTATTTTCATAGCTCGCGGTAAAATAAAAATGGTAGATACCACTGCCACCAGCGAAATCTTAGAACAGGGGAACAAAATAATGTTTCATGAGAAACAGATAAAAATGGATAACTATTAACCCTACCAGTACTCTATTGGAAGATAGGGTGTACTGGGTCTGTAAATTTAAAAAGACTAGTAAAGTCAATGTCAACATTACATGTTCTGGGAGACAGTAGTCTGTCCCAGAAAATAGAGTTTAATGTGGGAAGTCTAAAAAGACAACCCTGTGTCACTACACTAAAGGTGCTCTGTGACACACAGTAAAAAGATGATGCCTATGGAGTAGGTGAGACTCCGTAGTCCATGAGCACAAACATGTACAACACACAGCAAAAAACACATGTAAGAGTGGGAAAAAAGGCTCACACTCTTACCAGGTGAAAAAAAAGAAAATCCTAGAAATCCAGCAAAGCTGCTGAGGGACTCAATAGGTAAGGGAAATGAGCCATTCTGGAGAATTCTCCCTAACATTTGTGGGTTGATGCACACATTGTTTGTGAAGTGGACTCCAGGTCAGTATTACAGTTTTAGAAAAGTGTATATCCCAGGAAAGTTCTGACTGACAATGTAGTACAATTGACTTTGGGCATCATGGAGTCATTTCTCAAGAGCATTGGGCCGACAATCTGTCGTACCTTGTTATATCAACCTGAGACCAATGGAGCTGTTGAATGGTTTAATCACACACTGAAACAGGGAATCAGCATGCTGGCCAGAATTGTGAGGAACTGGTGAGGAAGAGAGTTTGTGGGAAGGGAGTTAGTGCTTCCAGATCAGCTCCACCTGCTACCACTGGGATTATTCCATTTGAGGTCCTGAGGAGATGAAAGCCACCCACAGTGACCAATACGCTATGTTTGGGTAGGTTGGGAATTGTAGCATGGAGTGATAGAGAGTTAAGGGAGAGAATGCGTGTAAATGGGTTGTGCATTAAGACAAGTTATGATGTGCAGAAATTGAGAAGATGTGATTGGGGTGTGGGGAGAAGAAAGTTTGTGCACAGGCCTTAAATGGTGCAACATGTGAGCAGAGGTTCTGGGGGCCACATAGAGTGAGAAAGGGATTTGATAATTGTTGGAAGACGGGCACATTTGGAACCAAGGAAGTTTGGCTGGAGGGGAGAATATGAGATCTCATGGAGGTGAGAAATCTTCAAGTGTAAGGACTTTGTTTTAGGATATTTTATTTGTTTAGTTGAATAGTGGGAGGTGTGTTATCATAGTGATAAGGCTGCCATATCTACAACAAATAAGGGATGTGAATGTGAGAACATGCACCGTTCTCCTATATTTGTACACATGGGCTTTTATATGTCTTTACATGTTTTCAAACATAAAAAGGCAGCATGCTGCTAATGGGGCCCCTTTTATATCCAATTTCTTACAGGGAGACAACAACCAGACTGAGATAGCCCAGTGTGTTTGAAATATATTTCTCACTAGGTCCAACTAAAGTGACATGTGAGTAAGTGTAATTTGAATACTTACCAGTTTACTCACATTACAGTAAGTGAAACCCGGCACATTGACATTTAGTTAAAAGATGTGATATATCCTTCATTTTACAGGTTGAACACTATTCAAGATTAACGATCCACCGTTGAGGTCAGTGTTTGATGTATATGTAGGATATGAATTGGTGTATATTATATTTTATGATCATGTAAATGACCAGTTAGTAATACAATGATTTGTTATTCATAATAGGCAAATACAGGAACATGTAGATGCAATTATTCTTTACGTGAAAGAATAAACACTAAAAACCCTGAAGATGGATTTTGCAAATATGAAACGCATCCGCAACTATCTAGAGTTGACTGTTTAATAAAAAGAATGGAAAAAGTATTATGCTTTATGTCGAAGTGGAGTTGTGTATACCTTTTTGGTGAATGCTTCACTGGAATTAACCAGATCGATTTACAATTTAGTCAAACTCCCACATTTGGCGTGTGACTAAATAAAGAAAATAAACTGCAATTCAAATTTCTTGCAGTTGTTTGCAGTATTGAACTTTTTTAGAACAAAATGTGAGTAAGCAGTAGAAACATATATGTGAATTACATCTACACCCTTGAAAAATATAGAGAGACTATGGCCCTCATTACGAGTTTGGCGGTAACCATGCCGCTATTGGCGGCATGGCTGCCACCGAAATCGCTTCGGGGTCCGGGTCCTCGGAATGAGGACTTACCGGCCATTCCGAGGTCGGAAGGCCCGGTAATTCCTCCCTCCGAGGACCCGGACCCGGTTCTTCCCCATTCCCATTTCAGCCCCCATAGGGCTGAATGGGAATGGGAGAGGGAGCAAACAATGGGCCATTACGAGTTGGCCCGTAGTTTGCTCCCTCTTCTCCTCGCGGGACCCGCTCTGCATGTCTGGTGAGACCAGACGTGCAGAGCGGGTCCCGCGAGGGGAACTCGGAATCAGACGGTATGGGGTTGACCGTACCAGCACCTTTATCGGTGCCGTTAACCCTGTACTGCCCGATTCGTAATGAGGGCCGATATGTCCAGTTGGGGTGCAGTTGGGTTACTGGTTGGCAAAAACAGGCTGCTTTGTTTAGGTGTGTTATATTGTACCATATTGTTTGTTCTGTTCTAGGTTGTATGACATTATGGGGGAGATATTCCACTTGGGAACCCCAGAAAGATTGTTGATTCAGATCACACATATCTGGGGATGTACCTAGCAGAACTACCTATTGGGGAATCTGTTTAGCAAAACCTCCAATCAAGGGCATCTCTAGCACCTATACTGTAACAACATTATTTGGGACAGATCTGCTTATCAATGTTCGTAAGACTTTGCCAAAAAACATTTAACCCAAGGAGACACAGGGATGACCTTAGTCTAACAGCCCAAACCCTAAGGGAGATACCATCCACTTGACAGGCACTGGAAGCTCATTAGGGAACAGGGTCCACCTGAAATGAACACAGACACTCAAACACGCCAATATGCCAACTATTTCCACTGCACTAACAAATAATAGAATGCAGCTATACACCTCAATTAATCCGGCCTAGCTGCACACATAGGTGTACACTTCCATGATCACCTCAACAGTCCTTAGGACGCAGCTATATCACACGAAAATCTGCCTAGCTGCACACATAATCCCATTCACAGATTCCAACACTGCCAGAATGCAACTACCCAAGTCCAATTGGCCTTGCAGCATACATTCTACTTATCTTGCACAACCACTGCACCACGCCTAGAACTCCTACCTGGCTGCACACATACCGAGTGCACCCAAGCATGTTTTGTACATTACTCTCTCAATTTACCTGGACTATGGTTCCTGAGGGCGCTCAACCCACATCACTTTGGAATACCGATGGTAAAAGGCACTATACTAATGCCCAATAACATAACATAACATGGTTTTGATGCTTGGGAGCTCTAGAGTGTGAGGCAGTTGGAGGAGGAAGCAGAGAGGTGAAGCAGGCTGGGGGCCCCTTTTGCCCATGCACTGTATTTCAATGCTATGTTAATAATGGAATGTATAACTCACCCTTGTAATGTCTGTTCCATAATAGTCTGTTCATCAAGTTCCTGCAGGGAAGCTACATTTGCTTTTCACTAAAATAAATCGAAAATTCTAGGTACAATATTCATTTTCAGAAGAAGTTCTGCCACAGCTATACATTGCACAGTGTCAGCTTTATAAATCAATGTTTTATATGCTGACAATGGTGGTGATAAATCAAGAAATCATACTGATTGCCACATATATATGTATTCAATGAACTAGCATGGAAAATAGGTATAGGTGTATGAAGGCATGGTCTGCCAACTCCTGTGGATTCTGCATTGGAGCCTTTTACAGACTACTAACGGGGGCTACAGTTACTGTGAAGAGGATTGCAAAGTGGTTGGGCCATGATACCAGATTGAATTTTCCCTGATTTTCCTTGAGTTCAAAAGGTCCAGGGTGTTGAGAGCTAGTTGTGTGAGATAGGTAATTGCTTGAGTGGGGTCATAGGGTTTGAGTGTTCTGAGGATACTCTTTAGTATGGGGTTGCAGTGTGGATGGGAACTAGAAGTTTGAAGTGGCTTAGTAATATAATGGTGCAGGGGATCTCTGGTTGTAAGTGTTGAAGTCAGCCCAGTCAGTGGAGAGGTGCGGATAGTGTCTTAGTGGAAGGTAAATGAGGTGGATAAAGGTCAGGTGTGGGCATGACGGTGGGGGCCATGTGAGAAAGAGTCCTTTAAAGTAGGTGTATGGGGAGTTTTCATTGCTAGATGTGAATGTCACCACCTTGTTTGTATAGGTGGGTTCTCTAGTGGATGAGATAGTGTGGTGGACGCATTTCCTAGATAATATGCATGTGGTGGGGTTTGAGTCAAGATTCTGTAAGAAAGAGTATGTCTGGGGAGAGTGTGCTAATTGGTTAGTTGATTTTGTGTGTGTGTGTGTGTGTGTGTGCGTGTGTGTGTGTTGTAAGAAAACCATGGTATTAGACAGTGAAGACAGACACAAGTGATCATAGTTCAAGGGTGTCTATTGAACTTCAATCGGTTGGTTGAACACCTATCTAAACCTAAATATAGGGATGGGAGCAAGCTATGACCATCAAATAATAATATTGCAGACCTAGTGGAGTCTCTGTCAAAATAAAAGGGCCTATACTAATACACCTCTGGCCAATCCATACTTCTAAATACAAATGGCGTGGGTCAACAATGTATGCAAAAAGAAAAGTGTTCACAAAAGGATATGTCAGGATAGTTGAGCAGTTGGCTTTCCATTCCCGCGTTTTCAGCACAGGACAAGGCGCCTTGAGTTTCGCACATACTCTGGCATCTCTGCCACGTGGATATAGTTTAAAGTATAGGTATCAGGGCCTTCTGTGCCAAAAAGTCTCTTTCCCAATAAAAGTCTCTTATTACAGAGGGCCTGAAGTAATAAACAAGCACTAAAGTTCCTTTCTTATGAGGATTTTCACATTCACAAATTTTCAGGTCCACTGTTCACCATGGGTCTCCCTCCTTCAGGCTTGGACCCCCTTTATCACAATGTTCACAATTGGTCTCCCTCGATAGGAGATGGACCCCTTAAGCACAATGTTCAGAATTGGTCTCTCTCATTCGGGCTCGTACCCCTTAAGCACAATGTTTACAATTGGTCTCCCTCATGCGGGCTTGGACCCCTTAAGCAAAATGTTCACAATTGGTCTCCCTCATTTGAGTTCAGACCATGTAACCTCACTTTCAAAGCTATCCTCTTTGCATCAAAAATGGAAGACTTTTGATTAAGCAATAGATTTTGCTTACTCGCAGGACCACTTCGATTCACTTAATTTCTCATTCTCATCTTTTCTTTACTTTTGCTTCTGCCACTTGTTGGCTGAATAACTGACATATACCTTCTATTGAGTACACTCATGGTGCCGGACCACTCTGTCACTGGTATTGTACCTTTCTCTGTTAAAGTTCAAACATCCGTCAGCAATTAAGCTTTCCTCACGCCTTTCATCACATGCATTACCAATCTCAGTCCTTGCACTCTTTATACCATGTTGCTTCTTGCAACTTTGTCTTCAACACGCACCGGTCTAGCATCGCTCTCTCCAACTAACCGGCTGTGTTGATCTCTCTGGCACTGCTTTGATCCTGGAGCCAAGGACAGTCCCACAGCGGCTGCTGCTTCTCCCCTACTCAGTCAAATGTACAGGACGGCCCCAGGTAACTCCGACACACAATGCAGGATTCTTCAGTCTGGTTTCCTGGCCTTACACTTTTTAATCTGAAGGATTCTGGAAAGTAACGGTTTCTCGCCAGGAAGGTTTAGGGGTATCTTCCTCCTTGCGCACCCTTCTTGATTTGCCATCCTTCTCCTGTCGTTCAGCTTTGCCTTGCTCAGAGTGTGCTCTCATGCTCCGATTTTTATCCATGTGGGAAAGCCTAATGGAAGTCAGCTTTGAGTGGTTACCATTAATTGCCTCATCGTGCCTGACCATAGTAGTGGAACATGTCAGGTACAATGCTCGTGTGTGAGTCTGTTTTCTCCCAGAGCGGGCTGTCCACGTGAAAGTGTTCATGAAGGGAAAGGGGGGGTTAAGTTCCTAAATATCGTACCAGTTGGATGGGGTAAAGGTGTTACTGGGACGTGGCTACTGTGTCTCGCCATCAGGTCTCCCACTCCCCGAAGACCCCTCACTCAGTTGATCATCCTGCACTAGTCGACCCCCAGGAACTGGATCCAAACGCGATGGCTGTGTCATGGCCACCAGGATGACAGATCCCCGTGGACTAGCATATGAGACATTTCTGGTTTCTCACATACCCTTCCGCTATGCGAGGTGGATATTCTTGGTCTTTTACAAGGTCTTCCAATTTTAGAACCTTGGAGAGAGCAAGGGAAAGATGTATCCATGGATTCTCACACATTCCATTGGTTTATTTTCCTCCTTTCCGGTAGAGAAGGTGTGCTCCTATTTATCAACCTAATTTATCCTATAAACTGGGGTTGAGGTGGTGTTTCTGTTATTAGGTATTCCTTATGCTTTGAGGTTAGCTCTTGCGATTGATAGGTTCATGAAATTCTGTTTCCATCCACTCCTACAATGGAGAGGTTTGGGAGTAACTGGCAAATTGCCAACAATCTTGGAGCATAAATTCCCCATGGGGTTTTGGAAGTTCTTGTAAGAGAGTAGAAATTGCAGGGAAGTCCCTTCCCACAGTTACTTCTTCAGGGAGCCTAGGAATAATGTATGATGACAGTAGCTGTGATTCTCCCCTAATGTTAATGTATAAAGGTATCTTGGGATATACCTCATTATCTCTGTGTGCACATGTGACCCTAACTAGAGACGCATTCTGTAGGTTTATTGCTGTAACCAAATCGCCCCTTATGGTTGTCTGTTTGCTGCCTGAATCAATTAGTGCTTTTACGGGCCTTCCATTCACCAGGGCTTTTTCATATGTAAAGTCAGTTAAAGACTGCCATATAGATATGCTGAAGGTTGTTCCCACTAGTCCCCTTTTTGTCACTCTATTTCCATAGTTTCTTGCTTTAGATTTTTAGGGCAATGTCTGGCCAGATGGCCAGTTTCTTTACACGAGAAATGAGTAGGTGGTAACGGTTTGATTCTTTTAAATGTGTCTCTCTTTCCTCTCTACCCTTCACATCCTGTCTTCTGACTTCTATTCTCTCTTTCGGGATCTACTCTTTGGGTTTAGATAGCCCTACCTCTCTATCTAGGTACCTTGGATGGGAGTGGTAGGTGGTTTGTGATCTTTCTGCTCCTCACTTCTGTGTACAGTGTGAAAGCGTTTTACTGCATCTGAGTGGTTTTGGGCAGTCTCAATAGCTATGACAAGGGTGGGTCAGTTTAGATGCAATACTGCTTTCTGTAAAAATTGAGGTAGGGTATTGGTGAATTGTTCCAAAATGATCATTTCTACCAGTTCTTCCAGCGCCTTGTTCTTAATCCAAAGGGATACTGTGTTCTTAATGTGTTCCCCCAATTCGAGAGGGGTTTCACCACGGTTTAATAAAATGGCAACTATTTTATGGCGATGGAAGTTACAGGTTTGGCCTACCCTTTTAAGAAGTCCCTCTTTTATGGATATAAAGGTAGTACCCTGGTCAAGGTTAAGTAGCTGGTAGGTGGTATGTAGTTTGCCTTTCAATAGGGGTCCCAAATAGCATTTATTTAGATTTTCTTCCCATTCTAATTGCTCAGGAAATCGCTCAAAATTCAAAAAGAGATTCCCTAGGTATTTGCCCTGCTGATACAGTTGTAGTATCCCTTGAGGTAGTAGGGGTAAAGTTCCTAAATATCCTATCGGGTAGGATGGGGTAAAAGTGTTACAGGGAGGGGGATACCACATCTCGCCATGAGGTGTCCCACTCCCAAAAGACCCGTCATCCAGGTGATCCTCCCACACTGGTCCAGACCAGCCGTTAAGGTCGGGAGCCGCAAAGGGACCTCGTAGTAAGGCGTTAAGGGGTTTACGGTGCCGCAGCCTTTTATGGCACCGTTAACCCCTTAATGCCTGGGTTGTAATGAGGCCCAATGTAAGTTACAAACCCTACCAAAGGAATTCCCAAATATTAGGGATTCATCGCAGCATTTCATAGAAGAGATGCACACAGTCATTCAGTGCAAACCCCCCATTTGTACAAATATGAATCAGCTCATGATGGTTTGATGCCTCCCAAATTGAGACAACAACTTATTTAACATGCTCATCGCCCAGAGCAAGACACAGAAACAGGGCATTCCATTTTACAAACCAGGGAAATAATCATTACTGTGGGTCATTACGAGTCGGGCGGTAGGGGATACCAGGCACCGGTAAGGAGACCGGTGCCGGTAATCCCCTACCACCCGATCCGAGGTCCCCTAACGGGAACTGCAAGGGACGTGTGGTCGGACCACACATCCCTTATGGGTCCCGCTAAGGCACCAGGGCACAAATAACGGGCTTGCCATTCGCAAGCCCGTTATTTGCGCCCTCCCCATTCCCATTGAGCCCTATGTGGGCTCAAATGGGAATGGGGAATGGTTTGTGCAGGGTAGGACTAGTCCGGTAAGTCCCCATTACGCAACACCGGACATGGGGCCTCATTACATTACATTACATTACAACCCAGGCGTTAAGGGTTTAACGGCGCCGTCGGCGCCGTTAACCCTTAACGCCTGATTACCATTTTAACGCCTGCTTTTAGCAGGCGTTAAAATGCAAGGCGCTAATCCGCCTTGGTGCTAATTACGTAATTAGCGCCTTCCCCACTCCCATTATGCCCTATGGGGCAAAAATGGGAATGGGGAAGGGTAAATGGGGAATGGGGATTTACCGCCCCACTCACCTTGGAATGAGGCAGTAAATCCACCATCCACCATGGTGTAAAAAACAGAGTTTACATCATGGTGGTAAAGTAGGGAACTTACCGCCGGGGTTGTAATGAGGCCCATGGTCACGGTATGGGAGGCAGCCATGGAGCTAATTGCTCCATGGCTACCGCCATACTCATAATGACCCCCACTGTCATTCCGGAAATGTACCCCCGAAAGTCTGATTGGGCCAAGGTATGAAACGGTAAATAAGAGTAGGGGTATTTTCCTGCAGGGTACTTAGAGTGACTAAAAGTAGTATTTGGTCAGCATTCAGGTATCACTAAACCAGATGAGACCATACAAGATGCTATCATAAATTTATGTGTAGTCTGTCCGCTGTCCAAAGTAAAATCACAGTTAACGAGCATGTGCATTGGATCCCAGACAAAACCCCTAATGGAGCTAATGTCAGTTGCACAGCAGGGTATAGTGTGCCAGATTAAAAACCAAAAAGACCTTTAAGAATACATGAATGAGCACCCAAATGCAGAACCTACATGGAAACGTGCTGGAAAAGCATTACGACCCTGGCGGAAGACCATGGTGCTATTAGCACCATGGTCCATGCCGGTAAGTTACCGACTCCGCCATGGAGGAAGGGGGAATTACCACCCCATTACAAGGTTGGCAGGGCGGTACTTCCCCCTTCCTCCATGGCCCTTCCCCATTCCCATTTTTGCCCCATAGGGCTCAATGGGAATGGGGAAGGCGCTAAGTAAGGTGCCGCGAATTGCGGCACCGTAATTAGCACCAAGGTCCCTTTGCGGGTCCCTACTTTAACGGCTGGTCTACACCAGCCGTTAAGGTTGGGTCCCGCAAAGGGACCTCGTAATTAGGCGCTAATAGGTTAACGGCGCCGCAGCCTTTTACGGCGCCGTTAACCCATTAGCGCCTGGGTCGTAATGAGGCCCACAGACTGCACAGAATTCTTCCCCAAGTGGGGAAAATCATGGAAAAGTGGAAGAGGGGGTACATTGCCTGGCAAAACGGGACAGGATGGAAGACAGGTAGCTTCCTGAGAGAGCAGGACCAGCAGAGCCAGTGAGGCCAACAGACCAACAGAGACTGTAGGGTCAGCAGGATCAGCAGAGAACAGGGGGACTGTGGGACGGCATGATCCACCAGCAAACCCACTGGTTTGTAATTTGGATAAGCAGATAGGCATTGGAAGAACAGGCGCCCTTATTGACCACAGAAACCTTAACTTCCTCAAAGTGAGCCAACCACTTTTCTGGATCTAAATGCCCCAGCTTTTGCCCCAGTAACTCCACTCATCCCTGAAGGTGACAAAGTCCCATTCTGACTAAAACAAGAGAATAAGGTCACAATGGATCCCCTAATCCTGATAAATCAGGACAGACCAAATGTACAATCTATCGTAAAAGGAATATCTACACAGGGGCCAGTAAGTCAGCACTGTGTATAGACAATGTTCCCGATGTGCAAAAATCCACAGAAACATTAACAACAGTAGGTATTTATAATATACCATTGATACACCTGGTAACAGAGCCCCTTAAGATCACACTAGGAACTATCACTGATAAACATAATTTCATTTTACACTCTTCAACACCGGTCAATCTGCTCAGCACAGACCCTTTGGACAAACTCAGGTGCACTATTTATTGTACCCACATACTAACATAGAAGCAGTCCTTGCAACTCTATAATTTGACCCAGAGGAACACCTTCCAAGTGAGAGAGGATTGTCAAATGATTTAAAAGCATTCATCAATTGCATATCTGATTTTCTGTGGTCCCCATGATAATTAGCTGGGATTCCCACTGCTGAACCCATTATAATAAAGGATGAACCTTTTAACAAACTGCTGTGCATCCCGCATTATGGCACAAAAACCAGAGACATTACAAGGAATCACTCGGTCATTAGAATCACTCCTGAGTCAGGGTATACTTGTCCCAACGACCAGTCCATGCACCAGTCTGATATTGCCTGTCAAAAAACACAGGATAACCACTTATTTTGTTGAAAACCAGAGAGCTATAAATGCTGTGGTAGTTCCTTCAGTTCCAGTTGTGCCAAACCTAACAAGAATATTGTCATGTAACACAATAAAAGCTACCCATTTCACTGCGATAGACCTGTGCTCAGCAATTGTCTCTGCCCTCATATGAAAAGGTAGCCAGGTTTATCTACATTCTCACACAGAAGAGTTCTGCACACTAGTACCAGATTTCCACAGGGGTGTGCACTTACCATTTTCTCTCGGCAATGGAAGAAAGACATAGATGATATAAAATGCACTCGAAAAGCAGTGCTATTCCAGTATGTGGACAACTTATTCATCACATTGCCATTTTACAAAGCATGTAAGCAAGTCTTGCTGACATCCTCCGCAGGGAAGGGACATAAAGCTTCAAAACTAAATTTAATATCATCTAGAGAGATGTTCATTATGATGGGTGGGATATTAACAAGGGTCTCCATTTAATAGCCCCTACCTAAAGAAGCAGTGCACTAACCCATGACCCCTAAATGATCACACAGATGAGAGAGCATTTTTGGGTGCTGTCAGATATTCCTGACAATGGATTTTAGAATATGCTTAGATTGTTAAGCACCTACAACAGTACATCTGGGTTAACACTATTGAGCCCTTACAGTGTTCTCCAGAGGCTGAAAAAGCATTCACTAAGTTAGACAGCAGTGCATCTGAATTAGGGCTTCCTAGTTATAAGAGAAGGTTTAGCCTATACTCTCATGAGAGAAACAGTTTTTCCTTAGAAGTCCTGACATGGCATTAATTATAAACTGGTGGATTATTTTGGCAAAGGATTGGACCCTTGCTAAATATTTATTGTGGCAGCTATACTAGTGGTGGAACAGTGTTAGAATATTTTTCTAGGATCTCCCTTGAAAGCTGCAGTACCAAACTCAGTTGTTGAGCAACTGCTGAAAACCAAAACCTAACACATGTCTATATCTCAGCCTAGCAAACAAGAAATATTTATTTTGAACTCCTCCAATGTTACTTTAACTAGATGCTCATTACTTATTCAGTATCTCTTCTCCCCCTTCCTCAGGATGGTGAACTGCATGATCCTGAAGTGCCATGATTGTGTAGCTATTACTGATTTCTTATTAACATCCCAAACTGATTTAACTGGTGTACCCTTCCCTGAGGCAGTCCTGATTTACTTTATTGATGACTTGTGTTACCAAGATCAAAAGAGAGCATTGGTTGCAGTATATGTAGTGTGTTAGCCGGGGAGAGGTGGTGGAAAGTAGGAAGGTATTGCATGTTAAGTAACCATCGCACAGGTTGCACAGCTCATTGCACTCACAATGGTGTGCAGTCTGGATGTCCGAAAAACATTTAAAATCTATACAGATTCATGTTATGTCTTTGTGGTAGCCCAGGACCTTGGTGAACTGTAGACTCAGAGAGGATTACGGGTATTGAAAGGAACCCCTATCAAAAATATCAAATTCATGAAAGTTCTCTTAGATGCCATTATGTTGCCTGAAAGGTAGCCAAAAGTGTGCCACTAATCAGTCTCCAGATTAATATATTCTCTTTGTTAAAGCAAGTGCTGTTCTCTCTCTTGACAACACTCTGGAAGATTTGGCTCAAATGAAAGAAAATGCCTTCTCCAGTGAGAAAGATAACTGGATAAGAGAGGATTGTCAATTACACAGCAACTCTCTGTGGAATGAAGGCGAGGGTCTATTAGTGGTACCACAGCTATTATTTTCCCATCTTTATAGGGGGTGTGTCGGAAGTGGGTGAGCGCATCCCAAGCATATCCCATTTCTCAGTGTGGCTTGACAAGCACGGCTATCACGTTGGGAGGGCCGCTCCTCTAGTGGATCTGTGGAGAGTAGGAGGGGCGAGTAATCCAGACTGGCTGAGAGGCATGGATCTCAACGGGCTCATCACCCGTGCCGGCCCGGTATTGTTTGGTTTTGCACCGGAGCAGTTACTGCAAGCCCAAAATAGTGGTTCCCAGTGTGCCGTGGGGTGGACAGTTCCATTAGAACGCTTGGGGAGAGGTGACCTGAATCACTGTATATTTCAGTATGAATATAGGAGACATACTGAAACAGTGATACTGACTAAACGGCCGACTCAGCAGCGGTCCATTGTAATACATTGCAGATTGCTCATAATCATACAAGCACGGTAAACAATTAGTCGGCTGGTAGTCACTTTGTACCATTCCTACCCTTGATAAGTATTCCGGGGCTACTCCGGCTTTCACATGGCTGGCTTTTTCTGGAAAGATCAGTCTGTCTCTTCAGTGTCCTCTTGTTTGTTTAAGCATGCACTCATACTTTACCAGGCTTCTGCAGCTTTAATATCTTGATTTAGAATTTGCCTGGTATTGTTTTCTCATAGTGCCCTTTAAAGGGGGAAAACAAACTTATAATCTTCACGCCAACAAAAAACTGTTGACTGAATCTGCAAATCCTGAGAATGGCAGTGGAAGTGCCTATCCCCCCGGCCCCCACACCCCTTCGGTGGCGTCTCCACCAGTGGCTGAGTCTTCCCTGCTTATGATATGATATGATATGATATGGCATTTCTAACACGCCTATACACAAGTGTTTCAAGGCGCGAAATGATGCTTCAAGGGCTGTTGAAGATTACCAACTATTTCTCGGCCCCACACAACGGTAATATCAACAAGTGGATAAGATATTCCCTGTTGATGAGGGGCGGGGGATGGAGAATGCTGGGTTCTTGGTTTGCATTGATAACAACACTTCTCTACTTAATATGTGTTATTCACTGCAGTCGGTGCTTCCATTATTGGCAATGGAGTCTCATGAGAAAGAAAAATGAGGTTATGGCCATAGACAACCTTATACCTTGTGGATCTGGTGCAGTCCCTGGTGTCACTCCTAGACTCTCAGCCTCCCCTAAATTCCTTGGGATGTTGACAATTTATCGAGGGACGAGCCTCGTGCTAGAGAGAGCTGCAGCGAGTTTGGTGGTTCTATGGACTTGGAAAGGAGGACTGTTACTATTGTTCATAATGAGGTGGCACATCTTGCTTTGAAAATTTGTTTAAAACTTTGTAACACCATATTGTGTGATTCTCAGCACCATTGCAACCTGCTAGATCAATTATGTCCAGCTATGAATGCAAACTTGCCTTTGAAGGTCATCTAGCCCAAGGCCAACTTGAACCAGGTTAACAGCGTGTTGGTAGCGGCTCCTAAGGTTAAGGTACAAGTGCAAATCCGATGCTTCAGGGGGGCTATCCCTTGGAATCTACTATAGTGGAACCAAATGGTGCACAGAGGATTTTGGAAGAAGGGGAATAACCCGTCTATGATTCAGTTCTTGACAACATGCCGGAAACTGTGCAAAAAGCATAAAGCAGTAAGACTTAATTCCAGAACTGATCCACTGCAGGAGGTGATGCCTGGTGCAGAGACCACACTGTTGCCGGTGGGCATGGCCCTGAGAAAATAATCTAAGAATGCTGCTCCTAGAGTTAAATGGACCAAAAATAAAAGTGGTAACTTGACAACTTGGTTAAAAAAGATGTGAGCAGAAGACAAAGCTAAGACTAGAAAATATGGTAAAACAGATTTTGGCCATCACCAATGCAAAACTCTGGCAATAGACGCTGCTGTTAGGGTGAATTCGCCAGAATAGCTCATTTCCCTTACCTACTGAGTCCTGCAGCAGCTTTGCTGGATTTCTAGGATTTATTTTTTGACCTGGCAAGAGTGTGAGCCTTTTTTCCCACTCTTACATGTGTTTTGATGTGTGTTTTACATGTTTGTGTTCATAGACTGTGGATTCTCACCTACTCCATAGGCATCATATTTTTACTGTGTGTCACACAGCACCTTTAGTGCAGTGGCACAGGGTTGTCTTTTAGACTTCCCACTTTAAACTCCATTTTCTGGGACTAACTACTGTCTCCTAGAACATGTAAAGTTGCCATTGACTAGTCTTTTTAAATTTACAGACCCAGTACGAACTGTCTTCCATAGAGTACTGGAAGGGTTAATAGTTATCCCTTTTTGTCTGTTTCTCATGGAACATTATTTTGTTCCCCTTTCTCTAAGATTTGGCTGGTGGCAGTGGTGTCTACCATTTTTTTCCTACTGTGGACTATGAAAATAGCCTTGGTACTGTTAGAGGCTATGGTGGTAGCCTTGAACTTTAATCCGCTGGACCCCTTTTAATTTTATTTGGTTCTGGATGGGTTTATTCACCATTTCCTTTTGTAAAGGTCTTTCTCGTGTTTTGCTCTGCGCGCCAAACCAGATTTTGTTCCTTTGTTCGCTGTCCTTTGGCAGGCTTCTGCACAGAAGCCCTCCTTAGGCTTCTGTGTGTCTGGGTGGATAGGATGTGAGGGAGGGGTTTGAGGCCCCCTGCACAGGGTCTCCTTGGAACCCAAGTCGCACTCTAGTTTGATTGGCTAGGTGACTGTCCTGCCAGGACAGCCACCCTGCTGTGTGATTGACAGCCAGGCTGTGTGACTGAGGGAAAACTGCTTAAAAGCATGTCTCTGGGACTTGAAAGGCAGAGTCGCCACTGGATCGAGAGAACAGAAGAGAAGCTAAGAAAGAGGACGACTGCAAATACTGAACCTCCCGGTGAAGCCCTGCTGCAGGTCTGAATCGCCTAAAAATCCAACGACAGGGACAATCTGCAAGGAATCTTCTCCCCTTGATCTGGAGGGACCAACCAGTTTGCCAAACACCAAGCAAGGCCTCAATCTCCTGGTCGAATTTGCTGTGCATCACTGCAGTAAACAAGAAAGCCAGGAGGACCAGACCCTGTTTGGGATTTAAGGAGCACACCTTTTATTTGTCGCTTTGCTCTGCTGCTGGTTTCCTTCCTAGGCATTACAGGGCCCTCCAGTTTTCCTCCTTCTTGTCAGTCTGACAGTCGCAGCTTGAACCTTGAGCCTGCAGGACCTGCCAGGAAGTTCTGCCTCAGCTACAGCATTCTTCTTCTAATAAGGCATTGTTCAAATATGGTTGTTCGTTCCGTCCGATAGCGCTGAAAGTGTTTTAAATATTTCTCTAATCCGAAGGCTTGTCCTTCTCTACTCTTTCAAATAACTTTTTTTCTACCAACTTCGTTTTGAACTCTTGGCAAAAACTTAACCGCAAACTACTTTGAACTCTGTGATCGTCTGCAAAGACTCTGAACCATTAACATTGGACCAGGCCTATTGATTTGAATCCTAGTTGTAGCAAGCCTTTTATAGATTGCGGTGCCTATTACTTATTGGTGCTGCTTGAGTTTAAATAACCTTGTCTTTTCCTCCCTTTTTAAATCGCTGGAGTTCCATTTTGCTCACTCTTCATTTTGAGTGTAACTTGTCCAGAATTGATTGGGTGGTGTGTAGTGTATTAATATTGTGATTTTCTGCTGCTTTATATTAGTGAACTGTTTTATAACTGATGGTGTAAATAAATGTATATTCTTTTACTCAGAAACCTTGAATCAGTGTTTGCTTGAACCATAGTCATTGCTGTCCCTTGTGTAACTTCTGATACTGCTCACTTTACTCTTGAGATAAGTCTGGCTGTTCAGCCATCACTACCATTTTACTGTGTTGTACAGGCTTGTACTAATGGTGAATGTGTACTTTCACTTGTAGTCTTAATTGTGTGTGCTGTTCCCAAAGAGTACTGCATATGATTCTGCCTAACATCTGCACCTATATCTAGACCTGAGCTTCCTTTGGTGGAAGCTTCCTCTACTTCTCTTTAAACATATCTATCCAAAATGTCAGAGCCAGACGATGTGGAACGAGTAGATGTTAGAGCTAATGGCGCATCAGTGCCTGAGGTAACTGTGCTACTATCCCCTATGTCCTTCATGCTCACCACTCTGTTTGAGGATGCAAAATCGCCTATACCCATTGTTGTGTGCTACATCTGTTTAACCACCTCCCTCTCTTGAGGGTATTGCAGAGTACTAACTTTGAGTTCTTTGAACATTTGGAGGGTGCTAGTATTAATTTCACAAAAGTGCATTGCGTAGCCTCTGAAATTCTCGCTTTGTTGAGATGGGGTTTTGAAATTGATAGTCCCATAGTGTGGTCTAAAAGAAAAAAGGATTGTGCCTGGTCAGTGATTGTTCCTGGTATGTCTGGTGCCTACAAGAACAAGCAAGTCAATAAAGTGTAAGAATTGCTGATTAAGTCATGGAATAGCCACAACCAGGTGCATCTTTTTTTTGGAAGCAGGCTCCAGGACCATATATTGTAAGGCTGATGTCATGTTATTTCAGGAGACTTGGCTAATGAGGGAGGTAGTGGTTGATGGGTTTTCTTGTTTTAGAAGCCTGGCTGCCCAGGTGGAGAATGTCAACCTTTTGGTGGTCTGATGGGCTTGTGTGCTACTCATTCTCGAGCAGGAAAGAAGTTTTACCACTGCTGGGTATGAGAATCTCATGTTCAAAATACCAGAGTATGGCTCAATTTGTAACAATGGCACAACCAGTGAGCAACAATGATAGTGTGATGGACTACTGGCCATGGTTGTCACAGTCATTGGGGGGGTAAATCAGGGCTGCACCTATGCAGCAACCCGGTTTTAGCACCATCTTCTTGTTGAATTCACAAGGGTTCCAATTTCTACTAATTTCGGAGGACACATGTGTGAAATTATGTAAGCATGATTTAATTATCCTCAAGAAACATTTTTGGTGGACAACGCGTCATTGGGTAGATACCCCAACTGGTAGCAAAAAGCAACTAGAGGCCTTTCTGGTCACCCAAAAGATAGGTTGCTCATAGCATCCAGAGCAGAAACTGCTGATTTAGTACATACTTCAAAAACAATGATGTATTAATACATGCAGGTAAAACACATATGTTAGTTTTGTCAGCACCGGAAAAAGGGTAATTGGTGGCTAGACGGTACAAAGCTGGAGCAGGGGGATAGCTTTACATACCTTTGTTTTAGACTTTTCTCTAATCCAGGAAAAAGAGCTGTTTTAGAACTTTTTTTAATGATAAAGCACTGTCTCTTGTTACCCAAACGAAAAATTGTAACTTTAGATACAGTAAATTGTCTATTGTCCGCCTTTTAAAATTGCATAAAGTAAAAGTCATCCTGTCACTAACATATGGAGATGAAATACACCACTGCTTATTGGACGAGAATTTTAAGCATCTGGAAGGTTTTATCTGGAAAAGAGTTTTAAGGCTTCCAATGTCAATACTTGTAAGTGTTATTGGATTTGAGTTTGGGTTATTACCTTTAGAAGCCTGTATTTTATAGAAACAAGCGTTATTGTGCTATACATTAAAATATCCCCTGTAAAAGTCTCTATTCACAAATTTGAATGACAAATACTCAAAACTGAATAATATTCACCTGATTAAAACAATGCAAAGTTGGAAGTTTGGGGGTTAAGTAGAGATTCTGTTTGTGAGAACCTTGGAACGTATAAACAACGACTATGGCTAATTGGCTGCTGCTGAACCTGTGACTCTTTGGGTGACTATAAAAATTATAGTATTCTCAAGAATGGTCACAAACAGATGGGGTAGTGTGCTCAATATCTTCCTGGAAATGTGCATGCACTTTATTAAGGATCAGGCTTGATATTCTTCCAACAAAGGCCAACTGTTTTAGATGGAAGAAAACAAATTGTGCCTCAGAAAAGTGTAGATACGGTCTAAGAGAATGTGAAACTCTATTCCATATGTTCCTTAAATGTGAAGCTCCCTCCGGCCAACATCAAATAATTTTTTAAAGATATATAAATATGTTTAGATTGAACACAGGGCTTCTATTATGGAATCAGATTCGGTCCTCACTGCCATTTCACCTGAGTAAAGTTGTGTATAAATTGTTAATTCTTTTAAAAGTATAAAAGTAGTTGAGTAGGTCAAATGAAATTAGATAAGGACTGTACATTTTAGATTTTAGATTGATTAAATGAAGGATTGGAAAGTAAGTAATTATGATCAAAGTATACACCCCCCCTTCTTCTTTGAAATAGAAATATAAGAATGGAAAATGTTATCTTTTCTTCTTTTGCGTATATAAATTCTAATGTTATGAATTGCCAATCATATGAGATTGTAATGTTTTTCCTTATTTAATGGTTGTGTACGGATTTATCTTGATGTAAAACTGAATGCACAATAGAAATTCCTGTGTCCAGTCTTAAGAAGGATCTATAAGTTAATGTGCTTTAACAAGTTTCCTTCTCTGGATATTAAAGGGGCATGGATGAGTATTCCAAAGGGACATAGGTGCTGTAGGTTGTGCATAAGACATGTGCTTGTGGCTTGTAAATACATGCACACACACTATGTTGTATATTTTTTATATTTTTATTACTTGATTCAATTGTTAAAACAAAGAAAACTATTTTTACAAGATTTGTTTTACAAGATTTAAGAAGGTGTTTTTACAAGATGTTGTATATTTCATGAAATTTGCTGAAGCGCTAGATGAAATTAAATATGCTCTATTCTGGTTGGATGGAATCTCAGGACTAAGTCTGGCAAGGTCAATTGCTTTTTCAATGGTATGGTTGGTGTGGTATGGTTGGTGTTACCGACTAAAATTAATGCAAAATCATAGATTTCACTCTTCTTTTTTCGATTTTATGACAGGATCCATTGATGGAATTTGATGGTGTATGGCAATGCTCCTGATGTATTGAACATGGTGATGCCTCTTGTTTAAGATAAGTTGATCTGTTCTTTTGATTTCAAGGGGACATGTAACAATTAATGAGGATTGTGCAATACAATTGTCAATGTATTGATGTATCGTAACATCTAATGTTGATTTTAGTGTTATGTTGCTTCATTTACTTATTTTGTATGGATGTATAAATATATTCTTGACATGTGAAAAGTTCTTTGTTTGAATTTAAGAACATACAAAAATAAAACAAATGGTCCCACCTTGTCAGGATGTACCATGTCCAGGCTAATTTGTGAAGAGAAGGGATAATAATGTGATTGAATAAGTTATGGTTCATAACGAAATTCTCTAAAATGGCTCTTAAGTAATGTAGACATTGTATTATCTGCCTCCAGAATAACGTGGGGAAAGCTGTACCTGTCACCCAGGGATCACCTCCCCTATGGTGCTTTTGCAGGCCTTCCATTTGCCTTGTTCCAGCTTCCTTGCTGCAATTACTGGAAGTATATCATTGTTTTCGTGGATATTTTATCGGGTAGGAAGAGGTGTACCCCTGTCTGAGGACAGCTGCTGTAACTGTGATTAAAAAACTTGTCAGAGATCTCAAACCTAGAGATTTTGTTCTGCTGAAGATACATCTGAAGATGTTGACTTTGGCTCCACATTGGTAGGGGGCCTCTGATGGTTCTATTGGTATCTAACGGAGCTGTTAAATTGCAAGGGGAACCAATCAGGGTTCCTGTGACCCCCTGTGAGCTGGCAGCAGCAGCTGTGAATTGAAAAAACTATATTTTGTGGTCTTGTTCTCTCTCCTGGTTTCCAATGTGGTTATGCTTCTTCTTCTGAATTAACGTAGAGCTATACTCTCTTTTACACAGTCACAACCTCAGGAATTACTTGGTACTGAAGAAGGTACATACTTTACTGGCAGGGAGGGATCTGCAGTTTTATCAAAACTTGGCGTGTGGGGTTGATTTGTTATTAGTGTTTGGCCCAACAACTGCTTTGTGTCCCAGAGTGGTCCTTCCCTATCCCTGTAAAGCCTTCCCTAATTTGATCCTTGATGATCACTACCTCTATGCCTTAATAAATGTAGTCACAATCCTCAAAAATAAACCCCCACCCCAAGATACTTGTTAAACAATGAGATCGATGTTACTAAACCAACCTTAGCACCTGCAATATACCCTCAACTATCCCATGTTTCAGATTTAAAATAGTACTGTCACTCTGTTTTGCACTGTATGGTGGGAAGAAAGGAAATACAGAAGATGATCTTCTGCTACCATTATTTGATGAATACAACAAATATTACTAGCTCAGAGAAAGGGTGCAGAGTGGTAATGAGAGCAGGGCAGGGGCATTGATACTGTGTGCATTGACATAATGGCCCCTGCTGATTGGTTTTCATTGTGTGATTATACTGGGGAGTGCACAATGAAAAAATCTAATTGAATTGTTAGGGAACGATTCAAATTATTCCATGGAGCTATGCTATTTACTAACTATTTTGAATTCCAGAAATAGTACTGAATTTGTAAGGGTGTGCTTGCATACTAATCATGCTTTATATCAATATAATAAAGATTTGGATAATAGAGCATGCACTTTAATAAAGTATCTGTGGTCACCTACATCAGAGCTTACTGGGTTCATGAAAAATACACTGATTAATAGTCAGTCTCTGGTATGACATCTTGAGTAAAATCGAAAGATCATCAGGGTTTTGATATATTATTATGAACACCAGATTGGCAAACTTTATTTGGTTGGGATGCACTGAGTAATCCTGGAGAAGTTACCGGATATTAGATCAATACTCAGTTCCCAACTGTTCATATGGGGCTGATGGCCACCTTTAGCAGCAGATTGAGGAGTTGCATAGAGGAAAACAGTAAAGGGATCTAGGTGATTGAATTTAGGATAATGCCAAAACAGCCCTTGAATCTTCAGTTGTATATAAGTTGCAACAGTTCGGTAGCCCTTTAGGCTGGTTAGAATGACCAACATGACTCATCTCCGGTCACAACTCACCAACATCGACACTAACATTGGGGAGAACTCTCAGTAAGCTAACAAGGGATTCCCTCATACAGCCGATACTTAAAGTAGTGGATTCGGAAGAATACTGCAATGGGATATACCATGTGAGGAAGTGTAAGACCATCTGAATTTTGAACTCATGAGCTTCTGAGACAATGTGCAACATAACAGCTGGTCAATAATCTTCAAGACCTGAAGACCTGCTGATCTGGGGATACTTCTCACAGTACAATGGATGGACCTGTGGATGCCAGGAGTGCATTTTACATCAAAGGGGCCAATAAAAGGCATCTGGGCTCTTAGCAGCAAAAACATTCCTTGCCCAGGAAATGGATCTAACTGGAACTAGATCACACACACAGAAGTGTGGGGAGTGCGATCACCGGGCAGTTTAGCCAGGTACCTGACATCTTTCCCACTGTTAACCCATGACTTGTGGTTAGGAATTTTCTGAACTTAAAAATTGCAGCCTCTTCAGCTACCTCAGCTGCAATAACTTAATACACCACAAACGATTCTTGCATTATTAGTGGGTAACAACATATATGGGAAGGCAAATGGGATTTAACTTACTAGAAGGTTATTGTTTCATGGTGAGGACAAGTGTGTAGAGTTTATTTAAGTTCCTACATCAAGCATAATAAATGTTTGCAAACCGGAGCTAGACAGGTTAATGCTTATTGGATAAGCAGTATGAAAGAAATCTGTGGGTCCAACATGTCATTTGTAAAGGGAAGGCCCAAGGAAGTGTATAAATGTTTTGAAAATAACAGATACCTTAAAAATCTTTTAAAAGTAGATTTTAATAAGCAGAAGAAAGCATTTATGGTAACTCTCCGTCAATACACTATATGTACTCCTGATTATATAATGTGACCCATTAGTAATGAGGTCACTGAAGAACAACCCTCTATCACCACACCATGTGTACAACCATGTTTGCTTCTGACAGGCAGGTGTCGTTTTCTGCAGCCACAGGTTTTGTAGTAATTAGGGGACCAAGATCATCAATACATCGCCCTACACAATTTCTTGAAACGGCTCAACAAATGACAGGCATCAGTCTTTGTCCATCAGAAAATAAGTGAGAATTCATATGCCTATCACAAGAACTGAATGAGCTTATAAAGGTTTAAGATGTGTTAATAAAAAGAGTATTCCTGTAAACCTCAACTCCTGTAAAAAGGAAACTTGCATTACTTTTGTTATGATAGTTTCACTAGATGCGAAAAAGAGGTCTGTAGAAGTGTAAAGCCCACAATGAAAACATAAATAAGTAATGTATTCATCATTGAGAAGGGAAAAACAATGGAGTTTCCTTTGCAGACTATAAAACAACATAATCTGCCCCATCATAATGTCATCCCTGTTCCCTATACCTAATTGTTAGGAAAGATTTCATAATTGTAGGTAATTTTCCTTCGATGTGGCAACCCCCAAACTTTTTGCTGTTGTTTTACACCCTGATCTAGACTTTGCCGGAGAAGCGCAGCCTTCCGCCGCACCCCTAAGGGCTTTCGCTCCATTCTTACGGGGAAACTGACATGCCCTTAAGACAGTCAGTACCGGGAGACTTTGTTTCCCTTAGTCCTTTCCTCATGTTGCAGCTTTTGAGCAACATGAAACAAGAGTGCACCGTAACTTACATTACCGCGCTCTTGGGTCTCTAGTCATTTCAATGGCCCTAGAAACTCTCGCTGGACTTATCATGAAATGTGCAAGTGTGTCACGGACGGGACTGGTGGCAGCTATCGTTTCCTTGTGTTTTGAGACTCTCCTTTGCCCGTTGGCACCCGCGTGTGCAGGTACTTTTGAGCACAAGGCTCCACTCTTCGTAGGGCTCGGACTTTCTTCTAGTTAGGTGGCCTCTGATGTCGAACTGGGTCTAACGATTACTTGCACTGCCTGTTTTCCTCCCCATCTAGGTGGTCTGCATATTTCGTGCTTCTAACTCTTTAGACCCATTGGTCTTGTATATATATTGTATTGCTTGTGATGTGTTGGTTTATTGGAGTTTTACTGTGATTCTTTACTATGGTCGATGTTACAGAGGCCTTGTAATAAATGTGTATATATTTTTAATATAACACCTGTCTGGAGTAATTTGTAAGCGTCCTTGCTTTGTGTACTCATTGCGGGCTTTCAGTCACCCTCACCACTCTTGAGACTAGTCTTGACCGCCGCCATCGCTACCCTGATTGGTCTGGCTTGTCCAGAAGTTCCCCTGTTCCAAGAAACTAGTCTGGCCCTCTGAACCTCTGCCCCTCGAGGACAGAGTTCAGAAATCCATCTTAACACTAAGTGTTCCATTTCTTTCTTTTAAAATTTAGCAAGGTACTGTTAGATTGACCATCTTCCCCCATTGGCTCCAGGTATGGCAGAATGCTCTGACCTGGACTGCGCATGTGTGCCTAAATAGCTGTGTATGGTCACTTGGCCTGCCTCAGGTTACTGGGGAAAGGACACTGAAAAGGAATCAGTAGATTGCACCTGTCTGAAGTGGGGTCCTTGCAATGAAATTCACATCAATGCAGGAAAACATCATAAGAGTGGAAGCACTACAGACCTTGCCTGAGCAGCATCTGACCGGATGTGCTTATGAGCCACTATCTTTGCCAGGAAGCATGACACCAAGTGACGTTTTATGGACTTAAACTTTGAGGATGGAATAGTCCCTAAGGACAATGGGAACATGTGTTCAAGTGGGAGGCAGGAATAGCATACCGGAAGGCCTTCCAAGTGTCTCTCGAAGTGTCAGTGTCGAGTTTCTCAGACTGCAAAAAAGAAGAGGTCTGGAAGATGTAGTGGTTTAGTTAGTCGGATGCAGGCCATTTGTCTTGAATGCTAACTGAAATTGCTGTGTACGAACTGTACCTTGCTTAAGGTTACTGGGAAAATGTTGCTGAAATTTAGCATGTGAATTGCGCCTGTCTGAAATGGCACTTCCAATGGACTTCACCTCAAAAACGGAAACCATCATGATGGTGGAGGCTATGGCCCTCGGCTGAGCAGGATCTGACGTGTAGTGTGTGTGAGCCACTTAATTTACCCTGAAGCACATCACCACGTGACGTCTTAAGAAACCAACAGTGGACTCTTGAGAAAGCAGTAGCCACACAACTCCTCAAATACATCGAAGTCAATAACCTTCAGTCCTAACATTCTGACATCAGACCGAGATGCAGCACAGAAATGGCTACTATCAAGGTGATCAAAGATGTCCTTAAAATACTCGATAATGTCCACATTTGCCCTTTAGTTCTCCTTGACCTCTGAGCAGCAGTTGACAAAGTAGATCACCAGACACTGTCCGACAACCAGGATCAGCAAGATCATCCTCAGCTGGTTTAAATCCTTCATCAAAGACATCCACAGGCTCAAGGCCTGCCTCACATTGATCCAGTCCTAGTTGTCCAGGGCTTACCTGAAGCTCATTCCGTCCAAGACAGAATTCCTACTGCTGACCAATAACACCAAAACACCCTGACATCCAGACCTGGTTCTCTGCTAGGAACCACGAGGGATTCACACCCCAGGTGGCCCTTGTGCCTACCAGGTCCCTTGGGTTCAGCATTGACAGACAACTCACCTTCAAACAGCACATAGCAAAGAAGACACAAACGGCCAGGTACCAAAATGCTATACTGTGGAAAATCAAGCCCTTCATTCCAGAAAATAACTTCAGATCTGTTGTCCAAGTCTTGGTCTTCTCCCACCTTGATGGTGGCAATGTCTTTTTGGAAGGCCTTCCGAAGACTACTGTGGCACCCCTGAAATGTGTCCACCATGCTGCAGCAAGACTCATTAAAGGACTCTGGAAATTCAACCACATCACCCAAACCCATCCCATCAAACTGCACTGAATCCAACTGCAAGCCTGAATCATCTTCAAAGCCTGATGCATCATCTACAAGGCTGTCATCCGGAAGTCCACCTATAAGAGAAACTCATCATCTCCGGAGGCCTGTGATCCACCAGAAGGAACTGTGTAGACTTGAATTACGACAATGCAGGAAGAAAAGAACCAGGAGACAGTCCCTCGCTGTGTTCTTCCCCCTATGATTGTAAAGCGCTCTGTGGGTTCCCGAAGTTAGGTATGTGCTCTACAAATACCCTAATAATAATAATAATATTAATAATTGTATTGACATAAACATTGGGGATGGAATAGGCCCTCATGACAATGGCAATCTTTGTTCAAGTGGGAGGCGGGAATAGAATGCTGGAAGGCCTTCCAAGTCTCTCTAAATGTTTTGGGATCAAGGTTCTCAGTATGCATAAAAAGGGCAGGTCTAGAGTGCAGGTCGGCTTAGGTGGTTGGGAATAGGTTAATGACTCGGATGCAAACACATCTGAGTAATCACTTGCTTAATTATGATCTGAAAAAAGACAATTATTTTTAATGGTAACACAGCACATCATGTGCTCCTGCCTGCGCCCCAATGAAATGTGCAAGGTACCCATGTTAATGTGATGATCTGCACATGAAATATAATAAGGCGTAAAATAAACACATCCTTTCAGCAAATATTTGGATGTCTTATACTGTGTGACTAAGACACTTTGGGATAGATTCTCAAAAAATTGCACACATGAAAGGAGCGCACAGAATGTGCTCATTTCATTTGCACTATTTTCAGAAATGCTCGGATAACCTTATTTACAAACGTGATCTGCACATTTCTGGTAGGGATGGACTCTGGTAGGGATGGACAGTGGAACAAAATGCACTTCCCCCCTCCCTTGCTGCCCACAGTAATATATGACAGGCTCCCTTGCTGATGATGCGATGGGCCGTTAAAGACCACGTTTGGATGAAATGCCAAAAATAAAAAAAAGAAACAAATTCCACCCCGGTTTGGTGCATCCCATTTGTAATTATGTGCTGGCCTTATAAATGCCCTGAAATGCCCCCCTTTATTTGCGCACATGCGGAAAGGGGGGAAAAGGGTATGTAAATGAGTCCATCTAAAATAAGCTCTTTCAGATGCCTCTTGTGAATTCGTCTTATTTTCTTGTTACAAGTGTGGAGATGCGCTAGCTAGTACATTTACTCACTTGCACCAAAAAATGATTTTTGAGAGTACGGCCCATTGAGCGAATGGTATGAATCACAGGACCCGGAGGATGCTATCACTAGGACAGTTTCATAATCATCAACATATTGTATATATTATCTGTACCTGGCGAGGGCCAATGAGCTTGTAAGAAACAAGCTCATTGGCCCTCGCCCAGTCGTTACCAGCCCGACAAACCCTTTGTTGCGGCACTGTTCACAGTAGAGTGCTGGCTGCCACAGAACGGAAGTAGGCCTTATGCATTGTCCCTTCTCCCCGTTCCCTGGCAGCCATCTTTTTTGGGTTTTTTTTTCTTCTTTTTTCAATGGCCAGCATTGAAAGCGATAAGGGACTATCCATAGTCCCTTCTCCCTGTTCCATGGTGGCCATTTTAATTATTATTATTTTTTTCTCAGTTGCACAACACAGAAAGGCATCACGCAACTTTAAAAAACAAATTACTATTAGTACCCTCTTGCCGGGGGTGCTTTTCTGCGTCAGGTCATATGGGGCCTGTGACTATGGGCCCCCGGGCACCTGACATGGTAATGCCTTGCCGGCCATGTGCTAATTGCTTAATTGTGAATTGAACATGGAGTTTATGTTCATTTGTGACATTCATGTGTTTCAAGTGATGCAAGCTGTGTTGTGATGTATGCCATTTCTCCTGATATATGGTTAAAAAGTCTCTAATAATGTACAATATGTACTTGGGCATTTTTACCTCCTATAAATGTATATTTTCTGCGATACCTTTAACTAAAGTGTGTGTTAAAGTGACATTGTTTCCACTCCGCCTAAGAAGCACACAGAGTTAAATAATACGACACTTAACAGGACAGAAAGAGAACACATTGCCGTGTAACTGTGTCAATATTCAGCGCAACTTCTTTCAAGGTTATTCGGTTACCCGAACACCACTTTACTGTCAATCACTGGGATCATTTAGAGGGAAGCGAGACGTTTTTATTGCACTTTCTATTTAGCATTGGACATTTGTAATTGCACATCACACAAAAAGAACCTGGTTTTAGCTGTAAATTGTGTTTGGAAAAATGAAAGCAGCATAATAATGACTGATAGGATTTTCTCGTTTTCCATTATTCTTCTTGGTCCAAGAAAGAGCCGGCTCATTTTGAATGCACATTAGTGGCCAGTGGCGCAGCAACAGAAAATATGGACAATGGCAGAGATGTGCAGGGCAGGAAGGGTTTACAGCCACTTTAGCAATGGAACGCGGCAAGGCCCAGCGTCAAAATAACTCTCGATTTATCCTTCAATTTTACATAAAATGGAGTCCCATTATTTTCAAACGGTAAAACATTGAATGGCACTGCATCAGCAATGTGCCGTCCGAATTTAACAGCGACATATGAAGACCCATTTCATTTGAAAATTGCTTGTTTTGTTTCTGCAATGAAATCTAAGAGATGGTTGAAATAAGTGCCGAGCAAATGCACGCGTTTATCGGGGTGCATTTCATGAGCAGAGATGTCTAGAGGCTCTTCAGTATTTACAATTTATTCTGGCATTTAATGAGACGCACGGTACCGAATTAACTGTCTTGGGTGAGTAAATAACAACGGTTGTGCTAAACTACATATCAGAGTAATTTTACTTTCTGTTTTGCAAAGGTGTGCAATGCAATATTGTAAAAAGGTGGTGATACATTTTATTATTATTAATTGTATTATTGTGAATATTATTATTATTATAATTATTATTCGTATTATTGTTATTGCTGTTGATCTTCCTTTTCGTTTACTGGTCAGACACATCCCAAAATTACTTTTCCCCTTTTCCAATTAAGAACTTTGCCATACCGGGGATCCAAAACCACATTAAAACGTGGTACTTTACCAATTAATAGCCAATACAATATTAATGTTCAGATGGTTCTCCACACCAGTATTCCCCTCCCGAATTCAACTTGGTAACTCTGCACATTGCACTGACAGGGCCCGATTCATGGAAATATTTGCATGGAAAATAGTGAACGTGCATAAACGGCGTGCAAATTCCAGTACATCGATTCATGGAATTGAATATGCAGGACTTTTCTTGGACTTGCCAGGAGTTTTGCACGCTCGGCACGTCTCTGCGTGCTGTCGAGCACCTCGCATGACACTACAACCAGAGCGTGGGCGTGGCTTGCACAGAGGGCTTGGAAGGGGGCAGAACAGAGAAAATGGAGAAAAAGTTGAAAAAGGAGGGTGTTCCGAAGAACGGCTTGCAGGCAATCCTTGACACGCCCACAATTACGCCAAATGACACGTATTCATGGAACTACCCGCGCAGTCTCATAGCATAGTAATAGCCTCGCTAATGCCTCGATCTCTACACCATCCAAAGGCAGGCGTAAAGACACTTGCACATAGGAATTGCAGCACAGAGGTGGGTTTGCATGTTGGATTTGTGGTGCATTTATGCAACCTGGGTTCCGATCTAACTTAGGTGTGCGCGTATGCAAAGTACCAGGGTGCAGGAACGGTTTATGGGGGTTCACACAGATATTTTCCAAGATTTTTCAGAGTTACAATTTTTCATCCGCATGTAGTCGGGGTCTTGGCAACAGTTACGGAGGACACTGAGCATGGTGCCCGAGATGCAAACCTTCTCCAATGCTCTGTTTGAAGGGTGCGTGTATTCATGCCCGGGGGAGCACGCAAAAGTATCTGTTCTGGCTGTTTATGCTTTGCGTGGGGGTGTGTCGGGGGCCTTCCGGCTGCATCTTGCTGATATGATTACTTTGAGTAGGCGATTCTATGAATACGCAGGGTGCACATATTTTATTTTGTGCATAGGCTTGCACAGTATCCTTCTCGGCTTGCATCCCTTGCAGGATTTCTGCGCACATTTTGATGAATCGGGCCCCAATGTGTGCACTTGCATGCACTGCAGTGCTCTCTGTGCAACTGGTATTTGTACGATGAAGTGCAAGGTGGGCTTGGATTTACAAATATTAGTTGCACTTTGTATCAAAAAGAAGCGTAATACCTCCTGCCGTGTTAGCCTGGTATGAGTCCTTTAACATGGATTCATATACAATAGGCCACCTTTTTTCGTCAGCATGCAAATCAAATTGGCATCTTTTAGATGTCAGAGTGGAAGGGTGAGGTAGAAACACTATTATTTTTTTTTCATTCCACCACTGCACCTGTCAAAATTAAGAAAATACCCAGAACATAATCACGAGTTGGGCGGTATCCCGGCTGTATTACCGCCAGATTACCTACCGCCCACGCTAATAGCATTACCGCCAACCGGTCCCGCAATATTAGCGTCGGATCAAGGGCTGGCCGGTTACTGTAATTCCAAATTCCCCATTGGGAATATTGACCCGGAAGATGACAGTACCTGGGAGGATGACTGGGTCTTGCGTCTACGCCTGCTGGAGGCATCCCTGCTGCCGTGCTCCAAAGCGCCTTCTCCGCCCTCTTCTTCCATCATCGCTGTGGATAGGGAAACATAGAACACAAACATCAGGGTACTGAACACATGTGTATTTGTCACAATGCTAATGCACATCAGTGGCACTGTCAGAGGTCACAACCATCACCAGTGTCCACTGCACACAGGGAAGTGCTATTCACACACATGCACAATCATGTTTGTCATTCACAAAAGACATTCACATCCTTGGACAAGGCACTGGCAGAAGCTCAAAATTGTGCTTGCAGCTCACAAGCATCATGGGTAATAGACATCTCATTCTCACACATCATATGACAGTCATGAAGCAAGCCATGAAGCTATCACATCAGAGTACACTCGAGGTCAAATTTGCAGAGTGAGGCAATCACACAATCAAAAACTCAAGTAACATACATCACGGAGTGTAGGCCAGTCACACACTCACTACTCAGACACATGAACATGTACAGCATGCATGTCCATGATGTTGACATAAGCACCCATGTGTCACACCTCTTGCATGCCCCAGTCCAGACACAGGGATGCAAACATGTGTACATCGTTACATGCCGGTGTGCATCACGCATTGCAACACAGACACCCTTGATGTCGCACACGCTTGAATTGACTCACATGCAGCAGTGTCAGGGACATGCACACAGACATCTGTAGAGAAGGCATGCCAGACATATGGCTAAGGTGCACACTCCAACCACACATCAACATGCACATGCACTATGGTGAACACATGGACACTTACCAGTCGAATCCAGACGCAGCACCACATCCAAGACCGGGGTGAATAGTGCTGGGTAGAAGCGCTCCAGGACCTGCATCTTGTTGTTGGTCAACCGGCCCCAGTGCCCCCCTCGGTCATCACCAGCCTTGAGGTGGCACCGAGCCTTGTTGTGGGTCCTGGACTTGAAGTCTTCCCAGCTCTTGTGAACATGTTGGTAGTCTCAGTGTGCCACCCCCTCTGCTTTGATGGCACCCACGATGTCCGCCCAGATCTTCCTCCGTCCTTCATTGCTGACTTGCGATGGTCAATGGAAGAGGGCATCATGATGCCCCAGGACTTGCTCCACCAGGACTTGCTGATAGCCTTCTGCCTTGTTGCCAGGGGGTTGCCACTTGCCTCAGATGGAGTTGGGTCAGACATGGCAGGTGTGGGTGGGCCAGGTGTTCCTGGGGCTGTGCTCTGGAGCGATGGTATGGCACGTCGGGAGTCTTCTGGATCAGCAGAGGTGGTCACAGTGACAGGAGCACTGGCAATTGCTTTAGGGCAGGCACCAAAATGCAAGGCACTAGGGCAGCAGGAACACAGAGTGGGCAGGCAGCAGCAGATGGCTTGTAGGCAGCAGCTCAAGGCATTTGGAGGCAGGTAAATAGGCTGGTAGGCCGGAGCATGGGTCTTCCCGGTTACTCGCGTGACCAGCCAGAAACAGAGTGACTCTGCATGTGCGGAAACAGCGCGTTAGTGTGGAATCATAGAAAAGGCCCTAAGCGCGTAACTTGCGTAACACACGGTGAATGTGGGGCGCTGCCATTCGGTATTGGGTTAAAGGTGTACGTTGGACAACATTTCAATGTATGTGCATCTCGTGGCGGATGGACGCATGGACTTCTGAGTTTTTTGGAGTCCCACGTGAATTGTTTCCCTATTGTGACAGTGCGTACTTCATGTTTTGCTGTGGGAGTTGCCTCTGCGCATGTATTTTTTCATTTTTTTCCTACGAGGCAAACAGTGTGTTGGGTATATGCATTTTTCATACTGTGGTTGCCCCTCTGTGTCACGCAGCCCCATTTACGAGGTCATAGTACCCTACGTGTTCCTTGCATACGATGGATGCCACAGCGTACTGCATAAGGTTTTTACTTCATACGTGGGCTACAGAGGGGTTGCGTACATGTTTTTTTTTGTTTTTGCGGTACCTGTGCATTACGCGACCCGTTCATTTTTCCCAAGGGGTTACATTGAGCCTTGCTGGAGCACAGTGGTACATTTTACATCATGTACCCTGTCCCCTCACTCAAATTGCCTAGGACAATTGATAGCTGCACCTCCCATTGAACTTATCCATCAGTGCCATGGCTGGGAGGGCAACAAGTGGGAAGGGAGGCAAAGGTGGGTGACCTGGCAGAGATGGACGAGATGTCTGAGGTGTCCAAGGTGTCTGAGGTGGCCAAGGTGGGCGAGGTTGGTGAGGTGTCCTAGGTGTCCAGGCCCATGCAGGGAGAGCTATGACCCCCACCCAACAGGGTCATTGAGATGCAGGTGATGCTGATGTCCCCAGCACCCGGGGTGCCGGACCAGCAGTGTCATCTGCTGTCCAGAGCAGCCAGGTTGTGGAAGGTGAAGGGACAGCTGTGGATACCAACACCCAAGCTCAGGGTCAAACAGCCAGGACTGTAGTGGTCCTGGCCCAGGCCCAGAGTGACTCTGGGTGGATTTTCATCTCCCTAAGGGCAAGGGACGTGCGGTGCAGGCTACTGGCACCAGCACCCAGGATCACAGACCAGCAGTGTCATCTGCTGTCCGGAGCAGCCAGGGTGTGGAAGCTGCAGGGCCAGCTGTGGCTACCAACACCCAGGCTCAGGGTCACACATCCAGGACTGTAGTGGTCCCAGCCCAGGCCCAGAGTGACTCAGGAGCAGATTTTCATCTCCTTAAGGTCAAGAAAAGTGTGGTGCAGGCTACTTGCACCAGCACCCATGCACGGATACTTGAAAGGCAGCCTACTGTTGCACCATCATTGCCTGATGCCATAGCCCTGTCCACCAGAACACTAGCCCGTACTGACCTAAGTGGTCCCAGTGACTCTGGGTCTGCACGACCTTGCAAGAAGCAAAAGCGTGCAGTAGCGGGACAGGCTCCGACCCACGGCACGGAACAGGAGCCCCACATGTCGAGGAAGAAGAGCTTCTGTAATGAGGAACACGACATTCTCGTGGACTACGTGTTAGAGCATGAACGTGACATGCTTGTGCGGGCAGGGAGCGTATGGCCCACTGGCAGTGCATCACAGATCGAATAAACACCATGGGCCATGATAGGCAGACTCTTCAGGAGGTAGTCAAGCATTGGAATGACCATTGACGCCGAGCCAAGGATACGTTTGGTGCCGCCTGTGCCACTACTCTGTTGACTGGAAGTGGGACACAGTAGGAGGACGAGGAACTCACACCACATGAAGATATTGTCAGTGATCTCATTGATGTGGAGCAGATCCAAGGTGTGGGAGACCTGCCAATTTATGATGAAATGTCCGGTGAGTGGTGATGGTTGTGTGTGTTCAGGACATGTGCATGATGCTTGGATGAAGTGTCATGATTGTTTTGCAGTTATGGTTACATTTACATGACTGCCATGGGTTGACCATGTCATTGTTGGCTGGTATTTGTTTGTTGCCATGCCAACTGCATACGGACGATATGCTGCACACCGAGCCAATCGTCATCACCACTCCTGCTCACTGATTCCATGTTACTCTCTGTCGAGCCTCTCTTGGCCCTCTTCCAACTACAAGCTGTAATGGCGTATTGCCTGTGAAGATCTTCCTATGAAAACTTGCATTCTCACGTCACTTGTCTTAACGTCTTTGAGAGGTCACCCTGCCAGCTGTACCTCCATAGAGGTATTCTTCCTTTCAGCTCCTTCCCCCAGCAGCTCATTGTCTCCAGGGAACTGCCCATTCCTATGCTGGCCTACTGCGACGGACTATAAAAATAATTCTGTGCTTCTACTCTCTTCCCTCAGCAACTCACCCAGGACTGGACTGTGTGAATGGTCCTTTTGTTTTGGGGCCAGGTATCTCCCTAGGACTTTGATGATGGCACTGGCACCCAGGCACCACCCGCACTTGTGGAGAAATTACTATATCCCTCCTACCCACTGACAACACTTGACACCTGATTCATGCACTTGCCCTTACACTGCCGTCAGCCCGCACATTTGCATTGCTGGGTTTTGTAGTTCTATTCTACGTTGAGTACTTTCACATGTACTGCAATTCCCCCTCACACTTCCAAACCCAGGTCTCCCCTTCTACATGCCTATTCACTTGTGTTATGTCAATGTGATCTGGACTCATGGAATCGGTGTGCCTGTCTTCACTCTGTTCCACCACCCTATCATCATAACACCGTGTGACACTTGTGTTTTTTGGTAATTGTTATTTCCATGTCATGTCATGTCACAAGCTTTGTACAGGGATCAGGGACAGTAGGCATCAACTTACATCTCATGCTGTTTGACAGTTCAGGCATGAACATGCTTGTCAGCATTTGTGTATTTGCATCAGTGATGCTGGTGACTTAACTATTCCAGTCTGGCGCCTGTGTGTGAAGCAGGTGCTATGCACCATGCACTACATGTGGTGTTGTGCTCTTTGACACACATCCATGTCTGCTTTCATAATACCCTTGCCTTCCATTCACACTGCGTACGTGTCAGAGTTTATGACCTCACTGACATGGCAGCTTGATGTGTTGCATGACTACATTGTGTGTGGGGTATGCTATTGAACAGTGTCTTCATGTATTTTTCTGTCCATGTGCAAGTGATGAGGCACTGGATGCAGAGGAGGAGGTGGCGGAGGTACAGGAGTGTGGGCCGCAACCAGGCACCAGTGGAGGACGTGGTGTGGTAGCCCATGAAGATCCACTGGTGCTACAGCCCATACTGGCCATGACGCACTCTGAATCAACTCTGGGTGCTGGCCTATCACAAACATCTGCAGGGGGGGAAGACCCCTCACAGAGCCAGTCAGTATTGGAACATCGGTCTGTGGTGGTTACTGGCGCAAGGACATGTTCCACAGTACTGGCTCCTGTTCCTGGGACAGCTGTTCAAGGGAGGGATGCAATCCTGCAGCCACAGACAGCGTCAGTACATCAAGGGCCAGGTTTCCTTAGGCCCAGCAGGCATGGTGCCCGCCAATGTGGTGGCCATGTGCCAACTTGCGATAATGTGTGTGAGCAATCCATTATTCAGTTGCACAGTAACAGGGGGCTTCATATAAAATGTTGGCTCAGGGCATGGATAGGGTGGCCAATTCCATTCTCCCACCAGAGAGACAGTTTGAGCTCCAGTAGCAGGCATTGCGATCGATATGCCGCTCACACATGCTCCACATGCAGGCCAGCAACAGGTGCGTATAGGCAGAAATGTACTCTCTGTGGAAAGCCATGGCTGCCGAGTGTCGGGCCCACAGGTCTGCCCTCAGGGAAGAGGCTAGGTCACTGCGAGTTGGACTGGCTGCACTCGAGGCAGCACGCAGTAGATGCTCAGCAGAGCAGATGCAACAGTTGACACACATCATCTCTGTGGAAGAGTGAGCCACCTGTGAGGTGTTGCACTCAGAACTGCGTGCATTCCATGAGGTGTTGCAAGCAGAACTGCATGCATCCTGTGACATGGTGCAAGTGGAACTGCGTTCATCCTGTGAGGTGTTGCATGCAGCCCTTTGTGCCATCATGTTGGAGATGCGAACATCTCAGTCCCACATGGCCGCTGCCATGGAGGACCATGTCAGAGTTACACGTGGAGAGCCTCCCTTACCGCTGCCCCCTTCTATTAATACACCAGAGGGTGGCGACAGCTGCAACAGCTCTCACAATACATGATAGTCGTGTGGACCACGAACCCAGGGTTTTTTTCTATTTTTTTCTCATCATCAACACATGTGGGTGTTGAGGTGCACCCTGTCCCACCACCCTCCTGGGTGGCCCCCACACCCTCCGGTCTACTATGAGCATTTTTCAGTTTTTCAAATCTTTTTTTTTTGTCTATTGCTTTTATGTGACAATGTGTTTCTTTGTGCAGCATCCAAGCGCATCCACTGTAGGTTCCAGCTGGGCCCATATATGCTTTCCTCGTGTTGGTACACTCCTTGTTTGCGCCTTAGGACCCAGACACATATGTGACTCCTGCTTCCCCTTTCCATGGGCTTGGAAGGAGTGCAATGTGTGACAGTAAATAACACAGAGGCATTGAGGTTCTGTTTCATCTGTTGGCAGTCTCAAGTCCAACCTCTGCATACACCCCTAGTGGGATTCATGATTGTTTGTCCAGTGCATGGTTGCCATCCCTTTTTGTTTTGACATTGGGATCCATCATGTTTTAATGTTCCATATTCATGTATTAGCTTGCCAGTCTCAATTGTTGTTGGACATCCTGCTATATGCGCATCCCTGTCTCCTTTAGTTGGCAAGCCACACTACAAATAGGAGGGTGCCATGGGGTTGTTAGGGCACATTGATGCACTTCTGGTGTTCTGATTTGTGACTATGTTGGTTCCTGTGTTTCTGGTATGTTATACTGGCCAATTCATGTTCCTGTGTACATCATTTTTTTTTGATGTGTGAGAGTGAGTTATTTCAGTACTAGTTCTGATTATCATTTTGCGCTTTCTGACAGTACTGTTATGTGTTGGCCATTTATTTCTTACTTTGACATTGCTTAGCATGGCATGGTGTGGCAACCGAGTGACATGGATGTTTGGGTGGGTTTAGGTGACATACCGGCATTTGGATGTGTATTTTTGCATGTGGTTGGTGACTTACTGCATCTTCCATGTGTGCCTTTTGTGCACACCAGATTGTGTTTGTTTTAGTTGTAGGGGTTGCACGCAATGTAGCACGTCCAAGGACAGATTCTCAGGTTAGTAAGGTTAGGACAGATGAGTGACCCTTTGTCATCTCCACAGGGGTTGGATTTTAGGTGAAAAATTGTGCCATAAACTGGGTACAGGCAGCCTCATCACATTCCCTTTCCTCTCCCATGCACAGCAGCCATGCATGTGGTTGGGGATGTGGGGGCACCACCATGTCCACCGGTATGCCACACCATGTTGCAACATTGTGCAGGACACATGCTGCCACAATGATCCTACACACTACTGGTGGTGCATATAGGAGCACTCCACCAGAGTGGTCAAAGGAGCAAAAGCGTGACTTTAGCACTCCAAATGCTCTCACCACTATGCCCCTAGTTGCAATATGTGCTGTGTTGCATCCTACCTGGGGTGGTGTGGGGGGGTTACGTATTGATGTCATCATATAGGTGCTCAATGGGTAGGCACTGTCCCCGGTGGAGGTGAGATGGTTTGTCAGTGCTGTGGTTTAGTCTGTGTGAGGCATGCATGCCTTTGCAGGGCCATTTGTACTGACCAATGAACCATGTGTTGCCATGCCTCCCAGCTTCCAGGGCCCGGTGTAGGGGTGACATTCTATATATGAACCTATCATGGGTGGACCCTGGATAGTTCGCATATACAGAGGTAATGATTCCCTTGGCATCACATACAACTTGCACGGTGATGGAATGCCAGTGCTTGCGATTCCGATAGATGTGCTCAGTGGCCCTAAGTGGACATAGGGCCACATGTGTGCAATCAATGGCACCAAGAACTTTAGGGAAGTGCCCCACCCCGTAAAAGTCCTGCACTATAGCCTGCATTTCTGCGGGTGTTCTGGGCATGTATACGTGCCAGCGGACTGAGGGGCATGTAGTCATGATTGCCAACACCTGGTGTAGGCATTGTGACTGCGTGGGCTGTGAAATGCCCCCAAAAATGGCAGTTGTCAGATGAAATGACCCAGTGGCCAAAAAATGCAGTACATTGAGCACCTTTTCCAAGGGCTTGGTGCTTGGGAGCACAGGATGGGTGATGTGTGATCATGTTCCCACTCCATGACCAGGTCTTAGATGATACGAGGTAGGAACCTATACCTGACATAGACGCCCATTGTGTTCCATGAATCGACAAACATGCGCTTGTCACGCGAAAGTCCCCTTTTTACGCAGAATTATTTCCATGAATCGGGAAGGAAGAGTCTACAGCCAACAGGAGAAAATGGTTACCCTACTAAGTCATCTAAAAGCGAATCATCAATAACTAAACACTAAGGACAAGGGCATGAACCAGTATCATAAGGGAAATAAGGCAGACATGTTCTTCGGGAAGATATTTCTGAATAGGAAACCCCCTTGCTGCTCCTTCAGCTGTTTGGAGACTGAGCACTACCACAACTGTACTCATTACATTTAGTAGCGTTTCCTTAAATCCACTGCAATAAAAGAATGCACAGTTAATTTTCCTAAAACAAATGTCTAATTATTAATAAGGAGATAAGATATGATTGTCTTGTTGTTCTAATTGCATGGATGAGACAACCAACATGTGCACTTACATGCACTGCTGTCTTCCCAGGTAAGTATTAATCACTTAAGCAAAGGTTTGAAAGGCTTTCGTAGACATGGATAGGGTCAATGCTAAACAAAAATTCAAATAAAGTACATACATTCCAATAAGGGATTTAACTTGACAGGGGTATCCAGTCAGAACTAGGTTTTGAATGTAACTTTAACATCCTTTAGTGAAAGGATTTGTAAATGCATGTCGCCATGTCTGTACGTCAGGAGTCATTTACAATGTATTTCCATGAAATCCACCAATGTTAAGTAATTTAGCCAGATTATCTCAATATTTGGTTAACTGCTCAAGTAAGGTTTGGGGTGACATTTCCAGTTTACAAACCACAAAAAAGACCAGCTCTCCTTAAACATGATGAAACAATCACAGATATGTGAAAAATAAATCACTTTTATGTGAACATGATGAATCTACGACACATAAGACTATAAAAGAAAGACACCAGTGCCTGCAGTTTTTCAGGCAGTCTCAGGGAAACAGAAGAGTGATAATATAGTAGTAGCTCCTGTTGCTTTAGTATTGTGGAGGAGAATGTTGGGTACTTTTCCAAAATAAGCATAGTAGATAGGGCTTTGCATATGTGTTTTGTTGATAGGGAAAAGGTGGAGTAATAGAATTAAAGGGGCAAACCACTAGGAGGTTTCTCTATGCAAGGGAGTATGTCTCTGTAACCTGTAACCTCAGGAAATGTGCACAGATGCCTTTGGCCTGGCACGCTATATATATAAATAAAATACAAATACAAATACAAATGAGACCTCATATGGTTCTGTGCTGTTCTGTGCTGTTCCCTTACCACAAAAAAGGAAGAATGGGGACATGCCTTTTTTCATGTCCTTGGTAGCCCTTTTTCCCAACTGAAGCATCAATGCCTCCCCAAAACACTATGATGGTATTTAAGGAAATAGGAAGTACCTGGCATTCATTCTTTTCACCTGGTGAGAGTGTGAGCCTTTTTTCCCACTCTTACATGGGTTTTGCTGTGTGTGTTTAACATATTTGTGTTCAGAGACTGTGGAGCCTCACCTACTCCACAGGCATCATATTTTTGCTGTGTGTTACACAGCACCTTCAGTGCAGTGACACAGGGTTGTCTTTTAGACTTCCCAACTCCGACTCCATTTTCTGGGACTGACTACTGTCTCCCAGAACATGTAAAGTTTCCATTAACTTTATTAGTCTTTTTAAAAGCACAGACACAGTACAAACTATCTTGCATAGAGTACTGGAAAGGGTTAATAGTTATCCCTTTTTCTCTGTTTCTCATGGAACATTATTTTGTTCCCCTTTCTTTAAGATTTGGCTGGTGGCAGTGGTTTCTACCCTATTTTTCCTACCGCGGTCTATGTAAATAGCCTTGGTACTGTTTTAGGCTAAGTTAGTAGCCTCAAACTTAAATCCGCTGGACCCCATTTACTTTTATTTGGTTCCAGCTGGGTTTATTCACCATTTCTTTTTGTGAAGGTCTTTCTCGTGTTTTTCTCTGCGCGCCAAATCATGTTTGGTTCCTTTGTTCGCCGTCCTTTGGGGTGCTTCTGCACAGAAGCCCACCTTATGCGCCTGAAAATCTGAGGGGGACAGAATGTGAGGGAGGGGTTTGAGACTCCCTGCACAGGGTCGCCTTGGAGACCCATGTCGCACTCTGTATGATTGGATGTGGTGACTGTCCTGCCAGGACATCCACCCTGCTGTGTGATTGACAGCCAAGCTGTGTGAATGGGGGAAAACTGCATAAAAAGCAGGTCTCTGGGACTTGGAAGGCCGAGTCGCCACTGTATCGAGAGAACAAAAGAGAAGCTGAAAGAAGAGGACCACCACCATGACTGAACCTCCCGGTGAAGCCTGCTGCAGGTCCGAATCTTCAAACTTCGACGACAGAGAAGATCTGGAAGGACTCTTCTTCCCTTGAGCTGGTGGGACCAACCAGTTCGCCATACACCAAGCAAGGCCTCCCTCTACTGGTTGAATTTGCTATGCACAGCTGCAGTGAACCAGATAGCCAGGAGGACCGGACCTTGTTTGGGTTTTAAGGGTCACACCTTTTATTTGTTGCTTGGCTCTGCTGCTGGTTTCTTCCCTGGGCAGTGCAGGACCCTCCAGTCTTCCTACTCTGTGTCAGTCCGACAGTTGCTTCAGGAACCGTGAGCCTGCAGGATCTGCCAGGAACCTCTGCCTTAGCTACAGCCTTCTTCTTCATTTAAGGTACTGTTCTAACCCGGTTGTTCTTTTCGTCTGACCGCGGTGAAAGTATTTGAAATATTTCACCAATCCGATGGCTTGTCCTTCTCTACTCTTTTAAATAACTTTTACTTCGACCAACTCCGTTTCAAACTCTTGACAAAGACTTAACTGCAAACTACTCTGACTGTGTGATACTATGCAAAGACTCTGAACCATTAACATTGGCCCGGGCCCATTGATTTGAATCCTCATTGTAGCAAGCCTTTTATAGATTGCCCTGCCTACTTGTTGGTGCTGCTTAATTTTGTATAACCTTGTCTTTCCCTCCCTTTTTAATTACTGGAGTGCCATTTTGCTCACACTTCATTTTCATCTTAACTTGTCCAGAATACATTGGGTGTTGTGTAGTATATTTAGAGTGTGATTTTTCTGCTGCTTTATTTAGTGAACTATTTTACAACTGATGTGTAAAGAAATGTATATTCTTTTACTCAAAAACGTTGGGGCAGTGTTTGTTTGAACCAAAGTAATTGATGTCCTTTGTGTAACTATTGATACTGCTCACTTTACTCTTGAGATAAGTCTGGCTGCTCAGCCATCGCTACCACTTTACTGTGTAGTAAAGGCTTGTACCAAAGACACATTTGTACGTCACTTGTAGTCTTAAGTGTGTGTGGTGTTCCCAAAGGGTACTTCATATCATTCTGCCTAACACTGGTGTACAGCGGTGAGGATGAAGTATAGTGATTACACTTAGAATGCTGCTATTGCCTTGGATCAACTAACCACAAGGCTAACATCACTAACAAGCACATTTTAATCATGTCTGATAAGGAAAGCTACAGTCAGGAGACCCACCTTAGGTACACTGTGGATTATCTGAAAAATCTGAGTAGAGAAAGTAATATCTCTGTTAAAGGCAAATAGTCAGAATTAATTGAAACGTTGTTAGAGACACAAAGTCTGGAGAGTGGGTCTGAAATACCTGACCCTCCAACACATGTGGAAAATGATGAGGATGACAATGTGTCTGCTATTTTGGATGAGTTAGATGAGACAGATGTGTCTCACAATGTAGGCCTTACTGCTCCTCTACCTGCTCAGCAGCCTCAACCTTTGTCCACTGGGACCCCATCAGGTCATACACTCGGTCCTGAATTCATTGCTCTAGAAAAGATGAAGCTTGAATTGGAATTCAAACGTATTAATCCTCAAACTGAACAAAAGCATCACAAACTGAAACTCAGAGACATGGCATTGAATCATGCCTTAGAAATGAAAAAGCTGTCTATTGAAAATGCTTCTCTCTCAGAATCTTCTATGTCTTCCAGTCCTAAGAGATCCTGTATGCCTAAAGAAATTGTGGGTATGTATGAGGGTAAGCTTGATATTTTGGATTGGTTGGCAATGTTTGTATATAACCATGGGATTCAAGACATTACATGTACTCAGGTGCTTCCTTGGCTCTTCTCTAGGCTACCCTCTGTTGCATCTGATGTTGTGATGGAGTTGGGGGAGGTGGATAGAATGGATTATGAGTGTGTGAAACTAGCTTTAATTGCTAGATTTGGGAAGACTCCTTTCCAGTACCTTAAGAGGTTTAGGACCCTCACAAAACATGATGTTACCTCTTGGGCTACCTGGGTATGTGAATGTTTGAAGAACCTAGATGGTTGGGTTAAGGGTTACAGAGTAAACAATTATGAAGGCATGAGAAATCTTGTTATGTTGGAGTCAATGTTTGATGCCTGCTTTCCTGAGCTCAGACAGCACTTGGATGATTCTAAGGCGATAGATCCAAAGAAGTTAGCTAAGGCTGCTGACTTGTGGGTTGCCAACAGGGCTACTCACAAGGGTTCTGCGGCAACTCAGAAGAAGGATAAGGGAATTCAGCCAAAGAAAGATAATAAGGAGAATTCTTATACCTCCAATCCAAAAGAGGGCCCCAAACAGCAACATAAGGTTAAACCACAAGCGAAATGGAATCAGACTAGTTTACCATCTGGACCCAAACCAGATGGAGGTCAGAACAATCCCCCATTCACAAAAACATTTGGGAAATGTTATGTTTTTGGACCAACTGACCATGTGAAAAGGCATCCCAGATGTAAGGGTAAACCTTCAGGGGGCCACACTGTCTCCATAGCCTTCTCCCCAGAGGAAGAAGTACCTATGACAAGTGGAAACCTTCACCTACTGGCTGATGAACCCATGAGAGTCTCAGCTAGTGTTTGTTTAGTGTCCCTGGGTTTGTGGGAACAACAAAATGTAGATGTTTATAATTCCATCCCAGATAATACTAAAGAGTATTATAAATGTAGTGTTCTTGTGAATTGCCAGGAGACTCCTGCCATCAGAGACACTGGAGCCAGCCTAACTGCGGTTGATGAATCATTTCTCAAGGTGGAGGATCTTGCTAAGGCACCCACATACCAAACCAAGTTAGCTGGTGCAAATGCTTCCCCAGTTACCAGCTCTCACCCAGTGTAAGGATATGACTGTCAAAATACCTTTTAGTGTGCAGGTTGAAGTACCTGGGAGAGTCCTGTTGGGTAATGACCCTATAAACTCTTGGAGTTGTGTCCAGTATGCCAAGACCTCCCAGTAAAAGGAAACAGGTGCTCACTAGGCCTGCAATGGAGAGGACCTTGAGGGGCTCTCCAGGGGAATAGATAGAGAAGGCTATTACCCCCAGTCCACCAGAATTGCTCACTGCTATTCCAGGAAAGAAAGAGGCATGAGGGAAACCCAAGACCTCCGTGAAGAAAGCAAATAGCACCCCTTTGCTAGCAACAAAGACATTCCCAAAATTGTCCAAGGTCACACCTGGGACTCCTCCACCTGCTGAGGCTGAATGTAAGGTACAAATCCTGTGTGGTTGAACCAGTTTCTGAAGAGTCAGATCTGGAAGAAGACATAACTCTAGTTGGAGATCGGTATTCTGTTGACCATCTTGAGCTGCATCTTTACTGGCAGAATGTGGACCCAACAGGCCAGACTTCAACGGAGGACAAAGAGAGTGTCCTACTCTTGAAGGTCTTCGACAACAGGCAGCTTCTCAACTTGATGGGCAGGAAGTTGGAAAGCATAGGTTGCACTAGGAAGATGGCCTCTTCTACAGTGAACCGACTGAGTCTATCCCTGGCGACTGCAAAATACTTCTAGTGCCCATAAAAAACTGACTCCAGTTCCTACAGTTGTCTCATGAGATACCTTTGGCTGGTCATTTGAGTTTCAAAAAGACCAAGGAAAGGCTCTCCCTATATTTCTACTGGCCTAAAATGGGTTCAGAAGTCAGAAAATTCTGTAGGAGCTCTCACACTTGCCAAACCACTGGCAAGAGTGGAGCCAAGAATGTGGCACCCTTGGTGCCTCTCCCACTGGTGGGAGTTCCTTTTGAGAGGGTGGGCATCAACATTGTTTGTCCCCTTGACCCGCCCACATCTTCCAGAAAAAAGTTTATCTTGGTTGTAGTAGACCATGCTACTAGTTATCCTGAAGAAATACCTTTGAGGACTGTTACAGCTCAGGCTGTAGCTAAAGCTCTACTTCGTATTTTTACCAGAGTAGGGTTTCCTAAGGAAGTGTTATCAGACAGGGGATCCAAATTTTATATCTCAACACATGCAAGCCATGTGGAAAAACTGTGGTGTCACTTACAAGTTCTCTACAGCCTACCATCCACAGACAAATGGATTGGAAGAGCGGTTCAATCATACTATGAAGAGCATGATAGGTGCCTTAGAGGAACCCCTTAAAAGAAAGTGGGACCTTCTACTGCCATGCCTTCTTTTTGCTTATAGAGAAGACCCTCAGGAGGGAGTTGGCCTGCATTTTCAACCACAGCAGGCCTATACCAGTTTAAGGTTATGGCTTTTGGATTAAAGAATGCACCTGCACATTCCAAAGGACGGTCAATCAAGTGCTGAATGGGATGGAGGACTTCTGCATGGCATACTTGGATGACATTACAGTGTTCAGCCATACTTGGAAAGAACATGTTGATCACTTAGGATAAGTGTTGCAGGCTCTTGAGCTGGCCCATCTGACAATAAAGGCAAGCACATGTCAAATTGGTCAGAGAAAAGTGGTCTACCTTGGTCATGAGGTAGGAGGCGGTGAAATAAGGCCATTGCCTAGCAAGGTACAAGCTGTACAAAACTGGGCCACCCCTACTACTAAAACCCAAGTGAGAGCCTTCCTAGGTCTCACTGGGTACTACAGGAATGTCATTGGGCCTCATTATGAGGAAGGAGGTAACCATGCCACTTTTTTGTGGCATGGCTTCCTCCATTCCGGGTACCGGGTCCAGGTTCCCTGAATGGGGAAGTACTGGGCCATTCCAACCTTGGAGGTCCTGGTCATTCCCCATTCAGGGAAACTGGATCTGGTACATCCCCATTCCCATTTCAGCCCCCATAGGGCTCAATGGGAATGGGGATGATGCTAACAATGGGCCCATTAATCACAGGCCTATTGTTAGCATCCTGGGCTGCTCCTTTGGGAACACCACACACAATTAAGATTACAAGTGACAGTACAAATTCACCTCTGGTACAAGCCTGTACTAAACAGTAAATGTAGTAGCAATGGATGATCAGCCAGACTTATCTCAAGAGCAAGTTAGCAGTATCAATATGTACACAATAGACAGCAATTACTATGATTCAAACAAACACTGACTCAAGATTTCTGAGTAACTAATGTATGTTTATGTACACATCAGTTGTATAATATTTCACTAAGGTAAATCAGTTCAAAAATCACACTCTTAAAACACCACACCACTCCCAATAGTTGCTAGACAAGTTAAGCTCACAAAATGAAGTGGGAGCAAAATGGCACTCTAGTCATTAAAAAGGAAGGTAAAGACAAAGTTAGGCAGAATTTGAACAGCACCAACCAGTAAGTAAGCAGGGCAATCTAGAAAGAGGAACTACAGTGATGGAATCAAATCAAATAGTCTTAGGGCCAAAGTCAATAGGACAAAAGTCTTTTGCTCAAGATCCCACAGTTCAGGTTAGTTCGTGGTTAAGTCTTTGCCAAGAGTTCCAGATGAACTTGGTCTGCAGAAAAGTTAGTTTAAAGAGTAGAGAAGGACAAGCCCTCGGATTGGCGAAAGGTTTCACACACCTTCACCGAGGCTGGACGAAAACAAACAACCGGATTCGCACAGTACCTTTAAATGGAGAAGAAGCTGTAGCTGACGCGGACGTTCCTGGCAGTTCCTGCAGGCTCACGGTTCCTGAAGTGATTGTCAGACTGACATGAATTAGGAAGACTAGAGGGTCCTGCACTGCCCAGGAAAGAAACCAGCAGCAGAGCAAAGCAACGAATAAAAGGTGTGCTCCTTAAAACCCAAGCAGGGTCCAACCTTCCTGGCTATCTGGCCCACTATAGCTCTGTACAGAAAATTCGACCAGAGGAGGGAGTCCTGGCTTGCAATTTGGGTGAACTGGCCGGTCCCACCAGCACAGGGGAAGAAGATTACGGGAGGATCTTCTTTGTCGTTGGAGTTGGAGGATTCGGACCTGCAGCAGGGCTTCACCGGGTAGTTCAGTGATGGTAGGGGTCCTCTTCCATCAGCTCCTCCATTATTCTTTCGTTCCAGTGGTGACTCTGCTTTTCCATACCCAGAGACCTGCTTTTAATGCAGTTTTCCCCCATTCACACAGCCTGGCTGTCAATCACACAGCAGGGTGGCAGTCCTGGCCGGACAGTCACCTAGCCAATCAAACAGGAGTGCGACCTGGTTTACCAAGCAAACCCATGGCAGGGGTCCTAAAACCCCTCCATCACATCCTGCCTACCCAGTTTTTCAGGCGCCTAAGGAGGGTTTCTGTGTAGAAGCCTGCGAAGAGACGGTGAACAAAGGAACCAAACATGGTTTGGCGCACAGAGAAAAACACAAGAAAGACATTTTCAAAAAGAAATGGTGAATAAACCCAGCAAACCGTATAAAAATGTATATGGTGTAGCAGGCTACCAAGATATCGTAAAACAATACCAAGGTTATTTAGGATAACCGTGGTAGGAAAAATAGGGTAGGTACCACTGCCACCAGCCACGTCTTGATGAAAAGGGAGCAAAACAATGCTCCAAGAAAAACAGACAAAAAGGGATAAGTATTAACCCTGTCCAGTATTCCATGTAAGATAGTTTGTACTTGGTCTGTGGATTTAAAAAGACTAATAAAGTCGATGGCAACTTTACATGTTCTGGGAGACAGTAGTCAGTCCCAGAAAATGGAGTCTGAGTTGGGAAGTCTAAAAGACAACCCTGTGTCACTGCACTAAAGGTGCTGTGTAACACACAGTAAAAAGATGATGCCTGTGGAGTAGGTGAGGCTCCACAGTCTATGAACAAAAAAATGTTAAACACACACAGCAAAACACATGTAAGAGTGGGAGAAAAGGGCTCACATCTTACCAGGTGAAAAGAAATTAATTCTAGAAATCCAGCAAAGCTGCTGAGGGACTCAGTAAGTAAGGGAAATTAGCCTTTCTTGCGAATTCTCCCTAACACCTCCCTGCACAGGGTCTCCTTGGAGACTGATGTTGCACTCTGTATGATTGGCTGTGGTGACTGTCCCGCCAGGACAGCCACCCTGTTGTATGATTGACAGCCAGGCTGTGTGAATGGGGGAAAACTGCATAAAAAAACAGGTATCTGGCGTGTGAAAGGCAGAGTCGCCACTGGATTGAGAGAACCGAAGAGAAGCTGAAAGAAGAGTCCCACTACCATGACTGAACCTCCCGGTGAAGCCATGCTGCGAGTCCGAATATCCAAACTTCGATGACAGAGAAGATCTGTAAGGAATCTTCTTCCCTTGAGCTGGTGGGGCCAACCAGTTCGCCAAACACTAAGCAAGGCATCCCTCCCCTGGTTGAATTTTCTGTGCACAGCTGCAGTGAACCGGATAGTCAGGAGGACCGGACCCTGTTTGGGTTTTAAGGAGCGTACCTTTTATTTGTTTCTTGGCTCTGCTGCTGGTTTCTTCCCTGGGCAGTGCAGGACCCTCCTTTCTTCCTACTTCATGTCAGTCTGACAGTCGCTTCAGGAACCGTGAGCCTGCAGGATCTGCCAGGAACTTCTGCCTCAGCTACAGCCTTCTTCTTCATTTAAGGTACTGTTCTAATCTGGTTGTTTGTTCCGTCCGACTGCCGTGAAAGTGTTTGAAATCTTTTACCAATCCGAGGGCTTGTCCTTCTCTACTCTTTTAAATAAATTTTACTTCGACCAACTTCATTTCAAACTCTTGGCAAAGACTTAACCGCGAACAACTCTGAACTGTGTGATCCTCTACAAAGACGCTGAACCATTAACATTTGCTCAGGCCTATTGATTTGAATCCTCATTGTAGCAAGCTTTTTAGATTACCCTGCCTACTTATTTGTTGGAGCTGCTTAATTTTGTATATCCTTGTCTTTCCCTCCCTTTTTAATTACTGGAGTACCATTTTTCTCACACTTCATTGTGTGCTTAACTGGGTGTTGTGTAGTATATTAAGAGTATGATTATTCTGCTGCTTTATTTTATGAACTGTTTTACAACTGATGTGTAAATACATGTATATTCTTTTACTCAGAAACCTTGAGTCAGTGTTTGTTTGAACCATAGTAATTGCTGTCCTTTGTGTATCTATTCATACAGCTCACTTTACTTGTGAGATAAGTCTGGCTGCTCAGCCATCGCTACCACTTTACGGTGTAGTACAGGCTTGAACCAATGGTGAATTTGTACTGTCACTTGTAGTCTTAATTGTGCGTGGTGTTCCCAAAGGGTACTGGATATGATGCTGCCTAACACCTTTACCCACCAGACCCTGATAATTGTTGCACACTTTGCAGACTGTGCCTACTGAAAGAGAGATAGTGAGAGACAAAGAGAGAGAGAAAGAGAAAGAGCCATAAATGGTGTCACAAAACATATGCACTTTTAAGTTCACACACATCTTGTATGCACTGCTTTCCTTTGCTTTACTCTGGTGTGCTATGCTGTATGCATGTACACTTAATGTTTGCAATGTTGTATGATGCTCGTGAAATCCTTTCATGTATGTTGCTTTGTTTCACAGCTAGGTCTGCACTTTAAATTATCAAAACAAAACTGATTTCTCCCAAAGAATTATTACTGTTTTGATGAATTCCACATACTTTAATTCAAGTTTTGACAATGGTTTTGCTGATCTTGTAACTTTTTAAAAAAAAAAGTTTTATTTTTGTCGGCAGAGGCAAATAACATACACAGGCATCAGAGCAGCAATACATGGCAAAGTGATTATACAACAAGGTACAGTGGTACATATGGACAGTGGGAGATTGCCGCGTAGGAAATGCGGCCACTCAGAGCATCCGGTGTAGTGGCATATAGCAAAGATGATTACGGTGAGTCGTCTGCAGAGGGGGGGGGTTATCCAGGCCATTGAGATAGCGGTTGAAGGCAGTCCAGAGGTTTTTAGGCCGAGACCGGGTCGGGAGGGTACTGAGGTATTCCTCCTCACAGTTCCAAGACCATGTCAATAAATTCAACCATTTCTGGAAGGTAGGAGGGGCGGAGCACTTCCAGTTCTGCAGAATGCACTTTTTTGCAATTATACAGCTCACATTTAGGAACTTAGGCTCCCCTCTGGCTCCCTCGGCCCCCGACACCCCAAACAGTACCCCCAGTGGGTCAGGCTCTATAAGAGTGTCACAAATTTCCGACAGGGTTTTGAGGATCTCCTCCCAAAATGCAGCTAGCCTCGGACAGACCCTGAACATATGCAAATGGCCCGTATCCTCCGCAGTGAGGACAGAGCCTTGGGTCAGATCGGCCAAATCTGGAGATCCTGCACGGTGTGTAGTATAGCCTGTTTAACAATTTATACTGGATGGTGCAATATCGAAAGTTCAGGGAGACTTTATTAGTGTGGGAGCACATTTTCTCCAATAGTTGGTCTGTGAGTTCTACCTCGAATTCAGACGCCCAGTCATCCCGAGCCCTGGAGGGCCGTAATGGGTCAGCAGTGAGGAGGAGTTTTTATAGTGAGGACACCACCCCGTGGGCCCCACCCGAGTTGGCAATATAGGAAATCCCAGGGGAATAAGGATGTTCATTAAGGAATTCGGGCCATGCGCCACAGAAGGCAGCGCAGAGTCTGTAGTATTGTAATAATTCCATTGGTGATCCTGAATGGCCCAGCTTCCATGTCTGTGGTGTTATGAATAGCCCATCCGGGTAGAAGTCTGTTAAAGCTTGGTATCCCAGGGCCTGCCAGTGTCGTGCCAGGGCTATGTTGTTTGTGGGTTCCAACCCTGGGAACCGCCAGGCGGGGAGCCACTTGTAGTATGGGTGTTCCTCGGCACCCGCAGCAAATATCCACCCCCAGGCCAGCAAGATGGTTTGGGCTGGGTCTATGGTGGAATCTGGTTCATATCGTCTGTGTAAGATTAAAGACATTATGTTGGTGCCAGAAGCAGCTAGGGTTTCCAGCTTGACATGGGGATGAGTGGGGGGGCAGGGTACCAGTAGGAGGCAAACTGTGCCTGCGCTGCGATCCAGTACCGTGTCTGGAGTGGTGACCCCACCTTTTTCGTAGGGAAGAGTAATGGCCAGCCATTTTTTACGCACAGCTCCCGAGTGCCATAGAAACTGAGCACACAGTTTGTGTAGATCTGCAAAGTACTTCCTGCCGGGCCACCTGTATTCCCAGATATCTAATCCCGTCAGGGGACCAGCGTAGTGGATACTCCGTGGCGGGTTGGACTGTGGAGCTCGTGAGGGGGAAGAGTTCGGACTTAGAATAATTGATAGTGAAGCCAGAGTATGTACCAATGCGGGTGATGCCACGCAGGATTGGGTCAAGGTGGGTGTTTGGGTCTCTAATGATCAGCAGGACATCGTCTGCGTAGAGTGAGATATTTTCAGGGGTATCCTGAAGTCGTATCCCTTTACGTGCGTGACGCTCCCTAACAAAGTCCGCCATGAGCTCGATGGCCAGGGCGAATAGGATCGGGGAGAATGGGCATCCCTGAAGAGAGGTGTAACGCTCACCTTATTCCCGCAGAGGCACCGGTCTTGACTGGGTGAATGCCGTATCTTCAAAGGTGATGTGTAACACACGGTTGGCTCTTTGGGCTGGACCTCTGTGCACTGTATGTCTGACTCGAAGAGTAAGATGTCTGCAGATAGAAAATATGGGATTAATGAACTGGGGTTATTGGATGCCTCTCTCCTCTTCCCTTTCTCTTCTCCTGTAGAACCCCAAAGGTTAACGCCCTCACCTTAGGTAAGTGAACGCCGAGCTCTCCATCTGCCTCGGGGCAGGGTGCCGTAACCAGTTCCTTCACTGGATAAGGGTGCAGGCCTCTTGACCTCAGAGGACTGCTGTCCGCCGTTAACTGCACGAACGGTAAGTTCAGGGCGCTTCAAATGTCTTAAAAGTCTTTTGTAATGATATCTCTTGTTTTGCAGAGTACCGCCGATGGCGGATGGCGGGCTGATGAGAGTTGAGGATCGAACCCGCGTGAGGAATAGAAGCGCCTGGAAGCACGTAGGTAAGCGCTTGTAGCCTGCTTCACGATGCGCACTAACTGTCCCTTTTATCTTGCAGGTACAAGTTCGGAGCTTTAGAGAAGCTGAAGGGTGCTGGAATACCCACTGGATTCGGCGTGGGAAGGAGTAATGGCACGTGAGTAATAAAGTTGCCCAATGTCTTTAAACGCACCTTCTTTTGTCTTTCAGATGCGGGATGCAGCGCCGAAGGCCTCCGGAGCGTGCGAAGAGCTGGTAAGCTTTTGTCTTTCAGATGCCGGAATGCAGTGCGAAGACCTCCGGAACATGCGAAGAGTAGGTAAGCCTTTGTTTTTCAGATGCCGGAATGCAGCGCGAGGCGTTGGTGACAGCCGATGGACCAGGTAAGAGATGCGCTGCCACTGAAGACCGTAGTGCTAACCTGTTCTTTCTTTGTCTTTACAGGTGCTGCTGAAGACTGGATTCCAGGATGGTAAGCCTTTGTTTCCTTAGGCCCAGGATCAGAAGCAGAAGACACGATGAGCGTTCTGCTGCAGAGAATGCAGAATAACACAAAGCAAGATTCATCAATCGGGTGTGGTTTAAATAGCCTCCTGTAGTGCTTAGGTGTCTCCTTCCACAGCCACGCCTAGGTAAGAAAAGAGTTCCTGCTTTCCAGAAGAGTTCCAGTGTTCTGAACCTAGGGAGTGGCTCCTGCCCCACCCAACAGGAAAAGTAGTCCCAAACAGAAGAGGATCCGGGGTTCAACTGGCAGGTAAGTAAGCAGCATGGTCTGCTGCAGGTAAGTCCACCCAAGCATTATGAGCCCGGCGCTTCCAGCGCTGGGACTGGGCATCTTTATGAGCCTGGTGCCACTGGCGCCAGGACAGGGTCCAAAAGGTCCCAATTGGGACTGGCTGGCACTCGGAACCGGGGTTATGGGTCTGCTTCCAAGAGAGTCGGGCAAGTCCTGATCTTTTGGAAGCAGAGATCATGACAGCACCCCCCCTCAAGGCCCCTCCCAAACCGGGCTTCTCCGGGGGTTTGGGCTTGTTAGGAAATGGTCGATGAAATCTTTTGATTAGACGAGGCGCGTGGACATATTCTGCAGGTTCCCAGGATCTTTCTTGGGGACCGTAGCCTTTCCAGTCAATCAGGTAAAGTAGTTTAGATTTGGAGATCTTGGAATCCAGGATGCTTTTGACTTCAAACTCGAGTTCTCCATCAACTAGAATAGGTTTTGGAGATGTAGTTAGTCGGGTTTGAGGTTGCACGGGTTTTAATAGAGAGACGTGGAAGACCGGAGTATCTTCATGTGAGGGGGCAAGTCCAACTTGACCGCTACTGGATTTACTATGGTAGTGATGGAATAGGGACCAAGGTATCTTGGGTTGAATGTGCGTGGTCCTTTTAGAGGTAGATATTTGGTGGATAACCAGACTTGATCTCCTACTTGATATTGGGGGGCTTCCTTCCGATGTTGGTCTGCTCCTTTCTTGTATTGTTCTTTAGCCCTTTGAAGGTGAGAAACGGCTTCCTTAAAGGCTTGGGTGATTGTAGAATGCAGGTGGTCTACTGCTGGTGTTCCAAGATCTTGGAGTGGATCCAACTCCGAGGTTCGAGGGTGACTACCGTATAAAAGAAAAAACGGGGTCTTCCTAGTTCCCGAGTGGACAGAGTTATTGTAGGCATATTCGGCTATCCAAAGGATATCTTTCCAAGTTTTTTCAGTTTGTTGTAGCATGCAGCGCAAATACTGTTCCAGAGTTTGATTGGTCCTCTCGGTTTGTCAGTCGGTTTGAGGGTGGTGGCTGGTCGAAAGTCTCACATAAATTTGAGCCGACCGACAGCAACTTCGCCAAAAATGAGAAATAAATTGACTACCTCGATCCGAAATTAGAACTTAAGGAAAACCGTGCAGTCGGACGATGTTTTCGAGAAATTCTCGGGCCAGAGTTGCTGCTGTTGGTAAGCCTTTGAGTGGAATGAAATGCGCCATCTTGGAGAATAGGTCCACGATTACGAGGATCGTATTGTATCCGGAGCATGGAGGTAGATCGGTGATGAAGTCCATAGAAAGCGTATGGACTTCATCACCGGCAAGGGCGAGGCGGGATGTCAATAGGGCGTAAGAGGCCGGCTGGTTTTTCCTTTTGACTCTTGTTTTGGGCGCATACTCCACAGGACATTATAAAGTCCCTGATATCTTTTTTCCAAGACGGCCACCAGAAGTAGCGCTTGATCTTTTCCAAGGTCTTGGTCATACCGGGATGTCCTTCCATTAAAGAATCGTGATAACAAGAGATTACCTTTTTCTGTAAATCTGTGCTGGGCAGGTATAACCGTTCTTGGAAATATAATAGGTTGTCCTTTACCGTAAAGTCCTTTCCCTGCAGATGCCAATTCTGTATGTCTGCTGGAGTTACCAGTAGCCTGGCTTTATCCTTAACTTCCTCTATGGATTGTGTAGCGATTACACCTAGAATTCTTTGTTCGGGAATGATAGGTACAGGTTTAGGATTGATCAAATGTTCTTCCACTCCCATCCGAGAAAGGGCATCAGCTTTACCGTTTTTTGTACCAGGTCGATAGGTAATTATGAAGTCAAACTCGGCAAAGAATAGTGCCCAACGGAGTTGTCTAGAGGATTGAGCTTTTGCGGTTTTCAAATATTGCAGGTTTCGGTGGTCTGTAATCACAGTAACGGTGTGTCGGGCCCCCAGAAGATAATGCCGCCAAGCCTTAAAGGCGGACTTGATAGCTAGAAGTTCCTTATCAGTAATAGTGTAATTGATTTCAGGAGGCGAGAATTTGCGGGACCAAAATGCCACGGGATGCAACTGATTGGTTACTGGGTCCTTTTGTGATAGAACTGCCCCCATGGCAAGGCTCGAAGCATCAGTTTCAACAATGTAGGGGAGTTCTGGGCGAGGATGTTTTAAGATCGGTGCAGAGATAAATCTAGTCTTCAAATTCTGGAAAGCTTGTTCCGCCTCGGTAGACCATTCAAAACGTTTGTTTTTCTTTAACAAGGCGGTGATGGGCTGGACTATTTGAGAGAATTCGGGGATAAACCTGCGGTAAAACTTAGCGAAGCCTAACATGCTTTGAACAACTTTTACGGAGGATGGCGATGGCCATTTGAGAATTGCATCGACCTTCTTTGAATCCATACGCACTCCGCTAGGTGATAATATGAATCCCAAGAATTCAACTTCAGTCACGTTGAAAACACATTTTTCCAACGTAGCGAAAAGTTTGTGTTGACGCAATCTCTCGAGGACCATTTTCACGTGTTTCCGATGTTCAGTTTCCGATGAAGAATAAACAAGGATGTCGTCAATGTAAACAACAACACACACATCTATGAGCTCTCTGAGGACATCGTTCATAAAATATTGAAAGGTGGCCGGGGCATTGCAAAGTCCGAAGGGCATTACCTGATATTCAAATAGCCCATACTTGGTGCGGAAGGCCGTCTTCCATTCATCGCCCTCTTTTACTCGTACCAAGTGGTAGGCTCCTCTAAGATCCAGCTTTGTATATATGCATGCTTTTCTGACTTGGTCCAGGAGTTCAGGGATCAAAGGTAACGGATATCTATTCTTAACGGTGATCTGGTTCAGGGCGCGATAATCTATACAAGTTCTAAGGTCCCCTTCTTTTTTTGGAACGAAGAACAAAGCTGAGGAAGCAGGGGAAGCAGGGGACTTGGAAGGACGAATAAACCCATTTGCTAGGTATTGATCCAGGTATTGTCGGAGGTGAAGATTCTCAGGCTCGGTGAGGGCATAAATTCTACTACAAGGAGGAGTAGATCCAGGTATCAGGTCTATCTGGCAGTCATAAGACCTATGAGGAGGTAGAGAGTTAGCCTGATCCTTCCGGAAAACATTTTGGAATTCTAGGTATTCAGGAGGTAACTGGGGAGCCTCCGAGGAAATTGCTGCCAGTGCAACCCCAGGTCGAGGGTGACAAGTAGAGACACATTCTGGAAACTGAACCGTTCTTGCTCGCCAATCGATCTGAGGATTGTGCTTCTCTAACCAAGGAATTCCTAGAATAATCTGGAACTGAGGGGCCTTGATCACATCGAACACGATCTTCTCATGGTGTCCATCTTGACTTACTAGCGTCACTTCTTGGGTGGTATGCGTTACTGTTCCGGAGGCTATCTCCGTACCATCCACCGTAGTAATGACGTCCTTTACAGCCTTTGGACAAAGAGTCAGATTCATCCTCAAAACCATTTCATGATCCACATAATTGCCAATGGCACCGCTGTCGACGTAAGCTTCAATCGCATGTAATCGATCCGGATGTTCAGGGCTAATGAGGACCATAGGTATCACGAAATGCGAGGTCACGGAACTGGTTTTAACGCTCGGCAAGAGGACCTCTATTCTTGTCGGGCGAGGTTGTTTCCCTGCTCAGAGTTTGTGACCCTGGTAACTGCAGCTCCTACTGCCTTCTTGGCTGGTTTCACCGGACAGTCTCGAAGAAAGTGCCCCGAGTTTCCGCAATAGAGGCATAATTGCAGCTGTTTTCTCCTTTCCCGCTCCTTTTGTGTTAGTGGTCCTTTCAGGCCCCCTATTTGCATGGGTTCCCCGGAGTCTACTCCTTTGGTAGGAGTTGGTGGTTTGGAAAATACTCGAGCATCAAACTTGGAACCATCAGCCTTCCTGTTCTGCAGTCTGTGGTCAATTTGAACGACTAAGTCAATATAGTCCGAACAGTCTTGCGGGGGATTCACTACTTGGGCTAACACATCTTTGAGCTCTCCACGTAGACCTCTATAAAACAGCGTAATCCTTTTGTCCTCAGGCCATCGAGTTTCCACTATCAGTCTGTTGAAAGACGCAATATAAGCCAAAAGCTCTTGATTACCCTGTCGCAATGAAAGGAGCTCATTGTCCAAGGCCTGCCCCTGTGAATGTCTTGCAAACAGTTTTTCCATACTGAGCTGAAAAGCTTGAAAATCATGGAGAACCGGATCATCTTGATTAACAAGAGGGATCGACCACTCTGCCGCATTGCCACTAAGGTACGAAAGCACAAAAGCTACCTTAGCTTGATCAGTAGGAAAGGCTGCTGGCCGGCATAAGAAGTGCAACCGGCACTGATTAATGAATACTGCAAACCTCTTTGGGTCACCAGAAAATCGTTCGGGCGGAGCCAGAGGTACATTCCCAGGTAGGTTGATCTGCACTGGGTTCGTAGAGGATGTTGAAGGAAGATTTGCCCCTGATGCGGGTAACGGAGTTTGTCCGTCTTGTGACTGTATCAATTGTCTAGCGAGATCGTCTGTTCGCTCCTTGGAAATAATCAGTTCCCTTCTTAGAGCATTCGTTTCCTGACGGGCTGCATGCACTTCTGCTCTTAGTTCCCCAAGTAACTGGGCTAGTTGGTCGGTATCCGAGGTTTCCATAGCGCCTGGGTGGGAGTTTTGCGGTAGGCTTTGTGTTCTGTAACGCTCACCTGATTCCCGCAGAGGCGCCGGTCTTGACTGGGTGAATGCCGTATCTTCAAAGGTGATGTGTAACACACGGTTGGCTCTTTGGGCTGGACCTCTGTGCACTGTTTGTCTGACTCGAAGAGTAAGATGTCTGTAGATAGAAAATATGGGATTAATGAACTGGGGTTATTGGGTGCCTCTCTCCTCTTCCCTTTCTCTTCTCCTGTAGAACCCCAAAGGTTAACGCCCTCACCTTAGGTAAGTGAACGCCGAGCTCTCCATCTGCCTCGGGGCAGGGTGCCGTAACCAGTTCCTTCACTGGATAAGGGTGCAGGCCTCTTGACCTCAGAGGACTGCTGTCCGCCGTTAACTGCACGAACGGTAAGTTCTGGGCGCTTCAAATGTCTTAAAAGTCTTTTGTAATGATATCTCTTGTTTTGCAGAGTACCGCCGATGGCGGATGGCGGGCTGATGAGAGTTGAGGATCGAACCCGCGTGAGGAATAGAAGCGCCTGGAAGCACGTAGGTAAGCGCTTGTAGCCTGCTTCACGATGCGCACTAACTGTCCCTTTTATCTTGCAGGTACAAGTGCGGAGCTTTAGAGAAGCTGAAGGGTGCTGGAATACCCACTGGATTCGGCGTGGGAAGGAGTAATGGCACGTGAGTAATAAAGTTGCCCAATGTCTTTAAACGCACCTTCTTTTGTCTTTCAGATGCGGGATGCAGCGCCGAAGGCCTCCGGAACGTGCGAAGAGCTGGTAAGCTTTTGTCTTTCAGATGCCGGAATGCAGTGCGAAGACCTCCGGAACATGCGAAGAGTAGGTAAGCCTTTGTTTTTCAGATGCCGGAATGCAGCGCGAGGCGTTGGTGACAGCCGATGGACCAGGTAAGAGATGCGCTGCCACTGAAGACCGTAGTGCTAACCTGTTCTTTGTTTGTCTTTACAGGTGCTGCTGAAGACTGAATTCCAGGATGGTAAGCCTTTGTTTCCTTAGGCCCAGTTTGAGGCAGGAGAATGTAGAATAACACAAAGCAAGATTCATCCATCGGGTGTGGTTTAAATAGCCTCCTGTAGTGCTTAGGTGTCTCCTTCCACAGCCACGCCTAGGTAAGAAAAGAGTTCCTGCTTTCCAGAAGAGTTCCAGTGTTCTGAACCTAGGGAGTGGCTCCTGCCCCACCCAACAGGAAAAGTAGTCCCAAACAGAAGAGGATCCGGGGTTCAACTGGCAGGTAAGTAAGCAGCATGGTCTGCTGCAGGTAAGTCCACCCAAGCATTATGAGCCCGGCGCTTCCAGCGCTGGGACTGGGCATCTTTATGAGCCTGGTGCCACTGGCGCCAGGACAGGGTCCAAAAGGTCCCAATTGGGACTGGCTGGCACTCGGAACCGGGGTTATGGGTCTGCTTCCAAGGGAGTCGGGCAAGTCCTGATCTTTTGGAAGCAGAGATCATGACAAGAGGGAACAGGGCAGACATTTGGGATTTGGCACGAACCCTGGCAACCGGGGAGGTGTATAGCAACTTGATGTATGCAATCATCTTGGGCCCAAGCCCATGGTCTCAAGGACGAGCCACATGTACTTCCAGGACACCATGTCGAAGGCCTTCTGAGCATCCAGGGTGACCGCAACCGCACTCACATCCTGATTGATTTGTGACATAACGTGAAGGAGCCTTCTTATATTATGAGACATGGACCGCCCGGGCACAAAGCCTGACTGATCATCGTGCACCATATATAACATAACAGGTAGGAAGCAGTTAGCGATCACCCTGGCAAAGATTTTCGTATCCAAGTTCATCAATGAGAGGGGCCGGTATGATCCGCAGTCGTTGCTAGGCTTACCAGGCTTGAGCAGGACCGTGATAATGGCCTCTCGTAATGTCGGGGGGAGGGATCCTGATTGCAGTGACTCATTCCATACCCCGGGCAGTTTGGGGGCCAATATTGCTACATGCTCCTGATAAAATTCAGATGTTAGCCCGTCTGGGCCAGGTGCCTTTCCCTTGGGGAGACCAGATATGGCCTCCACTATTTCGTCCAGTGAAACGGGGGAATCCAAAAGGTCTCTCGTTGCGGGGGAGACGATAGTGGTGGGAATCTGCTCCAGTAGCTCCCGCATCTGGGAGTCACTATGTTCGGGGGGTTGGGAATATAGTTCTGAATAGAAGCCTGTGAAGACTTCAAGGATATGTTGGTCAGACCACTGTATCGTCCCCTGATCGTCCTTAACGCAAGTAATTTGTGATTGGCCCCACTCAACCCTCGCCAAGGCGGCCGGCGTTTTGCTGGGTCTGTCCCCCTCGCCGTATTTCCACGCAGCCTGCGGGTGGATGAAATACTGCATTTCCCTATTGGCTTGCTCGTTAAAGGTCTTTTGCTCCTCACTGATCTGGGAGAGGACACCCGGGTCGACCGAGGCCGGATGGGCACGCTCCAGGTCCCGAAGTTTAGTTTCAGTGCGGAGCAGCGTGGCTCTTATAGTTTTGAGGACCCCCGACTCTCTAGAGATGGACGCCCCTCTAATGAAGACTTCGAAAGCATCCCAACGGACCCCACCAGGGTGGTGGACTGTGGCGTGTTGTGTTCAAAGTAGGACTGAATGTCAGAAAGGATGTCTGCTCTAAATACAATGTTCTGCAAAGCGGCCGATTTGAAGCGCCATGATGGTGGGGAAAGGTATTCCCAGGTCTAGGGTCATCACAATCGGAGAGTGGTCAGATAATGTGCGCACAAGTATACGTGTCTCCACAACCCTGCCCAGCATAGGGCCGGACAATAGGAACACGTCGACCCTGGAGGAGCTGTCGTGTACCGAGGAGTAGTAAGTGTACTCCCGTGCCTGCGGGTGAAGTGCCCTCCACACATCATGAATATCAAGTGTCGCGCAGTGGGTCAGGAGTCTACGCGCTGCGCCGGCCAGGGGCCTAGGGGCCGTGCCAGTTCTATCCAATGCAGTGTCAAATATAAAGTTCATATTTCCACCCCAGATGATCTGCACCCCCACGTATCCTAGTAGTATAGAAACCACCTGGTCAACAAATTTGTGAGAGTCCACATTAGGGCCATAGGTATTCACCAGCAAATAATCCCTGTTGGCTATGGCGCAATGCAGCACAATGTACCTTCCCTCGAGGTCTATATAGCTCTCGTAGAGGACAAACCGTTATTTGCTCCTCCGTGCCAGTTCTATCCAATGCAGTGCCAAATATAAAGTTCATATCTCCACCCCAGATGATCTGCACCCCCACGTATCCTAGTAGTATAGAAACCACCTGGTCAACAAATTTGTGAGAGTCCACATTAGGGCCATAGGTATTCACCAGCAAATAATCCCTGTTGGCTATGGTGCAATGCAGCACAATGTACCTTCCCTCGAGGTCTATATAGCTCTCGTAGAGGACAAACCGTTATTTGCTCCTTGAACCCAGGTGGCCTTAGTGGGACAGGCAAAGGGACCTCGGAATAGGGCGCAAAGGGATTACCGGCACCGTTGTCCTTACCGGTGCCCGTAATCCCTTTGCGCCAGCCTCGGAATGAGGCCCAGTGACTTAGGTGAGACGGAAGAGACGCAGAGAAAGAAAGAGAGCACACAGAGATGAAGAGGGTGAGAAAGATAGAGACAGAGAGAAGTATAAAGAGGCATGGTGTGGGAGTGGGCTTTATTGGAATATGATATGCTGGTTACAAATAGTAACAAGAATAAAATAAAGAATTAGGTGAAGTAGAATCATAATAATATCACATTTTTCTGAGGCATTTCATGATTAATTCCGCGAGGTTGCAGCAATGTAATAATTTTGTGATAGCACCCGATACCAAGGTTAATAGGTTAATCAGTAAACTGAGGGCAGAGTTCACCTAATCCTCGCCCTTGCCCCCTGCACATGGGTTCAGTCATAACAAAGAACCATTGTGCTCCTGCATGTGACACTCATCACACCAATGCTGCACATGAACGCCCCCAAAAAAGGCTCCTGGGGGCAGAGATAATTATGGAGCTTGCATAAACAATTGCATGGGCCCCCAAGCCTAGAAGTGAGAGAATGTAAGGAGGGACAGAAGGATGGGTGGCAAGCTGTGGTGTGCATCAGGATGGCATTAAACTTTGGGCATGACTCTGCTGAGCATTATGGAAGACATTGAAGTCCCTATCCAGCATTAATTGCCAGAATTTGCTATGGAACCCTTGGTCCTGAATGGCTGGGCGAATCCCGATGTTAGATTAAAGGACCTAGTAGGCCTTATTTTGACCCAAATATACTCAGTGTATTGGCTTCAAAAGGATACACCGTGGTGGGATTCAAACAAGTGACTGCCACTGCATGTTGCACACGGGTGTTCTAGCACACGAATGTTTGAGCTGAATCACTGGAATATGCACTGGCCAATGATGCTATTTTATATTCTCTGCAAGGGCAGTGGTGGAATCTCAAGCCGTTGAAAAGGGAGAGATTTCAAGGTTCTCATCCATAGCAAATATAAAGAGGTATAGATTGATAGATAAATAGATATCTCAATAGATAGATAGGTAGATTGATAGATACATAGAGATTAGTCACACTTGCCAGATGGCAATTCCTCACAATTGCAGTTTTACAGATGCCTCTCTGCAAGCCAGAGATAACCAGGACCTCACCATGTTGGAGGACACATGCAGATGTGTGGAAGCCTTCCCCGTGTTTGAGAGCACGTGAAAAGGACTAATCGTGTCTCTGAGCCCCTGGTTTGGGACTCACAGAGCCCTGAGATCCAGGATAGCCAGGATCTTTTTGTTTTTGCTGTTGAACCACTTGGATCCATGTTTCAAGAATGGTTCAACACATTGGAACCTCCAGGATCCTCCGGTGCTGCCTTTTAAAATCTCTTGTTTTTCGAATGCCTTGCAAAGTGCCAAGAAGTCTTTGTCGGCACTGCTGAACCTGCAGAATTGAGAAAGGTAGTATTAACTGCTAACTGCAATCTTGGACTATCTTTTGGCCCTAGAGTCTTACTAGGTCACAATAATCTGTTTTTGCAGTCTAGAAGATATTTGTTTAAAGAAAATTGCTGTGTTTCATCTTCCTATCTTTGTTTATTCTCTGTTCTTACCTGGGTTGCTACTGAATCACATTTACACCCCTCTTTACAGTATGGCCTTCACTCAGCTCTTTGGAAGAAGGGAAAACACTTGGTAATTTAAAGGATGAACAGTGAAGCGAATCAGAGGGAAAACATATTCCAATTTGAGAAAGAGAAGTCTATGAAATAATGCCAAGTGAAGCCTATAAGAGCAAAGAGACACAAACCTAATCACTCCAGAAGAGGGAGAATGTCAACAGTCAAGAAAGCATTTACCCATCAAACATTGTCTGTTAAAGAAAACCAAAAGGCAGATCAGCGTAGGACAAAACGATACGACAGAGAGCTACAAGTGATTCCTGGATGTAAATCCAGGTGGAAGGAGGAAAACCTAAAGACCTTATAAAAGACTTAAAATAACCTGTAAAGAATGTGACACAAAACTATTTAAATATAACCTAGTAGCACTGTGTTCAAAGCAAATGAGAACTCTACAAAAGAGACAATCAGAAGAAGGGAGGTATTCTGGTTAGAATAGTGGTAGGGTGAGTTAGTATTAGTTTTGGCACAGCAGCCTTCTTTTTTTTGGTAACTTCCTGACAGCTGACAAGCACCTGAGTTATTTATATAGGCTGACAATACCACATAGCATTAGGGAAAGATAGGCCCTTTGATTATAGATTAATGAAACTAGCAGACATGGCATCACAGTGTCTGTGTCCTTTTTCTCACCCACCACAGTGACTTCACAGGATTATCTGGGCCTCAGTCATGCCTCCATATGTTAAAGTATGAATTACACTTTCTGCCTCATTATGCTTAGATCAATAGTACATAATTATTTCAGCAATGTTAGCACTAAAACAGCAACTCCCTCAAATCAGAATGTCAAGATACTGTGAGGGGTTAAAAATGTGAGGCGGACAACTTTAGGAGGATTTCTCACATTTTGACATTTTATCAAATTATAAGATTCATCAAATGTCTCACTATCCCAACTCTGACAAGGATTTCCCTTCCTATCAAAACTAAAGAACAACACTCAAACACAGGATATCTGTCCCATACACTAAAAGATGAAATACACAAAGGAATATATGGAAATTCACAATACACATTGTTGGTAACCTGGGTGAACTCATCTTCCACAGAGTTTGAGTCAAATTCACCTCCAATGTTCAAAAAATAGAAGCACGGAAATCGGGATTGCAATAAAGTCTCAATTCAGTTCCTGGTTCCTTCAATGTGTCAAAAGGACAAAACTTAACTTAAGTTAACAAAACTTCAAACAACAGAACAATGACTTTCCACTTCATCAAAGAAATTCAATGTAATTTCAAGGCCGAGATGCTTTGCCACAGTTTGTAAATATCAAAGGAGAAACACAGCTCCTTGTTAAACTCAAATAGACACAACTTCATAGTCTTAAGAATCACAGTTTATCTTTGTCAGGATGACTTCAAGGCACTTCTACTTCCTGCTTAACAACTCTTATCTCAGGTTAACTTCTGCAAGATTTCACCATGAGGGTCTACTTGTCTTTTCCCTAGTGTATACATCAAATTGTGCTACTGAAGTTTCAAATCTACTGACAACAAAAGGCATTACCGAAGCTTCAGTATTTTATATCTTTGTGACTATGGACCATTTTTCAGATACAACAAGATTCCCTTTAGTTTATGTCAACACCTTCAAGTAAGCAAGGAACTCTTACTCAGAACATTCACTTTGTTGGAGGGGGCAACCTCTTTGCCACTCTTGTCTGTCTGCAACGAGAACAACCTAAAAGTTCCCTTAGGATATAGTTCTCTCTTTCTCCAATTGGTTTTGGCAATACAGGTTGTATCACAAATTAGAGAACAATCACAAGCAGTCAGCCTCTCTTTCCCCAACCCTGCCTTAGACTCTTTGCATCTTACCAACTAAGGTAGTTTATTCATAAACCTTGTTGTCAGTCTCTTTTGGCTACAGGTAATGCTTGCACACTCTTGACTTGGGCAATTCTGGTAGCCTGTTTGGATTTTGGGAATGTTTGTAAAACACTTGGCTTTGGAAAAGCTTGTTTCGCTCCTGGTCGGAGTAACACTTGTTTCCTGTTTGGCTTGGGCAATGCTTGCTTTCTATACCTCATAACGTTAATGTTCAGCCACTTAACTTTATTGTTATATTGTTTTCAACTGCTTCACAATTGCTTCAGAGATTACCCTTTATCTCAGAATCATTTTTAGGCACACATGACAATTCCTTAATGTGTTTTCAGCAAGTTTAATATTTGATTAGATGGTTTCACTGCATTTCTTTCTTACACGAGTGAACAAAATTATGTTCGCTAATTTGTGAGTGCTACTTTTCAAGGTCTTCATTGTTTGATAATCAGCGGTCACTTTCACATTGCTTTTACTCGTATGCAAGTGATTCTATTTGGATACTGTTGCCTGCAGTGGCGTAACACAAGATGTGGGGGCTCCCCTGCGAGCCATGCTGAGGGGGTCCCCAACTCAGCAGCAAATCAAGGGTCATGCCACACTCTGGGCCGGCCTACATTATCACATTTGCGCAATACGCAAAAACGTGCTGCCACACACTGCACTAGGAGAAAGATATAAATGTGTTTTAATATAACATACAGCACACTGTCTGAGAAAAATTGACTAAAAAGCCAGAGTGTTTGCAATTGTTTTGTAGGGTAACACCAATCCAATAGATGCAAGTCACCAACAGTGCACAGGAACATTAATGCTTTGCTATTAAAAATGCCATGCCACAATGAAAACATGTCCAACAGGCTGCACAATGTAGACCAGTATATACATGTAAAAACAACATAGTAAAGCTTACCAGGCCACATTTAGCTATATCTAGACTGGTTGCACCAAAATGGCAGTCGAAGCAATAACACTCATCAAGAATAGAACACACATTCAAGCCTGTGTCTCTGTGGCCTCTAACAACACAGCCAAACTCTTTAAAATCTCAAAAAAACTGGTCAATCCTGTTGCAGTCTTTACCTCTCCTGTTCCCTCCCAGGCCCTCTGTATAGCTATGTCATCTCACTTCTACGCTAAAACTCAGGACATCATGTCCTCCATCTCCTCTCCCTCTCCCTCTTCCTCTCTCGGCCACGCTTTGGCCATCTCTACCTCTCTTCCTCCTTTCTCCTCTTTCTCTCTGACAACACCTGGCAAGGTTTCTAGACAAGTCTGATCTATGAAAGTGTCATCCTAACAGGTGCTCTCCTGCTCCACCAGAACCATCAAGAACCATATTGACACCCTCGCTCCAGCCTTGACCCATTTCTGTAATCACTCTTTCCCCTCTCCCGTTAAGCACTCCCTTATGCACCCACTCCTCAAGAAGCCTTCTGCCGATCCTGCCTGCCAAACTATCGCCCAATCTCCATCACCCCTTTCCTGGGCAAACTGTTGGAAAAGCTGGCCATCTCCCTGCTTACTCTCCACACGGAATCTGTTGGTTGTCTCCATGACCATCAGTCTGGCTTCAGAGCTGCCAGAGACACGAAAACTGCTGTCCTGAAAACCTGTGAAGATCTGCTCTCTAACCTTTATTCCAGCATTCCTTCTGTCCTCATCCTCCTTGATCTTTCATCTGCTTTCAACACGGTCAACCATGCCATCCTGATCAATTCTGATCAATCGACTCCATGAGAACCTGGGCATCACAGATCAGGCCCTTGAGTGGCTCACCTCCTTCCTCTTGGACTACCCCTTCCAGGTCCAACTTGGTCCCTTTCTCCCTGTTCCATCCTCTCACTCTGGTTTTCCAACTTCTATGTGTCCCATTTGATCCACCTGATCTCTACCTTCTCCTCTAACTTTCAGTGTTACGAGGATGACACTCCGCTTTCCTTCAGGCTCCCCTCAGACTCCTCTCATCTCTCGCTCATTCCCGACTGTCTAACCGCGATTCAGGATTGGTGTGCCTCCAACGATCTCTGCCTTAATGTCACTAAGATGGAGATCCTTCTCATTTGGACTCCTGCCCCTGCTTTCCCTCTCTCACTCAGGCCGCCCGCCTTGGGCCCTCTTCCCTCGCCTTCCTGTGAGGCAAACAACACCGGTGTCATCTTTGACTCCACTCTCTCTTTCTCTCCTCACATCTCGGATGTCGCCAAGAAGTCCCACTAGAAGCTGCTTCTCCTCAAAGGGGCTCTGCAACAGCCTCTTTCTCAATCTGCCTTTTTCTACTATCCTCTACTATCCAGCCCCTACAACTAATCCAGAACAGGACTGCAAGACTTATCCTTGGCCTCAAGCACAGGGATCGTATCTCTCCAGCCCTGAAATCTCTCCACTGGCTCTCAGTTGCTGCAAGTATCAAGTTCAAGACCCTTTGTATTGTCCACAAGGCTTCCTGAGCCCGGGGCCCACACTACATCCAACGCTCCCTTCCAAAATATCTTCCTTCTCTAGCCCTACGCTCAGCTACCTACAACTCTCTAAGGGTTAGACGCTTCTCCAGGAAGAGAGTGGAGGGTAGATCTCTCTCCTCTGCAGGTGCCTTCCTCTGTAATAGCCTCCCTGCCCCTCTCAAGCTTTAGCGGACCACCTGAAGTTCTGGAAGCAGCTCATAACCTTCCTATTCTCCTCTGCTTTCTCTCTCTCCCTCCCCTGCTGGCCTACCTGACCTACCTGTCTGCTGTACCGACTGGTGCTTGGCTACCCTCAGAGTCTCACTGAGTCGAGACTCTTTCTTGATGAGTCACCCTTGCACTGCCTCTGGTCCTACCATGAACTTAGGGGCTGTAACTGTAACTCTACAGTTCCTTGTTCTCCTTGCACTACCCAGGGTCGTGCTGCCCTGACAGCATTTACTCAGAGCATTGCTGCCCTGTTTTTCCCTCCCCTCTCCCTTGCACTTCCCCCACCCCTTTCCCCTTGCGCTTCTCGTTATCGCACTTGCACGATCTGAAAGACGTAAGGTCTAGTAACATCATTTGTCTTGTCCTCCCTCTATCTTCCATCCCTTGTCTTGTCGTGCCTAGAAACACTTGTGTGCAGGTGCGTTATAAATGACTTATATCATATCATTTGATCACAGATGCCCAGAAAAATATACAATGCCGCAGTAAGAAATGGCTAGACTGGCAGCCCCCAAATGGCAGTCTAGCCAGGTAATTCACTTAGCAGGACTGCTTTATCATAAATGCCCCATTAAAAAAAAGTCATACCAAACTGAGGAATGACTAGACTGGCTGCACCAAAATGCCTCTCTAGCCACTAATACCACATATCATGCCTGCTTAGCCTGGACATGGACAGCCATTATAATCAGTCGTACAATCCTGCCCCCCCACACATCTTCTCTCCCTCCCACCCCAACCTCCAAAATCAGCTCCTTGGCCTAGAATTACCTCCACGTCCCTCTTCTATGCCCCAGAGCTTACGGTTGAGGCTCCTTGCCTCATAGGTAAGTACTGGGATGAAGAAGAGTGATACTAGGAGTAATGAGGATTACAGGTAAATCAAGCATTACCTCCATGTACCTCTACCTCATCCCAGTACTTGTGTAGGAGGCAGAGTGCCTTATACACAAGTACTGTCTCATACACACTGGGATGAGGAAGAATAGGGCTAGGAGTCATGAAGATTACCAATAAGTAATCCAGGCATAAAACACAAGTATTGGTGCAACACCATTGAGTTGACTGGGATTCAGCACTCCCCCCACCCCTGAAATGTTGGGCTATGTTGACTAGGCCTGGCTGACCTTCAGAGCAGTTGCCAGACAGAAAAGGACACATATGTTAAACGGCAACTGGGTTTCTCTGTTAACAAGAACCCACCAATTACTAACATAAAGCAATTCACTGCTAGTACCTGCACCCTCCCAACATTTGAAAGGTTAGCCCCCGAAATGTAGGTTTTGTTGCACCCCTGAATGCAAGCAAACACACCATTCACCATATGCACACTTGCACACCCAGCCATCCATACATTTAAGTGTGCATTCTTTCACCATACTGGCACACCCAGGCAACCATCCATACGTTTACGTGTGCACCCTTTCACCATACAGGCACACACACCCAGGCACCCACCCATACATTTAAGTGTGCACCCTTTCACCATACACTCACACAGGCAGCCACCTATACATTTAAGTGTGCACCTTTTCAACATACACTCACGCACGCACACATCATGGAGTTGAGGGGGGCCCTAACACTTAAAAAAAGAAATTGGGCCTCATTACAACGATGCCAGACTGTAAACAACGGTGCTGGTAAGCTCACCGGCACGTTGTTTCCGGGCCGGCATATTACAACTCTGCGGGTGGTTGCCGTCCTGCCCGGCAGGTCAGACCTGCCGGGCAGAACGCCACCCACCCGCATAGTTTTCACGGAAGCACTGGCACCATTATTTACGGTGCCAGTGCTTCTGTGGTCCCCATTCCCATAGAGTCCGATAGGACTTTATGGAAATGGGGATTTATCATTTGCCGGCACCTGACTTCCCAGACTGCCAGGGTTGTAATCCCCCAGTGTTACCAGGAAGTCGGGCGCCGGTAAATCATTACGGGTCTGGCGGCAACCTGCTGGTAGCAATGGCACGGTTGCCGCCAAACCCGTAAATGAGGCCCATCGTTTCTTTTTGAAGTCACTCTGACTTCATAAAGAAATTATTTCTGTTACAGAAATAATTTCTTTATAAATGCAGAGTGAATTCAAAAAGAAAGAAAAAAAAGTTTATTTTTTTTTCTACAAGTGGGAGCCCCTCCCAGGACATGTGCTGGCGGGGCCCGCCGACCCCGGGGCCTGCGGAGGCCCCTGTTACACCAGTGGTTGCCTGCTATTTTTCCCACAAGGGCTCAGAACGCTCAACAGCACTCACCGGCATCTATACTCCTCTCTTCTTGTGCTGCAGGGTTTCTAGGACATATGGCTTCCTTTTGGACTCCCACCCTAGCTCGTTGACAGTCTCTTCAGTTTATCCATGCAATTAAGGAGCTCCTCTGGCTCCTTAGATCCTCGTCTGCACACACCTTCAATCCACTGTCTCTGGCACGCTTCCTGTAATCAGGCTCACATGGGGATAAGCAATCTTCCTTCATGCCTTCTACTGCTCAACCTTTGCACTTCAAAGTTTGGAGGACCAGGACCCTCTCAGGACATGCAGTTGAAATCTGCTTGACCAAAGTCCCGGTGTCCATACCGTTTTCCCACCTTTGCCTGGATTGGCACCACCATGCTCTCTTCTTTCTGCTGCTACTGCTGCTGCAAGCACTCCAGCCAGAACTCCCTCTTATCTAATGGCCTGCACCTGAGGGGGCCTTTTAACTCTCTCTTGCTCCCTCAGGTGAGGGGGATTAAGCTTAATAGGCTGACTACTACTGCAACATTGTGTTCAAACTTCTTCCTCGTCCCAGTACTTCTGGGACTATGGGACTTGTAGTCCTTAAGAACACCAGTAGATAATTTTGGCAATTTCTTATTTTTCTGGGTGGATGTATCTCCCTTAAAAGCATTTAATGATAAATTACAAGAATTCACTTTTACAGAGGAAGGCAGATTGATAAAGCCACATTTTATAGATTTCCTTTTCTCTGTACCTTTGGGAGTAAGGGGGATTGTTATCCTTAGCGGTCTCAAATAGTTTTTCCTGCCTTTGGATGTTTAAAGTTGTCACACCAGCCTTGTTCATATCCATAGGATTAATATAGGGTTCAGATACATCATAACAACAATTAAGACATTATATGTTTTGGCAGCTTTAAAAGGTTCTCCCCTTTTAAGGATAAATACTGTGTCTCGTCCGACAGGTTCTCCTTACCACCATGGGCCTTGTCTCCTCCCAGGTGATTCTCCCTTAGTACACCACCCACAAGGTCAGCATCAAAAATCTCCTGCCTTTTCCTGGCCATATTGGAAGAGACTTTAAGCAGGGTTTTAGTGAGGGATCCATAGGATTTATCACAATAGCCGCAGGAAAGGTAAAATAGCATCAATATTACTGAATACCTCTTCAGGGATACCAATAGGTTCTTCCCAAAAATCATAGTCTATGGCACCACATTTTTCAAGAGCAAGGAGCTTTTTACTATTCAGTATTTTATAATGCGTAATACCTTTCACAATTGTTGGAAATACAGCAACAATATGTGATTCCATCTCATTACTTTTCAAAGACTTCCAAATTAAAACATGCAGTCCTTGGTATAGAAAAAGGCATGCATATGAATATAGTCTTGATAATTGAAATAGTTTCACAACATAAATGCATCTATCTATGGATACTATGTCATCTTAATGAAATGCATTTGTGCGGCAATACCAGCGCAATAAGACACACATGGCCATAAGGGACAATTTTAGGTACAAGAACAGAAAATATTAAGACATTTGTATGGCAAAGATCCTTTCTTCTGCCAAAAAAGGTACTCAAAAAACAAAAGATGCAATGCAAAAGTACAAGAAAAATAAAAAATGTATTGGTATGAGTACAGGCTTATATTAAGTTTTTTACAGAAAGCAAAAAAACAACAATTTTGAGCAATACATCTTCTTGATTGGTTGTTTTACATAATGACATAAATGGTTCTGCTCATTATACATTTTGATTGGCCTATTCTAAACATATTTACAATATCAGATGTACAGGTTAGCTCATCCCTGATAAACTAATTTTGTTTCACACAAGTTGTAATTGTTTGAAAAACTTTAAACACATGTGGCTAATTAGATTGTAGTTGCCATTGGTTGCCTCGGTAGGCATAAGAGGGGAGTGGTATGAATACAATTGTTAGACCCAATTATCTACATTTGAGGTAATGCATGCGACACATTCAATACAACTCTTCTTCATGTTGGCGCCAAAAACACTTTCCTTCAACATTATGATCTATGTTACATTTTGTAACTCCACTCAGTGGAAACTAACTTTGTTAGGGAGAATTCTCCAAAATGGCTCATTTCCCTTACATACTGCGTCCCCTCAGCAGCTTTGCTGTATTTTTAGGATTTTTTGTTTTCTGTTTTCACCTCGTAAGAGTGTGAGCCTTTTTTCCTACTCTTATTTTGTTTTGCTGTGTGTTTTACATTTTTGTGTTCATAGACTGTGGAGTCACACCTACTCTATAAGTATCATCTTTCTACTGTGTGTCACACAGCACCTTTAGTGCAGTGACACAGGGTTGTCTTTTTAGACTTCCCACTTTAAACTCTATTTTCTGGGACTTACTACTGTCTCCCAGAACATGTAAAGTTGCCATTGACTTTACTACTCTTTTTAAAATCACAGACCCTCTTTAACCTATTTTCCAATAGAGTACTGGAAGGGTTAATAGTTATCCCTTTTTGTCTGTTTCTCATGGAACATTATTTCGCTCCCCTTTCTCTAAGATTTGACTGGTGGCAGTGGTATCTACCATTTTTTTCCTACCGTGGACTATGAAAATAGCCTTGGTTCTGTTAGAGGCTATGTGGTAGCCTCCAACTTTAATCCGCTGGACCCCTTTTAATTTTATTTGGTTCCAGTCAGGTTTATTTGACATTTCTTTTTGTAAAGGTCTTTCTCGTGTTTTGCCAGGTTTGGGTCCTTTGTTCACCGTCCTTTGGCAGGGTCTGCACAGAAGCCCTCCTTAGGCGCCTGATTATCTGGTTGAACAGAATGTGAGGGAGGGGTTTTAGGCCCCCTGCACAGGGTCTCCTTGGAGACCAAAGTCGCACACTTGATTGATTGGCTAGGTAACTGTCCTGCCAGGACAGCCATCCTGCTTTGTGATTCACAGCCAGGCTGTGTGAATGGGAGAAAACTGCTTAAAAGCAGGTTTCTGGGACTTGGAAGGCAGAGTCGCCACTGGATCGAGAGAACCAAAGAGAAGCTGAAGGAAGAGGACTACTGCAACTTCTGAACTTCCCGGTGAAGCCCTGTTGCGGGTCCGAATCGCCTCAAACTTCAACGTCAGGGAAGATCTGCAAGGAATCTTCTCCCCTTGAGCTGATGGGACCAAACAGTTCACCAAACACCAAGCAAGGCCTCCCTCTCCTGGTCGAATTTGCTCTGCATCGCTGCAGTGAACCGGATAACCAGAAGGGCCAGACCCTGTTTGGGTTTTAAGGAGTGCACCTTTTATTTGTCGCTTTGATGCTAGTTTCTTCCCTGGGCAGTGCAGGACCCGCCTGTCTTCCTACTTTTTGTCAGTCCGACAGTCACATCAGGAACTGTGAGCCTGCAGGATCTGCCAGGAACTTCTGCCTCAGCTACAGCATTCTTCTTCTACTAAGGTACTGTGCAAATCCGGCCGTTCGTTCCATCCGTCCGCGGTGAAAGTGTTTTAATCTCTTTGCTACTCTTTTAAATAACTTTTCTTCTGACCAACTTTGTTTCAAACTCTTGGCAAAGACTTAACCGCAAACTACTCTGAACTGTGTGATCCTCTGCAAAGACTCTGAACAATTAACATTGGCCCAGACCTATTGATTTGAATCCTAATTGTAGTAAGCCTTTTCTAGATTTCCCTGCCTACTTACGTGTTGGTGCTGCTTGATTTTGAATAACCTTGTGTTTTCCTCCCTTCCCCTCCCTTTTTAAAATACTGGAGTGCCATTTTGCTCACACTTCATTTTGAGCTTGACTTGTCCAGAATTCATTGGGTGGTGTGTAGTGTATTAAGATTGTGAATTTCTGTTGTAACTTATGGTGTAAATGAATGTATATTCTTTTACTTAGAAACCTTGAATCAGTGTTTGCTTGAACCATAGTCATTGATGTCCTTTGTGTAACTTCTGATACTGCTCACTTTACTCTTGGGATAAGTCTGGCTGCTCAGCCATCGCTACCACTTTACTGTGTAGTACAGGCTTGTACCAAAGGTTAATTTGTACTTGCACCTGTAGTCTTAATTGTGTTTGGTGTTCCCAAAGGGTGCCGCATATGATTCTGCCTAACACTGGTGTACACTGGTGAGGATAAAGTATAGTGATTACACTTAGAGTGCTGCTATTACCTTGGCTCAACTAACCACAAGGCTAAACACCACTAAAAGCAAATGAATCATGTCTGATATGGAAAGCTACTGTCAGGAGACCCTCCAACAAAGTCTGGAGAGTGGGTCTGAAATATCTCACCCTCCAGCAAATGTAGAAAATAATGAGGATGACAACATGTCAACAATTATGGATGAGTTAGATGAGGCAGATGTGTCTCACAATGTAGGCTCCTCTGCTTGCTCAACAACCTCAACCTTTGTTCATTGGGACCCCATCAGGTCCTACACTCAGTCCTGAATTCATTGCTCTAGAAAAAATGAGGCGTGAATTGGAATTCAAACGTATTAATGCTCAAACTGAACAAAAGCATCAACAACATAAGCTCAGAGAAATGGAGATGAACCTTGTCTTAGAAATGAAAAAGTTGTCTATTGAGAATGCTTCTCTTCCAAAGACTTCTAGGTCTTCAAGTCCTAAGCGAACAAGTATACCTAAAGAAATTGTGGGTATGTATGAGGCTAAGCTTTATATTTTGGATTGGTTGGACATTGTTGAGTATAACCATGGGATATAAGACATTACAGTAAATCAGTTGCTTCCTTGGCTCTTCTCTAGGCTACCCACTGTTGCATCTAATGTTGTGATGGAGTTGGGGAAGGTGAATAGGATGGATTATGAGTGTGTGAAGCTAGCTTTAATTGCTAGATTTGGGAAGACCCCTTCCCAGTACCTTAAGAGGTTTAGGACCCTCAAAAACATGATGGTACCCCGTGCGCAACCTGGGTATGTGAATGTTTGAAAAACTTAGATGGTTGGGTTAAGGGTTACAGAGTTAACACTTATGAAGGCATTAGAAATCTTGTTATGTTGGAGTCAATGTATGATGCCTGCTCTCCTGAGCTCAGACAGCACTTGGCTGATTCTAAGGAGATAGATCCAAAACAATTAGCTAAGGCTGCTGACTTGAGGTTTTCCAACAGGGCTAATCACAAGGATTCTGGGGCAACTCAGAAGAAGGATGAGGGAAAGCAGCCAAGGAAAGATAACAAGGAGAATTCTAATACTTCCAATCCAAAAGAGGGCCCCAAACAACACAATACGTGTAAGCCACAAGGGAAACCAAATCAGGCTAGTACATCATCTGGATCCAAACCCGATGGAGGTCAGAACAAGCCCCCATTCATCAAAACATTTGGGAAATGTTATGTTTGTGGGTCAACTGACCATGTGAAAGGGGATCCCATATGTAAGGGTAACCCTTCAGGGGTCCACACTGTTTCCTTAGCCTTCTCCCTAGAGGAAGAAGGAAGAAGTACCTATGGCAAGTGGAGACTTTCACCTACTGGCTGATGAACCCAGTGTTTCTTTAGTGTCCCTGGGTTTGTGGGAACACCCCATGATAGATTATAGATGTCTATAATTCCATCCCGTATAATACTAAAGAGTATTATAAAGATAGTGTTCTTGTGAATGACCAGGAGACCCCTGCCATCAGAGACACTGGAGCCAGCATAACTGTGGTTGATGAATCATTTTCCAAGGTAGAGGGTGTTGCTAAGGCATCCACAATTCAGTGCAATGACATGACTGTCAATATACCTGTTAATGTGCAGAGTGAAGTGCTTGGGAGAGTCCTGTTGGGTAATGACCTGAAAACTCTTGGAGTTTTGTCCAGTACCCCCATGCCTTCCAATAAAAGGAGACAGGAGCTTGTTAGGCCTGCAAGGGAGAGGTTCTTGAGAGGCTCTCCAGAGGAATTGATAGAGGAAACTATCACCCCCATTCCACAGAAATTGCTCACTGCTATTTCAGCTAAGAAAGAGACAAAGGGGAAGCCTAAGACCTCCAAGAAGAATGCAGATAGCACGCCTGTGCTACCAACAAGGACATCCCCAAGATTGTCCAAAGTCACACTTGTGACTCCTCCACCTGCTGAGGCTGAGTGTGAGGTGCAACCCTGTGTGGTTGATCCAGCTTCTGAAGAGTCAGATCTGGAAGAGGACCTTACTCTAGTTGGGGATCTGGATCCTGTTGACCATCCTGAGCTGCAGTCTTTACTGGCAGAAGGTGGACCCAACAGGACAGACTTCAGCAGAGGACAAAGAGAGTGTCCTACTCTTGAAGGTCTTCGACAACAGGCAGCTTCTCAGCTCGATAGGCAAGATCCTGGGAAGCATAGGTTGCACTGTGAAGATGGCCTGCACCGCAGTTGTTGCTACCACCGGGCCACCCATTTAAATGAGAAGGACCAATAGGAAGTCACAATATCATTTTGCAACACATGCAGTGTGCTTGAAATTAAAGGTTAGTAACACGTCGGTCTGTGATATATCAACCCCCACTCGATGCAGATGATATGTATTTGTTGTTTACTAATTGTACACATAGTTGATATTTATTGAAATGAGGAGTTTGACTCAGTTTGTTTCCCTTGTCCTTTCTGTTTTGCCCCTCTCTTTTCTCGGCTGTCATTTACAGCCCAACCAAGTGGGCTGTGTACTGTTGAGGTATTGGCAGGTGATCTTTGATCGATCTACATACCAGGTTGAATACTACTGTCCTCCGCTGAAAGGTGACGTGCCATTGTGAACTTGTTGCACCAGAGGGCTGTGAGTTAACAACCGGTTGGTTCACTCATTGGGCTTTGCCGGTATCTGTTGGTGATTCCGTGGATCTCTAGTGTCACTGATTGTGCTATTCTGGTGCTACACAGCTTTCGGTATTTACACAGCCATGCTTGGCCCTACATGCTAAAATGTCTTGGGTTTGTCTACCGTACTGCATGTTAGCCCAAGTTAAGGTCTACTGTGGGAGTCTGCATGACTTTACTGAGTTGACCCCCAAATGATTTTGGGTGTTAGCTATTGAGCTTTACTTATTGTTCTTCCACGCCATTATATTTTATCAAGACGGGTGGAACGAGCTTGACTTATGATGTCCTAGTGTTTGACATAGTGTTCATGGTGGTGGTGTCCGTTTGGATTGAAACAATTTAGATGGTCTCCAAGTCATTATACTTTTTAGGTACATGTGACTCCTTTGCTGGATGAGGATGTAGTGGGGTCTTTGATGCCCCTCTTTGCACTCCGCTTATTGATTTTGCGGTGGTAGCATATGTCAATCGGTAGAATGTTGTACATAGTCTGATTGAGTGTGTTTCTGTGTTTACATTTACAGGTGAGTTCCTGATTTTGTCCACACGTTTGTACCTCCATATATATTCCCTTGAAAACACCGGACCTACTTACCCTGAATAATTTCTGCTGAATGAAATTATCACAGAAAGAAACATGTTGGGTTTGGGAATTTGATGTTGTTGTAGGTTGTATTGTAAATCACAGTGTATTGTGTTGTTCTGATTATACTAAATATTTGTTTGTCGCTTTACTGTGATGATCTTTTGTTCCTAATTGCAAGGATCGTGGATTGTAGAGTGTTGTTTCTTATTCTAGATTCAGATGTTATAAACGGATGAAACAAGTGTGATGTTAGGTTGTTTGATTGAGTGTGAATGAGGTATGTCTGGAGAATGTTTTCTGGGAGAGTATGAGAATATTGTGTTTAATTAGATAGGTCAATTGTCTTTTTGACATTTTTAGAAGTGCATTGTAATGAGAACTATTGATGATTTTGAAAAAATTTGATCACATTAATTTGATGTGTTTTTTTCTATAATTTAATTAAAATGTTTATATTTCTATGTGTGCAGTTCAGTGAATTGAATTGTTTCACATCACAAGTTTGTGCATTTGGACACCACGTTACCTTACGGTTTATATTGGTGAGATAATGGTCATATAGACGTGTGTACTTCTTTTGAGCTCACCCACAGAAACACTTGTCCAATGATCTTCTATGTTTACGTAAATATGATGGTGCTCTCCAGGTTAGATCATAGAACAGAGATAGACCTGGTATCCCCTGTCACTCCTGTTTTTTGCTCTTCTACAGTGAACCAACAGAGTCTATCCCTGAGGACTGCAAAAGACTTTTAGTACCGCTAGAAAACAGACTCCAGTTCCTACAGTTGGCACATGAGATACTTTTGGATGGTCACTTGAGTTTCAAAAAGACCAAGGAAAGGCTCACTTTATACTTATACTGGCCTAAGATATGTGCAGAAGTTGACAAATTCTGTAGGTGCTGTCACACTTGCCAAACCTCTGGCAAAAGTGGAGCCAAGTATGTGGCTTTTACACTCACCTGGTCTCTGCGGAGGCGTTGGGGCACGGTTGAAGCCATCCCTGAACTTGAATCCCCCCTTTCAGGCTCCTTCCTCAGTAGCAAAGCTGTGAGCGGTGGCACGTGGTGATACTGCTCCTGCATTGAGATAAGAGTGTGTGAGTGTGCCAATCTGTGTTTGTTGTACCTCTTAAAACCTTCACCCCAAAGTACGGTTTCTGTGAGCATATGCTGGCCCATAAAGCTCACCTGTGAATTATGGAAGATAAGCTCTCCATCCTGCTATTTCTGGCAGGGGCGTGTTGAATGGGATCTAGTTCCTTCACTGATCCCTGATAAGGATTAGTCCAGTCCAGCTGCGACTATGCTTCTCCTTATGATTGTTAAGTCTTTATTGAGCTCTTGTGAGGCTGTTTGTTTTGTTTAATGTCTTTATATGTTGCTCCTATTTATGCCCCCAATAATGTCTCTCTTCTGTTTTCTTCGCTTAGATGGAAATGCAGCCTCAATGCAGCTGTGAGACTTGAGACGAAGCCGGATGGAAGATGGATGCTACCGCAATGTTCCACATCAGGCAAGTGGTGGTTTAAGGAAAAGCACGAAATATGGTGAAGCATAGCCTTAAAATGACTGTTTTTTCAATGTCTAACCTTGTCGTCTGTTTTTCCTAGCAGGCGCTGCTGTCAACGATGGAGCGTGTTGTGCTGCGGTGCCAAGATGAAGATTTCGTCATTCTGGAAAGTTTAAAGATTAATACTTGGTTTGCTGAAGAGATGTAAAGGTAAGAACAGCTTCCCACAGTTGGTAAGCATGCTGGCAGGAAGCAGGATGTCCAGGATGCAGGATCTCCAAAGGTAAGTCTGACCTCAGGCGACGGTGAGCGTTACGGTGCTTGCAAGTGCAGAATAACGTGAAGCGTCTGTCTTGAGGATAAGGGCAGCTTATATAGCTGAGATCGTGGGCACGCCCATTAGGGCCGGCTTACCAGCCACACCCTGCCACTCCTAAAGAGTGAGCACGTGCAAAGGTAATCCATTAGCAGCCACACCCAAGAATACACTTGGGGCTGTTTAATGGATGGAATGTTCAAGGTTAATGCATCCTGCTTAATGGGTGGAATTTTCAAGGTTAATGCATCTGAAGTGCTATGTCCATAATAAAAGCTTTTTGGTGTTAAATGGATGTTCTTGGTCATAAGCCTGTCACCAAAGGCTTCAGAACAGTGTCCACCCAGTTCTCCTGTGCATGCGACCCCTGCATGCCTGTGCCCCTGACTTCATGACCATGATAGCACTCCCCATCAAGGCCCCTCTCAAGGGTGGTTCTTCTCCCTGTTATTGTGATGGAACTGTCTGATTAAACGTGGAGCATGGACGTGTTCACTGGGTTCCCAAGTTTGGTCTTGAGATCTGCAACCTTTCCAGTCAATTAGGTAATACAATTTTGATCGAGCCACCTTGGAATCCAGGATGGATTTGACTTCATATTCTGGTTCTCCATCTATTACTTCATGCTCTGGTGCATAACTAAGCTGTGTATTGGATTTCATTGGTTTGAGGAGAGAGACATGAAATAAGGGGTGAATTTTCATGTGACATGGTAACTCCAATTTCATGGCGACAGGAGTGATTATAGACTTTATAGTATAGGGGCCCAGGAGAGAGACATGAAATAAGGGGTGAATTTTCATGTGAGATGGTAACTCCAATTTCATGGCGACAGGATTGATTATAGACTTTATAATATAGGGGCCCAGGTATCTTGGGCGGAAAGCTCTTGTCCCCTTCAGGCGAATATATTTGGATGCTAACCATACCTTTTCTCCAATCTGGTAGGCGGGAGCTTCCTTCCGATGTCTATCAGCAAACAGTTGTTGTCTTTCCTTAGCCTTGGTCAGATGATCTGTTGCCTCCTTAATAACCTCAGTGATGGTTTTATGCAAGATTTTTATGGCTGGCATTTCCAGGGTATCGAGTGGATCAAATACTGATGTCCTCGGATGTCTTCCGTGCACAGTGTAGAATGGAGTTTGCCCTGTGCTTGTGTGAACTGAGTTTTTGTATGCATACTAAGCTGTCCAGAGTATATTTTTCCAAGAATCCTCAGACTGTTGCAACATACACCAGATATATTGCTCTGAAGTTTGGTTGGTTTGTTCAGTTTGCCCATCAGTTTGAAGGTAATGACTTGTGGACAACCGGAGATTGATTTTGGCAACCGTACAACACGTTCTCCAAAAGGCAGAAACAAATTGAGTTCCCCAATCAGATACTAATATTAATGGAAATCCATGCAATCGAACAATTTGCTGTAGGAACACAGAAGTGAGAGTTGACGCAATTGGGAGTCCCTTCAGAGGGATGAAATGGGCCATTTTGGAGAATAAACCCACAACGACTAATACAGTGCTTTATCCATTGCAGTGTGGAAGATCCAAGATGAAGTCCATCGACAGGGTATGCCAAGGTGCTGACAGTACTGTTAGGGGGATGTAGTAAGCCAGCGGGGTTCTGTTTCTGAGACTTGTGTTGTGCACAGACACTGCAGGTTTCAATAAATTGGTCGATGTCTTTTTCGCCAGGTTGGCATCCAGTAGTTTTGTTTTACCTTAGCCTGAGTTTTGTTTATTTATGGGTGTCCTTCCACTAATGATTTGTGGTAAGTTGTGATGATTTGCTTTTGCAGTTCTTGGTCTTGGACATAAAATCGTCCTTGGGAAAACGGTAGATTGTCTATGATGGTGAACTGGTCACCTTTTACCAGCCATTCCTTGATTGATCCATCAGGGATTGCAAACTGGTTCTTTGGTCATCAACACACGTGGTGGCAGCTATTCTGGTTTGAATACTTTCCTTAGGAAATATGGCCACAGGGTCGGATGCTGTAAAAGCCTCTTTTTCTTCACTCATGCGTGATAGAGCGTCTGCTTTCCCATTGGTACTCCAGGTCTATAAGTGATAATAAAATTGTATTCTGTGACAAAGAGAGCACATCAAAGTTAACGCAAGGATTGTGCTCTGGCAGTTTTCAAGTATTGCAAGTTATGGTGGTCCGCAATGACAGTGACCGTATGTCTCGCCCCAAGAAGGTAATGTCTCCACACCTTGAACGCTGCTTTTGTCACCAGTAATTCCTTCTCTGTGATTGCGTAGTTCAATTTGCGGGACAAGAATGCAACAGAGTGTAGTTGTCCTGTTTCAGGGTCTCATTGTGACAATACTGCTCCCATGGCTATTTTTGAAGCATCTATCTCAACTATGTAAAGTAGGTCTGGTCATGGGTGTGGAAGAACTGGTGCTGTAGTGAATGCTCGTTACAAATTCTAGAAGGCTTCTTCAGCTTCTGTCGACCAATGGATTCATTTTTCTTTAACAAGGAGGTCATTGGATGTACAATTTGTGAAAACGCAGCTATAAACCGACGGTAAAAGTTGGCAAAAAATCGAGCATGCTTTGCACTCCTTTCATGGATGTTGGTGAGGGCCATTGGAGGATTGCATCCACCTTCCGTGTATTCTTATGTACGCCTTGTGGTGTGAGCATGAAACCGTGAAACTTGACCATGGTTACACGGAAAAAACTTTTTCCAACTTGGCATACAATTAGTATTGTCGAAGCTTCTCTAAGACTGCACGGACATGGCCTACATGTTCTTCCATGGAATTTGAGTAGATAAGAATGTTGTTATTGTAAACAAGAGCGCAAACGTCGATTAGTCCACAGAGTACATCATTCATAAAGAATTGGAACGCCTCAGGGGCATTGCATAGCTCGAAGGGCATGACCTGGCATTCAAAGAGGCTGTACTTCATGCGGAAGGCCATTTTCCACTCGTCTCCCTCTTTTACTCTTACAAGATGGTATGCTCCTCTTAAATCCAGTTTTGTGTAGATTTGAGCATGTTTCACTTGGTCCAGGATCTCTGGTATAAGTGGTAAAGGATATCGATTTTTTACTGTGATCTGATTGATGGCTCTATAGTTGATGCAAGTTCTTAAGTTCCCCTCCTTTTAGGCACGAAGGATAAGGGCAAGGAGGCGGGCAAATGAAACCGTTCGCCAGGTACTGATCCAGGTAAGTTCTAAGATGAGGATTTTCCTGTTCAGTCAGAGCATACATTTGGCTGCAAGGGATCTGGGCTCTGGGTACAAGAAGCATTTGACAATCGTAGGGTCTGTGCGGGGGCAGAACGAGAACGTTGGCTTGCTCTTTTTTGCAGACATCTGGTAATCTTGGTATTCAAGCGGTAAGGAGCTGATGAGGCCCAACATGATTCCTTTCTTCAGTTTCAGATTGGTGTCATCTTTTTTGTAACATGTGTCGGTACAATCATGAGGAAATTTCAGAACTCCTTTTTGCCAGTCGATCCTAGGATCCTGGGTCTCTAGCCAGGGCATTCCCAATATCAACTAAATCTGAGGAGCACTGATGAGATCGAAAGCAATGTCCTCTTGATGCCTGTCCTGACACAGAAGCTTGACTTTCTCGGTGTATTGTGTCACCGCGCCGGATGATAGCTGAGAACCATCCACAGCAGTGACATTTTACGATTTCTGCTTCTGTCAGAGAGGGAGGCCTATTCGGAGAGCCAAATCTTTGTCAATGTATTTACCTACAGCTCCACAGTCAATATATGCCTCCAAAGCATGTATTTATGATGGTTGCTTGATTTTCACCAAATGCACTGGAAGGACAAGATGTGAGGTCTGTACGGATTCCTTTTTCATGCTCGACAACCAGACCCCTACACTTGCCGGGCATTGGCGTTTCCCGAGTTCTGTTCTTCTTCTTCATCAGTTTTGTCTGTGGCCCCAACTGTTTTCTTGGCTGGTTTTACCGGGCAGTGACGGAGGAAGTGACCTGCTTGTCCACAATATAAGCAAAGCTGTCGTTGTCTTATTTTTTCCCTTTCTGCTTTGGTAAGGGGACTTCGTAATCCACCATCCAGCACTGGCTCAGACTGTTCATGTGGTTTAGTCTGATTGTCTCGAGGTTGTACGTAAACTGAATGTCCCTTTGATCTAGCTCGATTCATTTTCCAATTCTGCAACCTATGATCGAGTTACACCATCAGGTCTATATAGTTTGCACACCTCTCAAGGGGAATTCACTACTTGCACCAACACATCCTTAAGTTCTCCAAATAACCCTCAGTAAAAGAGTGTAGTGCTCCTCTCTTCTGGCCAGTTGGTCTGGGCAATGAGAGGATTGAAGGTTGCAATATAAGTTAATAGATCTTGACTCCCTTGTCTGAGTGACAACAACTCGTTGTCCAGAACTTGTCCTTGAGTATGATGGGGAAACAATTTCTCCATCTCATGTTGGAAATTCCCAAAGTTCCGGAGTAAAGGGTCATCTTGATTTACCACGGGTATAGACCAGTCCACTGTACTACCTCCTAAATACGATAATGCAAATGCCACTTTGGCTTGGTCATTAGGAAAGGCTCCTTGTCTGCACAAGAAATGAAGGCGACATTGGTTCATAAATACAGCAAACGTTTTTGGGTCGCCGATGAAAGATTCCGGAGGGGCTAGAGGCTTTGCTCCTGGAAGAACCACCTGAACCGGTATTGATTGTTGTGGTGTGGAAGAATGAGAATAATGGGTCACTCCAGGCAGTGGAACCTGTCCTGCTTGTGCTTGTAGCATTTGTCTTGCCAATTTGTCAGTTCCTTCTCGATTTACAATAAGATCCCTCTGTAATGCATTGGTTTCCTGTCTTGAAGCATGTACTTAAGCCCATAATTCCCCTAGTAAGAGGGAAAACTGATCTGTTTCTGAAGTTTCCATAATGCCCAGGCAGAGAGTATTAGAGCCTTCATGTCCTGTTACGCTCCCCTGGTCTCTGCTGAGGTGTCGGGGCATGGTTGCAGCCCTCCCTGAACTTGAATCACTCCCTTCAGGCCTCTCCCTCAGTAGAAAAGCTGTGAGCTGTGGTATGTGGTGATACTGCTCCTGCGTGGAGATAAGATTGTGTGAGTGCGCCAATCTGTATTTGTTGTACCCCTCAAGCCCTTCCCCCCAAAGGAAAGATAAGCTCTCCGTCCTGCTACCTCGAATGGGATCTAGTTCCTTCACTGATCCCTGATAAGGATTAGTCCAGTCCAGCTGCGACTATGCCTCTCCTTATGATTAGTCTTTCTTGAGCTCTTGTGATGCTGTTTGTTCTGTTTAATGTCTTTATATGTTGCTCCTATGTATGCCCACGATAATGTCTCTCTTCTGTTTTCTTCCCTTAGATGTAAATGCGGCCTCAATGCAGCTGTGAGACGCGAGACGTGGCCAGATGGAAGATGGATGCTACCGCAATGTTCAACAGCATGTAAGTGATGGTTTAAGGAAAAGTGTGAAGAATTGCGAAGTGCAACCTTAAACTGACTGTTTTTTCGATGTCTAACCTTGTCTTCTGTTTTTCCTTGCAGGCGCTGCTGTCGACGATGGAGCGTGTCATGCTGTCATGCCAAGATAAAGATTACGGCGTTCTGGAAAGTGTAAAGATGAATACTTGGTTTGCCAAAGAGATGTACAGGTAAGAACAGCTTCCCCCAGTTGGTAAGTATGCTGGCAGGAAGCATGATGTCCAGGAATCAGGGTCTTCAAAGGTTAGTCTGAACTCATTTGACGGTGAGCGTCATGCTGCTTGCAAGTGCAGAATAACGTGAAGCATCTGTCTTGAGGATCGGGGCAGTTTATCTAGCTGAGATCGTGGGCACGCCTATTAGGGCCAAATACCAGCCACAGCCTGCCACTCCTAGAGAGTGAGCATGTGTGAAGGCAATCCATTAGCAGCCAAACCCAAGAAAACACTTGGGGCTGCTTAATGGATGGAATGTTCAAGGTTAATGCACCTGAAGTGCTATGTCCATAATAAAAGCTTTTTGGTGTTAAATGGATGTGTGAGGCAGAATCCTGTGCAGTGCCCTCAGGGACCACTACACACAATTAAGATTACAAGTGGTAATACAAGTTCACCTTTGATACAAGCCTGTACTACTCTGTTAAAGTGGGAGCAGTAGCGGAGCAGCCAGGCCTCAAGAGTATATGAGCAGTAACAGAGATTACACAAAGGGACCACAATTATTGTGACTCAAGCAAACACTGACTCAAGGTTTCGTTTCAGGTAAAAAAATATAAGTACATTTATTTTTTAAACCATCTGTAAAACACAACACTTCTATTAATTCAAAACCACACGAAAAATACACTACAAACAACCAATTCTCTTGGCACATAACAACTCATGGTAGCTACCTTATGTTTTGGCGGACCGGTGTTGTGAAACAAAAGACGTTACCGGGAAAACATATGCGATCACTTTTTGACAGTTCGGTCGTATTAAAGAAACGCATATCCGCGGCAAGAAATGTTACCGGGGCAAAACACACTTAGTACCTGGGTTAACCAGAGAGAGTTGGGGGCAAAAATCATAGGCAATACTTTTGTCAAGGCAGACAGAATCAGAGAACACTCGCTGACAGAAATACAAAAGTCAATAGGCCGGAGCCAGTGTCAAGTGGAACCAGGTTATTGTTGTCGAGGATCACACAGTCAGACAGTTCAAGATTCAACATTGCCAGGGGGAATTGGATATTGTCAACAGAGGAAGCAAAAGTTATAAGAAGGAGGGAAGACAAGGGCTAGCCTTGGAGGAGGAGAAAAAGGATTCACCCTAGTTCCTCAAAGCAGAACACAGTACCTTATTCAAGGAAGAAGCTGGTGCCCCGACAGTTGTTCCTGGTAGTTTCTTGCAGACCCACGGTTCCTGGAGCTTCAGCAAGAAGGAGGACATCTGGAGGGGTCTGCACCACACAGGGATGAAGCCAGCAGCAGCGACGGTGATTAAAAGATGCTCTCCTTTAAAAACAGAAGAGGCTCTTCGGATGGCTATCCGGACCACCACAGCAGTGTGCAGCGATTTCGACCAAGAAGAGGATCCTCTGGCTGTGGAAGATGAGCTGGTTGACCCCAACAGGCTCAAGGGAAGAAGACTCGGGACTGGATCTTCTCTGGTTGTTGAAGGGTAGATAGCTCAGGACTGCAGCAGGGCTTCACCGGGACAGAGTATTTGCAGCAGTCGTCTACTTCTCCGCTTCTCTTCGGTTCCTTGTAGTTCCAGTGGCGACTCTGACGTCCAGCCCAAGAGTCCTGCCTTTTATGCGAAAATCCCCCATTCACACAGCCTAGCTGTCAATCACGCAGCAGGGGGGTTGTGCAGCCCGGACAACTACCTCAGCCAATCATGGCAAAGTGCAACTTGGGTTTCCTAGGATACCCTGTGGAGGGGGTGACTACACCCCACCCTCACATTCAGCCCACCTAGACACCCAGGCGCCAAAAGACGGTGAACAAAGAAGGCAAACCTGGTTTGCCGCGCAAAGTACCACACAAGAAGGACTTTAACAAAAAGAAATGGCAAATAAACCCGACTGGAGCCAAAAGAAGGAGTATTTGGTCAAGCGGGTTTATGTTTGAGGCTAATATAATAGCCTTCAACAATACCATGTCTATATAGTATAATCGCGGAAGAAAAGTGAGGGTAGATACCACTGCCACCAGCCAAGTCTAAATGTTAAATGAGCAAAATAAAGCTCAGGGAGGCACAGACAACAAGAGGTAGGATTTAACCCTTTCCAGTACTCCATGTAAGATGGGTTGTACTGGGTCTGTAATTAAGAGTGACTATGTAAAGTTAATGACAACTTTACCTGTTTCTGGGGGACAGTAGTCAGCCACAGAAAAAGGAGTCATTGGGAAGTCTGAAAGACAAACCGGTGTTACTTCACTGAAGGTGCTGTGTAACACAAACAACAAGTTGGGCTCATGGAGAGGTGTGCTCCAGAGTGCAAGATCACACAACAAGTAGAAATGCACATGACGAAACACTGGTAAGAGTGGGAAAAAGAGGCACAGTTGGAAAAAATAAACTCCAAAAATCCAGCAAAGCTGCTGGGGGACTCACTAGGTGAGGGAAATTAGCCATAGAATGAGAATTCTCCCAACAAGATGTTCTTGATTACTTTTGCGCATGTGCCTGGTGCCAGAACAGTGTCCACCCAGGTCTCCTGTGCATGCGACCCCTGCATGAGTGTGCCCCTGACTTCATAACCATGACAGTGGCACCATTGGTGCCTCTCCAAGTGGTGGGAGTTCCTTTTGAGAGGGTGGGCATCAACATTGTTGGTCGTCTTGGCCCTCCCACATCTTCAGGAAACAGGGTCATCCTGGTTGTAGTAGACCATGCTACTAGATATCCTGAGGCAATACCTATGAGAACTGTTACAGCTTAGGCTGTGGCTAAGGCTCTACTTGGTACTTTTACCAGAGTAGGGTTTCCTAAGTAAGTGATATCCAACAGGGGATCCAATTTTATGTCCCACTACATGCAAGCCATGTGGAAAAACTATGGTGTTACTTAGACGTTCTCTACAGCCTACCATCCACAGACAAATGGACTGGTAGAGAAGTTTAATCGTACTATGACGAGCATGATAGATGCTTTAGAAGAACCCCTTAAAAGAAAGTGGGACCTTCTACTGCCATGCCTTCTCTTTGCTTATAGAGAAGTCCTTCAGGTGGGAGTTGGATACAGTCCCTTTGTACTTCTCTATGGCCATCCAGTCAGAGGTCCTATGGCCCTGATTAAAGAGTGATTGGAGAGTACTCCTTCCCTAAGCCAGTCAGAGTGACTGACTATGTGATAGGTCTCCAGAGGAGAATGTCACACATGATGGCAGAAGCGTTTGATAACTTGAAAGCAGGTCAGGTTCTGGTCAAACATTGGCATGACCAGAAGGCCAACATGGTTGAGTTCACTCAAGACCAGCTTGTACTAGTATGGTGCCAACAAGGCAGAGGGCCTTGCAGGACAAATGGATAGGACCCTTCAAGGTTGTGGGCAAACTTGGAGAGGTGAACTATCTGGTGGACTTAGACAGATCTAAGGGGCTCCCAGAGTCCTTCACACCAACCGTTTGAAGGCATATGTCTCGAGACCAGAAGTGGGAGCTTTGCTTCTAGCTTCAGCTCAAGAGGCGGAGGAAAGTGAACCTCTACCTGACCTACTCAGAGACCAACCTTTAGATGAGAAAATAGAAGGAGTTAATCTCTCTTCTAATCTTACATCTGAACAACAGGAGGAGTGCAAGTTTCTGTTAAATCAGTTTGCCTCCCTGTTTTCACTCTCACCAGGCTTGGCCCCTTGGGGCCAGCATGAGATTCTCACTGGTGACTGTTTACCTGTAAAAAGCAGGGGTTACAGAATGTCAGACCATGTAAGAACCCATATAAAGGAAGAGGTCAACAAGATGCTTGATCTCGGGTTTATAGAGCTATCTACAAGTCCATGGTCTAGTCCAGTTGCTCTAGTACCGAAGGCTGAATCCAAGGAATTGAGATGCTGTGCGGACTATAGAGCTCCAAATGCAATCACCAAGACTGTTGCCCATCCTTTACCAAGGACAGATGAACTGGTGGATAAACTTGGTGCAACCAAGTTCCTCAGTACATTTGACCTGATGTTAGGCTATTGGCAAATAGCGCTGACAGACCATGCCAAGGAGAAGCATGCATTTTCGACCCCACCAGGCCTCTACCAGTTTAAGGTTATGCCTTTTGGATTAAAGAATGCACCTGCTACATTCCAGAGATGGTCAATCAAATTCTGAATGGGATGGAGGACTTCTGCATGATCCGTTGATCACTTAGGATATGTATTGCAGGCTCTTGAGCAGCCCCATCATGGCAAGCAAATGTCTAATTGGTCAGAGCAAAGTGGTCTCCCTTGGTCATGAGGTAGGAGCAGGTAAATAAGGCCATTGCCTAGCAAAGTACAAGCTGTACAAAACTGGGCCACACCTACTACTCAAACCCAGGTGAGAGCCTTCCTAGGTCTCACTGGGTACAACAGGCATTTCATAGAGAACTATGGGACCATAGCTTCTACCTTGAATGTAGTCTCCTCTCCAAAATTCCCTAAAAAGGTTAGATGGAATGTGGAGTGCACACAAGCCTTTGAAAACCTGAAGAAATCCCTGTCAAGCTCAGTCCTAAGAGCTCCTGAGTATCACCAACCCCTCATTGAGCAGACGGATTCATCCAATACAGGTATCGGTGCAGTCCCTTAGTCAAATGGATGAGAAAGGTAGAGAGCACCCCATTTGCTTCATCAGCAGGAAGCTGAAGGAACAAGAAACACGGTGGGCAACAATAGAGCGTGAATGCTTTGTTATTGTGTGGTCTTAGAATTATTTTAGGCCATACTTGTTGTCATGATGCCTACCTCCAAGGAGCCAGGTCCGACCCAGCAACCCCAGAGGCAGGCATCATTTCCCCCAGGGAAGTGCCAGCGGGCCCAAGCTGGGGCCCTTTGGACACAGTCCTGGCGCCTTAGGCGCCAGGCTCTTGTTGGACCCCTGTCCTGGCGCCTTAGGCGCCAGGCTCATAAAGCTAGACATGTGTTCAAGTGTTTTAATGTGCACTTACCTGATGCAGACCATGCTGCTACATCCAGGCCCTCTTGAGGCCTGAATGGAACTACTTTACCTGTGGGACTACTTTCCACCTGGGTGTGGTCGGGGAAGGATACATACCTGATCGGTGGAAGGATACATGCCTGGAACTTCTTCCAAAGCTATTTAAACCACGCCCGATCAGCAACTCACGCTTTGCGTTGTTCTGCTCCTCGCAGCTGGACGCTCACCGTGTCAGCTCCTGCATCTGGACTTCAGCCACGCCTGTCAGCATCCTGGGTCGCCTGCAAAGGGAGATAAGAGAGAATTGGAGAGAAAGAAGACCTTACCTGCTAAAGCTGCATCACAGGGACATCACACCGACGATCCTGAAAGGGAAGACATCATTTTAAAAGCATTTCGCTTCGATCACTGCAGCGCTGCATTTCACTCACCTTTCCTGGGCGCCTCCATCTTCAGCAGCGATCATCCGGATCCGCACCCACTTCCCAGAGCCTAGAGAGAAAAGACAAGAAAACAAGGTGAGAGAAGGAAGGGAAATAGGAAAAGCTCAGTTTCCTTCTAAGACTTACCTGTTGGGTCATTCCCATTTCATTTCGGGTCCTGCCGCTTCCTGGCATTCCGGACCCCGGCCCCAATGGGGAAAAAAGACAAAGACATTGAATGAGCGAATGCAAAGACATTACCTGAACGCTCATCCAGAACTTACACTTCGGGTCAGCGCCATATCTCCGGCATTCCGAACCCCGGCCCCTAAGGGGAAAAACACATAAGCATTAGCGCTTGCTGCAAAAAGACAATGAACATTATTATTAAGCTTGAACTTTTGAACTTGCAACAGAACTCTTACAGCGCCTCACCTGAATAGTCAAGCTTATTTTGAACTCCCATCAAACCTCAATCCAGTGAAGTAACTGGGTTTCAACGCGCCCCTGCATCAGAAGCAGGATGGAGAACTCATCCTTCCAGACCCTAAGGTGAGACTTCACGGGGAATCGTGGAAGGGTATCGAGGAGGGTTGGAAGGGAGTGGGAGGCTTGAGCATTATTCCGTCAGTAGGTAATACTCCCTTTTCACGCACAGGGGAATATTCCTGCGAGCCAGAAAAGCCAGAGTAGAGGGGCCCTTCCTGTCCATCATCAGAGTCCTGCGCTTCACCATTGAAGAAGCATCAGCACTCGAAGCCAGACCTGCGCCTCCGTGGGAATCAGGTGAGCGTGACAGAACGTGAAGACTACCCACAATTTCCCACCCGGGCGCTATGGAGACTTCCGAGACAGATCAGCTGGCCCAGCTTTTGTGGGAATTACGGGCAGAAGTGCACTCAGCCCGCCAGGAGACTAACGCTCTCAAAAGACAACTGTTCCTATCCAAGGAATGAACTGATGACCTGGCCAAAAGGTTATTGCAGGCCCAGGCAGGGCACACTCCTTTACCTAATTCCGGAGGTACTTCCACATCAATGGGTTTGAATAACCCGGTAAAAATCAATCTACCTGGATACATGCCTTTGGCCCCGCCTGAACGTTTTGCGGGGGATCCCAAGAAATATGCCGTCTTTATGAACCAATGTCGTTTACACTTTCTATGCAGACCCGGGGCCTTCCCTAACGACCAGACCAAGGTAGCCTTTATACTATCTTACCTCAGTGGCAGTGCTGCCGATTTGTATATTCCATTGGTAAATCAGGATGATCCCATTCTCCAGGATGTTCAGGGCTTCCAGGCCAGCATGGAAAGATTGTTTGCTCGACACTCTCAAGGACAGGCCCTTGATAACGAACTGCTATACTTACGACAAGGTAATCAGGATCTCCTGTCCTACGTTGCCACCTTTAATAGACTGGTTGTGGAAACTGGATGGCCAGAAAACAAAAGGATCACATTGTTTCATCGAGGCCTGCGCGGAGAGCTTAAGGATGTTCTAGCTCAGATAGTAGATCCACCCCAGGTCTGCGCAGACTACATAGACTTGGTGGTTCAACTTGATCACAGACTTCAAAATAGAAAAGCAGATTGGTTCAAGTACGAAACCCGAGTACCGATCAAAACCCACGCTAACTCCAAGAGTACCGACGTATCCGAACCTATGCAAATCGGCGGTGTTAAAGGACCATTAACGCAGAAGGAACGAGAGAGAAGGCGGCAAATGCAACTTTGTCTGTATTGCGGGACTTCCGGTCACTTTCTTCGAAATTGTCCGGTTAAACCACCTAAGAAGGTGGTTGGAGCCACTGATAACGATTTATTGACCCCTGATTCGGGAAACGACCTAGCCCGACAAGTGTAGGGGTCCGCTTGCCGAGCTTGAAAACAAACTCTTTGACCTCGCATTTTGTCATGCCAATGGTGCTCGTGGACCCAAAACAGCCTCAGCAGTTGCATGCTGTAAAAGCATACATCGACAGTGGAGCTATTGGAAACTACATAGACCGTGAATTGGCTTCCAGGATTAAGCTCCCTCTCCGCCCGAAAGTAACCCAAGATGTCATTACTACAGTAGATGGAACCGAAATAGCCTCAGGGCCTGCAACTTATTCCACTGTTGAAATGACACTGGTGGGTCAGGATGGACATCGGGAAGCAATCGTGTTTGTTGTGATCAAGGCCCCACAATTTCAAGTAATTCTTGGAATTCCTAGGTTAGAAACACATAATCCCAGAATCGACTGGCAAGCAAAGAAGATAAGTTTTCCTGATTGTGAACCAACTTGTTATCCAAGAAATCCAGTTATGGGTCTAGCCTCAGCAACTTCCACCCCTGTACAGCTACCGTCACAATACCAAGAATTCCAAGACGTTTTTCAGAAGGAACAGGCTAACACGTTACCACCCCATCGGTCTTATGATTGCCAAATCGATCTGGTACCCAATGTTCAACTACCTTGTAGTAGGATTTATGCTCTTACGGAACCTGAGAACCTGCATTTGCGTCAGTATTTAGATCAGTACCTAGCCAATGGTTTTTTTCGCCCGTCCAAGTCTCCTGTCTCCTCAGCTCTGTTCTTCGTGCCGAAAAAAATACACTACAAACAACCAATTCTCTTGGCACATAACAACTCATGGTAGCTACCTTATGTTTTGGCGGACCGGTGTTGTGAAACAAAAGACGTTACCGGGAAAACATATGCGATCACTTTTTGACAGTTCGGTCATATTAAAGAAACGCATATCCGCGGCAAGAAATGTTACCGGGGCAAAACACACTTAGTACCTGGGTTAACCAGAGAGAGTTGGGGGCAAAAATCATAGGCAATACTTTTGTCAAGGCAGACAGAATCAGAGAACACTCGCTGACAGAAATACAAAAGTCAATAGGCCGGAGCCAGTGTCAAGTGGAACCGGGTTATTGTTGTCGAGGATCACACAGTCAGACAGTTCAAGATTCAACATTGCCAGGGGGACTTGGATATTGTCAACAGAGGAAGCAAAAGTTATAAGAAGGAGGGAAGACAAGGGCTAGCCTTGGAGGAGGAGAAAAAGGATTCACCCTAGTTCCTCAAAGCAGAACACAGTACCTTATTCAAGGAAGAAGCTGGTGCCCCGGCAGTTGTTCCTGGTAGTTTCTTGCAGACCCACGGTTCCTGGAGCTTCAGCAAGAAGGAGGACGTCTGGAGGGGTCTGCACCACACAGGGATGAAGCCAGCAGCAGCGACGGTGATTAAAAGATGCTCTCCTTTAAAAACAGAAGAGGCTCTTCGGATGGCTATCCGGACCACCACAGCAGTGTGCAGCGATTTCGACCAAGAAGAGGATCCTCTGGCTGTGGAAGATGAGCTGGTTGACCCCAACAGGCTCAAGGGAAGAAGACTCGGGACTGGATCTTCTCTGGTCATTGAAGGGTAGATAGCTCAGGACTGCAGCAGGGCTTCACCGGGACAGAGTATTTGCAGCAGTCGTCTACTTCTCCGCTTCTCTTCGGTTCCTTGTAGTTCCAGTGGCGACTCTGACGTCCAGCCCAAGAGTCCTGCCTTTTATGCGAAAATCCCCCATTCACACAGCCTAGCTGTCAATCACGCAGCAGGGGGGTTGTGCAGCCCGGACAACTACCTCAGCCAATCATGGCAAAGTGCAACTTGGGTTTCCTAGGATACCCTGTGGAGGGGGTGACTACACCCCACCCTCACATTCAGCCCACCTAGACACCCAGGCGCCCAGAGGAGGGCTTCTTGGCAGAAGCCTGCCAAAAGACGGTGAACAAAGAAGGCAAACCTGGTTTGCCGCGCAAAGTACCACACAAGAAGGACTTTAACAAAAAGAAATGGCAAATAAACCCGACTGGAGCCAAAAGAAGGAGTATTTGGTCAAGCGGGTTTATGTTTGAGGCTAATATAATAGCCTTCAACAATACCACGTCTATATAGTATAATCGTGGAAGAAAAGTGAGGGTAGATACCACTGCCACCAGCCAAGTCTAAATGTTAAATGAGCAAAATAAAGCTCAGAGAGGCACAGACAACAAGAGGTAGGATTTAACCCTTTCCAGTACTCCATGTAAGATGGGTTGTACTGGGTCTGTAATTAAGAGTGACTATGTAAAGTTAATGGCAACTTTACCTGTTTCTGGGGGACAGTAGTCAGCCACAGAAAAAGGAGTCATTGGGAAGTCTGAAAGACAAACCGGTGTTACTTCACTGAAGGTGCTGTGTAACACAAACAACAAGTTGGGCTCATGGAGTGGTGTGCTCCAGAGTGCAAGATCACACAACAAGTAGAAATGCACATGACGAAACACTGGTAAGAGTGGGAAAAAGAGGCACACTCTTACCAAGTGGAAAAAATAAACTCCAAAAATCCAGCAAAGCTGCTGGGGGACTCACTAGGTGAGGGAAATTAGCCATAGAATGAGAATTCTCCCCAACAAGATGTCCTTGATTACTTTTGCGCATGTGCCTGGCGCCAGAGGTGCCAGAACAGTGTCCACCCAGGTCTCCTGTGCATGCGACCCCTGCATGAGTGTGCCCCTGACTTCATAACCATGACAGTGGCACCATTGGTGCCTCTCCCAGTGGTGGGAGTTCCTTTCGAGAGGGTGGGCATCAACATTGTTGGTCGTCTTGACCCTCCCACATCTTCAGGAAACAGGGTCATCCTGGTTGTAGTAGACCATGCTACTAGATATCCTGAGGCAATACCTATGAGAACTGTTACAGCTTAGGCTGTGGCTAAGGCTCTACTTGGTACTTTTACCAGAGTAGGGTTTCCTAAGTAAGTGATATCCAACAGGGGATCCAATTTTATGTCCCACTACATGCAAGCCAAGTGGAAAAACTATGGTGTTACTTAGACGTTCTCTACAGCCTACCATCCACAGACAAATGGACTGGTAGAGAAGTTTAATCGTACTATGACGAGCATGATAGATGCTTTAGAAGAACCCCTTAAAAGAAAGTGGGACCTTCTACTGCCATGCCTTCTCTTTGCTTATAGAGAAGTCCTTCAGGCGGGAGTTGGATACAGTCCCTTTGTAGTTCTCTATGGCCATCCAGTCAGAGGTCCTATGGCCCTGATTAAAGAGTGATTGGAGAGTACTCCTTCCCCAAGCCAGTCAGAGTGACTGACTATGTGATAGGTCTCCAGAGGAGAATGTCACACATGATGGCAGAAGCGTTTGATAACTTGAAAGCAGGTCAGGTTCTGGTCAAACATTGGCATGACCAGAAGGCCAACATGGTTGAGTTCACTCAAGACCAGCTTGTACTAGTATGGTGCCAACAAGGCAGAGGGCCTTGCAGGACAAATGGATAGGACCCTTCAAGGTTGTGGGCAAACTTGGAGAGGTGAACTATCTGGTGGACTTAGACAGATATAAGGGGCTCCCAGAGTCCTTCACACCAACCGTTTGAAGGCATATGTCTCGAGACCAGAAGTGGGAGCTTTGCTTCTAGCTTCAGCTCAAGAGGCGGAGGAAAGTGAACCTCTACCTGTCCTACTCAGAGACCAACCTTTAGATGAGAAAATAGAAGGAGTTAATCTCTCTTCTAATCTTACATCTGAACAACAGGAGGAGTGCAAGTTTCTTTTAAATCAGTTTGCCTCCCTGTTTTCACTCTCACCAGGCTTGGCCCCTTGGGGCCAGCATGAGATTCTCACTGGTGACTGTTTACCTGTAAAAAGCAGGGGTTACAGAATGTCAGACCATGTAAGAACCCATATAAAGGAAGAGGTCAACAAGATGCTTGATCTCGGGGTTATAGAGCTATCTACAAGTCCATGGTCTAGTCCAGTTGCTCTAGTACCGAAGGCTGGATCCAAGGAATTGAGATGCTGTGCGGACTATAGAGCTCCAAATGCAATCACCAAGACTGATGCCCATCCTTTACCAAGGACAGATGAACTGGTGGATAAACTTGGTGCAACCAAGTTCCTCAGTACATTTGACCTGATGTTAGGCTATTGGCAAATAGCGCTGACAGACCATGCCAAGGAGAAACCTGCATTTTCGACCCCACCAGGCCTCTACCAGTTTAAGGTTATGCCTTTCGGATTAAAGAATGCACCTGCTACATTCCAGAGATGGTCAATCAAATTCTGAATGGGATGGAAGACTTCTGCATGATCCGTTGATCACTTAGGATATGTATTGCAGGCTCTTGAGCAGCCCCATCATGGCAAGCAAATGTCTAATTGGTCAGAGCAAAGTGGTGTCCCTTGGTCATGAGGTAGGAGCAGGTAAATAAGGCCATTGCCTAGCAAAGTACAAGCTGTACAAAACTGGGCCACACCTACTACTCAAACCCAGGTGAGAGCCTTCCTAGGTCTCACTGGGTACAACAGGCATTTCATAGAGAACTATGGGACCATAGCTTCTACCTTGAATGTAGCCTCCTCTCCAAAATTCCCTAAAAAGGTTAGATGGAATGTGGAGTGCACTCAAGCCTTTGAAAACCTGAAGAAATCCCTTTGTCAAGCTCAGTCCTAAGAGCTCCTGAGTATCACCAACCCCTCATTGAGCAGACGGATTCATCCAATACAGGTATCGGTGCAGTCCCTTAGTCAAATCGATGAGAAAGGTAGAGAGCACCCCATTTGCTTCATCAGCAGGAAGCTGAAGGAACAAGAAACACGGTGGGCAACAATAGAGCGTGAATGCTTTGTTATTGTGTGGTCTCGGAATTATTTTAGGCCATACTTGTTGTCATGATGCCTACCTCCAAGGAGCCAGGTCCGACCCAGCAACCCCAGAGGCAGGCATCATTCCCCCCAGGGAAGTGCCAGCGGGCCCAAGCTGGGGCCCTTTGGACACAGTCCTGGCGCCTTAGGCGCCAGGCTCATGTTGGACCCCTGTCCTGGCACCTTAGGTGCCAGGCTCATAAAGCTAGACATGTGTTCAAGTGTTTTAAGGTGCACTTACCTGATGCAGACCATGCTGCTACATCCAGGCCCTCTTGAGGCCTGAATGGATATACTTTACCTGTGGGACTACTTTCCACCTGGTTGTGGTCAGGGAAGGATACATACCTGATCGGTGAAAGGATACATGCCTGGAACTTCTTCCAAAGCTATTTAAACCACACCCGATCAGCAACTCACGCTTTGCGTTGTTCTGCTCCTCGCAGCTGGACGCTCACCGTGTCAGCTCCTGCATCTGGACTTCAGCCACGCCTGTCAGCATCCTGGGTCGCCTGCAAAGGGAGATAAGAGAGAATTGGAGATAAATTAGACCTTACCTGCTAAAGCTGCATCACGGGGACATCACACCGACGATCCTGAAAGGGAAGACATCATTTTAAAAGCATTTCGCTTCGATCGCTGCAGCGCTGCATTTCACTCACCTTTCCTGGGCGCCTCCATCTTCAGCAGCGATCATCCGGATCCGCACCCACTTCCCAGAGCCTAGAGAGAAAAGACAAGAAAACAAGGTGAGAGAAGGAAGGGAAATAGGAAAAGCTCAGTTTCCTTCTAAGACTTACCTGTTGGGTCATTCCCATTTAATTTCGGGTCCTGCCGCTTCCTGAAATTCCAGACCCCGACCCCAATGGGGAAAAAAGACAAAGACATTGAATGAGCGAATGCAAAGACATTACCTGAACGCTCATCCAGAACTTACACTTCGGGTCGGCGCCATATCTCCGGCATTCCGAACCCCGGCCCCTAAGGGGAAAAAGACATAAGCATTAGCGCTTGCTGCAATAAGACAATGAACATTATTATTAAGCTTAAACTTTTGAACTTGCAACAGAACTCTTACAGCGCCTCACCTGAATAGTCAAGCTTATTTTGAACTCCCATCAAACCTCAATCCAGTGAAGTAACTGGGTTTCAACGCGCCCCTGCATCAGAAGCAGGATGGAGAACTCATCCTTCCAGACCCTAAGGTGAGACTTCACGGGGAATCGTGGAAGGGTATCGAGGAGGGTTGGAAGGGAGTGGGAGGCTTGAGCATTATTCCGTCAGTAGGTAATACTCCCTTTTCACGCACAGGGGAATATTCCTGCGAGCCAGAAAAGCCAGAGTAGAGGGGCCTTCCCGTCCATCATCAGAGTCCTGCGCTTCACCATTGAAGAAGCATCAGCACTCGAAGCCAGACCTGCGTCTCCGTGGGAATCAGGTGAGCGTGACACTTGTATGGATCTGCTCTTGTGATTCAGACAGACAACCAACCCTTGAGAAGGTTAATGCAAATGAAAGGAGTGAACCCAAAACTACTAAGATGGTCAATCTGCCTGCAAGGATTTGATTTCACCATTGAGCACAGGTCAGGATGTCACCACCAAAATACTGATGGTATCTCTAGGATGTTTATAACCAACTAGAGTGAAGAGACTCATCCAGCAGTGGATTAAATCCTCCTGTCCGTTAGTCTGGGGGGGAGTGGCGAGTGTTAGGGAGAATTCTCCAGAATGGCTAATTTCACTTACCTACTGAGTGCCTCAGCAGTTTTGCTGGATTTGTAGGATTGATTGTTTTTACCTGGTAAGAGTGTGAGCCTTTTTGCCCACTCTTACATGTGTTTTGCTGTGTGTTTTACATTTTTGTGTTCATAGACTGTGGAGTCTCACCTACTCCATAGGCATCATCTTTTATTATTGTTTTTAACTTTTTTTTATTCAGCGTGGCAGCAAAACACAGGCGAACAGTGCCAGGCAAATACAATATGAATACAGATGTACACAATATAGGCATACAGAGGTTGCTTCACATATAAACATAACCATTGGGCATTTTTATAACATGGGCAGGATGTCAGAGAGCTATGATAGGGGTGAGGACCCGAGCTGGTGGGGGGAGGCAGCTGGGGGAGATGTAGCCGGTGTCGTATTCAGGTCGGACATATAGGATCGGAATCTGAGCCAGATATTCCCAGGCCTGGAGTGGGTGGGCTGTAGGTGAGACCAGGCCTCCTCAGAGTCCGAGGCCCACGTGACCGCTCTTAGCCATTAGGCATGTGTGGGAGGTGAGGGGTGAAGCCAGCAAAGTAGGATGGAACGTACTGCGAGAAGCATGCAGAGGCCAGCTAGTTTTTTGGAATTCCGGGAAAGGCCTGGGAGGTCATGGAAGAGGCATACCACCGGGGAGGGATTGATGGGGTGGTCGAGCATAGCAGATACCGTCGAGCACACTGCCTCCCAGAACTGTGAGAGGCGGGGACAGGACCAAATCATGTGAATGTAATCGGCAGCATCCTGACCGCATCTAGGGCAACTAGAGGGGTGATCACTGGACATGCGGTGCAATCTGATCGGGGTGTAGTGGAACCTATGTAGTACTTTAAACTGAATCATTTTGAAACGGGAGTTGAAAGATACCCAGTGTGTGCGTTCACACAAGTGTGCCCAGCGCTCATCCGACATTTCAACACCAAGGTCCGCCTCCCACGCTCGCTTCAGTTTAGTGAATTCTGGAATAGATCTGGACTGCAGCATAGTGTATAGTCTAGATATTTTACCTCTAGTGGGTGAGGGGGAGGTGAGTTCCTCGATGGCAGGGTCGTCCAGCGGTAATGCGGGGAATATCTGGTAATTACATTTAAGGGTCCTGCGAAGGGACGAATATTGGAGCCATACACACTGGCCACTCCTTAAGGACAATGGGAGGTCCGGCCATTCAACAAATATACCCTGATCAAACACATCACACAGCAACTCATATCCCGCTTCAGCCCAGCGTCGAACCAAGGCTGGTGGCACCCGTGGGACCCCTGGAAGGAAGTTCCAGAGAGGGAGGTTGCCGTGGAAGGTGTAAGTAGTACCGGTCAGCCTCCATGTTTTCGCCAATGCCAGGGATGTGCAGGCGACCGGGCTCTGAGAGTCCAGCGCCAGGGGGGCGGGTTGTATCACCAGGGAGCGAATGTCGCGGTCACAGACCGCAAGTTTCTCGAGTCTAACATGTGGGGGGGTCCGTTGTGTTAAACCAATAGGATGTGTATTGGATTTGGGATACCAGCCAGTATTTGAGGAAATCAGGGGTGCCAAAACCCCCGTAAATCATAGAGGTAGACAAGGTATCAATTTTAAGGCGGACCGCAGAAAGGAATTGACTGTGCGGGTCAGTTCGCGGAAGAAGCCCCCACTTGCCACAAGGGAATATTGGTGAACCTGTAAAGTAGCTGGGGCAACACCACCATTTTCAGTAGACCTATTCTGCCTGCAAGGGATATCGGGAGTTTGTCCCAGACTAGAACTTTAGACGACAGGTGTGTAAGACACTTCTGGTAGTTCTCCTTGAAAGTCAGCGCTTGATGGTGCGTTACCTCTATCCCCATGTAGCTAATCGTAGACTGAGCCCATGTGAACCCCTGGGTGTCAGGAGGGGGGAAAAGTGCACTCCGTAAGTGGGAAGAGTGTGGATTTCGAGCAATTCACCTTGAGGCCCGAGATTTGTCCAAAATGAATGACATCCTCCAGTATTGGGGTAAGTTGATGGAGGGGGAGCGTATAAACAGTAGTGCTTCATCAGCATATAGGGACACTATGTCTGCCTGGCCCGCAGTGTGGAGACCTCTATGTGCATGGAATTGGCGGAGCATATCGGCGAAGGGCTCTATTGCTATAGCAAAAATCAGGGGAGAGAAGGGGCATCCCTGTCCCCCTGGCGATCTCAAAGAGAGGGGAGCAACGGTTGTTGGTGCAGATCCTAGCCACAGGATCAGAGTAAAGCAATCTAACCCAGGAGAGAAAGGAGGCACCAAATTTACAGCTCTCGAGAACCCACCACAAATACCTCCATGAAACTGAATTGAACGCTTTTTGCATGTCAAGCGTGGCGGCCACAGCATGTGTCTCGGGGTTTATTCTATTAATTATATTAAAGAGACGCCTTAGGTTCAGAGAGGTAGAGCGACCTTGGATGAAGCCCCCCTGATCTGGGTGGATGATAGATGGTAGAAAGGGAGCCAACCGGAGCGCCAGTGCCTTGGCAATTTATAAGTGAGAGCGGGCGGTATGAACCGCATTGCGAGGGGGATTTACCAGATTTAAGTAATACTGTAATTGTGGCTTCGCGGAGTGAAGGGGGGAATACACCGGCCTCCACCGATTCCTCCCAGAGAGCCAACAGGTGAGGGAGCAATAGTGATTTATAGCGCTTATAAAATTCGACTGGGATACCATCCAAGCCAGGGGCCCTCCCCGAGGATAAGGAGCATCTGAGAGCTCCTTGAGCATGAGTGGGGAATCAAGGGAACCCGCGGTCTCCGGAGAGAGTCGACAAGGGAAGGGTATCAAGAAAGGAATCGATCTCCACCACTGACACCTCATCTTAGTTGGAATATAGGGCTTCAGAGAATGTGAAAAATTCCGTATTGATGTCCTGTGAGGTGACAGCTATAGAGCCGTCAGGCCTCTCAATCCCAATTATATGCGGGGACCCCGTCTCGTGACGGATCAGTCTCGCCAGAAATCGGCCAGGGCGCTCACCCTCCCTGTATCTCCTCGCCATGCCAAGGTTATCTAAAAATGTTTGTTCGCGCTCCGCAAGGGATCGGAACATATCCAGCTCCACCCCGATATCCGCCAGGATACCCGGGGAGGAGTGAAGTGAGCATTTAGCCTCCAGGATCGATAATTTAGATTCACTCATGGCGAGATCTCTTCGGATCAACTTAAGGACATCGTTCTCCTTTGACAGCGCTATCCCTCTAATATAAGCCTTGAAGGACTCCCATAGAGTGGCCTGTGATGTTACCGAGCCCGTGTTCATCTCGAAGAACTCCTCAATAGACACCTCGAGCTTGGAGCAAAACTCCGGGTCCAGAAGTTAAAGGGGTTTCAACCTCCAACATCGAGTACAGTCGGGATCCGGGCCCCAACCTATGGTGACGGTTACAGGAGAGTGGTCAGACAGGGTTCTGGGGAGGATCATTAGCTGTATCACATTCTTAACTAGTTCGTTGGAGATCACCCATCTATCAATACGGGAATAGGAATCGTGGACTGAGGAGTAGAAAGAGTAAACACGAGAATCCGGGTAGAAGAACCTCCATGCATCAACAATGGCGAGACGGGGTAGGGATGATAGTGCAGCATAGGCTGCCCTGGAAAGTTGACAAGGCCTGGACCCAGATCTATCAAGGGCTACATCAAAAATTGTGTTGAAATCGCCCCCCCAGAGGATGGGACAAGGGGGAAGCCATCGAGGAGGGACGTGACCTGTACATAGAAATCTGGGTCATCTATGTTAGGGCCGTAAATGTTCAGCAGAACTACTTCCTTGTTTTGAAGCGTGGCATGAAGCAGAACATATCTGCCTTTTGAAGAAATAAGAGTGAACTTGAGACTCCTATGGATGAGGGTCATGACCCTGCGGCTTTGGGTAGAGAAATCGGTGAAAAATCTGTGGGGACCCCAAGTTTTGGCAAATCGCATACACTGTTCTGTGCGGGCATGTGTCTCTTGTAGAAAAAGAATCTTGGACCCATGATGCTCAGCCTGCAACTGGAGCTGCCTCATCTTTTTATAATTGCCCAACCCCCGTACATTCCAGCTCATGAAAGTCAGGTCACTCCTGATCACAGATACAGTGGCGTTCGATATGTCAATAACCAACGGGCCAGTTTAGCTGCCCTGCGGCACCAGTTCCTGAGTATCACCACGCGGTCCGCCTTAGCTGCCAACGCCAAGTTTTTAATATCATAACCCCAAACATGACCCACCCCCACCCGCATCCCCCCCAAACAGAGGGATGACAATCTCAAAACCCCTCAACCAAAACCAAACCAGAGGCATCAACGCCTGGGGGCCTGTAGGCCGGACTGGCCGCGTCACTCCGGGCTACGGCAGATCTAAGTAAAACACAAGGTGCCCACACTAGGAATTTGCATGTAACTTGGACGGAGTTTTTGCACATGTTGATGTGGCACATAATTGTAAGATGTAACAAACCAAGCAGATTACAGAATAGAAGATCAGTGTAGCCCCAATGCAGGAAGGCGGCCGGGCCTGGCCTCTCCCAGACGGGACAGAAGGATAACTGTAGAACCGTGATCAGAGGAGGGGGATCAGCCCGGGAAATGTTTGTCCATAAACTTGAAGGCCTTCTCCGGGATCATGAAGAAGAACACCTGGTTGGCGTGTTCTATGCTAAGTTTGGCGGGATAGAGCATGGCGTATTTGATTGAATGGGCTCGCTGCCTACGCTTCACCGCCTGGAAAGTCTTGCGTTCATGTTGGACAGCTATTGAAAAGTCTGGGTAAAGATGAATCCTTGCGCCGCCCAGTAGTAGCTCACCCTTGAGCCTCGCGGCCCTGAGGAGGGCATCACGATCACAGAAGTTCAGCACACGGGCTATGATGGGCCGGCGTGGAGCACCCGGCTTGGGTTTAGCCGTCAGGGCTTGGTGTGCCCGCTCTATAGCGAAGTGCGGGGAAAGCTTGGGTGAATCAAGGAGCGAAAGTAATGTATGCTCAACAAAATCCTCCATTGATTCATGAACTTCATTCTCGGGAACACCGATAATGCGGAGGTTGTTGCGCCTTGATTGGGATTCCAAGTCCTCGTTCTTCTTTTCCACATCAAGGACTTGGCTGGAGAGAGCAAAGACCTCAGAACGCAAGGCACCCAGTGCATCATCTGCAGAGCCCACCCGTGTCTCGACCTCCGACACTCGGCTATCCGTCCTCTCAATGTGGGCCTTAATAGAGGATATAGTGCCGTTCATGTCATCTAATTTTGAATGAAGTGCGGTGAAGCCCTTGCGGATAAAGTCCATCATATTTTGGGATTCCGGAGCTGTGATGGATGATGATGCGACAGGGGCCTGCTCGGTGGTCTCCTCTGGCGATCTCACTGATGTCTTCGCAAACATATTGATGGAGCTCTGTTTCTTCGTGCCCCCCTTGGTCATCTTGATGATGTTGGAGATCGAGTAGGGTGAGGGGGGATCCCAGCAGCCCAAGAAGAAAGGTGGGGGGAGCTCGGACCATGCACCCCGTAGGATAGTATGCAAGGAATGGTGTGGGGCAGGAAGTCGTACAGATGGACCAATGGCTGTGGATCCATGTATATGAGATTTTACGGCTGCCGGTACAGCCTGCGAAGACTCAGCTAGCCCCAGGGGACGTGGAGGACACCGTCCGAGGACCTCGAGTCTAGTTGCCCCCCGGGGCTGAGGGTGATGATGCCCAGCGGCCACTGTGAGAGCAGGGGTCCAGATGTGATTGACCAAGTGAGCCTGTAGGATGGGTGGGGAAGAGCAACTCCCAGCACAATGCTCCGCCGGCAGGGTAGACAGGCCGCAGCCTCGAGAACAGCGATGTAGGTTAAGGCAAGCACCAGGTAATAAACAGGTCATGTGTGGAGTAGCGGCCCCGAGACCACTGTGACCTGCTCAAGAGACAAGGGTCCCCCAAGAATGGAGATGTGGGCGGCCAGCAAGGCCCAGGGCACCCCCAGTGAAGCGAACAAATGAGGGTAGATCCGCAAAGCACTCGGATGAATTCAGGCAGGGGGAAAGTTCGAGCATGCCAAGCTCGCAGAGGAGCCAGTGTCCACCATGTGCCCGAGAGTCACAGAGCCAAGCAGGGGGGGGGAGTGAAGCAGCACCCCCCCTCGACATCCCTTATTCACGCCGGAATTTTGCTGTATGAGTCGGCAGGGGAGCGCGGCACCCGGTGTCCGAGGGCACGCCGCAGCTCCACACTGCCTCCGGAGTCTCCCTGCGGGGGGGCCTCCAATAGACGGCCCCCATGGCGAACACGGCCAAAGTTCAGAAGGGGCCAGGCCATGGCAGCACCGAGGGCATCCTCAGAGGTAGCGTTGAGTCGTGTAGCAGCAGCGGCCGCAGCCTCGGCGCCCCCACAGAGGCGGGGGACGGCCCCGGGGCAAGCGCAGGGCCGTGGCTCCAGAAGCAGGTGAAGGGGGTCGGGACCCCGGAGCATCCCACAGGGCCTCCCCGAAGCGGTGAGCAGGCTCCAGAGTGCAGAGAGGCCCGGCAAGTCTCCCTCAGCCGGGCCAAATATTGGCGCGAAGCCACACCGCCGATGGGGGAAGGGCAAAGAGACGTCCGGATCTCGGGGTCCCCAGCGCCAAATTTATCAGGAATCGGGTCAGATGGTGCCAGAGCAGGAAGGTGCCAGAAAAAGGATTGTGGGATCTGCCTTCCCCCCAGGCATCATCTTTTTACTGTGTGTCACACAGCACCTTTAGTGCAGTGACACAGGGTTGTCTTTTTAGACTTCCAACTTTAAACTCCATGTTCTGGGACTGACTACTGTCTCCCAGAACATGTAAAGTTGCCATTGACTTTACTAGTCTTTCTAAAATCACAGACCCAGTACAACCTATCTTCCAATAGAGTACAGGAAGGGTCAATAGTTATCCCTTTTTGTCTGTTTTTCATGGAACATTATTTCATTCCCCTTTCTCTATGATTTGGCTGGTGGCAGTGGTATCTACCATTTCATACCTACCGCGGACTATAAAAATAGCCTTGGTACTGTTAGAGGCTATGGTAGTAGCCTCAAACTTTAATCCGATGGACCCCTTTTAATTTTATTTGGTTCTGGTCGAGTTTGTTCGCCATTTCTTTTTGTAAAGGTCTTTCTCGTGTTTTACTCTGCGTGCCAAACCAGGTTTGGTTCCTTTGTTCGCTGTCCTTTGGCGGGCTTCTGCACATAAGCCCTCCTTAGGCGCCTGAGTGTCTGGGTGGACAGGATGTGAGGGAGGGGTTTTAGGCCCACTGCACAGGGTCTCCTTGGAGATCCAAGTCACACTCTTCTTTGATTAGCTAGGTGACTGTCCTGCCAGGACAGCCACCCTGCTGTGTGAATGGGGAAAAACAGCTTAAAAGCAGGTCTCTGGGACTTGGAAGGCAGAGTCACCACTGGATCGAGAGAACTGAAGAGAAGCTGAAGGAAGAGGACTACTGCAACCACTGAATCTCCCGGTGAAGATCTGCAATGGGTCTGAATCGCCTGAAACGTCAACGCCAGGTAAGATCTGCAAGGAATCTTCTCCCCTTGAGCTGGTGGGACCAACCAGTTCACCAAACACCAAGCAAGGCCTACCTCTCCTGGTCGAATTTGCTCTGCATCACTGCAGTGAACCGGATAGCCAGAGGACCGGACCCTGTTTGGGTATTAATGAGCGCACCTTTTATTCGTCACAGTGCTCTGCTGCTGGTTTCTTCACTGGGCAGTGCAGGACCCTCCAGTATTCCTCCATCTTGCCAGTCCGACAGTCGCTTCAGCAACTATGAGCCTGCAGGATCTGCCAGGAATTTCTACCTCAGCTACAGTATTCTTCTTCTACTAAGGTACTGTTTAAATCCGGCCATTGGTTCTGCCCGACCGCGGTGCAAGTGTTTTAAATCTTCCGCTAATCTGAGGCCTTGTCCTTCTCTACTCTTTTAAATAACTTTTCTTCCGACCAATTTCATTTCAAACTCTTGGCAAAGTCTTAACCACAAACTACTCTGAACTGTGTGATCCTCTGCATAGACTCTGAACCATTAACATTAGCCCAGGCCTATTGATTTGAATCCTAGTTGTAGTTAGCCTTTTCTAGATTGCCCTGCCTACTTACTTGTTGGTGCTGCTTGATTTTGAATAACCTTGTCTTTCCCTCCCTTTTTAAATTGCTGGAGTTCCATTTTGCTTACACTTAAATTTGAGCTTAACTTGTGTAGAATTCATTAGGTGGTGTGTAGTGTATTAAGATTGTGCTTTATGTTAGTGAAATGTTTTTATAACTGATGGTGTAAATAAATGTATATTCTTTTACTCAGAAACCTTGAATCAGTGTTTGCTTGAACCATAATCATTGCTGTCCTTTGTGTAACTTCTGATACTGCTCACTTTACTCTTGAGATAAGTCTGGCTGCTCAGCCATCACTACCACTTTACTGTGTAGTACAGGGTTGTACCAAAGGTGAATTTGTACTTGCACTTGTAGTCGTAATTGTGGGTGGTGTTCCCAAAGGGTACTGCATATGATTCTGCCTAACATACTTGCACACCATTTTCCTATTCCGATGAGTCATAATTGTCCTGTCTCTGACCTTACATTCAGGGCTCAGCTGCCAGTGAACTTGGCTCATTCATTCAAATATGAATGCACTAGTGCAGTGCAAAAAATCATAAAATGGCTTTATTTTCATAATGCATTCAAGCAGTGTGTTTTAAATATGAATTAAAGCATCGCTCTTAGGCTCCTGGTTAATGCTATGGTATACATCATGTTCATTTCATATGTTCTGACATCACAGGTTGTCTTTTATTAATAGGCATTCATGTGGGGGTGTCTGTGTTTCCAACTATCTATTGAAGGCCTATATTGTAAATAATCCATGCTAATGTAGTCCACAGATGGTGGTGTGGTACTGTGCTCATTCTATCCCCATGAACATGTCTGGCCATTCCCTCTTTCTGCCAGAACAAAGTCTTCAGGTTTCTAGCCACAGAACACAATTTGTTATAGTTCCTCTTAAATTTAGATGTGTGACTTGATAAACTTGCGTCATATCAGCTAATCAGTGTGACGTGTCCTTTCCTTGCCTCTAGGATGACTATCTTTTTCAATGTTGTGTTTATCGTTCACTGCTGGAAGTTAAACTCCTGGTGGAAAGGGCTGTGTTAGTTCTTTTTTGCTGTGTTGTCATTTCCTCTGCAACGTTAGGCTTATCTGTCCAATGTTGCAACCTCAGGAATGAATTGTCTAGTACCTTGCGCTGAGAGAAGGATTGTGTGCTTTGAAAGCAACTGACTCAACTCTGGTCTGTTTAAGTGTGTTGCATTTAGCTAAAGTAAAATAATGATTGCTCTTCCTTTGGACTTTTATATCTAAAATGATATGATGCTAATCGAGCTACAAAGCTGTATAATGTATACAATGTGTCAATGTGTATGTGTTTCCATAACAGCCTGACTGTTATTTCATGCTCAGAGTGAGGGAGAGCAAAGCAGTCTAAATGTGTAACTCTCATGCAATGTGTTTGTCAATGCAAACTGGCTGAACTCCTGAGTTTCATAACTATAAACATCCTTTTCTATATTTCTTAAGCTGATGCAAACTGCTGGCATGCTGGGAGTAATGTATGCTTGCCTATACAAGATTTGTTTTAGCTGAATGAATATGTAGCTCTCATTTTCTGTTGGGCCTATGTGTCATGCCTGTTACTAAATGGGCTTGTTTCCGCAAGTTGTATTTTTGTGTAGGTTTGATGAGCTGAATAGGTGTGTCTATATTTACATGTTCCCCTAAAACAAATATAGCATTAAAGAAGAAGTGCCTTCTACAAACAAATTTGGGATCATCACAATAAAACACAATGTTCAAAGTAAATAACATTCCACTAAGTCTATTTCAATAATGGAGTTGTGGAGAAAATCACCACTGACTCAAAATTCCAATCAACAGGCATGCCGGTAGGTTTCTTTAATGGCAGTCAGCATAGCATCAAACAAACAATCCACAATACAGAACACAAAACCAATGGTCAAACTGTTTATGGCGAGGCAACCCCCGTTCCAAGGCTTACATGTTATTTAAACTATTAAGTCACACTGGTTTTCCATGGACGGGGGCATGCATTTTTCATTTACAACAAGATACAATTTTGCGACAATTTCAATCTGCAGTACAGGGTTAAAAAATAGGGTCTATGACCATCAGTTAGATTCTCATATCTTGGCAAGCAAACTTTGCAAAATGGAGCAGACCGTTTCAGATACAATTCTAGCAAGTAAGTGTTTCTACTGCGATTACATTTCCCACACAGTTCAGACAATGCCTTGCCCACCTAAATGTGCTATTTTTACATGGTGAAGCCTTCTCGCCTGCCAAGGCGGTGGTCTAAAACACACTTGCCTGTGCCAAACAGGAACTCCATAAGAAGTCTATGAAGCAAGCTGCTTCTTGCAACATACCTGGTTTATATCTCGGTTAGGACATGTGCACAAGGATAAGGGACATTGCATGGTTTAGGCAGTAATGCACAACTTTAACATGGCAGCTGGTGGTGGCTAAGCTTTAACAAGTGAGCGACAGATTAGTACATACATCTTCGGTGCAATTTCACTTTTTTCACCACACTGGCTTACAAACCATTGTATGGATTCAGATGAAAAATGTCTGGTACCATGTCCCTAGGTGAAATGTCTTCATATCTTTGCAACATGCCTGGTATATTCTTATTTAATTCAGCCATTCTTACACAAACTAAAATAAACTGCCGATCTAAAATGAAAACTGGCAACACAACTATTAACAGTTTTGTTGCAACCCATTAACAGAGACACTAATGAACAATTTCTATTCTATTCCGAGCATTTAATATAGAGAAACTAATCTTGTCTCAAGAGCGGTTCATCGTGAAAAACATATTCATATTCTATGAGGCACTATGTCTAACAGCATCTGTTACTTTGAACTCATAAAGTAAACAGGTTGTCATCAGTGACTGAATTGTGGCTCATATGACGCAACCACATCAAATGTAATGTATCTGCATTTTGTTTGCAGTTTCCATACCTGCAAAATCTACATGTATGGCATTCCTCTACATACATTGTTAAGATTCAAATGTAAATCAACTTTATAAATATACTCTATATAGTCCATACACACATATATTTGCTGCACAGCTTGTGAATTTATTTGTGATCAAGTATGGATCCATTATACATCAAAAAGCATTCACAATTTAACAAATATGATTTGATCAATGAACCAGCCATTATAATAATTGATATTTAACACAACTACTACTTAATAGCGGTTAACATAATTAAATGTTCCGGTCCATTGGTAAAATTATGCATTCTTCATGTCGCATTTTATATTTAAGAAATACATATCAAAAACATAACTGTGACACTGAAAGGGAACAAAGTAGCCAAAAACCAAAATATCTGGGGACAAATATTCTGTCAAGCAAAAGAGGAATTTAAAGGTGTTTAAAAGTGACAAGCTGTAGAAAAATGTTTTCTGAATTGGAACTTGTTCATGACTGTTTAGATTTCTGTGAGATGATGAAACCATTCAAAATGAATATATTGAGACAGCTTCAATGGGGAAGGTTTATATTACAGTTAAACTGAGTGACTGTGCCAAAGCTTTCTATGAATAAAACACATTTGATTTCAGTACTTGCTATTGCTAATGGTAAAACTTAGCATCTAATGGAAATAGTTAGCGAAGCGTGGGAGTTATTGTAACAAGAAAGCATTTCACTCTGAACTTTCCAGTTATGAATTAGAGGCTAGGTTTGTTGAGGAATGTTGGTCAGCAGTTGCTCCAAATAATATAGACTTACGGGTTAGCAATTAATGTTTTTAATTAGAGCTCAAATGAATGCAAATTGACATTTATGACACAAGGGATCAGGCATGTCTGAATTCTTCTCATGCCTTACAATGGCTCTGACAAGCATCTGTTAAAAGGAGGGACAACGTGATTACAACATATAACAAATTACCTCTACACATGGTGTAGTCAGTCGGGGGGAGCATACAAATGGAAAAGAAAAGTCTTAGTAGCCTCTTCCAGAGCTTTCAAAATCTCATAATCAGCTTTTCACAGTGATAGGCTTCTTTGAGAACCGTCTAAGACTGATTTGAGCTTCCCTCTAGGTAGTCTTGCTGAGCACAGTGCTTAGTCATGAACTGCTGTTAGGGCACTTAAGAAAATCAGGCAGAATACAAAAGTTAAACTATACAGATATATACGTCTATACAAAGATGAATCATCATGTTAACATCATTAATATTTTCTGTGGGACTTGGCCAGCCATCAACCTGGGAGGATGTGTGTTGCACCAGTAATTCACCCAGTAGAATAAAAGTGGCCATACAAGGGGTGAACTTCACCAGAGTGTGATGGTTCATCTGGGTAGTGAGAATCCCTCCCAGCAGACAAAGGAACAGTGACCTCTGAGTACATTAATGACAATGAAGCATTAGCCATGAAGTTAAAAATAAAGTTAATGTCACTTGGATTTGTTTGTTTATTATGAGGCCATGCACAAGGCAAGGGAGTTTTAACTTCTTCATTGGTGTAAGTTACTCGTTCAGTAAGGATATTCCTGCATATGTTATAACACAGATAACCCTCCTGATACAGATAGAAACATATGCCTGGTGGGACGACTACAAAGATACATCTGAATACAAATAATTCTCCAGTGTACATCGTACCTAATTCTGAATACACCACAAATGTATCTGTAATTATTTTAAGTGGAAGGTGATTGACACCCATATTGATCACATACAGTGCCTACAGTCAGAATATGGGGTTATGATATCTATAAAGACGCATACACTTTAATTAGAACACATTTAATCAAGATCTGACACAAAAACATGCAAAAGTCGAAAAAGGTGCATTGTAAACTTCCCCAGTCACAGTCTTGCCATAAGAGAACCCCTCTATCCAATTTCTTTATTCAGCAGGGACAATCCCCATTCATTTTGAATGGTCCAGTTTGCATATTCTTTTGGGGGCTAGGAGTCAAACCACCTGACAAATCTGTCAGGCGCGCAGAAAGCAACATCCTCATCTACAACCAGTTCCACTTCTTCATGCAATTAGGAAATATAAATTGAGAAAAATAAACCTCCTTCATTTAGCAGGTAGTCTTCGTTTGCATGGCCCTACGCAACAATGGAGAATCACAATATGGAATTCACAGGGAAGAGAGAAGATATAAGTCTCAATAAATACCAAATCACAATGTTTCAGCCATCCAATAGAGCCTGGCAAACCAGGAAGGGAAACACGTGGGCTATCAGCCAAAAAACATAGAAAGCTCATGGCTGGAATACAAATAAATAAGTCATTCTGTTTTTAAAGACGACTGTGCCTCAGTTAGGAACTACCAGCCACCCCCCAGCGACCACAGTAAACAAACAAAACAACACCTACCTATCCTAGGCAACCAGGGAATTGGTATCCGACCCAGGCTCTGTATTCTTCAACAAAATACCACTTTTAGTAGTTGGGAGAACACCTAGAACCTGGAGGCTTGTATCCCAACTCCATCAGGATAAACAACTGCAACATGTCATAACCTAGGTCAGCAAGCTATACTCTCAGGAGAAATGGTTCAAAGACTCCAAACAATGGAAAATGCAAATAACTAACTCAACTACATAAACAAAAACCCAACAATAAAAGAGAAAACTGAGAAAAACAATCCTGAGAGGGGACCTAGGATTGGTTCATTCAGGTAGGCTTACCCTACACATATCCCTATGGTCCATTTGAATTTAAAAGAGTGCAGAGCCCCACGTTTGGCAGATCATCCGAAGGCCTCACAATAAGCAGAAGGAATAACTTATCATTGGACACTGGCTGAAGGTACAGTCTGCCTTACACCTTCTGCTAGTGAAGGAAGCCAGGACCTTCAAGAGGGAAGCAAGACCCCTCCTCTAACATCTCCCAGGGAATAGAGGGGGACACTGAATCCAAAGCACCCTCCAGTAGCTCCAGAACTGGTGCCCAAGTAAGCACACAGCATGCCCTTCTAGTCTCTGCAGCAAGCTTCCTAGGTAGAAGTGCCACAGAGTCTCTGAACCAAACCCAGGACAAGGCTGCTGCCTGCAACACTCTCCTCAGCTTTGGACCATCCTACTTATAGGACAACACAAGCCCAGTGAAGAAGCTAGGGAGAGTGCTTCAGAAATGCCAACTAGCACTGAGACAACGATTCCTGACCCCAGGCCACCGTGTATGCCAGCCTGGAGTTGCCTGTCTAGCTTCGCTCGCCGAACAAACTGCTGGCTGACACCCCCAGCTATCTCCCATCTTGAACTCTGTCACACCAATAAATCCTACAGCACAAGGTACCTTGTGGTTCTGTCCCCCTGGTCCTTCTCTGAAGACCCATAGTGACATAATATGACCCATTTCTACCTTTGTGTTGAAACTACATATCCTTGAACTGTTGCGATTAATTACAATACCAACTCCCCTCCTGTCAGTATCCCGAGAGCATCCCTGTTCCTTCTTTTAAACTGTCTATCCTCTGAATTACTTTACAGGTGGGTTGTATTTTTTAGTGTGCTAGAACTGTCTGTTTTGATAATAATAAAGTAGATATTTGTTTACCACCTTGACTGGACAGTTCCTTTTATCGTTGGGTAATAATTGTATTTTCGCAGTGCTGCAACTAACCATTGATCCACAACCTTTTGGAGATAAGCCTGCCATTCTGTCCACGTTACCAAAATTGGACAGGGAGGTTTATAATTTCCTTGCGTTCCAATCTGTTCGGATCCCTTTTGGTCTTTTAGAGGTGTGGGGCTAATTGATGGTTTAGAAACCGATATTCATCCGTGGACCACTGGTGCCCCAGAAGTTGATTTGTCAAACGCTTAAGTCAGTTTGAGGTGATGTTACTGCATGGCTGTGTTGGTACATGCCACACTAGCTACCAGCTGTTGAAGATGGCATTCAAGTCGAGTCAAGGCAAGGTCTTTATGGTTCAATGCAGTGGTAAAAGATGCAGTAAATTGAAGGCTTCTACAGTGGTGAAATGGTGCTTGAGCAATGGGGGAAAAGAGTGATACTGGTGCACAATGGCATCCAGCCAATTTGTCGAAGAAGGCAAACAGTATGACGATGCAAGGAATGCCAAAGTCTCCATGCCAGTCATTTTAGCATGAAGGGTGTTAAATGTGGTTTGAATACTTTGAAACTGGGGGTTTCAGGAAAAGGTATGTCTTTATAGTCATGCACTCACGCTCCAGGAAGCTTAACTGGTACATAAAGTGGATCTTTTACCTCCAGTGAGTCTGGTTCCAGTGCAGCTACCAGAGGTCCAGGCCTTGGTCCAACATCAATCACCCGTGTTGTTATCCGGGGGTAGTTAGGGCCATGCTTCTCTTCTGCATTGGATGCCCACTATCTTCACCTCATTGTTGGAGGAATTTGGATTGGATTATACTACCAATAAAGGTCCAAATGAATATGTTTTACTTCTTGAAATTCCAAAATGAATCAAAGTGTGTGAGAGCAGTTTCTTATGAAGGTAAATCTCCACTGAGGATTTGAGAAAAGTAAGCCTGATGTAAGGGGTCCAATGCCTAATTCTGCAACACGTGACCCTTACCATACTACTCCATATCCAGTGTGCCTTGTCATACAATAAATAAAGTGACAGTTAGGGACGGAGTCCTAACAAACATGCAAGATGGCAGATCCCCTTCTCAGGTCCACCTTTCTCTCTATGTTTATTCTAACTCTGCCTCATTCCACACCTGCTTCATTCAATGGCCATCTGTAATTTAGCACCCATGTTTGATACTGAACTGTGTTATGTGTGTGTCTCTTTTAAGCAGCGTTCCTAGCATATGTCTTGGTGAGAGCTACTGTGCCTCATCTGAGGTGTTAGCCTTCTTCCAGGGTAATCAAAGAAAGGCAGCATCCTGCCTAATGCCTCACTTTCTGATGTGGACACACCCAAGCTGTCATGAATATATCTTGCTCACAGAGTTGACACATGTATGATAGCAAATTGGAGTGGCTTTAGCAATGAAGTGATCTTATCAGTCACCATAGTATAACCAGGAACGGCTTATACTTAGACCTTCCCTGTGCGACCGAGCAGCAGGTGATGTAGTTGTCAGGAGATTGATGCAAGCAAGGCACATGGACGCTCTATGCTTTTGCCATGCAGCATTTTGAAAAAGGGGCCTGTTTTGCAGACTTCTCTTTCAGAAGCTTAATTACTTGCATCATTTTATATTAATACGAATTGAAAAAGCCAGGGATTCACACCCTCATCAGATTGCATTCTGTCACGCCATCACAAGTTAATGTGGGGTGCATGTGCCTGTACAATACAATGCACAGCTATTTTAGTACAAAAATTAACATCAACTGAGATTCCACTTTAAATTCTGTCCACTATCTCAAAGGTAGAAGGGGGATGGGTTGTGCATATCCTATCTACTGAAGTGCAGGACCGGTGAAAAAGAGTACTTACACAGTGGGAAGAATTTGAAAATATCAGGTCTCATTTACTTTCACTCCCATCCGCTGGGTGAGACTGTAATGATGATGAGATGGATGATGATTAAGATACAGATTGTGTTCCAATAAGAGCCAAGAAAAAAATCAAACATGCATGTTGGAAAGCAGTGATTCTTAGCAGGCAGAGGAGGATGTGACCACACATGCAGAGGACTTTATATTAATAGAAGCAGGGCAATCCTGTATATAGGCCCTTTGACAAACAGCCTTCCACATGCCTAACAGAAATAGCATCATTTCATCACTTGGTATCCATATATCTACCAGCCCCAGTACCATTCTGCACATATTAATCCATCCTGTCTGTTATCGCAATATGGAGCAATACTTCTTAAATAATATTCAGCAAATGGATCTGATTGCTTGTGCATTCTGTATGAATAAAGTGTGCTAATAGAAGACAGGAACCAATTTAGGTACCATAAAATTGAGGTCCTATATTCAGCAGCCCCATCCTCTCCAACAGGCACGGGAAGAAGTCAAATATTTCTATGTGTATTTTTCTCTGTACCATCAGCTATGCAGCATACCTCAATTATCAGCACAATTACCCCTGGCATTACCTTAGCTGTATCCCTTTATATGAGTAGGACAGAGAACTTTAACCAATGTACATCAGTGGCATATAACAATCATCTGCATTGTGTCAAGGCAGTCTTAAGGAAGTTTTAGGAAATGGACTAAGATATCAGAACTCCAATTAGAGGCAGTGCCTGCTCGATGCTCACCTGGCGACAATGTTGGCAAATTATTTCTTGTCCAAAACATTTTTAGAAAACCCTGGAGTATGGTGCTTTTTGAAAAAAGTAAATAACCGCTGGCATGTTCCAGTCCAAGGTGTTCTGTCTCACAAATATGTACTGGAGTTATAGAACAGGTTTACAGTAGGCCAGTACTACAACAACCACTGAGGTAAAACGCCCACTTCATTGATTGCATGCTTGATACAGCAATATGGGTGGACATGTATTCCTCTAATAGGCAATAGGGATGTGAGACTAATTTAAAGAGAAATCACATGTGTGCAGTTCAGGACAAGGCGACTTTGTGCATGCAAAGGATTTAAAGCAGAAGCCACAATGGAGTTGACATTTGGGAGAATGTGTAGGAGGTGAAATCACTCATAGTTTGCATGTGAGCATTATTGCAGTACAGCATGCCATGCATCAAATGCTTATGTTGCCTTACAAATTGGCAGGGAAATGCATGTCCCCTTCTTGGGGCATGTCCACCACTTTATGGCAACATGCTTTTTTCAGTAATTGTGAGCGCTGTCAAAGAAATGTCTGCTGTGGCCCAGAGGTTCAGCTCCAATTCCAGCTATGTTTAACATGCTAAAGATGCACTCACCCAACTTCAGGTACACCACAAGTTTCCACTTTACATCTTGACGCCTTCAATGGAAATCTCTTGAAACTCTCCTTTGCACATGCTGGACAGATTAGGTGAGCAATGGAATGTGAACCCAGATAAATTCAAGTCTCAGAGCAAAATGCTATATTTTGCAAGTGGCAGCATCAGTGGCAGCTGCTGAATCTATGGCTTCTACAAGAGGCCAACAATTGGTCTATCCATCACAGTGCAGCATACAGTGAGGGTCATCCTCTGGTGTTCTTGCAGTAGATTAACCTGAACAGCATATCAAGGGACTTTGCTTTGCCTTGGTAGTGGATGGGGTGTAGCAGAGCTGGAAAGGGACCTGCTTTCAATCTTCTGTGGTGTTCTGGAGTTATTTGGATTTACAGGTAAGATTACAAACACCCTGACTTAATGTGTAGACCCTTGGTTTAAATTAAAAATTCAACCTTTTATCCACATACTTAATTTGAGGAGTACCAACATACAGCAACATGGGGAACATTGTGCAAACTAGTACTGCTGCTTTGCTGCAGAGTTTGCAACATCATTTGGAGAAAGAACAGTGTAAACATCTAGAACATGAACCAGCACACAATTGTTCAACTAGATCAAGTATGTCAAGGTCATGGAAGATGGCAGAATGAACAGGCAGGACATCAATTAAAATATTCATGAGCAGTGTGGGAAAAAGAATATGAAGACAATAATCTGTGAAGAGGGGATCTTGAATATAGAAGGTCCATCTCCAGGAACAGGTGTTGTGCCATCAGTCATACATAAACCTGATGCCAGTCTATTGGGATGATTACCCATGACAGTATTGTTAAATCAAAATATGTATTCATGGATTTGAGCATGAGTGGTCTCTCCTAGGAGATCTATGAGTATTAATTGAGTATGAATTGTTCAATACACACAAAGTCAGGGTGTGTTCATATTTAGGTCTTCACTACTTAGTGTACATTTTTTGAATTGTGTGTGCAATTCACCTAGTATTATATTGGCAGGTGAATGTTCTGGCAATTAGCTTGTTTTGCGCCCCCTTATAAATTGTCTTTCTCAAAAACGAACACATTTACAGACCAAAATATGATAACAATAGGTTGTACATCTGAAGATGACAGTGGGATACACAATTTGCTTCAAACTATTGAATGTACATTAGCAACCACTGATAACATACATTAAATAGCTCTTTAACTGGAGTAAGTCTAAGAGAAATCAACCAGACACTCCATGATTCCTTAGTTGCTGAAAAAAAATTAAATGAAATATACACATAGGGATCTGAGGATATGATTGGAACCAACCAGAATAAAAATGTTCTCATAAAATGACACACTATTTTGAAGAAATGCTCATTATTCTTCATTTTATTAACAATTGAAGACTTAAAAAATAATTGTTCATAATTTGCTTCAAGTACATAACTCTCAGCAATTCTACAAGATATTGATCACAAGTTATCTGGATTTAAAAAAGACTTGGAGCAAAGGAAAATTAATACATTTTATAGAGATAGCCTTGACTAAAAGAATGATGTGATCGATACATGGCAGGACGTTTATGGTGTCAAAACGTCTGGACACAATGCACAGAAACAAACGACTGTTAAAACATCTGACTCTCACAGCAGTTGAAATAGTAATGAGCCACCCTCGGATGGGGGATCAATTGCACACAAGAAATGTGCTGAGTGAAGGGGGTACAGGAACTTCACAGGAGATTATTGACCAAGGAGCCATCTAATTGCCTTTCTTACAACAACAAAAAAAAGACAGAAATAAAGGACATCCCAGACATCCCAGATCCAATTTGCGCTGAAGAATTATGGGCATAATTATGAGTTTGGCGTTGTGGGAAAAAAGTCGAAGTTATTCCGTTACCTCTATTTTTCCTGCAAAAATGCAAGTCTGGCAGAATTATCACTAGAGGAATTCCCCAGCGGTAATTACTCTCATCTCCAATAGAGTCCTATGGACTGCAGAGAATGGGGATTTACACTGCCTGCCACCACATGTAATCCTGTGATAAACCCACAGGACCAAGTGATGGTAACATTTTGTCTGGTGGTATCTCAGCAGATTTACCACCGAGATAGCACCAAACTAATAATGAGGTCTTAGTCTTTTCTAGAAGTAAACTCTCCAAATTTGAACATCAGACATTACAAAAGAAGTTATCTTTTAATCCCTACATACCATTCTACTTTATTCAAAGAAAAGATTGTTTTTTTTTTACAATTTACTGGAAAATTATAATTGAGGATTTACTGTGATATCAATGACATACCTCTTTAGACTACAAAGAGTTTAGATATAAAAGCATAACTTGTTCTCATATTTCAAATACTGCAATAGAGGAATTTGAATCATCATCTCTGATGGGTCTTAAAACATTCAACTATAAAACAGTTGCCAGACCAGTTTGTCACGGAATGGTAGACAGGGTATGAAGAACTTATATCAAATTAGAAAATCCCCATTCATCTGGCTAACAAGGGGAGGGGCTCTATTGTGATCATTGATACAAATACATATATTGAACCAATATACCATCATTTAAATGATGAAAACACATATTTATTATTGGACAATGATCTGACTGAGGTAATCAAAGAACTAATCAACTGTAAACTCATAAAAGTTCAAGAGAGGGAATGGATTTCAAATAAACTATTAAATGTTCTTACTACCTCTAATCTAACTAACTAACTACTGGCAGCTCTACCAGCCCCGTTATCCCCATACCGCCTGATGTGTAATGAGGCCCAATGGCCTACTAAATTATCCTCTCCGCCCTATAGTGACTGGGTCAGGGGAGTTGCTAGAACCCCAGGGTCAATATATAGATGCAATTGTACAACCCTTAATACAGGAGGCAAATACCTTCCGAAAAACAACTGGACACATCATACAGATATTGAAAGCTACAGCATAGTTAAAAGAGATATGTTTGATATTGACCATTAATTTAGTTACCCTATACACATCAATTTACCATGATAATGTTTTACATGTGATTCAGTGGGTGCTTCTAAAACTTGATTCAGTAGGAGCTCAAAAAAAAGTTTGAACTAGAGATATTGAAAATGATCCTGCACAAAATGTTGTTTAGATCCAGAGATAAATACCACCTACAGATCTGTGGAACAGCAATGAGGTCAGAAGCAGCACTAACATATGCCAATATATTTATGATTGTTTTCAAGAGGACATATATGTTACAGTACTCTAGTTGGAATTCCCATTTAATTGGGGTAGACTGTTACACTGATATTATCTTTGGCATATGGTATGTTTCCAAGGGTATGTTTATGTTTTAAGGAATGGTTCACTTATCTAAATAACATTGATCCACAATTACAAATAACAATTAAAGTTACTGACCCTATATGCATTTTAAATATGTAGCTGTCACTTATTTACTTTATTATGAACATCTACTATACACCAAAATATATGATTGCAAATTGAGAGCTCATAGCTTTTATCCTAAAAGTATCAAGCCACAACTACCTACAGTCAATTTCTCAGACTCTGACATATTATTTCGGATGAAGATGAGTTGTTTAAACAAATAGACAGGACTAACACATTTCTGGGTGAGGATATGGCAGGACACAAATTGCTTTAGACAAGGATAAAGCTGTATCTAAAGATAGACATTCTTTACCTGAATCTTCAAGAATTATCCAACCACCAGATTTATTATGTCACCACATATTCCAATCAAAGTACCTTGCTTTAAAAGAAGAAACATTGGCCTATCATCTCTGAAGATAATCCATTATATTATCTATAGCCTAATGCCCTGATTTTCTTATTAAAATAATTCACAATATAAGGTAATCATTGGTGGATGCGAACACAGGAATGAAGATTCTCAGACCACACTTGCAATCTTGAGAATGGGCACATATCCCTGTGTGAATTTTGACCATTGTAACATCATCAAGGGTCTATTCATCTACTTATCCTCTAAAAGCAATAACATATTTCTTGGTCTCTTTGCCATGTGTGGCTAACAAGGAGTGATTTATGCCATTAAAGGCCCTTGTGGTATAATGTATGTGCGATAAATCACTTGCAAGGCCATGGTTAGATGGAATGAACATCGTACCACCATTAGATGTAAAGAATGTACCTCTCATTTGGCGCGTCACTCTGTTTAGAATAACTGCAATATCTCACAAATGCAAGTGTGGGTTTTCAACTTGGTTCCTAAACATAAAAGAGGAAGAGACTATGAGAAATGATGATCTCAGAGTGAAGCATTTTGAATACATTTATTCTCATGGGTTTGCATGACACGAATGTGCTACATATGTAGATTCAGTTTCATTAACAGGTTGATAGATTTGTACATATCCCGGAGCAGACATTGGAGGAGGCGAGAGTTGGTGTGCTACTGCATACTGGGACCTTTTATGCTAGTTCTCTCCCTACCTCTCTACTCGTCCTGGCCCGGTGCATTTCAATTTAGTATGCTGTGGTGCAAATATCCCAGGAACTGTGCATGCCAGGGTCTTGAAACATGGTTTTTGAGGTCCCACTGTTTTGTTCCGCGCGTCGAGACCAGTTGGTGTACGACCAAATTGATGTTTTCAGGCAACAGTCTCATGTGTGAAGGGGCTGAAATCTGGGGAAAGGGGTGGGGATTGTCCACATGTGATGTAGCCAGTAATGTCCGAAGGCTCCTAACAGGTCACTATGCAAAATGTGGTGCAGATCGGTAGAACAGTGTCGAACATACAAACAAACGAACAAACACATGTTCACTTTTATATATAGATGGTATATTGTTGATTATTCTCTTTAGTTTATTAATGGTATATTATTCAATCATAATGAGTTTTATGATATCAATAATCAACTGTGATTTTTCTAGCCACATTTGTATTTTTAACTGTCTTTGATGGTTACCATGCACATCCATGTACTGCAATATTTGTTGTAAAAGTTGTATAGTATTTAGTAAGTTATTGTCAATTATTTTTGTCTACTTCTTGGTGATCATCAAATGTTGTCGTTTGATCACTATGAGTTCCATCCCATACATTAATTGTAACTGCTGACAATTGTAATTGTCGTATGAAATGTATTTTATTTTCTCTATTTTCAGTTTGTTTTTTTATACATTCTTTGTCCATTATGAGTCTTATTCTTGTGTTATTGATTTTCAGTACTTTAGAGTCTAGGTTAAGTACATCATTAGGATTCTACATATTGATGAAATAGTAAAAAGTTATTGAATAACAATTAATTGTTAAAAATGATCCAACGAATGACAAACATAATTATGCTTGTCTTTTGTTGGTTACATTTTAAGTTTCTCTATTTGTACCACCTTTCTAAATACATTAATGGCAATAGGTTTACTGTTGAAAAAATAAAGTAATATTTATGTTGTAGACCGCAGCATTATTGCATTATATGCAGTGATGCCATTGCATCATTATGTGGTAGCATCGCGGATGCGTATGCACGCTTAATATTATTAAGATAGGTAGACATCCCAAAATGATTCTGAATCAATTCTAATTATTTGCACCCTACACTATATCCTTCCTTGCTTGGCCGGAGTGTGAAATGGTAACTGATGAAGGGATATTTTTCAATATTTTCAAAAATGTATAATGTAATTGGATTTTTTTCCAGTATGTAGTTTCTTTAGCAAGTGTTTTTGTGGATTAGGACCCTGTCAATGTCTACTGAAGATGAAATTACGGATTGATAATATTAATTTCATTTATTTTCTCAATTGGAAATTAAATGGAAAGCTCTTACATTGTATGTTTTTTTAGTCCCCTTATCTTCTCTTTTCATTGAGGATGGATCTGTTGCTTTATAAATACACAGGCCTTTTCTTACAACAACTTAATTTCGGGTGTAGGAGTGTACTTTTATAATAATTCTCAAATTGAGCACCATTATTAAAATACCGATTATTTCCCATTTATTTAGCTTTTGATGCTTCTGAAGATGGTCTCAACCAAAACGGACTAAGCAGATTTTTCATGCAGCTTTGTAAAATTTGGAATTTTCTAGACTGATTAATGAATTTGTGTGCATTATCCTTATTTAATACACGTTGTTTAAATTGCAGTTAGTAACATGTTATTTTTTTTGATGAATGGAATGTTTATGTAATGATTAAACATTATAACCACAGTAATACAATGTTTTGTAAAACATGTTTTAGTTGTTTTTGGGGGATTTCCCCCAAACCCCTTTTTTAATGTTTGTGTTCTTTTCCCTCACCGCTACAACTACTATAGCCATTCCCAACCACATTTAGAAAGTTTTCTAAAATTCATTATTTTTTTCTATTGATGTTTTTGCTTTGTTTAAACATGCATTCTTTGTTTTCTACTCGATAACATCACTGCATACCACCATTGTCTCCAACTGCAGGAAAAGTCTGGCAATGCTACATGTTGGACATTTGAAATGTATAGAACGCAACAAGAAGTTAATTGTGGAAGGTATTGGATGATATTAATGATAATGTGTTCCCCAGTACTTTACAGACAACGAACAGTGAATTGTTATCTGGTGGGTTGTTGTGAAGCAGTGAGCTGTATTAGTGATATTGACTGAGAGGGACCAACCTGTTTCTGATTCACATAAGTGGTTTCATTGGCTACAAATAAAGCAATGTTTTGAAAACCTGATCCAACACTTTTTAAATGTTTTCATCTTTTTCCACAGGGTGCAGCCACCCCTTAAGGTTCTTGGGTTCTCCCACATGACAAAGCCACTTTCTAGGATTCTCTCAGTCTCTTTCACAGTGCACAATTACCTCTTAATGTTCCCAGGTTTTCCCATTGTGCTTAGCCACCCTCTATCTAAGTTTCTGGAGTGCTTCCACAGGGAATTGACACCCATTGAGGTTCTCAAGATATTTCATAGCGAACACCATCACTTAAGGCTGTTTCAGACACAATAGCTCCTGCTTAAGTTCTCAGGTACTTCTACACAACCACTCACCAATGTTATTTTTTGTTTTACAAGGCATATCTACACGTTTAGTTTCCATGTTTTTCCTGAGGGAGCACTGCCTATTAGGTTTCTCATTTTTTTCACAGGCTGTAACTACTTTTAATGTTCAGGACAAATCTTGCCACTAAGTTAAATAAGTTTTTTAACAGGGTGCAGATGTCTACTGAGGCTATTGTGCTCTTTCATAGGCTGGAGCCACTCGTCAAAATTATCAAGCTCTGCCATCCAGCATTTTATAAAGGTTTCCATCCCTTCCATAGACACTGCTACTGTCGTGGTTGGATGAGTTCCACTGTGAGTCCAGTCCCTCCCATTGCTCCCTCATTCCTTTCCAGTTGCACAACACCCTACAGGTGGAAAGGATTATGGAGCTCCATTTGTTCTTTCAAGTTGCATGCCACCACTATGAGGTCCAGCTGCCCACAGTTAATAGAATGCCTACAATAAAGACAATATGTCCCCCATGCCACATGATGAAAGCCAGGGATCACTGACCAAAGATGCAGCTGGTTACACACCAACCCTAGCCAATTGGCCTGCTGTTCTCCACAGTTGCCAGTGCCACTGGCATATGTTGGGCCGGCTAATGGGGTGTATGGTTTTGGCATGGCGGATACAAAAATGCTGCTGTGCTACACCCAATGTGGTGGGACCCTCCTCCTTATCACTGATGGAAGGGTTGTTAGTAGCTGAATTTTCACTAGACCTCAAAGATGTGTGTGCCTTGTGCACCCTCTGTGCACATGGGTCAATGGGGCATGTGGTTGCCTCAGTTCGCCCAATCACATCTACCCCTCCTTGACCTGGCTTTCAGAAGAAGAAATGATGCTCCTCACTAATGATGCTTCTCCCTTGTGGCCTGCAAAAATAGTTCCAAAATCAGAACTCTATGAGTGTTGTAGGAGTGTTGAGTCACTGCCCCTTGGGAGTCCTACTGGCATAACCCCTCCTCCAAGGCAGGAAGAGAAAGATGGTTCTTCACCATCATCTCTTCTTTTACCTGTCCGTCTTACTCCCTATCTGGCAGGTCTAGCTCCTGATGCTGCACCTCCAAAGTCTATGCATCCACATGAAATGTGTGCCTCGTACTATTCCTCCCATCTACAGCAGCACCCCACCCTGCTTAGCGGAGAGAGTTTCCTTCACAATGGCCCCCTCACAATAGGGACATGACCCATACATATCCCCCAGGGTGTTTTCAGTCGCCTCCCCCTCCTCTCTTGTGAGGAAAATTCCCTCTTGATCGTCTGATGCACCTGTGGACCTGCCTCTGTGCATGCATCCAGATATTGTCCTCCCCGCTCTCCATCTCTTCTGGCCTCTTCCAGAACTGCCTTATTTCATCCTTCCTCCTCTCCCACTTCTGAGGCAATCCCATTGCCCCACCCCATCTTGGAGGATAAGTAGTGGTGTGAGAATTGTGCCCTCATGCCATTTCCCACAAAGGTCCCCGCTCCTCATTAATCACAGGGGAACTCTCCACCTCCTGTGAGAAGAAATGCAGCTTCTGCTCCCCAACCGTCTTCCCCATCATCCACTAGCTTCAAAACCAGAGCATCTTTCAACTACAACAAATAGCAACAATGAGAACTGTGTTTGTGTGTGCATGCTGTTGCTCATCCCAAGGAAGAAAAAAATGTGTCGAATGAGAACTAGAGTGAATAGGCACAACCATAAGGGACTCAAAAGAATGAACAAAGAAAGAATCACATTCCTAAAAACGACTTAATACAATAACAATGTATTTATTTACTTATTTAATTATTGTGTGGTTTGGCTCAAAATGTGTACTTCTCACACATTACAGCACAATAACAAACAACGATTAAAACCATTATTACATAAATGAAATACACTTAAAGAACATGAGGTTAACACAGACTGGTTCCGACACATTAAAAATCCAACAGTTTCCAAAATATCTAAAACCTTTTGCAGTAAGGCAATTTCATTAGTATTTAAAATCCTGCACCAGAGCTCCTCTTCACAACCTCAGTGATTATCTTCAGTGATTATCTTCTTGTTCCTTTGCAATTGAGCAAGGGTTGTCCCAATAAGCAGAGATGTTTTAGAGATTCATCCTCGTTTAGGCAGAAGCAACATAAATGAGAGCTCCTTGGGATTCCCCCTCCAACCCAATACCTCCATTGTTGTAAGGAGGTTTAGTTTTAATCTCAGGATTTTTCCCCTGAACTCCATAGATGGAGAAATACAGACACTACATTAAAATGTTACATTGGCGACATAAAAGGGTCATTAAAACAATGATGCACCATTACATCAGACCTTAATTCAATCCAGACATATCTATACAAATTCATTTTAGTTCTATTCAGATTGCCCATCACCTCCTCAAATGACGAGTCAATTTTGAATACGGTTTTGGTACACTGTGAAACCCATTGATCGAAAACTCTACAAGAGTGGTTGGACCACAATCCATTCAGGTATATGAAGTAGAAGGCAGCCAGGTGTACTAACATTTTTGCAAAGAATTATAACTTCCCCCTGTCCAAATTCATGCAATATTCCAACCAAGGGCATGAAATTAGGGATGGCAAAAACCTTCCTCAGCAGTAGGACCTCCAATTTAGACCAGGGGATACCAGTGCCCTGTACTTCTACCCCAGAAATTAAGCAAGGTATGATTTTGTGCTTATAGGGTTTCATCAAGGGTAGAAACCTATGATCAAACTGCCTCCGCTGTGCCACTGCTGCAACAAATGTTGCTTTCATATCATTACATGGACCCAGCTTCCCTTTGGAGGTGTAGTTCATAGAGCCCAGATACTTAAAGTGATTTGTGCGCCGAAAAACTGTTTAACAAATGGGAATTTGCGGACAGAATGGCCAACAAATCCTTCTTTTTCGGCGCACAAATTCCATGAATCAGCCCCTCAGTCCATTCGGGGATAATCCATTCCATTTAGTGCTGCCTAAATTAAATACTAACATTTAACATTAAGCTGCATTGATTGACAAGTCAAGGATTCTCAGAAAAACCAGAATACTCTCCAATGCCTTCTGAAGACCTATCAGGTTCTTACCCAAGATAACCATGTCATCCGCATAGTTTAGGTATTGGACTCTAACTCAACCCAGCATCTGCAGATTCGTACTTGCCTTTTTCCAGCATTGAGCCATATCTCGGATTAAATAATTGAAGAGGAAAGGAGCAAGGACACATATCTGTTGAAGACCTCCATTGGTATATATCTGTACAGAGGATTCCCCATACAAGTCTAGTCTAATTTTTATTTTCACCTGGGTTGTAAAAATTCCAAAATGTTAATAAGTGGTGGAGGGCACCCATCTTCATTAAGCTTTTACCACACAACCACCCTATTAACATGGTCAAAGGCCTTCAAAATGTCCAACAAAGCCACAAAGAGCAACCTGCTAGCCTCTTTTGCCTGCGTTGCCAGTAGAGCTAACACTAAGCTGTTCAGAGAAGCCCCCACCCCTTTTTTTTAACCCTGATTCACACCAGTAAATAGCAGCAGACCCTTCAGCCCATGTATGGAGTTATTTCAGTAACAGCCTAGCAAAAATCGTTGTTAGCGACATCCAACAGGGATATTGGGCAGTAGTGTGATTGTGTCATGCAATCTCCCCCTTTAAAATTAAAATAATCAGTGCTTCCTCCCAATATCCTGGAAATTTCTGCTGCGCTAGAACATTTCCAAACAATTTTGACAAGATGGCCGCCTAAACCAAAGGGTTGGAATACAATACCAATACAAAACTGAAACTGTGGGGAACATGTGTTTACCTTTGTGCTTTCTATGGTCATACAAAAGATTGTGGGGTACTTGTTTGACTTTTCTTTTACTTTTATAAAGGCTCACGAGCAAAGGGCATGCTATTTTATATGGAAAAACTGACACAAAATACTATCCTACACTTAAGGAAAACATAGACTAAGGGATACGAAACCCACTAAAGAGAAAGAAACTGCACAAAAGACTAACAAAAAACGAGCACAACTTCTCCAAACTCCTCAAAAGAATTATCAATATGCCAAAATGCAAAAAAATGTGAGCTTGCAAAATGCAACACCTTCCTTCACAGACTAGCTAAAGCCACAAAGGACCAGGTCATGAACTGATCCTTATTTAGCATAACTAACATACTTCTTTGCTCTCCAATTGGCTTGATTAACTCAGCCTAACACACCAAATCATACAAGAGGGTTCTAGTTGGCTGTACCACCCACACAAATACCTTTTATTTTTAATAAGATCTCTCTCCTCTCCTGATTGGACAATGGATCATCGCTTGAGACCCAGAAGCCAACTGCTTGTGGCAGAGATGAACCTTCCCTAAAACCTTCTATAAAATAATTGTCTGATGCTGTGTGATGCTATTGTAGTCTTCCAGTCTATTAGTGGGAAGTTATTCCAGAAGTGGAAAGTGAATGCAGGTAATAATCTGGGAGTCAACTGTAAGTTGAATAGGGGTTGTTTGTAAGGTGACATCTTTCTAGGTGAAACTATCTTGAATGCAAACGCTGTCCAAAGTATGTGCAGCCAATGCCTGCTTTTGTAAAAGAAATTGGAATCTCACAGTTGTGAACAGTTAACTGTAGCCATAAATGGAGGTTTTCTGTAAACCTAAAACTCCATTAAGCATTATCTTTTTTAAAGTAAGTATGGGAAATGTGGGAAATATTGATAGAAAAAAGAATTTCATTGACAAAACTCTTTTTTCCGGGTTGCATCTATTGTTGTCATTATGAGTAATCATACACACACTTTTCTTTTTAATGGTTGTTATCATTAGGATGTGTCCATTGCCAGCACTCTACAATGTACTGGGCAGGTACATGATCACCAACATTAGAGGAGATATGCCACATATGAAAAAGTCACCTAAATCAAAATGTTATCACACATTGATAATTTCATACTTTGTAAGTCTCATCATGTGAGTATGGAGGCAGATTCGTAACCAGTGAGCAGAATTGCTACAGCGAGACATGTGCAAGGTAACCTCAGTTTTTTAGGAGAGATCTTTATGGCCTTCAAGTCCACCACCAAAGAGATGGAACTCTGTAAAGTGTATTTTTGCCATGCAAAGTCAATGCAAAGTCATTTTGAACTGCAAAAATGACTATGGACTGACTTTTCCCGGACTTTGCACTGCAAAAATACACTTTGCACGTTCCATGAATCAGTGTTTGTGTCGGCAGTGCAAAGTCACTTTTCAGCAGTGCAAATTAACTTTGAACCACGCAAATGATCCATGAATCAGGCACTAAATCAATGGTTTTACAATTGGAAATCACGTTACGCCACTGACCAGCACCTTAGGCTACTCTGTGACACTGTGTTAGGCAACGTTTTCATGCAGTACTCTCTGGGAACACTGCAAGCAACTCTGACTCCAGGTATAAGCAACCCAACCTTTGGTATAAGCTTGTTCTACACAGTTTTGGTACCGTGTTGAGCAGCTAGGCTTATCTCAAGAGGGGAAATGCAAGCAGTAGTGGAGTTACACAAAGATTCACAGTTACAGGTATTCAAATAAACTCTTACACTCAAGGTGTCTTCCATAAATAATTATTAATGTATTTATCAGTCAGTTATAAAGCCTTCTTTAGAAGGTAGCAATACAATATTAACACACAAATACACTTCAATACTGTACACTCTGAGTTTCTGAATCAGACAAGACCCTTTTGGGAAGGCCCACAGACACAACCTTCACCCACAGTTGACTTCAATAACAAGGGTGCTGGGGACATTAATATCTAACTGCTGGCATTCAAAACACTCTTACAAGTTGGTAAAAGGCAAAGGTTATTAGAACACAAGAGATCACACATTTCCTAAGCAGGGAAAATAGTTTCAGATCCTCTTAGAAGAGTCATACAATTCAATAGGCTAAGTCAAAGTGAATAGGCAAATGTCTTGGATAGGATGAAGCACTTCTGGTAAGTTAATGGAATAATCTTTGCACACGTTTGTAGGAGTCTTTGATAAAAAGAAGAATCAAATGTAGGGCCACACGCTGATTAGACTTGTGAGTTGCAGAAGTTACAAGAACTTCCACAGTAAGAAGTAAGTTCTCTTAGACTTTTTTTACAGTACCTGAGAAATGAAGAAAAGATGCAGCTGATGACTTCTGTTCCTGTGCAGCTCTGCAGATCTCACTGTTCCTGGGCCTCTGTCATGGGGACAAGAGGGAGGTCATCCGGGGACTCCTGCACTGCACTGGGATGGTCAAAACTTGCAACCGGCAAACTTCACTTTCAGTGGCTGTTTTGCGTTTCAGCTTCTCACGGCTACAGGAAATAGCAACAACACGGTTCCTGGCTTTTGAGGTGGGTTTTCCTTCCTTCTGGGGTCCCGCACTCTGTTGAGGGGGCTCAGGCTTGGTCAGTCCTGCTTCTTGGGGGTCCGGGGTATCTTCCAAAAGGTCTAGGCCAGGTTAAAGACAACACACACAATCTGGTGTTCCTCTCCCTCGCTCTACGGTTTCCAGCAGCAACTCTGTGGAAATTCAACCAGCTCCAAGATGGATGTCCAGGTGGCTTACTTTGGAGTTGATTGGTCCCACCAACTAAAAGGGAGAAGTTGTCCTTGCAGGGGCTTCTCTGTCGATGCAAACCTGGCATTTCAGCACTGCAGCAAGGCTTCGCCGGGCAAACCAACGGTCCAGGAGTTGCAGCAGGCATCCTCTTCAAGCTCTTCTTCGGATCCTTCATCCAGTGGTCGACTCTGCCTTCCAAGCCACAAGACTCGCCTTTTATTCAGTTCTCTCCCATTCATTTCAGCCTAGTTGTCACTCACCCAGCAGGGTGGCTGTCATTGCTGGACAGTCAGCCAGCCAATCACCACAAAGTGTATTTAGCTCTGGAGCCAGAGGCGGGTTTCACTCCTGAAGCCCGCCAAAGGCGAAATGAACAAAGAGACCAAACCTGGTTTGGCGTGCAGAGAAAATCTCTTGAATGACCTTTCCACAAAGACATGGCAAAAAAAGAAGACCGGGGACCATTTTGTCAAAGATGGTTGTATGCCATTTTGAAAAAGATGGCTTCCGCGGTTGCTTTATTGGAGCTGCAAACTGCTGCGGTAAATGAAAACCATGGTAGTTCAAAATGAAACCACTGCCATCAGCCATTCAGTGAGCAAAGGGTAACATAAAACATGTTACATAAAAAGCTAGACAAAGGGGATACGAAGTAACCCCTCCAGCACTCTATTGTAAGATAGTGTGTGCTGGGTCTAGAATGTTACAATGGCAAGTGAAGTCAATTTCACTTGACTGCTCTGGTAAACAGTAGTTTACCCAGAGAAAGATATTTAAACCTTGGGGAAATCTGAAAGACTTCCCCGTGCCAGTGCACTGAAGGTGCTGTGTGACACAATGTAAAAGATGATGCCTATGGAGTTTGTCAGACTCCATAACCAAAAGAAACACAGAGGTATGATTCACATTAAAATACATGAGAGAGTGGGAGAAAACAGTCTCCCTCTCTCTAGGTTAAGAAAATCAAGTCCTCAAAATCTAGCAAAGTTGCTGGGAGTCTCTAAGTTGGAGGGAATTAGCACATAGCAGAGAATTCTCCCTAACACACTGACCATAAATATCACCTAAGCCTCCCGCAGAGAAACTTTTCTCAACAGCTAAATGTTTCTTTCGTAACTGTACATATAAGAAACAATACGTTGTTGGCAAGTTGCTTTCTTTTATGGTCACCAACATCCGGCATAGTTTGCAGATGTTCTGTGACACCAGAGCGATCTTCAAAAGTCCGTAGAAAATGGGGCATCATTATTTGCACGAAAGACTTTCATAACAGCCTGGACTTACAAACCAGCAATTGATCACTGCATAGGAAGGGGCTCTATCATGTCACAGAACCTTGCAGACACCCTCTGCTCCTTCCAAGCACTTACTTCCCTACTTCCTCCAAGAGTCTGCTCTTGTTTTCTTAATTTCTCAAGGATATGCCTACTATGCAACTAAGATTGACATCTTACCATCCCTCTTCTATGACAGTTCTCTGACCGTTTTACTTTCTCCTCCTCTGCCTTTTGTCTTTGCCATCTGAAACATTGCCATATGCAGTCCATCATAAAATCCCAGTAAAGAAATAAATAATCAAAATAAGAACAATACATCGGACATGATTGTTTACAGGGAACCACATATACCAAAAATCGGTGTGGCCTGTGTCTGCCTGGTATTTGAGGGAACGTAACAACAACTGCATGTTTGTGACTAGACATAGAATTGCCAGGAATTTTCCCATAGTGTTCTTGCAAGAACCTTGTTTAGTACTACACTTTGATATAGTGTACCCATCAAGGTCAATATCAGTGGCCTTCTGGAATAGAAAGATTAACATTTTTATAGATAGAAGAGGAACTAGGAGTTTGCATTGGGGCATGAGAATTGTATTATTTATTTTCCTACAAGGAATTGACTTTGTGGATTGTGAAAGAGGATGTAGCCCGTTGAAAGTGAGTCTTATGCAGCATTTTCCAATTTTAGCCATAGATACAGCTTACTGGACTTTCTGCGAATATCTGACTCACTGGTTTTTCAATTTAGTTTGTTAATAGCTTGCCTTTCATAAAAGCATCATGCCCAGTAACAAAAAGGCCTAAATCAATAGGATGATGCAGCATTGTTTCAAAGAAATAATGCTCATGAAATAAATATATACCATTCAGCCACGACTGCTTGACATCCAATTTATATACTCAATACGGGAGTATAATTAATGGCCCCTAACTGTATTTGCTTTCATCTTTTTCACATCTCGGGAAGCAACACAGTGTTTATCATCGTAGTACTTTCTTTTTCCTGCATGGCGGAATGCACAGTTCACTTGTACAATCTCTGTTCATAGTGTTAAGCAATGCGTTCTGTTATTTCTCTAATAATCTCTACTCGGATTGTCACGGATCTAGGTATTTTACATAGCAAAGAGATTGACACAATATAAACATATTTAAAAATATGGAAATAGTGCTTCATTATTGATTCCACTATCTATCCACTAAATCATGTGTGCATGATTTCAAAGATGAGCGTCGTACATGGGTGTCCGATTGATGCGATCAAAACCTTAATTTCAACCATACATTGTGGGACCCAGAGGTTATACCAGATGAATTATACATATATAGTTGCACAGACAGATATCTCAGAATGTGTGTCCCTTATTGCATGCCACCTCTTTTTAAATCTTGAGCAAAATGGCAAAGATCAGATAAACATGTAGTTAAAGGCATTCTGCTTGTTTTGAATTATCTGTGCAATTTTGGAAGGATTTCCAGGAGAGAACTGCAGAACATAAATTCCATCCACCAAGTGAGGGAAACATCTCCGACTAATCTACATTTGATGAGGACAGAGAGGCTTCATGTTTCATGCCCAATGGATTTTATCTGATGGTTAAACAAGTCAAAATCAGAGGGTTTAATTTTAGTACTGGCCGTTGTGCATGCACACAAAAACCAGCATGTATACTTGTTTACTGATCAGTGGCCAGATTACATAAACTGCAAAACAAGTGCAGTTTACAATGCTACAAGCACCAGGGTAAACATTACCCGAGTGTTAATACGAGGCTGATTTTGTAATCTGGCTTTAGGCTGTAAATTAAAGATATGCAAACACTAACACTTAAAATAGCGCTTAGACGTGCATGCGTGGTCTGTAGGTAGCCTGTGCTATAGTGTTAACACTCATTAAAAAGAGACAAAGGGCCTGATTCATGGAATAATTTATGCTCAAAATCGGGGACTTGCATGCAAAATCGCTTGCAAGTCCCCGTTCGTCGATTCATGGGAAACAAAGCGCAGGGTTTACCTGCCACTTGCGAGGAATAAAACGCTGGTCCAACTCGCACTGCAAAACCATGAGCGCCTTGCGCGAGACTCCAAGCGAAGGGCCGGCCAGGCCTGCGCAACCACCTAAAAAAGGGGGCTGAACACCTGAAATGAGGAAGAACAAGCGAAAATGTGAGTGTTACGAGGGACATTCTACAATCAAACAATCGCACTGTCCATATGCGCACAAAACAAAGGTATACATGGAATTGAACAGGGATCGCCAGCACTGCAAAAGCACGTGCAAATCTCGAAACACACACGCCACTCGATAGCAGATGTAAACACCAACGTGCACACAAACAAATGCATAAAAAGCACACACGATCAATAAACACACGTAAACAGCCACAATTAATGCACCATTTGTTGCAGCAGTCATCCTAGGACACCGCAGGAGGTGGAGGATGGCCAGGGTCCGGATCTTCCACCCAAGGACCAGCCCTTTGGGGATGCCTGATGATCAGGTCTATGTCAGGTACAGGTTCCCCCCCATATCAACCTAGACCTGGTCACGGAGTGAGAAGATGACCTCACATCACCCACCCTGTGCACTGAGCCCCTTGCAAAATGTGCTCACTGTACTGCATTTTTTTGCCCACTTGCTCATTCCAGAGGAACACCGCCATAGTTGGCGGCAATTCACAGGCTACACAGTCACGCTGCCTACACCAGGTGTTGTCAATAATACCCGAATGTTCTTCTGTCCACCTGCATATCATATGCCCAGAACACCAGCAGAAAAGCAAGCAGTGGTGCAATATTTTCATGGGGTGGCACACTTCCCAAAAGTGCTAGGTGCCATTGATTGCACCCATGTTGCTCTACGTCCACCTCAAGCAGCCGTGACCTGAAACACTGGCACTCCATCAATATTCAGGTTGTGTGTGATGCCAAAGACCTCATGACTGGAGTCTATGCCAACTGTTCTGGCAGCTCCCATGATAGTTACCTCTTCAGGATGTCCCCCCTACACCGGGCCCTGGAAACTGAGATGTATGGCAACACATGGCTCATTGGTGAGTAAGAATGACAACGACAACCATTCTCACCTCTACAGGGGAAAGTGCCTACCCTCTGAGCACATACATGATCACGCCGATACGCAACCCCAACACACCTGCCTAAGTAAGATACAGCACTGCCCATTGTGCAACTCCGGGCCTAGTGGAGTGCACATTCAGCGTGCTCAAATCATGTTCCGCTCCCTTGACCACTCTGATGATGTATTGCTATATGCACCAGCAGTAGTCTGCAGGATCATTGTTGCAGCATGTGTCCTGCACAATGATGCATCATGGTGTGGCATCCCAGTGGACATGGCGGTGGCACCCCATCCACACCCACAGGCCAACCACTTGCGTATGGCTGGGCAAAGGGCACGTGGAGAGACTGCACGTACCCAGCTTGTGCAATTGCATTTCACCTAAAATCCCTCCCATATGGAGTGCACACAATCCGGTTACATCCCAAGTGCCATTCAATGATAACAATGGGCCAATCCACTGTGCCCACAAAAGCACCCTGAGAAAGTACCCTTGGAAGTGCTAAATTGTGTGCATCCCTTAGAACTAAAAAACCTTTCATCTTGTGTTTCCACTACAAACATGCCAATCAATCAATTAAATCAGCCCTGAGTCACCAAAACCATCCCATATGTGATGTAAAAGGATAAATATGCTGTGCACCATACCCACTGTAGTGGTCCCTTTCTGTTGTGGTGGATCTGACTAACAAACTGGTCAAATTTGTAAGTATTGTTTAATACAGAAAAATCATGCCTGAGCTGCAAGCCATACGTGGCCTCAGCCATTCACATATACACAAACTTCAACAAATGCACACTCACATTTCCCTATTATGGGGTGTAGAAAAGAAGTTCCTCAACATTCCATAATGATCAATATGAATGAGTATCTTACCTATTTTACCTATCCCCTTGGCATGCAGTTGACAGTCAAATTTCATCCCATGAAATAGCCATATTTCCCTGATGGAAGGATCTGCAAACAAAGAACAAAATGCAACATAGTGCAGCTAACGCATACATGTCCCAAAAAACTGAATACCCACAGGCACCCCTGAGTGACATAGAACACATGCAAACAACAACTCACAAGACAACCATTAACATGTGTCCCTGCACACATGCACAGCCACCTGCACACTTCTTGCAAATCAAACACACAAAACACACAAACTGAAAAAAACATAACCCCCACACTGCCTGTCCCCCTCAATGACATGCAGCAAATGTGCATGTCACATATCCCATTCACCAGACAATGACACATACATAATACACGCATCAGTCAACATGCTGCATGAAAATGTGAAGATATCACATATGCAGATAATTGATCCCACAAAATAGCTGGTACACCGCTGGAAGACTACCGATGACATGATAAGGCATACCATCACTTGTGCAGTATTGGGACAGTGCATTTGTGGGTGCACATTATTAATACACTCATGTATTGGTAATTAGGTAGGCTCTTATACAATTACCCCACATGTTTCTAAGTGCACACAGGGCAACAGGGTGGGGGCAGGGGCCAATGAATTACTAACAGGGATAAATGACAGAATCAATATTGCAAACAAATCATGACAATGACTGGGAGGGGAGACAAACTCACTATGCCCTGTGAGTGTTCTCAATGTGCAAGTGTACAGGAGAGGGTGGTAAGGGAAAAGGTTCTGATTCGTTCATGGAGAACAGTATGGGGTGAAGGCTCATAAAATAAAAGATTAACGTAAGTGCAACCACTCGTGGTGAGTCTGAGTGTGAGTATGTGCAGTATATACACAGTTGATTCAATGATACATGTTGGGGGTCAGAGCCCAAGGACACATAAGGGCCCTGAACATCAGGCAAGCTACTGTATGATTAGCACGGAAGAGAGGGGGAGAAGGAAGAGGAAAATAGAAAGGACTTGAGGAATTTTGGGTACTTAATGAGGTCCTGCTCAAGACGCAGATGGAGAGCAAGGCTATTACAAAGAAGATAGAACAGAGAGCCAATGGACCCACCAACATTTCTTTCTATACCAAAGTGCTTCAAACACAGGGAGTTGTTGCCAGAGGAATGCAGGAGTTTAGAAGGTGAGTATTTGATCAGGAAGTGTTGAAGATAGAGTGGTCCCTGGCCCCAGGTAGCCCTGTTGATGACACACAGGGATTACAATGTAATCCGTGCTGAGACTATGAGCCACTGAAGGCTGTGTAGTGCAGGAGAGATTCAGTTCCTGGGCCTGAGGCCAATGATAAGTCTTGCTGCCCTAATCTGGGTAAGCTGGAGGGATCACAGGGTGGACCAAAGAACAATAAGGAGAAGGCTGTTGCAGTAGTGTAGCCTGGAGAGAACCAGACCATGGGTATCATTGAGTCTCTGGGAGAATGTGTGGAACGGTACAGTTACTTTGAGAAGGAAGAGCTGAAAGTGGGACTTCTTGACAATGTCCAGAATATGAGGCATGAAGGAAAGGGGGAAGTCCAAGATGATTCTAAGATTCCTAGCTTCAGATGAGGGGGCAGGAGGTGAGCCCATGGAGGAAGGATAGAGTGAATGGAAGAAGTAGGCTGCAGGGGAACCAAAAGGAAGACTCTTGGTTTGGATGGCGTAAAAGCCAAGGTCATTTGCAGTGCACCAGGCCATGATGGTGGAGAGGGAGTTGGGGTGAATGAAGGTGCAAGTGTGTGAGTAGGAACTTTGCTGAAGAGTTGTGTGTCATCAGCATAGCACTGGAATTTGTGGGAGAATGAGGCAATGAAGCATTGCAGCAGGGACATGTATATGTTAAAGACGCAAAGCAAAAGAATGGAGACCTGTGAGACACCTCATGTGGAGGTGTAAGTAGGGTAGGGGAAAGGGCACAGAATGGTTTTGTAGGAATGGTCGGTTAAGAATGAGCTAAACCAGTCCACTGGCCGCTCCTTGAGCATTTTTAATGAGGATGGAATGCTTCACTGCGTCAAATACAGATGAGATATCAAGGAGGATGAGAACAGCAGGGGATTATGAAATGGGGGATGCTAGCAGTTATTCATGTGTGTTCAGGAGAGCAGTGTCCATGGCTCAAGAAGGTTTGAATCCACACTGGTGTACATGTACACTGCCACAAGTACATCATGGGCGTCCATTTGGGTAGGGAACACTTTCCAAGCAGTTTCCCCAGGAAGGTGGTGATTGAAATGGGGCAGTAGTTGGCTGGGTAGGAAGGATCTGCAGATGGTATTGTAAGGATGGGGCAAACAAGGGAGTGCTTGAGGGAGGATGGAAACAAAAAAGCAGCAAACAAGTGTTTGCAGAAATCAGCAAGAGCAAGGGCCAGATAGGAGATGCTGCCCTTGATGGTTCAGGATGAGCATGGGCCCATCTGTTTAGATGAGACCTTCATGGAGATGACAACTCTGTTGACTTCGTCAGGGGAGACAGGAGCGAAGGAGCAGAAGGAGGAATGAAGAGGGTGAGTGGTAGGGGGGAGGACTGTGTTGGAAGAGCCTATCACAAGGAGGTTTACTATGTCCTGGCTTTTAAAAAAAATAAATGTGATGCAAGTGCATTACAAATGGGCTGTGAAGAAGTAGGTGCAGAAGATACAGTGGATGCGTTGGCAAGTTGGCAGTACATTTTGTATAGTGCAGCCATGATGCAAACCACTAGAATGCAAGTACACAAATACTCACCTCGTGCACTCCCGGCAGACCATGCTTGACGAATAAATGCACAGAGGCCGATGTCACAATGGAATGCTGCCCACTGAGAGACAACTGCCATGGAAGACATAAGCAGACAACACAAAGCAATGTGATGCAACAAGCAAGGATAAATGCATGTTAAATGTAGGATGCTGCAAACCAAAAGAGCATGGTCAATGCAGACTTCACTGTCACAGCATACAATTGCTCAAATACTGCATTCACTATAAAGCAGTAAACCATGTACCCAACTGCAGTGAACTTGAACCTGCAAAAACCATGATGCAGCATGCATGGTACATGCATGAGAAAGAACCAACACCACTAACCCAAATGTTCTGGTACACAACATAGCATCCCCAACAAGTGCATAAAAGTGCATAAATAGTGGGTGGCTCTAAACTGGTGCTGCACACCGTAATGGGTGATCCATAATAAAGACAGGCCAAATGTGCCGTTGACCCAAAAACAAACATTGCAAGGGATGCGAAGTGTCACTTCACATCCACATTACACATTACACATGATCAAAGTGCCATGAGACACACACCAACACAACCAGCAACACCTGTCACAGGCCACAAACAGCTGGCCATGCTACCTACTCCCAAACACCAATGAAAGGCCTACACAGTAAGAATGCCCACAATTTAGAATGTAAAAACAGTGGCCCCCCAATGCATCAAAACTACACCTTGCCCAGACCCATCATCAGAAGCACACCATGTGAAACATGCACCCATTTAGAAGTACTGGTGGCCCACAAGACAAGTCAATACCAAGTGAACACACACTGTGCTAGACTCCCATGCAAACACCACACAAGTCTGCTAATGCCCTTCACTTACTCACCTGCCTTGCATATGATGCACACCATCGGGATCCGCTTCCCCTAAATGCAATCACATGCAAAGTAACAAAAGAAACAACATGCACATCCATGACAACACATGATTTGTTGCTACAGAAAATAGGCAGAGACCACCCACCACAGGAGCAACACAAGGTGCCAGATGGTGACAGGAAATAGATTGTAATCAACCCAGGAGTGCAGTGTACCACACCAGAATGAGGGAGAGAGAGTGACAGTGAGATGGGAGCCCAGGGAAATGCCAAATCAATGAGTACACTGCCTGGATTGGAGATGGACAATGACATGCTCTACAGCACAGTAGGTGTGAATCCTGCATCACCTTCCCCCAGAACTGTGTCTCCTAATCAGGTACAGGATGGACAGTGCTCTGTGGAGGGCATGGGGAGCATGGATGTCAAAGGGTGCAGGGTGTCTGCCCTGGGACAGCAGTCATGCAAGATCACGGATTACTGAAATAACATGGGAATAGACATTACAACAGGCATAATGAAGTGCCATTCACACAGCACACATGTGCGATGGAACACAGAAACAATATTGACCTGCACATGCTACCCTATGCACCACCATGCAAACATGCAAGTTGACCTCACTATGCATGCCTGCATGTGCACCACTGCAAACGTCATGGCCTTCAGATGTTAGCAGCACACATCAAGGAAAATATAAGAAAAAAATAACAATAAACCAGGAAAGGGTAACACAAAAATAAAATAAACCAGGAAAGGGTAACTCAAAAATAAAATGTCAACATCCGTGCCTGGGGTGAACAAAAGTATCCAATAAAATAAATAAAATAAATACAAAAATCAAAAATATACATCATGTACTGGGCCACCCAGGAGGGCGAGAGGCATGTTGAATGTAAACAAAAAAAACCTCCATGGGCTCACGGACCGCACGGCTATGGTGAGTCTGGAAGGCATGTCTCTGCTGGCACCAACATCCTAGGTTGAATCAGAAGGTGGTAGTGGTGCTTGAGGCTAACCACACAGTGTCCAGACCTGAACCTCAGGGGCAGTGCCCATGCGTGACACTGATGAATGCACTACCATACCGAGGGCAAGAAATCCAGCCTCAATGTTAGGCTCTCCTGTTGGAACAGTCTCCTGCTGGCTCGCTCTTCCTCACGGATTGCAGCTCTGTGGGCCTATAACTCTTGCCTCATGACTTACCTGTGTGCCCGACCCTCTCCAAGCAGGGATGCCTGCAGAGACCTTAGATCTGCCCATCGGCTCCTGATGTTGGCCTCCATGTACAGCCTGTCGGAGAGCCATGTGGACCGCAATACCTGCAGCTGTTGCTCCATCTGTGTTGCTGGTGGGATCATGGAAAGGCCACCTTATCCATGTCCTCTGACAAACACTCAAAGGCAGCACTGTGCTGATGTGCAGCACAAAACATCTGCTGCTCCCACTCTTTTGCCTAGGCTGCACACATTCCCCACGTGTGCGGGGCCCACACCTGCCGACCCAAGGGAACATGGCCCTTGCTGTGATTCTACTATCTGAAGGACTACAACCGTCCCTTGGACATCTGCCCCAGGACCAGAAACCAATACATGGGAGCGGGGCCTTGCATACGTAAAAACCGCAGACAGTGCTGACAACACTGACTGGCCTTGTGACGACAACTGACCTCCTGCAGACTCATGGTCCCAACTGCTCCAAAAATTGGTGCACTCACCTCCGCCAGCATTGAGGACTGCACATCCGATTCAGCATCAGAGCTACTGGAGTTTAAAGAGTCAGATTGTATGCAGAAAGGCCCACGATGGTCTGTAGCCCCAGTGGATTGTCAAGGCCTGCCATGCCATGTCCTCCACTGGTGGTCTGGACCACCACAGAATCTTGTTCCTCCTCTTCCTCCTCCTCTGCATCTGGTGCCTCCTCACCTACATGATGACAGAAAAAGACATGAGGAGGCATGTAGTCTACAGTAAACATGTGTATCACATTGCTGCCATGCAACAACATTCAGGGCTTGTCACCATGAGAGAAACAGCATGCACATGCTATGTACTGATCATGGAATATGCAGATTGGCAGCCAATGTGTACGTGAACCTGGGAAAGCTATAGTAAAGGTAAGAATAGAGGTATGCGATACAGAGGAGCGCACAGAGTAGGAAAAATATGTGTGTGACTCACGTTAGCCTCTGAAAACACAAACGTAGATGCGTGTATGCACTGAGGCAAATCCCCCACCAAAATAAGAAGTTTGTATGGACCCTGAAGTGAACGAATTGTGTGGCACCCCAAAATTTGCAGTATTCCAGTCATCCGTCTTCTGCCCTTTGCACTTATGGTCGGAGTTTCTTCTACACAAACTTATGTATCCCAGAATCTGATGTGCTCAATGCCAGCATGCAGCACATGTCACGTAATTGACGCGCTGAGGGCCTTTTCTCAGATTTCACATGTCCATGGTCATTTTTTATAAGCAAAGTCCTGTCAATCAGTTTCTGGCTGTCCACAAATTAATACACGGAAGACCCATGCTCCTGTCTCCAAGCCCTTTCACCTACTACCCTGAGCTGCCTCCTACCTAGCCATCCACTTCTGCATGTCCAGTGTGTGTGCCTGCTGCCCAATTGCACTGTTTTTGGAGTGCCTGCTGTCCAGACATTGCCAACGCCCCTTTCATTGGCCCTGTGATCACTTCAGCTTCTTCACTGGACTCCCACCATGCCATACCACCACCACCACTCCACAGCCCAGCTCCAGGACCACCTTGCCCATCCACAAACTGCCTTGGGGGTTGTCATGTATGCACCGCCATCTTCAGACCAGAGAGGCAAACCCATGGCAGCGAGGCAGAGGCCTGTCTACTTCCCTGCCAGGGAAGTTGACATCCTTGTGGAGAAGTTCCCTCAGAATTATGATGCCCTCTTCAACCCAGTGAAGCAATGCGGCAAGGAAGGACGTTAGCAGATCTTAAATAGGATAACGGATGCTATCAATGTGGAGTGGATGGCATCTCGGACATTCAAGACCATGCACAAGCACTGGGAGGACCTGAAATCCAGGACCCACAGCAAGGCCCTGCGCTACATCAAGGCCAGTGCCACCGCAGAGGTGTAGCATCCGTGCAAGTATAAATGTGTTGCTATAAATGTGTTGCTATGCTCTATGGTGCATGTTGCTGCATGTTGGCAGTGAGCTTAGGCTTGCGAAAGTATCCCTCTGTGACGGATGTCTGCGTGCATGCCCCAGACATTGGCGTATTTTGGATGAGAGATCACTTGCATTGTGTGTTGTACTGCTGCCTTTCAGACATGCACATGTTTTGTTACTTGCGTCTGAGACATGCCCATGAGACAAGTGTGACAGTTGAAGTAGTGTTACCTACGTCATGTGCACGCATGATGTTCATGTGTATGTGCCAAAGATGTGAATGTGTGATTGGCCATCACTCATGCCTGGATTCAACAAGTGCATTTAGATGTCTGACGTAGTCATGTAGAGGTATTACAGTTAATGGGACCCTGATGTGATTGCTCATCACACTGCTTGTGGCCTCTCTGTTGATGTGTGTGCATGACATGTGTATATGCAAACGATGCATGTGTGTGTAGTATACACAATTGATTGGTCATGAGAGGGCACATAGCCTGATGTTAATGTCTGGAGTGATGGGCACACATCTATCTGCATGGATGTGAATTGGATGTCCATGTGAGTGGGGGTGGGTGATGATGGTTGTTCCCTCACTAGTCATATTCATGTGAATGTTGGTATTTCCATGCATACATTCACACTTTGGTGCAGAACACTGATGTTTCTCTTCTCTGTCTCATTTTACACAATTGCATCCGATAAAGAGGCCGGAAGCAGTGCTGTGGAGCATGGCAACAGTGATGCCTCCACCAGGCAGAGGCGCAAGGCCCAGCTATGCCTCCATGAAAGCACTTCTTCAAGGAGCGATGTGGCTGAGGCCGTGCCGGTACCATCGGGCAATGCTGCTGGTGGTAAGTTCAAGAAGGTGAAGGTGAGAATGGACTCCTCCACAGTAGCGGGGGGCAGGTGATGCCACACAGATGCCATCCATGTCTGAAGATTCCTCAGCGTCATCCAGGTTGATGGAGTGAGGGAGAGGAGGTGGCCATTGATGCACAGCCCATGGGGACAGGTGGGGGTGTTGAGGTGAGCATGCCTACCACAGCCCTGTCCCAGGGGCATGAGGCTGTGCATGCCACCGTCGATGTGCCTGTGCATATTCTATTCCCTGGGCCATTTGATGCAGCTGCCGGGATGCCTCCACCCACACCCATCCCACGGTGTTGGCTGTGTCCACCCAGAGTGACGCCCCCTTACCATCTGGTGTTGCCATCTGGACTATGTGAGACCCCTGCAGGCGGTGTGGTGAGGCATACAGCCGTCATCCGTGATTATGTGCAGGCTACATGGAGTCTGCTTCCACATTGTCACAGTGAGGTATGCTGCCTCATCACCTGGCTTGCAACATGCCTGTTACGTGGTGTGCTCCATGGGCTGTTCATTTATGAAACCCCCTCCTCGTCTTCCTCCTATATGTGCCAGTCATCCTCCAGGGCGCCTTCCAGCCCAGATACCACCAGGGCCTCTGTGCCTCAGTCTCGCCCACATTGCCCAGTCTGGTGGATCCAACATTCTTGCCCGAGTTGGGAGTCCAAGGTCAATCAGCTGACATGGTCACCGGGCCTACACAGGCACTGACAGGGTCACCAGCAATGGAGGGACAGCAGGCACCCAGAAGCAGGGACGGGCCGTACACCCCCGGGTATAGCCATCAGCCTGGAGAGCGAACACACAATTCAGGCACCAGGCACTTTGGCAGTAGCTGGCAATCAGGGGGCAGGTGCACAGGGCACAACCTCCAAAGGGGGCAGGTGTGCAATGTGAGGAGGGAGGAGCACATGGACCTGAGGGAGGGGATGTCTTTTGTGTTTCGGAGATATGGGCAGCAGATCGGAGCAGAGAGGCAGCAGGCTCAGGAAGCAAGGATTGTGTTGGCCAGGGCTGGGATTGTGCTGCATCAGGTGAGGAGGTGGGCTTGCAGGTAAGCTAAGGTGATAGGGACACATGCTGGAGACCAGGCAAGAATGGAGGCCCACCTGAGGAGTGAGGCCCTGGCCCTGGTAGAGAGCCTGAGAGAGATTTGCGAGGAGATTATTTTACCCAGACTTTTCAGACATTCCTTCCTCGTTTTACTGTATACAGTGCTTTAGGCCTAAGGAAGTCATGTTTGTACATATTTTACATCGACAACTTTTAACTTCATTTGAAGATTATTTCTGTACATACACAGGGGCCCTTGCACCATTTCTGCACCGGATGCTATGTATCGGGTCCTAAAGGTCAGATTCACTGAGTGTTATCCATTGGGATTGAAACATTCTGTGAATCAGGCCAACATGTTTATTTTACTTTCTATGCCTTCTCTAGAAATGTGCACCTCAGTGCATGAAAAAGTTCCCATAAACATATAGCCATGTGAACAATGTTTCAGCAAAAAGTCATTTAAAAAATGTAGACATTCAAAACAAGCAGTGCAAAGTGTGAAAATGTTGCCAATAACATCGCAAAAAAAGTTATTTTTAAATACTGAAATGTACAAGTCCCAACCGCTGACAATGACCCAAACCTCTAATAAAACCTCAGCAATCACCCTAACTCCATTCCTAAACCTTAACATAACTCTAATTGCAATTATTCTACCCTGAACATTTACTGAAAACTAAACCTCCAGCACACTAAAGCATTTTATTTGTATGTCACTCAATACAAAACACATACTAAATAGAAGATGAACAGTGAACTTAACTTCAAGCCTATCATTAGCATGCCAAAAATCATTATCATCAACACTAACACTTCACCTTAGCCAGTGAAATAAATCAGTGGGTGGCTGCAGTCAATGGTGTAATCTGTGTGTGATCTGTAAGTGGCAGCTCTGAATCCTGTAAGGTCAACACAGTTTTTCCTCTCATGTTCGAGAAAATTGAGTACTAATTTGGTTTGGTAATAACATTTACATATACAATAATGTAAGTAAGGAGCTTTGAATGAAAGTGCTATATAAAAGTTATAATTACAATGCTTACTTTTACCTAACCGCTAGGTTTACCCTATTCCCTATCCTACGCCAACCATTCCCTCTTCCTTTCCTCAACTCTTACCCAAAACCATTACTCTAACAGAGCTAACCTTCCCCGTCCCTAAATATTAAGCTGAAACTGGATCTACCCTAACCATTAACCAAACCCCAACATTACCAGCCCTCCCACAACCATTCTTACCCCAATTCTAACCAAAATCTTTACCTTTTCCCCCACCTTTTCTTACTGATTACAATTTTGTTGCCAACACTTTTTTCACTTGACACCTTTTCATAGCACTGCAGGAAGGGAGTAGGCCTGATCACCAACTGAGTCTCTAGTGGCCTGGCACCTGACACCAAGTCTGAGGATAGCCTGGATTAATGCAAACAAATCCTGGGTAAAATCATTCAGTCAATTTTGGAGTCACCTGCATTTTGAACAAATCAGCAGAACCATTCAGTCCAGAACTTGCGTTGGGTTGAAATACGCTGCAAACAATAAAAATAGAGCCTGCAGAGCTGGAGTTTTGTAAGAAACGGCAGAAGTCTGATGATGGTAGAGAGATTGAGAAAGCGCTTGAACATTGAAATTGATTTTAGTTGTTAGAGAGGTCGACAATATGAATTGGATTTAGTTGAGGGATCAGTAGAACATTAAAACAAGTGTAAATATTTGAAGAAGAGGTAGTTAATTAACATATGATTAAGCTAATAGATATGTAGAGAAGTACAATTGTGTAACATGTCTTCTTGTGACACACCGAGGAGGGACTCTCAGTGACGAAAATGCATGATATACATGCACATGACATTTTCTGTCAGTGGCTAAAAAATTAAAAGAAAATCCCAAAATCATTTGGCGGCAGGTAGGAGATTACATGTGTTTGATGTGACTTGGTTTATCGATTAATATGTGATGTATGAAATAAAATACTCATTTCAAAAACATGTTTTAAATAGTCTGGGGAAATGATTATATATTCATCTACTCTAGTTGAAGGTGGCAAAATGTGTAATGGAGCAGACACAATACTTATATATATATTATTTAGCATTGCTAAAGGGAAGTTATGCGTACAAGTAAAACCAAAAAGAAAACATATATTCATCAGTTATGGTAAGCTTAACAACCATGCACTGCTGGGGTTAACACCTTGGACATCAAAGATGACATCACAAATGTCATTGATGAAATCACTGATGGCATCTCATATGAAATGTATTTTGATGAGAAGTACATACAAGGGGTTGTGTTTACAATGTTAGTAACAAGATTTAAGGGGTGATTTGGAGACCTATCATGAACACGTTTATGTATTAAAAAATGCACTCATCTAAACTAAACATTATATGACAGTGTTGCTAAAACAGGAGTAAAATCATACATACACATAGGCAATGGAAGTGCAATATTTTCAGTCTGGTAATTTTGGCTAGTAAAATTATGAATTCTACCATATGGCAGCTTTGAGTAATGTTAAACATGGAATTATCAGCTGATTCAAAATGTACTACATACTTGTGTTGGTACAAACAATATATATGCAGACCCACAATGCATAACAATCATAGGCACATACAGGCAAACTAAGTAAGGAAAAAAGAAACAACATCACCAGAAAATGTCGATAACATTAAAGTTCATCATCATATATACAATTTAATTGTCAGTTTGAGGCCTGCTTATTGCCCCATATATGTGCACCATGAGGTGAGACCAAACCCCAAGGAAGGTACCTTAAGAATATACAAGGAGGTTAAGGTCTATAGATGTGGCACCTTTTCAATTTTGATAACGCTCTCTTTCACTGAACAGAACCATGTGGTCTAAATATGTTAGTGAACAAAAACAAGTGGCCAAGATATGTGATGCCAGCAGTGATGTCATCAATGACATTTTTGATGTCACCTTTGATGTCCTGGGTGTTAGTCACAGCAGTGCACGGCTGTGATGTGAGTTATGGTTACTTAGCTTCAGTACAGTACAACTCTTCATACAGACTGAGAAACACCAGCAGCTCACTGCAAAACAGCCCCGTACCCAATCGTAAAAGTGCAGTGTATTTATTTATCTATTATTACCATTCATTGTATAAACAATTCTCATAAGCAAATATCACCATTGTATATTTTGACATAAATGGCAAACAAACTGGATTGGCTAGAAGAACACTTTCCCAAAGAAGAAATGAGTGATGATGACATATCTAATGGTAAACAATACATCTTTCAATATAAACAAATAATGTAATTTATACTGCATTTCATAGTTTTTGATTTGTGCAACTTAAACATAGTATCCTTTTAACAACATGTTTTCACTGAATGTCATAGGTTTTTACCAGGGCACCCTAAATTTGCTACAATTTACTTATATTCTACTTACCCCCAATGTAGCAGCTCTAGAGTCTGCAGATGGAATGAAAGTCTGCGGACAGAAGGTCACATCAACAGAACTCAGATGCACAGGGGACAACAGAACATTTTGTACCCTTCACCCAACATAAACATATACATAAAACAACAGTACTTATATTTACTACAACCAACTACACCATTGTGTACAGTTCAACATTTCAGAATGTAAGAACTAGTTTTTAGCACACAATATTATTGAATGCACCAAACACAAACCACAACTGTACACTTCAAATTGTCAGTTCAGCACAACTCTTCATACAGACTGATATACACCAGCAGCTCATTGCAAAACAACCTCTCACCCAATAGTATGTGCAGTGTATTTATTTCTCTATTATTACCATTCATTATATAACATTGCTCATAAGAAAATATAAACATTCTTTTTTATTTTGATAGGAATGGCAAACAAACTTGAGTGGCTAGAAGAACACCTTCCCAAAGAAGAGATGAGTGATGATGAAATATCTAATCATAAACAATATATCTTTCAAGGATCAGTGCATTTTAATGAATAAATAAATAACTCATGAATTTATAGTGACACACAAATAATGAAATCAGTAATGAAATGTGTTATCCCTCTATTTATGCCCCCCAGGCCTGTGTCCCCTTGCAAAAAAACCACCCAACCCCCTCCACACAAGACGTAACCCTTTCCCCACCCCCACACATAGTTTCTAGAAAAAAATCATTATTTTCCATTCTTTATGTTTAATTATAAATTCATTAGTTATTTTTTATTAGCACTGTATACCATCATTCAATATAAACAAATAATGTTATTTATACATAGCTCATTGAAATAATGATTCCATCATGTCTTGTAATATATACTTTTTTGAAGAAAGTACAACACAAATTAATGATGACAAATCGAAAATAATCTGAAAGACAATCACAATCACCAATTGTACATGATGAAATCATTATTGTGTCTGCAAAAGTGGGCAAACTTAGCAATGACTTTAAGGAACATTTAAATTATGTAAAAAATGTCTATTATCACTGTCCTACTTATTCATGTCCCCCTCACCCACAGCAATTACACCAATCAAAATCACAAAATATAAATTAATGTCAACATGTGACTGCACCCTTATGGTGTGACTGCCTGTCTGCGGATGGTGTCCGTGACCGTGGACAGTTTGAACCTGCTTTTTCAGCCAATCTAGGATGAATCAAGGTGAAAGTGAACCCTTTCCGAGCTCCTAGACCCATACTTAGCTGATCTTTCAAGTTTTTTCAACTTTCCAATGCCTATTTTTTTGGACTCAAAAGTCCGTGGACAGGCGTGTGGTCTGCGGGGGTTCCACTGAAGAGACCTTTTAGTCAATCTCAATCTAGCAATCCAGGAGAGAGCTCCTGTTTGTAGTTCATGAGTGCCTGCTTGGACCTACCTGTAAAATGGCATCACTCGTGGCCATCCCTCCTTCCCAATTCCTACCACCACCACCTCAACAACCACCTGGAGGGCCTGGAGAGGAGAACAGGTGTGATGATGCCGAGGAGAATGATGAGGAAGAGGATGAAGAGCTAGAGGAAGTGCCTACATTCAGCAGCTATAAAGAGTCATGGGTGTGGTGGTTGTTTACCTCCATTGTGGGTATACCGAAGGCTCTGACTGCCAAGGTGAAAATCCCTGAGTTAATCTTTGTACTGAGTCATGGACACACTCAGCAGTACTCCTACAGGACCATCACAATGTGCCACCATTACAGATCCAACCTTTCATGGTCAATGGAGCAATTGGTACAGTTGTTGGCTTCCAAACATATCCACATGACTACAATATTCAGTTTGTCAACATGCACTTTGACACACTTGCAGAAGTTAAAAAATAGGCTGGACAATAGCATATTTCCTTCTTTTCAAAGAAATGTACGTACACATAGAACAATTATCTCTATATCTTGCATATGCTGTCACTGTTCACAAATCAAATCGCAAGGTCTAACCCTAGATAATGCATTGATTGACATTGGCAGCACAGTCTTCAAAGAAGGTATAAGTTATGTAGCTTTATGTATAGGAAAGAGAGAAAATCAAAACATTGTTCAACACTTTTTAGTATAGGTGATCACTGATCCAAGTACCCCACAACAATATAATGCACAAGGTGTTTACAAAGAAATACAGACACATTTATTGTGTTAAAAACCTCAACAGTTAAAAAATGGTTAAAATTGCACAATATATAACATAGCAAATTACGCCCGCAATACATAAAAAAAACTGTATACCATTCATTTACATTAAAAAAATGTTTTGATAGAATTCACAACCACTAGGCCTTAGACTGAATCAATAATTGGCCCTGATGTGTTGTGCTGTGAAATGCCTGACAATTTTCAATCCCGATAGTTCATTAACAGAACCTTCTTCAGGGTCTAAAAAGCCACACAATCCAGATTCAATCTAAGGCTTAGGTTTTGTGAGTTCTATCAAACTTTGTATCGATGTGTTTTATGTACATGTATGGTGTGCAGTTTTTTTTATGTATTATTGGATGCAATTTGGTATATTATATGTTGTATAGTGCAAATTTGGCTTACTTTGTGGAACATGATAATGAAAAATGGGTTACCACATTATTAGTTATACATATGTGTGTATCTTGCAACTGTAGCAACCACAAGCATTTGTTTGAACTTTGTCATTTAAACCAGCAAAAGCATTCATTGGTAAGCTATGTTGTATGGCTGAGGCCAAATGCAACCAACACATCGTTTGTCAAACCTAATGTGTTCCAATGGTATGGGTTAGAGGCCTGTTTCAAGCAGCAGCGTCTAAAAATGTACTTACATATTGTACAGACACTAAACTGTTGACTTTCTGATGAGCTTAAAAATACTTGCACTGAGGCCCACGGGCAGGCAGCATAGAAGAATTAAATAATAATAATAATAATAATAATAATAATAATATTAATAATGTATTATTTAAAATACAATAAAATTTAATTACATTAAATTAAATATAGCAATAATAATAATAATAATAATAATAATAATAATAATAATAATAACAGTGATAATAATAATGATAACAATAAATTATTATTATTATTATTATTGTTATTATTGTTATTATTATTATTATTATTATTATTGCTATATTTAATTTAATGTAATTAAATTTTATTGTATTTTAAATAATACATTATTATTATTATTATTATTATTAATATTATTATTATTATTATTATTATTATTATTATTATTATTATTATTATTATTATTGTTTATATTTAATTTATTGTATTTTATTTGGAATCCTGGCATGTCTCTTAATTACACAAAGATATGATCATCAATGCATTTTTCAAATTGCTATGTTATGGGGTCTGGGCATTCTTACTTTATGAAAGAGATGGCAGCTGCACAAACAGTCAATTTGGTTTTACCTATAATTTTAGAGTTTAACATGCAGCATAATATGTATATTCTATTGCATGTAATAGAAAAAAATTATATTGTTGTACCTTTAATGATAATATGAAAATAGGTTACACTAACTGCAGTGTGATCTCTAATGCAAGTTTCATCTTTATATATGACGACTATATGCGTACTACAGTGTCAGTCTGAAATTAACCTGATACCAGTAGAGGTGGACATTTAAATAATGATCAGTGGTCTAACCTTTCTCCCTGGCTTTTCAAACATTACCGGGCACCTCTTGCCCACTGCATCGCCACTTTCTGCTCCAACTTCCAATGTTATGCGGATGACACTCAGCTCTCTTTCAGGCTCCCCTCAGTCACATCTTCCCCTTCTCTCATACCAGACTGTCTGGCCGCATTGATCTCTGTCTTAATGCCAGTAACACTGAGATCCTCCTCATCGGAACACCAACTCCCTCTTTTTTGCTCTTTCTCTGGTTGCCCACTCTGGACCCTCTTCCTGCTACTACCTGTAAGTTTAAGAACTTTGGTGTCACCTTTGATTCCACCTTCTCCTTCCCTTCTCACATCTCTGCTGTCTATAAGAAGTAAAACTATCAGCTGCACCTCCTCAGAGGTATTCTCCCTTTCCTCACTTTCCCCCAGAAGCTCACCGTCTTCAGACTGCTGCTCCTCTCCAGGCTGGAGTAGTGCAACAGCCTCTTTCTAAATCTACCTGCCTCTACTCTCCGACCTCTACTACTTATCTAGAACAGGATTTCAAGACTTGTCCTTGGCCTCAAGCCCAGAATCGTATCTCTTCAGCTCTGAAATCTCTTCACTGGCTCACTGTGGTAGCAATGTCAAGTTCAAGACCTTTTGCATTGTCCACAAGGCTTTCTGAGGTCTTGAACTGCACTACCCCCAACACTGTCTGCCTAAATGTCAAAAGAGAAATTATATTGTGCCTCCTATTGCAATAAATATATGTATATTGGCCTACACCAAGCTGCTCGAAAGTCGCTTGCGAAAGAATCCATGTTGCAAGGTCCTGACCTTAAATCAATGTAAGCCGCCATTTTAGGCCAATCCGCCATTTTAGGATTTGCTGTGTAAAAGTCACCATGTGAGTTAAAATGGTGGACAATGTCCTTCCAAAATACAACATGGCCGCCTTGACCTCTGTGCATAGTCAATATGTAACTTGCCTCCAGGTCACTTTTTGAGGTCATGAACTGAGACCTTGCCCTTCGTTGACTTATGTGTAAATGATTACTCGTGTAAAGAAACTAAGCCACAAGTATACTATAAAAACAATGTATTCAAATACTGAACATAGAACACGTGTTTAACCGCATTGTATTAATGTCTAAGAAGACTAGTATGGAAAAATCCCAGATCACACAGTTATTGCATAGGCTTGTTGATACATGTATTAAAGGCAAACCAGTTATATGCGGTTTTTCGAGACTTGGCACGAACCCTAGATCGGCGATGTATTAAGTGGAAAATTAACCCGAAGTGTGGCGGGACATCGTGCCCACCAAGTGTATAAAAAGCGAATGCATTTTAATGTACAGCGTCTCTCACTGAACACACTGAACAACGCTGGAGTTTGTTGTGCTGTACTGAGGGCCGATAGCTATCTGATTTTGCTCTGTTTTGTAACGGGATTCAGTATAAAATAGAGTACTTTATATGTTCCTTTGTAACCCGTGTTCAGTGTATTTCCTTTTGGGGTACTCACCCTCGATATTTTTGATTTTGTTTTCACAGTTGGTGACCGAATAGGGACCCTCAAGATTGATGCCGGATTGTTGAAGGTTGACGCAGGCTATCGGACCGGGATCGGACGGTGTGATAAAAAGGGGCCCCGGTGAACGAGATGCGACACCTCAGCAGCGCTGCACGACCCGATCCCTGGATGATTAGCTTGTGGTTTGAGACGGCATCTTGACGAGAATCCACTTATCGAGGCGGTGAGATTTGCCGAAATCACCATACACGAGGTAAGATTAGTTAGGTAAGATTCTTTGAAATCCGATCGGACCTCCTTAGGTTTGTTCAGGTGAGTCATGACCCGATTCTTAATCCAACCCTGAAAATTTGAATTTGGCGCATTGTATCTGCAGACACAATTATTGACCAGGTAACACCAATAATTTTTATATGCCTGGGAAATTGTCTACCTACTTCAGGGCGTTGTTCTGCAGCGATAGACAATCTTTGGGATTTAGCCGTCCGGCACCACAGGAGGGGTCGCAGGCATGTACTGTGTACTGTAAGCATGGCATTGGAAGTATAGTATTTAATGACATTTGGCACTGACAACCCAGACATGCCTCTGAACTTCAGTGGCCAATCAATGGTAGTTTCAAAATCCCACATATTGAGTATTTAGAGTCAATTCTATTAAAGAAAAAGGCTAGACCTGCAGCATTTGATGTTTTGCAGAATTGGAAAAAAGAAGCGTTGCATCAACTTAAAAGTAGAAAGAAGCATGCGCGCCGTCATAAGACGAACGCTGAAAAAGCATTATTGTATGACCAAGATAAACATTCTGAATCGACTAGAAATATGGACAGGGCTTCTTTCTCACTTGAAATTCCAAAAATATATCCTTCCAAAGACCTCCATGCTTCCGATGAATTTATAGATAAATTGTTAAATGAACGAAGGCCTGGTGCCTCTGCGCCACCTCTGTATGTTCCTCTTCCTACTGCTTTGCCTCTTCCTCATGTTATTCCTGCTCTACCTGCTGTTGTTCCTGTTGTTCCTGCTCTTCCGAATGTTCCCCTTCCTCCAGCTCCTCCACCTCTTCTTATCACACCAGTTACAGTACCTCCATTAAATTTGCCTGCTCCCTCTCTTCCAAGTGGTCCTGATCCGCTTGTAATCGATTGAGGTGCAGGGTCAAAGGTTGTCACTCACAATACTGTACCACCGGAGAAGAAACGTGAGTTAATTGCATGGGCTAAGCATTGTATGGAGAAGGATGATCAAGCTAGTGTTTTTGCCACACTTTGTAATATGGATAATTCGCCTGAGAAAATGTTTTTATTGAAGGTTTAGGGATTCAGTTATGTATAATGTGGGGTAAATTAAATAATACATATCTCCCGCAATTGTTAAGGGATCAAAATACTTTAGCGTTTTCTAGAGACACTGTGGAGAAGGTAAATGAGCATGTCAAGAGGTTATTTGGGTATAGAAAGGAGTTAGAAAAGTTACAGAATGAGGATGACGAGGAGGAAAGTATGTATGTACAGAAACGGTTCCTTCCTTGTCGTAAATCGATATCTGAGGAAGCAGGAATTTGTACGAAGGACGCACTTAGATGAATTTCAGATATGCCGATAACTCCAGTTGAAGTATATGACACGTGTACTCAGTATACGCCAGAAATGCAGAGGAAAGTGATACAGTTAATGATAGAGTACCTACAGGATGTTTGTGTAAAAAGAAAGATTAGTTGTCCCACAGAGTTATTGAGTATTTACAAGAGAGCTTTTTCACTTGACACTGCTTTGACTGCTTTAGCGCTCGATTTAGCTCTGTTGGTTAGTAAGCATTCGGAGTCACCTGCTTCTCAGTTGCCTATGAGAGAGGTTCCTCCGACATTTGTCCCGAAGGTTGAGGTTGCGGCCGATGCTGCACAGGGTATAGTTGCTGTGAACATTCCTGCACATTATGTATCACAGTTTGTTCACGTCCCGTTTTCAAGACAGGAAGTGAATACTATTAGACAATCCATTCCTGATATTAGGAAAAATCCGACAGGATTCTATAAAGAAATAGAGACCGTCTTGCAATCCTCAGTATTCACCTTAGGCAATATTGATTTGTTATTCCCTGTACTCCTGCCCATATATTTGTGGAAACTAGTTAGAACTTGTTTTCCCGCCGGCGGTATGAGCGTGAATTCTCGGTGGATTTCACACCAGCTCAGAGCTGGGTTGAAATCCGCCGAGGCCCTGATTCGGCGGACCCTTAAATCCGGCGGTAATAGCTCTACCACCGGATTTAAGGGTTACCGCCGAGGTCATGATGAGACCCAGAGTCTGGGAAAAGGTTGTTTGTGGACAAATTTGTGCGTGGATTGCTGCCTGACATCCAGTCACAAATGATGTCTTCTGAGAACGCTTGGCAGGTGAAATCGCAATTAGAAGTACTGCACATGGCTCAGTACTACGAGAACTGTGTCAATAATGAAAAAGATAGGGTTGAAAAAAGAATAGGTGATTTGAAAACTAAAGTGCTATTGCAGCAAATTGTTAGAGGCCCCAAAGGGGGTAGTTCTCAGATAAGAGGTCAGTATGTCCCGCAAGGGAATGTGCCCTTGGGTCCTGTGAACATTAACCAGTGCGCTTATTGTCGTCAAGAGGGTCATTGGCGAGCACAATGCCCCGTCCTTCACAAAGGTCAAATAATACATTCGGAAATATGGGTAGACGTTCAGAGGTCGCCCGGGTGTAGGGGGCCCTGGTAGAGGTCAGTTTACACAGGATCCTCACCAAACTTTCTCACAGGATAATCAGATTTCAAGTGTGGACACCAGGAACATATTTGATCATCCTTCCGCTGCATATTTATCTGAAGAGCTTCCTTTTGATGATATTTTGTTTCGTTAGGATTGCCCAAAGCAGGGTTTGGAACCTACACCTATTCCAGTCAATCAGAAAGGTCCCTACATTGAAATGATGGTGGGAAGTAGGAAACATCAGTTTTTGATAGACACTGGAGCACAGAAGTGTTCCATTGATCATTCACGGGTTCAAAACATTCCACTGTCAGGGCAAACCAATGTTTCTGTAGGGTTTTCTGGCACACCAGTTGGTTGTCCGGTTTCTTTGCCAGTACCTATTTCTTTGGGTCCCTTTACGGACCACTGTCCATTTCTGTTGACTTGGAATTGTGGAGAGAACTTGCTGTGGTTGAATCTGTTAAAAGAATTAAATGCAGTGATTTATTGTTCTTCTGATGGAGTGTGCTTGACGATTTTACCACAGCAATCTTCTGTCTCGCAATTCTTGACTAGACCTTTGCCTCCAGAATTCATTAATGTACCAGAGAGCTTATGGGCTGTTGATGACAATGATGCAGTATTTTACAGATTGAACCAGTTAAGATCGTTTTGAAGCATGGAACTGAGCTGCCACACATTCCCCAGTATAAGATTTCAGTTGAGGGCGAGCAAGCTTTGAAATGCATTGTTTCCGATTTTGTGCATCGAGGGGTGATTAAAGAAATTTCAGGAAGTTTGTGTAACAGTCCGATTTTACCCGTGTAGAAGAAAGGTGATAATGCAATTCCATTCTGTTTCATAATTGATTTACATGTAATTAACAAAGTTGTGGCTCCACAATTTCCAATTTTGCCTGATGTAACGACAATCCTAACCATGATTCCAGCTACAGCTACGTACTTTAGTGTGGTGGATCTAAAGAATGCTTTCTTTAGTATTCCTATACACAAGGATAGTAGCTACTTGTTTGCGTTCACCTTAGGGAGACGCTCGTTCACATCTACTCGTGCAACTCATGGGTACACAGAGAGTCCTAGCATTTATAGTAGGGCTTTGAAAGAACAACTTGATACCCTTGAATTGCCCTCTACCTGTACATTGCTTCAGTACGTTGATGACTTGCTTTTAGCTGCTGACTCTGAGAGTGCCTGTAAGGAGGGCACTGTGTAATTGCTTATCCATCTAGCTAAGCATATTCACAAAGCTTTGCTTAAAAAATGTCAATATTGTTGTCACGAGGTCGCCTATTTAGGCTATCTCCTGTCAAAGTAGGGAAGAAGATTAACACCTGAAAGAATAAAACACATTTCTGATATGTCTGTCCCAAATACACAGAAGGAAGTTAGAGCCTTGATAGGTATGGCTTCTTACTGTAGGTTGTGGATCCCAAATGTTTCACTAGTGATCAAACCGATGTTTGCTTTGACGAAAATGACATTTCTTTGCCATTGCCATGGAACGCGGAACACTAGCAATCGTTTGACTTGCTTAAGACTGCATTATGCTCTGCACCAGTTTTGGGCACACCAAACTATGAAAAGGCCTTTGTGTTGTTTGTGCATGAATGTGATGGATGTGCTTTGGCTGTATTAACGCAGGAACGTGGAGGGAAGAATAGGCCGTGCGGTTACTTTTCTTCCACCCATGATCCTGTAGCATGCGCTTTGCCAAGATGTTTGCGAGCTGTCGCTGCTGCTGCGTCTGTAAAGCAGAGTGAGGGAATGGTCCAAGGCCATGATCTAACCCTGATGGTACCTCACTCTGTAGATGTTCTACTGAACCGAACTCAAACGCAACACCTCACTTCTGCACGGTTGACAAGATATGAATTAATCTTGTTTGCTCCTCACATTCAAATTAAGAGGTGTTGTGTTCTTAATCCAACTGAACTCCTACCTTTCCCGCAAGATACTACTTGCGGCGATGAAGTGCCACATGATTGTTTGTATACGACCGAACAAGAGACAAATGGTAGAATTGATTTGAAAGATACTCCTTTGTATAATCCGCAAGGAGAGCTGTTTTGTGATGGCTCCTGCTTCAAACTTCCGGATGGTACATCCACAGCTGCTTATGCGATCACTACATAAAGCACGGTTGTGGAAACTAAAGGAATCACACATAATTCTGCGAAGGCCACAGAGATTATAGCATTAACCCGAGCTTGTGAACTTTCTGAAGGACTTGCAGTAAATATATATACTGATAGTCAGTATGCCTTTGGGGTGGTTCACAACTTTGGGAGACTTTGGTCAGAGAGAGGGTTCCTAACTTCACATGGCACCAAAATCCAACATGGCTCCCTAATAGTACAACTACTCTCAGCGCTTGCGCTCCCTACCCAGTTAGCAGTTATGAAATGGGCAGCACATCGAGAGATTACAGATGATATAGGGAAAGGGAATGCTTTCGCTGATCAGATAGCTAGACAAACTGCTATCGATCTCCTTACGGAGAAGTATGTTTCAAGGGAGACTGTAAATGCTTATGCAATGGATGAGGGTGTTGGGTCTGTACAGGATATCCAAGCTGATGCCACGTTAGAAGAATCCAAAAGGTGGGTTGAAGGCTTGGGGAAACTTGATGAAGACGGGTGTTGGGTGGATATAGTGGAAGGGAAATGGCTACTCCCTGACGCTTATGTAATGATGATGCTCATCTTGGCCCATGGTCCTATGCATGTATGTGCCCAGAAGATGACAAAAATGTTAGAGAAAGTTTGGGTAAATGACAAGATTTCGAAAATGGCCCAGCGCTACGTCCAGGATTGCATGAATTGCCTACAACACAATGTGGGAAAGGGGACAGTAACTCCAAGGGGAAGTTTTGGGCCACCATCTGTCCCCTTCGAAGTGATCCACTTTGACTTTATTGAAATAGAACGATGTGATAATAAAAAAATATGTGCTGGTGGTTATCTGCGCTTTTAGTAAAAGGGTTGAGGCTTTCCCTGTTAAAGATGCTACAGCTATGACTACTGCAAAAATCATGTTAAGGTAATATTTCCCGCAGTTCGGGCTGGTCGGACAATGGTACACATTTTGTCACTGCTGTAATTCTGCAGATTTGTACGGCATTACGAATTGACAAACGGTTCCATTTGGCCAGACATGCTCAGAGCGCCGGACTAGTAGAAAGACACAACAGTATCATTAAGAACAAGTTCGCTAAAATGTGTGCCGGCACCAAACTAAAATGGCTGGACGCCTTACCGATTGTGTTATTATCCATGCGTATAACCCCTCAAACTAAGACTGGGCTCTCTCCATTGGAGGTTGTAATGGGGAGACCTGACAATATTTGGAACCTTCCTAAATGCAATTTATTGAGAAATGTTGAAAATGTATTACTTTCAGATTATTGTAGCCAGTTGACTAAAGACCTGTATTTGATTCATCACCAGGTACGAGAAGCTTTACCTGTGCGATACGAGGACCCGGGCCACAGCATACGGCCTGGAAGCTGGGTGCTCGCCAAAGCATTCGAGCACTCCTCTTGCCTCGTACCTCGCTGGCGTGGGCCGTTCCAAATCCTGTTGCTCACCCAGACAGCGGTGCGGGTCGATGGGAGAAAGAACTGGATCCGCGCGTCCCATGTCAAGAAACTTCCTCACCCTGTGCCACACGTTACAGAAGAAACAGAACCCCTCACTGATACTGCAACCAACGATCCCAAAGCAGTAAGTAGCTCTGAGAGTGTGTCGGAGAATCTCTCTGAGCCTGTGAGGCTTGGGGAAGCTGACATTTTGTCTCCAAACTCTCCAAAAGTTTTGCATCCGGAAACGGCTATTTCAAATTCGGCATCTTCACTTGCTTCTGACACGTTGCTTCCAGCAGGAAGTGACAACATATTTTTTCCGGATCAATCAGTACCGGGAAAAGTAAGGTACAATCTGCGTCCAAGAAAATAGACTTACAGCACGGTTTTGCTGTGCATCTGATAGACTTACGGCACGGTTCGGCTGTGCATTTGAAGAAGAAAAGGATCATCGAGGGCTTGTTTTTGCCCAAATTTGAGAAAGGGGGTTCTGTTGGCTAGGGTTATGGAAGGACTAAGAAGTCGCTCGACCGGGAGGTTGCCAGCAACAAACATTGGGGTACCCGTTTGAGGACTATAATGCCTGCTACTGCTACCGCTCGTATGGGACTTGTAAATAAGGGGGTGACCAACAGGGACAATGGACAAAATGCCTGGGCCCCGAAAATGTATTGCAGTATTGTTATAATGATATTTGGGTTTTTAATAGTCACTGCCTTAGGATTGTGGTACCTTGAGGAAACTCATTCTTTAGAACTTTTGTTACCTACTGAAAGTATACCTATTGTTACTGAAAGTATACCTATTGTTCCTACTCCCTTTGTACATTTGCATACTCTACCCTCTAAGGACTCTCAGCATAGACGGAGGTACCACAATAACACTCTACTGCTTATCATGAATGCTATGCATGCCATTTTTAATAAGTCTAACTGTTGGGTCTGCACACATTTACCGCAACACGGGGATACGGTGATAGGTTGGTATATTCATCCTTTACCTTTCACAACTGCTTTCTATGCTTCTCTTAGAGCACTGTTCTTTGGCCGATGGAATGATAGCATCTCGGGGACCTTTGATGTCACCAATTTGAATAGTTTTGAGAAATGTGTTTTGACTCCCCTGGGATGCTCGCTCTTTGCAAACAGGAGTAAACCTAACTTTGCTTCTATTAGGCCTTCTGACAGACTGTCTCGTCCCTTCCAATCTTTGATTTCCTTTAAGATGGATCCAATAGGCAATAAGGATACCATGCCTCCTTCTTACACTGTTAATCATAGCCCCGATTGACTTTCTTTTTGCATACAGAGGAATGGAACTCAGTCAATGGGAGATTTTCTAGGTTGTGCCAACGTTGCAAATTTGACTGGGGAAAACAGATCTTTGTATGTAGGCGAACATGTCTACGTTGTCTGCGGTAATGTAGCATTCCCATGGTTGCCCATGGATTGGCAAGAAACCTGTTATTTAGGGATCCTGTTATCTGGGGTGTTTATTTCTAGTACAAGAGAAGTTTCAAAGGCTCGTCCACAGCGGGACGAGAATGGTGACACCCCAGCAGTTGTGCCATTTTGGGGGAGATAGCGAATTCAGAAGATATCAGAAAACTAGCAAGAGTACTGGAGAGAACCATCAACCGGACCACGGACATACTCTATAATATGACCTTAGAACCGAAGGCGATAAGACTAGTAGCATTTCACAACCGGGTGGCAATAGAGGTCATTCTGGCTGAGCGTGGTGGAGTGTGTAAATTAGTGGGGTCCTCTTGCTGTGTTTTCGTACCAGATTCCTCCCCAACTATCTTCAAGGCAATACAGAAGCTACACGTCCTTAGTTCCGAAGTGCATGTTCCCGAGGGAAACTGGGATCTAAGCACTTGGTTCTGAACCTTCTTGCGATCTTGGGGTTGGAAGGTACTTGCGGTCTTGCTAATTATTTTGGGAATCCTGTTGTTTCTTTGTTGCTGTATTCAGTGTCTACCTGGTATATGTTCGATGCTAGGGGGATGTTGCGCTCAAGCGATAGGTTCGATAGGACATAACGTGTATGTCCCAGATAAAACCTCCAAAGAATATGTGTTGAAAGAAATTTTAGCAAATGACCTAATGACAATAGATATTTCCGACAGTGATTCAGGGTGCATGGACGATGATGCATGGAGTTATTTGCAAGGAGATCCAAAGTAGTTTTAGGACGTGGCATAGGCCAAAAGGAGGGTTTGTCAAAAGAGAAATTATATCGTGCCTCCTATTGCAATAAATATATGTATATTGGCCTACGCCAAGCTGCTCGAAAGTCGCTTGCGAAAGAATCCGTGTTGCAAGGTCCTGACCTTAAATCAATGTAAGCCGCCATTTTAGGCCAAGCCGCCATTTTAGGATTTGCAATGGTGGACAATGTCACTCCAAATGACAACATGGCTGTCTTGACCTCTGTTCATAGCCAATATGTAACTTGCCTGCAGGCCACTTGTTGAGGTCATGAACTGAGACCTTGTCCTTCGTTGACTTGTGTGTAAGGGATTACTTGTGTAAAGAAACTAAGCCACGAGTATACTATAAAACAATGTATTCAAAATACTGAACATAGAACTTTTGTTTAGCCGCATTGTATTAATGTTTAAAAAGACTAGTATGGAAAAACCCTAGATCACACAGTTATTGCATAGGCTTGTTGATACATGTATTAAAGGCAAACCAGTTATATTCGGTTGTTCGAGACTTTGCACCAACCCTAGAGCGGTGATGTATTGAGTGTAATATTAACCCGAAGTGGGGCTGGACATCGCGCCCACCAAGTGTATAAAAAGCAAATGCATTTTAATGTACAGCGTCTCTCACTGAACACACTGAACCACGCTGGAGTTCGTTGTGTTGTTCTGAGGGCCGATAGCTATCTGATTTTGCTCTGTTTTTGTAACTGGATTCAGTATAAAATAGAGTACTTTGTATGTTCCTTTGTAACTCGTGTTCGGTGTATTTCCTTTTGGGGTACTCAGCCTCGATATTTTTGATTTTGTTTTCACATAATCATCTCCCTTCTCAAGCTCTCCGCCCATCCACTTCCAACTCTCTGAGGGTCAGACACTTCTCCAAGTAGAGGGTTGTGGGCAGATCTTTCTCTTCGGCTGGGGCCTCCTTCTGGAACAGCATCCTTGCCACTCTCAAATTTCAGCAGAACCACCTGTGGTTCCAAAAGCAACTCAAGACATTCCTTTTTGCTTCTGCTTTCTCTCATCCTCTCCCCTGCTGATCCATGCAATTGTCACCTTGCTACCCTCTGAACTAGGGCCGGGGCTGCTGCTTATCCCATTTCTCTCACAATGCCTCCGGGCTTCCCCAGCACTTATGGCCTGTATCTGCAACCCTACAGTCACTTCTCCCTGCACTTAAGAGCCGCCCACTGGCAGCACTTATTGAGTTACCTACACTTCTCCCCTTCCACTTCTGTTCACTTGCGCAATCTGAATTACACAAGGCCTAGTACGATTGTTGTTTTGTCCTACCTTTGTGTCCCTCCTCCTTGTCTTGTAATGCCTAGAAACACTTGAGTACAGACGCCTTATAAATGCCATTTCATATCATATCATCAGCTACATTATAATAGATGGCATCAGGGAAATCAGCACAGCTACACAATACCTATGAGTACATTCACAAAAGTGCATTGTGTCTTGTGTGTACTTTTCCTGTGTTTTCTGTATGAAGGATGAGGAACTGCAAGTTTGGCTACCACAGTACACAGGAAAAAAGAGTCCTCCTCATATCATATGTAGTCCACTAAATGTCCAGAGTAACAAGTAGAGTGTGGCATAAGGTGCTGTCCTATACCCTCAAATACATACAAAATGCACAGATGTACACAGTGTGCACAGATGTACAAAACAGAAATCAAGTTCACCCTAAATAACTACAAGAAACCACAGACACCACCTCTTTGGCCTATAAAAATTTAAACAGTGATACACTATTTTGGAATCCTTATGGACAGTGGACTTACACTATAACCAAATGTTAACACAATAATGCTTAGATCACCTATGTTTAACCAGATGCATATTTCCATATATTAATATACCCAACATAACCTTCACCATAATCTCAGTGTCTGTCAAGAATAGTGTATGCAAACAGCCTATACGAAGGAATGCTGGAAAATGACATTCCATCCAAAAAATGCCAGTTACACTTCACCACAGCCACAAAAAGCCTCCACTGGTTACCAGTGAAAAAGAATATTCCACTTTCAGCCACTGCATGGAAAGTGGAATTCCTTCAATCAAAAAGCACTCCCTTCCACCACAGAGGACCCTTGTGTCTAACACCAACATACTTTGGAGTGAAAATCCTATGAGAAACACAAATACAAAGATGGAGGTTTAACATCCATCATTCATCATTCTCATAGCAACAGTGTTGTGCTCTGTCTAATAATAAATTCAGACAACAAAAGACTTTCAGACATTTAAAACACTGTTAACATAAATAACTATTCACAACGCAGAGAAAGATAACACATCACAACAGGGCACCACAACAGTTCTTCCATTGCACAACACAGCACATGATCAACAAACAGTACATCACAATGAACTCAGTGACTACATTTTTTAACATGGAACAACAGGACACATTTCTCCAAAGTACATCAACCCAACCGAATGTAGTAAGTATTCCAATCTGGCTCAAACAAAGTTCCCCCAAAGTTTTGCATGTGGGCATGCATTGACAGTTGGTGTTATGGTGTTTTGTTTTAATTGTTTCATTTGTTTAACTCTTTGAAAAAGCAGTAGCAGGCTGACCCCCCAATTCCATTACAGAATCCAACCCTCCTATGGCACTCAAATGTCACCGGGCCTTTTCCAGTCCTGGGATGCATATTAATTGAGGACGAGGGGGCTGCCTTGATCTGGTTTGTTATGTTGTTATCTTAGATGTCCATGTTTTTGCACTTTTTGGAGGTTTGAAAAGAGTTTTTTCAGGCCCTTAGATATTTTAATGTGTTTTAATCTTGGATTCTTTGAATTACTTTTTTCTACTTTTTTAAGCCTTTGAAAAAGTAGTTGTTAGATTTGCAGGAATTCCTATTAGCATCCCTTCACTCAATCAATTTGTGTTATCAAAGGCTCCTATAGGCCCACAAAGTCACCTGGGCCTTGCCCAGTCCTATTTCTTCAGTTAGCCGAGTGCTGCTTTGTCCAGGCAGCAAAAGGCTAAATTCTTCTTAGCCTGTTCACCTAATAGAATCTGAAAAAATGGTACCTGGTTAAGGGCCTGCTCTACACAGGTAGGTAAACATGCATAAGACACATGCGAGCAAGGTTATAGAACCCAAATAAACACTTACTGCTGACTGTCAAAAATATCAAATGGTAACAATGACTGCAATTTTTGCAAAATTGAATACATAAAAAGCATATGTCGTCAATACATCATGATCATAGGACACTCAGCAGGTTACATATAGCGTACACAACATGGTACAAATAGTGTTCATCAAAAAAAATATTTGGATAGAAAATTCACAACAAATCCATTATATATGGTCATTTACACAGGATGAGCATCAGAAACAAATGTGCATTTGTAATATAAAGTGCAATAGTCACTGAACTGAACAGTGAATCAGTGAGGTACTAAGACAAGCATCATACTGTCAACACAACTGTTTTTTGGCCTAAAAGAGCTAAGCTGGTGTAGCTGTTTTTTGGATTGGCCTTCATCAGGATGGGATAACTTATATATGCAGAGTACCCTGTGGATTCTGTCAAAAAATAGACTTAAAGGGGAGTCAGGAGTGTTTAGGGTTCAAGGACAATTATTCTATTAGAAAGTGCAATAGATGCTATTATTGTAGGTCTCTCAAAAGAGACTAAATTGAAATGGATCTTACCGTATTAGGTTGCAAAAGGGCAATGGTCTAGAGGTCCAAATAGACAGACGAGCAGTTAGGAAATCCAGTGTGGGTCAAGTCTGTTATTAATTACCACGGATGTACATGAGAAATGGTGCTGGTGCCAACAAGTATCTTCACTCAGACACGATACTACAGATTAAAAAAGTACTGGGAGGGCACCCTGTCTCGTTCAATTTAAAAAACTAACGGTCTAAAGCATGGTTTACCTCTGGCACTATATCTGTTCAACCTCTTTTTGTCAGATCTAATAGAGCCATTAAAAGAAGTTATATGCTTCCCCCCAAACATCGCCGGAAAGATCATCGATTGTTTAATGTATGCAGACGACCTGGTCTTAATAAATCAAACTCCAGTGGGCTTGCAGCAACAACTAAAATCCTTGAACAAATATATACTCAAGCAAATGGCTAGAAAGTCAATGTAAGTAAATCAAGGATTTTGATAAACCAACCAGCAAGGGGAAGGAAGCAAGGAAAAGAAACATTGCATTTTCGGAACGTCAGGCAACCTGAAGTGTCCTAATTCCAGTAGCTGTGGAGCTGCATAAGTGTCTCTTTAAGAGGAGTCAATCAGGTAAACATGCTGATATCCAAAATGTTTACTCTGACCAAGGCAGATTGATCAAGAGTAAGTATGTTAGATTTTCAGTCTTCTACAAAATGAAGGTCGCCCCCAGAGTGACCTGTGGGGCCAAGGCATTCAACAAAATCCAGGAGAAATCCTGGGACACACTGGATGCCCTATATTGGAATAGGTTGTTGAAATTTGTATGCCCGCTTCAGTAATAAGGCAAGAACTAGGCCTCTTCTCTCTGCACACGCATGGCATGTCACCTGGAAGAAGCTGAACTTCCTCCAGTAATGCATCCAGGATAATCCAGTACGTGGCTATGGAGCGTTAAAGGAAGGAATTATAAAGTGGACGGGATAAAGATCTGCAAGATTAGAGAACATAATTCAACAAGGTGCTAAGTCGCCCAGGTAAAACGGAGGGCCAGCTGGTATCATATCCTAACTCAGTAAAGACCAAACTATGGAGATGGGACTTGATTTGGACTTTAGAAAAAGCAAACAGGGTGAAATTATGCCACCAGGAAAACATTATTGAAGGCCATATATGTGCTACCAAACTACCTGTTAAAATGCCTGAGCCCTTTGATCAGATCAAAATGTATGAGATTTTGACTAAATGTATATCCCTCGTTGGAAGTCCAAGCAAAGCACAGAAAGAACGCCTCAATAAACAGGGACTGTAGGCTTTGTAGGATACACAATGAAACAGAAACTCAAAAACACCTTGTACTATCCAGCAAGGCACTAACCGTGCCAAGTACAGTGGCATTGGGTAAGTACTTTGGAGAATTTAAAACATGTGACATCAATGACTGGTGGAAGGTTTGGATGCTGGGGGAAAGGTTGACACTTGTAATTGCCCTGGTTACATTCTTGGACAACATTTTTAAATGTAGCAATGAAGAAGAAAAACCCTGTCAGAGAAGGAGGAATGGAATTGAACCTCAGAAAGTTTCATCAAGACCTCTCTGCCAGAACTACTTTTGGAGACGTTTTATTGTGTGAAATCTTAGTGTAAAGGTTAAAGGCTGATGAAAAAAAAATCACAAATACCTTTTACATGCATGCAAAATAATAATAATTATGAATGACAACAACCCTTTCCCCTAAACTAAGAACATAGCACACTTAGGACTCAAAAATCTAGTTAGTCACCTCACAAGGATGACAATCCTCACCCCCATAACAGAAAACATCAGCCAAACCTTTGTAAGGAAGCACATACACATCTTAATTGTAACTCTCGAGAGCTAAAAGCTAAATGATGCATAGTCATTTGCTAAGATAAGGGAGGCAAACCAATTCCCAGGTTTGAGATGCAGCAGTATGTTCATGAAAGAGCAACAAAAAAATATATCAGAAACCACAGTGAACCCAGTAGTTAAAGGACAAGACAAGGCACACTCATTTGTCCAACACATCTATCTAGCTAAGTTCTCAAGTGTATGTTCAAAATAGATATAACAATTTATCTTCCTGAGTAGTACATATTATTGTGACGGTGACAAGCCAGATTGGACAGAACAATAAGCAGAGTGAAAATCAGCCTGACAGGATAGAACAAATAAGCACACTACTGCCCTCTGTAGGATAAATTGCACTAATAGAACACCATTTACTATGTAGAAGTCATGTAAAAACCTATCACAATTAAAGTAGCATTGATAAGGAATTATTGATTTTTTTTACAGGAGCTCACTGATAACCTTCTCGACATGTACATAATATCACTATAGACACCTTTATGAAATTAGAAGTTATATAAATACACGCACATATAGGCATTTCTTCAGATATACATATCCTTGTCATTGCAAGAGAATGGAGTTTGCAAGCAGCTAAGAACCAGCGACAAAGGTCAAAGGCAGGATAGATGAGAACGGAAGCCAACGATGAGTCACAATGAGATAAACAGTTCACAATGATGAGGATGGTAAAATGGAGCCAAACCGCTTAGATCAACAGAAAAGGATGTTAGTTTATAATCTCAATGCCACACTGTCACACCTCACATAGGGATTGGTCAAAATGTATCTAATCATTCACTCTACTCATACTGCTCATAGAGAAACCAATTGCAATGGTGTTTAACTGGTTCATGTTTAAAAGAGTGTCATCCAATCAGAAAATGTGTGAAAGTAGATGAGCTCAATGCTAATGAACCAATATTTCAACAATCAAATTTAGTCATGAGGTTAGAATAAACCAATAGAGTTAGGAAATCTATTGAAGCACCTATTGTGACAATGGCAATAGCTAAAAGGAGACTCAGAAAATGTGATTGACATTTGTTGTCATTTCCGTTCGGTACTTTGCCATTTTTCAGTGTGTTTTTGAATGACTCGTGTAGATGTTTCCCTGCCTAGCCAGATATAATAAATGTTTGTGTTTCTCATATCCCATGCATTTTTCTTTTTGGCTCTTTTGGATTGATTGTTGCTGCTTGGATTGGGACTTGCCTTACATATTTGGTGGCCCAAGTACAGGGATCCAGTTTTTTCCAGAAAGATGTGAAGTCATGGGGACAGGCAAGGCCCACCTGAAAACAGCAGAAGACTGCACAAACCACAAGGACGTAGCAGGTGCCAAGCTTACCGAGAAGGCCAGCCTGATCACTCCAGGCCCTCAGCCCACCGCCTCGATTGCAGGCCATCATAGTGAGAGGTGGCCCGGGAAGACTTCGGATGACCATAGTGAGCCAGTGTACCTGATCCGAGAACTACAATGTGGAAGTGAGTATAAGTGCAAAGGATGAGTGAATGATGGTGTGAGTCATGTGGGATGTTTTGCTTGGTTTTATTTTCTTTTATTATACATTGCAGAGGATTCCTGTAGCCAGGAGCAGTGATGTCATAGAATTTTAAAGCTTGGTAAGTGAAGTATACATATCCCTAAGTAAAACAGGGAAGGGCAGCACTGATTTAGAAATAAGAGTGGGAGGTCCTGTACTAGTGAGTACTGTACCTTCTGCCCACATTAATGGGGGGAGGCAGAGAATAGTAACTAATTTGTAAAACTGTGATTTGTCTTTTATTGTATATTACAGGGCCTGTGGTATGGGCCCTGTAGTTATGGTTAAGTTGCTTAACTCATAGAAAGATCACTTTTGAGTTGCTTATAAACGTGCCCCCTCACAGGATGAATCCTTACAAAACATTGCAGTTTTGTCAAGGGGGCAAAGTTATAGGGGGTCCTAACATTTGAGGAAAAAATCCTCATAGAGTCACTCAAAAAAAATGTTTCTTGCACCTACAACCCAAACCGCTGGATGTATTTTTCCCAAATTGGTTCTAGTAGCAGCGGCTTGGTCCCGAAAGCATGCATTTTTAAATACGTAAATCTGTTATAGGTTTTGTTTGCATTAGTTTTCTTCTTAATTCATGTTTTTCATTTTTGAGATACAGAGTACATATCTAGGTGAGGGTGTAAAGTGTAAATAACCTGATGTATTCTAGGATGCAAGGAATGTCAGTGTTGACTTTCTTTGCATCAAATTTACCGAGGAATAGACCATTGTGTGTACACCAGTGCTAAAGTGCTACGTAACTCATACCTTATTAAAAGACTGTGCTGCCAATGTCAATCAATGTGTGATCTAGGGTTAGACCTATGCGATTTCTAAATAGTGACAACATATGCAAAAGTGCAAATTATTTTCTGCATACGCAAATACTTTTGAAAAGAAGAAAACGTGCTATTGTGCAGCCTATTAACTTCTGCAAGTTTGTCAAAATTATGGTAACAAAATGAACGTTGTTGTCATGTGGATATGTTTGGAAGCCAACAACTGTACCAATTGTTCTTTGACTAAACGTTGTTCTATATCAAGATTATGTTTTATAATTACTGAGCAGTTTTGATATAGAGTTAGTACGTTTTCGAATCCAGCTGTGTTCGAGATACATGTTTCTAGGCTATTTAGTCATGTTTTTGCTTGTTGACACTTTAGGAGTGTAATGCTCTTCACTTCTAGCTTGTCTGTGGAGCTGAAATGCAGTATAAGTTATATTTTGTTTTTCAACTTGTATCATTGAATTGACTACAGCTTGCAAGGGTTGGCATTAAGGACATGTATTTTATATATTGTTACATTTATTGTTCCATGACATCAGGGGCAGATGTGTTTCGCCCATATAGCTCATGGATTAGTATAGTAGTTAAGATGGATTTTGCATCTTTAGTAAGCAGACCAGTTCTAATGCTTTTTAAAATGTTAGTGTAGGTGAGATCTGCAGACTGACGCACATTTTGAATGAATACTCTGTAGCGAAAATGTACTCAGAGATTTACATTTCCAATGCTGCCAAGTGTTTTACGGCATTGTGTGTGTCCTAATGTTTTGAAAATAGGTCGACCTTTTTCAAGTATTAACTGTAGGAGGGCTCTATAACCAATGACGTGTTTTCCTCCAACCAGTTTTTCATAGTTGGTTTTTTGGACTTCTTGCATTATGAGATGAATTAAAGCCAACATGAGGTTGGAAACCATGTTTATTTCATCTATCAGGAGCACTTTCATGTGTTCCAGAATTCTGCTTACTTCAGTAGCAGCTTCTGCTGATCATTTGTAGTATACTCATGTTTGGTGTTCTACTGGGAGGGGCAGTAGTTGGTGGGAAGTTTCGCCTTCTATGATGTAGGCAGCTAAACCTGTGGGGGCTGTTACAACCAATGAAAGTATAGTTTGTGTTAATTCTTGTTGAAATGTTCTGAATATTGAAATTATGAATGTTTTACCAGAACCAGCTTCACCACTTACATAGAGTAACTATGTTTTATAATTTTTACAGGTACACATTGTAGTTTCATGTTTAAAACCATGTTCAATGTATTGAGTGACGTATATATATATGGTGAGTTATTCATCATTTAGCTGTGATTTGAGCACTGACAAGTCTTCTTCAGATTGTTTAGATTGATACATGGTATTTTCTACCTCAGTCATATCTGTTTCTACTTCATTTACAATGAGTCATTATCCAAGTGGTTCTTGGCTTTCTGTAAGGGAAGGTTGACTCCCCTCAGGAGTGTCTTTATCTAGTAGAGCTTCAATTGCTTCCTCTTGTTGGCGTTAATTGTCCAAGATTGCTGTGTATTGTTTGACATTTGTCATACTGCTTTCATTCTCTTTGAATGCAGCTTCAAATGATTCATGTTCACCTAATAATTCTTCTTCTTTTCTCCAAGGTTTGAGAAGTGAGCAGAGTCAGGTAAGACAGTTCTCTATGTTGTGGAGATTTAAATGATAATATTATATGATTGATTAGACTGGGTTTGATGGGTTTCACTAGACTTCCTTCACAAATTGAGACTGAATATATGCTAGTTGTCTCTTCGTGCGTGAAATTGTTTTTGTAGGAGTCATTTTGGACTGTTCTACAGGCACATGTTTTCCAAAGCAGTACTTCTGTTTGGGTAGAATGCGTCAATTATTATTATTTTTTCAAATGTGTCAATTTGTGGCACTGTTTCTATCTCTTGGTAGGATTTTAGTACTCTTTTTTGGGATGAAGGTGGACCACGGTTTAGCCAGACAATGTCTTCAGATTTGCCACATAGGGCTGTACATGTTAAATGGTCTGCAGCATCATAGCACCTGCATTCTCTATGGAAGAGCATTTGTATACCGAAGCTATACAATTTTTGTCACATTGTTTTGTCAGATGATATGTCATTCCAGAGGTCTTTTAGCTCTGTTTTCTCAGCTTTGGTGAGACAGGCTGTGAAATATCTTGTATTTTATTGTATTTTATGTCTATATTTGCAATCCACAAGAGGGCAATCATTGCAGTGTAATCATTGATGTACTTGGATGCTTCATCCCTTTTAAAGTTGTATGTTTTTTAGGGAATGTGCCTTCACACTGTGTCTAACAGAAGACATCAAGCTATGTAATAATCCTTTTTTGCAAACTGGTCTAGGGAAGCCAAAGCGACATTTGGTGTAGTACTATGTCAGCAGTATTTGCCACACTTATATTTTTGGAAGCGTAACATTTGTGTAAGTAGGTCACTATGTGTGCTTTCAGAAGGGATGTTGCAGGTAATGTATATTTCAATAAACTGTATAACAGTGGCATCACTGTCATGGCTAAATTTGGGAGAATATTTTATCCACAAAGGCATGTGGATGTGTGGTGTTCCTATGGATTGATATTATTTTCTCCAATTGAAGTGTTCCACTTCTCCCAGTTTGGTAGATGAAGTGCAGTATGACAATGTAGCGTTGGTAAAAGTACCTTAATACATTGACAGGGTCCAGAGAACAGAGTTCTCCTCATGTTTTTATATCTATTCCCTCTATTTTGGTTTGCAGTGCATACACAGTTGTGCAAGTCGTCCCATGTGTATTCTGCACAACTTAAAGTATCAAACCATGAGGGGGGGCTAGGTTCCTTAGCTTACAACATACATCAGCATGATGTTGGAATCAGTATTCTTTTGTACCATGCATGTTTGCCAAGAGATGGGTGATACTTGCCTGCAAAATCTCATCTTTGTCTTTTATCTTTTGAAGCAGTTGGGTAGCAGACATGTTTAAACAATTAGATCCTTTTTTTAAATGTGTGTGCAACTCCATAACATAGAGTTGCTGTACACTTTCGAACATGAGGTGGAAAATGTATTCTACATTATGTCTGAAACTGGGGTCTTACGAATACATTTGTAAAGAGCGATACTCTGATGCAATAATTTTTATGGACTTTTGATCATCTTGTCCTTCCATTTCAGTAGGAAAGAGTATTTGACATGTTTCTAATGCATCTTCTATGGTGTCTTTGGAGTCTAGTGAGTGCATTGTGTACTAATCTAAAATATTGGCTACAGTAACAGGATCTACATGTTCAAATTGTCCAGTTGGTGGTGAATGTTGAATTATTTGGGTGGTTTCTCTCACGTTTTTTTCTAGATGTATATATTTGTAGTATTGATTGCTTTCTTTGAGATATTGTAGGGCTTGTCTAATTTTGTTTAAGTTCACTAGGTTTTGCCAATTGTGGTTCTCTTTTTTTGGTACAGCATTAACTAGTACAATCAATGATGGATGTATTGGCCATACTCCGGAGGTTTCTACATTTTCTGTAAGATCTAATGACAACTATATAACTTTGCCACAAATGCCTTTTAGTAACTCAGATGGAGGCAATTTGGCTGTTTTCAGTTGAAGGCATATTATAACTTTAAATGGGTGTACTGTTTGGATTATAATGCTTTCATACAAGTGGGAAGATGTATTTGCTGTTAGTAATAGCGCGTGATGGCATCTGGTTATTGTCAAGCTTTGTATTGCAGTGCCTTCAAACTATTGATGGGTGAGTTATTTTGTATTTATTTGCTGTTGTTTGATATAAAGCTAATTGTAACCATTGGGATTCCTCATTGTCTTTTATTGTGTAGGCCATATCTACTATCATTGTGCTCTTTTTACTGGTATTTCAGCAGATGTGTTTTGAAGCTATTTTGTTTTTGTATGCGTTTGTTAGGAGGTTGGTGTTTGTGAGGCTATCGCTAATATTTTCTGAACAACTGAATTTTCCAAGTTAACTTCAGTTCCAACATATTTACTTTGTATGTGGTCTATTAATAGAAGCAGTTCTTTGGTTGTTCCATGGAGGACAATGTTATTTTGGAGCTCTAGAGCAGGACTTTTTGCATAGTACAGTCTGTGAACAAGATTTCGTATAGCGGAATGGTGTATTGCTACTATTTTGATGTGATGGAAGGCGCTTTTCAAAGCAGTTCCTGAAATGCAGGCTAATGAATCTCCTCGCAGTCCAGTGTGGCTGTGCACTGGGCAGGAGTTTATGGTTTGTTAAGTTTTTATTTTACTTTTGTCTTTTAGTTTCACATAGTGATTGAGGAATTGTCATAAAGATTTGAAGGATTTCTGGTATACATTACATATTGAGCTGCATGTCCATTTATACACTCAACAGTTTGTTTGGGGGAAAGTAACATTTGGTGGAAAGTTTGTTGGGGAAGCTTTTTCTATAAGGGTTTCTTTTGCCATAATAGTGCTCCTACCATGTTGTACCCTCAGCCATTACCGTCTATGGCAATTGGTTTTTAGCTGTCTTCATCATTTTGTGAAGATCTCTATGGTGGTATATTTTTTGTAAAATATATTTTTGGAAATGCTTTTGTTTGTACATGTTTTTTACTTTCAATTTTTGCAATACAAACCTTACTTTTTTAGTGGTGACTCATTTTGTTCTGTTAAGTGAGGTTACTAGCTGTTTTGTTTGATGTTGCCTATACATAGTTTTAGAGGTGGATGACTATATGGCTTGCTTTTATTGTGCTCATGTTTTTCTTTGTTTTCTACTGAGTTGCTTTTTAGTAGGCATTTTGTTCTGTCTGGTGGGAAAAAAGAAAGTTTGGGCGTGAAAGTTGTGAAATGTATATGTGTGTATTGTGCATGTAGTGATTCTAGTATGAATAGAGTGCTGTGTGATTATGTAGTGGGATGATAGGTGTGGCTAGTAAGCTTGAAAGAGTCAGTGTCTATAGAGGTGTGATGAGCTTGGATTAGTCAGTAAGGGAGTGGTGGTGTGATTGAATAAGACCGGACATTATGATGTTTTGAGGTTAACAGTGGGTGTTATAATGGTGGTGTTTAGATGGTAAAAGAAAGAGTGTGAATGTTGCAATATGATGAGTAAGTGTGAAATAAATGTTGATTCAAAAAGAATACTCTAGGCTAATATATATAGTGAAAGTGCATTCTTACAATTAGAGATATGCATGCCATATCAATGTACTTACTTTGTAGGATGCAAACAGTGTTCTTTTTTTGGTAGTTGTCTTCTGCAATCTTCTTCTTTCCTGTAATTGTAAAAGAAAATGTGTGGTTATATGGTGTAATGGTGAAGTACTTTTAGTAAGGGGAGCTGTTATTTATGAAGGTAGGAGGAGTTGTTAGGAAAAAGAGTTAATTAAGTTGTCTTAAGGGTGGTGTACTAAAGAGTGTTAATGATGATGGTAGAAGAATTGGATTATGTGCACCGATGTTTGGCACATAAGAAGAAACAGGGCAAAAATGGGTGTGAAGCAAGGTGCATATCTAGGTTGTTATTGTGCTGCTGATTTCAATGGAAGAAGTCCTAATGTCCTGGTGTAATGCATTTGCATTTGTAATGTTTTTCAGTGTTTTTAAAGAATAGGGAAACTGTTGTCTAGCGGTAATGCACTTGTGAATTGTTGTTGTAGCAGTATTTGGTGTCTTATAGTAGAGGTTGAGAAACTAGAGTACTTTATTTGTATGGTAACATGTTGTATATAGACACGTTGGCGGTATACAGATATGTGTGAGCAGGTGGAGAATGATGGCAGTGTAGGGGACGTAATGAGGGAGTTTGGAAAGTGTGCCATTCATATGGAATGAACAATGGAATATGCTGACCATTTACAAATCTTTCCATTTAGGAGCATTTTCATGGAAGTAAAAAAATGCATATGTGCATTCCAGGACAGACTGACTACTCCACCACACCCTCTCGCCCAGTGTGTAGCTAAATAAATGTTGGCATGATATGTCTGACTTCATTGCCCATAACGTACCAGGTACTAACACTAAAAGGAAAGAAAATCAAATGGAAAATATTTGTAGAACATTTTTAAGTGGCACTTGGTGTGTGGAAGTTTAGTATGTTGCCAGTCATCCAATCTTGGCAACATGATCCATTCCGATTTGTAGGTGCATATTAAATCTTGATTTTTGTATTTGCATTGTGGGAGTTGTGTTTGCACTTTTTGCATTAGAAAACCTGGATTGCTGGGGGAAAGAGGGACAGGTGCAAGAAGGAGTGTGTTAATCAACATTTCTAATTACATGATTTTAACATAATTATTTTTTTTTAAATTCATTACTAAGTTCATCCAATTTTGCAGACAAGATCATGATTTCATTATGAACAGTTGGGGACGGAGATTGTCTTTGTGATTCTTGGTATTCTCCATCATTACATTGGGGTATTGTTTTTCATGTAAGAAGAAATTATCATTTGACTAAATTCTGTATAAATCACATTATTTGTTTATATTAAAAGATGTAATGTTTACCAAAAGAGATATTATCATCGCTCATTTCTTTCTTTGGAAATGTTTCTTCCAAACTCTGAAGTGTGTTTGCCATTTCTGGGAAAATTAAAAAAAAAAAGTGATTTTTTTCTTATAATAAATGTTTATATTCATTATATAGTCTACTTACTATTTCGTAAGAGGTTGTTTTGGAATGAGTGCCTGGTGTGTGTGAGTCTGTATGATGAGTTGTACTCAAGTGATAATATGAGGTGTACAATTTTTGTTTGTGCTTGGTGCATTATATTGGTGCTAAATGACAAAAATTACATTTTCAAGTTACGATTTTGTACAAAAAGCTATATCGGGTGTATTTATTTATTTATTTACATTTATATAGCATGCAGACAGCACAGGGGCATTGTGGTGCTGTTACTTGCAGGAGCTTAGTTACAGGGGGCACAAGATTGGTAGCAGTCGTTGGCACATTTTGATTGCTACAAACATAGTAGTCATTACATAGTAGTCATTACAGCTCATGCATCTTTGGTCATTACATTACAGACAGTTGATTGGCAAACATGGTACTGCGAGAGACTTTGGACCTCATTACGACCCAGGCGTTAAGGGGTTAACGGCGCTGTAAAAGGTCTAGACCAGCCGTTAAAGTAGGGGCCCACAAAGGGACACTCGAGGTAAGTACGGTACCGCAATTTGCAGTACCGTACTTACCACCTTCCCCGTTCCCATTATGCCCTATGGGGCAAAAATGGGAATGGGCCATGGTGGCATGGGGAATTACCGCCCCATCAACCTTGGAATGGGGTGGTAATTCCCCATTCCGCCATGGCGGACTCCGGCATCCACCATGGTGCTAATAGCACCATGGTTTTCCGCCGGAGTCCTAATGAGGGCCCTTATGTGAAGAGGATGGTTTTCATGGCTATCCGGAAGGTAATGAGGGAGGGCTCACCTTGGATTGTGGGAGGTAGGGCATTCCAGTGTGTTGGTGCGAGATAAGGGAAGCTGGATCCTCCTTTTCTGGCTCTTTTTACTAGTGGCACACAGAGCATGTTGGTATAAGGTGATCTGGTTGGCCTTGTGGAGGAGACGGGGTGGATTCTTTGTGAGAGGTAGATTGGGACAGTGAGGTGGATGCACTTGTGGGTCAGTGTCAGAGCTTTGAAGACAATTCTTTCCTTTATTGGTAGTCAGTGGGCTCATTTTCTGGCCTTGGGGATGTGTTCTCTTTTCACAATGCCTTGGGCAGTGTGGAGGGCACAGTTCTGTATGATTTGTAGCCTTTCCAGGATTTTTTTTGGAAGTTCCTAGGAAGAGTACATTGCAGTAGTCTAGCCTGGAGCCGTTGATTGCTCTGGCTATGTTTGTGCAATTCTCTTTGGAGAGAAAGGGTTGACTGCTTTGATTAGTTTGGCGTGGTAGGCAGCCGAGGAGGCTGTTGCATTGACTTCTCTGTCCATGTAAAGGTTGGAATCCAGGTAGACACCAAGAGTTTTGACCGAGTCTGAGACAGGTATTTTATTGGAGTCGATGGTGAAATGACTGAATTAGGAGTCTAGATTTTTTACCGTGTCAGGGGAACCTACCAGGAGGAGTTTGGTCTTTTCGGAATTGAGGCATAGTCCATTGTCTGCCATCCAGGTTTGGATGGTGTTGTGGAGGTTGTTGAGGGTCAAGGAGTCAGTGTCATAGTTGCCAGTGAGGGTGAGGAGGATCTTGGTATCGTCAGCGTAGTTGGTGTAGGAGATGCCCATGGCGTCGAGGATGAGGAAGTGGGGTCGTGTGAAGATGTTGTAGAGGGTGGGGGAGAGGCAGGAGCCTTGGGGCACACCACAGAGGATGATGGTGGGTGAGGCGGAGGCTAAGTCAGAGAATACTTGCATGGTTCTGTCTTGTAGGAAGGACGTGATCCATGCTGTGGCCTCTGGGGAGAATTTAGCAGTGGAGGAGAGGTGGTGGCATAGGACGTCATGGTCTACGAGGTCGAAGGCCGCTGATAGGTCAAGAGGTAGGAGAAGTGCTGGTTTGCCCATGTCTTTGGCGTCGTCCATCTGGTTTTTCAAATCAAGTAACGCAGTTTCAGTCCCGTGTTTGGGGTGGAAGCCAGATTGTCAGAGACCTAAGAGTTTGTTCTCTTCAATGAAATGCTGAACCTGCAGATAGGCTGCTCTGTCCCGTATTTTGAGGAGTAATGGGACAGTGGTGAAGGGTCTATAATTGTTGGGGGCGGTGGGATGAAGAGTTGTTTTTTTATTAGAGGGCTAACAAAGGCTTCCTTAAGGGAGCAGGGACTTTCGCCGTGGCAAAGGAGTCATTGACAAAGGCTGTCAAGAAGGGAGCTAGCGCTTCAGTACAGTCTTTGATGAGGGTAGCTGGGCATGCATCACCTTTACAGTTAGATGGTTTGATATTCCTCATTATGTTGATGATGTCTTTTTGCTGTATGGGCTTGAAGGAGAACGGTTGGGGGGTTGGAGGCTGGCGGGGGGACAGGGATGTGTGTATTAGGCATGGCTTGTTTAGTGGCTAATATTTTCTTTTGGAGAAGGTTCATTTTGGCTTGCATGGCAGTTTGTATTTCGTCGCACCAGGCTTTGTCTTTGGTGAAATTCTGGGGGGCGGGTGTGGGTGTCTCTAGTTTCCTGAAGATGGCGAAGATTTCTTTAGTGCTAGATTGGGCTTCTGAGATTCTGGATTCAAAGGATTTAGCCTTTGCTTGGGTGATTGCGTTTTTGTATTTGGTAGAGAGGGCTTTCAAGATCGTCTCATCTTTGTCCGAGTGGGATGTTTGCCATTGTGTGAGTGCAGCCTTTTTCTCGTTGCGGAGTGTGAGGAGGTCTGGGGTGAACCAGGAGTTGGAGTGGGTGGTGGGTTTGGATTTGCGAGGTTTCAGTGGGGCAATGGAGTTGATAGCTGCTTTGATGGCACCGTCATATGCTGTTGCAAGTATTTCTGGGTCTGTGGAGAAAGGAGGTCTGAAGGCTGGCCTTGGAGGAAGGGCAGTAGCCTTTCATTGGTGAGCTGACGGGGGCTTCTTGCGAGGCAGGGTGTCAGGGGTTGGGGTACTGGGGAGGAGGGGTTGGTGGTGGCGATGCTGAAGGTGATGATATGTGGGTCAGACCACGGGGTGGGAGTGTTGCCAGTGATGATGCGTGGACAGTTGTGCTGTGCAATCCAGTCGAGTGTTCGTTCTTGGGTGTGGGTAGGGTTGAAGATAGTGTTTTTGTAGCCTAATGCCTTGAGGGCTGAGTCAAGGGACTTAGCTGCTGAGTTCTTGCAGTCAAGGAGGCTAAATCCTTGCAGTCAAGGAGGCTAAGGTGTAGTATGATATGATATGATATGGCATTTATAACCAGCCTATATACAAGTGTGTCAAGGCGTGACGAGGCAAGGGAGGGGTAACAGAGGGAAGACAGAGAGAATAATCTTACTAGGTCAAGTGACATTGGGATAACGCAAGTGCAGGGGAAGGGGGAAGTGGAAATATGCAGGGGGAAGGAGGAAGGGGCAGTGCAGTACATGGGATAGACCGTACATATAGGTAATGTTGTTGTATATATATATATATATATATATATATTACATAGCCACAGTAGTGGCCATGTAGTTATGGTTAAGTTGCTGTTTCCATAGGAAGAGCACTTTTTGGGCAGCTTATAACTTCGCTCACCCTGGACGGATCGTCACCCATCTTTGCAAATAACGTATTTGGGTCACTCTGAATTTTTTTGCAAAGTTTGGTGAGGATTCGTCCAGGAGGGGCAAAGTTATAGGGGGGTCCTAAAACTTTTTTTTTTCCCATAGGCTGAATGGGAAACATTTTTTGCTCGCGCCTACAGCCCAAACCGCTGGACGGATTTCCACCAAATTTGGACCAGGAGCAGTGGCTTCGTCCCGAAAGTGTGCTTTTGCAAATTTGGTGAAAATCCGTCCCGTAGTTTTTTTTAAAATGACCAAAAAGTAGGTAAAAAAAAATGAGTGATATCTGTGTTCGGTTCGCGGACACACTTCCCTGTTCGCTCCGCGGACAGTGTCCTGATTGGCCAATCGTCTTGCGTGATGTTCGCGGACATGCAACGTGTTCGCTGATTGGACAGCGTGGAGCGTGAAGGGCGTCAGATTTTTCGGTAGCGCCTGCCATCTTGGATTTGCGGACAGCGCGGTGAAACTTTGTTCAAAATGTGTATTTAGTAGAGTGTTTTGGTGTGTAGGAGGGTGGGAGTGTATGAGATAGGATGAAAGTTGTGTTTTTTATGTGTTAGACGTTCTTTTTGTGTTCGATTTGTTTGCCGACATCACGGGTGTTCTGAAATGTTCTAAATAAACTGACAGGGGGGTGTTCTAAGCACTCAATATGTGTCCGTTTTGTTCGCAAGCAAAGTGAAACTGTTCTAAGAACACTCGCGGTGTCCGGGGAGTGTTCGTAGGGGGTGAGGGGGTGTCCTAGGACGCTGGACGTATTGTTCTCTGTCAAGTTGAATGTGTTCTAATAACACCCGCGGTGTCCTGAAATGTTCGCAAATAAACAAGATGGTGGTGTTCTCAAGACGCTTCTAAGAACACTCTCGGCGTCCTGGAATGTTCGTAGGGGGTATCCTGAGGACGCTGTCCGTATTGTTCTCTGTCAAGTTGAATGTGTTCTAAGAACACCCGCGGTGTCCTGAAATGTTCGCAAATAAACAAGATGGTGGTGTTCTGAAGACGCTTTTAAGAACACTCGCGGTGTCCGGGGAGTGTTCGTAGGGGGTGTCCTGAGGACACTGTCCGTATTGTTCTCTATCAAGTTGAATGTGTTCTAAGAACACCCGCGGTGTCCTGAAATGTTCGCAAATAAACAAAATGGGGGTGTTCTGAAGACGTTTTTGAGAACACTCCCGGTGTCCTGGAATGTTTGTAGGGGGTGTCCATAGGACGCTGACCGTATTGTTCGTTGTTAAGTTGAAAGTGTTCTAAGAACTATCGCATTGTTCTGAAATGTTCGTAGGGGGTGTCCTGAAAACGGTGTCGGTATTGTTCGCTGGCAAGTTCAAAGTGTTCTAAGAACACTCACATTGTTCGCGGACATTAAAAGTTTCCCATAGATCATAGTTGAAATGTTTGACTCTATGGATGTGATATGCTGCAGTGGTTGTTGCCAGGGCATAGAGTCTTGGGTGCATGGCCAAATGGCAACAACCACCGCAGCATATCACATTCATATTTGCTTATAACTTTGGGTGAAAAACAAATGTATAAGGAACAAAGGTATTAGATACTATGGATGTGATATGCTGCTATGGTTGTCCTTATTATTGTATACTTACTGTTTGGTCTAGTAATGGAAGTCCATGTTTTTCCTCTTCATTTCTGTGATAAAAGAAATTAGCATGTTAGTATTAGTATTTTGTAATGACTTATTACATTGTATAAGCAATATACTTTTATTTTTTTTCGACCCTCATATTTAGTAGAGTACAAATCAGAGTACTGTGCAATTTGCTCAGTTTCTGTATTTGTTGCTAAAATCATTGGGTCTGTGGGAAAAAAAAAATCCATATTGGATTAAAAAAAAACCTTTTTCTGTTATGCTACAGTTTATTTGTTTGTTTGTTTTCAGTGTTCACTTGTTGTTTCTGGTTAATGCTTTATACTTTGCTTTGTTGTATTTTTTTGGAGTAGTAACAGATTCTTCATTTGTTTTGATATTCTAAAATTTTGGAGCAGTTAGATACCAATTGGCGTATTCTAACTGTCTATTTTTTTTAATATATTTTAGTAGTTTTGATTTATCTATTTGGATATTGTTAAATTTTGGGACAGTTAGATACCAATTGGCGTATTCTAACTGTGTATTTTTTGGCCTAATTTAGTGGTATTCATTTATCTGATTAGTTGTTGTAGAATCTTTGAGCTGTTAGATAGCTTTTGGAGTATTCTAACAGTTTATATTATTTTAACACAAATTTATAATTTTGGGACAGTTAGATACCAATTGGCGTATTCTAACTGTGTATTTTTTGGTCTAATTTAGTGGTATTCATTTATCTGATTAGTTGTTGTAGAATCTTTGAGCAGTTAGATAGCTTTTGGAGTATTCTAACCTTTTATATTTTTTTAACACAAATTTACTTAAAGGTTTAAATACAGTTTATTTATCAAATTTTGGTTTTAAGAACATCAAATAAGCGTTTGTAAGATTTGCTGGTAATCTCTCCTTTAGAGTAATGGTACTATCATTACATTCAAACCATCCACATTTCTTTTTTATATATGCAGTGTAGTGCCTTGAATTGGTTGTGGCTCCTGCGTGGTAGATTATACCTATTGTTGTGAAGGTTTTCTTGCCAAGTGATATTTGACCATGTGTGAATCCAGTCAGCTTGCAGTTGTTTTTGGTACCATCTGCATTGTAACGTAGAAGCATTAGTATTACGTATTTACTATGTGTTTGTATTACTAATGTGGAGTGATTATCTGAATTGCAGATAGAGCATAATCTACCATGGTTTGCATTTTGTACAAGTTGCTGAAATGGAATGGATTCACAATATGGTATTGATATATATATGAAGCGTACATTGGGGATTTCTTCTTGTGTCACATTGTTGCAGAGAGTGCATGTATGTTTCCACATGTATGAAATCTGAAAGATTTAATTTATAGGTATGTTTCTGTTTTCCAGTACTTCTAGTAAGTACATTAGAAATTCTTGTGGATCTTCCTGTGAGTTTATAGTGAATTTCACCATTCCAGCACAGTAGTCCAATTGTCGTCTTATTCCAAAAACACTATATGTGTTGTCAGGATTGTTTGCTGCATTTCTGTGAAGTACTAACATTTGCAAAAACAATGGGTCTGTACTGTGTAAGTAAATGTTGTCAACAATTGGTGGGAATTGAAATAGAATATGTATTGCTACATTTGCATAGCAACTTACACCAACTATATTTGAGAATTTAAATGGTCCAGGTAGTTCTGTATCTAACTGCTTTTTTGGAGTTTGTCTTCCTTCTTTAAAGAAGTACCTGGTTTACTTTCTCTAATTGATTCTTTTTTGTTTGTGGTACTTGATGAAGTATTAGTTTCTTTTACTCTCTTTGGAGGATTTGCAGTGACGTCCTGTTGTATTTCTGTTTGATTTAGTTTTCTTTTACAATGTTTTAGTTTTTGTGGAACAGAATATGTGTTTAGATGGGGAGTGTATAGTGAGCGAAGTCTATTATATTCTAAAATGCAAGGAATATCAGCGTTTACTTTACTTGCATCAAAGTTGATTAGAAATAGACCGACAAGTGTACGTAAGCGTGATAGTGCTACGTAGCTCATGTCTTCTTTAAAGACTGTGTTACCAATATCTATCATTGCTTTGTCTAGGGTAAGACCTTGTGATTTATGAATCGTGACTGTGTATGTAAGAGTTAGAGAAAATTGTTCTCTGCGTACATACATATCTTTGAAGAGAAGGAATCTAGCTGTTGAGCATCCTATCCATTTTACTTCTGAAAGTTTGTCAAAGAGTATATTGACAAACTGAATTTTGTTGTCACGTGGGTATGTTTGAAAGCCAACAACTGTACCCAGTGCTCCATTAACTAGTCCTTGGTCCACATCAAGGTTACGTTTAAGCATTACTCTGCAATTTAAGGATAATTTTAACATCTTTTCTAAGCCTGCTGTGTTTGAGATTGATTTTTCTAAATTATTTAGTCTTGTTGTGGCTTGGTCACACATGGGTAGTGTCATACCATGTACATCTAGTTTATCTGTGGCGCTAATTTCCATTATTGGTTGCATTTATTTACTTAACATTATTTCATTGAATTTGAGACAGCTTGCAAGAGTTGGCATTAAGGCCATCCAATTGACATTTTTGTGGGCTAATTGTTCCATAACATCTGTAGCACATGCATTATCGCCATAAAGTGCATTAATGTGCCGGGTTTTCAATGTTGCTTCTGCTTCTTTAGAAAGTATACCAACTCTCAAACTTTTAAAATTTTGGCATAAGTTAGGTCTGCAGATTGGCGCATGTTTTCTGTTAATTCTCTGTATTGGAAATATTGACAAATGTTGACATTTCCAATGCTGCCAACAGTTTTACGTCAGAGTTTGTGCCCTAATGTTTTAAAAATAGGTTCACCTTTTACTGGTTACTTTTTAAAATGTTGGCATAAGTTAGGTCTGCAGATTGGCGCATGTTTTCTGTTAATTCTCTGTATTGGAAATGTTGCCAAAGGTTGAAATTTCCAATGCTGCCAACAGTTTTACATCAGAGTTTGTGCCCTAATGTTTTAAACATAGGTTCACCTTTTACTGGTGTTAATTGAAGCAGATCTCCAAAACAATAATGTGTTTTCCTGCAAATAGCTCTTCATAGTCTGTTTTGAGTACTTCTTGTAATCTGAGATGAATCAAAGCTAACATCAGGTTGGAGACCATGCTCACTTCATCTATTAGTAGCATTTTCATTTGTTTCAATACTCTGCGTAATTCCATTGCAGCTTCTGCAGAAAGTTTGTAATAGTCTAATTTGTTCTGGTGTTCTACTGGTAATAGTAGTAATCGGTGTAATGTAACACCACCTATGTTGTAGGCAGCTAAACCTGTGGGGGCAGCGACAACAGCTGACAGTTTGTTGTTTGTCAATTGTTGAAGGAACTTACTAATGATTTTGATTAGGAATGTTTTGCCAGAACCAGCTTCACCACTGACGTACAGTAGTATAGGTTTATAATTATGGCAGGAACATTCTTTATTTTCATGTTTTACACCATGTGCAATTTGTTTTGTTACTTCTTGAAAAATGCTACTTTGCTCATTGTTTAGTTTTGATTGTAGTATAGTTAAGTCTTCCTTATCTTCATACTGACACATGGTGTTTTCTACTTCTATCATAGCTAATTCTGCCCCATTTGTTTTTAGTGGTTCTCCCAGTGGTTCTTGGCTTCCTGTTACAGAAGGTTGACTACTGTCAGGAGTATCCTTATCTAGTTGGGCTTGGAGTTCTTCTTCATGTTGCTGTTCATTGTGCAACATTGTTTTGTACTGTGTAAAGTTTACATCAGTTATAGTGCTTTCATTTGCTTTGAAAGCATCCTCATATGAGTCATAGTTATCTAGTAATTGTTCTTCTTTTCTCCATGGTTTGAAGAGTTGTAGCAGGGACATGTAATATACTTCTTTTTGTTGAGGAGTCTTCAATGACAATTTGATATGATTAATTAAATTTGGTTTAGTGAGTTTAACTAAGCTGCCTTCACAGTCTGTCACTCTATATTTACCTTTTTTTTCATCAGGTTTCATATTATTTTTGTATGTGTAGTTTTGGGCTATTTGGTATAGAAGCATGTTTTCCAAAGTATTACTTCTGTTTGGGTAGTATGTGTCCAATAAATTGTTTTCTAAAATGTCTTGGCTGTTTGGATAATGTTTGGCTATTGTTTCTATATCTTCATATGATTTTAGAACTCTTTTTCTAGATTTAGCTGGACCAAGACTTAGCCATACTATATTTTCAGATTTACCATACAATGAAGTACCAGTTAAACGATCAGCTGCTTCATAAGATCCACATTCTCTATGGGTGAACATTTTTATGCCCAAGCTGTATAATTTCTGAGATACTGTTTTATCTGATGACAGGTCATTACAGAGGTCTTGGAGCTCTGTCTTTCCTGCTTTAGTTAAGTATGCTGTGACATATCGTGCAACTGCAGTAGAATTGTGTGCAATGTACTGCACATCTATGTTTGCATTCCATAAGTGGGCAATTGATTGCATTATAATCATTGATATATTTTTCTTCTTCTTTTCTTTTTATGTAATATGTATTTTTAGGTGACTTACCTTTAACACTATGTCTAACTGAAGACATGAGGTTGTTTACTTGACCTGTATTTGTAACTGGTCTAGGGAAACCAAATCGGCATTTGGTGTAGTATTTGCCTTTGTTTTTGTATTTGCAACAACAATATTTTCCACATTTGTGTCTTTGAAATTGTAAAATTTGTGCACGAAGATCACTATTTGTGGCTTCTGATGGAATTTCACAAGTGACATATTTTTCAATAAACTGTAAAACAGTGGCATCACTGCCTTGACCAAATTTAGGAGCATCTTTAATCCATAAAAGCATGTGGATATGTGGTGCTCCTCTGGATTGGTATTCTTTTCTCCAAAAGACGTGGTGCACTTCTCCAAGGGGAGGAAGAGTTTTATTAAAAATAAAATGTAGCATAGCAATGAAGCCATGGTGAAAATATCTTGAAACATTAACATGATCCAAAGAACAAAGTTCTCCAGGTGTTAGAATATCTATGTTTGTTTTGTTTTTATTTGATATGCGTAGGAAAACATGTAAATCTTCCCATGCATATTCTGCACAACTTAATGTAACAAACCAAGTGGGTGGGCCAAGGTTTCTGATCATACAACGTACATCTCCATGACGTCGAAACCAGTACTTTTTAGTACCACGCATATTTGCTAATAGATTTGTAATATTTGATTGTAAAACCTCATCCTTTTGTTGCACTTTCTCTAATAATTGTGTAGCTGTCATATTTTGAAAGTGTGATCCTGATTTTAATATGTGTGCAACTCCGTAACATAAAGTTGCTAGTTCACTTTCAAAGAGTAGGTGGAATATGTATTCCACATTTTGTCTAAATCTGGGATCTTCAGAATACATCCGTAATGAGCGGTATTCTGAAGCTGATATTTGAATAGGTCTATCATCATACCTTCCTCCTTTTCCAGTAGGAAAGAGTAGAGGAAAAGCACGTGCTTCTATACTTTTTCCCCATATACTGATTGGCGATCCTTTTGTTTGACACATTTGGTAAGTTTCCAGTACATCTTGTACGGTGTCATTACAGTGCAAAGGATGAATTGTATAATGGTCTAAAGTATTTGATATTGTAGCAGGATATAGTAGCTCAAATTGACCAGCTTCTTGTGTTTCTTGAATTATTTCAGTTGTATCTTTCAAGTTTTCTTCAATATTAATTTCTTTGTAATATTCATTATTCTCTTTAAGATATTGGAAGGCTTGTTTAACTTTATATAAATCTACCCGCTTTTGCCATATTTTTTTGTCTTTTGTAGGTACTCCATTTACTAATATAATTAAAGATTGCTGCATTGGACGTTGCACTCCTAGAGTATGCACATTTTCTTTTAGATTTAATGGTAAATAAACTACTTTTCCACAAATGCCTTTTACCAATTCAGAGGGAGGTAATTTTGCTGTTTTTGGTTGAAGGCGTATTATTGCTTGAAATGGGTGTACTGTTTGAATTATGATGCTCTCATATAAATTAAGTTGTTGTAGAGGTTTTGGTACTGGGTATAATTCCAAATTATTTGTGATAGAACGTGAAGGAGTTTGGTTGTTGTCAAGTTTTGTAGTGCAATAACTGCAAAGTATTAAGGGCTCAGTTATTTCATATTTGTTTTCTGCTACAAGGTAGAGAGCTAATTCAAACCATTTAGAATCTTCATTGTCTTCTATTTTGTATGATAGGTCCACAGTTTTTGTGTTACTTTTATAAAAAATTCTACGGCAACATACACATACATGGTTTGGTAATTCAGCTGATGTACTTTTAAATTTTAGTATTTCTTTTTTGTATGTGTTTATCAAAAGGTTGCCATGTGTAGAATTGTTGCTTAATTGGTTTAAAGCTATTTCATTCTGTAAATGGCTTTCATTTCCAAAATATTTTTTTCTGGATATAGTGAATTTCTTCAAGTAGGTCTTTTGCTGTACCATGTAGAAGGATGTTATTTAACTTTGCTAGTGCTAAAGCAGGACTTTTAGCATAGTACAGTGTATAGACTAGATTTCTTATAGTTGAATGATGTGTTCATATCCTTTTGATATCATGGAAAGTGGCTTTACAAGTAGGTCCTGTAATGCAGTCCAATGAATGTCCTTGTAGTCCTGTGTACTTGCGCACTGGACAGGTATATATATTTTGCAGTAATTTAATTTTGATTTTGTCTTTGCTTTTTACATATTTATTGAGGAATTGGCGTAAAGATTTGAAACATTGTTTGGGAATGTTACACATTGACGTGCATGGCCATTTGTACACTAGACGTTCTGATTCATTTGAATGGAGGGGTAATTCTAAGTTTTCAGGGCATATTTTTGTAAGAAGTACTTCTTGTTCCATTATGGTATTATTCACTTTTTCATAACCTCGACCGCTGCGATGTATGGCAATTGTATTTGTTTGCTTTTGTTTGTACGCTTCTTCATTAAAATATGGTTCTGTGCTTGTAGTGTGATTCCATTCTCCTCCACTGATACTTAAGAAGTTCTTTCTGTTGATATTTCGCTTATTGAGAAGTCTTTTTTGTAATTTATTTATTAGTTCTGTTAGTGGTTTCATTTTGTTTAACAGTAAAATAAATACATTTCTTTTGAGAACAATTGCACTGTCCATCAATGCTTCTAAGATTAATTTCCTACGATAGGTTTTAAGCTTTGAACCTGATTTCTCTCCTGTTTTTATAAGATTTTGAAGGATTTTGTGATGTTATATTTTGGCTAAAATACTTTTCTTGGTATGCTTACTTTGCACTATATTAAAATTTGAAGAAGTAGTTTTATCTGTACTGATAGCTGATTTTCTGTTAATTGTATTTTGGTTTGTTTTACATTTTGATAGAGGAAGCGAAGTTGTTGTACTTGAAACTTCTTGTGTTTCACTAAATGATTGTATTAGCTGTTTTGTTTCAACTTTTTTTACAAATTCTGCTAGAGATGGATGCTTATGTTGGACACCTTTATTTTCCTTTGCTCTACTTTTGCGTTGCTTTCTACGGACTTGACTTTTGGTAGGCATTCTTTAGGGTCTGTTGAAAAAAATAAAGAAGATATGGGTTGGGGTGTTCTGGAATGTATGTGTGCTGTGTGCATGAGTGTTTGAGTAAGATGATAAAGATGTATGTAATGATGTGTGATTGTGCATTGGGAACTAAAACTAGTAGGTGTGTTACTAAACTGGGGTTCAGACGACAAAATAAAAGTAAGCTAGTGGTGTGGAAAAGTACAAATAGTAAATCTAATGTATACAATTAAAACAGTTGTTTGTTCTATAATATGAAAATTGTAGTGGTTCAGTTGGGTAATTTGTGTGTCGAAAAATAGAAATTTGTAGGCCATTCTGGCTGTAAATCGCTGTTTAAGACACAGACATTTTTGGACAAAATGGAACAAAATCTCTATTTTTAGAAACCGAAATAGCTTGTATTAATGTTATAGTATATTTGATTAATAATACAAATATTATGGTGATATTTTACTTACTTTTTTTTAAATTAACAGGTAACTTCTTAGTTTTTCTTTCTTCTTCGAATTCGGCTGCTTCTTTTCAGGAAACTGGTCTTCACTGCAATTGTAAAAGCTTCAAATTAGTAACTTTGTTTGTATATAGCACTGTTTTCAATTTAGATATTGATTTTTTTAATTGAAATCCTCAGTGCCTTCTGTAAAACCATTAAACTAATTTATTTACATAAGATACATTGTATCAGTTCAGTACATATGATATGTTCTTAATGAACAAATTGTATTGAATGACAAACTGTAGCAAAAAAAAAATATCTTTACTATGTCTTGTGAAATTTATAATATATTAGTGAATACCACTATTTCTGTAAGTAAACTGTTCTAGGTAATAGCGCCTCAATGTCATGTCTAATTTAAAGTAATTAAGTAAATAAATAAATAAAAACAAAAAATATGAAATTGTATAAGTATTTTCATAAAGGTTTAAACATAGATTTGTTTGCATGCAATGTAGTCTATATATTTCAATCAAAAAATGTTAGTTTAACATGATTTGAGTGTGTGTGTATAAAGAAAGTAAATAGTATAAAGGTTTGTAAGTGATAGTTTATTTTAGGAAATTGAAAAAAGTACAGTAAATTCATTTTACAGATTTTACAAGGTAAAAGTCTGTTTGAAAATGTGTTCATCTACTATACAGAAAATATGCATACCTGAAGTTTGTGGTCATGCATATGGATATGCATGGAGCTGCAAGTAGAAATCTTGAAGACTTGTACAGTATTTCTGGTTGATGCTGCTTCCCTATTATATGACACTTGTACTCAGAGAGATTCAGAGTACATTTGCAGTGCTGATCTATGATGATGCAGTTAGATGTAGAGGTCTTGAATGTGATTGGTGCATGGTCATGTGATTTTTGAGGTACATCCAATGAGGGAATGGCAGAGAGAGTGTAGTGGAAATGGTAGAAGGACTGTTCAGGTTACGATAAGTCCGCGGACATGGCGGTTAATCGCGGACATCGGGAGTTACATCCGGGGATTTTTGGGTTCAGAAGTCATGCAAATGAGAATAAGCACTGAAAGGGGTTGGTCAGGAAAGTTTGGTGGGTGTGTTGTGCCAGGAGAGATTTTCTCAGATACTCTTTTTGCTGAGAGAACAAAAGATAGCTATGACTGTGTGTTTCAGAAAACAGATTGTTTGGATTTTAGGAGGTTCATGGATACATTGGCTGAAGGTGCATGCAGAAAGCTGTGGAGTAGCTGTAGATTTTGGATTCCCACATGTGGAAGTACACTGGCATGGAGTATATGGAATGAAGTGGTTGGACTTGCTACCTCTCTGTGCTACTTTGGAGACAGAGCAACATCCAGCCATAATTGTAATTCATTGTGGAGGGAACAGTTTAGGACATGCGACTGGATTTTTTTTGCAATTTGCTATGAAAGAAGGACTTAGGAAGGTTATGGACATGTTTCCTAATTCTCAAGTGATATTTTCACGGATTGCGCAGAGACAAATGTGGCTTCGTTCTTCTTCATTTGGTCCACAAATGGAAAAAGCAAGGCACAATGTTAATAAGGCTGTTTGTGCCTTTCTAAGAGATTTTGGCATGTCTTCTTTTCACAATGAAAATATTATGTTTTGTAGTACATACATTTTTCGCAGAGATGGAGTGCATTTTACTTATGCTGACAATCAGATTTGAAATCAGAGAAATGTACAAAATGCATTGCGACCTTTTTTGGAATTACAACAACGATTTTGAAGTAGATGTTAAGCATTTAAAATTTTTGACTTACAAACACCACCCAAAGGCTCTTTTCAGAGTCAACACTTCTTTCCAGAGAAAATTACAATGTTTGTGATGGAGTAGCAACCCAATTTTTTTAATGTTCGCGAACTGTCCGCGGACTTCTAAAAAATACAAAGAGCCCTGCTTCATTTATTTTCACTTCTATTTTTTAACTGGGAAAGGCGGCTCTGAAAAGAGCCTTATTTTTTTTGATTTTTGTAATTTTGTATTTTTTTTGTTTTTTCAGACACGACACACTAGGAAAGGAGGGTAAAGGAGGGTAAAGGGGGGGGCACCAACCACAGGGATAAGAAAGGGCGAGCTGAGAGAGGAAGATGTAGAGTGGGTTTTATTTGGGTAGTGAGCAGGTCTTCTCGTGCATTCTAAGCAACCATAACTTGCGCCACCACCGTGCACTGCTAAGAATAACACCCATGACATCAAAGATGACATCACAAATTGTTGCTTAGCTTACCATAACTGGCGAATTTCAAGGGTTTTTCAGTTTTATTTGGAACCATAACGTCCCTTTAACAAAGTTTTTTCACTGAATTTCATAGGTTTTTAGTAGCGCAACTTAACCATAACGTCCCTTTAACAAAGATCTTTCACTGAATTTCATAGTTTTTTAGTAGCAAAACTTAACAATAATGACTTTGACTTTATATACATGTCATATGGAACTGTTAGATATGCAGCGATTATGAATTTAGTAAATACATTGAAAATGTCAGGGCTAAGGATACACTGGCATAAAGGCGTTACTTGTGGGTAATCACGTGTCGCTGGCTGTACCCATAGAGTGACATCTCGTTAGGTGTGCAGAGATTAGGAGCTACACAAAAGCATGGATGGCCAAGTTCATCCAAAAACATTCATGCAGTGCGCACTGTGTGATTTTTGTGTGGCTTGTGCGTGTTAAGATAGAAAGACAAGGTAATCATTTTGTAGTCTAGCTTGTTTGAATGTGCTGAACTGACTGAAGAAACTGCTCTTTCGGAATCACACTTGTGTAGGGCTTTAACGCCTGATTCAACTGTTAGGAGAACCTCTTGCTAAATAAATAATCCGTAACATTGCAAAACATTTGTAGGCCGATTCATGGAATTAATGTGTGCCGCACAAGTGTGCGAAAGCGTGCGAATCGCAGCGCAAGCGTGCGAAAGCCACGCACATCGATTCATGGAAGTCTCTGTGCATGTAAATCTTGGGATGTGCGCTAAAATCCTGCGTGGCACATGTGGGCGCACACGTCATCTCACGGCGTGCACTATGTGCACAGCGAAAGCGCACATAGCACAGCGCACACAACTAAAGTAGGCGGAACACGGGGCGTAACACGCGGAATGGGAAACAACGCATGAAAATTTGGGCGTTACGGGGGAAGTACAGGAGGCAAATGCGCGGAACGCCCACACGTGCGCCTACAACACATATTCATGGAATCGAACAGGGGAAACGCGTGCGCCAAAAAAGACACGCTAATCCGGAAACACGTACGCCAGCAAGAAGCAGGTGTGCGCGGCCCCACACAGCATAAAAGTGCGCTCAAACAACAAACAAGCTCAGACGCTATGATGAATATACCATCCCTCGCAGCAGTGGTCGTGGGACACCGCAGGAGGAGGATAGCCAGGCCCAGAATGTTTACACCCAGGACCAGTCTTTTTGAGATGCCTGATGACCAGGTGTATGGGAGGTACATGTTCCCACCACACATAATGCTCAACCTGGTGAGTGAGTGGGAGGATGACCTCACATCACCCACCCTGTGCTCCCAAGCACTGAGCCCCTTGGAAAAGGTGCTCAATATACTGCACTTCTTGGCCACTGGTTCATTTTAGCGGACAAGTGCCATAGTGGGGGGGTGTCACAGGCCATGCAGTCACGCCGCCTAAACCAGGTGTTGGCCATCATGACTGCACGCTCTTCAGTCCGCAGGCACATATACATGCCCAGAACACCTGCAGAAAGGCAGGCTGCTGTCTAGGACTTTAATGGGGTGGCACACTTCCCCAAAGTGCTAGGTGCCATTGATTGCACCCATGTTGCTCTACGTCCTCCCAGGGCAACTGAGCATATCAATAGAAACCGCAAGCACTGGCATTCCATCAACGTGCAGGAAGTATGTGATGCCAAGGGAATCATCACCGCAGTATATGCCAACTATCCAGGGTCCACCCATGACAGTTTCATTTTCAGAATGTCACCCCTATACCGGGACCTAGAAGCTGGGCGGCATGGCACTACATGGGTGCCTGGTGAGTATAAATGCCTCTGCACATGAATGCATGTCAGATACTGAGTAATGTCACAACCCAACTAATGATACCCATCATTACCTCCCCAGGGGACAGTGCCTACCCTCTGAGCACCCACATGATGACGCCAATTCGGAACCCCACCACACCACCCGAGGTAAGATACAACACAGCCCATATTGCAACCTGGGGCATAGTGGAGCGCACATTCAGAGTGCTCAAGCCACGCTTTTGTTCCCTTGACCGCTCTGGTGGGCAGCTGCTATATGCACCCCCAGTAGTGTGCAGGATCATAGTGGCAGCTTGTGTCCTGCACAACGTTGCAACATGCCGGGGCCTGCAGGTGGACATGGTGGTGCCCCCACATCCCCAACCACATGCACGGACGCTGCTCATGGGAGGGGAAAGGGCACGTGGTGAGGCAGCCCGTACGCAGCTGGTGGCTAATTACTTCACCTAAAATCACACCCCTGTGGAGTGCACACAGCCCTGGCAAATACCAGCTGACAATCAATGATGATGACATAAGGGACAGTCAACTGTCACAACCATACCAGCCTGAGATTTGTCAATTGGAAGTGTTACATTGTGTGCATCCCTACCTATTGAAAGACAGCCAATGCTGTGTCACAAAAAGGCACACATTTATGCTGCATGAATGACTACCCACTTGCAAAATACAACATAACAATAGTGTCATGTCACCCAACCCCTCTCCATCTCAGCTACTCAACATACCATGGCATGTCATGCAATGTGAAACCAAACAAATGAATGCACAACACATGATGCAAATGTCACAAAGTGCACTGTCCCAAATGGAAACAAACCACAGACAATATGCTCCAAGTAATCATTAACAAACAGCTCACATGAACAAATACTTACCAGCAACACAATACAGCAACACAGGATGACACAGGGCCAAAATATGACAGTACAAAATCAAAGTAGTGCAAGTCTTACAACCTGAATAAGCCAGCACATCGACCCCTTCCAACTGCAGAGGGTTGCTGTCAGGCAAATGTGTCAGGGTACTGCATACGATATGAACTGCATCTGCAAAGGAGACGGCCTTGTGAAGACATGAAGAAGGTACCTGTGAATAAGGAGGAAGACATGGATGCACAAGCACATATCAATACACCATGCAGTGTTCAATACAACAACAATCCCCTCTAGGGATGTCCACACAGTTTTGACCACAGACTGCCCACACAGCTCATGGGAGCCCAATTTCACTGTGTAAGTCACTGTCACTTGGTCACACCCTTTGCAAGCCCATGGAAAGGGGAAGCAGGAGGGGTGTGTGTGTCTGGAACCCAAGCATCTAACCCAAACACAGGACAAGCCTGCATTTTCCCAGCTGGAATACACAGTGGATGCCCACAGGAGCCACACAAGGCAACCCACTGTAAAAAAATCAAAAAAGGCCATGTGTGGGCCGGGGGGTGGGGGGTGAGGCCACCCAGGAAGTTCTAGGACAGGGTGAACACCAACACCCACCTGCGTTGATGTTGCGAGAAAAAAAAATACCTCCATGGGCTCATGGCCTGCACGGCTACGCCAATGTGGGAGAACTGCTGTCGCTCTCTTCACCCTCTGCTGCTACATCAGGAGGTGGCAGTGTTATGGCAGGTAGCCCACCCAAAGCCCTGGTATGGTCCTCCATGGCAGCAAGCATGCAGGTGTGGAAGGTCTCGTTCTGGAGGATGATAGTACGGCGATCCCCATGCAGCACCTTATGGGTTGCCTGCATTTCTGGATGCATGGCCTCGCCTGATTCCCAGATCTCCTCACGAGTTGCCTGCAGCTCAGCTGAGAGCCAATGTGTGAGCTGCTCCTGCTCTGTTCTGATGTAAAATTTCAGGAATCCTCAAGTTCAACCAGATTCTCCCTGAGGAAATGGAGTTCTAACCTCAGGGCTTCCCTGTGGCCCTGGGACTTACAGATATGGCTTTGCGCAGAGTCTCCAGTGCTGCCCGTTGGTCCCTGTTGGACGCCAACATGTCCTCCCTGTGTGATTGGAAAATGGACTCTGTTGCCTGCTTTTGGAGCTCCATCTGCCTTTCAGGGGGGAGAATGGACGTGGCCACCCTCTCTATTGCCTGAGCCATCATTTCAACCGATGCTCCCTGTTGTGCTGCTATACCGTACATGGAGTTTTCCCATACAGTATTGCCTGGTGGCGCACGGCCGCCGTGTCGGCGGGCACAACACCTGTTTGGGGCAAGGCAATCTGCACCTTGCTGTGCTGGCACTGCCTGAGGCTGCAGGACTGCATTCCCCCTCTGATCTGCGGGCCCAGGAACAGTATCAGATGTTGTGGAGTGTGACCCTGCATCCGTAACCTCCAAAGGCGGAGTTAACAACACTGAAATCCCCATAGAGGGGTCTAGCCCTGGTGCAGGTGGGTTGGACAGAGCAGCATCCCTGCCAGAAACAATCACATGCAACAGCACATAAGTCTCATCATCCGATTCAGCGCCTGAATCATAGAGGTCTGGGGCGGTGCACCCAGAGACACCCCTGGACAGTATGGTCTGCAGGAGGATTGAGTTTTCACCCACCACCACACCATATCCTCCACTGGTGCTCGTCCTGGCTGAGATTCCTCCTGGGTCTGCAACATCACCTCCACCTCTGCAGCATCAAGTGCGTCATCACCTGCAAAAACATGAAAGACAACAAATGGAAACAGGCATGAGCACCATAGCATGCACATAGGCCTGACAAGCTAGAGATCCAGTACATGAACAACACATGTCCCACATGACCATAACCTTGGCATGCATGCACTGTCAATGATTTGGAAGGGGAGGCAAAAAGCAGACACTGAGGACTCCAAGATGGAAAATGAACACATGTGCTGCATGCTGGATAGCACTGTCATCACATATTAACCTGTGAGTGGCATAGTCAATCCACATACATGGCACATGCCAGCACACAGATGGCACGTATCATAGCCATGGTACATTTGACAAGTACAGCCATATGTCAGTGAATGAGTACTGTCACCCATCCATGTGAGATGGACATGATGAGATGAAAAATGTAAAATAGTGTGACAAAATATGCATGTGCCACACACTGCAACACATCCAGTGCGCAATAATACATTGATGGCAGGCAGATGGATACATCAATGGTTGGTCACTTCAACATGACAGAACACAACAGTCATGTTCAACATTCAAACGGGGCCCAACAATTAATGTGAGCAGGCCCTTACTCAATCAGCCTGAATGGCCAAATCAATCCCATAACAAGGTAATAAATGTGGGCCAATGTGGGTTGTAATCTATGACAGAAGCATGTCACATATGTGGCATTAGGGCAGAAAAATGCATTGCAAAAATGGGAGGATTGAAACAATCAGGCTGAATGAACACTGAAAAATCAGAACAATGTTGTTGCAAGATGACAGTTCAAGGGCAACTGCAGTAATGTGGCGCTAATTGGCTACTGTGGTCAGAAGGGATACTGTCATACCCAAACCCAAGGCTGGTGAATGGTTTGGAGTAAGCACACGGGTGACCCATACCACTCAGGAGTACACACCCTCACCTGGCACTCAATCATTACACATCACCCAAGAAACATATACATGGATTACACACACTTGCATGGGTACTCACCGGACACTGCCTCATAATCTGGTAGGTCTCCCACACCTTGGATCTGTTCCTCTGTGATGAGCAACAGACTCATGTTCAGTGAGTTGGTCGTCCTCTGGTGGAGACCCACCGCCAGTCACCAGAGTAGAGGCATGATTGGAAGCCAGCTTGTTCTTTGCTCTGCGTTTCAGGTCATTCCACCACTTGTAGCAATCATCAGCTGTGCGCCTCACAAATGCAAGGGCACTAATGTGGTCCGCGATGGTCTACCAGTGGGCCCTACTTTGAGCAGGCGTAGTCTTACAGCCTGCAGTCACCAACATTTTGCGGCTATGTGCCGACACATAGGCCACAAGTGCATCAAGTTCGGCATTATTGAAGCTAGGCTTCCTTGATGTGCCGGAGTGTGTAGGCGTGTCTGGGGTCTCAGCCTGTAGTGCAAGAGCACCCTTCTTCTTCTTCTTTTAAGGTGGTGCGGATCCTGAATGGCTTACGCCGCTCTGGTTAGTAGGGGCAGAAGCGCAGGTGGACTGCGTACTAAAAGCCTGTAAAGGCACAATGACCATAGGTCTTGGTGCAGGCATTGGCTGAAGGGTGATGTCAGCAGGGCCAACGTCGATGTGATGGACCTGGACCGACACTGTCCTGGCTGGAGACTCAGAGCTGGGGTGGATTGAGCTGCAGCTGCCCCTGCAGCCTCCCCACGCTGGCTACTTGGTGCAGTAGATGGCATTGCTGCCCCAGATCCAAGTGGCCTGGTGACAGCAACTTTCAACGCCACTCGTGGATTAGACTTGCTGACCTGGAAGTCAGCCTGTGAGTCATCATGTGCCGATTCAGGTGACAAAATGGGCCGGTCCAACAAGGGCTGTGCTGGGATGCTGTCAGCTACGTTTCCCACAAACATTGGGGGGGCATAAGTGTCCCTGATTGGTCCTCCACACACGGGGCTCTAGGGGCACCCTGCAAATCCTGGCCACGTCCCCTACCATGCCCACCATGCCCACCTTTTGGAGGGCGGCCACCTTTGCCTCCCTTACTGCTTGGTCGCCTCCCAACCATGTACTGATGTTGTTGTGCGTATGGGAGTTGCAGTAAACAATTGTCCTGGGCAATTGGGGTGAAAGGGGTAGGGTACTAGATGGAATTCATACCCTAGTGCTCTAGCAAGGCTGGATGTGACCCCCTGGGGGAAGATGACGGGTCACGCAATGCACAGGCACCCCTAAAACAAAAGAACACGTGCATGCAACCCCTGGTAGACCATGCACGTGGAAAAATGAACTCGCACTACGCTGTGGCACCTAGAAACACAAAAATAAGCGTATGCGTGTTACAAGTAGCCTGGGGTACACGACACACGGGGCAACCACAGTTGGAAAATACGTGTGCGACTCACCATCTGCCTTGAAAAAGAATGTGAAAAAGATGCACGTGTGCGCGTTGACAACACCCCCGTCAAAAGAAGAAAAGACCGCAGTCTGAGGAAAAAGGGAGTACAAACTGTAAATGTTGTGAAGTAATCGCGTGTGAACTGACAAGGAGTACAAGAAACACCTGCTCGCTCTCCACAAAAAGCACATACAAGAAAATAGCGTGATACTCGTATCTTTTTAAGCCAGCCCACACGTACAATGTCACTTACGCACTTTCGCGCTAAGGCCCTTTCCTCCGATAGCACGGGTGACCTGCAGTTTTCTCACATGCTGAATCACAATGCACCCGTGTTGTGGGGAACTCCCGCGAGCGCAACGTCACTTACGCTCTTACGCGCTAAGGGCCTTTCCTCGGATTTCACGCTGACGTGCACTTTTTTCACATGCCAAATCACTCTGTATCAAGCTGGCCATGCGAAAAACACACAGAAGACCACGCTCCTGCCCAAAAGGCCATTTTCCTTCCCCCAAGAGGCCAGAGCACGCTCCCACCAGCCAGCTGCTGCTGTCTGCCTGCTGCCCACGTGCCCTGCTATTTGGTGCGGGCACGTCAGCCATCTGCAGGGGTCCAGTTGCTGTGTCCACCCCTGCTGGAACAGAAGACTCCCGACTGGGAAACCATCGCTCCACAGCCCAGCCCCAGGACCCAGTTGCCCACCCACGCCTGCCTCGGAGGTCGCGATAAAGGGGCAAACACCATCTGAGACCACTGGCGACCCCCAGCCAGAGAGGCAGAGGGCCACCAGCTTCAGTGAGAAGGAAGTTGGTGTCCTGGTGGAGCATGTCCTGGGGCATTATGATGCCCTCTTTGTAACATCACGCGCCAACAAGGAAGGACGGGAGAGGATCTGGGAGGACGCAGTGGTTGCCATCAACACGGAGAGGGTGGCAACCCACAACATCAAGCACGTCCGGAAGCACTGGGAGGACTTCAGGTCCAGGACCCTCTACAAGGCCCAGTGCCTCGCGGAGGGTGGCCGGGTCAGAATGAGCAACATCCAGATGAGGGTCCTCGAAGGCGTAGGCCCAGCGCTCCTCACCCAGATCCTTCAGAGGCAGACCTGTCTGGAGTTGAGCGTTAAGTGGCCAAGCATTGCTGTGTGAGACAGGGCATGTTGCAGTGTGCTGGTAGTCTGATACTTGCCTGTATGTGTGACATAGGCCATGTATGGATGTGTATGTGCAGGGACATCATGGGCATGCATGTGAGCCCAATAATGTGTGAACCACATGGATGGTGCATGTGTTCCAATGCAATATAGGGAGCTGTATGCAGAATGCACACATGAATGCATGCCAGTCTCTGTTCTTGGACATGGAGGGCGGGTGAGGGATGGGTGCTGCTCTCATGCACATGTATGGTGCACATGTGTGTGTGTCTGAGAAGTGTGTGTGTGACTTTGAAACGCCATGAATGCATGACACATGTTCATGATGATGTATAGATTCACTCATGCAGTGCAGTCACCGTTGTATCCACTGTGTCTATCCACTGTGTCTGTGGTGTACAAGCCATGATGCATGACCCTCCTGTGATGTGTGTGCATGGGATCAGTGTAAGCCATGATGCATGTGAGTTTGAAGGCAACATTTTGGTTAAAAGAGGCCCTTGTACATGGATGCTGATGTTGATTGCAGGCGCCGTGCCTGTTTCTGCATATGTGTTGCATGCATTCACCCATATGTTGTGGAGGGACAGGATGGAAGTGACATTTGACAGAGCCACTCATGTGTTATTGCTTCCTGTCTAGGGGAATATTGTACTATACCCTGATGCTTGTGTTCTATGTCTCCCTCTACGCAGCGTCAAGTGAAGAAGAGGGCGGAGACGGCGCTGCAGAGCCAAGCGGCGGGGATGCCTCCACCGGGCGGTGACGCAAGGCCCAGCCACCCTCCCAGGAATTGCCATCATCCGGGAGCGAGGAGATTGGTGCCGTTGTAATGCTCACCTGGTTCCCTCGGAGGCGCGGGTCTTGACTGGGCAGTGAAAACGTCTTCAACGTTAGGCGTAGGATTCGTTTGGCTCCCGGATTTGACCCCTTCCTCACCGAAAGCTTGACCTGCAGAGTGAGGTGTCTGCAAGTGGAAAATCAAGGTATTAGTGGCTGGAAGGTTGGGAGAAGTTCTTAGCCCCTCTCTGCCTCTCTTCCCGTGGTACTCGGGTGATTGTTGTGCTCACCTTAAGTAAGTGAATGCTGAGCTCTCCATCCTGCGTCTTGTGCAGGGGCGCTGGATCCAGTTGCTTCACTGGATGTGAGTTCCGCCTCTTGATTGCAGAGGGTAGTTGAGAGCGAAGCCGCCGTTTGCTGCACGAGCGTGACTTGTAAGTATTAAAGTTCTCTTTAGATTGCTCTCTTCAAATGTCTTTTTCCCCAATGTCTATGTCTTTTACTTTTCAGATGCTGTCGATGCCAAAGAAGATGCTCTCCCCGATTCGTGGCAGAGAGCATAACAAGAAGATGATGAATTCGAAGGCACGTAAGTAGGAAGTCTGCTTTGGGGCCGTAGAATGCACCTTAATGTCCCCTTTTGTCTCTGCAGGTGCTGGAATGCTGTGCGAGCAAGGTTGGAGCAAGCGCAAAACAGGTAAGCAGTATTGTAACCAAGCGTTACTAACCAATGTTCTTTGTCTTTGCAGGCCCGATGCCGGACGAGAAATGCAGAAAAAAACATCTTGGATGCTGCCGATGGATCGGGTGAGTTGAAGCGCTAACTTTGCCTTTGTCTAACCTGTGCCTTTTGTTTTGCAGGAGCCGCTGAAGATTGAAGATTGGTTCCCAGCAGGTAATTTTCATAATTACAGGATCCGGAGCTGAAGATTCGCTGGAGCTGACACGGTGAGCGTCCTGCTGCAGATGCAGAATAACGCAAAGCATGTGGTACCAATCGGGTGTGGTTTATATAGCCCATAGGAGTGCTTAGGTGTCTTCTTCCACAGCAGCCTCGCCCAGGTAAAAGAGTTCCTGCTTCCAGAAGGGTTCCAGCAGCAATGATCCAGGGAGTGGTGCCTGCCCCACCCAGAAGGAAAAGTAGTCCCTGCCAGAAGAGAGTAAAGCATCATCTGGCTGGTAAGTAAGCAGCATGGTCGGCTCCAGGTAGGTTCACCCAAGCACCTTTACACTTGATATGAGCCCGGCGCTTCCTGTGCCGGGACGGATCCTTACTATGAGCCTGGCACCACCGGTGCCAGGACAAGGTCCAAAAGGTCCCTATTGGGACTTGCTGGTGCCGATAAGACATGTTATGAGCCTGCTTCCAAGGATGTTGGGTAGGTCCTGACTCCTTGAAAGCAGTGGTCATGACAGCCGTGTCTGCCACTACCGTTGTAGCGGAACCCCACAGGGGCTTGCAATGGCAGAAGACGGTGTGGATACATCCAGGTTGGTGGTCTCCATAGAGGAGGAGGAGTCCGCTACTGAGCCGTACATGGGGCCTAGTGGGGGTAGTACCACTTGTGCAAGTGGTGCAGTCCAGGGCCAGGGTCAGGAGGCAGCAAAGGTCACCGTGGAGGGGCCTGTGCATTTTGCTGTCCTTGATCCTGGGACTGCACCACCATGCACCAGCAGGGATGCCCTCTCCCAGGCCCGTCCGCAGGTAGGGGGGATTGCCACGTCATCTTCCTCTCCACTACCTACGGACGAGGGGTCCCATGACCGTATGGGCTCCGTCCTGGTTGGTGTCGCGTTGCAAACGTGTGACATTCGTGATGACGTGCGTGCTTCCTGGGCGGTGCACGCACGCCATCACGAAGAGCAGTGTCACAACGTGGCACTGTTGGGAGGGGCCCTGGTCAGTGGGTTCCTACATGTGTTGCGCACTCTGGCGGACCTCTCCTCCTCTGTGGAGACTATGCGCCAGTCATTCTCCCTGCCATCTTCCAGCCCAGATTCCACCAGGGCCCCCTGTGGACCTGGCCTGACCAACACAGCCAGCTTGGTGGAGATCCCATCCCTGCCACAGTTGGGAGTCGGCGGTCCAGCAGGGGTGGACACCACAACAACTGGAGACCATCTGATGGAGGATGTGCAGGCATCATCGGACAGGGCACATGGACAGCAGCAGCAGCAGCAGGCTCTAGGTGGGAGCAATGATGGCTTGGGGCCATCGACATCAGAGGGGCAGGCATCGGCCAGAGGGCAGGAGAACCCTGGAATGGGTGTGTCTTCCATGTGGCTGCGGTTGGGCCGGCGTATAGATGCGGAGCGGTGGCGGGCAGAAGAGGCATTGCTCATGATGGTCAGGGCGGAGAACTCCATGCGGAGGGCACTGAGGCGGGCCGAGTGCCTTCAGACCATTCATAGGGAGTTGGAGTCCAACATGGCATCGTCCCTGCGAACCCTCGGGGCCATGGAAGAGGACCTCCTCCAGGACATCGAGCAGGATTTCGATAATGCCCTGGCCCGGGAAATCGGGAACTGAGCCATCCGACTAGCTCGCCGCCATTGTATATAGTTTGTAGTTTTAGGTTTCTTTTATCTTTTTCATTCATTTGGGGCGCATGGACTATGCCCCGCCTTTTTGTATATAGTTTATTATTAGGTTGTTTTTTTTTCTAGGTTTCATTTCATTCGTTGGGCTCCTGGACCCTGGATTACTTCTTTGTACATAGTTGAACAGTGGATTTATCTATTATTATTTTTCTCACGATGGAGCAATGGATTTTTCTGTTTCCATTTCCTTTGGATTTGATTTGGTGGCTGGAGACTTTGGACACATTTTCATTTCGATTTATTTGGATTCAGACTTCATGTTTTTCTTTTTGTGTTTTATACATGCTGCCTTTCATCTTTTTTTAAAGATATTGTTCATGTTTACATTTGATTACATTCTTTTTGTGTTCAATACAATTTGGTTTATTACTTTGATGTGTGGTATTCTCTCATTGGTTTCATGCATGTCACGGTGTAGGTTTTGACAATCACCAGCACCCATTGTGTGTGTGTGACAGACATGTGTTGATGTACATTCTTGCCATTTGGGTTGTATCATTTAATGGGCATTTCAATGTGGGGGGATGGGATACTTGGTTGGGTCTTTGCACTGGGGTGGCGTGCGGTGGGATTTGGGAGGCCATGAGGCCCATGATTGTGGATCATGATGACGTGTTGGGGGGACATGAGTCGGGGCCTGCTGGCACGTGCCCCTCACTGCTGGGTGGGTGGGGGTGCTGGGGGACATGAGTCGGGGCCTGAGCCTCACTGCTGGGGTGTGGGGTTCTGGGGGACATGAGTCAGGGCCTGCTGGAAGGTGCCCCTCACTGCTGGGGGTGGGGGTTCTGGGGAACATGAGTCGGGGCCTGCTGGCATGTGCCCCTCACTGCTGGGTGGGTGGGGGTGCTGGGGGACATGAGCCGGGGCCTGAGCCTCACTGCTGGGGGCTAGGGGTTCTGGGGGACATGAGGCGGGGCCTGCTGGCAGGTGCCCCTCACTGCTGGGTGGGTGGGGGTGTTGGGGGACCTGAGTCGGGGCCTGCTGGCAGGTGCCCCTCACTGCTGGGTGGGTGGGGGTTCTGGGGGACATGAGTCAAGGCCTACTGGCAGGTGCCCCTCACTGCTGGGGGTGTGGGTTCTGGGGGAAATGAGTCGGGGCCTGCTTGCAGGTGCCCCTCACTGCTGGGTGGGTGGGGGTCTGGGGGACATGAGTCGGGGCCTGCTGGCAGGTGCCCCTCACTGCTGGGTGGGTGGGGGGCTGGGGGACATGAGTCAGGGCCTACTGGCAGGTGCCCCTCACTGCTGGGTGGGTGGGGGTGCTGGGGGACATGAGTCGGGGCCTGAGCCTCACTGCTGGGTGGTGGGGGTTCTGGGGCACATGAGTCGGGGCCTGCTGGCAAGTGCCCTCACTGCAGGGGGTTGGGAGTTCTGGGGAACATGAGTCGGGCCTGCTGGCAGGTGCCCCTCCGTTCTGGGTGGGTGGGGATGCAGGGGGACATGAGTCGGGCCTGAGCCTCACTGCTGGGGGGTCTGGGTTCTGGGGGACATGAGTCGGGCCTGCTGGCAGGTGCCCCTCACTGCTGGGTGGGTGGGGTTGCTGGGGGACATGAGTCGGGGCCTGCTGGCAGGTGCCCCTCACTGCTGGGGGGTGGGGGTGCTGGGAGACCTGAGTTGGTGATCACTAGTGCAAGGTGACATGTGGGATGGCTGGGGGGCATGCCCATGGTGGATGGGCTGGATGCGGGACATGACCAGGGGTGCTGGGTAGTTCCCTGTGGTCTGGGTTGCCTGCAGTGGCCATGGAGGGGGTAGAGGGCACACCTGGGAGGACCCACACTGCAATTCACGTGTGAAACTCCCCGCGAACCCCAGTAATACACGTACCCCGCTCGCACAGGGCCAATTGCATGTGAAACTCCCCACGAACCCCAGTAATACACGTACCCCGCTCACACAGGGCCAATCGCATGTGAAACTCCCCACGAACCCCAGTAATACACGTACCCCGCTTGCACAGGGCCAATCACTTGTGAAACTTCCCACGAACCCCAGTAATACACGTACTCCGCTCGCACAGGGCCAATCGCATGTGAAACTTCCCGCGAACCCCAGTAATACACGTAACCCGCTCGCACAGGGCCAATCGCGTGTGGAAACTCCCCGCGAACCCCAGTAATACACGTACTCCGCTTGCACAGGGCCAATCGCGTGCGATTCTCCTTGCGCAGCAGGGTATGTGTATTCGGAGGGGTGCGCAGGGAGTTTTACAGGCATTTTCGTGGTTGGATGCCTGTATGCTGGTCCACTGGCCTGTGCGCCATGTACGGGATTTGTGCGCTGCACATGGCGCATGGGGGAGGGGTTGGGGGCGTAACTGGCACCAGCCGCGTGCCTCACTTGTGCGCTGAATTCTATGAATTACCCCCTTGGTTTATTTGTCAACCCTGTGACATCTAAAATCGATGGGTCTAAACATCTTTTGTCCTACATGTCTACTTACCTTTGTATCGGGAAGCCGTAATCACACGCAGGGGTTATGTTCTTTTTGTCGGGGCGTTAGCGCCAGCGTGTTTGGGCTGGTCCGGGGTGTAGGCTGCATAGCGGGCCAGAAACTTTTCAAACTTATTTCTGGTAAGAGAACTCATACTTTTTCTGATTATCTCTAGTCCTTTATCTGCTCTCATATGCGCTCCCAGGAAAATATCCTTACACCAGGGCCTAATGAGCTGCAAGAAACAACACTACCAAACACCCTGCTTGGCTCCACAACCTTTTAATCCCTAAAACTCCTAAAACTCCTAAAAACAAACAAGGGGTTTATTGCCCAGGGAAAATCAAGAAAGTACCGAAAGAACCAATGTAGGATTATTTAAGTTGTCACTATTATATAAAAGATATTTGCCCAAACATGCTTTGGCAATACATGATTACATACTGGAAAACTAGCATGACTGCTAGAAAGCATCGGCCCAAGTATCGACCTAGCTAAACCTCCAGGATAGAAAATGCTTAACAAAAACCGTCTGCAAGGTAATGGATGCAGAGTAGCTGTTATAAGTAGGAAAGAAATAGGTATCTTTGACTCTCAAATGGAACTTGCAGGGTGTGAAGCATTTCACGACAAAATAACTCCAACAAATAATTCTTGCATAAATATTTTCTTATCTATAGACCACCAATAGACATGCCATCATTTAAAGAAGACCTAAGCCACCTCCTAAACCCTGTCAATCGCCCAAACTCCTCCACCTTACTTCTTGGAGATCTTAACAGGTGGAAAGGGGATGCCAAGGACAGGAAAATCCTTGAGCTGGAGCAACAACTAGCAAATATAGATATTATAATTCATAGTGTTAAACCAGCTCATATCGGAGGCCATATACTGGATTGCGTGGCAACACGAAATATCTTCCTAAGTGACTTTAACACAAACCCCTGCATCTGGTTTGAACACAGTAAGGTAGAAGGCACCTTTAATCTGCCCACACATACCAAACTCCTCCACGAACCACCAAAAAAGGTCAGCAACAGAAATTACAATTAACTTTAGGCAAAAAACCCAGAAAATTGCATGCAAAGCATTATGACTAAATCAACGGATCTAGACGCCCCAGACAGCTTGGTAGAAATATATAATCACCATATCACTGTACTTCCAGACAATATAGCACCATTAAAAAGCAAAGTAATCAGGGGTCGCTCTGAAAAAAGAGAAGCAGAACACTGATGGGCAAAAAACCAGAGTGCTCAAAATAAAGACAAATGGAAATCCAAGGAAAGAACATATAAAACAAAGATTTTTTAAGGCTAAAAGTAACGACTGCAATGCTTAAATTGAATTTGCAGGAAACAATACAAAACAACTCTTCGAACTATACAAAAACTGGTACAAGAACTTCCGCCCTGACTCAAATCATTAATCCTAATAAGGATGACTTCCAGTTGGTGCAAAAAGCATTCCACGATAAAGACCAGCTGGCCCGTAAGAAAGTTAAAAATTCCAAAGGTATCATTGGAAGAACAAGAGACAAAAATTAAAACCAAACAAACACACACTTCGCCTACTTTGGGTTTTCAGAGCATGACCATGGAAGATTTAAGTAAAGTGCTAAACAACATCAAACTCACCTCCTGTATAGGGGACCTCCTTCTGACAAGGATCATTCTTAAGTATATTAGCATCTTTGCACCTTTCTACACCTGATCTATAAATGCCTCCTTTATTCATACATGTTCCAATGTCCATCAAGGAGGTAGCTGTCAATACTATTGTCAAAAAACCTGGGCTTAGTACCAAAGTCCCCACAAATCTACATCCTATAACCAACACCCCATTTGTACTGAAGATATTGGATAAGGCAGCTACAATCCAATCACAGGCGCACTTTGAATCCGCAGCCATTTTCCACCCCAGACAGTCAGGATTCCGGAAAAATCATGGGACAGAAAACATTTGCTTGACCTACAAACGCGAATGCTAAGTAAAATAGATGGACTACTTATTTTATTGGATCTTTCAGCAGCATTTGATTTTTTAGAACACGCCAGACTTCTAGATACGCTGACAGATATTAGCAAATGCTCAAGCAATACCATAGACTGGATCCGCTCTATTCTGAGCGAAAGAACTTCCAGGATATGCTGGGGCACAGCTTGCTCAGACCCCATTGCCATCAAATATGGAGTGCCACAGGGGGCTTGTATCTCGCTGATTCTGTTCTACATCTATATTAAACTTCTGTGCGAAAAACTGGAAAAAATGGGCCTCCACCTTACCAACTATGCAGATGACTTTCTGCTCATTATGGAGCTCATTAGTGAGCATGAGAATGACTCTAAAACTCTTGCGGTCATCCAGGAATGGATGATCAATAACTGGATGTGTTTGAACAGCTCGAAGACAGAGCTGATGTTCTTTGGGACCAGCGAATCTAGAAATAAACTGGACCAAGCCTATGTACATTTTACAATAGACACGTGCACTATCAAGGTAGTATAGAAAGTGAAAAACCTTGGTACAGTAATAGAGGCATCCATCAGGAATGGCTACTATCATCTCAAAGTACTGAGGCAAATAAACCCACTAGTGTTACAAAATAATTGTGAAACTCTGATTAGGGCCATTATTATACCCCGGTTAGACTATTGTAATGCCTTATTATGTGGAGCCAGTAAGAGTAATTTCAAAAGTTACAAACCATACAAAATGATGCCATCAGAATAATCTTTAACCTTACAAAGAGAGAGCACATGTCACAATATAGAAGGAAACTCCGCTGGCTGCCGGTAGAGAAATTGATCCAGTTTAAGACTCTGGCGCTCATGCATACATGTTTCCATGGAGAAGCACCAGACTACTTAAAACAAAGCCTGATAAAATATGCCCCAAACAGAACTCTACGCTAAAGCGATTCACACCTCCTTGCTGTATCTAAAATGAAAAGAACTAGGCGATCGTTCCTGGTTAAAGCATCTAGTAGCTGGAACAAGCTGACCATATCTATGCAAACTGAGGAAAGCTACAGCACTTTCAGCAAAAATCTTAAAACAGCCCTGTTCATGTAATTTTACTCTTATCTTTTAGCTGGAACTGTTTATGTTTGTCTGTTGAGCGCCCTGATGCCTGCGGGCTATGGCGTGGTAAAAATAAACAGATAAAATAAATAATGAATACTGCATTCCACAGTAGATAAACTGCAACACGTGAAGACTATGGCCTTCATTACAACTCAGGCGTTAAGGGTTAACGCCACCGTTAACCCTTAACGCCTGATTCCCACCTTAACGCCTGCTTTTTGCAGGTGTTAAGTTCCATGGTGCTAAGGCACCTTGGTGCTAATTACGGCACCGTAATTTACGGTGCCGTAATTAGCGCCTTCCCCACTCCCATTATGCCCTATGGGGCAAAAATGGGAATGGGGAAGGGAAAATGGGAAATGGGGATTTACCGCCCCACTCACCTTGTAATGGGGCGGTAAATCCGCCATCCACCATGGGGTAAACATAGTTTACACCATGGTGGTAAAGTTGGTGCACTTAGCACCTCAGTTGTAATGAGGGCCTATATGTTAATAAATAGTCAGAAATTGTCAGTAATGTGCATGTGATCATGTGTCACGTAGTGATGCGTATTGAAAGAAAGTCGACCAATGGGGATTTGTTAAAGCGCCAATACTCGATTTGTCGCAGCCATTGTAGATTAAACTATTATATCTTAAATAGTGTTACTACTAGTGAATACTATGAGGTGTAATAGGCATTGATAATTAAAGATAATATGACTAGCATAGGAATTTCTTGAAACTTGAAGGTAGAATGTCAGTATTTAATGCAAATCGGCATGGTATAGAGTCTATGACTAACATAAGTGTAGTTAATCATTGGATGTTAAAATAAGCGTAAAACTAGCTAAATGTATAATGAGTGTTAGAACTAATTAATGAGAAGAAGTATGATAATGAGCGTCTCCAGTTTTATAGATATATTGTGATGCTCCGATTTGGTGAGTATTATATGAACCTGTCACCATACTTGGTTGTATGCTTTTAGGAAAATTATATTTATTTTTTTAAAAAAATATTTTTATTGGCATTTCTTTAAACATTAACATCGGGACTCAACATTCTCCCAAACCCCCTTTTCCTCCCCCCTCCCTCCCAACCGGTGTTAGCGTCCTTCCAGGTCCTTTGTGTCCCTTGTGTGCTACAGATCTAACTAGTAAACATGTCCAGGAAGCGGATGTTGTGTGGGCACCACTGCATCATATAGTCACTTTGAAGGAATTCTATAACCTCTCCCCAGTCTGTAGCAAATCTGTGTCTGTCCCCTTGGAAATTATATGTGATTCTCTCCATTGCTACATAGGTCCATATCCTGTGAAGCCATTCTTGTGTAGTTGGGGGGGACTTTTTTTCCAATTCTGGGCTATTGCCAGCCACGCTGCAATTAGGAGCCCCATAATGTTTCGCTTTTGCGTCTTGGAGAGAGTCCTATCTCCGTGAAATTAGATTTTTAACTAATAGAGTCAGTGATATGATGCCAAAAAAATGGCCCTACATCAGCACTTGTGTTATGTGTGTATACATTTTGGGTATATCCACTGTTATTGCTATGTCGTGACTGAAAAGCCTATGCTACCGCTCAGTTTGGCCTTTTACCTATTGAATTTGGAACACTTCCCAAGTTGTCACAAAAGGGCTAGTCAGAGTGAAAGACCACATACATATCAATGATACCACATTTAGGGAATACATCATTTGGCACAGGTTGGTACAGATGGATCATGATACCTTGATGAATCAAGGGTGATGTTTGAACAAAGAAGTAATTGTGATGAGATAAAAAAAAGACATTTGAGCAATGTTTGTAATGATTATGATCCAAGGAAAACATTCCATTCATGTTCACTGTTTAAACTGAGCTTCGTGCACCGCAGTTTACAAATCATGCGCGATTCGAGATGCCTAAGGAGAAGTTGATGGTCACCCCCTCTTATATGAGGTTGTGTTTGCTGTAGTCCCACAAAGCGAATGTTTTTCTTGTTAGCCAGTTGATGGTTGGCTTGCCATTGGACTGCAAGGAGCAATTCTGGATCTTGGCTGCTGAGATTAGATAGATGTTCACGTATCCGAATCCGTACTCCCAATGTACACTTTGTCACAGACACATACAATTGTGTATACAGTCGCAAATCTAAGTTTTGAGACCACCATCTCGCATGAACGACATGATAGGTGACAGGACGAACTGACACAAATTACAGTTACCACATTTATGAAAACCTGTTAGGGTGCCTTTCAGCCAATTGGTTTCGATCCTTAAGTCAGGTTTAGGTTTGAGAAAGCAGGGACTCAGTTTGTCCTTTAGGTCAAGTTTTTTCTTTCTTTTTCTCCATTTTCTTTTCCCCTCCCCACTCTTCCTTGTCTCCTTTATTACCATTAGGTGGACCTTTTGGTATGCAGCATGGTCATATTTTTCTTTGGTTTCACAATGTGCCTTTCTTTCTGGTTATGATTAATGTGTTACTGATATGTACAAATGCAAATGTGGATGGAATATTTTGATCATAGAATACACTTTGTGCCTTGAAAAAGACTGATGTGGTCAAAACACTTGTCGGCATACTCAGTATTGACCATTTAATAAATATTGTCATCACAGTATATACATTGATTATTTTTATAATTCAATTATAGTTATTATATGCCAGCACATATACATGGAACAAATCTAAATATCAGTTTTGTCTCACTTAAAAGGGCTAACCTAGAGTTCCATAATCTGCAGTTGTCTACAGATTTGACACACTTTCTCTCAGTTTTTGCCACTGCGCCCTTACTCCTGGTCACCCCAAACATACCTATTGCCCATTCTTCAGAGATCCTGGAGTAACCTTATGGAGCCAAGACTCCTGTCCAGCTGTGAGACCCGTCTGGGGACCAATTCCAGGTGGAGCCCTGCCTTGCACGTGATTTTCAGCAGTTATGCGAGGGTGCTGAACCCTTGGAGTAGATGGAACGTTCATTCCTGACATCAGCTAGGTACCCTGAGAAGAAGCATTTTCGTAAGAGTCCCCAGAAGACCAGCTCTGAGTTTGGGCTACTGTGCTACAAACGTCGCCATTTCAAGTTGTAAAATGGAACTTGGGGGATCCTCATATTGTACTACAGGGCATATCTCAGAGAAATATCGGAGTCATAGCATCAAGGTCACCCGAGATAGGAAGGAGGGTCTAGCAGCAACAAGCAAGGCCCTTTGAATCACTGTGCTGCAGTGACCACCAACAGAAACAGTTTACCTGCCTCAAGTCGACTTCTGAGAGGGGTCCTGCATGTTTTGTTTCTGCATTCTTCATCCAAGAGTCCATGCACCAGCAAAGGACATTGTTCGGAAATCAGCTTGAGCCTGCAACCCCTGTGAATCAAGGATTAAAGCTGATGGGAGGAAAAGCAACCTCAAACCCTCTTCCATTGACCTGCCAAGTCCTGGGAAGAATCAGAGTATGGGGGGGATGGGGTAAGTTACAGTGGTTCTTACCTGCCCCTTAACTCCCTTTAAAATGTTCCCTAACTTTTACAAAATGTTTGCTATACTTTGGCTCTGCCATTGCTTGATTGTGAAAGCTTTCTGAAAGTCGGGGACACTTCTATTGGTTAGAATACATTGTCCTCTAACCCTTGGAACTGTTCACTTGACCCAGGAGACCCTACCTTCATTGTTTCCTGCATCCCACACTGTGTCAGAACTTTCCTGAACTTTTGGACATAAGACCCCAGAAAACTTAGGGAAGGACTATTATTAGTGTTGTGTGATATTTCTACCTGTTAGTGGTCATTTCTCATGCATACACACATAGCCATAAATAAATAACTGTATTTGTATGCATACTGTCAAAGTGTAATGTGTGAATCACATTGTGTGTACCCATTGTGGACCATTTACAAACACACCACCTCTTCAGACTTATCCTAGACCCTTGTCACTGCTACCTTGAACTGGTTTAGCTACAGCTTCTCAGAGTTGTCCCTGTCACAATTTATTGTTGGCCTTCTATACATTTGTCCACCAGGTCAGAATATAGAAAAGCAGTCCTAATACTCATTGAGACCATTCCTATAGGTATCCAAACAGAACATCCAGCGTTATTCCTTTCTGAGAAGCATGTTATTGAAATCCCCCCCCATCGTGGCGGGTTTAACTTCTCGAGGACTGTCCATTGTAAATCATCCGCAGTGTGTCCCATCTCACCGAAATGTGATACCATGGGTCCTGTTAGTTTGTGTGTTCTTATGCATGACTTGTGCTCGATTAATCTCTCTTTATTATGGGTTGCCTGTTCATGCCAACATAATGGTGTATGCAAGGGCACATGAGTAGAATTGGAATGGGAAACATCAATAGGAGTATTTTGAGGTTGTACAAAGCCATCAGCAATGGGAGTGAGAGAGGTTTCATCAAAACATCTGTGATTTATATTTGATTGATGTGATTGCTGGGGTATTAATATACGATTGAGGTGTTTGCTGGGGGAAAGGGAGACAGCTACAAGTAGTGCAGTGAAAATCAATGTTTATAATCACATGTCCATTAAAGTAATTGCTAAATTGTTCTATTTCTAAAGACAAGTTCATGATTTCATTTTGTACAGTAGGGGATTTGGATTGTGTTTGTAGTTTTTGAGGGTCTTCAAGATTCCTTGTTAGTGTGGCTTCTTGATATGCATAATGGAGTATAAAGAAATAATTATTTAAATAACCTCTGTATAACACGCAATTTTAGCTGAAGTGTAGGGGTTTTGTTGCATTAAGTTCTCACCTTAACGTCCTGCACTAAAGATTTGACCTTGAATTTCAAGGGTTTTGTTATTTCATATATTTTGTCTGCACCACATAGCTAGCGTGCATGGTCGTTGGTCTCCCATTGTTCCTTTTAATCACTACCAGACCACTAACCATGGCTTTCTGCCATTTTTACTGTCCATTGTAAAACACTGCCAGACCATTCACCATGTCCTTTGGCCATGGAAAATGGGCAGATCCTTCAGCCATGCCCACTGTATATTTTCAAATACTTGCAAATCATCGCTGAAAGACGGGCATTGAACACTCACCATTTGTTTAGGCAATGCACATTTTAAATTATTTTACCAGGTAGCTCTACAACACCAACAAATTAAATAGAGATCCAATATTACATATGCACCACAGCATAAACAGAGCTGGGGCAATACTGCCGGTTAGAGCATGTTACACATTATATCAATATCTAAATTAAAATCCCTTAAAGATGGGCTTACATATGCAATAATATCTTGTACTGTGTGCCTCCCCATCCGGTAAATGTCCTAGAGCCCAAGTTTTAGGGCTGAGCTTTGCCAATATGCAACCTTGCCTAACACCCTTCTCCATACAGAAAAGATGTATATGCTCCCCACCAAATCGCCAGCAAACTATGGTCATAGTATTATGATAAAGCTAAAGGTAAAGTAGTGCATTGAGGAGATTTGAGGGGACTTCCCTTTTGATCAAGGCACTCCAAGCTTCAGGTCTTGGTACAATTTCAAGGGTGGCCCTGAGATCTCTAAATGTCAGGTATGTTAGCCTCCCCCCCCTTGATTGTAACATATTTGTTCAGGATGATTAATCATGTAAACGCCTGATCAACAGTGCTATCATTTTTCAATATTACTACTTCTTGGATGGGATCAATTTTGATTGGGTTCGTGAAGAAAGGGAGTTAGGGTCGACCAAATAGATGAGTGTGAATTAATGATCTCGCTCTGATTGTCGGTATTAGGTCTTAGAGGTTTCTCAAGGAGACAGAAGATCCCCTGTATTTGCCAACTAAAGATTTGCATTTAAATCAGTGTCCTCCCATTGTATCCTTTTCCTATTGTTTGTGGGGAACAGTACCTGAGCTGGGTCTGGAGTCAATCTACCAACTGTTTTGGCTTCTATGGTCAGGTACACCACCCTGGTACGTTTTCATATCTCGTGATGACTTGTATTGATTTGCCACTTTTCCAATGTTGGATGTTTATGAGAACGTAGCCCATATGACTTAAGTTATCAGTCCTTTGGTATGTTAGGGTGGGTGGGTCAGGTTTCAGCTGGCCATAACAGACATGAAAACCCATTCTAACATATAGATCCCTGAGAACATTACCTGTACATTCAAACTCACATGAAACATTGCAAGGTCATTGTCTAAATGTGGCCTCTGCACAGTTAATGCATTCATCATCTCATGCCTGCATGGAGGAGTTGGTTGAGTGCAAAACAAAAAAAACCTTTTGATTGCTATTTTTTTCTTTAGCATAATATTATAATAATATTGATAATATTAAAGTGTAATATTGAAGTGTTTAGTTTTAGTTTCCATTGATATTATGGCAGAGCATTATAGAGTGCTCGGAACGATTATGAATCGGAGTTAATCCTGCATAAAGAAAGGAAAACAAGTAACTTTGCAAAGATCAAAGTGGGGTATCTTGGCCATACCTTTGTCTGCACACGCGCAAAAGCCCCACATGTAATTGATTGGTTTTATTGTGCAAAGTCCATGTCCCAAGTAGAAGGAACACTCGATGTCCTTTCTACGATTGTTGGAAATGAATTCAGAGTGCGTATCTAATTTTGAAGAAACAAACTATAGTTTCAAAGTAAGTTCTACTAGAAAGGATTAACTTTTTGTATGGGAACTGATTTACTTTAAATATTGCTCACGCGCCTCTAATTATTTATGGTGAAGGTTCACAGGGGGAAAAATCACTCCTCTAACCTTGAAAGATTCGAGCCAAAGTTGCAACCTTACTTGCACAATGCTTGCTGTGTACCCGGCCACGCGAATGTCCACACCAACTTCTTGTCCCAACAAACACTTGTATGTGAGAAGAGTGATGATGGGCGCGATTGAAAATTTGCTTGGGTTCATTATTGGAGGCCAGCGAAGAACGATTTTACAATGTGGCAATAAGCAAACCCATTTGGGAAAGTGATTGATTGGGATGATTAAAAAATGTCGGAGATTTATGTTTGGATGGATGCCCTGCTGAAAGACAGAGAGACATGTTTATGAGAAATAACTTTTTAAGGGGTGGTACGTGTTTTCCTCCAGGAGATTGGCGTGGAAGCATTGTCAAATTGTGTTACAATATTCGCTGTGCTATGTCAGCCATGAAAAGAAGTTTGACTGAAGACTTTTGGTGGCCATGTATGTGTCTTGAGTGGTGAAGCGTGTTCGGTATTGTGCAACATGTGCAGGAAGTGATATGGTGCTGCCAAAAAAGCCAATTTTAACGCCTGCGGGATTCCCAGACCGTCTATATTCAAATATAGCCATACACATGTTGGGTTAATTTGAAACATTGGCAAGGCAGTGTTGATACATATGTATTACTGCTGATTACTTCTCGAGGTGGCGTTGTGTTGCATGAATGCTTGAAATGACTACTGCCATATTATTGCGGCTTCAATCGAGGACAAAGGACGGCTGCATTACGACTTCAATGGTAGCCGTGCCGTTAAAACCGGCACGGCTGCTGCCAGAATCATTTTTTTACTGGCGCCCCGGAATGGGCAATTACTGGGTCATTACAGCCCTGCTGGACCCGGTAATTGGCCATTCCCTGTCCCCGGTAATAAATGCTCCCAATTTCCATTTGAGCCCAATAGGGCTCAATGGGAATTGGGAGGCCGGATGCACCGGTACCATTCAGAATGGAGCCGGTGCATCCGGCATGGTCTGCTCGCAGGTGCCGGTCTGCCCAGCAGGCAAGTCCTGGTGGGCGGGAAGGCACCCGTGAGCAGAACTAGTAGTTTTCTGGTCCTGTAACAACGGGACCGGCAAGCTTACCGGTACCATTGTTACAGGACCGGCAACCTTGGAATGAGGCCGATTTCAGTATCAAATAGGTGGAATTGGACACAGGTGTTGAAAAGGGTGGTGGTATTTTACCATGCCACTCCACATCCAATGGTGGGCAGTACCCACATTGAATTACTCAGGGGAAGGTTGCATTATGGTGTAGTTCTAGGTTCACTGAGGGACATGGGCCGAGTATTCAGGTCATGTGTGAAGGCATGGCTGGCAGCCAGCAGAAATTGAAGATGTAGTCTAATGTTCCAAGGTGCCGAAAATCTTGGTAGGTGAGTTGGTTTCATTGAGGCTACCACAGAAAGTGAGGACATGGTTGTCACAGTACCCAGTGTCAGTGAAAATGACAGGTGTTAAGAGTACTGGTGTATGTCTGGTGGATGGGTTCACGATGTCTACAGTGGTCAAAGTAAGATCATGTTTAGACCAGTCAATGAATGTGCATGCTCAAGTACCAGAGCGTGAATTGTTGTCAACTAGTTCTGCAGCAAGGGCTGGTTAAGTAAATGATGTGGGGCTGGATACCACGCCTACATCGCTAATAGTGTATTCTTTAGAGGGCCCTTCCTGGAGCCAGCTCACTGATGGTTTACCCCAGTGATTCCAAGATTGTATGATGTTCTGGCATCTATATCTAGCGTGTCTAGCAACCATATCCCATTACTCCATTTGGGGAACATGTGTATGCATGTTACCTCCTAACTACTTTCAGTCATCGTTCAGAACGTTATATAGGGTCAGTTTGCTGTAAGTATGCATGACTTTTTTATAGAGTTGTTCAGTGAAAAGAAACATTCATTCTCAATATAAATGGGGGTGATTTGTGGTGAAAAAATGTACTTAATGAAATAAATGTGGTGAGCCCACTAGCCTGACTCCAGGCCTCTACACGTTGTCACCACTGCTAAACTGCTAGAATGTGGAGTTTACTAAAGTCACAACGAGTCCAAGCAAGAGACAGAATAATGTCCTTTGAGTGAGTACCAACAACGTGCATTTCGATGAGAAGCATGCCATCATTATGTTGATTTTCTACCATGAAACAGAAGACGAATTTCTTAAGCATTCAAAACCATTCAAGGCAGTATGCAAATGCATTAACTGCTAAATCTGATCAAAATAATTATTCGATACTATTCTTGGAACTGTGTCCTGAGCAATATGCAGTGTGCACACTTTGAATAATTATGTGTAGAAACCGAGCTGCGCTTCATTCCACTCCCAGAATGAATGCCATTTCCAAATGAGGGAGTCTTTCCCCCACACATCAAACTCGTCACCATCTGCACACGCCATTGTTTCCATTTCCAATTTCACAGGTGTTTGTGCAACCGCAGCAGCAGGTAATTTCAAATTGGTCACTTCAAGCACAAAGCCACATGAAGCTGGCAATAGCTACGAAGCAAATTGTTTACTTGCTGCCCAAAAACAGGAAAAACAAGATGCAAGCAGAACAGATGGCAACACAACAACACCCTGTAATGTTATACTGCGAGTCCACAACACGAGCCGTTGCACAGATAGAAATAGTGTAGGGAGCATACTGGCTTTTGAACCGACCCGATGTGTTCTCCTTCAGGTAATTCTGTAATATTAATCTATACAATTAATGTATCAAAAAGCTTCAATTAAACCAGGGCCGAGCAAGCCTTTCAATCTTCCGCGGTCAGTAATTTAAGCACAATTAAACAGTGGTAACCTGGATCTGAATAAAATAAACAATTATACAATGAATTCAACATTGATAATGTGGATCTGAAAAAATAAAAATGTATAATCTAAAAAAAAAATCATTGGTAACAGTAATATGAAACAGAGAAATCTCTGTCAGTTGCCGCTGCATGTACAGACTTGTTATTGTTAATCCATCAATTGAAGTTATTGTTGATATTAGTATAGAAAACCTGACAATGGCATTTTGTTGACACGTTGCCATGTTTGCAACAGGAGATATGCTTACGTTGCTGTGTTCTACTGAGGGGTGAATGGTGTGGGGTCATCTGTTTTCAAACACAGCTTCTTGGAGTTGGATTTATTTCTCATTCACACGGGGTAGCCATCAGACAATCAAGTGGCTCGAACAGCGCGAGAGAATAGACATTCCCTGGCTGCGTCTTCAGCCACCCAAAGCCCTTCCCGTGGCCACATTTTATTTGCATTTTATGTGGGGCGGCAACAGGGAGGTTTTCCCTGTTGACTCCCCATCTCTCCACTGCCCCAAAACAAACCCTTGCTCTTTCAAAACCCTCACTCCTTCCCCACTTACATACTAGGGACCTTAGCTTTGTTTTCCAGTCCCTGCTCTCCTCCTGCCACCGCCATAGAAATCGAAAATGGACTTTGTCCCTTTTCCATATAGTGGAGGGAATCTTTGTTTTTTTTGTTGTATTTCCTCAGGCAGAGGCAAGAAAAAAATAACATTTGCACCACAGATAAACCACTGAGTGCAAATGGCTTTCACAACCTTGGTGGGGGCGGACATGGCCGGTAATAGCCCACAGCCCAAGGTGAAGCACTTGCTTTGTTTGGGCCTATCTTAGCTCTGGCTGACGGGGCCTTACCGACCATGTCCTCCCCCCACTGGGCCCACATGGTTCATGAAAGTCATAACAAGATCGAGATGATAACCACAAGCAGATACAGGATGCTCACTTGTGGATGATCACCACTTACGCATCTGCATGGATTTATAGTTACAGAAAAATATTACATTTAATTTAAAATGATGTACATGTGTATGCGATGGGAATGTTTTGCTAAATGCTCATGCTGTAAGCGCACTTAGTCCAACTGGATCTTAACAGTAATACTGACTGCACATTTACTAACTACCGGATAATGAGTGTTTAAATACATTGGGCCTCATTACAACGAGTGCGGCCGCGGAATGAATGGTGCCGGTAAGGGACCGGCACCGTTCATTATGGGCCGCCCCATTACGAGGTCTGCAGCGGGTTCCACTCTGGACTGTTGACCTATTGGGCTCAAATGGGAATGGGGATGTACCCGGTCGAGGTCCCGCAAAAGGGAATTACTGGGACCTCCAAGGTCGGAATGGCCCGGTAAGTCCCCTTTTCCCTTTTCCCGGTTTGGGGGTAGCCATGCTGCTAAAAACGGCATGGCTACCTCCAACTCGTAACGAGGCCCATTATATTTTGCTGAATAAACATTGATTTAAACACTACTATATATGTCGCGGTTTATTACACCGTCACACCCAAGTCAGGGAGCTCCTGCCACACAATGAATGTGGCACACAATAAAGTGCTTTTGATTTTTTTGAAGAATTCAAAGTGTTAAGGCCTCCAACCTGTCTCGCACCCACCCTTAACAAGTACGTGGTGCCACAATGGACTAGAAACCAGGCCAGTGTGTATTAAGAATATAGATCTATTAATTTATTTAAATTCAATATCACAAATAGTTGAACATCACCACCAATGTTGTGGCAACACAAAAACAAAAAAGTGTCTGTAAAGGCACCAACATAGAGACTGAAAGGCCAAAGAAATATTGAGGCGTAGTACTTCAAAATGAAATATGCCAATCACGGGTCAAAAGATACAAGTATCTTTATTTCCGTACAGAATTCAGCGCAAAACTGATAGATATCTGGCTCTCACACCTCGCAGTGTGTACCAGAAGACACAGTGAGGGGTGAGAGGCCTGGACATCTTAATGCAGGAAATTTTATACATGTTTCCAATCATTCTCTAGCCCCTCTCCAAACTAATAATTTACATGCTTGGGTTTGTGCCCAGTTCATATGTCAAATATAACAATATTGTTTAACATATTTAACAAGTTTGCTTGTCCATGAAGATACAATGGCAGTGGGCCTCATTCCGAGGTTCGCGTTAAATTTCTGACTTTACCGGCATGGCGGAAATACCGTATCCGCGTTGGTAGCAGGGCGTAAATTAGCACCATATTCCGACCTCGCAGGCACGAGCTTTCCGCCATGCCGGTAAACCCCCTAGCGCCATACCGGTAAAGGGCACGTCAAACCCCTTACCGACAACAACCGAGACGTAACTAACACCATCGCCCTCCACGTAGTGCGTAAATAGCGGTGCCCGTAATCAACGATGACCGTAAATTACGGGCACCGGTAAAAACCGTAGACGGAAATTACGTCATCGAACAGGAACGGGAAGCATCATGGCGGCCATCTTTAAAATCACAATCCATTGCAATCCTCTCCATACAGGACTCGTGGGCATATTGTGATAGGCAAAATAGACTCCAGAGACCATCATCATGCCAAAAGCATTAAAAAAGGGTGCTGCGCGCATCAGGAAGGAGAAATTCTCCCAGGATGAGCTCCAGGTACTCGTCGATACTCTGCATGAACATGCTGAGATTGTTTTCAGCAGCGACATGCGCAGGCCCACCATCCTCAGGAAGAAGGAGATATGGGAGCTGGTCTCGCAGAGGGTGAGCGCTGTCGGAAACACCCCCCGCAGCACGACGCATTGCCGCAATTGCTGGGATGACCTCCGTCTGAGGGTGCGGACCATCCTCTCAGCAAACCGCAATCTGGCCCTAGAGACAGGAGGAGGCCCAGCCTCACCCATAAAAATGATGCCCTGGGAGGAAACATGTGCGGAGATGATGGGCACAGAAGCCATCGAAGGTGTCGGCGATATGGATTGCGGTGATCCTTCATCAGCTGACGCAGGTGAGTGCCATGAGTGTAAACAGTACATGCATCCCTAATGCAAGTCATCACCAAGGGCTGGTCAAGCAGTCACATCATGTTTGGGTAAACCCCCCCCCTCCAATGATGCCGTAACAACTGGGACCCAGGATGATGTCAGGTGCAAGGCTGACACCCTTATTGGGCATGCCACACAAAAAGCTGGTCAATGTCAGTCACCACAGTACTCCGACAACATGAGTGACCCTGCCGACAGTATGCTTTTCCCATCCAAGCAAAGTACACAGTCCCACTCAGCACCCAAATGTCACCAAAACACTGCTATCCCATCGTAATACCATTGTCTGGAAGTAATTCTGACCCCCAGATCATTGCTCATGCCGTCTCTCTCTTGCCCCCCACAGGCACCGGTCATGAAAGTGAGGACCAGGAAGGCCCCTGGACAAGTACCTCCCGGGGCACAGGCATGGGACAGCGCACACCTGCAAGCAGGAAGAAGGCACATGCCACACCACCTGCCCCAGCAACCCCCATGGAGTGTACACAACCCCATCCGCGGCCCTGGACATGCCTGCAGTTCTGCGGGACACATCCCCCACGCTGCACCATGAGGAATCGAGTGCGTCAGGGGAGAATGCTGCCATGTGCATCCTCGATGTGCCAGGCAGCACATCACCAAACACCATTGACAACGTGGAGGAGCCCAATGACTATGTACAGAGCCCAGACACTCCCTCGTACAGCCAGGTTTCCCATAGCGACCCTGGGTCGAGTGACGGCCCAGGGCTCACAGGCGAAGGGGATACACCTGTCTGTCATGAGCCCACATCCCCTGCAGGAAGTCCTGAAAGTCCTGCAGGCACAACAACACGAAGCCTGCCGACCACATCGCTCACATCGGCTGCAGAAACAGTGCGCTGCCAGCACCTCACGGGCATGATAGAAGAGTTTCTCCGGGACAACCAGGAATCAGGGTTGGTGCTTCATAATGACCTTCAGGCTCTGGGCGAGATCATCAGTACCAGCACAAACCGCATCTGTGAGATGCTTGGCAGGATTGCTGATGCCCTGGAGGCAGCACCCCTCAGACCACAGCCCCAGCAGGAGGTGCCACCCTCCCAGAGCTCCTCCACGCAGACCAGCCCGGTCCGTAGGTCACTGCGCATGATGCACCGGAATGGAAGGGATGCCCCAGGCTCTGGCAGTGCCCATTGACTGTGCAGCCACACACATGTGGCCAATGCTGCACTGATGGGAACATTGTGGAGTTGTTGTGGGGGGAGGAGGAGGGGGTTGAGGGTGTTTGTGGGAGTTGGGGGGGAGGGTGAGGGGGTTGAGGGTGTGTGTGGGAGTTGGGGGGGAAGGGGAGGGGGGTGAGGGTGAAGGATCTGTTGTACACGTTTGGACATCATCATACAGTACACAGTTTGGTCTATCCTACAATACAGAGTGGGCATTCATTATTGTGCATGTGTCTTTTAATGTCTCACAGTGCATGTAGTACATGTATCCCCACACCCAGTGCCCAATGCCCTGTCATTCTCACCCCCTCAGCTGACTTGTGATTCAGAAATATTGCTCGATCAATGCTTGTCGCACGGAACGTCCCTCCTGTGCATCGGCACCGTGTTGCTGTTCTGCCATTCCTTCCTCCACCTCCTCCCCCTCCTCATCTGGTGGTAGCAGTCCCACGTCAGGGGGCAGTGGCACATTCCGACGGATGCACATGTAGTGCAGCATTACACATGCCATGGTGATCTTGGACACCTTCTCGTGGCTGTAGATGAGGGCCCCACCTGACCGGCTAAGGCAACGGAATCGTGCCTTCAGAAGGCCGAAGGCCTGCTCTATGACCACCCGTGTACGGGTATGAGATCTATTATAGTCCTCCTCATGCCTGTTTTGGGGGTTGCGGACCGGGGTCATGAGCCACGGTTTCAAAGGGTAGCCAGCATCACCTGCATGAGAGTGGAATGAAGGTAAGTGTTAGTACATTCATGGTGGAGAACTGTGCTAGTCTTACATTGCAGCGGGTGATGACTGGCCATGCACACATGTCCCTGGATACAGTCAACCCATTACTGGTCCGGCCATGTGTGCTGGCCAATGGAATGATGGAGGGGGTAGCTTCTCCCTGATGGGTCATGGTGCGCACTCATGTCTTGTTGCATGTGCATCGTTTATGCATGCATCAGTGTTGGACTGCATTAATTGATGACTTGCGTAAGACCTGCTGTAAGGGTGTGTTGGTAGTAGTTGGTAGCATACCCTTCATTCAGCACTGATCCCTATCATAGTGATTGGCAGCTATCCTATGGAGGTGCCGAACCAGTCACACGCAGTAGGATCCCTGTTAGACTAACCTATATGCACTCCCATGGATGACTGTCCTTTGTGTTGAGATGCAGGAGTCAGCGACATGGTGCTATTGCACTGCATGGTGCACGATGACCTTACGGTGTGTAAGGTCCACCGATGTGTGGTGCATGTGTCGTGGTTTTTGGCCAGGGTAACTGTTTGTCAGGTACCATTAGGTGTTGGTTCGTATTCACAACTGTGTGGTTAGGTGGTAATGTGGCGTGCCACTTGTCATGGGGCACAGTGTTCTGTGAGGTGCACAACGTACAATGGCGTTGACATTCCCTCCCGGGTGGAGTATGCATCCCCCCCCCCACTTTCCCTCCCGGGTGGAGTATGCATCCCCCCCCACTTTCCCTTCCGGGTAGAGTATGCAACCCCCCCCACTTTCCCTCCCGGGTGGAGTATGCATCCCCCCCCCACTTTCCCTCCCGGGTGGAGTATGCATCCCCCCCACTTTCCCTCCCGGGTGGAGTATGCATCCCCCCCCACTTTCCATCCCGGGTGGAGTATGCATCTCCCCCACCCCCTTTCACAGTGGGGTATGCTGACAACCTACTCAGAGCCCCAATGCACTGCCATGGCCCATTACGGTTACTCACCAAGCAGCCAGGTACGTTGTCCGGCATGTCGGTCCATGGAGCCTGGTAGTGTTGAGTTCCGCAGGACCAAGGAGTCATGAGTTGATCCGGGGTACCGAGCCTTGCATTGTGTGATGGATTTACTGGCATTACACACCATATGGAGTGGTATTGCTTGCGGTTGCGATACGGCACCTCCATGGCATGAGGAACCACCAATTCTACGTGGGTGCAGTTGAGGGCACCTATGCAATTTGGCATGCCTGCAAGTGCATGGAAGGCAGCTTTGGTATCATATATCTCCTGTGGAGTCCGGGGGAGGCATATGTAGTCCCTTCTGTGCTTGAGGAGGGCATCCAGCACTTGGTTGAGTATCGGGAAAATATTGGCTGTGAAATGCCATGCTTGTGCCCCACTGTATGCTGGTAGGTGCCTGTGGCAAGGAAGTGGAGCACGGACACTACCTTTAGTAGAGGGGGGATGGCAGTGCTGATTTCTATGAGGCTCACTATGTCGGTATGTATCAGGGCCACTATGGTGGTTATGGTGTCCCAGTCAAGCCGGTACAGGGTGTGGATCTGCTCTGGTGTGAGGTTGAAGGGGCTGGCTCTGATGCAGGGAATTGGGGGCTGCCGGCGTGGTAATGGTGGCTGCACCGGTAGGGCATGCTGGCCCTGTCTCACCCTCCTTCTCCTCCTGTGTATCCTCTGTGGTGGGGGCTGTGGTTGCTGTGGTTGCTGTTGTTGCTGTTGTCGTAGTTGCTGCCTTGCAAGCAGGGCCTCCAGCTCCAGGAATGCTGCTACAATTGGTATCATCTTGGTGTGGGAGGGGGTGTGATGTGTGGGTGTGCTCCTTTTGTGCTGTGCCAGACTCTATTGCCTCCACTTGTGCTGATTGGGTGCACCTGTTCCTCTTCCAAACAGTGATCAGGGTTGTTAACACCTTCCCCGCGATGCCGGTATTAACGCCATGGCGGTAAGGTACTTTGCGCCCTTGTGGAGGTCGTCATTTCCGTGTTTGCTTTGCTTGGAATCAGAGATGGTTTACGCCTTCCCGTTAGTTCCGCGATGGTGTGTCGGGCGCGCGACACAGGTCCGCTATTTACGCCACCGTAGTTTACGGTGGCGTAAATAACGGTGTGGCGGGTCAGAATGGCCCGTAACGGTAAAGGAAGTCGTTATTCCTTTACCGGCCTCGTTTTTCCCTTAACGCCGGACTCGGAATGACCCCCAGTGTTAGTTAGGTCTCCGGCTCATAGTAAGCCTAGTTTCAAGAAAGAATACAATATATCACAACCAAAGCACATGGTTTGAGTTTTCTCTACATTGTTCCGTTGTTTATATGAGGAAGAGGCTTGTGAGCACAGACAAAACTTGGATTGCAGTTCATACGAGTTACAAGGTTTCTTTGCACAGAACAAACAGTCTGCTCTTAGTCAGCCTAAATGTTGACGTCACTCAAAGGTTGTTCGGCTCGGCTGTAGTTGAAAACCCAATCCACCATTTTAGGACACAAAGCAAGAGTTAAAATCAAAATGATGGATAGTTCTTAAAATGGCGGTGAAGTTGATTAGAAATCGGAACATTTCAAATGCGGTTTTCTGTGCAACGCAAATGGCCTTAGGCCAATATTCATAACAAGGCTGTATTATATGAATACAGTTTAACAAGACATGCTGTCACAATTAATTCCTTTTAAATCACCCACCTGTTTGAAGAAGAATAATTCAACACACACAGTGATAGCAGATTTTGTTAAGCTTTCTCCCAGCAACCCTCACCCTTCAAACAGCAATTAGGGTTGATTCGTTTGAATGGAAGGCAGTGGCAGGGAGTGGGAAACAATTGGAAAATCAGATTTGGGATCTTACGCACAGAAACAATATGAAAATAAGAAAAGCAATGGAAATTCGTTTTGCCACAACTAAAAAAATAGGCAGGGCTTTGGGGTTTTAGTCAGCACACAATGGGAAAATCGGATTTTGCAATACTTGATCACAGAACCAATATGGGAGACAGCAAGGCAATGGGAAACATGTGCTTTGCTACACCTAACAATAACACACATGGCTTTGGGGTTTTGGTCAGAACAGAATGGGAAAATCAGTTTTGGGTCGGAATTACAGATGCAATGTGAAAAATAATGGAAATAAGTTTTGCAGAGCACAATGGGTACACAAGGGCAATTTCATTTTGCAACTTTCGTATGCACAGGCACTACTGGGCTTCCCACTTCTGAGTTAACATAAAGGGGATCAATGGGGAATTTTATTTTTATACCCTGCATGCACACGTGGAACAGGGCTCCGGGGTTACTTGTTCTAGCAAGTCTTTAGGTCTATACCGGTTCACAGCACACTGGTTTTGAATGCCAACAATACAGATCCTGTGAATGCAATAGGGGTATTCATTGATTTACTTTGATTTAATATGTTAGTGATATACACAGACAGGCAAGAGAAATTACTAAATAATGCTGAGAAATATAGGGCATATACAATCTAGGGCTTTGGGGGTAGTTCTACTTACAGGAGAGGTCTGGACTTGGCAGCACGGAGCATCAGTGCACACTGCTGGGAAAGCAAGGTGGTCAGTCAAGGATCTCCTCTCTTTCCTACAAGGGGTCCCAGTCAGCTTCTATGTCCCCTGGCTCCACTGCAAGATTAGGCCTCTCTCTGCTGGGATGTTTCTCTCCAGAGTTTGGCAGCAGGTCATCCCTTGGAATTATTGGAAGAAGTCCAGCTCTGATGCAAACTGGCTTATTTATAAGGCAAATGACTTCACTAACTTGTCATGATTCGCGCAAAAGGGATTGACTTGTCTTTACTACCCCCTTCCCACCTGTGTGCTGATAGGACAAGGGGATGGTTAAATGCTTTGAGATAGCTATGAGAGGAGAGAGCTTCATCATCCCACTTTGACAGACTCGGTCTGCATTGAGCTCACAAAATATCTGAACATGGCAAGTTCCCTGAATTTTCAAATCTTTACATGTATCAATTAATTTTTGAGAACTATATTTTAAGGCAGATCAGATCAGTTAAGACTAGTTTGGACTCTGCACGCCCTTCCTGTGCAGGGATAACATTGTTCTTCATTTGCTCAGGGACCATATCAATGAACAATATGCCACTTTATGGGCATTATATTAATTGTTTCTGGCATGCTTTTATCAACTTTTGTAACTCTTGGAATCAAGGGAAGGCCCAAATCACATTTTAATTAATAACTTTAGTTGTGTTTATTCCACTAACATTGTTTTGATACGGTTAGAAAGATTTGGCTGTCACCTTTAATAAAAGCCTGAATGAACATTGTGTGATGTACGCTGTCCATTTTATGTGATAAAATGTGTTTCTCCCATTTTAAATCAAGGTGCAGTTTCACTCCTCCTTTGCTGGGCCCACAACTTGTTTAAAGTTCCATTCCTTCGCTTTAGGCATGTGACATAAGCAGAGCTTCCTAATGGCCAGTAATGGATTTGTTTATGGGACTCTGCAGAACAGACCTGACTTTATCTCGTCTTCACCGCATCGCCTTTCTGCTCTAAAAAGTATTACTGCTTGTATTTTTAAGTAAGGGCACTGATGGATGAGGACAACCAGGCCTGCATCTCCACAGCAACAGAGGTAGGCCCTGGAAATTTGTTTCACATCTGAAGAAATGGCCAGCAGCATATGGCCTTTCAAACAAACACACAATTGCTTTTAAATTACATCTTATGAGCACACAATTAACAATATATGCATATTACTTCTGAATAGTACATGCACATGAGAACACCATGCCTAGGCTTCAAAGTCTGGTGGGCATTTTGCTTGACATCCTGTCAATTTTGGAGGGAAAAACAAAATGACATTATTTTATTTAATTTACATGTAAAACGCTCTGATTCACTGCAGCTGTTTGGAGAACAATTCTGGCATCCATGGAAGATACTATTTACTTCTGTTTCATATGTGTGGGTGTATCTCTCCATGGATTTGTCCAAACATCATTGCCACATGTCTTTCTTTCCCTTCTTGAAATACATTGCGCATATTTTAGCATCTTTGTATTTTTAGGCCCACTTTCTTTCCTTTTGATTTGGGTTCCATAGGCCTTATGTTGGACATCATTTCTGCACTGGCCTTTTATTTTGTTGCACATTCAAAAATAATGATTGCTTTTTACTTCTGGCATCCAGGGGCTATATTTCACCCGTCACATATTTACCTCATTTTTTATTTTTATTTTATTTTATTAGGTATTTATAATGCGCCTATACATACTGCGTTTTAAGGCGCAACAAGACAAGATGAGGGGAACAACGATGACAAAACAGCCTTGCTAAGCCTTGTGGCATTCAGATCATGCAAGTGCAGTAACAAGAAATGCAGGGCTAGGGGGAGAGTGCCGGTCAGGGCGGAAGGGCAAGTGAGAGCGAGCGCCAGGGGAGGCCAGGTGGACAGGGCCAGCGGAAAGCAGAGAGTGCAGGGGAAGGGTGGTTCACAAGCTAAGTCCGAGGTAAGGGGATCAAAGGGCTCAAGAAGTGCAGGTCCAGCCATGCTAGTGCAGTTTGAGGGGACTCAAAAGTATACATTCAGGTTGAAGGGGGTCTGAGGAGACCAAGTGCAGGGGTAGACTGGACGAGAAAGGCCTGGTGCCCTGTAAGAATCTGGTGGAACCAGGTGCCAGTCGAGAGCCAGACAGGTAGATTAGCAGAGATGGGGGAGAGGGAAGGAGGAAGAGAGGGAAGGAGGAAGAGATCAGGAAGGTCTTGAGAAGCTTCCAGAACTTAAGGAGATCTGGCTCAAGTCTGAGAGGGGCAGGGAGGACATTCCAGAGGGAGGCACCTGTAAAGGAGAGAAATCTAACCCCCACTCTATGCTTGGAGAGACATCTTACCTGCAGAGAGTTGGGGCTTGAAGACCGAAGAGCTTTAGCAGGAAGGTATTTAAGGAGAGGAGTTACGTGTTGCCGTTCCAAGGCTACAGAAAACCTTGTGGATGATGTAGAGTGTCTTGAACTTGATCCTCGCAGCAACCAGTAGCCAGTGAATAGATTTTAGGGCTGAAGAGATCCAGTCCCTGGACTTGAGGCCAAGGATAAGTCACACAGTGCTAGTCTGGATTAGTTGAAGGGGGAGAACTGAGGAGTTAGGTATATGGAAGAAGATGCTGTTGCACTAGGACAGCCTGAAGAGGACAAGAGCACTGGAGACATTGGATTCCTGGGACGGGAGGAAAGGGAGAATGCCTATGAGGAGGTGCAGCTGAATGTGGGCCTTCTTGGCAAAGTCCTTGACATGAGAGAAGGAGAGAGTGGAGTTGAAATTAAATCAAAGTTGTTTGCCTCATACGAGGGTGAGGGGAGGAGGCCCATTGAGTGTGGCCAGAGCGTGGGAGGGAAGGAGATAGCAGGGGTTCCAAAGAGAAGGATATCTGTGTTACTAGCATTAAGACAGAGATTATTAGCAGTGCAACATGCCTACATTGCGGAAAGGCAGTCAGGAATGAGAGAGGAAGAAGAGGCACTTCCACTGAAGGAGAGCTGCATATCATCTGCATAACACTGGATGCTAAGAAAGAAGGTGGAGATTGTATGGGTTAGAGGGCCCAGGTAGATGTTGAAAGCCAAGGTGAGAGTATGGAGCCTTGAGGGACACCTCAGGCAGAGAGTGAGATGGAGGAGATAAAATGGCCCAGTTGTACCCGGGAAGGTCATTCAGAGACGAAGGAGGTCAACCAGTGCAGAGCCAGGTCCGTAATGCCAAGGGTATCATAGAGCCGATTTACAAGGGTGGCATGATTGACCGTATCAAAGGCAGAGGAAAGGTCAATATGGACAAGAATGGCTGGAGATTTGGAATCAAGATTAGAGATCAAGTCTTCATGGGTTTTCAGGAGTGCAGTTTCCGTGTCTCTGCCAGCTCTGAAGCCAGATGGGTGGTCATGGAGAAAACCAATAGATTCAGTGTGGTGGATAAGCTGGGAGATAGGCAGCTTCTCCAAGAGTTTGACCAGGAAGGGGGTAATGGAGATAGGGTGGTAGTTAGCCAGACAAGAAGGGTCACAGAAGGCTTTTTGAGGATAGGGTGCAAATGGGAGTGCTTGAGGAGTGAGGGGAATGATCCAGAGTCAAAGGAGTGAAATAAGCATAGGTTGGGACAAGGGATATCATTTTGTCCTTGACAGTTCTAGAGGAGCAAGGGAGCACCTGTTTGAATGAGACTTTCAAAGAGCAGACTTGTCTATAACCACACCTATTGATATGGGAAGGAAAGAGGAGAGAATCAGGGAAGGGGGAGGTGGACCAAGGAAAGCATGAGAAGGGTGAGGGATAATGGAGTGGTGTAGAAGACAGTGAGGGCAGGATATCCTGAGTTTTAGTGATGTGTGAGAGGCTAGAGCAGAGGTCCAGGGAAGGCAGAGGAGAAATGGAGACAGCAGCAGGATTGGCATGTTCCTTGCAGATTTTGAAAGGTTCTGTTGTGTTGTTAGTGGCCCCAGAGATGCAGGCTTAGATATAGGCCATCTTTTTCAAGCAGATACAGTGTCTCATTACCTTTTGAGCAAGCGGCAGGCCAGTTTGTCAGACAATGTACATTAAGCCTGCCACTTCTGTTCAGTAGATCTGCACTTGTGTTTCAGAGTGTCATACCAGGTGTTGCACTTGGAGGCAGGGTTCATGCAGATCCTCATGAATGGGGCAAGGACGTCGAGAGTGTTAGAGATGGAGAGTTGAATTTTAGTAAGGGCTGTGACAGGGTGAGAGTCAGAGGAAGGAGTTGGGGGAATGAATGTGGCAGCAAAAGCAGAAGCTGACACTATTTTCATAGGATGAATAATGGAGAAGGAGACAGGCAGCACAGGGGGCGTTCTGCCGGGGCACTCAGGAGGTCCAAGTGAGAGGACAGGAGAGTACTCAGAAGGTAAAATTTCCATGCATTTCTCTACACTTTGTAATGTGATTTTGAGTTGGGAGTGGAGGATTACATTTTCTCTGGTAATAGGCATACCTCTATGTGGCGGCAGAGAGATCCAAATATTATATGTCAATAGTCGCTGACCTATAGTCAGGCAGAGTCAGACTCCCATAGTAAACTAATAACGTGTGACTCAAGTGATGGATTTGTTCAAATTTCTGAAGATAACTAGGAATGCCCCCACCACCCCACACACAAACTGCACATTTTGGGAAAGATTTGTTAAAAAATAAAAAAGGTATTAAAAATATATATATATGTATAAAACACATTTTTGTCCTATCTATTTTGCAATTTGCTGGACGGGTCTGGATCAGGTCTGAAACAACTTGGACATGAAGCGTTGACTCGTGATCCTTTTGTGGATTGCGGTTATTCTGTCTAGTAGTTTTTTTGGGAGAAAAGGGGGTGGACATTTCTACAAAATAGATAGCTATATCTCCAGTAAATCACCAAGAGATCTGGTGTTTATAAACTAAACAGCTGGCATCTTTTATTTTCGAAATGCGAGAGATATCTGTGTTTATATCCAAATGTATCGATAAATGAAACACAGAAAAAAAGCTTTTGCAGGTCAAAAACATCTAAATGCCATTAAGCTAGAGGTGAAAGGAGGGGAGGCAAGAGAACACTGAGTAAAATGTGCGATTTGGAGCCTGTGTGGGGACTGAGTTTGCAATACAAAGCTTTTTTTCTGTAACCTTGGCTGTAGGACAGAATAGCTGCGATAAGCCAACATTTCAACTGAAATTACGCCACAGAAACATGTGTTATAGAGGTTGTGGGGGAAGATGGCATAGATGTTGGGGGCACTTGGTGAGGGCCTGGGAGAGCATGGACACAAATTGTTTCAAGCTAATCATACTATCTGTGACTATGGCAAACCGAAACAAGTAGTTCCATTGGTTGTTAGCATACACGTTGTTATTGCGCATTTCTCTTACTTTAACCTGGGGTATATCCACAGCTGGTATAGTATGGTATGGTGTTGTTTATTTATATAGCACCTACACACAGGCAAGTGTTTCAAAGTGCTCAAGGAGTGTGGGCACATGGGGAAAAAACAATCAGTGACTCAGAGTCGTTGAAATTCTGAGACGATAATAGTCTTCACAGGCAGAGTAAGAGTGTACAAAATAAATGTAATAGTTTGGGAGAAAGCAAATAGTCCTGACAGTGATTCTTCAGTTTTAACAGTGCAATTTAGGGGTGAAGACAAGGGAGAACAGACAGACGATCTTCAGGCACGGTGCCTACGGATCATGGAAGTGCATAGAGACCCACAGAGAGGAGAAGGATCAAGTGCACCCAGTCGGTGGCCCGTTGAGACTGGGGTAAGTGCAGAGAGAGACACTCTCTTGGATTAATTTCTCAAGTGTATTGAGTATGGGTGGGGTGTGGGGCCCTGGGGCAAGTGCGAGAAAGTACTGGCGGGGTGCCAGGGACTAGTGACCAGCGTCCAGTCAGCATGCTGTGAGGAAGAGGAGGTAGAGAGTAAAAGAACAGAGAACTGGGTTAGCACATTAGAGGGAGAGAGAAGGAAAAGGAGAAGAGAAATGTCTTGAGGAGTTTCCGGAATTTAGGGAGATCGGGCTCAAGACAAAGGGAGGCAGGGAGGCTATTCCATAGGGAAAAACCTGCTGATGATAAGAATCTCCTCCAAACCTCTGCTTGGAGAACCAGCTCACTCACAGAAGGTTGGAGGACGATGAGCAGAAGGCTCATGAGGGACAGTATTTAGGTAGGCAGTGTTGCAGGTAGGTATGTCCTTGCCCCCAGAAGGCCTTGTAAACAATGATCCTTGCAGCCATGGGGAGCCAGTGAAGGGATTTAAGGACCAGAGAGATGCGGTCCCAGTGATTGAAGCCATGGAAAAATCTTGTGGTTCTGAGTTGCAGAGGGTATATATATCACACAAAACAGAAATAGGACTGTGATTAATGTTAAAAGTTACTTTAGTTGTCAATACTGATATTGTGTTACCTGCTCTGACCCTGGCCGGAAGAACACCCTTGCCCTGCAGTGTGTTCTATCCCTAGTTGGAGAGTGGTGTACCTCGTATCTAAAAGAGGATAGATGAGAAGAGAGAAACTGACCCTGACCCTACCATGGGTTGTTGATCAGTATTGCCAGAGTGTTGTAAGGCATTCTCAAGAAGAACCGCCTACCAGAGGCTTGAAAAAGTGAAAGAGGGGAGAATGGAATGTTTGGGAGAGCATAATACGAGGGAATTTCAGGTGCATTATTCACCCTCCGTAATGTGTGCTATCCCCAACAATCCAAGTGCTTGCATAAGGCAAGCGTGAATTATAAAATACAAAAAATGATAAAAATAACAATAGCAAATATTCGTTATGTTTCTGATGTGTCGGCTGGGTCTAGATCGCCGTCTTTGTTCCAAGAGACACCTTTAAACTTGTTTGCGAGGGAATTATAATAAAATTTGATCTACTGAATGAAAAGCCATTGTTGTGTCATATAGACCATTGGCATTAAAAGTGGGTTGTTTTTGGCATGTGCGTCCTATGTTTTTGGACATCCATGAGTTTCTGAGGTGGACCGGTTTTGATGATGTTTGTCTTTCAAATCATCTTCTTCAGGACCGATTTCTTATTCTGTGAATCAATCTTCTATCCGTCCGATGTGGCGATAGCCCATATCCCACCTAGGGAACATAAAAACCAATGTCAGGGCCGGGTTTGCAAGGGCAATATAATTCCATTTAGTAGTCATATGCGTTAAGTGCTAAACACCCATTAGGTTGTGTATAAACATTTCTCTATGGTGACCCTGCACCCATTGTGTTAAAACACACCCCACACTCGCAGTGCGTCTCTCCATATACTTCTTCAATATGTGTCAGGGTAGGATTTTGGTGCCACCTGAGTCCCAGAGTGGAAATAGGGAAAAACAAGGTGGGGCAACCCTTATGGCTCCACACCCCTATGTAGTCACGCGTCTCCACATTGTGAGGATACCTTAGAGATTGCAACATTCACTTTCTCTCTATTTCATCTGAAGATGGTCTCAGTGATATGGTTGTGAGCCCCAATGATGTTGTTGCAGGCTCAGTTGCTGTCCACAGTGGGCTGTAGGGTAGAGAGAACGTGAAAAGAACGTTATCCCATCTCAAAGTCTGTATTTTTTCATATTATTATTTATATATATTGTACTGCATTGATGTTTTGAACAGCCTCCAGAGCAACACGAGATATGGCATTTCTATGCTATAGATCATTATGCATTTTGCAAAAAATGAGGCTTATAACGTATGGTTATTCGTTGGGTAGCCCAGATTGCATACAATCCAGCTGCTCCGCTTTAGATGCAGAGAAGGCTGCTTAGATTGCTGCAGTGATAAACTGTGATCCGTATTACGAATCCCCATTTGATTAGTACTCAGATGTATCGCTTTACATGGCAGAAAATCTCCAAAAATTGCTGCAATAATATACTGCGGACCGTATTGTGAAAACCCATTTTGTTTGTGCTATGATGTGCCGCACGTTGGGGCATCTCGTGGGGATTCTGAAACTCGCAGGCATTAACAATCATTGCTATTAGCGAGGACAGGATGGTATCTATTGGGCACACGAGCGGGGACCTGGTTCCTACCTGCTGCCTCATCTCTGTGAGCGTGTCGTGGCGAGGCTACAATTTGGAAGCTTGCGTCTCCGATTGAAACTCCTACAACGCTGTTTACTTTTGTTTGCTTGATTAGAATGTTCAAAAACAAAAACAAGAGAAGGACTGGCCCGTGAGGAGCAATTTCTCCTCTGCCATTTTGCAATGGTCTCAATGGTGGTTATTCTATGTGGCTAATAAGATATATTCTTCGTTCTGTAAAAAGATGCAAACACATTTGCAGAATAATGGGGATATTTAGTTTAGGGGTTTGGAATGTGCTGTTCAAATATTTTAATATATATTTTGGAAAGGTTCCTGGATGAATTACCGAACCGAATGAGCAGAAACCAAACACAGAAGTAGGACTAGCCATTAGGGCCCATATTACACCGGCCATCTTGGGAAGGTCTCATTGTATATGGAGTAATTGGGCCAGTGGCCTATGTCCATTTCATGAGAAAGGGAGCAAAGCATGGCACTTTGTGATTGCTATGTATTTGGTCACACATGGTATACAGTGCTGTAGGCATATTCAGACCAAGTTATATATTGCTGAAGCCCTCTGAGTTGCAGAGGGCACAGGGCGGAAGAAGGGAGGTTGAGGAAGAGGCTGTTGCAATAGTCCAGCCTAGAGAGAACCAGGCTCCGAAGACAGTGAGCCTCTGGGGGAAAGTGAAAAAAGGTAGAGTACCTCTGAGGAAGTGAAGCTGATAGGCAGACTTTTAAGAGGTATCTGAAATGTGAGTGGAGAAGGAGAGAGTAGAGTCAATGATGACCCCAAGGTTTCTTGCAGCGCAGGTGGGTGCAGGCACAGGGCCAAGTGATGATGGCGAGAGCGAAAGTGGGAAAGCGGGAACAGAGGTCCCAAGGCAAAAAATCTCAGTCTTAGTGGCATTGAGGCAGAAGTCGTTTGCAGCGCACCCAGACTGAATAGCAGACAGACAGTCAGATATTAGTGAGGAGGAGGAGGCGACTAAGGGTAGTGTGTCATCCGCCTTGCACTGAAATTTAAAGGTTAAAGTGGCAATCACACGTGCCAGGGCAGCCATATAGACGTTGAAGAACCAGGGGGATAGGTTTGATCTTTGGGGAGGGCCACAGGTTGAGAAAGTGATAGTCGAATGAAAGGCTCTAAGTTCCACCTGGGATGAGCAGTCAGAGAAGAAGAGGATTAACCAAGCCAGAGCCTGACCTGTGATTCCCAGGTGTCAAGGAGATGTGTGATCAGGATGTCATGGTTAACCGTGTCGAAGGCAGAGGAAAGGTCAAGAAGATTCAGTATAGAGGGATGTTAGTGTCAAGATTTGAGAGCAGGTCTTCATGGGTGTTCAGAAGAGCAATTTCTGTGCCTCTCGATTCTCTTAAGCCAGATTGATGGTCGTGGAAGGACCCAATAGATTCAGTGTGTAGGGTCAGCTGAGAGATAGCCAGTTTCTCCAGGAGTTTGTCCAAGAAAGGAGTTATGGCGATAGGGCAGTAGTTTTCAGGAATAGCGGGGTCGGCAGAGAGTTTTTTGAGTAGAGGGTGCACAAGGCAGTGCTTCAGGGCAGTTGGGAAAACTACAGTGGTTAGCTAACATTTTGAGTGAAACTGCATAACAGAATAGGCAAGTGTTGTATGGTGAATGGGAGAGGGCACGGGAGGTGAGTAGGTCATGAGGTGAGTTTGGGAGCTGGGATAAATGTTGGTAGCACTTGGTGAGGGTCTGGTAGAGCAGTAAAGCATTTATTTATAGTGATGGCTATGGCAAACAGAAACAAGTTGTTTCATTGGTTATTAGCATATGTTCAGGTATTCACCATTGCACCATGCATCCATAGCCATGTAAATGCACCACAGTAGTTGATTGGTTGTTATTGTACACATAGTTATGTAGAATAGCCGCAGGTATTGAGCCATACATTTCTGTGCAATAATCATGTTATTTCGTCGACTTTAAACCACACCATTTTACATGTATTTCCATTTCCATGCCCTTACCTCTTCACTTGTTTCATTTGAACATTTTTTAACCCTTGGCAATATGTTTTTTGAGTATGTACAAAAATTGATGGGTACCCACAGCTACATGAAAGTGCTCATACTCACAGCTATCTTTGGGCTAATGGAACATTGTGCTTTCATGCAGGCTTAATTAACCACAGTTATAACAGATTCTTATGTAGCCACGGCTATCAGATTGCCTTGCTGTACCCTTCTGTATCCTCAGCTATAAAAGTGATCTAAACCAATGTGTGATTGGTTGAATAGAAATATTTTATGAAACATGTTGTTGTATTCGTGGTTGGCAGTTCTTAGGTTGAAGAGAGCATATTTGACATTTCAGTGGATTTTGTGGAACATTTTTATAGGTTGAAAAATTGATAGAAATACTGAAGAAGATCCTGAGAACTCTTCCACTGATTTCTCACATCCCAACTCTTTTTCAGAAGATTGGAGAGGAATATGTTGTTGACTTAACATCAATCAGGGATTGGAAATATTTTGAGAGGCATTGGTATTGATATTGATATTGATATTTTATTTCTATAGCAGTCATACACAAGTGTTTCAGAGCGTGACAAAGCAAGGGCGGGGAGCAGGGGAGAACAAAAACAACAATCTTACTAGGCCCAGTGACATTGAGAACATTCAAGTGCAAGGGAGAGGGGGAGGGGAAAAGTGCATGGAAGGGAGAAGAAGTGGAAAGTGCGGAGCAAACGAGAAACAGATAAATATTAATAAATACATAAATAATAAAGGCAACAAACAGTGGTAGTGCAGCCAGCAATTGGCTAGTGCTGGGTTTGAAGTAGCAGACAAGGTAGGTCTGATAAATGCAGGAAGAGAAAGGGGGGTCTGTATGGATACAGATACAGACCCCAGTGCAAAGGGTGGCCCGGAGGCAGTGCGGGAGTTTGGCAGAGTGAACAGGTACCCGGGCACGGAGGACAGAGGGTGGCCAGGTGCACGGTGCCAAGAGAGAACAGATCAGCAGGGAAGCAGGGGAGTGAAGGCAGAAGCAAAGAGGGAGGTTTTGAGGTGCTCTCGGAAACGGAGATAGTTCTCCTCAAATTTTAGAGTGGCAGGAAGGCTGCTCCAGAGGGAGGCCACAGCCAAAGACAGAGATCTACCCCAGCCGGTTTCTTTGAAAAATGACTGGCCCTGGGGGAGGTAGAGGAGCGAAGAGCTCGAGAGGGGAGGTATTTGCAGAGGGATAGCTGAAGGTATTTTGGACCCAAGCCCCAGAAAGCCATGTCGACAATGCAGAGAGTTTTGAATTTAATCCTTCCATCCACTGGGAGCCAATGGAGAGATTTAGCCTAACACATTCATGTTTCTTTAACAGAACATACAGAAAATAAAGAATAATACTCAAACAGACACTTTGGAAAATCATCTACAGTAGTTAGAGCAAAACATTGATCAATTAATGACCAATTTAATTATTTTGAAGTACTTTGTAGAAAACCATCTCATGGAAAAAATGTTATATCGCTGTCCCACATGCACCTTTACCCCTTCTCCATGTCGCATTCAACCATCCCCAAAAAATCCCCATCACCACAAATGTTATGAGGAGACTTCAATCCCTTCCTTCCCTACCATCTAGCATGTAGAAAACCCTAATTCCCTATTATTTTTCTCAATTTCTGCTTCCCCCTCTCTTTCACAATTTCTATATTTTTGTACAATAATAAAATATTATGTATGCTGTTAGTATAATCCTCTGTGTGTTTTTTTTTAAAGGCTGTTAGGGTGTCCGCGGAGAGTACAGGTGTCCGGGATGTCCCCAATTAACCAAAATGGGGGTGTCCTAACAACATTATTCCTGTCCGCACTGTTCGCAATCGAAATGGAGGTCCATAAAATCTGTCCACATGTCTGCTATTATTCAAAATAAGGTGTCCTAAGAACATCCCCCTGTTCGCATTGCCCGCAATCAGAGTGAATATGTCCATAGAACACATAGCCCATCCGCATGTCCACAAGGTTGTGATGCACATTTGATTTAATTAGTTCAGGGACCTGAACACTGTCCGTAGAACACCAGCATGCATGTGTATCCCACCCTCGGGTCCTACGAACATCGCACCTGTCTGTAACTGTCTGCTGCAAGTGTGACACACTTTTAATTAGTTTGGGGACCTGAACTCTGCCCGTAGAACACCTGCAGGCATGCATACAACTGACCCCGTACATTTGGTGTCCTAAGGACACCCGTCCCATTCCCGAACTTGTCTGCAATGACATCACGTGACTGCACCCACGCTAAGCATGGGTCCTTGTTCGCAAACACTGTCTGGGCCCCAAGACACAAAAAAGGGCTTTTTTGAGCAATTCACAGTATTTTCCTGTGAAACTTCACCCTTGCACATGTCCCAGACCATGTCCCTAGCGATCTGGATACTTTTTGACCCTTTCTGGTGTTCAAAGTGTTCATGGACAGTGCGGGTGTCCGCAAAGCGTGCACCAGCACCCCAATAAAAGACCACACCCCAGAGGTCCTCTTTATTCTGCTTTTGGATTTCCAAGACAGAACACTGCCTCTTTGGCTTATACTGACATTGCCTGTCATTCCTGTCAATTGGTGCAGGTTCCTGCTGTTCCTGATTCCTGGTTGCTGATTTCCATAGCCTTCCTGATGGCATTGCAAGCTGCCCCCTGCTATTACTGCCTCAGCTTCAGCACTACCCCACCCCCTCCACCACCAAAACCACCTTCCCAAGGGCCTGGAGAGGGGATCAGGCATGAGGATGCAGAGGTGGATGAAGAGGATGACGAGGATGAATTAGCTGTAGTCCCTACTACTAGCAGCTCCCGTCAATCTTGGGTTTGGAGGTTGTTTGCCACTCTTGAAGGAGTACCTAAAGCTAGTGCAAACAAGTTGCGCTGCACCAAGTGACAGATGGTGCTCAGTCATGGCAAACCAAGTTTGTAAAGTTACGGTACTACCTCCATGAGGCAACACCTAAGGTTGTTCCACGCTGGGGAAATTTGTAGGGTTGTCCCTTGCGTTAAATGTAGTAGGTTGAGTTCCTCTGCAGGCACTCAAGTGGGGCAGTGCATCCCTCCAGCTGCCTCGCAGGCCATACGGGACAAAGTAGACCATTACCTTTTCAGGGTCACAGTATTGTGTATGTACTGCGACGCAGTACTCTGCAGGGGGGGAGACACTTTGAAGTGCTTTCAAGGCTGCAGACCGGGAGCATGAGAAGGATTGCTCACTACCTGATTAAGGTCTACCCTACATCTTGCTCTCTCCACCAACCCTTTCTTATTCTCGTGGTTGGTACCCTTTCCCTAACCACTGTTACCTTCCTTTCCTTTTGTATCTTGTTAAAAGTTAACAAAAAAATACAAAACAACAAAGAAACAAAAAATTGCTCTTTTCACAGTTTAAAAATAGAAGTGGCAATGAAATGCTGCAGGAACCTGTGCATTTTTAGAAGTCAGCGGACAGTCCATGGACATTTAAAATCTTTGGGGTGCTGCACTGTCAAAACCATTGCACTCTTCTCCAAGAGGAAGTGGTGACTCTGAAAAGAGGCTTTTTGTGGTGTTTTTCTTTGTGTTTTGAAAACTTCAAGTGGTCAAAACCTACTGAAAAATGGATTGCTATAAATCCAAAAGGGTTGCAATGCATTTTCTATATTTCACAGAAAAATATGATTCCCAGCATAAGTAAGATGTACTCCATCTCTGCAAAAAATGTGAGTACTACAAAACATAAAATTTTCACTGTGAAAATAGGACATGCCAACATCATTCAAAAAGCCACAAACAGCATTGTTGACAGTGCGCCTTGCTTTCTCCATTTGTGGACGAAGAACGCAGTCAAATTTGTCGCAATACGAGAAAAATGTACTCAGGAGTTGTGAAACATGTCCTTGACTTTCCCAAGTCCTTCTTTCTTTGCAAATTGCAAAGAGATTCCAGCGACATGTCCTAAACTGTTCCCTCCACAATGAATAATAATCATGTCTGGATGACACTGTGTCACCAAAGTAGCACAAGAGGTACCAAATCCAGCCACTTCCTTCCACACACTCCATGCCAGTGCACATCCACATGAGGATATCCAAGATGTGCTGCCACCCCACAGTGATCTGCAAGAATCTCCAACCAATTTATCCACAAGTCACCAAAAATCCAGACAATCTCCCTTCTGAAAGACAGAGACATAGCTATCTGCTCTCCTCTCAGAAACAGATTTTCTGCCAAAGACTCTCCTTACAGATCACAACCAGATCACACCCAGTGAACCTTATTGATCAATCCCTTGCCCTGCACAGTCTAATTTGCTTGCCTCTCAGCCTCAAATTCCCTGTATGTAATACGCACTGTCCGTGGACATCCGCAATGTCCGGGGACAAATCAAAAACTCTGAGAGTGGGGAATGAACATTTAAATAGTGTGCCCCACTTCCCCCTTGAGGGCGGCTCTGAAAATAGCCTTTTTTTTGAAGATGCTTCAGAAACACCTTTTATTTTATACTTTTTTGTTTTCTTTTCTTATTTTCCTCCAAATATCTTCACATTAGCTTCTCCAATCCTTATATTCCAAATAGCATGACATTTCCCATGAAAGGTAAAAAAAAACATGCCACCTGCTTTAAAGTAAACAATATTACCAGATTCACTGTTGTCATTATTGCAAAAGAACATTCCAGCTCTAATCAAGAAAGCAAACATGCCTTGGTTAACTAAACACATCACCATTTTGCTGATGACAAAAAGCATAACTTTTGTCGCAAACTGCCTTAGGTAACAAAGCATTAAAAATAACCTTGGCATTTGGAAGGACTTTCATGACTGCCTGAACTAAGTTTTTCAGATCTTTCAACAAAGTAGGGGCATTGGCATAGCTCAAATGCACAGCACCACAGTGCAGGACACCTACATCTGGACTATTGAACCTAGCCATATCCTGACAAACTTCCAGCACTCCCAGTAAAATAAAACCAGGCACAGGTCACCATACCACCTCCACTCCTTTTATATCAAAATTAGTAGCCACATTCCTATATTTAGCATATATCTCCAAACCATTCACACGTATATCTCCAACCACCAACACCCTGACTTTCTCCACCTTTGCCATCGTCTCTACACACAGCCTCTCTCAATACAAAGCAGAACCTCAACACCTGATTGGCTAATACACACAATACATTCCCATTTCATGCTCAGAAGCCTGTCCGTGAACAGCCACGGTGTCCGTGGAGCGCGTTACACTGAGCAGCCCTTCTTCCCTTTCTACTTCACTCACTGCACCATTCCCTCATTGGCTACTGTTAAGCAGTCACACAACCATTCACCAATCACATCCAGGAACTCTACATCTAACTCTATCATCACAGTTGAGCACATTAGATGTACTGTTGATCACTCTGAATACAAGTCTCCTGTCATTGTAGAGCACCTATTGCAAAAACTACTGTAAAACTCTCCAAGATTTCTGTTTGCAGATTCATGTACATCCACATCCATGAACACAAACTACAGTTATGAATATTGTGTGCACACTACATGTACAACTCTTTTATAAATGCATATAAACCTGGTACATGCTACTTACCCCATATGACCTGCAAAAAAGGCTTATTGTCATGTTTCCCATCTGCTATGATCAAGTATCACTTGCAAAGCTGTGTGCTTTCCAAATTTCCATTTACCCATATTACTAATTAAAATGTGCAAATTGTTATTCTCTTCATTCATTATGTCATTTTTGTAACCACTACCACCTATATATCCACATTTCAAACTTAATAGCATTCCATACATTATAGTGCATAGGATGTACATACAGTTTCCTTTATGTTCATTCTGGCCAATTTACATAGAATATATCAGTTGAACTTGCTTTAGAAATGATTACAATAGTAACCAGACTCAGAACACACAGCTTTCTAACAAAGTATCATTTCATGTTAAAAGATGGGAGAAATAACAGTATGATTGTAAAGAACCATATTCAAACACATGCAATATAGGTTTTCCTGTTCTATGTTGTGATATGAGTGAATGAAAACTTGGAAAACACACACCATTAAAAGTGACACTTGATTTTAGCAGATGAGAGAAATTACAGTATGCTATTTTTTACTAGTTATACTAGTTATACAGGGTAAGTAGCAGATACCCTGCATTGTAAATAATGTAAATAAATAATGTAAATACATACATTAAATGCTTTGAGCAGAGTTCCTGCCATTTACCCTGTATTACCAGCAAAAAAGCATACTGTTATTTCTAGCATCTCGTAACATGAAATAACACTATTGTCGAAATCTACATGTGCTTTGTGTGCTTACAGTTGCAATCATTTCTAAGGCAAGTTCAACTGACAGATTCTAAGTCAAATATCCAGAATGCACATAGACAAAGGAAACTGAATGTAAATGCTATGCACAATTAACAGAAAGCACTATTACTGCAAAAACAACAAATACATGTCTAAATTAACAACACTGCTATTAACACACATATGTACTAACTTCTTTTTTTCACAATGTCAGTAAAGACCACTCTACTGAAAACCAGCACTGTCTGAAGTACAAAAGAGAACCTACTCTTTGCATCCCAAAATGCACAATACTGCCAATATGGTCTAACAGAAGAAACAATTGTTTTAACCCTGCAGCATTACATTCAGTATTACTGATGGCACCTCAGCAGGTGCACACTTTGTATTGTCATCTGAACAGCTGTATAGTAACACACACATATGAGAATAGCCTTCCCAACCTGTAGTAACAGCCCATTACTCAATCACATATCTCTACATACATGCCTACCATCATACTCAGACACTCATGTACAATGCACACATACATTGCAAAACATCCCAAACCACAATTTCTAACAAACCCCAAAGAATGCCTACCAAAAAGTAACTCAATACAAAACAACACAGAAGTAGGGCAAATCAAAATAAAAGTGTACAAAATAAGAATCAACTCTAGCAGAATGTATACAAAAGGTTCAGACAAAACAGCTAATACAGACACTAAGCGAAACAAAAGCAGATTCCAGTTAAGAAACGTTCCCTCCTCATTCAAAATGTAAGACTAAACAAAAAGTTATTAAAAAGACTGCAGCTACCACAAGTGCTAACACTGCACCTATAATCTCGATGTAGCCATAAGTAAGCATACCAAAAGAATTATTTAAAAATTAATTTTCTGCCACAGAGTCCTTCAGAACCTTAAAAAAACAGGAGAGAAATCAAGCACAACCCTTAAAACCTACAGTAGAACATGAATCCTGGAATCTCTCATAGACAATGCAATCCTTCTTAAAATGAAATTATTTATTTTAGTTTTAAACATAATGAAACCACTAGCAAAACTAACTACTAAACGAGAGAAAAGATTTTTCAATAAACGGAATATCAACAAAGATAGCTTTGCAAACATCTGTGGAGGTGAGTGGAGTCACACGAGCAGCACAAAACCATATTTCAATGAAGAAGCATACAAACAAAAGCAAAGAAACCAAATTGCCATACATAGCAGTAGTTGAGGGTATGAAAAACATAATAATACGATTATGGAACAAAAAACGCTGATCACAAAAATATCCCCAGAAAACTTAGTTTCAACTCTCCATTCCACTGAACCAATACGTCCAGTCTACAAATGGCCATGCACATCAATGTGTAACATAGACAAAACAGCTTTCACATCTTTACGCCCGTTCCTCAATCAATATGTGAAAGGCAAAGACAAATTGAAAATAAAACAATTACAAACTATGAACTCCTGTCCAATTCACAAATACACAGGACTACAAGTACATTCATTAGCCTGCATTTCTGGAGCTATTTGCAAAAGCACCTTCCACCATATCAGAATGATAGCAACACACCATTCAACTGTAAGACATCTGGTTCATAAACTGTACTATGCCAAAAGTCCTGCTTTAACACTGGCCAGTTTAAATAACAATCTTCTACATGGTACAGCCAAAGAACTACTTGAAGAAATAGAGCATATCCAAAGAACATATTTTGGAAGCGAAAGCCACTTACAAAATCCAATAGCTTTAGAACAACCTAGCAACAACTGTACAGTTGTCAACCTTCTACTACACACATGCAAAAAAGAAATACTAAAGTTTAAAAGCACATCTGCTGAAGTACCAAACCATGTGTGTGTGTGTTGCTGCAGAACCTTTTATAAAACTAGCACAAAAACTGTAGAGATAATGTACAAAATAGAAGACAATGAAGATTCCAAGTGGTTCCAATTATCTCTCTATCTTATAGCAGAAAACAAATACAAAATTACTAACCCCTTAATACTTTGCAGTTACTGCACTGCAAACCTTGACAACAACTACATAACTTTACACGCTTTTACTAATAACGTGTAATTATTCCCACTACCAAAACCACAGCAACAACATAACTTGTATGAGAGCATCATGATTCAAAAAGTGCACACATTTCACACAATAATACACCTTCAACCAAAAACAGCAAAACAACCTACCTCTGAATTACTGAAAGTACTTTATTTGCCATTAGATAGAGTTCAACATCCAATAGGTCAATCTTTAATTATCCTAGTAAATGGCGTACCTACAAAAGACAAAAAAAGTGTCAGCAACTAGTGCACTTACATACAGTTAGAGGCACCCTGCAATATCTAAAAGACAACCATGAATAATACAAAGAAATAAACATCAAAGAAAACCTGATGGAAACCACCAAAACAATTCAAGACTCGTCAGAAACTGGCCAATTTCAACTTATAGATCCTACTACAGAATCCAATATTTTAGACCATGGTACAATTCACCTATTGCACTCTAAAGACGCCATAGATGATGCACTGGAAACTTACCAAATGTGACAAGCCAAAGGATCACCAATCAGCATATAGGAAAAAAAGTGTAAAAGCACAAGCCTTTCCTCTACTCTTTCGTACTGGAAAAGGAGGAAGGTACAATAAAAGACCCAAACAAATAACAGTGTCAGAATACCGCTAGTTACTAATGTATTCTGAAAACCTGAGATTCAGACAAAACATGGAATACATATTCCACCTTCTCTCTGAAAGTGAACCAGCAACTCTATGCTACGGAGTTGCACACACATTGAAATCAGGTACCAATTTTCAAAATATATCAGCTACCAATTACTATAAAAAGTGCAAGAAAAAGATGATGTTTTACAGTCAAGCATTGCAAAACATTTAGCAAACATGCGTGGTACAAAACAATACTGTTTCCGACGTCATGCAGATGTACACTGTATTATATGAAACCCCAGCCCACCCACTTGGTTTGTAACATTAAGTTGTGCAAAATATGCATGGGAAGATTTTACACAATTTCCAATGCATAGCAAACAAAACAAATATAGATATAAAAGCACCAGGAGAACTCTGCTCTCTTGATCCTGTAAATTTATCCAGATATTTCCATCATTGGTTCATTGATATGCTACACTTCATTTGTAATAAAACAGCGCATCCCCTCAGAGAAGTTCAACACTTCTTTTGGAGAAAAGAATACCAAGCCAGAGGATCAACACACATCCACATGCTTTTGTGGATTAAAGAAGCTCCTAAATTTGGTCAGGACAGTGATGCCAGTTCATTCAAAAATGTGTCACTTGTGAAATCCCTTCAGAAACTACACATAGGGACCTTCATGCACATATTTTACAATTTCAAAGACATAGATGTTCAAAGTATTGTTGTCGCAAATATAAAAACAAAGGGAAATACTACACTTAGTGCCGCTTTGGTTTCCCTAGACCAGTTTCAACAACAGGTCAAGTGAACAACTTCATGTCTTCAGTTAGATATAGGGCCTCATTAGGACCCAGGCGGATTTCGCGGTGCTAAATGCACCGCGAAGCACGGCGGAAAGCCGTCGATAGCGCCATGGGGGTTGGCGGATTTACCGCCCCATTCCGACCTCGGCGGAGCGGTAAATCCCCAATCCCCATTCTGCCCTTCCCCATTCCCATTCTTGCCCCATAGGGTATAATGGGAGTGGGGAAGGAGTTAATTACGCCACCGTAAAATACGGTGGCGTAATTAACAACGAGGTCCCGTAGCGCCATGGTTTTCTCCGCCTGGTAAAACCAGGCGGAGAAAACCTCCATGGCGCTAAGGGAACTCGTAGTACGGCGGACGGGTCCGCCGCGATTAGCGCTGGCGGAAACCCACTCCGCCTGGGTCCTAATGAGGCCCATAGTGTCAAAGGTAAATCACCTAAGAACACATATTGCATAAAAAGAACAGACGGATCAAAATACATCAATGATTACAATACAATCATTGCCCTCCTATGGAATGCAAATATAGATGTGTAATATATTGCAGAAAATTCCACTGCAGTTGCATGATATGTCACAGCCTACTTAACCAAAGCAGAAAAACAGAGCTCAAAGACCACTGGGATGACATATCGTCTGACAAAACACTATCACAGAAATTGTACAGTGTAGGCATAAAAATGCTCTCCCATAGAGAATATGGCTGCTATGAAGCTGCAGACCATTTAACTGATACTGCCTTGTATGGAAAATCTGAAAACATAGTATGGCTATGCCTTGGTCCTGCCAAATCTAGAAAAAGAGTTCTCAAATCATATGAAGACATAGAAAAAAAATAGACAAAAATCATCCCAACAGAAAAGACATTTTGAAAAATAACCTACTAGACACATCCTACCCAAACAGGAGTACCACTTTGGAAACCATGTGTCTATACCACATAGCCAAAAAAATCACATACACAAATAATAGTAAACGTGATGAGAAGAAAGGTAGATACAAAGTGGACAATTGTGAATGCAGCCTAGTGAAACTTAATTAATCAAATGGCATTGTCATTAAAAACTCCTCAACATAAAGAACTGTCCCTACTACAACTTTTTAAACCATGGAGAAAAGAAGAAGAGTTACTAGATACCCATGACTCCTATGAAGATGCTTTCAAAGCTAATGAAAGCACTATAACAATGAGAACTTTACGCAGTACAAAAAATGTTACAAAATGAACAACAACCAGAAGAAGAACTCCAAATGCAACTAAATGTAGACACTCTTGGCAGCTGTCAACCTTCTGTAACAGGAAGCAAAGAACCACTTGGACAGCCACTTATAGCAAATGAGACAGAATTAGGCATGACCGACGTAGGAAACACCATGAGTCAGTATCAGCAATTTGCAGAAGACTTTGCTCTACTGAAATCATAACTAAACAATGAGCAGCGTAGCATTTTCCTAGAAATAACAAAACAAGTTGAACATGGTATGCAGCATGAAACTAAAAATTGTACCTGTCAAGACTACAGACCTATACTGTTATACATGAGTTGTCAAGCTGGTTCAGGCAAAACATTCTTAATCAAAATCATCAGCAAGTTCCTCCAACAATTGACAAACAACTAACTGTCAACTGTTGTAACTCCCCCCCACAGGTTTAGCCGCCTACACCATAGGCGGTTTCACTTTACTCTGATTACTACTCCTTCCAGTAGAACACCAAAACAAATTAGACTACTATAAACTTTATCCAGAAGCTGCAATGGAACTACACAGAGATTTGAAACAAATGAAAATGCTGCTAATCGATGAGGTGAGCATGGTTAGCAACCTAATGTTAGCCTTGATTCACCTAAAATTACAAGAGGTCCTGAAAACAGACGACAAGTAACTCTTTGGAGGAAAACACAGTATTGTTTTCGGAGATCTTCTTCAATTAACACCAGTTAAAGGTGAACCTATTTTTAAAACCTTAGGGCACAAACTATGCCGTAAAACTCTTGTCAGCATAGGAAATGTCAACCTTTTGCAACATTTCCGATACAAAGAATTAACTATAAACATTTGTAAGTCTGCAGACCTCACGTATGCCAACATTTTAAAAAGTATTAGAGTTGGTGTACTATCTCAAGAAGCACAATCTATATTAAATAGCAGACACATCCATGCACTCTATGGCCATAACTCCTGTGCTACTGATGTCATGGAACAATTACCACACAAAAATGGAAACTGTATGTTCTTGATGTCAACTTTTGCAAGCTATGCTCAATTCAATGAAACAATGTTGAAAAAAGAAATGCAACCAATAGTTGAAATTTGCTCCACAGACAAACTTGACCTGCACAGTATGACACTACCCATGTGTGAACAAGCCACAGCACGAGTAAATACCTTAGAAAATATTAAACTTATCTTTAAACTGTAGAGTAATGCTTAAAACGTAACCTTGATATGGAGCAAGGAATAGTTAATGGAGCACTTGGTACAGTTGTTGGCTTTCAAACATACCCACGTGACAACAACATTCAGTTTGTCAATATTTACTTTGACAAACTATCAGAAGTTAAAAGGATAGAACGCTCAACAGCCTGATTTCTTCTTCAAAGACATGTATGTACGCAGAGAACATATCACTAACCTACACTGTCCCAGCTATCGCGCTTATGTACACTTGATGGACTATTTCTAGTCAACTTTGATGCAAGTAAAGTAAACGCTGATATTCATTGAATTCTTAATACAATAGACTGCGTGCACTCTACACACCATCGCAAAACCTATCATGTTCCTCAAAAAGCAAATGTCTGTAAAAGAAAACTACTTCAAACTCAAATTATACAGGATCTCACAGCAATAGCTCCAAAGACATTAAATGAAGCTAATACTTCATCAATGACCACAACCAAAGAAGTTTCTAGTGCACAAACAAAACCAACTACCTCTTCAAACAAACAATGGGCACTCCGAACAAATAACTTGGACACAGAACTGTGTGGTTCTTTCAAGTTTTCAAATACAACTGGTGTAAATTGCTATGCAAATGAACCAATCAATATTCTATTCCCATTGCCACCAATTGTTGAAAACATTTACTTAAACTGGACAGACTAATTATGTTTGCAAATGTTAGTCCCTCACAGAAATGCAACCAACAATCATGACATAAGGCAGGAATTGGACTACTGTGCTCGAATGGTCAGATTCACTATAAACACACAAGAAGATCCCCAAGAATTTATAATGTACTTACTATAAGTACTAGAACAATAAAAACATACCCATACATGAAATCTTCCAGATTTCATACATTTGGAAACATGCATGCCCTCTCTGCAGCCATATGGCCAAGGAACAATTCCCAATGAATGCTTTGTGTATGTATCCATACCTAACTGTAAATCCAATCCATTTCAGCAACTTGTACAAAATGCAAACCATGGCATGTTATGCACTACCTGCAATTCCAATAATCGATCCACCTTACAAATACAGTCACATAGTGAGTACGTAATAGTAATGTTTTTGCGTTAAAATGCAGATGGTACCAAAAACAAATGCAAGCTGACTGGATTCACACATAGACAAGTATCACTTGGTAAGAAAACCTTCACAACAGTAGGTATAATCTACCATGCAGGAGCCACAACCAATGCAGGTCCCTACACTGTATACATAAAAAAGAATAGTGGATGGTTCAAATATAATGATACTACCATTACTCTAGAACAGAGATTACCAGCAAATCTTGAAAACGCTTACTTAATATTCTTAAAACCAAAATTGTATCACTAATCTGAGTATGAACATCAACAAATTCTCCTCAATATGCCAACTAGGATCTAACTACAATCAGAATACCCTCAACAACTTCAAAACTGTCAACAGTTAGAATACGCCAACAGGTCTCTAACTGCCCCAAGATTCTGCAACAACCAAACACATAAATGAATACTGCTACAATGCAAAAAGAAATAAACAGTTAGAATATGCCAACAGGTATCTAACTGCCCCAAAATTCTGCATCAAGCAAACAGATAAATGAATACTACAAAAATGCAACAAGAAATAAGCAATTAAAATACGCCAGCTGGTATCTAATTGCAACAATACTACCACCACTTCCAAACCAAAAACCATACACCTATTCAATTCCTCCTGTTCAAATCAACCACAGAAAGATATTGTACCATAAGGTTGAAAGGTTTTTTTTTTTTTAATCTGGCAAGGATTTTGTTTCCCACAGACCTAATGATTTCATGAACCAACACAGGAACTGAGCAAATTGCACAATACACTGGTTTGAACCATAGTACTTGTAAAGTACTAACTATGAGGGTCGAATAAGTACAGACATGTCGACTATGCAATGCAATGACTCATTATAAACTACCTACCCTAACATGTGATCTTTTCTTTTATCACAGAGATTGAAAAAACAATGCCTGCTCCAATTACCAATGGCATGAAAAAACTACATACAACCACAACAAATCAAACAGTAAGTATATTATGATTGGACTCACAAACACCACAGCATAACACACCCATTCAAGCAAACACCTGACCATAGACCACAATCCAAAATGTTTCCTTGCATGGATATTTTATGCTGCAGTGGTCGTGGCCAAACCCTACAGTCTTGACTGCATGGCCTGGCCAAAACTCTACATTCAGACTCAACAAAGCAAACAGTAAGTATATAATGATTGGACTCACAAACACAGCAAGATAACACACCCATGCAAACAAACACCTCACTAATAAATACAACCCAAAATGTCTAGAGTCTTGAGTACAAACATGCCAAACACAATCCAACAAACCAACTACCACACATCATGTCACTATCCTATAAACACAATTACATTACTGCCAATCAGTACACAAACTTTTAAAAACATATCCCCTAAGAAGCCCACATACCACAGTCAAAATGTTGCTTGCATGAGTGTGGTATGCTGCAGTGGTTGTGGCCAGGGCCTAGATTCTTGAATGCTACAGCCTTCGGATATGTACCCAAGACTCTAGGCCCTGGCCACAACCACCGCAGCATAACACACCCATGCAAGCAAACACCTGCCAAATAACGACAACCCAAAAACACAACACAACCACCTCAAAACCAATCCACTTCAATTAACATTCTGAAACAATAATTACAGCCAATGCACAAACTCTTCAATACACACCCTCTTCACGCAATGCTTTACTAAGTATACAAAACCAACATCAGAGTATAGTAAAATACCCAAGAGTGCGCCAGGTGCTTGGTATGTCCGCGGACACATCGCAGCCTTCTCCCACCTAAACAAATACAGCATTTGACCCATCTCTCACTCCCCCAACATCTCCAGCCACTCCTTTCCACAACGCACTCCCCAAAATTAGATTTATGCTCCGTTCCATGCCGCGCTGTCCACAGATGTCTGTGGATCCAACATGCCGGGCTAATTGAGAGAATGTGACGCACCTCACGCTTCACCCCAACCAATCAGCGTACATGTCTTATGTCTGTGGACACGACATAAGCCGATTAGCCAATCAGTGTCCTGTCCGCGGAGCGAACAGGGAAGTGTGTCCACGGAGCAGATATAGATATCACACATTTTTTTGGACCTACTTTTTGTCGTTGAAAAAAAAACCAATGGATGGATTTCCACCAAATTTACTTAAAGCACGCTTTCGGGACCAAGCCACTGTTCCTGCTACAAATAGATGGTAATCCCATCAAGGTATCTAAAGAAGTGAAAACCCTAGGAATCTACCTAGACTCTGCCCTCTCGTTCCATAAAAGGTTAGTTCCATGGCCACCTCCATAGCCTACACATGTAAGCTCATAAGACCAGCCAAACCTTTCCTATCCACTCATAACTGCATTACCTTAGCCAGAGCCCTTGTATTATCCAAACTGGACTATTGTAACACCCTCTACGTAGGAGCCAACAAACAGGTAACCAATAAAATCCAGACTCTACAAAACAATGCTCTCCGAGCAGCACTCAGCATCCTCTTGATGCTCTTGCCCCTGTCATGAGGATCCGCTTGAAGTCCAAAGCCAAGTGCAATTTCTGGTATGATTCCTACCTAGCTACACTTAAACGTAAGTGTAGGGCGGCTGAGAGGAAATGGAGGTCTTCTTGTTCATCCTCTGACAAACTGGCCTGTCGCCTGCTCCAAAGGCAATACCGACTCTCTGTCCACGCTAAGAAGAGAGCCCACATTCAAGCCTGTGTCTCTGTGGCATCCAACAACTCGACAGAACTCTTTAAAATCTGCAAGGAGCTTGCCATCCCTGCAGCATTCTCCTCCCCTCCACTTGCCTCCCAGGCTCTCTGCAATGCCCTTGCCTCGCACTTTATCTCTAAAACCCAGGACATCCTGTCCACCCTCGCCTCCCCTCCCCCTCCTATTCCCTCTCAGTCTGTGCTTGGAGACCCCCCTTTAAGCACCCCCCCACCATTCTTCTCTTCCTTTCCTATTTTCTCCCCCAATCTATGAAAGCCTCGTCAAAACAGGTTCATCCCTGTTCCTCCAAAACCATCAAGGACCACATTGACACCCTCGCTCCTGCCCTTGCTGATTTTTGCAACCACTCGTTTGCCTCAGGATTCTTCCCCTCCCCTCTGAAGCACTACCTTGTGCATCCTCTTCTCAAGAAACCCACAGCTGATCCTTCCTGTCCGGCAAACTATTGCCCAATTTCCATTACCCCCTTTCTGGGCAAACTCCTGGAAAAGATGGCCATCTCTCAGCTTAACCTTCATTCAGATTCTTCTGGGTGTCTCCATGACCACCAGTCTGGCTTCAGAGCGGCCAGAAGCACGGAAACTGCTCTCCTCAATATCCGTGAAGATCTGCTCTCCAACCTTGATTCTAACATTCCCTCTGTCCTCATCCTTCTTGATCTCTCTTCTGCCTTCAACACGGTCAACCACACCATCCTGCTCAACCGTCTCTGTGATAATCTGGGTATCACTGATCAGGCTCTGGCCTGGCTGACCTTGTTCCTCTCTGAGCGACCATCCCGGGTCCAACTGGGGTCTTTCCTATCATCTATCTTCCTCTCCACCTGTGGGGTTCCCCAGGGGTCTAACCTCTCACCCTGGCTTTTCAACCAATACCTGGCAACTCTTGCTCACTAAATTGCCATTTTCTGCTCAAATTTCCAGTGCTACGCTGATGACACTCGACTCATTTTCTGGCTGCCCTCGGCCACCTCCTCTCCCTCTCTCATCTCTGACTGCCTAACTGCCATTCAAAATTGGTGTACCACCAATGATCTTTGTCTGAATGCCAGCAAGACGGAGATCCTCCTCATCGGCACACCATCTCCATCCTTTTCCCTCACTCTCTGGCTGGCCTTCCTTGGCGCTCCTCCTACCCCTACCTGCGAGGCTAAGAACCCTGGTGTCATCTTTGACTCCACACTTTCCTTCTCGGCCCATATCTCTGATGTCTCTAAAAAGTCAAACTTCCGACTGCACCTCCTCAGAGGTATTCTGCCTTTCCTCTCCTTCCCCCAGAAGCTCATGGCATCACAAGCTCTGGTTCTCTCTAGCTTGGACTATTGTAGCAGCCTCTTTTTAAATCTACTTGCCTCTACTCTCCTCCCTCTACAACTTATCCAGAACTTACTGCAAGACTTGTCCTTGGCCTCAAACCCTGGGATCGTATCTCTCCAGCTTTGAAATCTCTCCATTGGCTCCCAGTGGATGCAATGATTAAATTCAAAACCCTCTGTATTGTCCACAAGGCTTTCTGGGGCCTGGGTGCAAAATACTTTCAGCTATCCCTCCGCAAATACCTCCCCTCTCGAGCTCTTCGCTCCTTTACCTCTATCTCCCTCAGGGTCCGTCGTTTTTCAAAGAAATGAGCTGGGGTAGATCTCTATCTTCGGCTGGGGCCTCCCTCTGGAACAGCCTCCTTGCCACTCTAAAACTTGAGGAGAACCATCTCCGGTTCCGGAAGCACCTCAAAACCTTCCTCTTTGCTTCTGCCTTCGCTCCCCTTCTCCCCTGCTGATCTGCTCTCTTGGCACTGTGCACCTGGCCACACTCTGTCCCCTGGGCCCAGTTACCTGCTCACCCTGCCACCTTCCTACATTGCCTCCTGGCCACCCCTTGAACTGGGGACTGTATCTGTTCCCGTACATCCCCCTATTGTTCTTCTTTTTCTGCATTTATTCAGACTTACCCAGTCTGCTACCTTAAACACAGCACTTGCCACTTGCTGGCTGCACTACCACGATTTGCCTCATTTTTCTATTTATTTTATCTATCTGCGCTCCTCGGCTTCTGCACTTTCCACTCTCCCCCTTCCATGCACTTTTTCCCTTTTCCCTTTCCCATGCACTTGCGCGTTCCCAATGTCACTGGACCTAATAAGATCGTTTTTATGTTGTGCTGTGTTCTCCCTTGTTCCCCTCCCTTGCCTAGTCGCGCTCTGAAACACTTGTGTACGAGCGCGACACAAATAAAATATCATATCATATCATATCCCCAAGAGAGAACACATCTCTAACATAAGGAGAACTCACAATTGGCTTACCACCACTGACAAAATCCTGCTCAAAGTAGCCTCCTTAACACACAAATGCCTCAATAATGCAGCCCCCGCTACTTAGCCAACAGAATAAAAAGATACACCCCTTACAGGCCCACCACATCCACCAACGCTAACTTACTTACAGTTCCCAGATTCAATCGAACCAAAATGGGCGGCAACAGCTTCCAAGTGAAAGCAGCCCAACACTGGAACTCTTTACCACCCTCCCTTAGGACACCTCAAACCTATCCCCACTTTAGGCATAGCTACATTCAGTGGTTAAAGAATAATGACCAATAACTGACCTCGCCATTACTTTACTAATCATGTAACCATGTATACCTGTAAACTGTAAACTGTATATTACTGCATCCATCTCAACTGTATCAACCTATGTACACGCTGTAAATTACTGTACAGCACTGTAACCAAGCTGAGAATAACCTTGCTGTCCCTGCGTCCTCATACCTTCGGGTCTGGCACGCAATATAAATGAATAAACATAAACATAAACATATAAAACAAGAAAACACACCAGAAAAATGGCTCTTTTCAGAGACATCTTTACAGTTCACAAATCAAAGTGCCACTGAAATGGTGCGGGCCCCTGCACAGTCTCAGAAGTCTGCGAACAGCAAAGTAGTCTGCAGTCTTCCAAAGCATGCAGGTGGTGACAGTATGTAAACCCTTGCATTCTTTTCCGGGAGACCGTGGTGGCTCTGAAAAGAGCCTTTTTGGGGTTTTATTGGTTGTTTTTGAAGGTTTGAAGTGGCCATCACCTACTGCACAAATGCTTGATATACTTACAAAAAGGGCTGCAAAGCATTTTGGATATTTGGGAAAAAAAGGTGATTGCCAGCATCAGTTAAATGGATTGCATTTCTGCGGAAAATGTTGGTGCTACAAAATGCAATTTTTTCATTGTGCAAGGACAACATACCAACATCTCCCAAAAATACGCAAACAGCCTTGTTGACATTGCACCTGCTTTCTCCATTTGCGGAACACATGAAGAAGAGCGTAGCCACATCTGTCTCTGGGAATGCGCGCAAAAATTACTCGAGAATTTGGAAACATGTCCATGACTTTCCCAAGTGCCTCCTTCATTGCAAACTGCAGAGCGATTCCAGTAACGTAACCTAAACTTTTCCCTCCATAAAAAAACATTAATAATGGCTAGATGATGCTGCATCAAAGAAGTAGCACAAAGGGGAAACAAATCTATCCTCTGCATGCCACGCACTCCATATCAGTGAGCATCCACATGCGGGAATCCAAGATGTGCAGCCACTCTACACTGCTCTGCATACACCTGCAACCAATGTATCTAAGAGTCCCCCAAAATCCAGACACTCTGCCTACTAAAACACACAGGCATTGCCATAGCCATCTTCACTCATCTCAGCAAACAGAACCTCTGTGACACTCTCCCCTTGCACACCACACCCAGGGAATCGGAATGACCAATGCACAGTCCCATTTCCATGCCTGCTATCCTTAAAAGTCATAGATGTGGCACGTGCGATCTGCGAAATACCGAGGTGTTCGTGGATAAATTCACAATTCAAGGGCATGGGGAGAGAAATTTAACCCAGGGTAAGAGATTTCCTCTGTTGTGGTAGCTTTGAAAAGAGCCTTTTATTTGTATTTTTTTTTATGTGCTACTATCAAACACCTTTTGTTTTCAATATTTTGGGGGTGTGGGGGTTCTCTTCTTTTGCTCCTTACTGTCTTACATCAAACTCTGCAAAGCATCCATTCGATTGCAAAAAAAAAAAAAAAAAAAAAAAAGCATTTCCAAGAATGGACAACAAACACTGTCTGGTGTAAAATACTGCACACTAAGGGAGTCAATGTTGTCATTAGAGAAAACAGACATCTCAGCACTTCACAAAACTATACCCATGCCTCGATTAATGAGTCACCTTCCAACATTTTTCTGGGGATTAAAATCATTGGCGTTGTTCCATTGTGCTCTAGGTGGTATTTCAGAAAAAAACACCTTTACAGCAGGGAAAAGCAGCATTAGTGTTTCCACCAACAACTTCAGTACAGTACACAGTGTACCACCAAAACATCCGGACTAACAAAAGTACCCATGTCTCTGCAAAGAGCAAGCAGCACCTACACATTGCAGCCAGGCACACTCTACCATAAAGCCTGCAGGCCTGGAAAACCAAGATCTGCAGAAACACCTCTTGCCTTTGCATACCTCTCCAGATCACATAGAAAGGAATCTCCCACTTTCCATACAGTATCTCCTGCCATCTTCACTACACAACTAACACAGCAATTATAAACAGTATTACTCTCCCTTCCTGTATAGCACAACCTGAACACATGATTGGCTAATCCCCACAATCCCATTTCCATGGCAGGCTTGCTAAGAAGCCTCAAATGTGGCACGTGCGTACCATAAACTCCCGCTGTGTATGCGAATCCCGTAACACAGGGCCAGCCCTTCTTCTATTTCCACTTCACTCTTTTCAGCACTGTCTCATTGGCTACTGTTAATCATTCACAAACCCATCCATCAATCATATCCAACTGCAGATGTACTGTTCAACACTCAGAGTTCAGGTCTCCTGTGATTCCCAAGCACCTGCATCCAAAAGTACTGTAAAACTCTCTAAGATTTCTACTTCCATATTCATCCATATCTACATCCATCATCACAAGCTACAGGTATGCATACATTTTGTAATGCACACAGAAAATGAAAACTGTATGTATGTTAACAAAGCATAGCAGGTGCATAGATTCCATGCATCAGAACAGGGTACCTGCCACTTACCCTGCATAACCTACTCAATAATCATATCTCATTTGTCCCATCTCCTGACATCAAGTGGCAGTTACTTACAATGATGTGTGCTTTCAAAGTTTTCTTTTAATGCCCACTTTCATAACAGTTGCAAACCACATATTTCATTTTTAGCAGCACTCTCTGTGATCCTTTTTTTAGAAAAAAACACATTGGGAACATTTTCACAGCAAGTTCAAGTGACAGATCCTATGTAAACATCAATATATAACGATGACACGCATGCGTACCCATATCACCCATTGCAATGTGCAAACTGATATTTTCTTCTTTCCTTCTGTAACTTTTGCAACCTTCCCCCACTAACACACCTGCTGTAAAATGCCAAGAATGCACACAGAAAATGAAAATTGCATGCATATTACCAAAGCATAGCAAGTCTCCTAACATCAAGTGGCACTTAGTTACAATGCTGTGTGTTTTCAAAGTTTTCTTGTAATGCCCACTCACATAACAGCTGCAAACCACATTTTTCAATTTTAGCAGTACTCTCTGTGATGTTGTTGTAATAATCCATATTGGGAACATTTGCACAGCAAGTTCAAGTGCCAGATCCTATTTGAAACTTCAATATATCACCATGACATGCATGCGTGCCCATATCACCCATTGTAATGTACAAACTGTTATTTTCTTCTTTTTTCTGTCACTTTTACAACCACTTCCCCCACTAACACACCTGCTGTAAAATGCCCAGAATGCACACGGAGACGAAACCTGCATGCAGGTAACCAACGAATAGCAAGTATATAGATTGCATGAATATGAACATGGTGCCTGCCAATTACCCTGCACAACCTAATCAATAATCTTGCTCTCATTTGTCCTATCTCCTGTCATCAAGTGACAGTTACTTACAATGCTGCATGCTTTCAAAGTTTTCTTTTACTGCTCACTTGCATAACATCTGCAAACCATATATTTCAATTTTAGCAGCAGACCTCTCTGTGATTATCTTGTAAAAAAACACATTGGGAAAATTTGCACAGCAAGTTCAAGTGCAAGATCGTATGTGAAATTCCCAGAATGCACACAGAAAAGAGAAAACGTGCAAATGTTAGGAAAGCATGGCCGGTGCATACATTGCACAATTGACAAATGCAAAGAAATGCATGTGTACATTGGAAACAGTACCTTCTGTACATTTGAATAAATAAATGAAACAAGTGGAAAGGATTTCTGCACTCATGTAGAAAACATCTATGTGTGGTAGAGTTAATAAAATTCCACACAAGGTAACATTTTTCTTTCTAATTTGTACATCTTTCTTAGCCTTTTGCTCAACCTACTGGGACTTGCACTAATCAATTTTGAAAGCAAGAAGTACAACAGCAATTCACACATAATACACCACTGTCCCCATAGCAGCAATGCTGATGATCCCAAGTCCCCATTCCTATGCAGTGCTGTACAATGGAACACACACACTAACTCTTCCTGCCAACAAATTCTCCTACAATCTTAAATAGTGTGTTCTCCTAGTGCAATTAATGTGCCATTAACACACATACCCACTAACTTCATTCTTTCGCAAATTGCAGTGAAGAACAGCCTCCTGAAAGCCGGTAACGTCTCCAGTTGAAGATAATACCCAGAGGAAACCTACTCTTCACATCCAACAAAGTAAGTGCAGTACTTTAGTAGTGTTCTGCCTGTTACTCCGAAAATGCAGTGTTGGTGTATTGTAGCCTAGAAAATGATATCCAACCCAACAGCAGTTGCTTAACTCTTACTCTGTGTACCTTAGCAGGTCCACTCTTTGTATTGTCATCTGAACACCAGTATGGTAACACCCACTAGTTTTTTTAAAACATTGTAATGTCCTTACTTCTTCAGGCACAGTACACTGTCACACACACTGAAGCATACCTTTCACACAGAAACATACAAACATACCAGTACAACCATCCCAACCAAAAGTAACAGCCCTTTACACAATCACACACCCCTCTATGTATGCCTGTCCTCATATTCAAACTCTCATACACAGTACACACAAATACATTGTACAACTTCCAAACCCACACTTTCCTTTTTTCTCCAAGAGAATGCCTACCAAAAAGCAACTCCATAGAAAAAAAGGCAGAAATAGATCAGATAAAATGAAGAGCATGCAAATAGCCATCCGCCTCTAACAGTCTGTGTACGAAAAGTGCAAACAAAACAGCTAATGCATTCACTGAGCAAAACAGAACCAGGTAGCAGGAAAAAAGTGTGACCCCTCATCCAAAATGTAAAACTAAAAAGAAATGTATTAAGAAGAATGCCAGTAGTGCTAACACTGCATGTACCAATGTTAATGTAGCCACAGGTAAACATTCCAAAAAATTAATAACCATAGAGTCATTCAGAACCTTATAAAAACCGAGGAGTAATCCTGCTCACTGCCTCAAACTTACCACAGAAAACTGATCCTGGAAGCTCTCATGGACAGTGCAGTGCCCCTCAAAAGGAAATTGTATATATATTAATTTTAAACAGAATGAAACCACTAGCAAAATTAATTAGTAAACTCCAAAATGTACTTCACAACATATGCAATATCAACATAGATACCTTTGCCAATGTCTGTGCAGGTGAATGGATTCACACAACAAGCACAGTCATATTTCAATGAAGAAGCATACAAACAAGAACAAAGAAACCCAATTTCCATACATAGCAGTGGCTGAGGGTATGACAAGGTAGACAGTACCATTATGGCAAAAGAAACAATGATTGAAAGAATACCCTTAACAAACTTACAATGAACTCTCCATTGCATTGATCCAATCTATCCCGTGTACAAATGGCCGTGCACCTCAATTTGTAACATACGAAAACAATTCTTCAAATCTTTACGCAATTCCTCAATCAGTATGTGAAAACCAAAGACAAATTAAAAATGAAAATATTACAAACCATGGATTCCTGTCCAGTGCACAAATACACAGGACTGCAAGGACATTCATTAGCCTGCATTTCCAGGCCTGCTCCCAAAAGCACCTTCCACCATATTAAAATGTTAGCAACACACCATTCTACTATACACAATCTCCTTCAGAAACTATACTATGCAAAAAGTCCTGCTTTAGCACTGGAACATTTAAATCACATTCTCCTATATGGCACAGCCAATGAACTCCTGGAAGAAATAGACCACATCCAAGCAAATATTTTGGAAGTGAAGAGCACTTACAAAATTTAGGAACTTTGGAACAGAGTAGCATATGCCAACCTTCTATTGCACACATACAAAAAAGAAATAGCAACCTTTAAAAGCACATCTGCTGAAGTACCAAACCAAGTATCTCTATGTTGTCACAAAACCTTTTATACAAAGAGCACCAAATCTGTACATATAGCATACAAAATAGAAGACAATGAGGAATACCAATGGTTAGCTCGCTACCTTTTAGCAGAAAACAAATACGAAATTACTAACCGCTCAATACTTTGCACATAATGCACTGCAAAGCTAGAGAATAACCAAATGCCTTCACAGGCGATCACTTACAACTTGGAAACATTCCCACTTCCAAAACCACAGCTTATTTTGTATGCAAGAATCTAAACAGTACACCCATTTCAAGCGATAATATGCCATCAACCGAAAACAGTCAAATTGCCTCTTTCTGAATTACTGAAAGGCAAGTAGTTTATTTCATTTCATGTATTAATAATATACATATACCCAGCAATTTTGTATATGCAACACAAAATACATACATAAAAATGACATTTCTATCATAAAGGAATAAAACTGTTGTCCTTTCATCAGTACAAATCTTACAACATGAATTTAGAATTAACTATTTTAAAAAGGAGTAAATGCACATACACATTCTAAAACAGATAGATATAACTACTAAATTTAAGATATGCATTTAAAAATCATCATTATTTTCAAATAAAATTTTACCCTAAAATAGATAAAATGTATATCATCGCCTTTCATAATAAAAAATGATCATATCCATGACACATCACTAACATCCACCATATTGTCAAAGGATTTGAGGTAGGTTTGGTGTATCTTAGTGAGGCTTTCACAGTAGACAAACAAGTGTTCCAGTGTCTCCAGTTCATTGCAACCACATACAGACACTGTCTATCTGATCGAGGTATCCCCAGTCATGCCCCTGAAACATCTAATGTAAAACTTCATCAGCAGATAGTTTCTATAAATATAAGGATTTGGATATGCTACTATATTTGGGGGCAGAATGGTACGTGCCAGCCAGTAGTGGGAGTATTGTTCAATGGCTCTCATGGTGGCTAATTCAACCAGATGACAGTCCTGACTATATTTTTGCATTTTCAATTTCAGCCAGGTTTTCAAATTAATTTGAGATACACAAGTTGATGTGTCATCAAAGTCAAAGAACCATTTCCTGTGCAAATTAATAAGTTTACCTATTGCTTGCATATAAGATACTATAATAGTGCATTGTCTATTGACATTAGATTTACATAACACATAGCCATTTTACGCAAACACTCAATAGCAACACTGTTTACCTTAAATTCTAGGTATATCTACTCAATCATGAGATTCTTTGGCATTCTAAATAATTTCCTAAGTAGAAATGCTTCAAATGTTTTGAGGACTATCAGACGATTATGACCCTTGATCTCACAGTCATACAATTACAATGGCAACATTTTTGCTGAGTACATAAGCAGAATCTCATGCGTGGAAAAGCATTCTTCCCAATAAAGGAACGGATTGTGTTTACTGATTTTAGGCATTTATCTTTAGTTGCTTTCAAATGGGCATCCCATTTTAGCTTTTCGTCTATGAAGACACTGAGATATTTAAACACTTTGACTTGTTCAAGTTTTATATTTTCAATATCACAAGAGTAATATTTAGTGGCATAATGCACGCTAAAATCCATGGCTTTACTTTTTTAAATGTTTACTTTCAAGCCATTGAGTTTAGCAAATTCCGATAAGGCATTTAATATATTTTTAGGCCACTAGGGGTGAACTCTAAGAGTAACAAATCATCTGCATATGCAAGCCAGTTTATCATTGTGGTACCAACCTTAAGAGGGCAAGTTGACAGATGCATAATGTGCATGCACATGTCAGCTAGGTAGAGGTTAAATATGGTCTCTGCTACAATGCAGCCCTGTTTAACCCCATGACACATATCTATGGAAGCAGAAAGATTTCCCTTGCCATCCAATCGGATGCGTACAGTGGTGTCTGCGTAGAATAGCATTAGCATTTTTAACAGTCCCAGGTGGATCTTTCAAGAACTGAGTTTACTCCATAGCTTATTTCTGAGAACTGAGTCGAATGCACCTCTAAAGTTGATACATGTGAAATAGACATTGCATCCAGGCTGTTTGCAAGAATATTCAATTGCCAAAGTCAGAATAAGTATGTTATGCATTGTATTAGCTTTGGGACGAAATCCTATTTGATTACTCGGGAGAATATTATTGGACTTAATCCAAAATTTTAACTGCGCTAACAGTACCCAAGCAAATATTTTAGATGAGATATCTAGCATTGCTAGCATATGGTAGTTAGCAGGGTTATCCCATGCACCATTTGTATACACGGCCAATAAATGACTCGTATGCCAAGTTTCCGGAATATTTCCACTTCTTTGAATAGAAGGTGTAATGCATGTGCCCAAAGATCAGGGGAAAGTTTCAACAGGGAGTTGCATACCCCATCCGGGCTAGCTGCGCAAGACTTTTTAAGTTTTTCTATTATGACTACTTTGTCGAGGACACTTGCTTTGCAACACCATGTCGTATTAGGAAGAGGAAAGGGTGGCTCAGAGTCTAAGGTGGAGCCTAATGTATGTTTAATGTGCTCAGACCACTGTTCTATGGAAATACAATTCATGTTCAGTCCTCTCTTTTTTAACTCCACACATTACCTCCCAGATAGCAGTGTTATTCCGCTGCATGGCAAGAGTTGCACTTGTTTTCCAGAGCTCTGATTCCACATTTCTTTTATAGCATTTTAGCCATTTTTGGTAAATGTTTTTACATGTCCGTATATATTTTGCCACTATGCAGGGATTGACACTTGCTGTGAAAAAACAAGTCACAGCAGCAATGGAATGATGAAGATTTTTGCTTCAGTAATAGTTTTATCACTATATTGTCGATTGCTCTTGACTTTATTAGATCTTTCCAAGACAGAATTATAAGTCATGATGGCACTGTTATTAGTGTCAATTGCAATCATCATAGCAGAGAACAGGTTTACTATCTCAACAGTGGATTCAGTGCTTCTTTCTCCACATTTTACGATAAAGCTAGGAACGGTCTTCATGACAAGTTGGTTCACAGTGATAAGATTTATACTGTGCCCCTTTATACGATTCTGACCTTCATTCAGGGCTATTTATCCGTTTTCATCAGAAACGACTGCCGATTGATTAGTTATCAGTAGGGAAAGAAGGACACAAAGAGGGAAGTGATCACTCTCATGGCGATGAACAATGGCCATGTCCACTGTAAGAAGTAAACCACTACTATTCATAAAAAAATAACCAATGGTTGTCGCTGTGCATCCTTCTGTCCGAGTGAAAGCCATCTTGGTAAATCTAGGAAGCTCAAATTCTTCAATAAGTTTTGCCCATGGTCTACATTGGCGATTACACATTTTATCAGATACAGGTGAAGAGTTAATCACACTCTATAATAATATTGATTTTTGGTTCACCTATTTTCGCATTAAAATCACCAACCATCCATAAGGTGTAGAGATGTGAGTATTTAAGGAGAATCCTAGTGACTATTTTAACATTTTCTTTCATAGCTATCTGATTCGGGGGTTCATAGATATTTATGCAAATTATAACACATTTTAGATAGGACATTTTAACTGCTTGAACATAGTTAGTGGATTCCTTGAGTGTAGTTACCACCCAGGAAGACTTCACCGAAAGCAAGAGCCCGCCCTTCGGCCCCTTAGTAGCCACTTGTTGGACAGTGGAACGGCCATCAACATTAACAATATCATTAAGCCATGTTTCCTGTAGGGCTAAAAACATGAATATTACAATTTGAGATAAAAGACTGTCCTCCCTGAATATATGAGTATGCCCACGTGTGTTCCGTGAGTAGATTAGGCTAACGTCACTGGTGAATCTAAGTGAAATGCTGTTTGAAGGCAATTGGCAACCATTGCCAGAAGCCAAGAGTTTTGTTCGCATCTGCCCCATTAATAGGGGTAGTAGAGGCTACCTTAGACACATCACTGGGTGTAGGCACTATGGCTTTACACTCTTGCCTAGAAGAAGGTCCCAACGGACCCTTACTTTGGCTTACCCTAGGAGTATCTCGAGTCACATTGCTCTCTGTTTAATCTCATGGATCCACACAAGCTTGCACGTATATCCAATCTGGAAACTATCAACGTCAAACCAAAAAATATATTCAAGGATTGCACTTGATTTAAACCAGATATTTGTCTTAAATTCAGGTGTCTGTTCTACTTGGTCGACAATCTTGATGTCTTAGGAGTTGATTACTCTTAGAGCTACTACATAATGGAATATTCGTAGAACTGCAGCTCTATTTAGAGGTGCCATATTTCTATGAAGAGTCACAGGTTGAAGTTGGAGAGCTCTGGTATGGCTGGAACGATCAGTGCCAGATTGAGAAGTTATAGTGTTAGAATGAGAGGTTATAGTGAGGGCCACCTCATGATTAGCTATCCAAGGGCCTGGTAATGTGGTTTGAATTAATGGCTCATACATTTGTGTTGGGCCACTATGAATGTTGATGTTTGTATTTGCAGAAGAGGATTTACAGGAAAAAATAAGAACATGGACTACATTTGTATTATTTCCAGGGTGGGCACGACATTCACGCAAGTAGTACCAACCACAGGTTGGATGCCAAGGAGAGCATCAGATGCAATCTGCTTTTGTTGTGGCACTGCTATTGCCAAGTCAGGAGGTGATATAGCATGGACTAAAGAGATAGCCAGAGCATCTGATTCTGGCACCACACATGAGGTATTTGTTAGTGTGGTGCAATTATCATACATACATGAATGACAAATGGAAGTATTTTGTTTCCGTTTGGCTTTTATGGTGTGTTTCATTTTGACTTGGTATTTGACAAAGGTTTGCACTCTTGTTAAAAAAAGGAATTATGTCTTACATCTCATGGGAAGGTGTATTATTACCCATGAGGGCAGTCTCTGGAGGATCAGTTGATGTACTATGATCACAAACCGACTTCGTACCACGGTTAATGCTCTTATGTAGTATTAATGACTGAAGATCTAATTTCTTATCAATATTGGCAGATTTAGTCAATAGATGATTCAAAAGATTCTCGAAAGCGTAACACATTTCATTTGATGACATACTGTTAGTACCAGTATTGAGAATATCTAATGTATTTTTATCTCTCTGGTCCTCAATCACTCTAAATTGCTCAATGGCTCATTTTTTGATGTTACATAACTGAGTGTCATTGTTTTTTTCACTATTTAGGTTAGAACACAACGGGGGGGCATAGCATACATGAGGCTCAATATCTTTGTGGCTAGATGAACAGGACAACCCCATGGCATCACCCATATATTCAACATCATTGCTCATATCACAGTCCAAATTGATATTGGATGTCAAGTCATTAATATTAGAAAGAGTTGCGTTATCACTTGCATGTATCATAGCTTTTACTGAGCCTTTCGGGTCGAATGGGGTACACAGTGATGGCAGCATGTGTGTGTTAGAACTCATGTGTGGGGTCTGCACTGGTTAAGTTGACAACATGGTCACTAACCACTTCAGGGGAAGAAGACATAACACCCTCAAGTACTTTAGAGCTAACAGAACACAAAACCTCACTTAGTTCAGTGACTATCTCTTTAGCAGCAAACTCCTCATCTATTTGTTCCAAAGGCTGTAGTTTTAATTTGAGTTTTGGGCAGTATGCTGTCATCTATTTTGATTTCCCTCCAGTGTTAGGTTTAGATATGGTCTTAGGCGTACATATCCTCTGACCATGATGCAAAACTTTCTGCAGGCTATCATTTGGTGGTATGGGTCTGGAGACAGAGACTAGCTCACCAACCTGTGCTGAGATATTAATTACAAACATGATTGTGAATTGTTATCAAGGGTAATGAGTACTTGTGGCTAGATATTAATGGTCTATGAGTGGCAAGCCAATGAAATTAGCTTACACGTTTCTACACGTTTCTATAGACTGCGCTACTGAAACATGATCTAGTCCAAAGAATAGGCTTTTTACCTCACAGTGTGTGTAGTAGATGTGTATAACATTCAGCACACTTGTGAAGTAAACATCAAAAGGCCAACAACAGCCCTGCCAAAAAAGGCCAGAGGCTCCCAATATGCCTGGGCGGTACAAGTAACACTCACAGAATAAACAGCTTAAAACTGGGACGTGAGTTGAAGTAACTACGCACACCTGTGCACACTTGAAACAATCAAATTACCAGACATGTGAATCAAGGCAAATATGGATTGTGGTATAAAATAATATACAGTTCTGCATTTATGATATATGTATTTTTTTTTTTACTAAGGTCATGCATTGAGAACTAAAAGGAGACCTGCATTTGAACAGGCTGTGATAAGCTCAATTTACGATATAGTGTCTATGGTCCTCGGTATCTACTAAACCAAAATTACTCTGACGCGCCACAATATTGGCAAAGCGAGAATGGGAGTTAACTTCCGATAGATGCTACTCGCCATATATTGGAGCTGGAGAAACTTGCCGGGTAAGGAATGTAGAGCTAGACAACGGACTATACACCAAAGTAGTTTATTTGCCATTAGATCTTAAAGAAAATGTAGACGCTCAAGGAGTGCAAAGGCCAATAGATCAAACTTTGATTATCCTAGTGAACGCTGTACCTACGAAAGACAAACAAATTTGGCAGCAACTAGTAGTCTTAAACAAAGTTAGAGAAGCCCTGCAATATCTTAAAGAGAACAATGAATACAACAAATAAATAAACATTGAAGAAAACCTGAGAGAAATCACCGAAAGAATTCAGGACTCCTCATCAACTGGCCAATTTGAACTTCTAGATCATACTGGAGCATCCAATATTTTAGACCAGTATACAATTCACCCACTGCACTCCAAAGACAGCATAGAGGACACACCAGAAACATATCAAATGCAGATAGACCAAGGATCTCCAATCAGCATATGGGAAACAGGTGTAGAAGAACAAGCCTTTCCTCTACTCTTTCCTACTGGAAAAGGTGGAAGGTATGATGAAAGAAGCACACAAATAACATCATCAAAATGCTGCTCTTTACAAATGTATTCTGAAGACCCCATATTCAGACAAAACGTTGAAAACATATTCCACCTCCCGTTTGAAAGCAATTCTATGTTGCAGAGTTGGACACACATTGAAAAAAGTTGCACTTTTCTAAACATTTCTACTACGCAGCTACTTCAAAAGGTGCAAGAGTAAGATGATGTTTTACAGTCAAGTATTACACATCTCTTGGCAAAAATGTGTGGTATGAAAGAAAGCTGGTTCCGTTGTCACACAGATGTATGGTGTTTTGCACGCAACCTTGGCCCACCCATACGGTTTGTCACTTTAATTTGTGCAGAGTATTCATGGAAAGACTTGCATGATGTCCGACGCATAGCAAATGAAAACAAAGCAGGGATAGACATGAAAACACCAGGAGAACTCTGCTCTAATTGCCCTCCTGTGGAATCCAAAATAAAATGTGCAGTACATTGCAGTTGCATGATATGTCACAGCCTACTTAACCAACTGAGAAAACAGAGCTGACAGACCTCTGGGATGACAAATGATCTGACAAAACACTGTCACAAAAATGATAAAGCTTTGGCATAAAAATCCTCTCCCATACAGAATGTGGTTGCTACAAACAGCAGACCATTTAACCGGAACAGCCTTATATGGGAAATCTGAAAACATAGTATGGCTAAGCCTTGGTCCTGCTACATCCAGAAAAATAGTTCTCAAACCATACCAAGAGATTGAAACAATAGCCAAAAATGATCCCAATAGCCAGGGCATTTTGAAAAACTATGTATTCTCAAACAAAAATAATAGTAAACCAGATGAGAACAAAGGGAAATACATAGTCAAAAGTTGTGAGGGCAGCCTGGTTAAACTTAACAAACACAGCCTCATTAATCATATGAAGCTAACATTTAAAACTCCTTAACATAGAGAACATTACTACATGTCCCTATTGCAACTTTTTAAACCATGGGGAAAAGAAGAAGATTTATTGAGCACCCATGCCTCCTATGAAAATGCTTTCAATGCGAGTGAAAGAACTCTAACAGATATACATTTCAAACAGTACAAAACCATGTCGGTCAATGAACGCCAAGAAGAGGAAGAACTTCAAGCACAACTAAATGTAGATACTCCAGAGAGCAGTCAACCTTCTCTTACAGGAAGCCAAGATCCACTCATAATAAGTGAGGCAGAATTAACCATGACTAGAAAACACCATGTGTCAGTATGAGGAATTTGAAGAAAACTTTGCTGTACTGAAACCACAACTGAATGATGGACAGTGTATCATTTTCCTGGAAGTAACTAAATAAATTGAACATGGTGTACAGCACAAAACCAAAACATGTACGTGTCAAAACTACAAACCTGCACTCCTGTATGTAAGTGGTGAAGCAGGTTCAGGCCAAACATTCTTTATAAAAATCATCAAGTTCCTCCAACAATTGACAAACACCAAGCTTTCAGCTGTTGTAACTGTCCCCGCAGGTTTAGCTTCCTACAACATATGTGGTGTTACTTTACACCGATGTCTATTCCTTCCAGTAGATCACCACACTAAATTAGACTACTACAAACTTTCAACAGAAGCTGCTATGGAGCTACGCAGATTTCTGAAACAAATGAAAATGCTCCTAATAGATGAGGTGAGCATGGTCTCCAACCTAATGTTCGATTTGATTCAGATAAGATTGCAAGAGGTCCTTAAAACAAACTACGAAGAACTCTTTGGAGCAAAACACGTTATTGCTTTCAGAGATCTTAATTTTACACCAGTGAAAGGTGAACATATTTTTAAAACTCTTGGACACAAACTGTGCCGTAACACACTTGGCAGGATAGGAAATGTTAATCTCTAGCAACATTTAGAATACAGAGAACTAACTGAAAACATGCGTCAGTCAGCAGACCTCATCTATGCTAACATTTTGAAAAGCATTCAGATAGCAGACTCATTCATGATTTATATGGGCATAACACATCTGCTACTGATGTCATGGAACAATTAGCACATAAAATGTAAAATGTATGTCCGTAATGCCAACCCTAGCAAGCTGTGCCCAATTCAATGAAACAATGTTGAAAAAAGAATTGCAACTGATGGGTGTGCACGTTATGACAGTGCCTATGTGTCAACAAGCCACACCATGACTAAATAGCTTAGAAAACTTATCTCCAACACAGATGGTTTGTAGAAAATGTTAAAATTGTGTTTAAACTGTAGAGTAATGGTAAAGCGTAACATTGATGTAGAACAAGGTTTAGTTAATGGAGCACTTGGTACAGTTGTTGGCTTCCAGACATACCCACGTGACAACAGCATTCAGTTTGTCAACATCCACTTTGACAAACTTTCAGAAGTTAAAAGGATATGACCCTCAACAGCCCGAGAACAGTTTTCTCTGTCTCTTGAATATGCAGTCACTATTCATAAATTACAAGGCCTAATTCTAGATCAAGCATTGATTAACATTGGCAGCACAGTCTTTAAGGAAGCATGAATTATGTAGCACTGTCAACCCTACATACACTTGAAGGACTATTTATAGCCAAATTTGTTACAAACAAAGTAAAGGCTGACATTCCTTGCATTGTAGAGTACACCTATGTGCACTCTACACACCCCATCTTAAAATGTACCCTGTTCCTCAAAAAAGAAAAGAAGCTGCTACTCCATCAATTAGCACAATCACAGAAGGATGTAGTGAAAAGGCAAATTCATATCCAACTGCACAAAGAGAAGTACCTCTTAAAAATAAATAGTGGACTTCCATCAAATGACTCAGACACAGAACTGTCTGGTCCATTCACATTTTGCAACCCAACTGGTGTAAATTGCTATGCAAATGTAGCAAACAATGTTCTATTCCAATTGCAACCAATAGTTGAAAACATTTACTCTGGCCATGCAGCCAAGAATCTAGTGCCTGCCACAACCACCACAGCATAATACAGCCATGCACCCAATAAGCTGCCCAGTGGCCACAACCTACACACATAAGCCAGCAGCCTGAGGTCCTGTCAACTTCTGTACACACACTATTGCAGTACTTGCACCCAGTGAGCAGACTCTCATACAGCCAAAAATCTTGGGGCAGTCCAATAAAGCAGCTGCCACATGCCCTGTCCATTTCTGTCCACATACTATTGCAGTACTTGCAACCACTAGGCAGACTCATTGGTGGACCCTAGTGACTGGCCACAACCACCACAGCACAATACACCCATGCACCCAATAATCTGCCCAGTGGCCACAACCCATACACATAAGCCAGCTGTCTGAGGCCCTGTCCACTTCTGTAAACATACTATTGTAGTACTTACAACCAGTGGGCATAATCTTGGGTGCATGGTCTCTGGCCAAGCACCCATGAGTCTAGGGGCTTGCCACAACCACCACACCATAATGAAGCCTATACAAGCATCCTCATATCATCTACATTCCACTCCCCTACCATAATGAAGCCTGCCTGCAGTCACCAGATAAGGTGTTCGCCTGAGGACCTACCCGCAAATTGCTTCAGTGTCTGCGAATTACCGCAGACACAACACAGTCTTCTTTCACCTAAACACATACATCATATGAACCATGTTTCACTCCCCCACCCTTTTCAGCCCCTCTTCCCAACACCAAATGCCCCAAAACATGTTTTCCAGCCTTGTTCGCCGCTGCGCTATCCATGAATATCCATGGATACAACATGACGGGCGTATTGGAAAAATGTGACACACATCATGCTTCCGTCCAGCCAATAAGTGGGCATGTGGTATGTCCGCGGACATCACGCAGCCCTGCGGGCCAATCAGAGTCCTGTTCAAGGAGTGAACAGGGAAATGGTTCCGCGGAGCGGAGCCAGATATCACACGCACATTTGTTTATCACCTACATTATGCCCATTTAAAAACAAAATACTTTTCCATTCGTCTATGGAAAATAAGGATTTGGGACCCGTCTATAACTTTGCCCCCTTTGACAATACCTCACCAAACTTACCATAAAACATTCAGAGCGGCCCATATACTTTTTTTGCAAAGTTATAAGCCACCCAAAAAGTGCTCTTCCTATGAGTTGAGCAACATAACCATAACTACACGCCCGCTAAGTAGAATGGAAACCATACAAACCATGGACTCCTGTTCACTGGGCAGCCACACTGGACTGCTAGGATATTGTTTAGGCTGCATTTCGGGATCTACTTGTAAAAGCACCTTTCCCCACATGAAAATGTTAGCAACACACCATGCCACTATACGGAACCTTGTGCATAGCATGTACTATTCAAAAAGTGCTGCTCTACAACTTCAAAATGTAAATAACATTCTCCTACATGGAACAGCCTAACAACTCCTTTCAAGAAATAGAGCACATCCAAAGTAAATATTTTGTAACTGAATTTCAGTTAGAAAATGTTATACCTTCAGAAAACATTAGTGAAAACTTTACAAACACCAACCACATAACAAACACATACAAAAAAGAAATAGCAATGTTTCAAAACACATCTGCTGAAATACTAGACTAAATATGTGTCTGTTATCGCAGATTTTATTTTTTTAAAGGACACAAACATAATAGGTATGGCTTGCAATATAGAGCACAATGAGGAATCCCAATGGATCAATTAGCTTTATATTTAACAATGGAAAATAAATACTAAATAACAGACCCCTGAATAGTTTGCACATACTGCAATACAAAGATTGACAATAACCCAATGCCATCACATCCGGTCACTAATAACTTTGAAATATTTCCACTTCCTGATGCTCTCCAACATCTTAAATTGTATGAGAGCATTATAATCCGAACAGTACACCCTAACCTTCAACCCAAAACAGCCAAATTGCCTCCTTCTGAGTTACTAAAAGGCATTTGTTGCAAAGTAGTATATGTATCATTAGATCTTACAGAAAATGTAGAATATCAAGGGGTACAATGACCAATAGTTCAATCTTTGATTGTACTAGTTAATGTTGTACCAACAAAAGGCAACACAAAAAATAGTCGACTTAAGCATTTTGTTGAAAGTTACAAAATACATATGTGCATTTATACCACCACTGTGTGTAAATTTTTTCTAAACGAAAGGAAGAACAGATGGAAATGATTTGTAGAACTTTTTTTAAGTGCCACTTGGAAGTTTAATATGTTGACAGAACATGCATACTGGCCAACATGACCCATTCTTTGATTGTACTAATGAATGGTATACCAACAAAAGACAAACAAATGTGGCAACAAATAGTCGACTTAAATAAAGTTAGACAAGCCCTACAATATCTTAAAGAAAACAAGGAATACTACAAAGATTTTAACATAGAGGAGAAATTAAGAGAAACCACCAAATCATACAGGATACACCACCAACTGGCCAATTTGAACATTTAGATTCTATTACTGTAGCCAACATTTTGGACCATTATACAATTTACCCACTACACTCCAAAGACACCATAGAAGATGCATTTGAAACACATCAGATGTGTCAAGCCAAATGATCTCCAATGAGCATATATATATTTTTTGCACATCTACATTGAAAAAGCAACTATATGTTCATTCTGCTTACCTTATGCTATGCAAAATTAGTATTTATATTCCCTTCATGATTCCCAAATAATGAATAAGTGCTCCGTAACGATATACGAGATCAAATAGTTGGTTTTAAAGTTTCTGTATTTTAAATAATTTCTTATGGTGTCGGTAATGGTGTGTTTGCTTTGGAGCACATTTGTCGCTCTGCACTATTTTTTCTATACATATGGTAATGGGGGAGTAGAGAAGGGGAGAAGAAGAGCAAGGAGAGGCTAATTGGGAAGTAGATTTAACTAGAGAAAAATATAGTCTGCAAACTGGATATCGATTTACTAATGTTGTTGCGTATTTGGGGATAATCTTCCATTTATGGTTAGATATATCTAGTATGTTATCTCGATTTCAATTATTATGCTGGAATTGGGATTTCCCTTGCACTAAGTACTTCATTAAATAAATAGATAAACAAGTGACCAAGCAGAGATCTAATATTATAAATGATTATATCCTGGACACTACTATTATAGTGACTATAAGACCTAACAGATTAAGGGTGAGCTACAGAGATCCATGTTTCGGGGTTTTAGATATTCATTTATATCCTACTAAGGTAGTTATAGATGTTTTTAATTATGCACTAGTCATTTTAAAATCGGAAAGGAAAAAAGTAAAAAACTTGGGCGGTGAATACTCCATACCCTTTTTTCTTTCTCTCTTTTTGCCCAGTATGATCAATATATGTTTGACGTAAAAGACAAAGAGGCAATCAGAGTCAATGGATTGAATGAATGTCATTCAGGACACAGATATTTCATTTTATCTTAGCTGCTAATGCACAATGCACTTTAAATTTACCTCTAGGAACAAAATGCTCATTCGCATGATTGTATGCCTGTTAGGCAAACTCACTAGGCAAAGATGTCTGCCATGGTTTTGGTACGTAATGCAGATCACTAAATGGGGCCTTCTTTGATTTCTATGTTGCCTGCCTGCCCACCCCCTCCTTTCCCTCTCTCCTCCTCCTAGTCTCATGTTTTAAAGTGGTGTATGGTGGAGAGGTTTTTTGTTGTGAAAAAGCGGCGAGTTGGCCGCGAAACGCGTCACGCCTCGAGTGTTGCACTTGGGAGGACCCACACTGGGGTCATACTCTCTATTTTCTGAAATGGATTTCCATGATTTTTAAATATTTCTTTCCCGTGTGGATCAATAAAAGAAGAAAATTAACAAAACGGAAAACGGTTGGTGTGGAGCTTTATTTCCCCCCCCCCCCCTTCGTTTGCTGTTTGGTGGAAATTGGGCAAGCATGGCTTTATGGAGAGTGCAGCTCGACTTGGCTACCTGAAGGTAGAATTAACAATATATATATATATATATATATATATATATTCTTTAAAAAAAACTTTGTTAAAGGGACGTTATGGTTAAATTGCGCTACTAAAAACCTATGAAATTCAGTGAAAAAAAAATTTGTTAAAGGGACGTTATGGTTCAAAGTAAAACCGAAAAACCCCTGAAATTCGGCAGTTATGGTCAGATAAGCAACCATAACTCGCACCGCCACCGTGCACTGTTAACACTAACACCCAGGACATCAAAGACGACATCACAAATGTCATTGATGACATCACTGATGACATCACGTGGCTGGCTCTCCCTTTTTTTCCTTTCCTGACATATCTAGGCCACATGATTTTCTTCAGTAACAGTCAGGAACTAAAAATTGTAAATTACTATATTCGTAGACTTATCTTTCAAGTATGTTCTTAGAATAATTCCCTTATGGTCCAGTCATATCATATGAAACATATACATAGGAGAAGTCACAACCTTGAAAGACAGCAATTCTTTTTGTGCATTAAAATTATCAGTAGATTTATCAGCACTTTCTGATACTTTTGATGTTTTTTTATTACTGTACTTTCCCTGTATATGATCATATTTTTATATGTTCTACTCACACTATTTTCCTTAGGGTCCAGACACATCATGTGATATATATAGGTAGGTAAGTAACAGCTTTGAAACACAGCAATCATTTCTCTCCATAAAGGTAATCAGTTAGGTTATGAACACTTTCTGCTACTATTGCTGTTTCTTTTTCCTACTTCAATTCCCTTGTATATATTCATATTTGTATGTGGTGTTGTCTCTTTGTGATTTGTGTATAATAATGCAATTATGTAGTAAGTGGGTTTTATTACCTACTTATTACAAGTTTCACTGTACGCAAAACTCTAATATGAAAACAGTTATCATTTCAATATTGAACATGGCAAGCTTATGAATATTGCACCTCCATCATGTATGCTGCACACAATGCCTATGTTTCTACATGAGTACCTTAGTATACTGGATTGAAGTTAATAATAGAATGCTATTTATATCAATGCATAGCTTAATGCACTGATTAGCACTTGATATTTATTCCAATAATCTTTGACACTTTTTTTTATGAACATTACACTAAGAATCCCTTGTACAGACTTTTCATGAAAGGTAAATGCACATGTGATGTCATCGGTGATGTCATCAATGACATTTGTGATGTCATCTTTGATGTCCTGGGTGTTAGTGTTAGCAGTGCATGGTGGCGGCGCGAGTTATGGTTGCTTATCTTACCATAACTGCCGAATTTCCGGGGTTTTTCGGTTTTACTTTGAACCATAATGTCCCTTTAACAAAGTTTTTTCACTGAATTTCATAGGTTTTTAGTAGCGCAACTTAACCATAACGTCCCTTTAACAAAGTTTTTTTTACTGAATTTCATAGGTTTTTAGTAGCGCAACTTAACCATAACGTCCCTTTAACAAAGTGTTTTCACTGAATTTCATAGGTATTAGTAGCACAACTTAACCATAATATCCCTGACTTCATATACATGTGACATAGAACATACCAACCCCCTCGTAGTGATTTTCATGTCCGCGTACTACCACCATGTCCGCGGACATATCGAAAATCTGAGCGTGGTGAATGTTAATTTAAATAGTGTGCCCCATTTCCCCTTTGAAGTTGGCTCGGAAAAAGAGCCTTTTTTTTTTTTTTTTTTACAGATGCTTGACAGACACCTGTTATTTTGTATTTTTTTTCTTGTTTTTTTTTTCTTACTTTCCTCCTAAAATCTTCACATAACCTTCTCCAAAGCAACCCATACATTCCAAAATAGAAATACCATCTTCTTTAAAATTAACAGCATTACTGGCATCAATATTCTCATTGTTACAGAAGAACATACCAGCTCTAAGCATGAAGGCACACATGCCTCGGTTGATGACACACCTAGCAATGTTTTGCTGAGGACAAAAAATGGAACTATTGTCCCATATTGCTCTAGGTAGTAATCCAGAAAAAATTACTTTCGCATTTGGAAGGATCTTCATTACGGCTTGAACCAAGCGTTCCAAATCAGCCAACAAAGTAGGGGCACTGACATTGCCCAAATGGAAAGCACCATAGTGCAAAACTACCACATGCGGACTTTTCATCATGGCCATATCCTCACAAACTTGTACAATTCCCTGTACATTGAATCAGGCACAGTGCTCCACACCACCTCCACTCCTTTGACATCAAAGTTCTTTGCAAAGTGCCTGCATTCAGCGTACTGCTGTAAACCATGCACAAACATATCTCCGAGCACCAACACCCTGACTTTCTCCACTTCTGCCATCTTCACCACACACAGTCTCTTTCAACACAAATCCACAACCTCGACATCTGATTGGCTGATCCGTACAGTCTTCTTTCCATGTTGGATTTGCTGGAAAAACCCGGATGTAGCACGCCCTGTCCACGAACAGCCGCGGTGTCCATGGACGGCGTCCACTTTACTCTCTGTGCCATTCCCTCATTGCATACAGCTAAGCAATCACACAATACGAATAACATCCTCAGAACACCCCCATTTTGTGAATTTTCGAACATTTCAGGACAATTATCATTTCATTATTCAACATATTAACATTACAAATATTATACTTTCATCTTTTACTCTGCATACAATGCTATCTTTCTCCATTAGTAGCTCAGTATACTAGATACAATCCCATAATACAATGCTTTTATATCAATGCATCGTTCAAAGCACTAATAACGGTATGATATTTATTGCATATCCTTGACACTTTTTTCGGAACATTATAATAAAAATCCCTAGTACACAAATTCCATGAAAAGTACATACACATGTGATGTCATCAGTGATTTCATCAATACCATTTGCGATGTCATCTTTGATGTCCTGGGTGTTAGTCTTAGCAGTGCACGGTGGTGGCGCGAATTATTTTTCATAGCTTACCATAACTTGCTATCTTCAGGGGTCTTTCGGCTGTACTTAGAACCGTAACGTCCTTTAAACAAACTTTTTTTAATATCACGCAAACAATATACAAACATGGCGTGCAAAAACCAACTTCTACAGATGGCTTTACACAGAATGTTGCAAAGTAAGAATTTATGCTCATTCACAGTGAAGGTCAGCTGCTTCCATTTTTTTCTCGGGCCCCGGAGAGGCTCACAAAGCGGACTATAAGGTTGTATTGTGTTTTGACCTTGACAGACAGAGATTGTGATGAAAGACTTCTCTTGAAGTAGTGTTGCTAAAACGTAAGAGAAGATAAGTATGACATTTCTGAAACGAAACCACTTTTATGTATTATATCACTATGCGAAAGATCGTTGGCACACGCAGAGTCGTACTTTGGGACTGCACCACTCGTAGACAATGGAAATTGCAATTGTACTGTAAGTAACCCTTTAGATTATTTTATACCAAATATAATTACAATAGCGTAGCATTAAAGACCGCTCAAGTTGAACTTGTTCGTTGAAAGTGGCATAATGTTTTCTACCGCGCACTATCACCTCCAAATTGATCCCCTGTCGTTTAGAGGGCTCTGAAAAAGGCAGACGACACAGGGTGGGTTAATATAAATAATTTAACCGGTCTATAGGCGGTCAAGCGCCCTACTTGCTGTGCCACTTCACTGTAGCCTGTCAAGTGGCACAGCGAGTACAACGCTCGCTTTGACGTCCGTGCACAGCTTGCTAACGCAAGTTTGAATCCCGGCTAGGCAAAACTCAGCCTTTCATCCTTCCGTGGTCGATAAATGAGCACCACACACCGTGGTTAATAATAAGAACCGCTTAGATACCTCACGGTTCTTACCGCTATATGAATGGGAAAATATTATTATTTTATTACTAACATACTCTGTTGCACTATCTTCGATAGCAAATAGTTTCACGCCCTAATAAATAAAATGATGATTTTGAATGAAGATCGGCTGGTGAGACTAATTTATGTTTTTTAAAACAGGTATGTGGCCCCATTTTGCCTATGTCACGATTTACAGACTCCAGCGGATGGGGTCTTCAACTGCCAGGTGCAGGTCCAAATATGCAACTTCATGACCCTCACCATTTTATGGGACAATCGCCAAGGACCAATATGCCCTTACGCAGTACTAGCGGCTACAAACAACATACCAACCAATAGGGTGGTCTAATGGCTCGTTGTTGGAGCAACCTTCCGATTATCAGAGCGACCATTTACTGCTTTTATCATAAACCAACAGCCTATCTACCGCAAAGGAACAACGCGTGGCTCCAAATAAACTTTTGCTGATCGACAGCAGAGACAATAGCAAATCGCTAAATATTCACTAAACATTTCATGTGAAATAAATGTACTTTACCAAATGTACAATCCTGCTGTTTACTTTTAAACCACAGTTTCATATTCCGAATTGTGGCGCACTGAGTTGTAAGCTGATCTAACACCCTCTGTACCGCAAAGGAACATCGCGTGCCTCAACATGAACTTTTGCGGATCGACAACAAAGACAAATGCAAATTGCTGAATATTCTCTAAACATTTGATGTCAAATAAATGTACTTTACAAAATTTAAAATCTTGCTGTTTGCTTTTAAATCACTGTTTCATATTCCAAATTGTGGCGCGCTGTGTTGTGACATAATATGTGTTGTCTTCCGGGTTCTGTGTAAAGTCACTTAGGACTGGAGAGGACTGGGCGCGTTTGATGACGCACCCTGTAACGTCACAGAGAGAGGCGGGGAATATGAATGCTTTGATAATATCAGGCTTAGGGGCGGGAGATATGATTTAGTGTCGCAAAAGCAAGTCAGCCAGGTCAATAGCGCCAGTCATAGGATTATCACATAATGTCAGCGCACACCAGCCAGATTTATCGTTTCTTTAGTGGACAAAAAGTCGGTTGATGCCCATAGGAAATTGTACTATTAGCGGACAAAAGGAGTGTTCTTAAAACACTTTCACCCAGACAACGAATAATACAAACAACGTTCTCAGAACACCACCATTTTGTGTAATTGCATCCATTTTGGGACCCTGCGAGTGTTCTTAGAACACATTCAACTAGACAGATTACAATACGGACAGCGTCCTGATGACACCCCCAGTTTGTGTATTTACGAAGAATTAAGTACACCGCGAGTGTTCATAGCTCATTTTTACCTTCCTTGCGAACAAAAATGACACATACTCCGTCCTCTAAACACCCCGCCATTTAGTTTATTTATAAAATGTCAGAACTGCCGTGTTCTCCGCAGACAAATCAAATGCAACAAAAACGTCTAGCACATAAAAAAACAAAACATTGAACCTATCTCATACTCCCCCACCCTCCCCAAACACTCTTACACACCAACACAGGGCACTAAATACAATTAAAACACTTTCACCCTGACAACGAACAATACAAACAACGTTCTCAGAACACCACCATTTTGTGTAATTGCAACCATTTCGGGACACCGCGAGTGTTCTTAGAACACATTCAACTAGACAGATTACAATATGGACAGCGTCCTGATGACACCCCCAGTTTGTGTATTTACGAACAATTAAGTACACCGCGAGTGGTCATAGCTCATTGTTACCTTCCTTGCGAACAAAAATGACACATACTCCGCCCACTAAACACCACACCATTTAGTTTATTTACTAAATGTCAGAACAGCCGTGTTCTCCGCGGACAAATCGAACGCAACAAAAACATCAAGCACATAAAAAAACAAAACATTGAACCTATCGCATACTCCCCCACCCTCCCCAAACACTCTTACACACCAACACAGGGCACTAAATACAATTTTTTATCCACGTTTGACTGCGCTGTACGCGGTCGACGGCGAATACAAGATGGCGGGCGCCACAGAAAATCTGACGCGCTCCACACCCCTCGCAGTCCAATCAGCGAACACGTCACATGTCCGCGGACATGACGCAAGGCCATGGGCCAATCGGGGTGCTGTCCGCGGAGCAAACAGGGAAGTCCGTCCGCGAAGCGAACACAGATATCACTAATTATTTTGCCTTACATTTTGGTCATTTTTTTAAAAAACTACTGGACGGATTTACACCAAAATTGCAAAAGCATGCTTTTGGGACCAGGCCGCCGCTCCTGCCACAAATTTGGTGTAAATCCGTCCAGCGGTTCGGGCTGTAGCCGTGCGCAAAATTTTTTCCCATTCAGTCTATGGGGAAAAAAAAGTTTTGGGACCCCCCGTATAACCTTTCCCCCCCTGGACGAATCCTCACCAAACTCTGCAGATAAATTCAGAGTGGGTCATATACTTTTCTTGCAAAGTTTGGTGAGGATTCGTCCAGGGGGAGCAAAGTTATAAGCCGCCCAAAAAGTGCTCTTCCTATGGAAACACCAACTTAACCATAACTACATGGCCGCTACTGCGGCCATGTAATATGCGAGAAAAGTGTAGAAGCACGTTCCTTTCCTCTTCTCTTTCCTACAGGAAAAGGAGTAAGATATAATGAAAGGGCCACACAAATAAAAGCATCCAAATATTGCCCTTTACAGATGTATTTTGAAGACCCCAGATTTAGAAAAAATGTAGAAATCATTTTCCACCTCCTGTAATGTTATGGAGTTGCACACACATTAAAAACATACTCTAATTTTTTAAACATGTCCGCTATCCAACTGCTTCAATAGATTAAAGACAAAGATTATGTTTGCAGTCAAGTAACACAGATCTGGTTCCGATGTCACTCTGATGGACGTTGTATGCTAAGGAACCTAGGCCCACCAACATGGTTTGTTCCTTTAAGTTGTGCAGAATGCACATGGGAATACTTGCACGACTTCTTACGCATTGCTAACCAAAATAAAGAAGGAATAGAAATAAAACTTTGTTCTCTTGACCCTGTCAATGTATCACAATTCTTTCACCATCACTTTATTGCCATGGTGCACTTCATCTGCAATAAAAGTGCCCGTCCACTCGGAGAAGTCAAACCCTTCTTTTGAAGAAAAGACTATCAATCCAGAGGAGCACATGACATCCACATGCTTTTGTGGATAAAGGATGCTCCCAAATTTGGCCATGACAGTGATTCCACTGTTTTACAGTGTACTCAAAAATACATAACCTGCGACATCCCTTCAGAAACCACACATAGAGACATCAGAGACATAATTTCACCAAAATGTGAGGGGTAGCGGAAGTGACATCACACAACCCTTGACCTCTGATGACATCACATGAAGTAACATCATTTAACACTGCATTTCACCCCTTGACAAAACAGGAAGTGGCATCACAGAGCACTGTTCCTAAGTACACTACAAAAAATATGGTTACGATATCACTTTAATGTGATATACATGTCCTACTAGAATAGATCGCAATATGTATTCATTAAGATCAGTGTGTATAGGTCCATATTACCAACTTACTGTGAATGCAAGCAGACGTCCATGGCCAAATGATAATGATGATAATGATGTGTTATTACATAACACTTACGCTTAAGTGCTTTATATAGAAAACAATATGCATACAATATCACCCAGTCTGTGTTGGTACTCATTTATCAACCTCAGAAGGATGAAAGGCGGAATTGAGGTGTTTAAGAACAGACTAAATCAGTGACTCAACACCTGAAGTGTGCCTGAAATAAACCTTTAATGAGTCAACAATTATTGTATAGAATTCCAGAAAGACAAATTATTTGGTATTCCTATTCTTTCTTATTTAGGGTCACTGCTGAAAGTGTTAGGCGTGTGGAAGCCCTGTTTTTTGTTTTTTGTTTTTGAGAAGCCTGAGCAAGAAAGCCAGCAACTCCAGAAGCAAATAGCCACATGGTTCTGGAGCTGGCATTAAATAAAAGACACATTATTTTTCATTTTTTTAGGGGTATCAAGGGAGACTACAGGGGTGGCAAGGGAGACCTCAGGGGTTGCAGTTGCAAACCCTGGTGCTTATGCTTCTCAAAACATGAGTGTGGCAAAAAATGCAGACGTAAGTATAAAAACAAAGGGAACCACTATTTCAAATGTCACTTTGGCTTCCCTAGACTAGTTTCAGCAAAAGGATACGTTATTAGCTTGATGTCTTCTGTCAGACACAGTGTAAAAGGCAAATCCGCTAAAAGCACATACAACATTAAAAGGGATGAAGCATCTAAGTACATCAATGATCACAATGAAATCATTGCCTTCTTGTGTTGCAAGATATGTCACAGCCTCTCTCATCAAACCTGAGAAAACAGAGCTAAAAGATCTATGGGGTGAAATATCATCTGAAAAAACACTGTCACAAAAACTGCACTGTTTCAGTATAAACATGCTTTCCCATAGAGAATGGGGGTGCTATGAAGGTGCAGACAGTTTAGCAGGTACAGTCTTATATAGCAAATCTGAACACATTGGGCCTATATACAAGTGTAGTGGTCTGGAAAAAAGGGTGCCAATAAGCTTACTGGCACCTTTGTTTCCAGACCGCCACACTATGAGTCTGCCTTCTGGGATCACTGAACCCGGCAGGTCTGACCCTGGCGCGCACGGCGGCCCCCACAGGTAGAGTTGCTGTGGAAGCACAGGCACAGTCAATGATGATGCCGATGATTCAGAGTCCCCATACCCATGTAGTCCTATGGGCCTCCATGGGAATGGAGACTTACAAGATCTGCTGCCTCACTTCCCGATTCGCCGGGACTTGTAATGTCCCATTGGCACCAGGAAACCAGGCGGCAGATCCAGTGTTATGGTGTCAGTCAGAATCCACTGGTCGCACTGGCAGGTTACTGCCAAACTCGTAATGAGGCCCATTGTCTGGCTAAACTTTGGCCCAGATTCATCCAGAAAACGAGTACTGAAGTCCTACCAAAAGATAGAAACAATAGCACAAATAATCCCAACAGCCAGGTCCTTTTAAACAAGAATTTAATAGACATATACTACCCAAACAGATGTACTACTTCGGAAAACACATGTCTGTACCACATAGCCCATAGGTTATTAGGTAACCATGACTCGTTTGAAGCTGCAATCAATGCATATCAAAGCAGTATATCAAATGTCAATGTCAAGCAATACAAAGAAATGTAGGACAGTGAACGCAAATAAGAGGAAGAAGTTGAAGCTCAACTAGATACAGACATTCCTGAAGGCAGTCAACCTTCCCTTACAGAAAGCCAAGAACCACTTAGAAAACCACTGATTCTAAATGAAGCAGACTTGCCCATGATTGACATAGAAAATTCCATGTATCAATAAAAACAATCGGAAAAAGACTTGTCAGTGCTACAATCACAGTTAAATGATGAAAAACTCACCATTTATCTAGAAGTCACTGAAGAAATTGAACATGGTATTAAATATGAAACATAAACGTGTACCTGCAAAAATGATAAACCTCTGCTCCTGTATGCAAGTGGTGAAGCTGGTTCTGGAAAAACACTCTTAATTGAAATAATCTACACATTTCTACAAAACTTGAGAAACAACAACATTTTGGTTGTTGTAACATCCCCACCGTTTAGCTGCCTACATCATAGGAGGTTTAACTTTACATTGACTTGTTCCAGTAGAACACCACAATAAATTAGAATACTACAAATTATCAACAGTAGCTGCTACTGAAGTACGCAGAATCCTTAAATAAATGAACATACTCTTAATATATGAAGTAAGCATGGCTTCCAACCTCATGATAGCTTTGAATCACCTCAGAATGATGTCCTACAAACAGAAGACAATGAACTGTTAGGAGGAAAAAACATGACTGCTTTTGGAGACCTCCTAGAGCTAACACCAGTAAAAGTTGAACCTGTTTTCAAAACATTAAGACACAAACAATGCTGCAAAACACTCAGCAGCATAGGAAATGTAAACGTCTGACAACCTTTTCAAAACTAGCACCTATGCTAACATTTTAAAAAGTATTAGAACAGGTCTGCTTACTAAAGATGACAAATCCATCTTAAATAGTAGACTAATCCATGAACTATGTGGGGGACCCACATCTGCTCCTGATGTAATGGAGCAATAAACTCAACACAATATTAAATGCATGTCCTTAATGCCAACCCCAGCAGGCTGTACTCAATTTAACAAGACAATGTTAAAAAATGAAATGCAACCCATACTGCATATCAACTCCACAGACAAACTAGAAGTTCATAGCATGACACTCCCTACGTGTCGACAAGCAACAATACGACTAAATAGCTCACAAAATCACAGATGGATTGGAGAAAATATTAACATAGAGCAAGGTTTAGTGAATGGAGCAATTAGAACAGTGGTTGGCTTTCAAACATATCCACATGACAACAACATTTAGTTTGTCAACATCCACTTTGACAAACTTGCATAAGTTAATAAGAGAATAGGCTGCATAATAGCACAATTCCGTCTGTTCAAAGACATGTACGTATGTAGAGAACAATTATTTCTGTCCGACCCTAGGTCCCGCATTGATTGACATTGCAGCACATTCTTTATAGAAGGTATGAGTTATGTAGCACATTCATGTCTACATAAACAAAAAGGTCTATTCCTAGTCAATTTTGATTGAAACAAAGTCAAAACTGGCATTCTGTGCATCCTAGAATACAACAGGCTACGTGGACTGTACACTGGCCATCTGCATATGTACCCTGTACCTCAACAAGCTAAGCCGTTAAAAAGAAACGTAAGGTAAACATAACCTATAATAGATCTCAAAACAATACCACCAATGAAACAAAAAACAATGGCTACTCCATCATGCAATAAAATCACAAAACTGTCTAGTGCAAACACAAGTGCACATCTAGGACCATCAAATGACACAGAGCCACAACTCGCTGGTCCATTTAAATTTTGCAACACAAATGGAGTAAACTGCTATGCAAACGTATCAATCAATCTTCTCTTCCAGTTGTCACCATAAAAATGCCACAAATAATCTGTCTAATACACGTATTACAAGTACTAGAAGCCAAAAACATACCTATATGTGACATCTCCCAGATTTCATACACATGGAAACATACATGCAGTCTCTGCAACTATGTTTCACAAGAGATCATCCCTAAAGAATGATCTGCGTATGTATCCATACCAAATTGTAAATCCGTTACATTTCACCAGCTTCTGCAAAATGCAAATCATGGCATATTATGCTCTTTTTGCAATTCAGACATTTGTTCCACCATACAAATAAACTCACATAGCCAATTTCTGATACTAATTATTTTAAGAAACAATGCAGATGGTACCAAAAACAACTGTAAGCTTACTAGATTCAGGAACAGCCAAGTATCACTTGGCAAGAAAACATTGGGCATAAACTAGCACACTGGTGCCACAACCACTGCAGGCTGCTATACTGCATGTAAAAAGACGAAGTGATTGGTTTGAATGTAATGATATGTCCATTACTTTAAAACATAGGTTACCAGCAAATCTAACAAATGCCTACTTAATATTCCTTAAACCCAAATGTAGTCACTGAACTGTAGCACAATAAACAGTTAGAATAAGCCAACTAGTATCTAACTAGAGCCATCATTTCTACAATACTACTTTTATAAGGCAAAATAATTAGAATACGCCAACAGGTATCTAACAACTTTAACAATTCCCTTCATTGCACTGCACTCCAAATGCACCATCACAATTCTTCCTATTATAAAACTTCTTGTATTGTCCAATATACATAGAATACATCAACAGGTATCTAACCACTTTAAACATTCCCTTAGTTGCAACACACATTAAATAAACATACTTTCACATTTACACTCACAAAAATGTATTAGTTTTGTTTTTTAATCCTTTATGGATTTTTTTTCTCCAATGACTCAATGATTATTCAATGTCAATACAACAACTCTGTACCACACACTAATGTTGTACCAAACATAGTACATAGAATGTACTGATTATGAGGGTCTAAAAAGTACAGGAATATGTGAAATGGTATGCAATAAAATATTGTAAACTATCATGCTTAACATATTCTACTGTATTTGTTTTGATAGAGAAAGAACCAAAGATTCCACCTTCATTACCGTCTGAAACTAGGTAACCATACCACATGCAATCCTATTTGTTATCTTTACAAAGAAACAAAAACACATGTGTTAAGCACTAGCAACAATTCTACAACAATCATAAATACTATTTGAACTTCAATTGTAGTATTCCACCATATTAAGAATAGTGTATACTCCCCCTAGAGTACCTATAATTACTATACATATATTACTATAGTGTATATGGCCAGGGGATAGATTCTTGGGGACAGGCAGTAGGTGATGACCCCAAGAATGTAGCCACAGGCCACAACCACCACAATGTAATGCAAGCATAAAATAAGTACATCCAATATATGTTGAAATAAGAAAACTCGCCCAGAACCCCCTCCCAATTCATGTGATGTCTAGGGACAACAAAATTGACTACAGAACTCAGCAGCATCTGCCTTTTTCACCTATAAAAACAGCCCCAGATCATCTATACAGACTGATATGATGCTTCTTTCAAATATTTCATTGTAAAACCTATTTTATTCTGGGCTGCATTATGGGCTGATAACCACAGCCTTTTGAAAAACTATGCAAAACAAAGGGGGGGTCTGGGAATCTCTCTACCAGCATGAACACAGCCCAATGACCTGTTCTTGGGTGAATAACCCCCGGGAGAGACTCGACCAAGTCTTTAGCTCACTGTCCCTTTCACAGAGAAGAAATTTCCCTGCATATCAGCCCTTGTCCTGCCCAGGGGCAGTCCAGTGCCGAAATGATAGGCAATTCTCCTCTGAACAAGATTACCATCAGTAACCCCATACACGTGTTTCAGCCTTGTTGGGCATCATCAGTGAGGTGAAACTGGTTCCTCTCTAAGAACAGTGAGCAAGGGGTCCACGTCTGGATCACCCTGTTAACTTAGGGTGAAACCCAAAGTTAATTAATGCAAAACAAAGGGGGGTCTGGGAATCTCTCTACCAGCACGAACACAGCCCAATGACCTGTTCTTGGGTGAATAACCCCTGGGAGAGACTCGACCAAGTCTTTAGCTCACTGTCCCTTTCACAGAGAAGAAATTTCCCTGCATATCAGCCCTAGTCCTGCCCAGGGGCAGTCCAGCGCCGAAATGCTAGGCAATTCTACTCTGAACAAGAGCACCATCAGTAACCCCATACACGTGTTTCAGCCTTGTTGGGCATCATCAGTGAGGTGAAACTGGTGCCTCTCTAAGAACAGTGAGCAAGCGGTCCACATCTGGATCGCCCTGTTAACTTAGGGTGAAACCCAAAGTTAATTAATGCAAAACAAAGGGGGGTCTGGGAATCTCTCTACCAGCACGAACACAGCCCAATGACCTGTTCTTGGTTGAATAACCCCTGGGAGAGACTCGACCAAGTCTTTAGCTCACTGTCCCTTTCACAGAGAAGTAATTTCCCTGCATATCAGCCCTTGTCCTGCCCAGGGGCAGTCCAGCGCCGAAATGCTAGGCAATTCTCCTCTGAACAAGAGTACCATCAGTAACCCCATACACGTGTTTCAGCCTTGTTGGGCATCATCAGTGAGGTGAAACTGGTGCCTCTCTAAGAACAGTGAGCAAGGGGTCCACGTCTGGATCGCCCTGTTAACTTAGGATGAAACCCAAAGTTAATTAATGCAAAACAAAGGGGGGTCTGGGAATCTCTCTACCAGCACGAACACAGCCCAATGACCTGTTCTTGGGTGAATAACCCCTGGGAGAGACTCGACCAAGTCTTTAGCTCACTGTCCCTTTCACAGAGAAGAAATTTCCCTGCATATCAGCCCTTGTCCTGCCCAGGGGCAGTCCAGCGCCGAAATGCTAGGTAATTCTCCCCTGAACAAGAGTACCATCAGTAACCCCATAAACGTGTTTCAGCATTGTTGGGCATCATCAGTGAGGTGAAACTGGTGCCTCTCTAAGAACAGTGAGCTAGGGGTCCACGTCTGGATCGCCCTGTTAACTTAGGGTGACACCCAAAGTTAATTAATGCAAAACAAAGGGGGTCTGGGAATCTCTCTACCAGCACGAACACAGCCCAATGACCTGTTCTTGGGTGAATAACCCCTGGGAGAGACTCGACCAAGTCTTTAGCTCACTGTCCCTTTCACAGAGAAGAAATTTCCAGGCATATCAGCCCTTGTCCTGCCCAGGGGCAGTCACGCGCCGAAATGCTAGGCAATTCTCCTCCGAACAAGAGTACCATCAGTAACCCCATACACGTGTTTCAGCCTTGTTGGGCATCATCAATGAGGTGAAACTGGTGCCTCTCTAAGAACAGTGAGCAAGGGGTCCACGTCTGGATCGCCCTGTTAACTTAGGGTGAAACCCAAAGTTAATTAATGCACAACAAAGGGGGGTCTGGGAATCTCTCTACCAGCACGAACACAGCCCAATGACCTGTTCTTGGGTGAATAACCCCTGGGAGAGACTCGACCAAGTCTTTAGCTCACTGTCCCTTTCACAGAGAAGAAATTTCCCTGCATATCAGCCCTCGTCCTGCCCAGGGGCAGTCCAGCGCCGAAATGCTAGGCAATTCTCCTCTGAACAAGAGTACCATCAGTAACCCCATACACGTGTTTCAGCCTTGTTGGGCATCATCAGTGAGGTGAAACTGGTGCCTCTCTAAGAACAGTGAGCATGGGGTCCACGTCTGGATCGCCCTGTTAACTTAGGGTGAAACCCAAAGTTAATTAATGCAAAACAAAGGGGGGTCTGGGAATCTCTCTACCAGCATGAACACAGCCCTATGACCTGTTCTTGGGTGAATAACCCCTGGGAGAGACTCGACCAAGTCTTTAGCTCACTGTCCCTTTCACAGAGAAGAAATTTCCCTGCATATCAGCCCTTGTCCTGCCCAGGGGCAGTCACGCGCCGAAATGCTAGGCAATTCTCCTCTGAACAAGAGTACCATCAGTAACCCCATACACGTGTTTCAGCCTTGTTGGGCATCATCAATGAGGTGAAACTGGTGCCTCTCTAAGAACAGTGAGCAAGGGGTCCACGTCTGGATCGCCCTGTTAACTTAGGGTGAAACCCAAAGTTAATTAATGCACAACAAAGGGGGGTCTGGGAATCTCTCTACCAGCACGAACACAGCCCAATGACCTGTTCTTGGGTGAATAACCCCTGGGAGAGACTCGACCAAGTCTTTAGCTCACTGTCCCTTTCACAGAGAAGAAATTTCCCTGCATATCAGCCCTAGTCCTGCCCAGGGGCAGTCCAGCGCCGAAATGCTATGCAATTCTCCTCTGAACAAGAGTACCATCAGTAACCCCATACACGTGTTTCAGCCTTGTTGGGCATCATCAGTGAGGTGAAACTGGTGCCTCTCTAAGAACAGTGAGCAAGGGGTCCACGTCTGGATCGCCCTGTTAACTTAGGATGAAACCCAAAGTTAATTAATGCAAAACAAAGGGGGGTCTGGGAATCTCTCTACCAGCACGAACACAGCCCAATGACCTGTTCTTGGGTGAATAACCCCTGGGAGAGACTCGACCAAGTCTTTAGCTCACTGTCCCTTTCACAGAGAAGAAATTTCCCTGCATATCAGCCCTTGTCCTGCCCAGGGGCAGTCCAGCGCCGAAATGCTAGGTAATTCTCCCCTGAACAAGAGTACCATCAGTAACCCCATACACGTGTTTCAGCATTGTTGGGCATCATCAGTGAGGTGAAACTGGTGCCTCTCTAAGAACAGTGAGCTAGGGGTCCACGTCTGGATCGCCCTGTTAACTTAGGGTGACACCCAAAGTTAATTAATGCAAAACAAAGGGGGTCTGGGAATCTCTCTACCAGCACGAACACAGCCCAATGACCTGTTCTTGGGTGAATAACCCCTGGGAGAGACTCGACCAAGTCTTTAGCTCACTGTCCCTTTCACAGAGAAGAAATTTCCCTGCATATCAGCCCTTGTCCTGCCCAGGGGCAGTCACGCGCCGAAATGCTAGGCAATTCTCCTCTGAACAAGAGTACCATCAGTAACCCCATACACGTGTTTCAGCCTTGTTGGGCATCATCAATGAGGTGAAACTGGTGCCTCTCTAAGAACAGTGAGCAAGGGGTCCACGTCTGGATCGCCCTGTTAACTTAGGGTGAAACCCAAAGTTAATTAATGCAAAACAAAGGGGGGTCTGAAAAACTATGTATACGATTCTGACTTTTGAATCACAATGTTAAATTAAATGGAACATAGACAGAGTTGGAATTAGCTGATGAGTAATGGGCAACATGGTGCAAGCTTATTAAGATAATGGGGGTCATTCCGAGCATGGAGGTAAGGTACAAACCATGCCGGTAATGAATTACCGATATGGTTTTCCGCTCCATGCCATTCCGACCCCTCAGACCATTAATTACAGCACCGTAAACTACAATGCCGTAATTAACGGCCTTGGGTCGCGCGCACGCCCCACCATGCCGAAATTAACGGCATGGCGTAAACCGGAGCTTATCACAAGTAAGGAGCACATGTAAAATTACGGCCTCCTCAAGGCCGTAAAGTACCTTACCGGCATGGAGTACATAGAGGCATCTCAGAGAAGGAGTAAAGAACCCTGAGCAGTGGGACCCAGAGCCACAGGTGGACACATGCAACACAGATGGAGGCCAGGAGTCTGCCACAGCAGAAAAGGAACACACCCACACACCACCCCCTCCCACACCAAGATGACACCAATCGAACAAGCAAGGCCACAACCACACAATCCGCTGCAACAGCACCACACCCCCCCACGGAGGAGACACAGCGGTAGAAGGAGGGGAGACAGGCCCTGCATGCAGCACCAGTGCAGCCTCCGTTACCAACCCAGCAGCCCACATGCACATGCAGCATGTCCGGCCACTCTAGGAGAAGTCCTACCAAATAGAGAACCCAGACCACCTAGACTGTGACACCGTCACCACCATATTGCGCCACAGACACAAGAAAAGCGAGCACCATACAAATGTACAGTGCCAACCCGGCACAACTGATAGTGTTGCCTGTGCCCCACACCCATGCCAAAGGCACCTACCAGTACACAGTGGCATGTCACAACCGTCCATTAGGCGGCCACATATACAAGTGCCGTCACAAGTCCCCAAGAACACAAGGGTCTACCAATCCCCAACATGGACCACCCATGACATACACAACAGTAAAGCTGGACCTAATGCAAATGGAGGCATGCCAAATGACAATGGTGCCCCTGACAGCACCCACAGGTCGTATGTGAACCAGCATGGCATGCAGGTGGCGGACAGCAACTGCAAACAATACCACTCCCCCTACGTGCAGATGGAATCCAACGCTACCAAGAACCGCATACATGGGTGGGCCCGACACCAAACAACTACACATGACTCAAAGGGCCAGCAGTTCACCACGCTACCGCGCCACATGGTCCAACATGCAGGATGACCTGCCTGGCTGGCTGTTGAGTTGTCTGACTGTGTCATGCAAGTGCAGTGGTGCCATTGGGTGGGTGCCTGCATGAACCAACTGGGTTGAAATGATGAAGCCATTGTTCGGTGTTCACCCCGACAACAAACCTGCCACAGAACAAGTGCAACGGCACATATGATTCCCACTTTGCTAGAATAAGGCACTCACATCACACTACATCTCCACCAACTGACAAGGGCTAATCACTCTACACCAGCACCACTCATTGGCGGACACCACAACCGTAAGCGCATATCGGAGGACACACTGCACATGCACAATGTGGCATCCCCCAGCCTGCACCACATTGGAGACCCATCCCTGGGAGTGGAATTCACGGAGGGTAGCAGGGGTAGGATATCACGTCACCGGCATGGCACACCCATAGGAGTGTTGGGAATCACCATAGAATGGATCAGAACAGGATGATGACCATGATCCACAGACTATAGCCATCACACCCAAATAAGAATGTACACAGTAAACAGCACCACATTGATCCGACATCAGGACAGCAGCATGCAACAAAGGAACACGCACCCCAAGATGTCCACACCATCGTTCACGGGCCATCATGTAGACGCAACACCCCACTGCATTACATTGCATCAGACACATATTTGTGTCCATGATCGTGCTGGTGCTGGCTTCGGACTGACCCAGCCAGTACCCGTGGAGGTGCTTGGCCGGCTTGCTTGGGGCCCTGTGCTGTCATGGGCAGTGCCTGTGGGGGTAGAAGAGAGGGACAACATTAGTGTATGTGCAATGTCCTATTTGCATACATGGCTGCATGGAAATTTCGGTCATTTACGTTTTGTTCTATTTGGGGGGTAGCTATGGCAGTGGTACATGTGCATGGTGATGACAGATACACATGTTTGGGAGTGACTCATTGTGCCCTGGTCATGTACATTTTGGCTAGTACAATGCCTACCACGCTGGACAGTGTGCATGATGGGCTGTGCAAGTCAATGCACTATGGTTGATGTGCGTTATGTACTCGCACTTGGGCCATCGTTAGGCAGCATTTGCCTCAGCATTTGTTGGATGGGGGTGCGTTGGATGGAGGGAGGGCAACACGAGAGGGTCCCTTCGATGGCCCCTGGGTCAGTTTACATCATGCAATGGACATTGCCAGTGTACACTGTCGACACTCACTTCCTTCTGCAGAAGTCGTTCCCCCGCACTCCATGGTCCCCACGCCCTCAATGGATTCAGTACCAATGAGCTCCGCACAGGTCTCCTCCCACGGCTCAAGTTGGACTGCGGTACTTGGGCCACCTCCCATCTGCAGGGCCTGGCTGCGGTTGCTGGAGAGGAGGCCCCGCCCCGCACCCGCCAGTTCCGCCCAAATGTTCTTCTTGCGGAGGGTCGACTCCCTCCGCATGTCGCTGCTGAAGACAACATCGGTATGCTCTGCCAGGAAGTCGACCATGGCCTGGAGTTCATCGGGGCAGAATCTCTGCTTGCGAATGCGATCTGCTGCCCTTTTTGGTGCTTTTGGCATGTTGAGCGGTGCCTGGTCCGGTTTCCAACTTTAGTTTCCTCACAAGGGTGCTGGCGGCTGCGCTTGGCAATGGAGTGTGTTTTTAAAGATGGCCACCGCTCTCCTTCCCGTTCCTGTGTGATGTCGTAAAAACTCTTTAAAATCTGCAAGGAGCTGGCCAACCCTGCTGCAGTCTCTACCTCTCCTGTCCCCTCCCAGGCCCTCTACACGGAACTGGCCTCTCACTTCATTTCAAAAACTCAGGACATCCTGTCCTCACTCTCCTCCTATCACATCCCCCCTCTATTCTCTGCCCTTCCTCTGGCCCTTCTGCAGCCACCCCTCCTCTCTCCTTCTCTGCCTTTCCCCTTTTTTCTGCTGACGAGGTTTCAAGACAAGTCCGATCTATGAAAGTCTTGTCAAAACAGGTCCACCCCTGTTCCTCCAAGACTATCAAGGACCACATAGACTCCCTGGCTCCTGCCCTTGCCAACTTCTGCAATCACTCCTTTGCCTCTGGAGTCTTCCCATCCCCTCTCAAGCACTCCCTTGTGCACCCACTTCTTAAGAAACCCTCTTCCGACCCTTCCTACCCGGCTAACTATCGCCCAATCTCAATCACCCCCTTCCTGGGCAAGCTCCTGGAGAAACTGGCCATCTCCCAGCTCAAGCCCCATGCTGAATCTGTTGATAGTCTTCATGACCATCAGTCTGGCTTCAGAGCTGCCAGAAGCACGGAAACTGCTCTGCTGAACATCCGTGAGGACCTGCTCTCGAACCTTGACTCTAACATTCCATGTGTTCTCATTTTGCTGATCTCTCTTCTGCCTTTGATACTGTCAACCATACCATCCTGCTCAACCGTCTCCATGATAACCTGGGTATCACTGGTCAGGCTCTGGCGTGGGTGACCTCTTTCCTCTCCAATCAACCCTCCCAGGTCCAACTGGGGTCTTTCCTCTCTGACATCTTTTTCTCTATCTATGGTGTCCCCAGGGATCTAACCTCTCTCCCTGGCTGTTCAACCAGTATCTGGCACTTCTCGCCCACTGTATCGCTGCTCTCTGCCCCAACTTTCAGTGCTATGCGGATGATACCCAGCTCATTTTCAGGCTACCCTCGACCTCCTCTTCTCCTTCCCTCATCTCTGACTGTCTTTCTGCTATCCAGGAATGGTGTGCCGCCAACGACCTCTGCCTTAATGCCAGTAAGACTGAGATTCTACTCATCGGCACACCCACTCCCTCCTTCCCTGCAGCTCTATGGCCGGCCTCTCTTGGCCCTCTTCCTGCTCCTACCCTATCTGCAAGGCAAAAAACCTTGGGGACATCTTCGACTCCACACTCTCCTTCTCTCCTCACCGACGTCTCTACGAAGTCACACCACCAGATACACCTCCTCAGAGGTATTTCCTCTCCTTCCCCCAGAAGCTCACTGTCTCTAGAGCCCTGGTTCTCTCGAAGCTGGACTACTGTAACAGCCTCTATCTAAATCTGCCCGCCTCTACTCTCCGCCCTTTGCAACTCATCCAGAACAGGACTGCGAGACTTGTCCTTGGCCTCAAGCCCAGGGACCGTATCTCTTCAGGACTGAAATCACTGCACTGGCTCCCAGTGACTGTGAGGATCAAGTTAAAAACCCTCTGCATTGTCCACAAGGCCTTCTGGGGCCTTGGGCCAAAATACCTTCAACTTTCTCTTCCTAAATATCTTCCTTCTCGAGCTCTTCGCTCATCCGCCTCCAACTCCCTCAGGGTCAGTCGCTTCTCCAAACAACGAGTTGGGGGCAGATCTCTCTCCTCTGCAGGGGCCTCCCTCTGGAACAGCCTTCCTGCATCCCTGAAACTTGAGGAGAACCATCTCCGGTTCCGGAAGCACCTCAACACCTTCCTCTTTGCCTCTGCTTCCTCTCCCCCTCTCCCCTGCTAATACTACTGAAACGGCACTGAATCTGCAACTGGGCCACTCACCGTTCCCGGTCCTTGGCCCAGCCACTCTCCCCTGCACTGCCTCCATGGCAACCCCTGCACTACAGGACTGTGTCTGTATCCCTACAGCCCCCCTTCCCAGCACTTGTCTGCACTTACTTCGCACTTGCCACCAGCTGGCCCTTGTTATTTATCCTGTTTGCTGTATGCTATTAACCCAGTAGTGCACTTTCCCCTCTCCCTTTCCCCCTTGCACTTTTCCCTTTCCCTCTACCCTTTGCACTTGCGCCATCTGAATGACACCTGGCCTAGTAGGATCGTTGTCTGTCTCCCCTTGTTCCCCCCCTTGCCTCGTCGCACCTTGAAACACTTGTGTATAGGCGCGTTACAAATGCCATATCATATCATATCATATCATTCAAATATTTACGGCAATTCCTTAATCTCTATGTGCAACTAAAACACAGAAGTAGAATCAAAACTTGGAATCCTACCCGGGACACATGTACAATGGACTGCAAGGACACTCATTAGCCTACATTTCAGGAACTGCTTGCAAAAGCACCTTCCATTACATCAAAATGTTAACAAGACACCATTCCGCTATACAAAACCTTGTCCATAGATTGTACTATGCAAAAAGTTCTGCTTAGAACTCCCAGAATTAAGTATCATTCTCCTACGTTTAACAGCCAAAGTACTTGTTTGAGAAATAAAAGACATCAAAAGTAAATATTTAGATTTCAAGTTGACATCAAAAATGCAGTAACTTTAGAAAACCTTACCAAAAACCTCACACCAACCTTACTAACACATACACAACAGAAATAGCAACGTTTAAAACACATTGCTTAAATACCAGAGAAAGAATGTGTCTGTTTTTGGAGAACATTTTATTTTAAAAAAAACACCATAGTAGATATGGCCTATAAAATAGATGACAACGAGGAATCACAAACTTCCAATTAGCTTTTTATCTAACAGCAGAAAATAAATACCAAATATCTGGCCACTCAATAGCTTGCATGTACTGCAATACAAAGCTTGACAGTAACCAAAGGCCATCACGGACAATCACTAATAACTTACAAATGGTCTCCAACAACTAAACGTATGTGAGAGCGTTATAATCCAAACCGTACACCTATTTCAAACTATAGTACACCGTCAACCCAAAACTGTCAAATTGCTTCCTTCTGAGTTACTAAAAGGCATTTGTGGCAAGGTAGTATATGTGTCATTAGATCTTAAAGACAATGCAGAAAATCTTTGAGTACAAAGGACAATCGAACAATCTTTCATTGTACTAGTTAATGGTGTATAAACAGAAGACAAAACAAATTGGCAACATCTAGTTGGCTTAAGGTTAGACAAGCCCAACAATATCTTAAAGAAAATGAAGAATACTACAGAGATATAAACAAAGAGCACAACTCAAGAGAAACCACTCAAATAATTGAATATTCACCACAAACTGGCACATTTGAACATGTAGATCCTATTACTGCTGCCAACATTTTAGACCAGCATACAATTCACCCACTCCCTTCCAAAGACACCATAGAAGATGGATTGGAAACATATTAAATGTGGCAAGCTAAAGGATTCCCATAGAGCTTTTGGTAGAAAAGTGTAGAAACATGCAGGGTAATTCATAGAAAGGCGCACGCGGCTGGCGCACAGTGTCCCCATGCGATACATTGCACCAGCCGCGTGCGAAAAAATCCTTTTCATCGCACAGCGTATTCATGGATTTTAGCCTCCGAAACCAGCCGTGGCGCAGAGTGGCGCAGCGACCCTGCAGCAGCGCCAGTTACGCCCCCAAGAACGCCCTCGCGCAAGGAAAAGCCTTCAAAATTCCCAAATCATTGCAAAGGGCTGCTCTAACCCTGGACCAGTTCACAGGGCTGCCAAACAGCAAACGCCAAGCGGGGAATGTGTATTTCAGTGGTTCGCGGGAAGTTTCACACGCGATTGTCCTGGGTACGTGTACATCAGGGGTGCGTGGGAACTAACACACGCGATTCCATCAGGGTACGTGTATTTCAGGGGTGCGCAGGAAGTATCACACGCAAAAGCAGCAGGGCACGTGTATTTCAGGGGTGCGCAGGAAGTATCACATGATATTCCATCAGGGTACGTGTATTCCAGGGGTGCGCGGGGAGCACCACATGTGAATTGCACGTGTGGGTCCTCCCAGGTGTTCCCTCTACACTCTCCACGGCCCCTGCAGGCGGCCCACACCACAAGGGCCTACCCTGCACATGTCCCGCAGGCAGCCCATCCACCATGCCCATGCCCCCCAGCCAACCCACATGTCACCTTGCACTACTGCCACACCAACGCATGTCCCCCTGCACCCCAACCCCCAGGGGCACCCTCAACCAGGCCCCCACTCATGTCCAACTCATGTCTCCCAGCACCACCACCCCCCAGCAGTGCAGGGCACCCTCCACCAGGCCCCCACTCATGTCTCCCACCACCCCCACCCCCCAGCATCCAGGGGCAGCCTCCACCAGGCCCCCACTCATGTCTCCCCCACCCCCACCCACCAGCAGTGCAGGGCACCCTCCATCAGACCCCACTCATTTCTCCCATCACCCCCACCCCCCAGCACTGCAGGGGCACCCTCCACCAGGCCCCCACTCATGTCCCCCACCACCCCCACCCCCCAGCAGTGCAGGGCACCCTCCAGCAGGCCCTCACTCATGTCCAACTCATGTCTCCCACCACCCCCACCCCCCAGCAGTGCAGGGCACCCTCCACCAGGCCCCCACTCATGTCTCCCATCACCTCCACCCCCCAGCAGTGCAGGGCACCCTCCAAGAGGCCCCCACTCATGTCCAACTCATGTCTCCCACCACCCCCACCCCCCAGCAGTGCAGGGCACCCTCCACCAGGCCCCCACTCATGTCTCCCATCACCCCCACCCCCAGCAGTGCAGGGGCAGCCTCCACCAGGCCCCCACTCATGTCTCCCACCACCCCCACCCCCCAGCAGTCCAGGGCACCCTCCACCAGGCACCCACTCATGTCTCCCATCACCCCCACCCCCCAGCAGTGCAGGGGCACCCTCCACCAGGCCCCCACTCATATCTCCCACCACCCCCACCCCCCAGCAGTGCAGGGCACCCTCCACCAGGCCCCCACTTATGTCCAACTCATGTCTCCCACCAACCCCACCCCCCAGCAGTGCAGGGGCACCCTCCACCAGGCCCCCACTCATGTCTCCCACCACCCCCACCCCCCAGCAGTGCAGGGCACCCTCCACCAGGCCCCTACTCATGTCTCCCAGCACCCCCAGCCCCAGCAGTGCAGGGCACCCTCCACCAGGCCCCCACTCATGACTCCCAGCACCCCCACCCCCCAGCAGTGCAGGGCACCCTCCACCAGGCCCCCACTCATGTCCCCCTGCACCCCCACCCCCAGGCAGTGCAGGGGCACCCTCCACCAGGCACCCACTCATGTCCAACTCATGTCTCCAATCACCCCCACCCCCCAGCAGTGCAGGGCACCCTCCACCAGGCCCCCACTCATGTCTCCCAGCACCCCCACTCCCCAGCAGTGCAGGGCACCCTCCACCAGGCCCCCACTCATGTCCCCCTGCACCCCCACCCCCAGGCAGTGCAGGGGCACCCTCCACCAGACACACACTCATGTCCAACTCATGTCTCCAATCACCCCACCCCCCAGCAGTGCAGGGCACCCTCCATCAGGCCCCCACTCATGTCCCCCTACACCCCCAACCCCCAGCAGTGCAGGGCACCCTCTACCAGGCCCCCACTCATGTCTCCCTGCACCCCCACCCCCCAGCAGTGCAGGGCACCCTCCACCAGGCCCCCACTCATGTCTCCCAGCACCCCCACCCCCCAACATCCAGGTGCACCCTCCACCAGGCCCCCACTCATGTCTCCCATCACCCCCATCCCCCAGCAGTGCAGGGCACCCTCCACCAGGCCCCCACTCATGTCCCCCTGCACCCCCACCCCCAAGCATCCAGGTGCACCCTCCACCAGGCCCCAACTCATGTCTCCCATCACCCCCACCCCCCAGCAGTGCAGGGCACCCTCCACCAGGCCCCCACTCATGTCCAACTCATGTCTCCCACCACCTCCACCCACCAGCAGTGCAGGGCACCCTCCACCAGGCCCCCACTCCTGTCTCCCGGCACCCCCACCCCCCAGCAGTGCAGGGGCACCCTCCACCAGGCTCCCACTCATGTCTCCCACCACCCTCACCCCCCTGCAGTGCAGGGCACCCTCCACCAGGCCCCCACTCATGTCTCCCACCACCCCCACCCCCCAGCAGTGCAGGGCACCCTCCACCAGGCCCCCATTCCTGTCTCCCAGCACCCCCACCCCCCAGCAGTGCAGGGGCACCCTCCACCAGGCCCCCACTCATGTCTCCCACCACCCTCACCCCCCAGCAGTGCAGGGCACCCTCCACCAGGCCCCCACTCATGTCTCCCACCACCCCCACCCCCCGGCAGTGCAGGGGCACCCTCCACCAGGCCCCCACTCATGTCTCCCACCGCCCCCACCCCCCAGCAGTGCAGGGCACCCTCCACCAGGCCCCCACTCCTGTCTCCCAGCACCCCCACCCCCCAGCAGTGCAGGGGCACCCTCCACCAGGCCCCCACTCATGTTTCCCACCACCCTCACCCCCCAGCAGTGCAGGGCACCCTCCACCAGGCCCCCACTCATGTCTCCCACCACCCCCACCCACCAGCAGTGCAGGGGCACCCTCCAGCAGGCCCCCACTCATGTCTCCCACCACCCCCACCCCCCAGCAGTGCAGGGCACCCTCCACCAGGCCCCCACTCATGTCTCCCATCACCCCCAACCCCCAGCAGTGCAGGGCACCCTCCAACAGGCCCCCACTCATGTCTCCCAGCACCCCAACCCCCCATCAGTGCAGGGCACCCTCCACCAGGCCCCCACTCATGTCCAACACATGTCTCCCATAACCCCCACCCCCCAGCAGTGCAGGGGCAGCCTCCACCAGGCCCCCACTCATGTCTCCAACCACCCCACCCCCCAGCAGTGCAGGGCACCCTCCACCAGTCCCCCACTCATGTCTCTCATCACCCCCACCCCCCAGCAGTGCAGGGGCACCCTCCACCAGGCCCCCACTCATGTCTCCCACCACCCCCACCCCCCAGCAGTGCAGGGCACCCTCCACCAGGCCCCCACTCATGTCTCCCACCACCCCCACCCCCCAGCAGTGCAGGGGCACCCTCCACCAGGCCCCCACTCATGTCTCCCACCACCTCCACCCCCCAGCAGTGCAGGGCACCCTCCACCAGGCCCCCACTCATGTCTCCCACCACCCCCACCCCCCAGCAGTGCAGGGCACCCTCCACCAGGCCCTGATTCCTGTCTCCCAGCACCCCCACCCCCCAGCAGTGCAGGGGCACCCTCCACCAGGCCCCCACTTATGTCTCCCACCACCCTCACCCCCTAGCAGTGCAGGGCACCCTCCACCAGGCCCCCACTCATATCTCCCACCACCCCCCACCCCCCAGCAGTGCAGTGGCACCCTCCACCAGGCCCCCACTCATGTCTCCCACCACCCCCACCCCCCAGCAGTGCAGGGCACCCTCCACCAGGCCCCCACTCATGTCTCCCACCACCCCCACCCCCCAGCAGTGCAGGGCACCCTCCACCAGGCCCCCACTCCTGTCTCCCAGCACCCCCACCCCCCAGCAGTGCAGGGGCACCCTCCACCAGGCCCCCACTCATGTCTCCCACCACCCTCACCCCCCAGCAGTGCAGGGCACCCTCCACCAGGCCCCCACTCATGTCTCCCACCACCCCCAACCCCCAGCAGTGCAGGGGCACCCTCCACCAGGCCCCCACTCATGTCTCCCACCACCCCCACCCCCCAGCAGTGCAGGACACCCTCCACCAGGCCCCCACTCATGTCTCCCACCACCCCCACCCCCCAGCAGTGCAGGGGCACCCTCCACCAGGCCCCCACTCATGTCTCCCACCACCTCCACCCCCCAGAAGTGCAGGGCACCCTCCACCAGGCCCCCACTCATGTCTCCCACCACCCCCACCCCCCAGCAGTGCAGGGCACCCTCCACCAGGCCCCCACTCATGTTCAACTCATGTCTCCCACCACCCCCACCCCCCAGCAGTGCAGGGCACCCTCCACCAGGCCCCCACTCATGTCTCCCAGCACCCCCACCCCCCAGCAGTGCAGGGCACCCTCCACCAGGCCCACACTCATGTCTCCCACCACCCCCACCCCCCAGCAGTGCAGGGCACCCTCCACCAGGCCCCCACTCATGTCTCCCACCACCCCCACCCCCCAGCAGTGCAGGGCACCCTCCACCAGGCCCCCACTCATGTCTCCCATCACCCCCACCCCCCAGCAGTGCAGGGGCACCCTCCACCAGGCCCCCACTCATGTCTCCCACCACCTCTACCCCCCAGCAGTGCAGGACACCCTCCACCAGGCCCCCACTCATGTCTCCCACCACCCCCACCACCCAGCAGTGCAGGGCACCCTCCACCAGGCCCCCATTCCTGTCTCCCAGCACCCCCGCCCCCCAGCAGTGCAGGGGCACCCTCCACCAGGCCCCCACTCATGTCTCCCACCACCCTCACCCCCCAGCAGTGCAGGGCACCCTCCACCAGGCCCCCACTCATATCTCCCACCACCCCCACCCCCCAGCAGTGCAGGGGCACCCTCCACCAGGCCCCCACTCATGTCTCCCACCACCCCCACCCCCCAGCAGTGCAGGGCACCATCCACCAGGCCCCCACTCATGTCTCCCATCACCCCCACCCCCAGCAGTGCAGGGGCAGCCTCCACCAGGCCCCCACTCATGTCTCCCACCACCCCACCCCCCAGCAGTGCAGGGCACCCTCCACCAGGCCCCCACTCATGTCTCCCACCACCCCCACCCCCCAGCAGTGCAGGGGAACCCTCCACCAGGCCCCCACTCATGTCTCCCACCACCCCCACCCCCCAGCAGTGCAGGGCACCCTCCACCAGGCCCCCACTCATGTCCAACTCATGTCTCCCACCACCCCCACCCCCAGCAGTGCAGGGGCACCCTCCACCAGGCCCCCACTCATGTCTCCCACCACCCCCACCCCCCAGCAGTGCAGGGCACCCTCCACCAGGCCCCCACTCATGTCTCCCAGCACCCCCACCCTCCAGCAGTGCAGTGCACCCTCCACCAGGCCCCCACTCATGTCTCCCACCACCCCCACCCCCCAGCAGTGCAGGGCACCCTCCACCAGGCCCCCACTCATGTCTCCCAGCACCCCCAACCCCCAGCAGTGCAGGGGCACCCTCCACCAGGCCCCCACTCATGTCTCCCACCACCCCCACCCCCCAGCAGTGCAGGACACCCTCCACCAGGCCCCCACTCATGTCTCCCACCACCCCCACCCCCCAGCAGTGCAGGGGCACCCTCCACCAGGCCCCCACTCATGTCTCCCACCACCTCCACCCCCCAGAAGTGCAGGGCACCCTCCACCAGGCCCCCACTCATGTCTCCCACCACCCCCACCCCCCAGCAGTGCAGGGCACCCTCCACCAGGCCCCCACTCATGTCCAACTCATGTCTCCCACCACCCCCACCCCCCAGCAGTGCAGGGCACCCTCCACCAGGCCCCCACTCATGTCTCCCAGCACCCCCACCCCCCAGCAGTGCAGGGCACCCTCCACCAGGCCCACACTCATGTCTCCCACCACCCCCACCCCCCAGCAGTGCAGGGCACCCTCCACCAGGCCCCCACTCATGTCTCCCATCACCCCCACCCCCCAGCAGTGCAGGGGCACCCTCCACCAGGCCCCCACTCATGTCTCCCACCACCTCTACCCCCCAGCAGTGCAGGACACCCTCCACCAGGCCCCCACTCATGTCTCCCACCACCCCCACCACCCAGCAGTGCAGGGCACCCTCCACCAGGCCCCCATTCCTGTCTCCCAGCACCCCCGCCCCCCAGCAGTGCAGGGGCACCCTCCACCAGGCCCCCACTCATGTCTCCCACCACCCTCACCCCCCAGCAGTGCAGGGCACCCTCCACCAGGCCCCCACTCATATCTCCCACCACCCCCACCCCCCAGCAGTGCAGGGGCACCCTCCACCAGGCCCCCACTCATGTCTCCCACCACCCCCACCCCCCAGCAGTGCAGGGCACCCTCCACCAGGCCCCCACTCATGTCTCCCATCACCCCCACCCCCAGCAGTGCAGGGGCAGCCTCCACCAGGCCCCCACTCATGTCTCCCACCGCCCCACCCCCCAGCAGTGCAGGGCACCCTCCACCAGGCCCCCACTCATGTCTCCCACCACCCCCACCCCCCAGCAGTGCAGGGGAACCCTCCACCAGGCCCCCACTCATGTCTCCCACCACCCCCACCCCCCAGCAGTGCAGGGCACCCTCCACCAGGCCCCCACTCATGTCCAACTCATGTCTCCCACCACCCCCACCCCCAGCAGTGCAGGGGCACCCTCCACCAGGCCCCCACTCATGTCTCCCACCACCCCCACCCCCCAGCAGTGCAGGGCACCCTCCACCAGGCCCCCACTCATGTCTCCCAGCACCCCCACCCTCCAGCAGTGCAGTGCACCCTCCACCAGGCCCCCACTCATGTCCCCCAGCCAACATGTCATCACAATCTAGATCCCTGGCCCTTATGGTAGGCCTCCAAATGTTACTCCAAAAAATAGGTTACCAGCAAATCTAACAAATGCCTATGTACATTTCTTGCAACCCAAATGTACTCACTAAAGTATAGTACAATACACAGTTAGAATATGCCAACGGGTATCTAACTACTTCAAACATATCCTTCATTATAATAAACTTAAAATATGCCATCACAGTTACACTTACACAGTACATCTATATTACTACAAGAGTCAACATGTCATCACAATCTAGATCCCTGGCCCTTATGGTCAGCCTCCAAATGCCAAACACCCACCCGAGTATTGCATCCACCCACTTAGAAATGGCAATAACATGATAGAACCCCAATTGCAAGTTTGGAAATGAACACATGTCCCTCACATACACCCAAAGATGATACTACACATTGAAGTTTGAAAAAAAAATATGTATTAAAAGCAACATAAATTGAATAAAAACTAAACAAACAATAATGGAAATAAAAAAAAAAATGCAAAACCACAAATCATAATCCAAAGGAAAGGTGTCCAAAGTAACAGTCCACAAAGGTAAATCCAATGGAAAATTAAAATCGAAAACCATTGCTCCATGGGTAAATCATAAAAAAAAATGAAAATCCAAAAGTCAACTATATACAGATAAACAATCCAGGGTCCATGATCCCAACAGAAGAAATGAAACCTATCTAATAACACTACCTAAAAAAAAGAAACTATATACAAAAATGTGGCCCATTGTCCAAAAGGTCCAAAATAAATGCAAAATCAATGGAAACCTAACACTAACTACAGAACTATTTACAAGGGCAGCGGGCTAGTCCGACGGCTCACTTCGGGATGTTCCGAGCCAGGGCATCATCGAACTCCTGCTCAATGTCCCGGAGGCGGTCCTCCTCCATGGCCCCGAGGGTCCGCAGGGCCATCAACATGTTCACCCCCAACTCCCTGCAGGTTGCCTCGAGGCACTCGGCCCGCCTCAGGGACCTCTGCATGGAGTTCTCCGCCCTGACCATCGTGAGCCGTGCCTCTTCCGCCCGAAGCCGCTCTGAATCTATGGCGTGGCCCAACTGCTGCCACACAGAAGACACTTCCCGTTCTGGGTCCTCCTGCCCTCCGGCCGATGCCTGCCCCCCCGATGTCGAAGGCCCCGAGCCATCATGGCTCCCACTACGTTGCTGCTGCTGCTGTGCCTCTGCCCGTGCACTGCCTCCTGCTGCCTGCACACCCTCCGCTGGCTCGGGTGCAGTCGTTGATGTGGCCACCCCTGCTGGACGTCCGACTCCCGACTGTGGCAGGGATGCCTCCTCCACCAGCCTGGCCGCACCGTCAGAGGCAGCTCCACAGGGCACTCAGGTGACTAATGGGTGGGAAGATGGCACGGAGGAAGACTGGCGCATAGGGGGTTCAGTTGAGGAGGGGGTCTGAGCAAGCCCCATGAAACGGAGGAATCCGGCCTGGGTGACCTGTCCCAGTAGGCCGACACAGTCAATGAGCCATTCGAGATGACGTGCAGTCTCCTCATGAAAAGACTGTAGGTCACCTTGCATGGCCCGTTGACGCAACGCCACACCAGTCAGGACAGGCTCAACCCGGACCCGGATAGCCATGTTCGCAGGCAGAGGAAGGCCAGTTGTCGTGAGCTCATCCCCTGCATGAAAACGGGTCTAGACGTAGGCATCCCTGCTGGTGCTAGATGATGCAGTGACAGGATCAGGGACAGGATTGCACACAGGCACCTCTGCGGCGACCTGTGCTGCCTCCTGTTCCTGGTCCTGCACTGCACCACTAGCACCAGTGGAATCCCCACCTCCAGACCCCATCTCTGTTGCTTGCACGGCCTCCTCCTCCACCAAACCCCCCACCTACCTGGATGACTCGTTGCCATCTTCCCCTGTTGGGCCCTGTGGGGTCCCAGCTGCCCCTTCTGCTGCCGAGGGGTCCAATCTCCGTCTCTTGGACCTCCCCCCAGCAGCTGCAGCCTGGGACGCGGCACTGGACTCCTCATTCCCCGATGAGACCACAACCTGGGAGGGGAGCCGGGCCTTGCGTCTCCGGCTGGCGGTGCGATCCCCGCCGCTGTGCTCCACAGCACCTTCTCCGCCCTCTTCATCAGTTGACGCTGCAGACAGGGAGAAATCCGCTGCCTTCAAGAGGTGCCGGGCCTTGTTGAGGGTCCTGGACCTGAAGTCCTCCCAGCGCTTCTTGACATGTTGGAAGTCGCGGACTGCCACCCCCTCCGCGTTGATGGCAGTCACGATGTCCGTCCAGATCCGAGTTCATCCTTCCTTGTCGGCGCGCACACTTCCGAAGAGGGCATCATACTGCCCCAGGACTTGCTCCAGCAGGACACCAACTTCCCTGGCACTGAAGCTGGTGCCCCTCTGCCTCCTTGGCCGGGGGTTGTCAGTGGTGCCAGATGTTGCAGTGCCCGACATGACAACCCCAGAGGCAGGAGTGGGTGGGCAACTGGGTCCTGGGGCTGGGCTGTGGAGCGATGGAATCCCAGTCGGGAGTCTTCGGTTCCAGCAGGGGTGGTCACAGCAACAGCACCCCTGGATGATGTGCAGGCATTAAATGGCGGGGCACGTGGGCAGGAGGCAGTCAGGCAGCAGCAGATGGCAGGTGGGAGCGTGCTCGGGGCTCTGGGGGGCAGTAAATCGGCTTTCTGGGCAGGAGCATGGTCTTCCGTGTGCTTACGTGTGGCCAGCTTGATACGGAGTGATTTGGCACGTGAAAATCCTGCACGTCTGCGTGTAATTCAAGGAAAGGCCCTTAGCGCGTAAGCGCGTCTGCACGCATACGCGATTTCATTGCCCCAAAGGCCCCCATGCGCAGCTATGATGTCACGAACATGGCCATAGAGAATGGCACGTGTAAAAAAAAGATGCACGTCCGAGTGTCAAAGCGTGTAATTGGTGTAAATGGCCTCATCGCTTATGTGCATCTGTGACGAGTGTATAGAAGGTACGTGTAGAACGCCATTTCCTTGTACGTACTTTTCGTGGAGAGTGATTGGGTGAAATCTGTACTTCTTGTCGGTTCACATGCGATTTGCTTCACGGCGTTTCAAGTTCGTACTCCCTGTTACCTCTGACAGCTTTTTCTCATTTCCTCTGTTTCCTCAAACAGCGTTCCCTTCTACTGTTGTCCTGTCTCCTCAGACAGCATACAATTCTTCTTTTGGCAGGGGTGTTGCCAACGCGCACACGCGCATATTTTTCACGCTTTTGTTCCTGGCAGATGTTGAGTCGCGCACGTATTTAACATCTGTGTTTGCCCCGTGTGTTGCATACCCCTTCAGAGGTCATTCGAGGCTGCGTGTGACACGCATACGTTCATTCTTGTGTTTCTGGGTGCCACAGCGTAGTGCAGGTTTATTTTTCCAAACACGTGGTGTAGGAGGGGTTGCGTGCACCTTACTTCCCTTTTTTGGGATGCCTGTGCGTTGCGTGACCCATCATCTTTCCCCAGGGGTGACATACAGCCTTGCTAGAGCACTAGGGTACGATTACCATCTGGTACCCAACCCCTTTGACCCCCAATTGCCCAGGACAATAGTTCTCAGCGACTCCCATACGCACAATAACATCAGTGCCATGGCTGGGAGGCGAACAAGCCGTAAGGGTGGCAAAGGTGGCCGAGCCCCAAGTGGTGGCCGTGGTGGATCCGGTAGGGGACGTGGCCGTGACTTGCAGGGTGCCCCTAGCCCCCCATGTGTGGAGGAGCAGTCAGGGACACCCATGCCCCCCCCTGGTTGAGGGTAACGTGGCTGACACCATCCATACTCAGCCCTTGTTGGACCAGCCCACTGTGGAACCAGACCTGGCACAGGGTGACTCCATGGCTGACTTCCAGGTCAGCAGGTCTAGGCCACGTGTGCCGGTGCACGTTGGTGTCATCAGGCCACGTGGATCAGGGGCAGCTAGGTCATCTGCTGGCCCGCGTAGGCAGGCTGGGGAGGCTGCAGGGGCAGCTGCGGCTCCATCCACCCCACCTCTCACACACCCAGCCAGGACAGTATCGGTCCAAGTCCATCCTGCTGACATTCCCCCTGACACCATCACACTTGAGCTAATGCCTGCACCAACTCCCATGCTGAGTGTGAAATCCCACACTCTTAGTACAGAGTCCACCGGGGCTCCTGCCCCTAGTGTCCAGAGCGGCGTAGGACACTCAGGATCCCCACCACCTTCCAAGCGCAAGACGAAGAGTGCTCGTCCAGTGCAGGCTGATGCCCCAGACACGGCTACACAGTCCGGCCCGTCAAGGAAGCCCAGCTTCAATGAGGCCGAACTGAATGCACTTGTAGAGTATGTGTCCGCACATGACCGCGAAATGGTGATTGTTGCAGGATCCAAGACCACACCTGCACAACGTCAGGCACACTGGCAGACCATCGCGGACATCATAAGTGCCCTTGGAATCGTGAGGCGCACAGCTACTGAATGCTACAAGCGCTGGAATGACCTGAAGCGCAGGGCAAAGAATAAGCTGGCCTCAAGTCATGTCGCTACTCTAGTGACTGGAGGTGGGTCTCCAGCAGAGGACATAGAACTCACTCCACATGAGCAGGTTGCTGGGACCTACGTCACGGAGGAACAGATCCAAGGCGTGGGAGAACTGGCAGATTACGAGGCATTGTCCGGTGAGTGCACATGCATGTGTGTGTCATCCATGTGCATGGTGTGTGTGTGAGGGATTCTGTTTGGGTGCCAGGTGAGGGTGTGTGTGCCTGAATGGTTTGGGTCACCCATGTGCCTCATCCAATACATTCTGTGCACCAGCATTTGGATATAGCAGTATCCCTTCTGCCAACATTAGACATCCAGCCCAACACCATGCCAGTTGCCCTTGAAGTGTCATCTTGCCACAACATTGTTGCTTCTTTTCCTCTGTTCATTCAGGCAGATTGTTTGCATACCACCACTTTTACTAGGCATTTCCCAGTCCTATTGTCACATGTCTGACATGGCTATGGTACAGTGTACTGGCTTTTTTTCCTGGACATGGTTTGTTTAGACATGTCCCTATGCTATAGGACCATTTTGGACTGGCAGCTCCAGGTTAAACATTTGAACCATTTCAATGAAAAATCAATTTCATGAGCAAACTAGACTGAATGAACAATTGGTGCCCTCCTCTCCCTCTTCACTTTATGGCTAGGGTACATGCCATCTGTGTGATGGCATGTGTATTTGACCTGCCAATCACAGGCCAACGTGTGATGCCACTGCTAGGCAGCATGCAGCAAATGTGTTCATCTTCCATCTTGGTGTCATCAATGTGTGCCATCTGCCTCCCCTTCACACGCAGTGACGGTGCATGCATGGGAGGGTTTTAGTCATGTGGGACATGTGTCAATCAAGTACTGTTTCTGTAGCTTCTCAGCCCTAATTGTGTGCCATAGTGCTAATGCCTGTTTCCATTTGTTTTCTTTTATGTCTTTGCAGGGGATGACGCACTTGATACTGCTGGGATTCCCGCGCATCCCAAAGTACACGTACCCAGGCCAATCGCGTGTGGAACTTCCCGCGCACCCCGAAACACACGTATCCAGCCTAATCGCGTGTGGAACTTCCCGCGCACCCCGAAGTACACATACCCAGGCTAATCACGTGTGGAACTTCCCGCGCACCCCGAATTACACGTACCCAGGCCATTCGCGTGTGGAACTGCCTGCGCACCCCGAAACACATGTACCCAGGCTAATAGCGTGTGGAAGTTCACGCGCACCCCGAAGTACACCTAGCAAGGCTAATTGCATGTGGAACTTCCCGCGCACCCCAAAGTACACGTACCCAGGCCAATCGCGTGTGGAACTTCCCGCGCACCCAGAAACACACGCACACACTATTTGTCACACAGCGGGTGTCCGTGTTTGTCGGTACCCCTTTGCACCTCATTTGTCCTAGGGGGCCACTGTATGAACCATTCATCATGCCTGTATATGGGTGCTTTTTGTTAGCGCACATTTTGGCGCACATTTATTTCAGGCGCAGGGATGCTACCGCCGGCTTTCTTGCGGCGTACTTGTTTGGCCCTGTGCGCGCCTTTCACCGTGCGCTGGTTTGCCCTATTCGATTCCATGAATACGGGTTGTAGGCGAGCGTGTGGGCATTCCGCGCACTTGCCTCCTGTACTTCCCCTGTGACGCCCATATTTTCACGCGTTGTTCCCCATTCCGAGTGTTACGCCCCATGTTATGCCTACTTTTGTGATGTGCGCCGCTCTATGTGCGATTTCGCAGTGGCCGTGGCGCACGCTGTTGGATGACCTGTGCGCCGGTGTGCGCGGCGCACTTTTTCAGCGCACCTCCAATGTTTTTCTCGCGCATGTACTTCCATGAATCGATGTGCGCTGGTTTCCCTGCGATTTTCGCACTTGCACTGCGATTTTCGCACTTTTACTGCGAATCGCACGTTTTGGCACCTCTGAGCGGGAATTTTCGGCGCACTTTAATTCCATGAATCGATCCCATGTTCTTTTCCTCCTTTTCTACAGGAAAATGAGGAAGATATGATGAAAGATTATCACTCTTTATGATTGTATATTGAAGTCCCAATATTCAGACAAAATGTAGATCACATATTTCACCACCTGTTTGAAAGTGTACTAGCAACTTTGTGTTATGGAGTTGCACACACATTAAAACCGGCTCCCATTTCTTAAACATGCCTGCTACCCAACTCTTTCAACAATGTTGTTTTGCAGTGAAGTATCAACATTCTCTTGGCAAAAATGCGTTCTACAAAAGAATCCTAGTACTAATGTCACACTGAGGTACTCTGTATGCTAAGAAATCTAGGCCCAACCAGATGGTGGGTTACTTTAAGTTGTGCAGAATATGCATGGGATGACTTGCATGACTTCTTACATACTGCAAACCAAAATAAAAAGGCAATATATACAAAAAAAACAGGACAACTTTGTTCCCTTGATTGAGTCAATGTTTCAAGGTACTTTCACCATTGCTTTATTGACATGCTACAGTTCTTCTGCAATAAAACTGCCCCTCTACTCAGAGAAGTAGAACACTTCTTTTGGAGAAAAGAATATCAATCCATAGGCACACCACACATCCACACATCCACATGCTTTTGTGACTAAATGATGCTCCCAGATTTGACCATAACAGTGATGCCACTATGTTACTATTTATTCAAAAATACATTACCTGTGACATCCCTTCAGAAAACACACATAGTGACCTATGTACACTAATCTTAAGCTTTCAAAAATATAACTGTGGCAAATACTGCCTACGTTGATTTAACAACAAAGGTAACTACTATACCAAATGTCGCTATGGCTTCCCTAGACTAGTTTCCACAAAAGGATAGCTTGATATCTTCTGTTAGACACAGAATACACTGGAAATCCGCTAAAAACACAAAGAACATTAAAACGGACGAGGCATCAAAGTACACCAATGATTACAATGCAATCACTGCCTACTTGTGGAAAGCAAATATAGACATACAATACATTGGAGTCAATTCCACTGCAGTTGAAAGATATCTCACAGCCTATCTCACCAAAGCTGTGAAGACAGAGCTTAAAGACCTTTAGGATGATATATTATCTGAAAAGATTCTGTCACAAAAATGGTACACCCTTATATGGGAAAACTGAAAACACTGTTTGGTTAAACCTTGGTCCAGCTTCATCACGAAAAAGGGTACTACAATCCTACCAAGCAATAGAAACAATAGCCACAAATGATCACAATGGCCAGGACATTAAAAAAAAAACAATATAATTCACACGTATTGCACAAAGAGAAATACTGCTTTGGAAAAAATGTGCCTTTTACGACACAGCCCACAACTACTCCTACAAAAAGAATGTTACGTCAGATGAGAAAACTGACAAATATTCAGTCTCAACTTGGAAGGGAGCCTAGTAAAACTTAACAAACACTGCCTAATTAATCATATAACATTATCATTTACATCTCCACAACACAGAGAATGTTAGTACATGTTCCTACTACAATTGTACAGACCTTGGTGAAAAGAAGAAGAATTATTAGGTGATCATGACTCATTTGAAGCTGCATTCAATGCAAATGAAAGCAGTATAACAAATGTCAATTTTAAACAATACAAACAAATGTTGTACAATGAACGCCAACAAGTGGAAGACATTACGTTCTATTAGTTAAAGACACTACTGAAGGCAATGAACATTCTCTTACAGAAAGCAAAGAACCACTTTGAGAATCACTCTTTCTAAATGAAGCAGAAATAGCCATGACAGAGGTAGAAAATACCATGTATTAATCTAAACAATCTAAAGAAGACTTGGCAGTGCTCAAATCACTGCTAAATGATGAACAACTCACCATCTATCTAGAAGTCACTGAATAGATGGAACATGGATTACGAAAATGTGTAGCTGTAAAATAAAAACTATAAACCTGCACTCCTGTATGTAAGTTGTGAAGATGAGTCCGGTAAAACAGTCTTAATTAAAATAATCAGCACATATCTGCAAGACTTAACAAACAACTTTTCAGCTGTTGTAACAGCCCCCACAGGTCTACCTGCCTGTAACATAGATGGTGTAGCTTTACACCAACTACTTCATCTTCCCAGTAAAATATCAAAATGAATTAGAATGCTATACATTATCAGCAGAATCTGCTACTGAAGTAAACAGAATTCTGAAACAAATGAAAGTCCTCATGATTGATAAAGTAAGCAGTGTTTCCAACTTCATGCTGGCTTTCATTAATCTCAGAATGCAAGAAGTCTTAAAAACTGACTTCGAAGAACGGTTTGGGGAAATCACATTATTGTTTTTCGGAGACCTCCTACAGTTAACACCAGTAAAATGTCAACCTATTTTCAAAACATTAGGACACAAACAATGCCAAAATACTCTAACAAACATTAGAAAAGCAAATCTCTCGCAGCATTTTAAATACAAAGAACTAACTGGAAATATGTGTCAGTCTGCAGATATAACCTAAAAAGCATTAGAACTGGTCTGCTTACTGAAGATGCAAAACACATCTTAAAAACTAGAGAAACCAATGAACTATATGGACAAAGAATGCCTGTCCCAGATGTCATGGAACAATTAACTCAACACAATATAAAATGTATGTGCTTAATGCCAAAGCTTGAAAGCTATAGAAAAATCAAAAATACTATGTTGGAAAAAGAAATGCATACCATAGTGCATATCAGCTCCACAGACAAACCAGAAGTGCATGGCATGACACTCTCTATGTGTCAACAAGCAACAGCACAACTAAATAGCTTAGTAAATATGGATCTCCAACACAGCTGGATTAGAAAATCTATTAACTCTGTATCTTAACTGCAGAGAAATTCTAAAACATAACCTTGACGTAGAACAAGGTTTAGTCAATGGAGCAATCAGTGCAGTAGTTGGATTCCAAACATATCCACATGACAGCCACACAATAGCACATTTCCTTCTGTTGAATGACATGTACGTACGCAGAGAGCAATTCTCTCTATCTCTTGCATATGCTGTCAATGTTCCAAGATCTAACTCTAGATCACACACTGATTGACTTTCGAAACTCAGTGTTAAAATAAATACATGAGTTACAAAGCACTTTCACATTTCTGTACACTTGATGGTCTATCCTTAGTTACCTTGTGTGGCAGACACAGTCAGTTCTGACATGTCTTGCATACTAGAATAAAACAGGCTATGTGCACTGTATACCTCCATCTTGATATGTAATCTGTACCTCAGCAAACAAAACATTTCAAAAGAAAACTAATACAAACAGAAACTATACAAGATCTCACTGCAATACAACTAAAAAAAAGAACAACTGCTGAACCATTAAGTAATACAAGCACAACACTCTCTAGTCTAAAAATAACTGCACATCCATCAAAAGACAAAGAGACAAATGTTTTTGTCTCAAAAAAGAACTGCAGGTCCATCAAAGGATAACGAGACACAACTCTCTGATCCATTTAAATTCAGCAACACACCTGAAGTAATCAATCTTCTCTTCAATTTGCCACCAGTTGTTCACAACATTCACTTAAACAGTTCAGACCAGTAGTATTTGCAAATGCTTGTCCTTCATACAAATGCCGCAAATAATCCTGACAGCCCCTACGGTGTCGCAAATATCAGGCAGGAATTGGACTACTGTGCAGGAGCGGTAAAATTCACCATAAACACACAAGAACATCCACAATAATTCCTAATGTACTTACTACAAGCACTAGAAACCATCCCTATAAATGAAATCTTCCAAATGTCATGAACATGGAAACATACATGCACTCTCGTCAACCATATGTTTCACAAGAACACATCCCTAATGAACAATGTGTCTATGTATCCATACTAAATTGTTAATCCATTCCATTTCACAATCTTCTTCAGAATGAACATTTTATCATATTATGTTATTTTTGCAATTCATATGATAGCTCCAGCATACAAATAAATACACATGGACAATATGTAATACTAATGCTTCTAAGGTACAATGCAGATGGTACCAAAAATAACTGTAAGCTCACTAGCTTTACACATGCCCAAGTGTCTCTTGGCTAGACCACCTTCATAACAGTGGGCATAACTGAACACACTGTTGCCACAAACACTTCAGGCCACTATACTGCATATTTCAAAAAAAGAAATGATTGGATTGAATGTAATTACACATTTGTTACTCCAAAAAATAGGTTACCAGCAAATCTAACAAATGCCTATGTACATTTCTTGCAACCCAAATGTACTCACTAAAGTATAGTACAATAGACAGTTAGAATATGCCAACGGGTATCTAACTACTTCAAACATATCCTTCATTATAATAAACTTAAAATATGCCATCACAGTTACACTTACACAGTACATCTATATTACTACAAGAGTACTTGTGAAATCCAGTAGATTTACAATACGCCAACAGGTATCTAACTAGTTTAAAAAAAAACATTTCATTACAACACACTTCAAACATACCATCACACTTATACTTACAAAATACATCCATAGTACTACAATACTACTTTTGTGTTACAGTATACTTTAATTGTGCTATCACAATTAGACTTACATAATATAGCCATACTAACAAAGACATCTATTCTGTAAAATGTATATACTTTAAAACCATGTAAATGCCATAAACGGTATGTAAATAAAGTATTTTATTTAATCCACCATGGATTTCTTTACCCAATGACCCAATGATTAAATTATGCTAATACAACAAAGGTGTAACATACACAACTATTTTACCAAACATAATTCTTACAATGTACTATCTTGAGGGTCAAAACAGTAAATATATATGTACAAATGTACACAATTAAAGGTTTTACAATATCTTGTTTAACACATTACACTGTTTTTTCTCCACAAAGAAACAACCACAGATTATATAAACAGTATCCAAAATTGTGGTAGGATTATAAAAACCATATACACTTCACTGATATTGCTTGACCATATTACATATACTGTATACTCCCCCTAGTGAACCTATAATTACTACACACATATTACTAAGGCTGTGGCCCGTGTCCAGATTATTGGGGGCATTGCGTACTGCCATGCCCACAAGAATCTGGCCACTGGCCACAACCACAACAATATAATTGAATCATATCATAAATACACACAATACACCTTCAAATAACATGACTCATTCAGAAACCCTCCCAATCCCAATAGGGTTCACAGACACATGTCAAATGTACGCACATGCCTGCAGCTCTGGATATGGCTGCGGACAGTAAAATTGACTCCAGACTATGCGGCACCTGAGTGGCCATTTTTCCCCTATACAAACAGCTCCATCTCATCATATTCCCACTCCTCCACCCTTCCCACAAACTCTTTCATCCACAAAATGAACCCAGATATATTTTCCAGAGTTTTTTTGTCATGGGTTTGTCCATGGGAAAAGGCTGTCTTCCACTGATCCAATATGACAACCATTTCAAAAATATGATGCAGCTCACATTTTCCAGCAACCAATCAGTGTGCACGTTTGATGTCTGCAAACAAAGATGATTCCTTCTGTCTTTTTCATCTGTTAGCCTTATCTTTATATATGGTTTGTTGGCCTCATCAGTCTTTTGTCTTTTGTTAAATTTACACCCGCATGCCTGTGGGTTATGGTGCATTACAAGCACAACAACGCATAACATAACGTGCAGTTCTGCAAGTCATCTAGGGGTGTCCACGGTCACCGAACAAGGAAATAAGTCTTCAGACACAGACATCACTATTTTTTGTTACCTACTTTTTGGCCATTTAAAAAAAAAATGTACACCAAAGTGGTAAAAGCACAATTTCAGGACCAACCGACCACTCATCACACAAGTTGGGTGCAAATCCATCCAGCAGTTTCATCTGTAGGCAAGAGCACATTTATTTTTCCATTATTTCTATGAGGATTCCAAATATTTTAGAACCCCCTCTATAACTTTGACCCCCAGGTCAGAATGCACCAAACTTCACATAATCATTCTGAGGTGGGCATATACTGTTTTGCAAAGTTTGGTGAGGGTTCGTCAAACGATGCCAAAGTTTTAAGCTGCCCAAAATGTGCTCTTCCAATGGGTTCTGCAACTAAACCATAACTACAGAGCCCCTACCGCAAGCTATTTAATTAATCAATGTGTATAATTGCTCAATTGGGAGTGTTATATCTGTTTGATATGTGATGAAAAAGAGTAGGACATTCAAAACCTGAATCTAAAGTATATAAGCACCTGCACTGTGTACATTCCTCTACCACAAAATCGTTACATAATCACTCTTCTCAACTGCCACTTCTGGATACCTTGTTACCTTACAGATGACTAATTTGCATTGAAAAATGATTATTCTTTATGTAATCAGCTTTAGTCTCTATCCATTTGGGGTATTAGTATGGGTCATATGTGGAAACATTACATATGCAGCATTTACTTTGTATAATATGGGTTTGCTTTTAATAGTTTGATGAGAAAGGAAGTACGGCTAATGTCATCCTCCCTCTCTGCCACTTTAAGAATCCTTACATTAGTAAAGCTGAATCTGTTTTCCTGATCATCAATTTTGTGAGGCAAATGATTACACAGACCACTGTGCTATGTCAGAATGCATGGAATCAAAATTGTTCTCATTACTATTGGCAGAGTGTTTATTGTTGTTAGGGAGAATTCTCTGTTTAGGCTGAATTTCCTAACCTAGTGAGTCCCCCAGCAGCTTTGCTGGATTTCTGGAGTTTGTTTTTTCCATCCTGCCAAGAGTGAGACTCTTTTTCTCCCACTCTTGGACATGAATGTGTGTAATTCCTTTGAATGTCAATGTGTTCTATGGGCTATGGGGTCTTTTACTCCATAGGGTCTCATATGTTTTTCTAGGTGTGTTACACCGCACCCTACGTGCCGTAACACTGGGGCGCCCTAGCGGACCTCTGTCCTAGACTCCATACCCGGGGACTGACTACTGTCTCCCCGGGCATGTAAAGTCACCATTGGCTTTACTAGACCTAAATTTACTAACAGAACTAGTACAAACCATCCTATTGTGGACGTACTAGTAGGGGTAATTCGATTACTCCTGGGTCTGTTATTCGAGGGGGCACTGTCCCGTCCCCCCTCGTCAAGTTTTGGCTGGTGGCAGTGGAAACTACTTGTTATGTTCGACCCCTAATATAACCTTATGGGATTCTTCCCATTGTTGGAGATTGATACTTTTTCTTGTTAGTCTCTAACATACCACCGGTCTACTTATCTTAAATAAGTCTATCGGATGGTATTTTCTGCCAGAACTCGGTTTTAAAAATGGTGTCTGTGTTCGTCTCTGTGACTCCTAAACCAAAGGTTGAGCACTTTGTTCCACTTTCGGTGGGCTTCTGTAAAGAGACCCTCCAAAGTGGTGCCATTCTGTCTGGGTTACCACAGGGATGTGTGAGGGGGTTTAGGCACCCTGGACCGAGTTGCCTTGCCAACTCCGGTCGCACTCTGGTGTGATTGGCCCAAGTGGTGAGCCTCCCCGCTCACCACTTAGCGTGTGTTGATTGACAGCTAGGCTGAATGAATGGGGGTTTTCTGCATAAAAGCAGGGCTTTTGGGACTGGATCTTCAGAAGTCGCCACAGGACCTAAGAAACATATGAGGGTAAAGCTGAGCCGACCTGCAACGACGACACCTCCGGTGGAGCCCTGCTGAACCGACTCACCACTTCCCGACGACAGAAGAGATCTCCCTGCCGGAGAGTCTCTTCCCCTGACTGGTGGGAACAACCAGTCCCTTTTGCTTTTTCTTCGCCTCAGGACGCAGTGGTCGAATTGCCCGTGCAGAGCACCTCAGCAACCGGATAGCCACTACCCCTGTACCGCAACCAAAAGGTGGTGCCTTGTGACGGAGCACTCCGCGGCTTCGCTCTTCCCTAGTGGTGCAACGATCTTCAACTTTCCTTCGACGACAAGATCCTCTCTTTTCTTGGCAAAGACCGGACGTGCATCCACCACCAGGAACAACTGCCCCCGCCGGAGCTGTCTCTCCACAATCAAGGTACTGTGTCCGCCTGGCTTCCCTTGTTGCCGGATAGAGTGAGGTGTCTTAATCCTCGCCTCTCCATAGGGTCGCCTCCAAGCTTTCTCTAGCGTGTTGTTCTGAACTGGTCCAATCTGCCGATAACAATTTGCTTCAAAGACTCGAACGCATTTCCACTAAGATACTTTTGGGACATATCGCCTCGCCTCTGTCCGAGTGGGCCTGGCCTCTGAACTTTATAATCTATCGTGGTTCTTGTTTTCTTGCCTTGCATTTGTCCGTTCAGTATTGGGACCGTGTTGATTTCGTAACCTGCTTATTTTCTCTCCCGTCCTAAAAAATACTAGTGTGCCATCTAGGTTGAGGCATACACCTCTGTCTGCAAATAAGTGATGCTGGTAGAACCTAGGCCTGTCGAACTATTGTTAGGGGGATTGATCTGTTTTCTTCGTAGAGTAATTGTAATTGAAGTATTTGCCGTGATAGTGCCAAAGTGTTTCCTATAGATGTGTCATTATAAATAAATACCTTTATATCTTTACACTGAAGCCTTGTTCCGTGTTTGCTTGTCTTACTGTGAAGAATTGTCCTGTTTTGTATACTCCACATACTGTCTAACTCTTCTTGAGAGAAGTCTGACTGCTCAGCCACAGCTACCAAGTGAATCTGTGTGGTACAGACTGCTACCAAGTGGGTTTACTGCCAAACACCTGTAGTCCTAAATCTTTTGCAGTGGTCCCAGAAGGAACTGCACAGGTTTCCGCCTAACACTGGTGTACAGCGGTGGGATTTGTATCGAGTATACAGTTTAGAGTGCTTTTCGACACTTTAGGATAACTAACCACAAAGCTTAAGCACTAAAAAGCAACTTTCAAAACATGGCTACTATGGAAGCTTACAGTGAAGAATCCTTGTCAGGTGAAAATACTGAGAGTTTACTAGCTCTCTGTAGGCAAGAGAATCTTTCTGTAAGGGGCAAGAAGTTAGAACTAATAGAGAGATTGCTGGCGAACCAAAGTCTGGGTACTGGCTCAGAGGAACCAATTTCTCCAGCAAATGTAGACAACAGTGATGGTGTTGATCTAAATCATAATTCTGATGATAGTGATGAAGAGGCTGAAGAGGAAGAAGAGGCTAACAAAACTGTCTCCCCTGCTCCTCTACCTGCCTTACCAGCTGTACCTACAGGGCCCATACCAGGTCCCACATGTAACCCTGCTTATTTTGAACTCGAAAAAATGAAGCTCGAATTAGAATACAAACGGTTCTTGGCTCAATCTGAACGAAACCAAGAGCTCGAGTTCAGACGGATGAATGCCCAGGCTGAGCAGAAGCAAGCTGAGTTAAGACTCAGGGAAATAGAACTTAATCACGAGTTAGAGATGAAAAAGTTGTCTATGGAAAATGCTTCTCTCTCCTCTGGTTCCTCTAGGAGCTCCAGTCCCAAAAGACCCCGGATGCCGAAGGAATTAGTGGGTATGTATGAACCGAGATTGGATGTGTTGGATTGGTTAAAACTGTTTGAATACAATCATGGGCTCCAGGACATCACCGGGAACGATTTACTTCCCTGGTTGTTCTCTAGGATCCCTCCTGCTGCGACTGATGTGGTAATGGAATTGGGGGAGGCGGATAAGACGGATTATGAAAGTGTGAAAGTAGCTTTGATAGCTAGATTTGGGAAGACCCCTTCCAAGTATCTTAAGAGGTTTAGAACCCTCAAAAAGCATGATGGTACCCCTTGGGCTAACTGGGTGAGTGAAGGGTTGAAAAACTTAGAGGTTTGATTAAGGGTTACAAAGTGAACACTTATGAGGGTGTGAAGAATCTTTTTATGTTGGAGTCGATTTATGATGCCTGTTCTCCTGAGCTCAGACAGCACTTGGCTGATTCGAAGGAATTGGATTCCCGGACGCTAGCTAAGGCTGCTGACTTATGGGTTGCCAACAGGGCTACTCATAAGGATTCTGGGGCAACTCAGAAAAAGGATGAGAGAAAACAGCCTAAAAAAAACTCAAAAGAGAATTCTAATAACTCAAATTCCAAAGAGGGCCAGAAACAAAACCAGAAGGGTAAGCCACAAGGAAAACCACAGCAGAATAGTGTGTCTTCTGGTGCCAAACCGGAAGGAGGCCAGAACAAGCCACCATTCCAGAAAGCATTCGGTAAATCCTTTGTTCGTGGCTCGACTGACCACGTGAAAGGAGATCCCAGATGTAAGGGTAAACCTTCAGGGGTCCAGCTTGTCTCCTTAGCCTTCGCTCCAGAGGAGGAAGTCCAAATGGCAAGTGGAAACTTTCTACTGCTAGCTGATGAACCCACTGGAGTCTCAGCCAGCGTTTCTTTAGTATCTCTGGGGTTGTGGGAACAGCAGAATTTAGATGTCTATAATTCTATCCCCGATAATACTAAAGAGTATTATAAGGACAGTGTCCAGGTGAATGGTGAGGAGACTCCTGCCATTAGGGACACCGGAGCCAGCATAACTGTGTTGGATAAATCGTTTTTTCAGGCTGAGGATGTTGCTAAGGCACCCAAACGCCTCACCACGTTAGCTGGAGAGCCTGTGCAGATGCTTCCCCAATTACCAGTTCTCATCCAGTGTAACGACATGACTGTGAAGATACCTGTCAGCATACAGAGTGAGGTACCAGGACGTGTACTGTTGGGTAAAGATTTGAAAACTCTCGGAGTTGTATCGCATACTCCCAGACCTCCTAGTAAACGGTTAAAGGAGCTAACCAGACCCGCAAGAGAGAGGACCATGCGCGGTACTCTCCAGGAGATGATGAAGAAAGAAATCACTCCTGCTCCACTGGAATTATCGGCCGATGTCTTGAAGAAAACAGAAGCGAAAGGGAAACCTAAGACTTCTGCCCCGAAACCAGTAGCCGGCATTACAGTGCAGCCAACACGGACTTCCCCGCGGTTGTCCAAAGTTACACCTGTAACTCCACCTCCGGCTGAGGCTGAAAGGGAGGTACAACCCTGTGTGGTAGAATTAGACTCTGAGGAAGAGCTAATCGAAGGCCAGGAACTCATTGGAGATCTGGATCCTGTTGACCATCCTGAGCTGCAGTCTTTACTGGCAGAAGGTGGACCCAGCAGGGCAGACTTCAGTAAGGGACAGAGAGAATGTCCAACTCTGGAAGGTCTTCGCCACCAGGCAGAAGCTCAGGCTGAAGGGCAAGAGCCTGGGAAATACAGGTTGCACTGGGAAGATGACCTCTTCTACAGTGAACCGACTGAGTCTGCACCTGGAGACTACAAACGACTTGTAGTACCCCAAGAGAACAGACCACTGTTCCTGCAGTTAGCCCACGAGATTCCTTTGGCTGGTCACTTGAGTTTTAAGAAGACTAAGGAAAGGCTCTCTCTCTACTTCTATTGGCCGAAGATGGGGGCCGAAGTGGTAAAACACTGCAGGAGCTGCCACACCTGCCACACCTCTGGTAAGGCTGGCTCCAAGAATGTGGCACCTTTAGTGCCTCTCCCAGTTGTGGGAGTCCCATTTGAGAGAGTAGGGATTGACATTGTTGGTCCCCTTGACCCTCCAACCTCCTCAGGCAACAGGTTTATACTTGTTGTAGTAGACCATGCTACTAGGTATCCTGAGGCAATTCCTATGAGGACTGTTACAGCTCTGGCTGTGGCTAAGGCCCTCCTTGGTATTTTTACTAGGGTCGGGTTTCCTAAGGAAGTAATCTCTGACAGGGGATCAAACTTTATGTCCCACTACATGAAAGCCATGTGGAAAACCTGTGGAGTTACTTACAAGTTCTCAACAGCTTACCACCCACAAACCAATGGGTTGGTAGAACAGTTCAACCGAACCATGAAGAGCATAATAGGTGCTTTAGAAGAACCCCTTAAGCGTAGTGGGACCTTCTACTGCCATGCCTTCTCTTTGCTTATAGGGAAGTCCCTCAGGAGGGAGTAGGTTACTCTCCCTTCGAGCTTCTCTATGGTCATCCCGTCAGAAGTCCATTGGCCCTGATTAAGGAGGGGTTGGAGAGTGCTCCTTCCCCCAAGCCAGTCAGAGTGACTGACTACGTGATAGGTCTCCGGAGGAGAATGTCGCACATGATGACGGAAGCAAGCGATAACTTGAAAGCTGGACAAGCATTTCGTCAAGCACTGGCACGATCAAAAGGCTAACATGGTTGAGTTCGCTCAAGACCAGCTCGTTCTTGTTATGATACCAACAAGGCAAAGGGCCTTGCAAGACAAGTGGATGGGACCCTTCAGAGTTGTGGGTAAACTCGGAGAGGTCAACTATCTGGTGGACTTGGGCAATCCCAAGGAGGCTCTGACAGTCTTTCACACCAAACGACTCAAAGCGTATGTCTCAAGACCCGATGTAGGAGCGTTGCTTCTAGCATCATCCGAGGAAGAAGAAGAAAGTGAAGCTCTTCCGGATCTCCTCAGAGGCTTACCTCTAGACGAAAAAATTGAAGGAGTAAATCTCTCCTCCAATCTGACACCCGAGCAACAAGAAGAGTGCAAATCTATGTTGAATCAGTTCGCCTCTCTGTTCTCGCTTTCACCAGGCTTGACCCCTTGGGGCCAGCACGACATACTCACTGGTGATTGTCTGCCGGTCAAAAGCAGAGGATACAGAATGTCAGAAAATGTACAAACCCACATCAAAGGTGAGGTCAGCAAGATGCTCGATCGCGGGGTAATAGAGCCCTCTACTAGTCCATGGTCTAGCCCAGTTGTGTTAGTACCAAAGGTCGGATCTAAAGAGCTTAGATTCTGCGTGGATTATAGAGCTCTTAATGCAGTCACCAAGACTGATGCCCACCCTTTGCCAAGAACAGATGAGTTGGTGGATAAACTTGGCGCCGCCAAGTTCCTCAGCACATTTGACTTGACGTCAGGCTATTGGCAAATAGCCCTGACAGACCATGCCAAGGAGAAAACTGCATTTTCGACCCCCAATGGCTCATACCAGTTTAAGGTAATGCCTTTCGGATTGAAGAATGCACCTGCTACGTTTCAACAGATGGTAAACCACGCTCTGAATGGGATGGAGGGCTTCTGCATGGCATACTTGGATGACATCGCAGTGTTCAGCAATTCCTGGGAAGAACATGTAACCCACCTGAGAAATGTTTTGCAGGCTCTTGGACGAGCCAATCTGACCATAAAGCCGAGTAAATGCCAAATTGGACAGAGTAAGGTAGTCTATCTTGGACATGAGGTAGGAGGTGGAGAAATAAGGCCTTTGCTCAGTAAGATTAAAGCTGTGCAAAATTGGACAACACCTACTACTCAAACCCAAGTGAGAGCCTTCCTAGGCCTCACTGGGTACTACAGGAATTTCATAGAGAACTATGGGACCATAGCTTCTCCACTGAATGTCATCTCCTCGCCCAAATTCCCTAAAAAGGTTAGATGGAACGAGGAGTGCAATCAGGCTTTTGAAAACCTTAAAAAGGCTCTTTGCCAAGCCCCAGTACTCAGAGCCCCTGATTACCGCCAACACTTCATTGTGCAGACAGATGCTTCAAATGTAGGAATAGGTGCCGTACTCAGTCAATTGGATGGGAAAGGTAGGGAGCACCCCGTTTGCTTCATCAGCCGCAAGCTGAAGGATCCTGAAACAAGGTGGGCAACAATCGAAAGAGAGTACTTTGCTATCGTGTGGGCTCTGAAGAAGTTTAGGCCATACTTGTATGGTTCTATTTTTGTCATTCAGACTGACCACCAACCCTTGAGATGGTTAATGCAAATGAAAGGGGAAAACCAAAACTATTGAGATGGTCGATCTGCCTGCAAGCGTTTGATTTCACCATTGAGCACAGGTCAGGGTGTCACCACCAAAATGCTGATGGTCTCTCTAGGATGTATGTCATCGACTAGAGGTATGAGATTCATCCAGGAGTGGATTAAATCCTCCTGTCCCTTAGTCTGGGGGGCGAGTGTTAGGGAGAATTCTCTGTTTAGGCTGAATTTCCTAACCTAGTGAGTCCCCCAGCAGCTTTGCTGGATTTCTGGAGTTTGTTTTTTCCATCCTGCCAAGAGTGAGACTCTTTTTCTCCCACTCTTGGACATGTGTAATTCCATTGAATGTCAATGGGCCTCATTACGACCCAGGCGGATTTCGCGGTGCTAAATGCACCGCGAAGCATGCCGGAAAGCCGCCGATAGCGCCATGGGGGTTGGCGGATTTACCGCCCCATTCCGACCTCGGCGGAGCGGTAAATCCCCAATCCCCATTCTGCCCTTCCCCATTCCCATTTTTGCCCCATAGGGTATAATGGGAGTGGGGAAGGAGTTAATTACGCCACCGTAAAATACGGTGGCGTAATTAACAACGAGGTCCCGTAGCGCCATGGTTTTCTCCGGCTGGTAAAACCAGGCGGAGAAAACCTCCATGGCGCTACGGGAACTCATAGTATGGCGGAGAGGTACGCCATGCACTACGCTGGCGTAATACCCTCTCCGCCAGGGTCCTAATGAGGCCCAATGTGTTCTATGGGCTATGGGGTCTTTTACTCCATAGGGTCTCATATGTTTTTCTAGGTGTGTTACACTGCACCCTACGTGCCGTAACACTGGGGCATCCTAGCGGACCTCCGTCCTAGACTCCATACCCGGGGACTGACTACTGTCTCCCCGGGCATGTAAAGTCACCATTGGCTTTACTAGACCTAAATTTACTAACAGAACTAGTACAAACCATCCTATTGTGGTGCCATTCTGTCTGGGTTACCACAGGGGTGTGGGAGGGGGTTTAGGCACCCTGGACCGAGTTGCCTTGCCAACTCCGGTCGCACTCTGGTGTGATTGGCCCAAGTGGTGAGCCTCCCCGTTCACCACTTAGCGTGTGTTGATTGACAGCTAGGCTGAATGAATGGGGGTTTTCTGCATAAAAGCAGGGCTTTTGGGACTGGATCTTCAGAAGTCGCCACAGGACCTAACAATCCGACGAGGGTAAAGCTGAGCCGACCTGCAACGACGACACCTCCGGTGGAGCCCTGCTGAACTGACTCACCACTTCCCGACGACAGAAGAGATCTCCCTGCCGGAGAGTCTCTTCCCCTGACTGGTGGGAACAACCAGTCCCTTTTGCTTTTTCTTCGCCTCAGGACGCAGTGGTCGAATTGCCTGTGCAGAGCACCTCGGCAACCGGATAGCCACTACCCCTGTACCGCGACCAAAAGGTGGTGCCTTGTGACGGAGCACTCCGCGGCTGGTCTCTTCCCTGGTGGTGCAACGATCTTCAACTTTCCTTCGACGACGAGATCCTCTCTTCTCTTGGCAAAGACCGGACGTGCATCCACCACCAGGAACAACTGCCCCCGCCGGAGCTGTCTCTCCACAATCAAGGTACTGTGTCCGCCTAGCTTCCCTTGTTGCCGGATAGAGTGAGGTGTCTTAATCCTCGCCTCTCCATAGGGTCGCCTCCAAGCTTTCTCTAGCGTGTTGTTCTGAACTGGTCCAATCTGCCGATAACAATTTGCTTCAAAGACTCGAACGCATTTCCACTAAGATACTTTTGGGATATATTGCCTCACCCCTCTCCGAGTGGGCCTGGCCTCTGAACTTTATAATCTATCGTGGTTCTTGTCTTCTTGCCTTGCATTTGTCCGTTCAGTATTGGGACCGTGTTGATTTCGTAACCTGCTTATTTTCTCTCCCTTCCTAACAAATACTAGTGTGCCATCTAGGTTGAGGCATACACCTCTGTCTGCAAATAAGTGATGCTGGTAGAACCTAGGCCTCTCAAACTATTGTTAGGGGGATTGATCTGTTTTCTTCGTAGAGTAATTGTAATTGATGTATTTGCCGTGATAGTGCCAAAGTGTTTCCTATAGATGTGTCGTTATAAATAAATACCTTTGTATCTTTAAACTGAAGCCTTGTTCCGTGTTTGCTTGTCTTACTGTGAAGAATTGTCCTATTTTGTATACTCCACATACTGTCTATCTCTTCTTGAGGGAAGTCTGACTGCTCAGCCACAGCTACCAAGTGAATCTGTGTGATACAGATTGCTACCAAGTGGTTTTACTGCCAAACACCTGTAGTCCTAAATCTTTTGCAATGGTCCCAGAGGGAACTGCACAGGTTTCCGCCTAACAATTGTCTTGCATGTACTCATCTAAACATGAAGGATTGTCAGGTCCTTCTTTCATTAGTGGTTCAATGCTGGTTTTGATTCCATTATTTATATATGAAATATATGAGGTGCATCCTAACATGAAAGTAGCAGAGTTCTGTAAAATGTAAATATTAATAACATAAGTTAGAGGGGATTCTGGTATCTGGATTCGGCATTTTGATCATTCACCTTTCAATGCCAGCGCTGCTGTTTTTAGAGTTTTTTGATGTAGCCAAGGGGGAATATGAAGATTAACCTCACATGAAATTTAAGCTGGAATGTCTAATACTCCTGCATCTCAAATACTGTTGTATCCCCTGCAATTCATGGTATGAGCAGAAAACTAAAATCACAAGTAGCAATGAATAACAGGAGTTACAATGGTGAGTTAGTATTTCTCAAAAGACCAAAAAGGCAGCTTTAAAGAAAGTGGTGGAACACCACGTACAAGACGATCAAGCTACTTGCATCAGACACAAAAAGTCTACCACTATGCTGTTGGGGTACAAGTCCAACACCCTAAATGTGAGAGAATGTACAAGCTAAGGAAATCGCTCTAGCACGAGACATGATCTACACAGAAGGCCAGCCACTTAGCCATTTTATACGAAATATAGAACTTATGTGAAGCTGACAAAGGGATAGATGAATTTCCGAGAGCAGTCAATGAAGAAATACAGATTGGAAACCTAAAGCATTTAACATATTGAGAGTGCAGAGTAAGGTAGGAGGTAACCAGTATGCAGCAGTACATTAGAAATGAGATAAACTCCTAAGGAAAGAAGGAGACACATGGCACTTTGTTTAGGTTTCTCATGGAAGTGTTGTAAAGGTCAAGATTCAACGCTACAAAGCGGGGCACACGTACCAGCTGTGCAAGTAAATGTGGTGACATCAAGAGTTACATGGTGGGTGACATTGCAGGTGGGGACGTCATTGAACATACCGCTGCTTCCATAAGGTGACACGAAGCAGGCGCAGCGCGTGAAGTTCCATGGTGGAATGGAATTAGGTGTGGGTGCTTTGGTGGAAGTATGGGTAGTTGTATGGCAAGGTCACCGGGTTGGGTTGCAAGATGTTGTATGGGGGTAAATGGTAGGGGGCCTTTAAGCAATATGTGAACAGTAGGGAAGCTATTGTGTTTGTATGCCCGTGTTAAGAAAGCATTTCATGCAGACAACTCATATTAATAGAGCTGACAGCGCTTGTGTAACAAGCAGTATGTTTTTTTTTTTAGCATTCACCAGAAACAGTATGCTGAAATGTGGCACGGCTGATGTTTCCCAGGAGAAAACAGCCACAGCAAACACTCTAAGCAATATTTTCGAGGCCAATGGGATAAGCACCTCGCTGCATGAGGAGAATACAGTCAATTGAACTTCAGCAATGGTGTGGTATTTTGTTATGGACTAAAATTGGCAGCAAGGTGTTAGAAGGAAGCAGGGTGACTAGAGAAATGGTGTTGGGATTATGGGTCTCTGGACGAGGTGCCAATCAGTGGGAAGAGGTTTCGGTGTCCTTAGGCTGCAATCAGTGTCCTCATTGATATTCGTGGGGCACACCATTGGTCTGACTCAGTGTGAATATCTAACCCCTTGCCATCTCAAGGCATTTTGTATATTAGACATGGCCAACCAATGGTAAACCAGTGTCTTTGACTGATCAGCACAATCCTGTAATTGAGGGCTGGTGTGGGAAGGTCTGTGAAGTCACGAGGGATGTTAATGTGTTTCTTGCCAAATAAAGGGTCAACTCAATCAGGGTCACTTAGGGGCCTAACATAATCCCACCAATCAGCTTCTGGACATGCCCTAAAAATGTTACTAAAATGGTGTATGATAATTTTGTAATTCAGGTTTAAAATGTGTAGCCACAATGGGTAGTGTTGACAGCTGATTGCATTCAGTTCAGTTCCACAGGGCTGTCTGAACTGTGCTTCCTGGCTCTTTTGTTCAATATATATTTGCATTACTTCTTACTTGGTGTACGCTCTGTTTTTGGATTCCTTTTATTCCCTGGAGTTACTTTTACCAGCGGTCCCCTGGTACAGAAGTATAATAGACAACGTTCATTGAAAATATTAACGAACACAGAGAAATTCACATTGGTAAACTATCATGAAGCATTTGGAGTTTGTGTCCTTAAAATAAAATAGATCTCGAAAGCAGTCTTTTACAGTAGTCATAAAATTAGGCTGCAGTGAAACAGTGAAATTTCTAGTGGTAAGATACACCTCATTCCTGTTTGTCTCAGATGCTGCAAGAGACAAGATCAGGACAATGGATAGAAGATTCAAAAACCGGCACTGGGATTGGCTAGGAGCAGAAGGTGCAGTAGGTTTGCAAGCCCTAAATGAGGACAAATATAACAAACCGTGATCTTACACATCGCTTAAAACTAGCATGATGAAGGCCATAGTTCATGAGAACGAGATAGTATGCTGAGAAGTACACCAGTCGAAGATGATCAGGCAGAAGAAACAAACTGCCTCTGGAAAATGGCCACTTAGACTGAAGCTGTGAGTACCAAATAACAAGGATACTTATTCAATAGAGACAAAAGGATACCTGTTCAAATGCAGTGAATAAAGTATAGTATCATGGAAGGGATGTGGTAATGAGTGACCCCACTACACCACAACCAACTATACGGATACAATGTAAAAAAGTCACACACAAATGCACACATATCCACATGTAGGTGTACAATCCAGATTTGCACATGGTATTGGTGTAAAGTGCCAAGAAACATGCCTCATGAAGTCATGGAGTCCCATCATTGGAAAAGAAGGAAAAGTATTAAAAGGTGAAACATGTTTCTGAAGAGAAGTCACAATATTAACTGTCATTTGTACAGTGTCAAGGCTGTGAATGGTCAAATGGTGCAAACATTTTGGTCTCCGGGGAAGTGATCAGGTGTTTTCTTTGGTATCACACTGTCTACACCTTACAAAAGGAAAGGTCAATTAAGAGGGAAGAAACCAACCATGGAACACTTGAGGTGGACAGCCAAAAGGAAAAGGATTTGTATGTTGAAAATGGTAGAATTTACTCCATCCAATTAGGAATCGAGAAGTCAGATAACCTGATGATTAGGTCATTTTCAAGAGGATAGGAATTGGATTGGCCAATAGAGCTAGGTTTTGTATAGATTTCTGTAGGGGATAGCAATTATTGTCCAAGCAGGTGAATAACTATGTATCATGCAAAATTGTTAGAGCTATGATGTCGCACACTCCTATAAAAACACTGCCATTTAATGAGGCCACGTTTAATGATTTTGTTATTGTTCCCGGCCGAGGCTGTACGTAATAAACATTTATTTTTCTTGCTAGATGTGCACTTGTATTGCGTCACTGGGATGATTTTTGACTAATCAGGTTTTTGGCCTACCTTACAATGCCAAATCCAGAAAGATTGTAACCTTTCTCCACCATAAATCTGCTGGTCTTCAATATCTGCCGAGAGTTCTGAATCATACACGATTGTGGTACAACCACATCCACCTGTCACTAACAAGTTGGAAAGCTCCCTGATTCCTTTCAAACCAAATTAAAATAAACCTCAAACAATATCAGTGACTGGCCCAGGTCTAACCTGTCCCTTTTCCTTTCGTCTGCATATTCCAGCTCCTTCTTTTTGTTCCAACCTATCAACCCTGAACACATGAATACAAATTGCTACGACGAATGCCTGATCACTGCAAAGACAACATTTCCACACTATCACCATCAAATAGAACACCATGGCCTCTACTATAGACACCCTCATAAATGGCTCATTTATTAAAAGGGAAATACCAAGTGATCTCAAGAAATTCATCATTGTGCATCTACTGAAATAACATTGCAGATCCCACAATGCTTGCCAAATGTCACTCAATCGCAAAGAACCCATTCATCATCAAGATTTTGGACAAAATGGTAAATAAACAGCACATGGATTACTGTGAAAAAGAAAATCCCATACACAATCTCCAATCAGTGTTCCACTGTTCATGGCACCTCAAAACAGTATTCTGTTATGGCCACTAACAAATGCTCAATGAATACATGTTTGGGGAAATGAACACTATTGCATTTGAAGTAAGCTTTCCAATCTTTTGCAAATGAAAACAGATCAAAACACTTTTTTCAAGAGACATTATCATTCTCTAGGCATGCATGGTTTGTTACAACAATTGATTTCATGCTAATAGGAAAATAGTACCTCCTGTATATAATTATGATTGTAATTGGGCTACTTCTGTTCAGAACCTTTCGCCGCTAACTCTGGTGGACCCCAATGGTCTGTCCTTGTACTTTTGACCTTCAATTGATACATGAAGCACCCCCTGACATGTGGAGACTGTAAATATACAATTCCTGGTTTGCATGATGATAAACCGATTGCCTTCCAGTTTCAAAGCCAACTAGGCCTTTCATGACATCAGCAACTTCCTGGCCTCCATCCAAGATAGAAAAATCAATAGTCACTTGTGATTAAATGCTTTCGTGGGCAGGAGCACCTTATGTTCTTTCCCCTTTCCCTGGTCTCCAACAATCAATCCCATACCCACAGATGCTATAGAAGCAAAACACATAGGCCTTTTTTTTACTGCAACCTCTCCTTAAGTAAACAGGTCAGGGAACTTCGATATTGTGCCATTTCAACCTGTAAATGATTACACGTATTCTACCAGGCTAGATTACAGCAGTATCATAGAGCTAGTCCTCCCTAAACACTGTATCCACAACCTTCAACTGATCAAATATAAAGCTGTCAGGTGCTTCCTTCAAATGACATATCAAGCCTTCCTGAAGTCATTTCACTGGCTTCCTGTGGAAGAATAAACATGGCTTTAAATCATTATTATTAATTCACCAATCCTTGCACAACAATCATTGCACAACAAGCCAACCTCTCTTTCAGGATTAAAAGGTATGATTCTTTGAGAACCCTGAGATACTCTTCATCTAAAAAGGTGATACTTATCTCTTACATGAAAATGTGCCTGGAGTATCAGCTCAGTAGTGCCATCATCTGGAATCCCATTCCTTTCAATGAACAACAAAGACAGAACCTCTAAAGATGCAGCAATAATCTGAAAACTCATCTATTAATGGAAGATTACCTTCCACAATGAACTATTGAACTTCGGTGTATGGGCTTCTCTTGTTCTATACCTTTCTGTGTCTAATCCAGAAGCTCTGTTGCTCCTCCACAACACTCCTGTGGCACGTGCCACCTTGTCCTCCTGGACCTGTCTGCTGCATCCGACACTATCACACCATCAACCACTGCATCCTCTTCTCTCTCATCAGTGACATGATGGGATTCTCTGGCATTGTCCAGAATAAGTTTAGCTCCTACCTCTTGGCCAGACACTAGGCCCTCTAGATGAACATATTGTGTTCTAACCAACTAACGGTCCCCCAAAGCCTTTCAGAAATTATTTTTAACCTTTATATGGAGCATCTGGGCACACTGCTCAAAGATCCCGATCCATCAATACACGGATGCTACTCAAAAGCCTGGAGACCATCAGTCATCTCTGTTATTACCTCACCCTCATCCAGTCCTGGTTGTCAACTGCCTACATAACCCATCCAAGGCTAAATGTGTCCTCATTGGTCCTCTGCTAAACAATAACGTGACTAAGAATTGCTTTGAGATATGATTACAAATTTGTTCTGCAGCTCTCAAATTCAGGAAATCCTTATGCTTCACCTTTGACAGCAGCCTGTTCTTATAGAAATACATAGCCAAGAAGGCCCAACAGCCCAAATTTGATAAAATCACCCACATCCTATGGGTACTACATTGGCTTCCTCTTCATGCTAGGGCATTGTTCAAGACTGCATTTGTCAACTACAAAGAGGTCACCAGTAGCACACCATCATACCTATGGCCACATTACAGAAACATTGCATCAGGGCAAGTGTGAATTGGCACAGTATTAACACTAGGGTAAGGATTTCCCTACTACAAACAACGTTGGGCCTTATTAGAAAATATTTGCACCATGACAAGTGCAATTCTGAATATTAGCACAATATTCTTTAAAAGCATGTTTGCACCATTTCAAAGTTTCCCCCAATGCTAATATGAAATAATATGTGCACTATGGCAAACTTTGGCCCTCATTACGAGTATGGTGGTAGCCCTGGAGCAATTAGGGGACCTCGGAATCGGGCGGTAGGGGATTACCGGCACCGGTCTCCTTACCGGTGCCCGGTATCCCCTACCGCCCGACTCAGAATGAGGCCCTTTGCCATGAGTCAATATCTATAGAAAATATGTGTATTTTGCACTAGTCCAGTTTTTGACATGGTGTTAAAACCATGCAAAGTGTGCGTAGCATGGTGCAAGGGTTTGCTAATATGGGCCATATTTTTTGCAATAGGGAAACCTTTGCTCTATTGTTAAAACAATGCCAAAGTGCATTTGCACTGGTGCAAAATGTGTGTAATCTGGCCCCTTGTGGCTATGCTCCACATATGTGGTGAGACATGCTCCTCCCACACCAAATAAACCAACCAGCTGGAAACAACAACTCATCTGCTGAGAGAGTACCAGCAAACAATCCTTCTCTTTTCATAAACCAACTTTCTGGAGCTTGATCCCGGTATCGGCTCAGAATGCCGGTGCAATTCTCCAATTTGCAAATCTCTCAAAGCTGGACTTTGTCAGCAGCACCGACTAATCCCAGTAATCTCACAGACTGGCACACAGACCGCAGCTCAAAGTACTGCACTAGCGTTAAAGGATTCCAGCCCAGACGCTGGCTAGCCACAACCTTTACAGCCCTCGGCTGGTCTCGAGCTAGAGCTGCACTTTAAAGAATAAAATACGAATACTCTACATGTGCAGGCTATCTCGTTCTTGCTTGAACTTATGTTGCCTGCTCTGCTTTCTTCTTACACTAATTTGAATGTTGCAAGTCCTGTGAATGGCCAACTTTCTGTGTCCCCTATGTGTCTTGTTTGAATCTTAGTCAGGCATTAACTTTATCTTTGAAAGTGAATGAACAGGTGCATGATAAGAACTTAACAGCTGCAGGGGAAGCAGAATGAGAGAGTGAAGACAAACTTCCATGGAGTGTGTGCAGGTATGACAGTGACTATTTATTCAGTTGGTATTAATGTTTAAGCTGAATAATGTCTGAATAATGTCCCTCTGCTTTTTTCTCAATGGACATATATGATTGACAAATGGCTCCTAGTTCCATTAGAAATAATTCCATTTGAAATCATTTTTCGCACACAGGTGTTGCCCGTTTTGCTTGATTCTTATACCCTGCTCCCCTTCATCCCCACCCCCTCCAGCCTACTTCTGCCGGAGTCTCTCCTGATACATTCTGGTTGAACCATCACCGTCATGTGGCGAATGCCAGATTTGACTTTTATGGACTTTATTGATTCACAGTGTGTCACCCTTTCTCAACTCTCATGCTGGACTTCCTTTGCATCTTGCACTCATGGCGGCCCAGAATCATGCAACATTATGTGTTACTAATGACTTCTGCAATTTTATTTGCTCTCCCCTCTTGCTTCTCCACTCTTTTTGACTGCTTACTCCCTTTCTCCCTTTTCCTATCTCCTCCCCTTCTCCCCTTACTTTCTTCTATGCACTTACTCTATCAGAATTGTCCCTGGACCTAGTTTGATTGAAACCTTGTCTGTCTCCTCCCCCCTCCTCTTACTTGTCCGTCCCCCCTTTCCAGCACTATCTGAAATGTCATCAGGCCTAGTACGATAGTCGCTTGTTGTTAGGAAAGATTTCTTAATTGTGGGTAATTTTCCTTCCATGTGGCAACCCCTAACTGACCAGCTTACCCAGGAGTCTTGCTCTGTGACCACCGTCAGGTTGCTGCTGTATTCCGAGTCCTTGACACTCACACGATTCGTACACTTGGCATTCCCAGGTCTGAAGTGAGAAGTGTACATTGGGCTGAAATACACACGGCCGCTTCGTTGCCCTGCTGTGTTAACAAACTGTGCGGGTTCACTGAGTCTGGGACATCCTCAACTCTAACTTCTGCTGCCGCGGAATCTAAACAACGCCAAGACGTCCCCAGCTTGTATCTGAACCTGCCAGCACTGAAACTGACGCGGAGAAGCCTGGGTCTGCCTGCATCGGGGACCGGTGAGTAGCAACGCTAGGAACTGGTCGCCCTCCTGCAGTAGCCCGTAGCCTTTCCTCACTGTGTTAAACAGCACACCTTTTTCGCCCTCGCGCTCTACTTCTGCCCACAAGTGGAGGCCGCGCTTGAGTAGCAGAGATCTGTTCACCCTCCTTTGTTCACCACTCTGAACTGCCTGACTTCCTTGAAGAGACTCCCCTTGGCCCATCGGCACCAGCGTGTGCAGGTACTTTTGAGCACAAGGCTCCACTCTTCGTAGGGCTCGGACTTCCTTCTAGTTAGGTGGCCTCTGAAGGCGAACTGGGTCTAAACGATTACTTGCACTGCCTGTTTTCCTCCCCATCTAGGCGGTCTGCATATTTTGTGCTTCTAACTCTTTAGACCCTCCCTCACCTTTTGTTTTTCTCCGGCTCTACCAGAAATGTCGTCAGGCCTAGTACAGTAGTCGCCTGTCTGTTTCCATTTCATTCCCACTCCCCCCTCCCTTCCTTATCATGTCTTAGCTCTTACACTATCTGAAATGTTGTCAGGCTGAGTATGATAGTTAATTTCATATCGTTACTGTTCATGGCCTGTAAGAATGTCATTGTATTTTCCCTGTTTCCCTCCCTTGGCTTGAAACGCTTTGAAACACATTGTGGGTCATTACGAGTTTGGAGGTAGCCATGATACTATTAGCACCATGGCTGCCTCCAAAATCGTGTCCGGGTCTGTGTTCTCTGAATGGGCACTTACCGGGTCATTCCAACCTTGGAGGACCCGGTATGTCCCCATTCAAAAAACCCTTCCCCATTCGAGCCCCCATAGCGCTTAATGGGAATGGGGAGGGAGCTAATAACGGGCCCATAAATTACGTGCCCGTTATTAGCTCCCTGGTCCCTTAGCGGCTCCTGCTAAGGACTGCTGGTTTTACCAGCCGGCCTTAGTGGGACCCGCTAAAGGACCTCGGAATGCAGCGGTATGGGGTTAACGGCACCGGCATCCTTACCGGTGCCGTTAACCCCTTACCGCCGTACTCGTAATGACCCCCATTGTGCATAGGTGCTTTGAAACACATTGGGCCTCATTACGAGTTTGGAGATAGCCATGCAGTTCTTAGCGGCAGGGCTGCCTCCAAACTCGTGTCCGAGTCCGGGTCACGAAAAAAGGGAATTACCGGGCCATTCCGACTTTTACCCTGGCCCGGTAATTGCCTTTTCTCGGGACCTGGACCCGGTACATCCCCATTCCCTTTCAAGCCCCCGTTTGGTCTGGCCCAGACGTACATACCGCCACTCGCAAGCAAACTCGTAATGTGGCGGCCCGGAATGAATGGTGGCGGTACTTATTGTGTATAGGCGCTATAAAAATAAACTATCATATCATATGCAACTGCCAATGCCTCCAGCTTTTCTTCATATTTATGCATATTTGCTTTGACATTCTACTATCGTCAATGTTTTTTTTTTTTATTCCCAATCAATAGTTAGATGGGTAACTGTTGGCATTATGTTACTAGTGAAACTCAGGTCATGTCATGTGTATAGTATGTACACTCAGATTCCATCACACCTAAGCCATTCCGCATTCCAAGCACACGACTGCTGCAAAGGGGCTCCATTTTATGTTCAATAAATCTACATCCTTGCTTCAAATTCTTTGTTAATATCAATTATATACTCCCATTTAATTTATGTTTTCCTAAATAAAGGAGCCTGTCAAGGCCACATAGACTTTAATCGTTCAATTTCTACAGACATGTCACCTGTCCCCCTAAATGTGAAACATCTATTTGTGTTCTTTGAAAAGTTGCCTTGTCTGGTTCTTGAGTGCATTGCATTGCTCATGTTATCATCTCGGCCGTCTTGTAAAAGAACGCAAACACATTTACTTCATTTTCCATTTTCGCTCGAGAACATTAAGAAAAGTTTTAACTCCCTGTGACAACTGATTAATTTCTGTTTAAGGTCACAAATACAAAAACGAAGCATTCCACTATGTTGCATGCATTTTAATGATGTCACAGCGCAAGTAAAGGATGAGAAAGATAATTTAATTTGCTTTCTTGGAAAGGTCAGTCCTCCCGAGATGAAACGTTCCCTGAGGGTGCCTGTAAATGCCTTTCACACTATCTCTCCCTGGTTCTCTTGTCTCTCGTTTCCATGGGGAGATGGCGATTTATATTTGAAGACAATTGAACGGCACAGATTTTGGTGCAGTGTTGCTCAAAGGAAAAGAAATCCATCATAGACATTTAATTTTTAAACTTGATGCGTTAATTACATTATTTGAAAGAAAAAAAAACTATGTGGCTTGGTGTCTGTCTCTTCAATTATCTATGAGTTTGCAGCAACAGAAAACCTCTTTAAGAAGGCTTAACATAAAAATATAATTACACATATGTGTATGTATTTTAGAGAGTGGCTCAGTTACTAACGAGAAATTATTTTGAAATTTAAGTGAAGCATGTGTACAATATTTTATTGCATGACATTCGCATGTTTTACAGAATTAGATATATTGTGCCTATAATACAGACTTTAATTTCATTCGTAAAAACAGCAGACATGGAGACACAAAATAAAAATAATTAAAAAAAAAAAAAATATATATATATATATATATATATATATATATATATATATATATATATATATATAATATAGAACGCAGGGTGTGGGAGCCAACCAATCAGGTTGCTCAGATTGCAGGCTGAATCCCACGATCTCAGCCGCATTCCGAGCAGCCTTATGGATGCTTCCCTAATGCGCCATGTCTCTCCACCCTTTCTTACCCTCCGGTCCCCATTTCCTCATTTATCCACTCCTCTACCCCACCTACCTTATTCTCTGTCCAGGCCCACTGCCCGCCATAGAAATGAAAGAGGGGCTCTACATGGGCCCTGTCTTCTACCTCCACAGTGGCCACCTTAGATAAGTATTTTGTATGAATAAACGGGAGGGCACAATGTGTCCTGTCTATTCAAATAAAATATATTTCAGTGCTTATAGCAATAACACCCAATCCAGTGGGCCGGATCATGTGGTAATTGCACAGTGATCCATTGTTAAGGCCTGAGCACTATAACTTGTGACACTGACAGTTACCACCCGATCCGGCGTATTATTGCTATATTATGTCCTACAATCATTAATATTTCATTCTCATCACTGGTAGCAACAAAAGGAAAACATTGTACAAAGGCGGAAATAAATAGTGCATATACAATCCTTATGTTATCTTTGTTTCCCACAACACACACAGAAGACGCAACTTGTAATATTTGCTCATACACACATTTGACTCATCAGGTAACATGTCTACATTTTCGAAATGTAGTTTATTTGTGTGCATTTAATCCTGTTTTGGGATGCATATTTGAAACCATATTGTTTATCAATATATCTACATATCGCACACTCTTCCATTTCCTTACTATTCCTTTGAATAAACTACATTTCTTGGTACTCTAGCGCTTCCTTCCTCAATACCCCACGTTATCTAACAAACTGCTCTATGTGCTCTTTATGTTCGGATTATACGTGGTTATTTTTACCCGAATTCCACTAATGTTGTGCTACCTTATGCAGACTCCTTTGAAAGATTTCCAATTCGATAACCTCTAATCTATGGCTTCTGCTCAAACATTTCTGCACAAAGCATCCAGAAAGCAATCCTGACAGAAAAGGTACAGTCAAGTTTCATTTTAGACAGCAGTGCAGAAATGACACGAAAACTGGGAGAGTATCCCATACAAAATAAATATGGTCCTCGAACCTCAGGGTTCTTACAGGCTTATAAACAATCGGAGTTCATACAGTAGTAGTCAATAAGATATATTTAGTCGGTTTCATTTAACAATTCGGGCCTGAACTATTCTGTCTGCCCTTGTAATAAGACGGCATTCTATTGTGGCTTCTTTCCATTACAGGTAGCACAACATAACCTGTTGTTAGGCAGAATCCTGTGCAGCTCCCTTTGGGAACACTGCAAAAAGATTAAGACTACAGGAGTAAGCAGTAAACCCAATTGGTAGCAGATTTACCTAGTAGCTGTGGCTGAGCAGTCAGACTTCTCTCAAGAAGAGTTAGGCAGTATACAGAGAATACACATTAGGGCTAAAAACACAGTAGAGCAAGCAAACACTGACCAGAGCTTGTTATCAAAAGTATATATTTATTTAACACACACTTTAGAAAATACACAACACAATCAGAAACGTATCACACCTCCCTTAGCAATTACTAGACACGTCTAAGTTAAAACACCACTTTTTGTCAAAACAGAGGTGAGCACTTAACTTAGATGACTGGGCAATGCTGCATGGGCATCCCACAAGCGAGGCAGGGTAACTGCTGTTAGCATCGGCAGCTGGGAGAGGGACAACCCCAACCACTCGCGCCTGCTCCTCTCCTCTCCTCTCCCCCCAGCTACAGAGACATGCAGTCTCGGCAGCACACAAGCCACGGAAGGGTAAGGTGCGAACAGTCATCGCACCCTTCCTCCAAACGGCAAGGTGCTAAGCGCTATAAGGAAACAACCATTAGGCAGGGCCCAGGTTCAAAGATCTGCCCCATCAGACAGTCGGCTATCCGGCCGGGGACTGCGACAACAGCGGTCCCCACCACATACGCAACAAAGACCGTGGGCCTCCCTGGGTCCTATAAATGAGAGCAGCATGCTCAGAGTAAACACAATCTGTTTATGGACCCTGAACGGGGACCCAAGCAAACAGGAGGTTCACTGTTTACTCAGTGTCTTCCAAATCTTCTTGCTTCTTTAGCAATTCTTGAAGTTCACTGTACATCTGTTCAGCAGAGTAGGGTGGGAACCCAAACGTTTTCCTTCCCGAACATTGTACTGTTCAAAGCATTTGCAATACAGCTTTAACGAAGGAAGAAGCGGCAACCGACCGGCCAGCGTGGATGTGGTCAACTTCAACCTTTTCGGCATAGAACGAAAGCGAGCGGAGAGCGTGTCCAAAACAAAACAAACAAAGACGCGTGCCGCAGAATCATCCCCAAAACCAGTACGAATGAGGGAGAAACTGCACACGAAAAAGCACGGCGCGGAGGGCTTTTGATTCAACAATTTTAAGCAGGCATAGAAAAGCATGGGGCCTAAACGAAAAACACGGGCACCCCCAACACCGGCGCAGAAGCCAAAATCACCACAATTGCTAGCAGCCATTGAAGCGGCAGAGCACTACGGATGGGCATCGGTTAGAGAAAACATGTACGGACTACCCAGGGAAGGAATTACCATCCCACCCAGCCAGGAGGAGGTTTCTGCACCATTAAAAAGGAGAAAAATATCCGAAGGCGCCAGAAAAGGTACCAAAAAATTGTCAGAACTATGCGAGAATGTAGCAGAATTACAGCATCTAATGGTAGAAAAAAGGGGGAAACAGACACCGCCCACAAGGGAACATGGGGCCTCGAACCTCACCATCGCAATAGAACCTACAATAATGGTTGTCAACCCACCCATAACACCACATAGAGCAATCCCGCCACAACAAGCACAGCAGTTGCCAATAGCTCCCACAGTTATAAATACAACAGCCTCCACAACTCCAGCAACTGATCCAACAGGTGCCATAAAAGCATGGACAACCCCAGGCACAGACAACACGGGCGCGACAGGGACACCCGGCAGCAATACAACTGACATTGTAACAATCTATAACGCACAATTAGACCAGAAAATGAAATCCTTCCAAACAGAGATATTAAATAGATACAAAAGATGCCTGGCATGGAACATTGATACCACAATCAAAGAAGCCATGTGGGCAAAAGAATTTATAGAAATCTTTTCCCTAATAGAAGCCCAGCACAAAGGGAAAGACGCTTTCAGAGACTCCAAAAAAATAGAAGAAAAAGCTATTGCCAGAAACGCCCAGGTCGAACAAAACTGGGACAACTGGTTACAGGCCTTTGCCATTTTAGCAACAATATACGAAGAAAAATTCCCTTTGGATGGCAGGGAAATCTGGGCATACGTTGATAAAATAAGGGAAGTAAAAGTAACACAGAGGGGGAAGACATGGCTTGCATACGACATTAGATTTAGGAGGAGCATGTCAGAAAGGCCGGCCATTGAGTGGGATGAAGTCCAGAATGATTTATACACCCTCAACGCTGAACCTCCCCAGGAAGAAGATACCATGCAGTCTTCTTCCAAAAATAGCAAAAATTGCCAAGTAAGCAAATCCCATGACAATGATAAATCCAAAAAAGGGGAGCAGCCCTTTCGGAGGAACCAGCCTTGGGCGGCTAAAAATGCCCACTGACAGAACAAACAGCAGGCTGTCAAATCCAACATCCCATGCAGAAATTTTGGGAAAAACCAGTGTACATGGGGCAAAGAATGCTGGTACAAACACGCCTGCACAAACTGCAACGGCGACCATGCAGCAAGCAACTGCACCAGACTACCAGCCAAGAAAGAATGATATCCCAGTTTTAAAACCAGGACTAATCCCCATCAACCCGGGCAAATTTAGGGACGCCCTAAACAGCTACCCTGACAATGAAACCAGCAGGATAATATTGCAAGGTTTCACCAAAGGGTTTTTGATCCCATTTAAGGGCACCGGGTCACAACACATCCCGATGAACCTTAAGTCAGCCAGGGACAACCCCCAGATAGTAGAAACCAAAATCAAGAAAGAACTGCAACTGGGAAGGGTAGCAGGTCCCTGGGACTTCATGCCTTTAAAAGACTATTTCATATCTCCACTAGGCCTGGTCCCCAAAAAAGAACCCGGAAAAATGAGACTAATTCATCACCTCTCCTACCCTAAAGGCCAGTCTTTAAACAACGGCATCCCACACACAGAATCCGCGATATCTTACACGCATTTTCAAGAGGCGGTAAGGCTCATACAAGAGTGCAGCAGAAATGCTTTGTTGGCCAAACTAGACATCGAATCAGCTTTCAGACTCTTGCCAGTCCACCCAGAGTCACAGCAGTGGCTAGGTTTCACTTTTAACAACAAATTCTACATAGATAGATGCCACCCCATGGGGAGCGCAGTATCCTGTGCACTATTTGAACAATTGAGTTCCTTTCTTCAATGGGCTTTCCTAAAACAGAGACCAGGCACAAAAATAGTGCACTACCTAGACGATTTCATGGTCATAGGGCCACCAAACTCCGAGGAATGCGACCGGGCTTTAGCAAATCTCGAGCACATGGCAGCACAGTGGGGAGTTCCCCTAGCAAAGGGAAAAACCACCAAACCAGACACAAACATAATTTTTCTGGGCATCGAAATAGACTCAGCAAAGGGACTCTGCAGAATCCCCAAAACGAAAATATCAGAACTCCTGGCAAAATACAAAACCTGATAATGAGAGAAAAGGGGACCGTAAAGGAAATACAATCCTTGGCAGGCAGCCTCAATTTCGCATCCGAAATAATACCTCAAGGAAGGATATTTGCCAGAAGCCTGGAGTTCAAAATCAAATCACTCACCAAACCACACTTGCATATCCGGCTAGGCAGAGAGGTGAAACAAGACATGGAAATATGGGGAAAATTCCTCAGAGATTTCAAGAGGGTTTAACTTTGGCGAACACCTTTAAATACCGGATCAAATAGAGTCCTATACACCGATGCAGCTGGGAGCAAGGGGTTTGGAGCCATACTAGACTCCAAATGGGTGGCAGGACACTGGCCCAATTCATGGCAAACAGCAGGGTGGACAAGAAACATCACCCTACTAGAAATATTCCCCATCTGGCTAACATTACACATCTGGGGCAGGCGACTGGCGAATACGGAACTTTTGATCTGGTGGGATAACATGGCTGTAGTGGGCTCCATAAACAGAAGGTCTACGAAATGCCCTCTAGTACTAAAAGTATTACGAGCCATTACAACAGTCACACTACAAGTAAATGTTGTACTCAAAGCGAAGCACATTTCAGGGGCAGACAATAACATTGCTGATGCCTTATCTCGTTTCCAGTGGACAATATTCTGAGAGCTAGCGCCGCACGCCCAAGAGCAGATGATGCCAATACCAGCAGAATGCTGGACAATAATGGGAAGACAAGAATAACGGCATCAACGCCAACGCCAGAGAGCACAGGCCGGGATGCCCAACGAAAACCAGGCACCGCTAAAACGGGTGCCAACAACACATTGGCATCAACGCCAGCACCAGAGAGTGCAGGCCGGGAGGACCAATACAAAGCAGGCACCTCTAAGAGGGGTTCCAGCAACACATTGGCATCAACGCCAGCACCAGAGAGCCCAGGCCGGGATGGCCAACGAGAATCAGACACATCAACAACGGGTGCCAACAACCTCACAGGCTTCCTAACAGAGATGGCAGAGAGGGCAGTGAAAAGCACCACTGCAACGCAGTACAGTAAGTGTTTGCAAACAGTATTTAAGGCCACAGGTGTAAACCATGTAGAACTTATAATGATTAAAGATATAGAGGTATTTTTAAAATGGCCCTGGGAACAAGGTTTCAAAAGGGATTGAGCAAAAAGACACCTGGTGGCAATTTCATACTTTACAAAAATTCGGGGCGATTCAGACCCTACCCAGAACGCCCTCATCTCGTACGCAATGAAGGGATGGGGCAGAATAGAGGGTCCACAAGTGGACACCCGCCAACCCCTTGATTTCAGCAAACTGGTGCAGATAGCAAGCCATTTGGAAGCCATATGCTGACACCCATACGAGATAACGTTATTTAAAACAGCTTTTTTCCTAGCCTACGTCGGGGCTTTTCGGGTGGGAGAACTCATCGCTTCCGGCACCAAGGCCGCAAACGGCCTGGGCGTCATGGAAATCAGGGTGAGGCAAGATAGTGTTAACATAGAAATGCAACAGTCAAAAACGGGTGCAAAAAGAACCATCAATATTTGTTGCTTCGATGAGGCAACAAACTGCCCAGTTTGCATCACCAACATCTATTACGCGCAACGACCCAAAGTAAGGGGGGGGGGGTTTAATCCACAAGGATACATCGGCCCTAAGCCGCTACCAATTTAAAGGAGTGCTGATAAAAGCAATCAGCAGAGTAGGGTGGGAACCCAAACAATTCGGCACTCACTCCTTCAGGATAGATGCCGCCACCGCAGCATGGCAAGGAGGTTTAGCACCGCAACTACTAAAAAACATAGGGGGATGGAAGTCAGACTGTTATAAAAGATATATCAGACCAAAATTGATATAGCCTCCGCCCTAAAATTTTCTTTCTTTTCCCCACCTCCCACCACCACAGAAACAACAGGTGAATCGAGGACCACACTACGATCAGCATGGATAGTTGGCCACGCATTCATTTTCAGGACAGGCAGATCGGCTGAAGAGACCAAAGAAGGGCCACCGTTCAGAAACACCACTACTTCATGGTGGGGACACAGAGGCCTACGCTGGGCTGACGTCCACGAAACACTAGCAGAACTGGTGGCATACAGGGACCCCCCAGAATTCCTGATCATCCACCTAGGGGGCAACAATCTAGTTAACACAGCTAGACGCATCCTATGTGAAGAAATCTGCTCCTCCCTAGCAGGCATTTCACACAATTGGAGGGGGAAGGAAATATACTTCTCAGCCATTTTACCAAGAAAGAAATGGCTAGGGGCCAACTGCTACAAATCTATAGACATATCTAGAAGAAAACTGAACAGGATGATGGAGAGATTTTTGTATGACAAGAGGACTGGGTTTCATAAAACACCCAGCCATTACACTAGGCAACCCAGACCTTTTCCTCCATGACGGCACCCATCTGTCTTGCCTGGGCATGGGGCATTTCTTTCAGGCAATCAATACAGCTCACAGGGGCTGTCTCTAGAGCATACTCTTGGGGGAACACAGTCAGGCGGGAACCTGCCCGTGTGTGGCGGCACAGGTCCGAGGGGGTAACCTCAGGACCCGGTGCCCAAAAGTATGATAGCACCATGATATGTGATATTGTTATTGTCATAACCCATATCTGTACAATAAAATCCTACAGCCTTTTTATTGCCAACACTTGAAACAAGTTGTGAGTTTATCATTATGGGTGAGGATTCGGGGTTCGGCCATTACTAATGTATGCATATGGGTTCAGCAGTTAACTTCGATAATTAGGTAAAAGGGAGAGAAAAAGGCAGGTCATGAAAATAGTCAAAATGTAACTTCACAACACACTTCCAATGATTGCAGACAAGTCTATAGTCCCAAGCAAGGAGACCTATAAATGGCACTCTACAATCCTATCTATGGAAGAGTCAAGGTAGTGCGAGGCACTGGCGTAACAGGGGACCCCACAGCCCCTGCGGTGCAGGGGGCCCCGCTAACACATGTCTTGGGGGCCCCACTTGAAAACAATGAAAATACATATTTTTTTCACATTCTTTTTTTTTTTAATTTCTTTCTTAAATCACTTTGCCTTCATAAAGAAATTATTTCTGTAACAACCTGACAAGGTTTCTAGACAAGTCAGATCCATGAAAGTGGAGAAAGGAGGAGGAGAGGTAGAGATGGCCAAAGGTGGGAAGAGGGAGAGGAAGAGGAGATAGTGGACAGGATGTCCTGAGTATTAGCTGAGAAGTGAGAGGCCAGAGCCATACAGAGGGCCTGGGAGGGAACCGGAGAGGTGGAGACCGCGCAACAGGATTGACCAGTTCCTTGAAGATTTTGAAGAGATTGCCCGTGTTGTTCGAGGCAGCAGAGACCCAGGCTTCAATGTGTGCTCTCTTCTTGATGAGTGTTATTGCTTCGACTAGCATTTTTGTGCATCAAGTCTAGGTCTGTATAAATGTGGCCTGGCATGCTTTACTGTAATTTCATAACCCGTCTACACTGGTCTACATTGTGCAGCCAGTGGGACATGTTTTCAATGTGGCATGGCATTTTTAATAGCAAAGCATTAATGTTCCTGTGCACTGTTGTGACTTGCATATGTTGGATTGGTGTTACCCTACAAAACAATGCGAACACTCTGGCTTTTTGGCCAATTATTCTCAGAAAGGGTGCTGTATATTGCATTAAAACACATATTTATATCTTTTTCCTAGTACAGTGTGCGGCATACCCTTCAGCAGCACGTTATGCGTATTGTGCAAACGTGATAATCTAGGCCGGCCCAGAGTGTGGCATGACCGTGATTTGTTGCCGAGATGGGGGGGACCCCTAAGCATGGCTCGTAGTGGGGCCACAACATTTTGTGTTACGCCACTGGTGCGAGGTGACACACTTCTCAACAATTGCAGACAAGTCTATAGTCCCAAGCAAGGAGACCTATCAATGGCACTCTACAATTCTATCGATGAGACAGGGTGAACGCAAGGCACCGAAGTAAAACACACTCTCAATAATTGCAGACAAGTCTATGGTCCCAAGCAAGGAGACCTATAAATGGCAATCTACAATTCTCTCTATGAGAGGGTTAAAAAGATAAGGCAAGTAAGGTAAAACAAAATGATCAGTCCTAACAAATCGAGGCAGCACAATATAATAAGGGCATTAACCATCAGGGTAGATATGCAAAAAGGTCTATGCCAAAGTCAACGGTAAAAGTCAATTTGCCCAAGATCACACGGTTCTCTGTAATAACGACTAAGACTTTGTGCAGGCGCAAAATGAAACAGACTGTAGCAGACAATGTTAGTCGAGGTGGAGGCAGCAAACCAGCCCTTCCGAAAATGAAAGGCGGGAACGTCTTCCTTCGTGTTAGCTCCGAAAAGCCAACAAAGGGTGTCCAGTACCTTATAATGAAAAACAAAGAGTCCAACTATGTCGGGGGTCCAGGTGGGTTTCCTGCAGGCTCCGGCGTCCACCACTCAACTCACTTGCACGAGAGGAGGCAGACTGGAGGGTCCTGCGCCACACGGGACGGTAGGTAGCAGCAGAGTTTAATCGTCGGAAAAAGGCTGCGGTACCCTAAGTGCGGTCTGGGGTCTCTCCCACTGGCTTTCCGTTGATGGCAAGACGTTACCAAAGTTCGACCAGAGGGGAGAGGGGCTTGGAACCGAGTAAGCTGATTGGTCCCACCAGCTTAAGGGTTTGAAGATTGTGATGAAGAGCTTTGGTCGTTGGAGAGCAGGAATTCGAACCTGCAGCAGGGCTCCACCGGTGTTGATGTCATCTGCAGCTGTCCTCTCCGTCTCTCCTCGTCGGGTCCCTTGATCCCGTGGCGACCTTCTTTCTAGTCCAAAGTGGTGGGTATTTATGCTAAATTCCCCCATTCAGAATGCCTGGCTGTCAGTCATTCAGCAGGGGGTCACTGTCCATGCCGGACAGTGCCCCAACTAATCAAAAGGGAACCAAGGGCACCAAGGGCAGGGGGTCTCAAACCCCTCCCTCACATCCTGCCTACCCTAGGCTCCCAGACACCTTTGGCAGGGCTTCTGTTCAGAAGCCCGCCAAAAATGGCAAACAAAGAAAACCAAAGTGAGTGAAACTCACAAAGGAAGATGTGAGAAGGAACCCCTAGCAAAGAAAATGGCGAAAAACACACCCGTAGTAAAGTTATTAACAATATAACCCGGCGGGGTTTAGGGTTAGAGCTAACGTGTAGCTTTTAACGTTACCGCGTATTAATATAATACGGTAATAAAAGAAAAGTGTAGTAGTACCACTGCCACCAGCCAATTCTTTAAACTATGGGTGCCAAATGCAAGTCAAACAGGACTTCAGACAAAGGAGGCACAAAGTGACCCCTTAGGCACTCTATAAAAGATAGTGTGTGCTGAGTCTGGCAATTTGTAAAAAGCCTGATAAAGTTAATGGCAACTTTACCTTTGCTGGGGGATTGTAGTCAGCCCCAGCAATGGAGTCTTGGGAAGTCGAAACGACAACCCAGTGTCACTGAGGTTGCTGTGCGACAGACAGAAAAAGAGGATGCCCCCAGAGCTGGTCAGACTCTGAGTCCATGGAACACATAAAAAGAACAACACTTATCAAATATCAAAAAATGCAGGTAAGAGTGGGAATAAAAAGGGTCACACTCTTAACATGAAAAAAATAAACCCTTGAAATCCAGCAAAGCTGCTGAGGGACTCACTAGGTGAGGGAAATTAGCCACTATGGAGAATTCCTGCCTAACACCTGTCCACTAGCACCCACATGACGTATGTTCCATTTCTCGAGCTAGGAAACCTTGGCCCTTATTCACAGAGCGTTTTCCAATGGGCATTGCCAATATAAAACACTTCTGTCATTAGTGACATATTACACATCACTGGGCATACCCACAAACTGTGCAGAGTTTAAGACGGAGAGCCCTATGGCTCAAGTGTTAATCACCAATCACATCTTCCCAAATTTCTCTTCCCGTTACTGCCTCAAGTCTTGAAATTATTTCAATTTTTTAGCCATCTTGGTCAATACTGTTTTGTTTACATTTTTAAATAGAGGTTGGATTAATTTGTTAGTCGGGGGGGGGGGGGAGCCCAACTAATTTATGAGCTTTTTCCTTTGAAAAGAAAGAGAAAAACATACACCACTCTTTATGTGTTCAGCTAGTTTGCTCATATTTGGGGCCAATTGACCCAAGGAACTTCATATTTTTTCTAGAAATTCTCAAAAAGCACTTACTAAACTAACATCTTTTTTTTCCAATTCCAAAAATGTTATATTCAAATATTTGACAAACAGAGACTTTTCAAGTGAAGAACGTGCTCTGGATAGCAATATCTGTATTCTTCATTTTAATGGGACATATAACTCTGAGTCCCAGTCCCCATGAGTGGCTAAAATTCTATCTAATTATTTAACTTGCTGTATATTCGGAGAACATCCTATAAGAACAACACTGCTTTCTGTTTTCTGTGAGGTGCCTTCTACTGGCACTTGCAATCCTTTCATGTTGCTGCTTGATAATGTGACATACATACAATGCCCTTGCTGATTTGGGAAGATCCAAGTCCTTGTACCTAAAATATTGGAACAACGTTTTTTAGATCATAGTTCATTAAAAACAAGTTGTACATACCAATGAAAAAAATCCATATAAAAGCTCATTTGAAATAATCAAGACACAGCTAAAACATTTACCATCACCTGTAATAACATTTAATAAATACATAGATTTCACCAGACTATCCCATTCATAAGACAATTCCAAAGACTATGTAACCTAAGAACGGTTGCATTATGTACAAACATGCTGACAAATTAATATCTAATATCTAAAGGTGTTTCAAGATTTCAAAGGATGCAGACGGACGTTCAATTGTACGATTGCAAAACCGTCCAGTAATGCTTCTTCCAAAAGCCAAACCTTATTCAAACAAAAAAATGTAAAAATTACTTCAATCAGTCGAATCAAAGGATGAATTGGTAAAATTAGCTTAGCCTCTGACGTTCCAAGAAATAAGACTAACTGGAGAAGCTTGAAAGACTACACAGACGATTTGCACCCTTAGATGTGGAAGTTACAGAGACAGAAAGCCAAAACCAATCATTAATTAGCAGTCTTTTCCATCCTCACGAGAAGATAACGTGATTTTCCTAGCACCCCCCCCCCATCTTCTACAGTGCATTTGATAGCACTCAATTACTCAGAGGAAGAAGGATCCTCTGAAGTCAGTGTCCACTTAACTAAGCGGTTTTATGTAATATTTCCGAACACAAAAAATACCAATTTTTTTCTACAGTTTTTATGTGGCCTTTAAAATGCTGAAATAGGACATTTTCAATCCCCAACTCGCCCCTCGCCAAAGGTGATCCCGCCCACACCCGCACCCAATTTCCCATGTTTCTGCCTCAAAGGCATCCACAAGCACCTCTGAAGAATCCCCCAGTGATAATTAATTACAGTGTCATTCAAAGACAGTTTGTCGGGGATACACAGGGAGAGAGACACCCATTATTTTTTGGTTTTAAGTAGGGAAGAAGGGACATGGAAGCCATACATATGTTCCTTATTACTAGAAGCCATATTTTCCTGTTTTTGAGTTTCTCCTGCTTCATTTTTGAGATTGCCTCTGGATCAACTGCACCAGAAGATAAAGAAGCCGAGATACATTCCCACACTGAATCCATCACTGATGAGTTAAAGAGCGTATGGATTTCTCTGAATGCCTTATTTTATCGGTCCACCATAAACAAGTCGTCTTTTTTGGTTTCTTCGTTTGAGATGGAATTAAATTTGGAGTGATGACAACTGGTTGACAGAGGAAGAGTTTGGGTTTGAAAGAGGAAGGGCAGCAGAAACCCCCTGTGACCCACATGTGTAGAGGTTATATGGCATGCAGTAGAGTGCAGCTGTTTGAGCTGCTCCAGTGCCACCCATTTTAAAATGTCAAGTAGGAGCCTTGAGTGGGCTTTATTGGATAAACTACTGAATGAGGTTGACTACGCAGATCTCCTCTTACTGACATGTTTACCTAAAGGAAGCCAAATCCATTCAGCTGCAATGGTTTGACTAAGAGGGCCAATCCAAGATATAAAGATGGTGTTTGTATGTATGTTTGTATGGGGTTTATAAAGCAAAAGCCTAACTGGGAATCAACAGAGCACCGTACATAGTGGGTACATCTATGGATCTACAAGTACGGGTGCATGGATATCTGAGATTCTGGACAGACATAGGGGAAATCGGGTAACCAAGTAGAACTGAGTGGTACAAGCAGCAGTTGTAAATATGTTCTTTAAGAATACTGTCTTCATGTTGCTCCTGAAGTATGCCTGTGTAGAGACATGTTTATGTTATGTCAGGGTATGGCTGGCCTTTGCCTCAGCCTCAACAGAGCCACAGGTTGCCCCGGTGAATACTTTTTTGCACATAAAAGAAATCCTGCTATTCCTCTCACAAAACCTACCTATTCAAAAAACCAATATTCAAGGGCCCCACTCCCAAATTGTCTTCTGCTCATCTACATTTATATTTCAATGGAGAATGTAGAAGCCTCTGTGCACCGGTCCATCTCATCTAAACGTCTAATAATAAGTGTGGAGATTCACCAAACCTCTCTAACATGTCACTATGCCTGTTACAAATCACTTAGATTGGTTAGAGTACAGGACAACAAAAGCAGAGTTTACTATTGTATTTACTTTTGCATTTTAAAACATTTGTGTATTTAAAGTGTATGAATATATATGAATATTGCCATATATATGTAAAATAAAACATTCAGTTTATAATTAATTATCTATGAATAAAGTTGCTTAACCAGTCGTCAAAGTGAGTTGGTACTCTACTATCGGTAACAGAGTACTAATACTGTCTCCTGGTTCGCAGGAGATGCTGCCGATTTACACGCAACAAGTTTGTTAGGTCCACGCTACCGAGCCTACAAAATCTGAGGTTTGGAGCCTCTGCAGGAAAGCCTGCGCAGGACAAGGCCGCAATGCTGAACAATGCAAGTTTGCAGGAGACGCTGCCCAATTTACACGTAACACGTGTGTTAAGTCCATGCTACCGAGCCTATAAAATCTGAGGTTCGGACCATCTTGGGCAAAGCCCACGCAGGAAAACGCTGCAGTGTTTGGCGATGTGGTTTTCGCAGGAGACGTTGTCCTATTTACACATAAAACACTTGTTACGTCTACGCTTCCGAGTGTCAGGTTTGCAAGTGAAGGACTTTGGCTCACCTGAGTTTTATTGGATGTTTTCTTCTTGGGTGTTGGCTTCTCCTTTTTTTTAGAGGTCCGGGTGCAAAGAGGGACAAGCATCCCCTGAAGCTGCCCTACTGATCAGACAGGCTAGCGCCGGGAAAACTGCGCAGCTACAGGAAAAAACCTGCAAGGGGAAAAACCTGAAAGGAGTCTTCATCGTTCTGACTCGATGAAGCAGCTCCAGGAAGTAGAATATTCTGCCTTTAAGTCGCTGATCCAGGAAGTTGTTTCTTCCATGACAAGGACCATGTAAGAGCACAACAGGACTGGGCAGTATGACAGAGGAACCAAGGCAGTGTGTTGACAGAGCGGTAAGCAGGTGTAAGCAGGTAATTCAGGAAAAAAGGAGAAAAACATATAAACAACAGTAGCATGGCCATGAAGGAGCTGCGTGGCCAGGAAGGAGCAGGCACACAGGAGGTAGCGTGACCAAGAGGGATCAACGCGGCCAGGAAGGAGCGAGGAACACAGAAGGCAGCATGACCAAGAGGAATCAGCATGGCCAGGAAGGAATGAGAACAAGCAAGAGCAGTGGCAACCAAACAGCGCTGAGCTCGGAGAGGCAAGCAACAACTGAGCGTTAAGATGCAGGGACTCACTGTCAGCCGGAGCTTAAGTCATGACACATTGGAGCCGCCTGACAGCCTAGACCACTGTAGTAGAATGAGTCACCAGTGGTGGCGGCCATGTTGGGGGAAATAATGGCCGCTGCAATACAGCGTCAGGCTTTCCAGGCGGCCCAGAACGGCTGAAAGGCGTGGGTCATGACACCGAGCCTATAAAATCTGAGGTTAAGACACTCTGCAGAAAAGCCCTTGCAGGAACAGGCCGTGGTGCTGAACGGCAAAAGTTCGCAGTAGATGCTGCCCAATTTACACATAACACATTTGTTACGGCCACCCTACTGAGGCTATAAAATCAGAGGATCAGACCCTCTGAGGCAAAGCCCTCGCAGGACAAAGCTGCAGGTTTGAATGACACAAGTGTTTGGCAGCGAAGGGGTCTGCGGCATAGACAGTGAGTGCAGACGTTTCACCCTCCTCTCTGCTACGCCAGGAAAAGAAGTTGTGAGTCTGCTTGCTCTGCGCTTTTTACCACCTCTGACCACATCTCGTCACTGATTGTGTCTCTTCCTTCCCCTGCAACCTGCACCTCTGCCCCCTCTGCCACTTCCCACTGCTAGTGCGCCACCCCGTGTGTTCCCTACTTTCGCTGACCAGCCTGGTCCCTCGCGCCTTTTCAGGCCCTGCCTTCCCGTGCGTCTGGACTTGCATGGTCCCTCCCAATCCTATTGGGCGTGTGCCTCCTCGCCTTCCTTTCCTGCCTGCACCGCGTGTCCCGCACCTGCGTGTTGCCATGCAATCCCTTGTTCGCGTGTGCCTTAGCACCCTTTCCGTCCTTGGCCACGCTTGCACCTGGGCACCTTAGCCCATGTGGTCCCTTTGTTATCCCTGATCGCATGGGTACTTGTTGTTCCCGGATCATGTGGTACTTCGCACTTTACATCCTTGGCTTGGCCCGCAGCTGTGCGTCCCTGACCTGAGTATCCTTAGCTCGCGTGTTCCCTCGCATTCCCTGATCATGTGGTTCCTCGCACTTGCCATCCAGTTCGATCACAGCAGCGTGGCCCTGATCACGTGGTTCCTCGCATTTCAAGATTGTGTGAGCCCTGTGCCCCCCTTTCTGCAGCCACCTGCATCCTCTCGCCCTCCATTCTGCTGCTACTGGCACCTTCGTGCTCACTCAGTATCCTGCCCCACAGCGGGTCTTCCTCCTCGCCCTCGCTCTGCTGTGCCCTTGCCTCCTCTATGTTTCCCCCATCGACTGCTCTGTTGTGGTGTGGTCTATGTTCTACATTGCTTTGTGTTCTGCTGTACTCTTCCTCCCCCTAGGTATTTCATTCATTGACTGCTCATCGACTACTCTGTTGCATTGTACTGCTCTATGTTTGCTGAAGTCTTCCTTCATCTAGGTTTCATTTATCTACTGCTCTCTTTTTCTGTACATTGTTTCTGTGTTCTGCTGTGCCCACCATCTCTTAGGTTGCTTTTGTGGTTGGTCTCTTTTGTGGTTGCTCTGTTCTTGATGCCCTGATGACCTGATTGCTGACTGCCTTGTTGTCTGCTTGCCTTTTCCTTCCGAACTCTCATCCCACTTAGTTTAAGTACTCACTATTTGTTCTTGTCCCTTTCTGTCTTGTCTACTTGCACCCCTCCCTGTGTCTGCCCCTGGTTTCTCATCCCTTACCTCCCTTTCCTGGTCCCTTCTCCTCCCCTCTTCTTATCTCCTCTTTCTCCCACCTTCTCTATGGTACTCTCTGTTTTTCCTATCTTTTCCAACTACTTCTCTATTGACTATCCTGCTCTTCTCACTAAGTCTGGTAGGAAGAAGTTCAAAAAGGATATCCCTGTCTCCAACCCAGCCCTCCCGATTGCTGATACCTAGACCAGCGTGTCATCCAGACAGACCCTCATTGACACCCTCTTCGCCAGACCTATGCACTCCTCATATGGTCTCTGTTCTCTCTCCTTTCTCTGCTTCTCTGCTTCTCCCATTAGTGGTGGCGCTGGTGGGAGGCCCTCCTGGCTTCCTTCCACTCCTCTAAGGTCATCATTAATGTTTACCTGAATGGCACCGTCGTGGTCCAAGGCTCTCAGCCCAACCTTCTCCTATTTGATAGAGACTTCTAGCGCCTCATAAATGTCCTTTCTCCTCCTGCTGTCCCTTCTCTCCCTTCTTCAGCTTCCTTGCCTCCCCCCTCTGCCTCCTCCCTGATTACCTTGCCCTCTCCTACTTCCTCTTCTGCCCTCCCTCGGGTTCTTTCTAAACCTCTGCAGGGAGTACCTCTGATTTGTACCCCTCCTCGGAAGTCTTTCAAGGTTGGCAACCTTCTCCATATCACCACTCTCAACTCTTGCTCTGCCGTCAAACACTCCTCTGACATCTGACGCCTCCTGGAAGAACTCAACCTTGATGTCCTCGTTCTCATCAAAACGTGGTTCATGGTCAGCTCTGTCACAAGCTTTGACACTCACCTACCTGATGGCTAGAATATCCTCTCCGCTCCCAATCCAACAATCCTGCAGGGGGTGTAGCCCTGATCGCCCCAGAGTTGATCCCTGCCACTGTCATTCCTATGCAGGCCTACTCCCTTTCAAATGTTTGGAGGCTATTTCTCTCTCCTGGTCACTCTCTCACTGTGGTTAATATTTATTGGGCACCTGGCCAGATCCCCTCCTTCCTCTCTGAGTGGGTGTACCTCCCCTCCTCCCTCTTGGCCTGGACCACTCAACTCCTCTTCTTTTGAGACTTCATCATCCACTTGGATGCTTCCTGCCCCTCCACTGAACTCCTTTGTGACCTCTGTGACTCTCTCTCTCTTTCTATTCTTCCCTCTGGCCTGACTCACTCAGCAGGGAACACTTTGGACACTTTGATCTCCTCAGACCTCCCCCTGTCTAACCCTCTCACCACGCTTCTCTCCTGGGGTGATCACGTTCTCCTATCATCTCTCCCTCTCTACCCCTCAGGCAAAGGCAACTCCAGCATTGCCACCTACCTTCTCGGTCATCCGATCCATGAAGCATGTGTCAGTTGAGGCTTTTGCCACCACTTTCTCTCCTTTTCCTCAACCTATGGCTAACACAGATCCTGAAATAGCCTTTTCCTCGCTCCACTCTTCTATCTCTGCTACTCTTGATGTTCTTGCCCCTAACATGAGGATTCACTTGAAGCCCAAAGCCAAGTGCAACTCTTGGTACGACTCTGACCTTGTCACCCTTAAATGCAAGTGTACATTGGCTAAGAGGAAATAGCTGGCTTCTTGTGCATCCTCTGACAAACAGATGCCTGCTCCAAAGGCAATACTGGATCTCTGTTTGCAGTAAGATGAAAGCACACATCCAAGCCTGTGTCTCTACGGCATCTAAAAACTCAGCTGAACTCTGAAAGGAGCTGGCCAATCCTGCTGCAGTCTTTACCTCTCTTCTCCCCTCTCAGGCCATCTGCACAGCTCTGGCTTCTCATTTCATCTCTAAAACCCAGGACATCCTGTCCACCCTATCTTCCTCTCCTCCTTCTTCCTCTATTCTCTCCTCTACCTCTGTCCCCCCTGCGGCCATCTCTCCTCCCTCTTTCTCTTCATTTCCTCTTTTATCCCCACACGAAATTTCTAGACAAGTCTGATCTATGAAAGTCTTGTCAAAACAGGTTCTTCCCCGTTCTTCCAAAACCATCAAGGACCACATTGACACCCTCGCTCCTGCCTTGGCCGACTTCTGCAATCACTTCTTTGTCACTGGAGCCTTCCTCTCCCCTGCAGCACTTTCTTGTGCATCCATTTCTCTAGAAACCCTCTGCTGACCCCTTGTGCACGGCTAACTACTGCCCGATCTCCATCACTCATTTCCTGAGAAAACTCCTGGAAATTCTGGCCATCTCCCAGTGTATTCTTCGTGCTGAAAGTGTTGTTTCTCTTTATGACCATCAGTCTGTCTTCAGAGCAGCCAGAAGCATGGAAACTGCTCTCCTGAACATCCATGAAGATCTGTTCTCTAACCTTGATTAAAATCCTTCCTCTGTCCTCATCTTACTCGATCTCTCTTCTGCCTTTGACACCGAAAACCATGCCATCCTGCTCAACCGTCTCTATGATAACCTTGGTATCACCGATCAGGCCCTGGCTTGTTCGACCTCATTCCTCTCTGACCAACCCGCCCATATCCAACTCGGGTCCTTTATTTCCTCCATCTCACTCTCTACTTGTGGTGTTCCCCAGGGGTGTAACCTCTCTCCCTGGTTGTTAAACAAATACCTGGCACCTCTAACCAACCGCACTGCTGCCCTCTGCTCTAACTTTCAGTGCTATGTGGATGACACCCCGATCGTTCTCAGGCTCCCCTCAGCCACCTCTTCTCCCTCTCTCATCTCTGACTGTATGTCTGCAATCCAGGAGTGGGGTGCAGCCAATGATCTCTGCCTTAATGCCAGTAATATGGAGATCCTCCTCACCGGAATACCTGCATCTTCCTTTCCTGTCACTCTCTGGCTGACCTCACTTGACCCTTTTCCTGCTCCCACCTCTGAGGTTAAGACCCTTGGGGTCATCTTCGAATCCACTCTCTACTTTTCTCTTCACATCTCTGCCATCTCTAAGAAGTCAAACTACCAACTGCACCTCCTCAGAGGTATTGTCCCTTTCCTCACCTTCCCCCAGAAGCTCACTGTCTGTAGAGCTCTTGTTCTCTCTACGATGGACTACTGCAACAGGATCTTTCTAAATGTGCCTGCTTCTGCTCTCTTCAACTCATCAAGAAAAGGACTGCAAGACTTTTCCTTGGCCTTGAGCCAAGGGATCACATCTCTCCAGCCCCTAAATCCCTTCATTGGCTCCCAATGGCTGCAAGAAACAAGTTCAAGACCCTCTGCATTGTCCACAAGTCCTTCTGGGGCCTGGTCCTCTTTACCTCCAACTCTCTCTTCAGAAATATCTTCTGACTCGAGCTCTTCACTCCTCCACCTCCAACTCCCTCAGGGTCAGTCGCTTCTCCAAGCATCGAGTTGGTGGTAGATCTCTTTCTTCTCCTCCCTCTGGAATAGTGGCCCTGCCTCTCCAAAACTTGAGCAGAACCATCTCCGGTTCCGGAAACACCTGAAGACCTTCCTCTTTGCTTCTGCCTTCTCTCTTCCTCTCCCCTGCTGACCTCCTGATACTGCACTGGTCACCTGGCTACCCTCTGAATTTGGGCACAGGTTCCCTGCTTGCCCAGTGGCACACTCGCACTGCCTCTTGCCAACTATTGCACTTGGGACCATATTGGCAACCCTACAGTACCCTTACCTGCACTTACTGTCACCTGGTGTCTGCACTTACCCTTGCACTGCCAGCTGCTGGCTGCACTACTAGTTGTGATTTGATCCTGTCTACGGCACTTGTCCTACTTCCCCCTCCCCTTTCACTTTTCCCCTCCCCTCTCCCCTGCACTTGCGTAATCTCTATGTCACTTGGCCTAGTAAAATCGTTGTCTCTGTCCTCCCCTTGTCCCCCTCGCTTGCCTTGTCGCACCTTGAATTACTTGTGTATAGGGATGTTATAAATGCCTTATCATATCATATCATATCATATCATTATACTTTTATTTTTTACTGTTACCAGTTCCATTACTTTTTACAGTCATTTTCACCGTTCTGGAAAAATGTTTAGGGTAGTTCAAACATACCTCTTCATTCCATTCAATAATGAGGGATTAACAATCTCACCAAGGACAGGACTTTGTGGAAGGTGTTGACATGCTGATATTGTTAGACAGTACCCAATCTAAGACATCACCAACATGGGTAGCAATCTTAATATGCTGCTGAAACCCAAAGCCCTCTAATGCATTCAGGAGAGATATCGAGTTACGGTCAATTCTATTATAGATGCATAGGTTAAAATCAACTAGTAATAAAAAGTGAGCACTATGTATGTTTCATATTATCATTAAGGATGTCTAAATCCTGTTTTATAAAGTTGGGGGTTGATTCATGGGTGGGGTCTGTATAAATCAGGAATGCTGATTGATGTTGTTGGATTCACATTAGGTGCAACTGTCAATAGCCACCACTTTGGAAAGATGTATTTTTAGTGACTTCAGAAAAAAGAGAGCAACACCACCACCTCTAGGATGAGTCTGGTTGGCCCTAAAAATACAATAGCCTAATGGTGTGGCAAGTGAGGCTGTGTCCATTGTAGAGTCTGTAAGCCAGGTCTCCATAAGTGGGTCCAAGTTGGTTTCAGAAGTAAAATCTACTACTACTGCCACATGTTGTTCTATTGATCTGGTATTTAGCAAAGCCATTTTTGGAAAATCATTCTTGGTAGTAGTAAATGTGGCATCAGTAATTTGTGGTTGCACTGTTCTTGATGCCCTGATGACCTGATTGCTGACTGCCTTGTTGTCTGCTTGCCTTTTCCTTCCGAACTCTCATCCCACTTAGTTTAATTACTCACTATTTGTTCTTGTCCCTTTCTGTCTTGTCTACTTGCACCCCTCCATGTGTCTGCCCCTGGTTTCTCATCCCTTACCTCCCTTTCCTGGTCCCTTCTCCTCCCCTGTTCTTATCTCCTCTTTCTCCCACCTTCTCTATGGTACTCTCTGTTTTTCCTATCTTTTCCAACTACTTCTCTATTGACTATCCTGCTCTTCTCACTAAGTCTGGTAGGAAGAAGTTCAAAAAGGATATCCCTGTCTCCAACCCAGCCCTCCCGATTGCTGATACCTAGACCAGCGTGTCATCCAGACAGACCCTCATTGACACCCTCTTCGCCAGACCTATGCACTCCTCATATGGTCTCTGTTCTCTCTCCTTTCTCTGCTTCTCTGCTTCTCCCATTAGTGGTGGCGCTGGTGGGAGGCCCTCCTGGCTTCCTTCCACTCCTCTAAGGTCATCATTAATGTTTACCTGAATGGCACCGTCGTGGTCCAAGGCTCTCAGCCCAACCTTCTCCTATTTGATAGAGACTTCTAGCGCCTCATAAATGTCCTTTCTCCTCCTGCTGTCCCTTCTCTCCCTTCTTCAGCTTCCTTGCCTCCCCCCTCTGCCTCCTCCCTGATTACCTTGCCCTCTCCTACTTCCTCTTCTGCCCTCCCTCGGGTTCTTTCTAAACCTCTGCAGGGAGTACCTCTGATTTGTACCCCTCCTCGGAAGTCTTTCAAGGTTGGCAACCTTCTCCATATCACCACTCTCAACTCTTGCTCTGCCGTCAAACACTCCTCTGACATCTGACGCCTCCTGGAAGAACTCAACCTTGATGTCCTCGTTCTCATCAAAACGTGGTTCATGGTCAGCTCTGTCACAAGCTTTGACACTCACCTACCTGATGGCTAGAATATCCTCTCCGCTCCCAATCCAACAATCCTGCAGGGGGTGTAGCCCTGATCGCCCCAGAGTTGATCCCTGCTACTGTCATTCCTATGCAGCCCTACTCCCTTTCAAATGTTTGGAGGCTATTTCTCTCTCCTGGTCACTCTCTCACTGTGGTTAATATTTATTGGGCAACTGGCCAGATCCCCTCCTTCCTCTCTGAGTGGGTGTACCTCCCCTCCTCCCTCTTGGCCTGGACCACTCAACTCCTCTTCTTTTGAGACTTCATCATCCACTTGGATGCTTCCTGCCCCTCCACTGAACTCCTTTGTGACCTCTGTGACTCTCTCTCTCTTTCTATTCTTCCCTCTGGCCTGACTCACTCAGCAGGGAACACTTTGGACACTTTGATCTCCTCAGACCTCCCCCTGTCTAACCCTCTCACCACGCTTCTCTCCTGGGGTGATCACGTTCTCCTCTCATCTCTCCCTCTCTACCCCTCAGGCAAAGGCAACTCCAGCATTGCCACCTACCTTCTCGGTCATCCGATCCATGAAGCATGTGTCAGTTGAGGCTTTTGCCACCACTTTCTCTCCTTTTCCTCAACCTATGGCTAACACAGATCCTGAAATAGCCTTTTCCTCGCTCCACTCTTCTATCTCTGCTACTCTTGATGTTCTTGCCCCTAACATGAGGATTCACTTGAAGCCCAAAGCCAAGTGCAACTCTTGGTACGACTCTGACCTTGTCACCCTTAAATGCAAGTGTACATTGGCTAAGAGGAAATAGCTGGCTTCTTGTGCATCCTCTGACAAACAGATGCCTGCTCCAAAGGCAATACTGGATCTCTGTTTGCAGTAAGATGAAAGCACACATCCAAGCCTGTGTCTCTACGGCATCTAAAAACTCAGCTGAACTCTGAAAGGAGCTGGCCAATCCTGCTGCAGTCTTTACCTCTCTTCTCCCCTCTCAGGCCATCTGCACAGCTCTGGCTTCTCATTTCCTCTCTAAAACCCAGGACATCCTGTCCACCCTATCTTCCTCTCCTCCTTCTTCCTCTATTCTCTCCTCTACCTCTGTCCCCCCTGCGGCCATCTCTCCTCCCTCTTTCTCTTCATTTCCTCTTTTATCCCCACACGAAATTTCTAGACAAGTCTGATCTATGAAAGTCTTGTCAAAACAGGTTCTTCCCCGTTCTTCCAAAACCATCAAGGACCACATTGACACCCTCGCTCCTGCCTTGGCCGACTTCTGCAATCACTTCTTTGTCACTGGAGCCTTCCTCTCCCCTGCAGCACTTTCTTGTGCATCCATTTCTCGAGAAACCCTCTGCTGACCCCTTGTGCACGGCTAACTACTGCCCGATCTCCAGCACTCATTTCCTGAGAAAACTCCTGGAAATTCTGGCCATCTCCCAGTGTATTCTTCATGCTGAAAGTGTTGTTTCTCTTTATGACCATCAGTCTGTCTTCAGAGCAGCCAGAAGCATGGAAACTGCTCTCCTGAACATCCATGAAGATCTGTTCTCTAACCTTGATTAAAATCCTTCCTCTGTCCTCATCTTACTCGATCTCTCTTCTGCCTTTGACACCGACAACCATGCCATCCTGCTCAACCGTCTCTATGATAACCTTGGTATCACCGATCAGGCCCTGGCTTGTTCGACCTCATTCCTCTCTGACCAACCCGCCCATATCCAACTCGGGTCCTTTATTTCCTCCATCTCACTCTCTACTTGTGGTGTTCCCCAGGGGTGTAACCTCTCTCCCTGGTTGTTCAACAAATACCTGGCACCTCTAACCAACCGCACTGCTGCCCTCTGCTCTAACTTTCAGTGCTATGTGGATGACACCCCGATCGTTCTCAGGCTCCCCTCAGCCACCTCTTCTCCCTCTCTCATCTCCGACTGTATGTCTGCAATCCAGGAGTGGGGTGCAGCCAATGATCTCTGCCTTAATGCCAGTAATATGGAGATCCTCCTTACCGGAATACCTGCAACTTCCTTTCCTGTCACTCTCTGGCTAACCTCACTTGACCCTTTTCCTGCTCCCACCTCTGAGGTTAAGACCCTTGGGGTCATCTTCGAATCCACTCTCTACTTTTCTCTTCACATCTCTGCCATCTCTAAGAAGTCAAACTACCAACTGCACCTCCTCAGAGGTATTGTCCCTTTCCTCACCTTCCCCCAGAAGCTCACTGTCTGTAGAGCTCTTGTTCTCTCTACGATGGACTACTGCAACAGGATCTTTCTAAATGTGCCTGCTTCTGCTCTCTGCAACTCATCCAGAACAGTACTGCAAGACTTTTCCTTGGCCTTGAGCCAAGGGATCACATCTCTCCAGCCCCTAAATCCCTTCATTGGCTCCCAATGGCTGCAAGAAACAAGTTCAAGACCCTCTGCATTGTCCACAAGTCCTTCTGGGGCCTGGTCCTCTTTACCTCCAACTCTCTCTTCAGAAATATCTTCCGACTCGAGCTCTTCACTCCTCCACCTCCAACTCCCTCAGGGTCAGTCGCTTCTCCAAGCATCGAGTTGGTGGTAGATCTCTTTCTTCTCCTCCCTCTGGAATAGTGGCCCTGCCTCTCCAAAACTTGAGCAGAACCATCTCCGGTTCCGGAAACACCTGAAGACCTTCCTCTTTGCTTCTGCCTTCTCTCTTCCTCTCCCCTGCTGACCTCCTGATACTGCACTGGTCACCTGGCTACCCTCTGAAATTGGGCACAGGTTCCCTGCTTGCCCAGTGGCACACTCGCACTGCCTCTTGCCAACTATTGCACTTGGGACCATATTGGCAACCCTACAGTACCCTTACCTGCACTTACTGTCACCTGGTGTCTGCACTTACCCTTGCACTGCCAGCTGCTGGCTGCACTACTAGTTGCGATTTGATCCTGTCTACGGCACTTGTCCTACTTCCCCCTCCCCTTTCACTTTTCCCCTCCCCTCTCCCCTGCACTTGCGTAATCTCTATGTCACTTGGCCTAGTAAAATCGTTGTCTCTGTCCTCCCCTTGTCCCCCTCGCTTGCCTTGTCGCACCTTGAAATACTTGTGTATAGGGATGTTATAAATGCCTTATCATATCATATCATATCATTATACTTTTATTTTTTACTGTTACCAGTTCCATTACTTTTTACAGTCATTTTCACCGTTCTGGAAAAATGTTTAGGGTAGTTCAAACATACCTCTTCATTCCATTCAATAATGAGGGATTAACAATCTCACCAAGGACAGGACTTTGTGGAAGGTGTTGACATGCTGCTATTGTTAGACAGTACCCAATCTAAGACATCACCAACATGGGTAGCAATCTTAATATGCTGCTGAAACCCAAAGCCCTCTAATGCATTCAGGAGAGATATCGAGTTACGGTCAATTCTATTATAGATGCATAGGTTAAAATCAACTAGTAATAAAAAGTGAGCACTATGTATGTTTCATATTATCATTAAGGATGTCTAAATCCTGTTTTATAAAGTTGGGGGTTGATTCATGGGTGGGGTCTGTATAAATCAGGAATGCTGATTGATGTTGTTGGATTCACATTAGGTGCAAATGTCAATAGCCACCACTTTGGAAAGATGTATTTTTAGTGACTTCAGAAAAAAGAGAGCAACACCACCACCTCTAGGATGAGTCTGGTTGGCCCTAAAAATACAATAGCCTAATGGTGTGGCAAGTGAGGCTGTGTCCATTGTAGAGTCTGTAAGCCAGGTCTCCATAAGTGGGTCCAAGTTGGTTTCAGAAGTAAAATCTACTACTACTGCCACATGTTGTTCTATTGATCTGGTATTTAGCAAAGCCATTTTTGGAAAATCATTCTTGGTAGTAGTAAATGTGGCATCAGTAATAGTTATGGATATGGTAACTATATGTTTATTATTGACATCTAGTGTCAAAACTGGTGTGTAATCTGATGTTAAAACTGTATTATCAATGTCCCGAGTGTGACTGGCCATGCTTCACATGACTTCTAAGGGAAGAGAGGCACATTTGATTCCAATCATACCAAGGGGGATCAACAAATCTGAGTTGTCATTAGCAGCCTTATGCTTGGTATTATGATCAACAATTCCAAATGAAAGAGCGATTGGCAAATATGGTCTTTTTAACTGTCAAATGTACATTTCCTTTTAGTGTTCAGTGTGCCAGGCTTGGACATTGACTTATCTTACTGTGCCATAGCATCAGCCCCAGATCATGAAATCACCAACCTGTTAGGGAGAATTCTCAAGAAAGGCTAATTTCCCTTACCTGTTGAGTCCCTTAGCAGCTTTGCTGGATTTGTAGGATTTTTTTTTTGTTTTTTAACCTGGTTAGAGTGTGAGCTTTTTCCCCACTCTTACGTGTGTTTTGCTGTGTGTATGTGCTCCTCATGGACTATGGAGTCTCACCCACTCCATAGGCATCTTATTTTTTACTGTGTGTCACACAGAACCTTTAGTGCAGTGACACAAGGTTGTCTTTTTAGACTTCCCACTTTAAACTCCATTTTCTGGGACTGACTACGGTCTCCCAGAACATGTAAAGTTCCCATTGACTTTACTAGTCTTTTTCAATTCTTTTTAAATTCACAGACCCAATAGATTACTGGAAGGGTTAATAGTTATCCCTTTTGTCTGAATCTCATGGAACATTATTTCATACCTCTTTCTCTAAGATTTGGCTGGTGGCAGTGGTATCTACCATTTTTATTTTATCTACCATTTTTAAATAGCGTTGGTAACTTTAGAGGCTATGGTGGTAGCCTCAAACTCTAAACCCGCTGGACCCCTTTTACTTGTATTCAGTTCTGCTTGGGTTTATTCACCATTTCCTTTTGTAAAGGTCTTTCTTGTGTATTACTCTGTGCGCTAAACCAGGTTTGGTTCCTTTGTTCGCTGTCCTTTGACAGGCTTCTGCACAGAAGCCCTCTTTAGGTGCCTGAGTGTCTGGATAGACAGTATGTGAGGGATGGGTTTGAGGTCCCTTGCACAGGGTCTCCTTGGAGACCCAAATCACACTCTATTTTGATTGGCTCTGTGACTGTCCTGCCAGGACAGCCACCCTGCTGTGTGATTGACAGTCAGGCTGTGTGAATGGGGGAAAACTGCTTGAAAGCATGTCTCTGGGACTTGAAAGGCAGAATTGCCACTGGATCGAGAGAGCCAAAGAGAAGCTGAAGGAAGACGACTGCTGCAACTACTGGACACATGGTGAAGCCCTGCTGCAGGTCCGAATCACCTGAAACTTCGACGACAGAGGAGATCCGCAAGGAGTCTTCTCCCCTTGAGCCTGGTGGGACCAACCAACTCACAAAGCCCCTGGACCTCCTCTTCAGCCTGGACGAATTGGCTGTGCTACAGGAAACTGGATAGCCAGTGAGAGAGAGTCCATTTGTGCTTTTAAGGAGCGCACCTTTTATTTTACGCTTTGCTCTGCTGCTGGCTTCTTCCCTGGGCAGTGCAGGACCCTCCAGTCTTCCTCCTTCGTATCACCACAACAGTCGCTTTAGGAACCATAAGCCTGAATTCTTCTTCATTTAAAGTGCTGTGCAAATCCGGCCGTTAGTTCCGTCCGACCACGGTGAAAGTGTTTGAAATCTTTCACCTTTGCGACGGCTTGTCCTTCTCTTCTCTTCTCCCTTAAATAACTTTTCCTCCAACCAACTTCATTTTGAAATCTTGGCAAAGACTTAACCGCAAACTACTCTGAACTGTGTGCTCCTCTGCAAAGACTCTGAACCATGAATATTGGTCTAGGCCTTTTGACTTGAATCCTAGTTGTAGTAAGCCTTTTCTAGATTACCCTGCCTATCACTTGTTGGTGTTGTTGATTTTTGATAACCTTGTCCCTCCCTCCCTTTTTAAATTGCTGGAGTGCCATTTTGCTCACTCTTCATTTTGAGCTTAACTTGTCCAGAAATTATTGGGTGTTGTGTAGTATATTAAGATTGCGATATTCTGCTTCTTTATAATAGTGAATTGTTTTATAACTGATGGTGTAAATAAATGTATATTCTTTTACTCAGAAACCTTGAATCAGTGTTTGCTTGAATCATAGTAATTGTCCTTTGTGTAACCTCTGATACTGCTCATTTTACTCTTAAAATAAGTCTGGCTGCTAAGCCATCGTTACCACTTTACTGTGTAGTACAGGCTTGTACCAAAGGTGAAATTGTACTTACACTTGTATTCTTAATTGTGTGTGGTGTTCCCAAAGAGTACTGCATATGATTCTGCCTAACACAACCCATGTTATTTTCTTCATGTCACAGTTCATAGAAATAATTCTAATTAGCACCTCAATTAGTGTAGCCAAATCATTTTCCAGACAGAATTCTAGAGCAGTAGAGGCTGGACAGAAAATCTATCATGAAAATTAGTAATTCCTAGTTCATTTTGCATGCTGTAGGTAACTGCTTAAGATGTTCACGTAAACAAGTGCTTGTACAGGTTAAAACATGTTGGTATCTGTATAACATAATAATTCAGCAGGATAGCACTGTACTGAAACAATTGTAGTATTATATGGTCTGCATATGATTTACTAGTCTTCTTCCAGTGGATCTAAATATATCCAAGTTAGCCTGGAGCATGCTGGTGCTCCATGTAGATTAATGGGCCCAACATAAGTTCCTAATAATCGAGACTCCTGAAAAATCAGAATAAGCACACATCCCCAGCTTATGGACCTTGCAGTTAATCATTGTACATGTTTTTTATTGTTCTCATGAGAAATATAACATGAATTGTTCTTTCATTGACAGTTATCTCTCCATCATGTATGCGATATAGACACTCATTCCTTGAAGAGTGCATTCCTGTCATAATGGGGGGTGCCAATTTTACTGTTTGCTATCTGTGAACATTCAGGGTAATTACTTCCTTTTACACACTGATCTGTACTGTTAGCTGCCTCTTATTCCAATATCTCCTCCTTGCAACAAAATACCTATGCAGCTTTAATAATATAGGCAAAATGGGAGCTGAAATGTCAAAGTCCAACAAGGTTGTCAACACAGATGACTGGACCACGTGTTGAAATGCGAACATTAAGTTCATAAAGGACACATAGTCCTAAGTAGATGTTCCTCCATTTCAGTGTTTAGTCTTGCATCATGTAGCTGCCTGCTCCCTTGTCAGTAACCTTTGCACTCACTTGAAATATTAAGCAGGTTACATCAATAGCCTAGGTAATGAGAGTGTTAAGGTTTGATTTGTAGTGGTATGAAGTGAGTGTTTATATTTAGCGTTTCATAGTTGAATTTGCAGGGGTGTACCGTGGGAGTTTGTATAATGTAATCAGATTAAACACAATAAAAGCCTTGAAATTCAGCAATCACATTTCAAGAAAGTCCACTTTAACTATGCTCCTCCTGTTGAGCAGCGTATGACCACAAGGAAGACATCACAGATGGCATCACTGATGAAATCACTGGTGACATCACTAATTGCATCATACATGACATCACCGATGAGATCAATAATTACATGAAATGTGACATAATAATCATTAAATAAGTTAGACTATTTGTGTTTACCTCTTTTGTTACATGTATTATTTTACTATACTTAAAGATAATTATAACATGGCATGGAGCAATACACTGATACAGAAGTATGACATGATTAAGTGTGGAGCATTCATTTGTTGTAGTTATCCACTTATAAAGTTCCAAATAAAAATATGTATCATTATATAAATAGTTTGAATTTCATGTATTAGTAAACAATTGTGATACTTCATTGGAGAGAAAGTACATGATACAGGCACATCCTGCTTCATAAGTATGTGTAGTAGCAAATAAAAATAAGAATAGCTAGAAGTAGAAACATGTTTAAAAGTAAGTGTTATGAAAATAGTTAATGTTCACATTTACATTTACAAATCTCCTTATTGTAATAAAATTACATGAACAAATTATTTTCTAAATGATAAGTTCCAGAAAAAAAATTAGAGACAAGATTGCATATTGGGAAAAATGTATTTGTTTGCTATTTTGTGCATTTTTCCGGGTGCATGTCCTTGTTTCCCATGTATAAGAAAGGGAGGTGTGCTATGTATTGTCTTCTGGCTTGCATGTTCCTAATGAAGTCATGGTGAGAATAATGCCTGATTTCCTGGAATGTTGGTGTGTTGTGGGTTGAGTGTAGGAATTTCATCCCAGATCGTTGGAACAGGTACTAAGTGAAAGCATAGTTCTCACTTGACTGAAAACGAAAAAGATCAATTTAAAATGACCGCTATGTGACCGTGTTCATTCTAAATTGAACTGTCAGCCCCTGCGGCACACGCATGTCTGCATGAGTGTTTGTCTGCGTGAGTGTTTGCGTGTACAGATGTGTGTATGGACTTGGTTTTAGTAATGCTGGGATGGGGGGGTGGGTTGTCTTGGGGAAGGGATCACATTACATAACAACTGGTGGGGGGTGGTGAAGGGATCACATTGTACGGTTTGGGTATTTTGTGGTAGTAGCTTCTAAACTTTGTCATATTACCAGTAATTCCAATACTTCTACTGTGTGAGTTAATTACAGTTTTGGCTGTAGATGTTACACTGATTGCATATGCAATGCTTCACATTTGTGTAAATTGGTCTTGAAGTTTAAGTATTAATTTGCCCTCTAAGAATTGAGCTTCATGCAACAGAAGAAAGGAACCATTTTTGAAGGGGAGTAAAGTTTCTATATCTGAAAATGTTGAGGCTCATGTTTCATGTTCTGTATAAAGCTGTAATGAGAGTATTTTGGTAATGTATGACAAAGAGCAAGAATGGGAAAATGCACAATATCAGAGAGAAGCCATGACAACTACAGAATACAGTTAAATATTTACATTTCAAGTAAGTCTGTTAGTGGAAAGAGTGTAATAACATCATTACAGTTCATGATGAAACTGAAGATGGTTAAAGAAATAAAAACAAGTACTGCTTTACTTTTAAAAGACAGGATTAAGAATGTCTATTAAAAAAGGTTTCAGCCTCGAGTGTTCTCAAATCTTTGGAGAGGTGTGGAATCAGCTTGTGTTCATGTGTTAAAGCATTTCTTACAGAAGTAGAAATGAGGGGGGATTATTACAAAGGCTTTTCACATGAAAAGGACATTGTTCATTTTATTGTTGAGAATTTGTAGAAAATTGACTATGGTCTCAAATGGATTATACTCATACAAGAACATTTTTGTGATGTGTATAGAGGAGATTGGATACGCACTTCACATACAGAAAGATTGTTTACTGACGAGATTTGCATTCAAAAATGCAATGTGACTCTTGCCATTGCAGAAACTGAACAAAGATATGAAGTGAAAGGTAACATGATTTCTGAGAGAAGAAATACAAAAATCAAGAACAAGTTAAGAAGAAGATATATTAGCACAGTGTTCAAAGGAAGTAAGAAAATAAATCCTAGTTTGGAAATGAAATTGTGTGTGTAATATTGCAAGTACTCTTATAGCGTCTCAAAGAAATTCTTATAATTATTACACCAAAATGATAATGTACAAAGATAAAATAAAGATGCTGCAGAAGATTGATTACAGTGAAGTACACAAGAAAACAGGAGTTCTGGTTCACTCCCTTGCTTGTCTTGATGAAGTGAGATGTGAGAGTCAGTTTAGCCTCATTCGTATGCTGACTTAACATTACAGCAATATAGAGTTTCTTCTACTTAAACGGTATCAGTGCAGAACACGATGTATGTCATTTTCACTGTTGAATAAGACGTTGACTACTTCTCTTGAGATGGTAAAAAACAATCATCTGAGTTATGATTTTCATGTAGAAGAATCACTTTTAGGAAGTGGCCATGATGATCCTATGCTTTCAAAGGATCTACTTTTTTAAGATTATGGCCAAGGAATGGCCCTTTTTCAGTCTTTTCAAGTGAAAAATCTGAGCATGTTTGTGTGTTCTGTCGACACACATTCTACACAAGACAAGTCCACAAATTATACACAGAACAGAAAGCAGGGGACTGTGTATATGATGTTTGGAAGGACCTTTATCTGTATTTGTTTGTAAAGCAGTGATTCAATACAAGTGATGCACTATTTGCTTGCTGAAACTGTTTCAATGTGTTACAAAGAAGAAAGATTATTACACAAAACATATTGAACAACATGGTGGTGCCTTCAAATCCTGTTGTGCTTCAAAATGTGAACATGCTTGAGGTGATTGCAATGCAAACTGTTAATCCTTTTCAGATTATTGTTAGACTACAAAGACATCAAAACTCCCTAAAAGGCCATTAGTGCAAGGTGTGAGAGGCAACGTTGTGTATGTGCCTCAAAATGTGCAAGAACATGTGAACCCTATTTGTGTGAAAGGTGGCATTAATGATTCTTTGTTTTAGTGAATGGTGTTGCTACAAAGGACAAACACATTTGGCAACAACATATACATATCACATAGATAAAGGGATGTTTGGGTGTTTCTAGTCAATCAAATGAACTATATAAAGACAGTCTGAATGTAGAAGTCTGGTCCATACTTGATGTTGGAATAACAGAGAAGAACAGTGAAGGTCAGTTTCAGAGTCTTACTCTGGCAGAAGGTAACAGTTTGTATTTGTGTGAGCATTACACTATTCATCCTCTACTCTCATGAGTGATGGGTGATAGACTTGAATATTATCAAATGAAAAAAAACAAAAGGTGCGCCAGTCAGTGTCTCAGAAAACAACTGTAGAAATATATTGTTTCCTTATGCTTTGCCCCATAGGAAAAGGTGTCAGATTAATGATCGGAAGGTCCCCATTTCTTGAATGGAATACCACTGTACACTTATGTACTCTGGAGAATCCAGATTTCACAAAAAATATTGAACATATTTTTCACAGTATGAAAGTGATTGTTTAACACTTTGCTATTCTGTTGCTCATACACTTCAAATGGGAACACAATTTCAAAATGTGTATGCCAATTGGGATGGTACTACATGTGATACCATAAAACAAATCCTATCACGGTCTAGCCCCCCTGAGCAACCATGCACCGGTCTTAGACAATCTTAGGCAATCTCCTAGGGGGGTGTGGATCACTATACCCCCCTGCTTTCATATCACATGGCCTATGTGCACTGTGTTACTATTACCTTACGCCTACAACATACACCTATCTTACTCCTATGGACACAATAACATAAGACACAAAAAACACATGAATTGATTCAATTATAACAATAGAATACATTTATTTATGCATAACGAGGCATGATACAAGCATTACCAAAACTATGCAAATCTCAACTTTGCACCTTTTATGCTTCTGGTGCAAATCTACCATGCAATAACTATAAGCCTTACAGGTTTCTAATGCAAGCCTGTGATTCTAATGCAGTCTAATGCAAGTGTCAGCATTCCTCTCCAATCCACACCATACTTCACACTCACTCTCTCTCAGACAATCCCTGTCTGATTTCTCCTTTCCCAAACCCAGAGCTCTTTGTGTGAGTGCCTGATCTAACCAATCAGTTTAGGCCATAAACCATACTTCCCATTTGCATGTACCTCTCTCCCCTCTCCAGCTCTGTGTCTCTCCTCTCCCGCTACTTCTGCAACCAACCAGTCAGTCAGTGTCAGGCCTCGGTCTCTCTCTGCCAGATTCTGCTGCACCAAGACACCTCTCCCTCGTCAAACTCCATCTACCACCATCTCCAACAGCAACTAAAAACTCCCTTCTCTTCACCTCTGGTTTTACTATTCCATGACACACTGCCCTATGGTTACTTTAAGCATTCCTTCGTTTTGCTGTGTGTCAGCATTCTATATTCAGGCAGTTCCTGAATGTCTGTGTACTTTCACTCTGTGTTCTTGTCGTGTTCTGTGTCAATGTGACATTTCAAAGCATATCTACTAGCTCATGGCCTTCTGTTTGTGGTGCCTGTCTCCTATTTCTCCATTCATACCCATTCACTCCACTGTTGGCTTCACAGAATCCTCTTTCTGTGCATGTGTGCAACGGCTCTCCCTCCAAAAAGCACCTTTCTCATTCTCCATCCAAAAGCACTCCTGCTCCTGGCCGACACCTTTTCTGTCTCTGCGAACACCAGCCATGCTGATTAGGCTTCCTTCGTCTTCCACTCGGACAAGGCGACCTCTTATCAGCCAAACTGTTTACAAATTCCTTGTTTTCACAGTGTACCATAACAACTCCGCACAGAACCAAATGGTGCTTATCTGTCTCCTTCAGTGGAATGGCTTTATAATGCCAGCTAAATGCTTTCTAGCCTTTATGCTTTTTATTTGCAAATCCAAGCGCTAGCTACATAATGCAAAACAATTCTAAGTGCACACTCAATGTGTGGTGTCTATACAATGCATACATGTGCACATGTAACTACAAAACATGCCAATGTGTCATTCTAAATGGCTCTACATGGTATTTCAAATATGACAGTGTGTCATTCTAAATGCAAATTGCAAATGCATGCAGAGTGGCAGTCTAATAATGTGGATAGTGTCTACTTCAGCAATATACAATGGATATCTTAAACAGGATGCAATAATGGAATGATTCCATAGCAAAGAGTAATGATTGGGTAATGGATCTGTAATGATAATAAATCCGGGCTCCTCATTTTATCAGATTCTACATACAGGTAAAACAAAACAATGACATCCTAGAAAGGAGAATTACCAATATCCTTGCCACTTTGAGAGGAACTAAAGAATATTGGTATGGAAGACGAACTGAAACTTAGGTCCTCTAACTTGGTTTGTGATTTTAAGTTGCACCGAGCATGGCGGAGATGATCTTGCAGAGTGCATTTAAGAAAGTAATCCAACCAAAGTAAGTACAGTACACATGACACCAGCAGAATGGTGTGCCATAGACCATGTTGGTAAATCTAGATTCTTCCATCGCCAATTTTTAGCCATATTACACGTAGTAGCTGTAGGAACAGAATGACACATTTTCTGAATATACTCAACACGTTATTCAAGAATTCTTAGTTCTTATTCTTGAGGTGTTAGACAAAGAGACATTCAGGATAAACACTTTCATAGGAATGTTTTATAAGTGGAACCATGAATGTCCACAAGGTCATAAACAAATGTGTTGCTGCAATTCTTTAGAAAGGTCTTAAAATGGACCAGGACAGAAAACTGCACATTTTGATGATCTGTTAATATAAGCACATAATGACATAAAATGTAGGCAATGTGGTTGTGATTTGCAATCATCTCTTCAAAATCTAGAGCATAGTAAGTACTGTTTTGTTATGTTACAGAGATACACATCAGTGATGTAATCAGCGATGCCATATATGATGTAGATTTATAAGCGTGTTATAAATAACCTATCATATCATAGTCAGAATGACCACACTGGTCTTATAACCAGTGAGTAAATGACTTTCAACCACTGGCACTTTTTGGTTTAGAGTGTATGTTAAGGGCATAGTTCCTGCGGTTGTTAAAATTAGCTCTACTCTCTTCTTTGTTTTGAAGTAACTAGTGATGTCACCAGTGATGTCATCAGTGCTCTTATCTCTGATGTCATCAGTGTGGTCATTCGCTTCGCAACAGGGGGCAATAAGTTAAGATGGCTTTGCCTGAATCATCTGCTGAATTTCAGGGGTTTTGTTGCATTACATTTTCAACTTAATGTCCCTGCAATGAAAGTGTATTGTTCCCTGAATTTCTACGTGTTTGTTACAATGGGGCTCATTCTAAGTTTGCCGGTCTGGTCACAATGATACCGGTAAGCTTGCCGATACCATTTTAACCAGACCAGCAAACTAGGAGTTCTGCTCACTGGTGCCTTCCCGCCCACCAGGAAAGGCCTGGCAGGCAATCCGGCACCCTGGAGCAGAGTATGTCGGATGTACCGGCACCATTCTGAATGGTGGCGGTGCATCCGACCTCCCCATTCCCATTGAGCCCTATGGGGTCAAATGGGAATGGGGAGCATTTCATTCCAATGCCCGTGAATGGGCAATGACGGGTCGGGCAGGGCCGCAATGACCCTGTATTGCCCATTCACGGGAGCCAGTATATTTTGCAAGTTCGGCAGCAGCCTGCTGGTTTTACCGGCAAGGCTACCGCCAAACTTATAATGAGGCCCAATGTATTGATCACCTTAAATGTTTTTTCATTAATACATATATATTACACGGCCACGGTAGTGGCTGTGTAGTTATGGTTAAGTTGCTAATCCCATAGGAAGAGCAGTTTTTGGGCGGCCTATAACTTCGCTCCCCCTGGAAAAATCCTCACCAAACTTTGCAAAAAAAGTATATGGCCCAATCTGATTTTTTTTGCAAGGTTTGGTGAGGTTTGATCGGGGGGGCAAAGTTATAGGGGGGAATCCCAAAATGTCTTTTTTTCCCATAGACTGAATGGGGAAAAAACCGCAGGACAGATTTTCACAAAATTTGCGGCAGGAGCAGCGGATTGGTCCCAAAAGCGTGCTTTTGTAAATTTTGTGAAAATCCGTCCAGTCAGTTTTTTATTAAATGACCAAAAATTAGGTCACAATAACTAGTGATATCTATGTCTGCTTCGTGGAGACACTTCCCTATTCGCTCCGGGGACAGGACACTTGGATGGTGAAGAGGGTGAAGTGCGTCAGATTTTTGGAAACGCCTGCCATCTAGGATTCGCGGACATCTGCCGGTGTCCGCGAACATCGCGGTAAAAACATATTAAAAAACATGACATTGCACTTGTCAAACTTATCAAATAATCTCTGGGGAGGTGAGGGGTGATGAGGATGGGATATGGCTGCAAGAAGCAAAAAGAACAGTGTTTTTTGCCGTGAAAGTCTGCGAACAGTTCAAATATTTGTGGACAGTCCTGAAAAGTTTGCGGACGCCCCAGAATTACAGGGTTGGTAAAATGTAGTTCTTGAATGGCTTATAACTTTGGTGCCACTTAATAGAACTGCATGTATATTTCTGACCTGATTCCGAATGAGTTTACAAAGTTTGGTGGGATTCTGTCCTGAGGGGCAAAATTAGAGGGGGGGTCCCAAAATAATGTAATGGCTTATAAATGAGGTGCCATTTGACAAATCTACTCTTCATTTGGCAAACTGATAACAGATCTAGATATAAATGTTTTTGCAAAGTTTGGTGGAATTCTGTCAACTGGAGCAAAATTAGAGGGAGGGCCCAAAATATTGTAAAGGCTTATAAATGTGGTGCCATTTGACAAATCTACACAAAGGATTGCAAAAATATTATAGATCTAGATATAAATGTTTTCGTAAAGTCTGAATGGATTTTGTCAAGTGGGGGCTAGGTTATATGACGATTGTATGTACATACATTTGACACTTTTGAAAAAATAAAACATGGGTGGATTTCCAGCAAACTTGCGTAAGGAGCATTGGCAAGGACCTACAAGCATGGTTTTGGAAATGTGTCAGTGTTTTATATTTTAGCAAAGCAAAAGAGGTGATGGCTGGAAGGTTTAGAATGAATCTTAACCTCTGGCATCGCTCTGGGCAACCCTCCAGACCATCTTTCTTAGCCTGCCAAGCCATTACAAAAGGGGAAAGACCATATGCAAATCAGGCTTGGTCCCACCCCCAAAGGGGTAGTCCAGCCCGAACTGCTAAGTCACATCCCTTCTGCACGAGACCACAAGCATCCCCAGACATGTTTCAGCCTTGTTGGGCGTTATCAGTGAGGAGTAGCTTGGGTCTCTAGGCCCAGCAGGCACGGGACCCACGTCTGGGCATACCCGTCCCACTCAGGGTGACAATAGCAAAACAAAAGAGGAGATGGCTGGAAGGTTTAGAATGAATCTTAACCTCTGGCATCGCTCTGGGTAACCCTCCAGACCATCTTTCTTTGCCTGCCAAGGCATTACAAATGGGGAAAGACCATATGCAAATAAGGCTTGGCCCCACCCCGAAAGGGGAAGTCCAGCCCGAACTGCTAGGTCACATCCCTTCTGCACGAGACCACAAGCATCCCCAAACATGTTTCACCCTTGTTGGGTCTCATCAGTGAGGAGTAGCTTGGGCCTCTAGGCCCAGCAGGCACAGGACCCACGTCTGGGCATACCCATCCCACTCGGGGTGACAAAGCAAAAACAAAGAGGATGACTGGAAGGTTTAGACTGAATCTTAACCACTGCCATTGCTTGGGGCAACCCTCCAGACCATCGTTCTGATCTAGGGTTACAACTTGTGATTTGTGAATGGTGACAGCATATACAAGAGACAGAGAGAATTGTTCTCTGTGTACACACATGTCTTTGAAAAGAAGGAAAGGTGATATTGTAAGGCCATTTTGTTTGACTTCGGCAAGTTTGTCAAAGTGGATATTGACAAACTGAATCTTTTTGTCATGTGGATATGTTTGGAAGCCACTAACTGTTCCAAATGCTCCATTGACTAAACATTGTTCTGCATCCAGGTTAAATTTTAGAATTACTATGCAGTTTAGACACAAAATTAAAATTTGCCCCAATTCTAAGTTATTTAGTTAATGCTGTTGCTTGTTGACATATGAGGAGTATTATGCTGCACACTTCTAGTTTGTCTGTGGAGCTGATATGCAGTATGAGTTGCATTTAATGTTTTACCATTGTCTTGTTAAATTCACTACAGGGTTGGCATTAATGACATGCATTTTATATTTTACTGAGTTAATTGTTGCATGACATCAGGGGCATACATGTTTCCCCAATATAGCTCATTGATTAGTCTACTATTTATGATGGATTTTGCATTTTTAGTAAACAGACCACTTTTAGCTTTTTAAAATGTTAGCATAGGTGAGGTCTGCCGACTGACGCATGCTTTGAGTTAGTTCTCTGTACCGTAAATGCTGCCAGAGATTTACATTTCCAATGCTGCCTAGTGTGTTACAGCATTGTTTGTGTCCTAATGTGTTAAATTGGTTAATCTTTTACCGGTATTAACTGTAGGACGTCTCTGAAAACAATAACATTTTTTTTTCCAAACAGTTCTTCGTAGTCAGATTTTCCCACTTCTTGCATTCTGAGGTGAATTAAAGCCAACATGAGATTGGAACCCATGCTTACTTCATGTATTTGTAGCAATTTAATTGGTTTCAGAATTCTGTGTAGTTCAGTAGCAGCTTCTGTTGATGATTTGAAGTATAATAATTTGTTTTGGTGTTATATTGGAAGGAGCAGTAGTCAGTGTAAAGTTACACCTCCTATGCTGTTTGCACATAAACCTGTGGGGGCTGTTACAACAGCTGAAAGGTTGTGGTTTGTTAAGTTTTGTAGAAATGTGCTGATTATTTTAATTAAGAATGTTTTTCCAGAACTAGCTTTACCACTTACATACAGGGTTGATGCATGATATGTTCTACCTCAGTCATGGCTATTTCTGCTTTATTTAGAGTGAGTGGTTTTCCAAGTGGTTCTTGGCTTCCTGTAGGGGAAGGTTGACTACTGTTATCTAGTTGAGCTTCAATGTCTTCCTCTTGTTGAAGTTCATTGTACAACACTTGTTTGTATTGTTTGAAATTGACATTTGTTATAATGCTTTCATTTTTTTAATGCAGCTTCAAATGTGTCATAGTCACCTAATAATTCTTGCTCTTTAAAATTAAAAAGTTGCAGTAGGGTCATGTAATACAGTTCTCTATGTTGCAGAAATTTAAATGATAAATATACATGATTATTAATGCTGGGTTTGGTTAGTTTTACTAGACCTCCTTCACAAGTTGAGAATGAATATTTGCCAGTTGTGTCATCTTGTGTAACATTGGGCCTCATTACAAGTTTGGTGGTAGCTGTGCCTGTTTTATAGGCATGGCTACCGCCAAACTCACTACCAGCACTGCCACCCACGATTGGGCAATAACCGGCCCATTACGAGTTGAATGGGCCGGTAATTGCCCATTCGCGGTTTGTGGTATTGCGGGCTCCTGATCCCCATTCTGCCCCATAGGTGCTGGTGCAATTACGAGTTATGCTTGCGGGTGCCGCACAGCCCGCCAGGTCAGACCTGGTGGGCGGTCAGGCACCCGCAAGCAGAACTCATAATTCAGCGGTACGGTATGAATTGTGTGTGCCGGTGCCTTACCGGCACCGTTCATACCATATCCACCAACATTATAATGAGGCCCATTGTTTTGTAGGAGTAGATTTGGGCTATGTCGTGCAGGAACATGTTTTCCAAAGTAGTACTTCTGCAGCTTCATAGCATCCGCATTCTCTATGGTAGAACATTTTCATACCGCAGCTGAACACCTTTTGTGGTAGTGTTTTGTAAGATGATATGTCATCCCAGAGGTCTTTTAGCTCTATTTCTTCTGCTTTGGTGAGATAGCCTATGACATATCTTGCAACTGCAGTAGAATTGTCTACAATGTATTGTATGTCTATGTTTGCATTCCACAAGAGGGCAATGATTACATTGTTTTCATTGATGTACTTGGATGCTTCTCCTTTTAGTGTTGTATGTGTTTTTAGGGGATTTGCCTTTTACACTGGGCCTTATTATAAGTTTGCCAGTCCGGTAGTAAAAGCACCGGTAATCTACCAGCGCTTTTACTACCCACTGGCAAACTACGAGCTGTGCTCACGGATGCCTTTCCGGCCTCCAGGTCTGACCTGGCGGATGCACCGGCGCATTTCATGATCATTCTGACCTCCCAATTCCCATTTGAGACCTATGGGCCTCAAATGAGAATGGGAAGAATATTTTCCAGCACCCGCAACTCGATAATTGACCATTCGCGAGCACCAGAAAAAAAATTATACCGGCTGCATCCATGCCGGTTCGATCGGCATGGCTACCGCCAGTATCAGAATGAGGCCCACTGTGTCCAAAAGAAGACATTAAGCTATTTATGTGTCCTTTCATGCAGTCTGGTCTAGCGAAGCCAAAGCAACATTTGGTGTAGTATTTGCCTTTGTTTTTATATCTACGTTTTAAGTATTTGCCACAGGTTTTTGGAAGAGTAAGATTTGTGTATGTAGCACTATCTGTGGTTTCTGAAGGAATGTTGCAGGAACGTTGCAGGTAATGTATTTTTGAATAAACTATAAAACAGTGGCATCACTGTCATGGTCAGATTTGGGAGCAACATTGACCAGCAAAGCAAGTGTATGTGTGGTGCTCCTCTGGATTAATATTATTTTCTCCAAGAGAAATGTTGCACTTCTCTGAGCAGAGGGGTCATTTTATTGCAAATGAAGTGCAGCATGGCAAAGAAACAATGGTGAAATTACATTAATACTTTGACAGGGTCAAGAGAACTGGTGTGTTTCTATCTATTCCATGTTGATTTTGGTTTCACACCACATAAGAAGTCGTCCCATGGATACTCTGCACAGCTTAAAGCAACAAACCATTTGGGTGGGTTTAAGTTCTTAGCATGCAACGTGCATTAGCGTGACATTGGAACCAGTATTCTTTTGTACAATGCATGCTTTCCAACCTATTTGTTATATTTGACTGCAAAACATCATCTTTGTGTTTTATTTTTTTAATTAGTTGGTTAGCAGAGATGTGTAAAAAATTAGAGCACGTTTTTAATGTGTGTGCCACTCCATAACATATAGTTGCTAGTTCACTTTCGAACAGGAGGCGGAAAATGTATTGTCTGAATCTGGGGTTTTCAGAATATATTAGTAAAAAGTGATATTCTGAGCTTGAGACGAGGTTGAGACAGTCTTCGGCAGCAGTCTCTCTACCGTGTCTATTGTGGGAGGACCCACCTATACACAGCAAACACCGCGGAGCGGTGAGCGAAGCTTGAGACAAGGTTGAGACAGTCTTTGGCAGCAGTCTTTCTACCGTGTCTATTGTGGGAGGACCCACTTATACACAGCAAACACCGCGGAGAGGTGAGCGGAGCTTGAGACGAGGTTGAGACAGTCTTCGGCAGTCCGTGGCCGGTCCCGGACGGTCCGACGGAATGGAGCTTTTTGAAGATGCAACCGATGTGTCTGGGCCCCCAGATCTTCAACCCCAACCCGAGCAATCAGCAGAGGGGCGTTTACTAAGAAGCAATTACAAGACTTCGGACCCTGTTGCACCGAAATCACAACCCAAAAAAAGGGTAGGTGGTAAGGACTGCTACATCAACCCCCTCAATCCTCTCCGCAATTTCGGTCCCTATCGAAGTAGCCCAAGCATCAACAACACTGTTTGACTTCGAAAACCCATTTGATGGAAATCAGCGCTCGCCTTTTCCCTCTTGTTCGAACTCACTTTCAGAGATCCTCACAAACGCTTCAAATCAGCCTACTCTGCATGGCCTAGGTGCCTGTGCTTCACCACTTCACCCCCCTTCAACCTCCTCAGCTGCGGCAGCATTAACCTTTACAAAAGACTCAACTAACACTGCACTGCCGATTACTGACGCAGAAGACTTAACGGATCTCCGGAACCACTTAGTTCCACCTTCACTGTACCCAGTGCTGGGCTTCCTCTCCTCCCCTCTATCCAGCCCCAATCTGCTCAGCCTTCCCACCAGGCCCCTTTGGTGATGAGAGGTGCAGAGGCTTCGACTGTCGGAGGACGGTCAGTGTCTGCCCCTGTGCTTGCAGTACGGGCCGAGGAGGAGAGCCCCCTCTGGGCAGCGCAAAGACATCCGATCGCTGAAGGAAGAGAACGGGACAGCAGATTGCAATGAGAGCCAACGGTGGAGCTGCCTACTCGGACCTTACCTGGAGAGGACGACCCCTCCCTCCACAGCGCGGGCTCACAAGCTCCCACAGACCAACAAAAGCCACCTGTAAGTCAGACCGCCAGCTCTCTGTTGAGACCGCAAGGCGACCATCGACACCCAACGTTCTCGACTCCTGCGCCCGTCTTGACCCTGGCTCAAATCAAGGCCATAATGGACTCAACGGACCCAGCAACAGCACCACAACAGCAAAGCGACATCGACCTGACGCACAATCCGCTTCAAAAGAAAATAACATCCAACAGTCCACCTTAGAAAGATTCACCAACGCCTGAGCAGAGCCGGCCAAGAAATGAGGAAACAAGTTCTGTAGGTCGCTCAACCCTCAAAGACCCCCCTTTTCCATAACAAGCAATGCTAACTCAACCAAGCCTCGCCAGCGAGATACTGACTTAGACCTTGAGATACTCGACCAGGAACCTATCAAAGACCAAGCTTTGGCAAAAGGCACCAAACAAGTCATTCAACCCAAAAAGGCACCAAACTCAAAAAGGAAATATAGGAAAAAAGACACAGGGAAGAAAAACCTGCTATCCACAGCTCTCAAAGATTTCTTTCAAAAACAGTGCAAAAGAAAGCTGGATGAAGCAATTGAGCTTTCGGATGCAGAAATCCTGGAGGCAATTCAAGATCTCCCTCCAGCTACTAAATCAAGAAAAACAACGGCAAACGCAAAAACCAACTAATGCGGCCAAACGTTGAAGTATCCGAACCTGAAACAAGCAACGCTACTCAAGGAGTAATGCCTACAATGGAGAAACAAAACAAGAAAACCGCAACCATCCCAAATGCGGCCACATCATCTCAGCCGGCACCCAATTTAGAGCCTGTTCGACCATCCAAAGCAATCCCTAACTCCTCTGGAAACCCAGGACTGACGAATAACGCCAATACACTTACTCCTCCACAGGTAGAAGGTCAAACTGAAACACCATACGCATCAAACAAAGAGATCTCTCTAAAGGGAGATTTATGTACTGGAACTAAACCACTACTATCCCCAACCCCGAGACAGCAATCTTTACTCGGGACTCAACCAATGAATCAATTTGTTCTTGACCACCTTCCCTTGAAACCAAAAAACTTGGATCGTCCTACTCAGACAGAGGACAGTTTACGCACAACAGACCCATTATCGCCACAGACTACGTTCTCCCCCAAGAAACAGGAGACTAAGTGAAATAGACACCTCAAACCCCAAGAATTCACCGAAAGAAAAATTGACTTGGCAACCATCATGTCGGCTATAACAATAGCCCTAGACCCGTTTGGGAAATTATACGAAAGCATCAATAACTCGCTAAAAGACAGTATCACAGTGACAGCAATGATGCATACGAAACTGATCTTTGTGGAAGGATTCATCACGGCCCTGGACCAAAACAATAAGAAGCACCGAGAATCCTGGGATCTGAAACTGTCCCTTTTGGAAGAGAAACTAAAGCTCCTTCAAACCACGAATCACAAAAAAACTAGTTCAGACGACAAGGAAACCCAGACACTGTTCCATTCCCAACCCAGGAAAACGGCTCCCCTGTTTGTAAGACCAAAAGACAAAACTCCTCCACAATCAACAGAGGCGCCCAAATCAGTGCCACCAAGCGACGCCTCTCAAAAATTCACAGCTGCAACGAAAAAACAGCCTCTATTGAAGCTAACCGCCTTCTCTCAACAAGACTCTACCAACAGGGGAGAAGCGATCACACTTGAACCAATGCCCATCTCAAACAAAATAACCCTTAAGAGAGAGTACAGATGACGCAAGAGACTCTGAAAACATTATCAACACCAAGACCCACTCTACTCCATCCCCAAGGACTACCGAAGAATTCATGAGCCAAAGCTCCTTGATCGATCTAACCCAACATGAGGACTCAATAGAATCTTTGGAGTTGGACACGGAAACTGTAGACAGCTCCGAACCACAATCAGTAATCCAACTGCTCAGCCCCCAAAAAAACAACGATAAACCCCTACTTCCAAACCTGCGCTCGGAGCCAAACAACAGAACGCAAACGAAAGACACGAGTATCGAACAACTGTACCAAAAACTAAAGACAACCCAATCGAACTCTTCGACCAGACACTCTCCCACCAAAGAACAAAAACCTCCATCAGATCACCGACAAGAGGGCGCCCATAGAGCGAAAGGCCAACCTACAAACGCTGTTCATCTGTTCAAAATTGAACAAAAATCGACTGATAACCACTATATGATCCTGAACAGAAGAACGGTCCTTAAGATACTTAAACAGGTCGACACACTCAAAATCTTAAAGTCAGATGACTTCACTCTAATAGAGCCCTACCATAGGAACAAGCTGACAAAGGCCTACCTACACATCAAAAACCTGGCACTTTGTGAGATTCCTCAAGACGTCTATGCAAAACTTGCACATGTGGGCTTCATCTTGACGGAGATCCGGGTGGCAAACACCACCAAGGAACAGGCTAAAAACTACATGAAACCATTGGTCAAAAACTATAGATACAAATCACAAACAGAGGATTTGTATAGATCGGGAAGAAGGAGAAGAACATCGTCGCCTTTGAGAAAACACGACCCCAACTTCACCAGACCAACTTGGAAATTAGCGAACAGATCTGACCAATCGAAACCTGAGCCATTTTATAACGACAGAACTGAAACAAAAAGAGAATTCGGAAACTACAAAGAGAATGGAAGACCTTACACGACGACTCACACTTTAAGACCTTGCGACAATGAACGTAGACCCACACCACCAGATCGCTCTGAAAGGTCCAAACAAACAACAGACTCGACCGCCGTCTGTCCAGACGCCACGCCAAAAAAGGGCACTTGGTCTTGGTTACGGGATGCCTTGACAAAAGATAGCAACAAATGCAGGGTGTCAACCACTCATCACGGCCACCCCAATCGACCCACAAAGGCCTTCATAACCCAACTCTGTCCATAGCATCATGGAACACCAGAGGCCACATGCATTTAACAAAAACCGGCAGTTACAACTTGGGGGTTCACGACATTCTCTGCCTGCAAGAAACTTGGCTGACGGATAAACCCGCTCTGGACGGGTATACTTCAGAGATTTCACCGGCCTCCAAAGGTCCACTTGGCAGACCTTCCTCTGGTCTACTGACAGCGATTCGGACAGGATCAGATATAACCACTACCAAGATAATGGCAGCCACTTATGCTTTTCTGGTGGTGCTTATGACAAGGAACGATGAAATCCCTACAGAAGCTTCATTTCCCAAAGAAGCCTTTGCCATAATCAATGTCTACTGGAATCCCCAAAAAACATCTTCAGCAAACTTCTGCAATGAAGCTGCCAACATCATTGACGAGATAATGATCAAATATCAGACCTCGAACATCTTGATTTGTGAAGACCTAAACGCAAACTGCCTGAACCCATCTGCGCATACTCTGACGGAGGAAAGAGGAAAAACGTGGGTAACACTAATGAACTCCAAAAATCTCTGAAACGCAGCAAACGCATGTAGTAAGCAAACCATGATACCCACATGGGAGCGCGGCCAATCTTCTGTGACTCTCGATTACATCTTTGTATCGGAAAAAATCTACTCGAGCATAGTCTCTTTCGAAGTAATCAGAACTGAAGCAAGCAACCACAACTTACTACACCTTACCTGCAATATCCGAGGTCGAGACCAGCAATTTTACAAAGCTTTGTTTGAGACAAACTCTCAGCTAACTCGCTTGCGCATGACCACAAACGACATCAAAACCCTGTCAGACGAATACAAAATGTTAACCTCTGTCATCGAAGCAAATGAGTTAACCTTCAGGGCCAGTTACATTCCCCTGCTACTCGCCTACAAAAAACCTCGGAAAGGCCTTCACAAGCCTGCACTTAACCATAATCACACACACAATCGGAATCTGGTGATCAGACGACGTTACTTAAGAAAACTAAAAAAAGAAGCACCGACCTGGAACACTACTACGTTATGGGAAACCTATCGCACTGAGCTGAGACTGTATAAGCAGTGGCTAAGAAACACCAGAGCTGCCCTGTACCAATCAGATGCAGAAAACATGATCAAGGTCCTAACAAACAAAAAAACTAGAGAATTTTGGACACTCGTTAACAACACAAACCATCACCCCAATTCTCAAATGATAAACTCGGTCTCTGAAGTTAGCTGGACCACCCACTTCTCGCAACTGTTAGAGTCCCCTGCGCCCCCACTGAGAGAACAAAACAATTTACCGATGCGACTTGGGTTGACCTCTCAGACAAAGAAGATATAAAAAAAGTCATCTCTAAACTGAAATTGTCACGAGCACCTGGTCCTGACAGTCTAGCAAACTCTGACCTAAAGCAACATCCTGACGCCTGGTCAACCGTCCTGAGCATGATATTCAAAGACTGCAAAGAACACAAGATAATCCCCACCTCTTGGACTCAAGCAGTCATTGTCCCAATCTTCAAAAAAGGCATCAGAGAAGATCCCTCCAACTATCGACCCATAGCATTGCTGGACGTCATCGGCAAAGTTTTTGGAACAATCCTGTTGACCCACTTCCAGAACTGGGCACGATCTTCGCTGGCCATGGACCCACTTCAAACGGGATTCCAGAAGAACGCAAGCACCGGTGCCAACATAATTATCCTAAACATTCTTAAAGAAAAAGTTTTACTAGGCGCTCCACAAATCTTCCTTGCCTTTGTGGATCTATCTCAGGCCTTCGACAGAGTTGACAGGCAAAAACTGTGGAACAAACTGAAGAAGAGGAACTGCCCCAATGAAATTCTCGAACCGATTATTGCCCTTCACTCCAACACCAGTGTGTCAGTTCGATTGAACCACCAAGGGTTACTCTCTAACCACATACCATCTCATCGCGGAGTTAAACAAGGGTGTCCATTGGCTCCAGCACTCTTCATCTCTTTCCTTGGTGATTTCAAAGACTTGCACAAGTCGATCAGATCATTTCCACCGAAAATCGGAAATACAAGGGTCATCAGACTTTTTTTACGTCGACGCCCTAATCATCTTGGATCACACACAAGTGGGCCTTCAACGCCAACTCGACAACCTAGCCCACTACACAAAGGAGAATAATCTTGAGATCAATAAATCGAAAACAAAAATACTGATTCTCCAGAAGCAGGGGAACAAAAAGAAAGAGACCCTAAAATGGTATCTTGACCAGTCCAAAATCGAAATCGTGTCAACATTCAAATACTTGGGAGTTGAAATTGACAGCTCGAAGAGATTTGTGAGCATGCAGAAAACCCTGTGGACAAAGACGAAAAACCTAACAGGTCAACTGCGGGCAGTCGACAGAAAATACGGCAAATATAGCCTACTGCCGGCCATCCACTACTACATTTCTAAAGTAATTCCATCACTAACGTATGGCATGGACGCAACCCCTGCAATCCCATCCACTCTATGGACTAAATTGGAAGGCTTCATTTGGAGAGCAGTTTTAGGCCTACCTAAATCCACAGCCGTTGCAGCAATAAGATGTGAACTAGGTCTACTCTCCCTAGAGGCAGTGGTGGCCCAGAGTACCATCCAACTCTTCAGAAAAATCCAGAACCCAGAGAGCCTAGAAATATACCACATGATTGCTGTGGAAATCGCTAAAGGGACCAACACATTTCTAAACGACTGGGCCAATACTCAAAAGCTCACACTGCAAGAAATATCGTGCTCTGAAGAAGAACTAATCCAAAATCCATTAAGAATAAAAGCAAAAATGGAATTGCTCGATTGGATAAAAACCAACGAGAAAGCAGTCTCGAATAAACTTCTAGCCCACCTACCACCAGTCTTCAACAAACTCAAAGAGCCAATGGGATACTGCACAAAATACCCCTGTAAACGGCTAATGAAAACCCTACTGAAAGCTTGCTTAAACCTCCGCCCGACCCAAGAAATCTTAGCAATTCGTACAGCGTCCAAAGAAAAATCATGTAGACTTTGTAAAGATCCACAATCTAGAGAATCAATCAGGCACCTCTTGATGGTTTGCCCGACAGTAGACCAAGAAAGAAAAGCTTTCCTCGGCCACCTGTTTATAACCTCTTACGTCGTTGATGAAAACATTTGGTGGAATCGTCTTATTACAGGAGCCCAAACTAGATGGCTAATAGCAGCGACCAAACGTCTAACCATCGCCTTGGAGAAGGCCTCCCAAAACCTACAGGAGTAGCATACAGAAATAGCCATCTCAGCCAAAAGACGAGGATGATATCACGACTAATCCTCTGCCTGAAGTCTTTTCTTTCTCTTTTGCAAAATCCTGTCCTTGGTCTACGTCGAGAACGTTGAGAACGCATAGTAAAAACACTAAACACTCCTCTTCAAGAACAAAACGTCTTTGTAAAAATCTAAACAGATTAAATGCAAATAATAAAAAAATAAATAAATAAAAGATATTCTGATGCACTCATTTATGTGGACCTTTTGTCATATCTTTCTCCTTTTCCTGTAGGAAAGAGTAGGGGTAAATACTGTGTTTCTACACTTTTCTCTCATTGTTCATTGGTGATTCTTTAGCTTGATGCATTTGAATTGTTTCTAATCCATCTTCAATGATATCTTTGGAGTGTAGATGGTGAATTGTATACTGGTTTAAAATGTTGGCTGCAATAATAGGATTTACACGTTCAAATTGGCCAGTACTGGTGAATCTTGAATTATTTGGGTGTTGTCCTCTATGTTTATATCTTTGTAGTATTCATTGTTTTCTTTTAGAAATTGTAGGGCTTGTCTAACTTTGTCCAAGTCAACTAGTTGTTGCCACATTATTTTGTCTTTTTTTGATACACCAATAACTAGTAAAATCAAACATTGATCTATTGGTCATTGTATTCCTAGAGTCTCAACATTTTCTTTAAGATTTAATGGCAAATATTGCCACAAATGCCTTTTAGTAATTTGACTGTTTTCAGCCGAAGGCGTATTATAGCTTGGAATGGATGTACTGTTTGGATAATAATGTTCTCATTCAAGTTAAGTTGTTGGAGAACCTTTGGAAGTGGAAATAAGTTATTAGTGATAGCACATGATGGCATTTGGTTATTGTCAAGCTTTGTGTTGCAGTACATGCACATTATTGAGGGCTCAGTTATTTTCTATTTATTTTCTGCTGTTAGATATAACGATAATTGGAACCATTGGAATTCCTCATTGTCCTCTATTTTGGAGGCCATATCTACTTTGTTGTGCTACTTTTATTAAATGTTCCCCGACAACAGACACATACTTGATCTGATATTTCAGCAGATGTGTTTAGAAACGTAACTACTTCTTTTTTGTATGTGATTGTTAGGAGGTTGGTGTATGTGTGAGGTTTTCCGTAATTGTTTTTGAAGTTACGAAATTGTCTAAGTCAACTTCAGTTCCAAAGTACTTATTTTGGATTTGCTTTATGTTTTGAAGGATTTATTCACTGTTAAATGTACAAGCATGTTATTTATATGTTGCAGTTCTACAGCAGCACTTTTTGCATAGTACAGTCTATGCACAATATTCTGTATAGTGGAATGGTGTGTTGCTATCATTTTGATCTGGTTGAAGGTGCTTTTGCAAGTAGTTCCCAAAATGCAGGCTAATGAATGTCCTAGCAGACCAGTGGGACTGTGCACTGAAGAGGAGTCCACGGTTTGTAAAGTTTTCATTTTACTTTTGTCTTTTAGTTTGACATATTGATTGAGGAATTGCTGTACACATTTCAAGGATTGTTGCCTTACGTGTCACATCGAGCTGCATGTCCATTTGTACACTGGCCGGTTTGTTTGGGCGACAGAAACATTTGGTTGAAGGTTTGTTGGGGACGTGTTTTCTATAAGGGTTTCTTTTGCCATAATGGTGTCTCCTTCTATTTCAAACCCTTAGCCATCACTGTCTATGGCAATTGTTTTTATTTTTTCTTGTTTATAAGCGTCTTCATTGAAATATTTGAAAAGGTATGTATATTGCACATTTTAGACATGCATATTGTGGTGTCTGGTTAAAATTTCGACTACAAAAGCATCGAATGCAATAGGGTCGACGCAATAGGACCGAAAACAAAGGGTCGATTTTTTTTTTAAATTATATATATTTTTTGGGGTTTCTGTATAGGTAAAAAAAGTGTTTTTTACCACAAAATAGGGGATTGGGGGGGATCCAACCCCCCCAAAAAAAAAAGAAATGTACAAAAAAAAAAGCTTTTTTCAATCCTTTTGTTGTCGGTCCTTTTGAATCGACCCTTTGTTATTCGATCCTTTTGATTCGACCCTTTCACCTATAACCACTTATTGTAATGTATCAATTAATTTAGTTAGTGGTTAATTCTTTTTAAATCAATATAAACAATGTTCTCTTTAGTAGACATGTGCTGTCAATTAAAGCTTCAAGGATTAGTCTCCTGCAGTAGTTTTTAAGGGTAAGGTGTGACTTTTCATCTTTTGTTATAAGATTGAGAAGAACATTTTGTGTAACATAAATGTTTGGTATTGCTTTCTAGTGGTTATGTTAACACTGGTAAATATAGTGTTATGTTTATTAGTAAGTTTGCTTTTCTTTCTACGGCCCTCATTACGGTTCTGGCGGAACCGTGCTGGTAAAACCGGCAGGTAACCGCCTGACCCGTAATGATTTAATGCTGCCTGTTTTGCCAGTATCACTGGGGGATTATGACCCCAGCCTTCCCGGAAGTCAGGTGCCAGTAAATGTTAATCCCCATTCCCATTGAGTCCCATAGGACTCAATGGGAATGGGGATCAAGGAAGCACCAGCACCATTAATAACGGTGACAGTGCTTCCGTGAAAGTCTGCGGGTGGGTGCCGTTCCAACCGCCAGGTTGGTGCTTGGTGGGCGGAACGGCACCCGTCCGCAGACTCATAGTTTGCCGGTCCGCAAACAACGGTGCTGGCAAGATTACCGTCACTGTTCTTTCTGGACCGGAAAACTTGTAATGAGGGCCTATATCTTTTTTTTTACTTTTTTCTTTTGCAAGAGGGGCTTCACCTTTTATAGTCATGTCTGGTTTTGTTTTTTTGAGTGAGGTTACTAGCTCTTTTGTTTTGATGTTTAGAGGTGAATAAGTATATGACTTGATTTTATTTATATCTGCTCTATTTTTTCTTTCTTTTCTACAGAATTGCTTTTTAGTAGACGTTATGTTTTGTCTGTTGGAAAAAAAGAAAGTTTGGGTTGAAAGTTGTGGAATGTATATGGATGTATTGTGCATAGGTGTGTGGGTGTGATTGTAAAGATGAATAGGGTGTTGTGTGATTGTGTAGTGGGATTATAGTTGTGGTTGGGAGGGTTGTAAGAATAAGAATGTGTACAGGTGTGATTGGTTTGAGTTTACAAGAGAGTGGTGGTGCAAATGAATAAGTAGGGACATTGTGATGTTTTGTGGAAAACGGTGAGTGTTATACTGGAATAAGAGTGAAATATGTGTTGTTGATTTGAAAAGAAAGCTCTAGACTATTATATAGTGACATTACATTGTTACAATAATAGAGACATGAATACTATATTAATGTATTAAATATACAGTGTTCTTTTTTCCAAAGCTGTCTATGGGAATTTTCTCCTTTCCTGAAATTGTAAAAGAAGGTTAGTATGATATGATATGATATGGCATTTATAGCGTGCTTGCACACAAGTGTTTCTAGGCACGAAAAGACACAGAGAGGAAAAAGAGGGAGCACAAACAACAATCTTACTAGGTCTTGTGCAATTGAGATCGCGCAACTACAGGCAAGAGGAAGGGGAGAAGTGCTGAGGGGTGGGGGAAGGGGAGAGATGAGGTAAATCAAGTGCAGTCAATGGGTGGCTAAGTGCAGGTAACTCAATAAGTGCAGTCAGCAGGCAGCTTATAAGTGCAGAGTGGGGGGACTGTAGGGTTGCAGATACAAGTGCTGAGGGAGCCAGGACACAGTGCAAAGGGTAAATGGGCATGCAGGAACCTGGGCCCAAGTTCAGAGGGTAGCCAGGTGACCAGTGTGTGGGGCAGTAGGGGCATCAGCAGAGGAGAGGAGGATAGAAAGCGGAAGTAAAAAAGAAAGGTCTTGAGTTGCTTCTGGAACCAGAGGTGGGTCTTCTCAAGTTTAAGAGAGGCAGGGAGGCTATTCCTGAGGGAGGCCCCAGCCGAAGAGAGATATCTGCCCTTAGTCTCTGCTTGGAAAAGCAACTGACCCTCAGAGAGTCAGAGATGGATGAGTGGAGGGCTTCAGAAGGGAGATGTTTAGGAGGTGAGAGTTGGAGGTAGAGCAGTCCCAGGCCCCAGAAAGCCTTGTGGACGATGCAAAGGGTCTTGAACTTTATGCTTGCTATCACAGGGAGACAGCAAAGAGATTTCAGAGCTGCAGAGACATGAACCCTGGTCAGGCCAAGGACAAGTCTTGCAGGCCTGTCTGGATAAGTTGTAGACGTCAGTGAGTAGAAGCAGGAAAATTTAAAAATAGGCTGTGGCAGTAGTCCAGCCTAGAGAGTGAGTGAAAGGAGGGAGCTTGTTGTACACCTCCTCCCCTATTCCTACAGTTCCTGGGTAGGCCCAGCCATGGCTGCTTTGGGTCCAGGGCCTCGGCCCCGGAGCACTTGTGTGGGAATACCTTTAGGAACAGTGAACCCTTTCATACGGGAACATCTCTAGGAATGTGACCCCCATGCAAATACCCCGTACGACAGTACAAGACCAGAGGTGAATAAGACTCCATTTTGTAAATCACTGACTTCATTTTACAAAGTTAAAACAGTCGTGGAGGTTTCACTTAGGCTTGCAACTCTCCTTGTCAGGCCCGCACAGCGAGCGAGTTCCTCCCCCCACCTCCTCCCCTGTGCCGTCCCCGCGACTGCTCGGTTCGCATGAGAAGGCTGGCTGCGAGAATACAACAAAATCCACACTGTCAGGCCGATTCATGGAATTAATGTGCGCCGAAAATTGCCATGCAAGCGTGCGAAAGCGTGCGTAAGCGTGCAACATCGTGCGAAAGCGTATGAATCTCAGCGCAAGCACGAAAATCGCAGCGCAAGCGAGCGAAAGCCACGCACAACGATTCATGGAAGTCCATGTGCATGTAAATCCTGGGTAGTGCTCTAAAATCGTGCGTGGCGCACGCGGGCGCACATGTCTTCAAACGGCGTTCGCTACGCGCACAGGGAAAGCGCACATAGCGCGGCGCACACAACAAAGTGGGCGTAACACGGGGCGTAACACGCGGAATGGGGAACAACATGAGAAAATGTGGGAATTACGGGGGAAGCACAGGAGGTACATGCGCGGAAAGCCCACTCGCGCTCCCACAACACGTATTCATGGAATCGAACAGGGGAAACACGTGTGCCAAAAAAGACGCGCTAATCCGGAAACACGTACGCCAGCAGGAAGCAGGCGTATGCAGCCCCGCGCAGCAAAAAAGTGCACACAAACAACAAACAAGCTCAGACGCTATGATGAATATACCATTCGTCGCAGCAGTGGTTGTTGGACACCGCAGGAGGAGGAGGCTAGCCAGGCCGAGAATTTTTACACCCAGGACCAGCCTTTTTGGGATGCCTGATGACCAGGTGTATGGGAGGCACAGGTTCCCACCACACATAATACTCAACCTGATGAGTGAGTGGCAGGATGACCTCACATCACCCACCCTGTGCTCCCAAGCACTGAGCCCCTTGGAAAAGGTGCTCAATGTACTGCACTTCTTGGCCACTGGTTCATTTCAGCGGACAAGTGCCATATTGGGGGGGTGTCACAGGCCACGCAGTCATGCTGACTACACCAGGTGTTGGCCATCATGACTGCACGCTCTTCAGTCCGCAGGCACATATATATGCCCAGAACACCTGCAGAAAGGCAGGCTGCCGTCCAGGACTTTTACGGGGTGGCACACTTCCCCAAAGTGCTAGGTGCCATTGATTGCACCCATGTGGCTCTACGTCCTCCCAGGGCAACTGAGCACATCTATAGAAACTGTAAGCACTGGCATTCCATTAATGTGCAGATAGTATGTGATGCCAAGGGAATCATCACCTCAGTATATGCCAACTATCCAGGGTCTACTCATGACAGTTTAATTTTCAGAATGTCACCCCTAAACCGGGACCTAGAAGCTGGGCGGCATGGCGATACATGGCTGCTTGGTGAGTATAAATGCCTCTGCACATGCATGCATGTCAGATACTGAGTAATGTCACAACCCCACTAATGATACCCATCATCACCTCCCCAGGGGACAGTGCCTACACTCTGAGCACCCACATGATGACGCCAATTCGGAACCCCACCACATCACCCGAGGTAAGATACAACACAGCCCATATTGCAACCCGGTGCATAGTGGAGCGCACATTCGGAATGCTCAAGTCACGCTTTCGCTCCCTTGACCGCTCTGGTGGGCAGCTGCTATAGGCACCCCCTGTAGTGCGCAGGATCATAGTGGCAGCATGTGTCCTGCACAATGTTGCAACCCGCCGGTCCTGCCGGTGGACATGGTGGTGCCCCCACATCCCCAACCACATGCACGGCCGCTGCGCATGGGAGGGGAAAGGGCATTTGGTGAGGCAGCTCGTACACAGCTGGTGGCTAATTACTTCACATAAAATCACACCCCTGTGGAGTGCACACAGCCCTGGCACATACCAGCTGACAATCAATGATGATGACATAAGGGACAGTCAACTGTCACAATCATACCAGCCTGAGATTGGTCACCTGGAAGTGTTACATTGTGTGCATCCCTACCTACTGAAAGACAACCAATGCTGTGTCACAAAAATAAAAACATTTATGCTGCATGAATGATTACCCCCTTGCAAAATACAACCTGAAAATAGTGCCATGTCACCAAACCCCTCCCCATCTCAGCTACCCAACACACCATGGCATGTCATGCAATGTGAAAGCAACCAAATGAATGCACAACACATGACACAAGTGTCACAAAGTGCACTGTCCCAAATGGAAACAGGCCACAGACAATATGCTCCCAGTAATCAATAACAAACAGCACACATGAACAGATACTTACCAGCAACACAATACAGCAACACAGGATGAAACAGTGGCAAAATATGACAGTACACAATCAAAGTAGTGCAAGTCTTAGAACCTGAATAAGCCAGCACATTGACCCCTTCAGGCAAATGTGCAGTGTACTTCATACAACATGAACTGCATCTGCAAAGGAGACGGCCTTGTGAAGACATGAAGAAGGTACCTGTGAATAAGGAGGAAGACATGGATGCACAAGAACATATCAATACACCATGCAGTGTTCAATACAACAACAATCCCCACTAGGGCTGTCCACACAGTTTTGACTACAGACTGCCCACACAGCTCATGGGAGCCCATGTCACTGTGTAAGCCACTGTCACTTGGTCACACCCTTTGCAAGCCCATGGAAAGTGGAAGCAGGAGGGGTGTGTGTGTCATGAACCCAGTCATCTAACCCAAAGACAGGACAAGCCTGCATGTGCCTAGCTGGAAAACACAGTGGATGCCCACGGGAGCCAAACAAGTCAACACATGTCAGCAAGCATGCGGGTGTTTAAGGTCTGGTTCTGGAGGATGATAGTACGGAGATCCCCATGCAGCACCTCACGGGTTGCCTGCATTTCTGCACGCATGGCCTCGCGTGATGCCCGGATCTCCTCACGATTTGCCTGCAGCTCAGCTGAGAGTGAATGTGTGAGCTGCTCCAGCTGCTGTTCTGACCTAAAATTTCGGGAAGCCTCAAGTTCACCCAGAGTCTCCCTGAGGAAATGGAGTTCTAACCTCAGGGCTTCCCTGTGGCCCTGTGACTCCACAGATATGGCTTCGCGCAGAGTCTCCAGTGCCGCCCGTCGGTCCCTGTTGCACGCCAACATGTCTTCCCTGTGTGATTGGCAAATGGAGTCTGTTGCCTTCTTTTGTTGCTCCATCTATCTTTTAGGGGGGAGAATGGAAGTGGCCACACTCTCCATTACCTGAGCCATCAATTCAACCAATGCTCCCTTTTGTGCTGCTATACTGTACATGGTGTTTTCCCATACAGTATTGCCTGGTGGCGTACGGCCACCGTGTCGGCAGGCACCACACCTGTTTGGGGCAAGGCGATCTGCACCTTGCTGTGCTGGCACAGCCTGAGGCTGCAGGACTGCATTCCCCCTCTGATCTGCTGGCCCAGGAACAGGATCAGATGTAGTGCAGTGTGACCCTGCATCCCTAACCGCCAAAGGCGGAGTTACCAACACTGACATCCCCATAGAGGGGCCTACCTCCGGTGCAGGAGGTTGGACAGAACAGCATCCCTGCCAGAAACACTCACCTGCGACATAAGTCCCACTGTCCGATTCAGCACCTGAATCATAGAGGTCTGGGGAGGTGCACCCAGAGACACCTGTGGACAGTATGGGCTGCAGGAGGATAGGGTTTTCACCCACCACCACACCACGTCCTCCACTGGTGCCCGGTCGTGGCTGAGATTCCTCCTGGGTCTGCACCATCTCCTCCACCTCAACAGCATCAAGTGCGTCATCACCTGCAAAAACATGAAAGACAACAAATGGAAACAGGCATGAGCACCATAGCACACACATAGGCCTTACAAGACAGAGATCCAGTACATGAATAACACATGTCCCACACGACTATAACCCTGGCATGCATGCACTGTCAATGAGTTGGAAGGGGAGGCAAAAAGCAGACACTGAGGACTCCAAGATGGAAAATGAACACATATGCTGCAGGCTGGATAGCACTGGCATCACAGATTAGCCTGTGAGTGGCATGGGCAATCCACATGCATGACACATGCCAGCACACAGATGGCACGTAGCATAGCCATGGTACATTTGACAAGTACAGCCATATGTCAGTGAATGAGTACTGTCACCCATCCATGTGAGATGGACATGATGAGATGAAAAATGCAAAATAGTGTGACAAAATACGCATGTGCCACACACTGCAACACATCCAGTGTGCAATAATACAGTGATGGCAGGCAGATGGATACATCAATGGTTGGTCACTTCAACATGACAGGAAACACCAATCATGTTCCACATTCAAACAGGCCCCAAAATGTAATGTGAGCAGGCCCTTACTCAATCAGCCTGAATGGTCAAATCATTCCCATAACAAGGTAATAAATGTGGGCCAATGTGGGTTGTAATCTATGACAGAGCATGTCACATATGTGGCATTAAGGCAGAAAAATGCATTGCAAAAATGGGAGGATTGAAACAATCAGGCTGAATGAAAACTGAAAAATCAGAACAATGTTGTTGCAAGATGACAGTTCAAGGGCAACTGCAGTAATGTGGTGCTAATTGGCTAATGTGGTCAGAAGGGATACTGTCGTACCCAAACCCAGGGCTGGTGAATGGTTTGGAGGAAGCACATGGGTGACCCATACCACTCAGGAGTACACACCTTTACCTGGCACTCAATCATTACACATCACTCAAGAAACATACACATGGATTACACACACTTGCATGGGCACTCACCCGACAATGCCTCATAATCTGGTAGGTCTCCCACGCCTTGGATCTGTTCCTCTGTGATGAAGTCCAGAAACAGACTCAAGTTCAGTGAGTTGGTCGTCCTCTGGTGGAGACCCACCGCCAGTCACCAGAGTAGAAGCATGATTGGATGCCAGCTTGTTCTTTGCTCTGCATTTAAGGTCATTCCACCGCTTGTAGCAATCATCAGCTGTGCACCTCACAAATCCAAGGGCACTAATGTGGTCCGCGATGGTCTGCCAGTGGGCCCTATGTTGAGCAGTCGTAGTTTTACAGCCTGCAGCCACCAACATTTTGCATACATAGGCAACAAGTGCATCAAGTTCAGCATCATTGAAGCTAGGCTTCCTTGATGTGCCGGAGTGTGTAGCTGTGTCTTGGGTCTCAGCCTGTAGTGCAAGAGCACCATTCTTCTTCTTCTTGGAAGGTGGTGCGGATCCTGAGTGGCTTACGCTGCTCTGGTCAGTAGGGGCAGAAGCGCAGGTGGACTGGGTACTAGAAGCCTGTAAAGGCACAATGACCATAGGTCTTGGTGCAGGCATTGGCTGCAGGGTGACGTCAGTGTGATGGACCTGGACCGGCACTGTCCCGGCTTGGAGACTCGGAGCTGGGGTGGATTGAGCTGCAGCTGCTCCTGCAGCCTCCTCACCCTGGCTACTTGGGGCAGCAGATGACATTGCTGTGCCAGATCCACGTGGCCTGGTGACAGCAACTTTCACTGCCACACATGGATTAGACTTGCTGACCTGGAAGTCAGCCAGGGAGTCAACCTGTGCCGGTTCAGGTGACAAAATGGGCCGGTCCAACAAGGGCTGAGCTGGGATGGTGTCAGCTACGTTTCCCACAACCATTGGGGGGGCATAGGTGGCCCCAATTGGTCCTCCACACACGGGGCTCTAGGGTCACCCTGCAAATCCTGGCCACATCCCCTACCGTGCCCACCATGCCCACCTTTTGGAGGTCGGCCACCTTTGCCTCCCTTACTGCTTGGTCACCTCCCAACCATGGCACTGATGTTGTTGTGCGTATGGGAGTTGCAGTAAACAATTGTCCTGGGCAATTGGGGTGAAAGGAGTAGGGCACTAGATGGAATTCGTACCCTAGTGCTCCAAAAAGGATGTATGTGACCCCTGGGGGAAGATGATGGGTCACGCAATGCACAGGCACCCCAAAAACAAAAGTACACGTGCATGCAACTCCTGGTAGACCACGTGCATGGAAAAATGAACCCGCACTATGCTGTGGCACCCAGAAACACAAAAATAGGCGTACGTGTGTTACACACAGCCTACAATGACCTCTTAAAGGGTACGCGACACACGGGGACAACCACAGTTGGAAAATACGTGCGCGACTCACCGTCTGCCTTGAAAAAGTACATGAAAAAGACGCGCGTTTGCGCGTTGGCAACACCCCCACCAAAAGAAGAAAAGAACGCAGTTTGAGGAACAGGGAGTACGAACTGGAATCGTTGTGAAGTAATTGCGTGTGAACTGACAAGAAGTACAAGAAACACCTGCTCACTCTCCACAAAAATCACGTACAAGAAAATAGCGTGATACTCGTACCTTTTAAGCCAGCCCACGCGTTCAACATCACTTACGCGCTAAGGGCCTTTCCTCGGATTTCACGCTGACATGCACTTTTTTCATGTGCCAAATCACTGCTGGCCACGCGAAAACACACGGAAGATCACGCTCCTGCCCAAAAGGCCATTTTCCTGCCCCCAAGAGCCCCGAGCATGCTCCCACCAGCCATCTGCTGCTGGAACAGAAGACTTGCGACTGGGATACCATTTCTCCACAGCCCAGCCCCAGGACCCAGTTGCCACTCACGCCTGCCTCGGGGGTCGTCATGTTGGGGCAAACACCATCTGAGACCACTGGCGACCCCCAGCCAGAGAGGCAGAGGGCCACCAGCTTCAGTGAGAAGGAAGTTGGTGTCCTGGTGGAGCATGTCCTGGGGCATTATGATGCCCTCTTCGGAACATCACGCGCCAACAAGGAAGGACGGGAGAGGATCTGGGAGGATGCAGTGGTTGCCATCAACGCGGAGGGAGTGGCAACCCGCGACATCAAGCATGTCCGGAAGTGCCGGGAGGACTTCAGGTCCAGGACCTTCTACAAGGCCCGGCGCCTCACGAAGGCAGAGGATGCAGAGGGGTGCCAGGTCAGCGTGAGCAACATCCAGATGAGGGTTCTGGAACACGTAGGCCCAGTGCTCCACGCTCAGATCCTTCGGAGGCAGACCTGTCTGGAGTTGAGCGGTAAGTGGCCAAGTATTGTTGTGTGAGACAAGGCATGTTTCAGTGTGCTGGTAGTCTGATACTTGCCTGTATGTGTGACATAGGCCATGTATGGATGTGTGTGTGCAGGGACATCATGGTCATGCATGTGAGACCAGTAATGTGTGAACCACATGGATGGTGCATGTGTTCCAATGCAACATGGGGAGCTGTATGAGGAATGCACACATGAATGCATGCAAGTCTCTGTTTTTGGACATGGAGGGGGGGTGAGGGATGGGTGCTGCTCTCATGTACATGTATGGTGCACATGTGTGTGTGTCTGAGAAGTGTGTGTATGACTTTGAAACGCCATGGATGCATGACACATGTCTGTGATGATGTGTAGATTCACTCATGCAGTGCAGTCACCGTTGTATCCACTGTGTCTAACCACTGTGTCTGTGGTGTACAAGCCATGATGCATGACCCTCCGGTGATGTGTGTGCATGGGATCAGTGTAAGCCATGATGCATGTGAGTTTGAAGGCAACATTTTGGTTAAAAGAGGCCCTTGTACATGGATGCTGATGTTGATTGCAGGCGCCGTGCCTGTTTCTGCATGTGTGTTGCGTGCATTCACCCATGTATTGTGGAGGGACAGGATGGAAGTGACTTTTGACAGTGCCACTCATGTGTTATTGCTTACTGTCTAGGGGAATATTGTACTGTACCCTGATGCTTGTGTTCTATGTCTCCCTCTACGCAGCGTCAAGTGAAGAAGTGGGCGGAGACAACGTTGTGGAGCCAAGCGGCGGGGATGCCTCCACCGGGCGGCGACGAAAGGCCCAGCCACCCTCCCAGGAATTGCCATCATCCGGGAGCGAGGGGACTGGTGCCGCTTCTGCCATTACGGCTTTAGCGGAAGGGCTTGGTGAGCCCCCACAGGGGCTTGCAATGGCAGAAGAGGTGTGGAGACATCCAGGTTGGTGGTCTCCACAGAGGAGGAGGAGCCCGCTACTGAGCCACACATGGGGCCTGGTGGGGGTAGTACCACTGGTGCAAGTGGTGCAGTCCAGGGCCAGGGTCAGGAGGCAGCACAGGTCACCGCGGAGGGGCCTGTGCATGTCGCTGTCCTTGAGTGCACCACCATGCACCAGCAGGGATGCCCCGTCCCAGGCCCATCCGCAGGTAGTATCAAACTGGATATTAAATTATTCCTCCTATTGTATGTATATTGGCCTACGCCAAGTTGCATAAAACTGTACGCGAATAACTCTCTATGGCAAGGTCTTGACCTTAGAAATTGATGTAAGCCGCCATCTTGAATCGAACCGCCATTTTAGGTTCTCTTGTTGTGTAAAAGTCACCCTGTACATCAAAATGGTGGACGATGCCATTCTGAACAGAATCTGGTCGACATGACCTCCGTACAGCTAATGTATAACTTGCCTGCAAGCCACTTGTTAGGGTCATGAACTGAGACCTTGTCCTTCTGTTGACCTGCATGTAAATGGATTACCTGTATCAACGGAACTGATCTATGCGCATACTGATGTATGTATTAGAAGATTGACCTGGCAGAGACCCTAGACCAGTAATACATTCATGGAATGGTTAACCCGCGAAGGGGTTGGACAACAGGCTGGAGAAATGTATAAAAGCCTGAATGTCCCAATGTACAGTCTCTACATCGAACCCCGTTGAAGTTCGTTGTGTTGTACTGAGGGCCGATAGCTATCCGATCTGTCATTTGACTTTGTCATTACTTGACCTTAAAATAAAGTTCCTTTGTAACCAGTGTGTGGTGTGTTTCCTTTGGGTTTCCCGGCCTCATATTATTTTTCTCTTTTCACAGTTGGCGCCCGAATAGGGACCCTCAAGATTGATGCTGGACCATTGAAGGTTGACGCATGCTATCGGACCAGGATCGGATGGTGTGATACTACGGGCCCGACTGAATGAGACGCGACACCTCTACAGCGCTGCACGATCCGATCCTTGGACGATAGCCGTGCGGTCTGAGACGGCATCTTGACGTTTGAGGCGGGCAGATTTGCCTTACTCACCAAACACAAGGTAAAATTTGTTAGGTAAGTTCTTTGATAAACCGTACGGTCCTCCTTAGGTTTGGTCAGGTGAGTCGTGACCCGACTCTTAATTTAACCCTGACAATTTGAATTTGGCGCATTGTATCTGCAGACACAATTATTGACCAGGTAACACCAAGTTTTTTGAGAAATGCCTGGGAAATTGTCTAGCTGCTTTAGGGCATTATTCCGCAGCGATCGACAATCTTTGGAATTTAGCCGTCCGGCACCACAGGAGGGGTCGCCGGTGTTTACTATGTATTGTAAACATGGCATTGGAAGTGTAGTGTTTAATTATATTTGGCACAGACAAACCAGACATGCCTCCGAACTTCAGTGGCCAATCAATGGTAGTTTTGAGATCCCTCGTATTGAATACTTAGAGTCTGTCTTGTTAAAGAAAAAGGCCAGAGCCGCAGCATATGATGTTCTACAGAACTGGAAAAAAGAAGCGTTGCAGCAGCTTAAGAGTAGGGAAAAACATGCTCGCAGTCATAAAACAAACGCTGAAAAGGCGTTGTTATATGATCAGGACAAACAGTCTGAGTCAGTTAGGAATATGGATAGGGCTTTCTCACTCGGTATTCAGAAAATCTATCCTTCTAAAGACCTTCATGTTTCTGACGAGTTTCTTGACAAATTGTTAAATGAGCGAAGGCCTGGTGCCTCTGCACCACCTCCGTATGATCCTCTTCCTGTTGCTTTGCCTCTTCCTGCTGTTATTCCTGATCTCCCTGCTCAACCTGTTGCTCCTATTATTCTGGCTGTTGTTCCTCTGCCTGCTCTACTACCTCTTCCCATTGCACCAGTAATAACATCTCCATTGAATCTGCCTGCACCTCCACTCCCGAGTGGTTCTGTACCGACTATAGTTGATCGGGGTGCGGGGTCGAAGGTTGTTACTCGTAATACTGTCCCTACAGATAAAAAGCGGGATTTGTTTGCATGGGCTAAGCATTGTATGGAGAGAGATGATCGAGCTAATGTTTTTGCCACACTGTCTAATATGGATAATTTTCCTGAGAAAAATGTTTTTATTGAAGGTTTAGGGATTCATTTATGCGTAATGTGGGGTAAATTAAATAATGTGGATATCCCACAGGGGCTGAGGGATCTGAATACTTTAGCACTATCAAGAGATACTGTGGAGAAAGTACATGAGCATGTTGAGAGGTTGTTTGAGTATAGGAGAGATTTGGAGAAGTTACGGAATGAGGATGACGAAGAGGAGAGTATGTATGTACAGAAACGATTTCTTCCGTGTCGTAAATGGGCATCTGAGGAAGCATAAATGTGTACAAAAGATGCGATTAGATGGATTTCGGATTTATCGATAACTCTGGTTGAGGTATATGACACATATAGTCAACATACGCTAGAAATGCAGAGGAAGGTGATTCAGGGAATGGTAGAGTACCTGCAGGATCAATGTGTGAGGAAGAAGGTTAGTTGTCCCACAGAGTAACTGGGTATTTATAAGAGAGTTTTTTCACTTGACACTTCTTCGACTGCTTTAGCGCTCAACTTAGCTCTGTTGCTTAGTAATCGTTCGGAGTTGCCTATATCTCACTTACCTATGAGAGAGGTACCTCCTACATTTGTCCCAGATTGCCGCTAATGATGCAGCAGGTATAGCTGCTGCGGACATTCCTGCACATTATGTATCATAGTTTGTTCACGTCCCGTTTTCACGACAGGAAGTGAACACTATTAGGCAATCTATTCCCGACATTAGGAAAAATCCAACAGGATTCTATAAAGAGATAGAGTCTGTCTTGCAGTCCTCAGTGTTCACCCTAGGCGATATTGACTTGTTATTCCCTGTACTCCTGCCCGTAGATTTGTGGAAGCAGGTTAGAACAATAGATGATGCACCTGGGTTGGGAGATACGTGGGCTTATATAATTAGGCTTGACGGGGAAAGGCCAAATGGTGAGAAACCGCCTCAGGTGATACTCACTTTGCCTGACAGAATCATTGTGATTTAAAAACTATAATTCCCGAAAAAAGAATTATTTGGGACAAGCTTACGGCCTGTGTCCAAGGAAAATCTGAGGGTGCCACTGAGTTCTTTAATCGGTTCGAACAAGTATTCTCGGACTTCAGTGGACAGGATTTGGGCACAGAATCTGGGAAAAGGTTATTTGTGGACAAATTTGTGCGTGGATTGCTGCCTGACATCCAGTCACAGATTATGGGCCTCATTACACGGGTGGCGGTAGGGATTTACCGGTACCGGTAAAATACCGGTACCGGTAAATCCCTGCCGCCTTACTACGAGGTCCCTTAGCGGGTTGGAGTTTTAACGCCTGCTTTTTGCAGGCGTTAAATACCAACCCGCTAAGGGACCTCGGAGCTAATTACGGCACCGCTAAATTGCGGTGCCGTAATTAGCGCCTTCCCCATTCCCATTGAGCCCTATGGGGCAGAAATGAGAATGGGGAAGGGCAATGGCGGAAGGGGGATTTACCGCCCCTCCAACCTTGGGATGGGGCGGTAAATCCCCTTTCCGCCAAGGCGGTGCCGGTATTTTACCGGCATGAGCCATGGCGCTAATAGCGCCATGGCTCACCGCCTACCGTGTAATGAGGCCCTATGTCTTCCGAGAGCGCTTGGCAGGCGAAATCCCAATCAGAAGTACTGCACATGGCTCAATACTACGAGAACCGTGTCAATAATGAAAAAGATAGAGTAGAAAAGAGAAAAGGAGACTTAAAGACTAAAGTATTGTTACAACAAATTGTTGGAGGCCCCAGAGGGGGTAGTTCGCAGAATAAAGGTCAGTATGTTCCACAAGGGAATGTGCCCTTGGGTCCTGTGAACATTAACCAGTGTGCCTATTGTCATCAGTAGGGTCATTGGCGTGCACAATGCCCCGTCCTTCGACAGAGGTCGAATAACACATTTTGGAGTATGGGTAGCTGACACACAGGTCGCCCGGGGTGGGGGGCCCTGGTAGAGGTCAGTTTTCACAGGATCCTCAGCAACCTTTTTCACAGGACAATCAGACTTCGAGTGTGGATACTAGAAACATATTTGATCACCCTTCTGCTGCTTACCTCTCTGAGGAGCTTCCTTCTGATGATATTCTGTTTCGTTTGGAACCTACACCTATTCCCGTTAGTCAGAAAGGTCCCTACGTTGAAATGGTAGTGGGAAATAGGAAACATCAGTTCTTGATAGACACTGCAGCACAGAAGTGCTCCATTGATCATTCTCGGGTTCCAAACATTCCACTGTCAGGGCAAACCAATGTCTCCATAGGGTTTTCTGGCACACCAGTCATTTGTCCGGTTTTTTCGCCGGTACCTATTTCTTTGGGTCCCTTTACGGACCATTGTCCATTTCTTTTGACTTCGAATTGTGGAGAGAATTTGTTGGGGTTGAATCTGTTGAAGGAATTAAATGCGGTAATTCATTGTTCATCTGATGGAGTGCGTTTGACGATTTCACCACAGCAGTTTTCTGTTTCACAATTTTTGACTAGACCTTTGCCACCAGAATTCAGTAATGTTCCGGAGTGTTTGTGGGCGGCTGACGACAATGATGTTGGCGTTCTACAGATTGAGCCTGTTAGAATATTCTTGAAACATGGTATAAGGCTGCCAGGTATTCCGCAGTATAAGATCTCGGTTGAAGGTGAGCGAGCTTTGAAGAGCATTGTTTCCGATTTTGTGCATCGTGGAGTGATTGAGGAGATTACAGGAAGTTTGTGCAATAGTCCGATCCTACCCGTGTACAAAAAAGGCGATAATGCTATTCCGTTTCGTTTTATAATTGATTTGCGTGCCATCAATAGAGTTGCCGCTCCACAATTTCCAATTGTGCCTGATGTGACGACGATATTAACTATGATTCCAGCTACGGCTACTTACTTTAGTGTTGTGGACCTGAAGAATGCTTTCTTCATTATTCCTATACACAAGGACAGTAGATATTTGTTCACGTTCACCTTAGGGCAACGCTCGTTCACATTTACTTGTGCTCCTCAAGGTTACACCGAGAGTCCTAGCATTTACAGTAGGGCCTCGAAAGAACAGCTTGATACTCTTGAATTACCCCCTACTTGTATGCTGCTTCAGTACGTTGACGACTTGCTTTTAGCAGCAGAGTCTGAGAGCTCTTGTAAAGAGGGCACTGTAATGTTGCTCATCCATCTAGCTAAGCATGGTCACAAAGCTTTGCTTAAAAAGTTTCAATATTGTTGCCATGAGGTCGCCTATTTAGGCTACCTCCTGTCAAAGGAGGGAAGAAGATTGACACCTGAAAGAATAAAACACATTTCTGGTATGTCTGTCCCAAATAAACAGAAGGAAGTCAGAGCCTTAATAGGTATGGCTTCTTACTGTACGTTATGGATCCCGAACTTTTCACTAGTGATAAAACCGATGTTGGCTTTGACAAAGAAGGGCATTTCTCCGCCATTGCTATGGAAATCGGAACATCAACAATCATTTCAGCTTCTCAAGACTGCATTATGCTCTGCACCGGTTTTGGGTACACCAAATTACAACAAGGCCTTTCTGTTGTTTGTGCATGAATGTGATGGATGTGCTGTATTAACGCAGGAACATGGAGGGAAGAATAGGCCGTGCGGTTACTACTCTTCCACCCTTGATCCTGTCGCATGCACTTTGCCAATATGTTTGCGAGCTGTCGCTGCTGCTGCAGCGTCTGTAAAACAGAGTGAGGGAATGGCCCTAGGCCATGATTTAACCCTGATGGTGCCTCACTCTGTAGATGTTCTATTGAACAAAACCCAAACGCAACACCTCACTTCCGCACGATTGACGAGATATGAATTAATTTTGTTTGCTCCCCACATACAAATTAGGAGGTGTTGTGTTCTTAATCCGCCTGAACTCCAACCTTTCCCGCAAAATACTGTTTGCGGTGATGATGAGTCACATGACTGCCTGTATGCTACTGAACAAGAAACGAAGGGCAGAATTGATCTTAAGGACACTCCTTTGGATAATGCGCAAGGGGAGCTATTTTGTGATGGCTCCTGTTTCAAACTTCCGGATGGTACATCCACAGCTGCTTATGCAGTCACTACAGTCACTACATTGAGCACGGTTGTAGAGACCAAGCGAATTACACATAACTCTGCGCAGGCCGCAGAGATTATAGCATTAACCCGAGCTTGTGAGCTTGCCGAAGGGCTAACAGTGAATATATATACTGACAGTCCGTATGCTTTTGGGGTGGCTCACAACTTTGGGAGACTTTGGTCAGAGAGAGGGTTATTCACTTCACATGGGACCAAGATTCAGCATGGCCCCCTGATAGTACAATTGCTCTCACCGCTCGAGCTCCCTAGTCAGTTAGCGATCATGAAATGCGCAGCGCATCGCAAGATCACAGATGATGTAGGAAAAGGGAATGCTTTCGCTGATCAGATAGCCAGACAAACTGCCACAGATCTTCGCACAGAAATTATGCTCTAAGAGAAACTAGGGATGTCTATGTAATGGACGAGGATATTGGGTCTGTGCGGGATATCCAAGCTGATGCCACAATGGAAGAATCTAAGTAATGGGCTGAAGGATTGGGGAAATTAGATGATGATGGGTGTTGGGTGGACAGAGTTGAAGGGAAATGGTTACTTCCTAATGCCTACATAGTCATGATGGTTACTATGGCACACGGTCCCACACATGTGTGTGCTCAACAGATTACGAAAATGTTAGAGAAAGTCTGGATAAATGATAAGATTTCGAAAATTGCTCAGCATTATGTCCAAAATTGCATTATTTGCATACAGCACAATGTGGGAAGGGAACGGCAACTCCAAGGGGTAGCTTTGGGCCTCCTTCTGTCCCGTTTGAAGTGATTCATTTTGATTTTATTGAGATGGAGCGGTGCAATAGTTTAAAATATGTCCTTGTGGTTATTTGTGCCTTTAGTAAATGGGTTGAGGCTTTCCCTGTCAAAGATGCTACAGCCATGACCACTGCAAAAATTATGATAAAGGAGTACTTCTCGTGGTTTGGGTTGCCAAGAGTCATCTGGTCGGACAATGGTCCACATTTTGTTGCTGCTGTAATTTTACAGATATGTACGGCACTACATATTGATAAGCAATTTCATTCGGCTAGACATCCTCAAAGTGCCGGGTTGGTAGAGAGACATAACAGTATCCTAAAGAACAAACCCGCTAAGACGTGTGCCGGTACCAAACTAAAATGGCCGACGCCTTACCGATCGTGTTATTAGCCATGCGCACTATCCCTCAAACTAAGACTGGGCTCTCTCCATTTGAGGTGGTGATGGGGAGGCCTGCCAATATTTGGGGTCTTCCGAAACCTAAAGCACTGAGAAATGTTGAGAATGTATTGCTTTCAGACTACTGTAACCAGCTGACTAAAAATCTGTATTTCATTTATCATCAGGTACGATCAGCTTTACCTGTACGTTATGAGGGCCCAGGACACAACATCCTGCCTGGAAGCTGGGTCCTGGTGAGAGCATACGAGTGGTGCTCTTGCCTCGCGCCTCGCTGGCGGGGACCATTCCAGGTCTTGTTGGTCACCCAAATGGAAGTGCCGGTGGCTGGAAAAAAGAACTGGATACATGCGACGCATGTCAAGAAACTTCCTCACCCGACGCCGCACGTTACAGAAGAAACAGAACCCCTCGCTAACGCTGCAATCGATGATCCTGAAGCAGCAAATAGCACTGTGAGTGAGTCGGAGAATCTCTCTGAGCCTGTGGGGCTTGGGGAACCGTCCATTTTGTTTCCACACTCTTGGGAAAAGTCATTTCTGGAAACCATTGCTTCGAATTCTGCAACTTCCGTTGCCTCTGATACGTTGCTTCCCTCAGGGAGTGACGTTACCTTATTTCCGGATCAAACAGTACCGGGAACCACCAGATATAATCTTCGGTGGAGAAAATAGACCTACGGCACGGTACGACTGTGCATTCAAAAGAAAGAAAGGATCATCAAGGGATTGCTTTTGCCCAAATTTTGAGAAAGAGGGCTCTGTCAGCTAGGGTTGGGGAAGGACTAAGAAGCCGTGCGACCAGCAACGAACATTGGGGTTTCCATCCAAAGAATACTATACATGCCCCCGCTACTGCCCGTATTGGACTTGTAAATAAGGGGGTGACCAACTTGGACAATGAACAATGTGCCTGGGCCCCGAAAACGTATTGCCGTGTTTTGATGATAATAATTGGGGTTTTTATAGTAACTGCTTTAGGATTCTGGTACGTTGAGGAGATTTATCCTCTAGAGCCTCTTTTGCCAACTGAAATTGCACCTACTGTGTTTTCTCCTTTTGTACACCTGCATACTCTGTCACCTAGGGACTCTCAGCATAGACAGAAGTATCACAATAATACTATGAAGCTGATTATGAATTCGACACATGCCATTTTTAACAAAACCAATTGTTGGGTTGTTCACATTTACCGCAACATGGGTATAAGGGGCTAGGTTGGTATATTCATCCCTTACCTTTGACGACTGCTTGTTATGCCTCTCTTAGAGTACTGTTCTTTGGCCGATGGAATGATAGCATCTCGGGGAACTTTGATGGAACTAATTTGAATGATTTTGAGAAACGTGTTCTGACTCCCCTGGGATGCGCGCTTTTCGCAAATAGGAGCAAACTCAACATTGCTTCAATTAGGCCTTCTGATAGACTTTCCCGTCCTTTCCAATCTTTGGTTTCCTTTAAAATGGCTCCGATAGGCAATAAGGATGCCGTGTCTCCTTCTTAACCCTCTGTTAACCATAGCCCCGATTCAGTTTCTTTCTGCATACAGAGGAATGGTACCCGGTCAATGGGAGATTTTAAAGGCTGTGCCAACGTTGCAAATTTGACTGGGGAAAACAGACCTTTGTATGTGGGTGAACCTGTCTATTTCGTTTGCGGTAATGTAGCATTTCCATGGTTGCCCAGGGATTGGCAGGGAACCTGTTATTTAGGGATCCTGTTACCTGGGGTATTCATAGCAAGCACTTTGGAAGTTTCAAAGGCTCGTCCACGGCAGGACGAGAATGGTGATACCCCCGTACAAGTGATCGGAGATATAGCGAAATCAGTTGTGCCATTTTGGGGGCAGATAGCAAATTCCGAAGACATCAGGAAACTAGCAAGAGTACTGGAGAGAACCATCAACCAGACCACAGATATACTCTATAACATGACATTAGAGCAGAAAATGATAAGATTAGTAGCACTCCAGAACCGGATGGCATTAGATGTCATTCTGGCTGAACGTGGTGGAGTATGTAAATTAGTGGGGTCCGCTTGCTGTGTTTTTGTACCAGACTCCTCCCCAACCATTTTCAAAGCAATTCAGAATCTGCACGTCCTTAGTTCAGAAGTGCATGTTCCCGAGGGGAACTGGAATCTTAGTGTTTGGTTCTGGGATTTCTTGCGATCTTGGGGTTGGAAGGTACTTTCAGTTTTATTGATCATTTTGGGAGTTCTGCTATTCCTTTGTTGTTGTATCCAATGTCTGCCTAGTATATGTTCAATGCTAGGGGGATGTTGTGCTCAGGCGATAGGTACGATAGGACACAAAGTATATGCCCCAGATAAAACTTCCAAGGAGTGTGTGTTAAAAGAGATCTTAGTGAACGACCTGATGGCCATAGATATCTCCGATGGCGATTCAGGGTGTATGGATGATGACGTATGGAGTTATTTGCAAGGAAATCAGAAGTAGTCTTAGCACTTGGCATAGGCCAAAAGGAGGGTTTGTCAAACTGGATATTAAATTATGCCTCCTATTGTATGTATATTGGCCTACGCCAAGTTGCATAAAACTGTACGCGAATAACTCTCTACGGCAAGGTCTTGACCTTAGAAATTGATGTAAGCCGCCATCTTGAATCAAACGGCTATTTTAGGTTCTCTTGTTGTTTAAAAGTCACCCTGTACATCAAAATGGTGGACGATGCCATTCCCAACAGAATCTGGTCGACAAGACCTCCGTACAGCTAATGTATAACTTGCCTGCAAGCCAATTGTTAGGGTCGTGAATTGAGACCTTGTCCTTCTGTTGACCTGCATGTAAATGGATTACCTGTATCAATGGAACAGGTCTATGCGCATACTGATGTATGTATTAGAAGATTGAACTGGCAGAGACCCTAGACCAGTAAAACATTCATGGAATGGTTAACCCGCAAAGGGGTTGGACAACAGGCTGGAGAAATGTATAAAAGCCTGAATGTCCCAATGTACAGTCTCTCACTGAATACATCGAACCCCGTTGAAGTTTGTTGTGATGTACTGAGGCCCAATAGCTATCCGATCTCTCTTTTGACTTTACTTGACCTTAAAACAAAGTACTTTGTATGTTCCTTTGTAACCAGTGTTTGGTGTATTTCCTTTGGGTTTCCCGGCCTCATATTATTTTTCTCTTTTCACAGTAGGGGGGAGTGCCACGTCATCTGCCTCTCCACTACCTGCGGACGAGGGGTCCCATGAATGTATGGGCTCCGTCCTGATTGGTGTCGCATTGCGCAAGCGTGACATTCGTGATGACGTGCGTGCTTCCTGGGTGGAGCACGCACGCCATCACGAACAGCAGCATCGTGACATGGCACTGTTGGGAGGGGCCCTGGTCGGTAGGTTCCTACATGTGTCACGCACTCTGGCGGACCTCTCCTCCTCTGTGGAGACTATGCGCCAGTCATTCTGATAGAGGATGTGCAGGCATCATCAGACAGGGCACATGGACAGCAGCAGCAGCAGGCTCTAGGTGGGAGCAATGATGGCTCGGGGCCATTGACATCAGAGGGGCAGGCATGGGCCAGAGGGCAGGAGGACTCTGGAGTGGGTGTGTCTTCCATGTGGCTGCGGTTGGGCCGGCGTATAAATGCGGAGCCGCAGCGGGCAGAAGAGCCATGGCTCACAATGGTCAAGGCGGAGAACTCCATGCGGAGGGCACTGAGGCGGGCCGAGTGCCTCGAAGCTATTCACAGGGAGTTGGAGTCCAACATGGCATCGTCCCTGCGAACCCTCGGGGCCATGGAAGAGGACCGCCTCCAGGACATTGAGCAGAAGTTTGATGATGCCCTGGCCCGGGAAATCGGAAAGTGAGCCGTCGGACTTGCCCGCCACCATTGTATATAGTTTTTAGTGTTAGGTTTCATTTTCGTTTTCCTTTATTTTGGGGTGTTTGGACTTTGCCACACACATTTGTATATAGATTTTTTATTAGGTCGTTTTTTTCATAGGTTTCTGTTCTTTCGTTGGGCTCATGGACCCTCGACAATTGATTGTACATAGTTGGGCAATGGATTTATTGGAACTTTTTCTTTGGATTTCACCATGGATCAATGGATTTTACTTTTTATGTTTCCTTTGGATTTGTTTTGGTGGAGGGAGATTTTGGACTATTTTTATTTTTTATTTTGGGTTTCTTTGGATTGGTTATACTTTTCATGTACTCATCTTTTGGACATGCTTTTCATTTCATGTTTGCAATTTTTTTTAGCTTTCATTTCATTGCTTTATTTTTGTCCATAATACATTTTGATATTTTACTTCCATGTATGTAATACGCTCTTTGAGTTCATGCATGTGAAAATGTGGGGTTACACAATCAATGCCGACCAGTGTGTGTGTGTGACGGACATGTGTTGATGTACATAGTTGACTTTTGGTTTGTGTCTTGAGATAGGCAGTGTGGGGTGGATTGGGAAATCATTGCATCTCAAGACTGGGGTGGTGTGCTGTGGTATTTTGGTGGAGATGTGGGCCATGATTGTGCATCTTTATGTCATGTAGGGGGGACATGATTCAGGGCCTGCTGGCAGGAGCCCGTCAATGCTGGGTGGGTGGGGGTGCTGGGGGACATGAGTCGGGGCTTGCTGGCAGGTGCCCGTCAATGCTGGGTGGGTGGGGGTGCTGGGGGACATGAGTCAGGGCCTGAGGCTCACTGCTGGGTGGGTGTGCTGGGGGACATGAGTCAGGGCCTGCTGGCAGGTGTCCGTCAATGCTGGGTGGGTGGGGGTGCTGGGGGACATGAGCCGGGCCTGCTGGCAGGTGCCCGTCAATGTTGATTGGGTGGGGGTGCTGGGGGACATGAGTCAGGGCCTGAGGCTCGCTGCTGGGTGGGTGGGGGTGCTGGGGAAGATGAGTCAGGGTCTGCTGGCAGGTGCCCCTCACTGCTGGGTGGGTGGGGGTGCTGGAGGACATGAGTCAGGGCCTGAGGCTCACTGCTGGGTGGGTGGGGGTGCTGGGGGACATGAGTCGGGGCCTGCTGGCAGGTGCCCGTCAATGCTGTGGGGTGGGGGTGCTGGGGGACATGAGTCGGGGCCTGCTGGCAGGTGCCCGTCACTGCTGGGTGGGTGGGGGTGCTGGGAGACATGAGTCGGGGCCTGCTGGCAGGTGATCGTCAATGCTGGGTGGGTGGGGGTTCTGGGGGGCATGAGTCAGGGTCTGAGGCTCACTGCTGGGTGGGTGGGGGTGCTGGGGGAGATGATTCATGCCTGCTGGCAGGTGCCCGTCAATGCTGGGTGGGTGGGGTGCTGGGGGACATGAGTCGGGGCCTGCTGCCAGGTGCCCCTCACTACTGGGTGGGTGGGGGTGCTGGAGGACATGAGTCAGGGCCTGAGGCTCACTGCTGGGTGGGTGGGGGTGCTGGGGGACATGAGTCAGGGCCTGCAGGCAGGTGCCCGTCAATGCTGGGTGGGTGGGGTTGCTGGCTGGGGGACATGAGTCGGGGCTTGCTGGCAGGTGCCCGTCAATGCTGGGTGGGTGGGGTTGCTGGGGGACATGAGTCAGGGCCTGAGGCTTACTGCTGGGGGGTGTGTGCTGGGGACATGAGTTTGGGGCCTGCTGGCAGGTGCCCGTCAATGCTGGGTGGGTGGGGGTGCTGGGGACATGAGTCGGGACCTGCTGGCAGGTGCCTGTCAAATGCTGGGTGGGTGGGGGTGCTGTGGGACATGAGTCAGAGCCTGAGGGGCACTGCTGGGTGGGTGGGGGTGCTGGGGGACATGAGTTGGGGCCTGCTGGCAGGTGCCCGTCAATGCTGGGTGGGTGGGGGTTCTGGGGGACATGAGTCAGGGCCTGCTGGCAGGTGCCCCTCACTGCTGGGTGGGTGGGGGTGCTGGGGGACATGAGTCAGGGCCTGAGGCTCACTGCTGGGTGGGTGGGGGTGCTAGGGGACATGTGTCGGGGCCTGCTGGCATGACCAGGGGTGCTAGGTAGTCCCCTGTGGTGTGGGCTGCCTGAAGGGGCCATGGAGGGGGTAGAGGGCACACCTGGGAGGACCCACTCTGCCAATTCACGTGTGGGACTCCCTGCGTACCCCACTCGATACACATACCCCGCTCTGACAGCAAAATCGCGTGTGAAAGTTCCCGCGAACCCCAGTCATACACGTACCTGGCTCGCACAGGGCCAATCGCGTGTGAAACTTCCTGTGCACCCCCGAAATACACGTACATCCCTCGCACAGGGCCAATCGCGTGTGAAACTTCCCGCGCACCCCCGAAATACACGTACCCTGCTCACACAGGGCCAACCGCGTGTGAAACTTCCCGCTTACCCCCAAAATACACGTAGCCGCTCGGACAGGGCCAATCGCGTGTGAAACTTCCTACGCACCCCCAAAATACACGTACCCCGCTCACACAGGGCCAATCGCGTGTGAAACTTCCCGCGTACCCCCAAAATACACGTATCCTGCTCGCCCAGGGCCAATCGCATGCGAAACTTCCCGCGCACTCCCGAAATACACATACCCACTCGCACAGGGCCAATCGCATGTGAAACTTTCTGTGCACCCCAAAATACACATACCCCGCTCGCACAAGGCCAATCACGTGTGAAACTTCCCGCGTACCCCTGAAATACACATACCCCGCTCGCACAGGGCCAATTGCATGTGATACTTCCTGCGCACCCCCGAAATACACGTACCCCACTCGCACAGGGCCAATCGCGGGTGGAACTTGCCGTGCACCCCCGAAATACACATACCCCACTCACACAGGGCCAATCGCACGTGGAACGTCCCGCGCACCCCCGAAATACACGTACCCTGCTTGCACAGGGCCAATCACGTGTGAAACTTCCTGCGCACCCCCGAAATGCATGTACCATGGTCGCACAGGGTCAATCGCATGTGGAACTTCCCACGCACCCCCGAAATACACGTAACCCGCTTGCACAGGGCCAATCGCATGTGAAACTCCCAGCGAGCCCCCAAAATACATGTACCCCACTCGCACCGGGCCAATCGCATGTGATTCTCCCTGCGCAGCGTAGTATGTTTTTTCGGAGGGGTGCACAGGGAGTTTTACAGGCGTTTTTATGGTTGGGGGCCTGTATACTGGTCCACTGACCTATGCGCCATGTACAGGATTTGTGCGCTGTACATGGCGCCACTTTGCGCTACGGCTTGTAATGGATGTTGAAATCCATGAATACGCTGTGCGCGGAAATGGATTTTGGCGCATGCGGATGGCGCAGACTGTCACACGTGCACACTGTGCACCAGCCGCGTGCGCCACTTGTGCACTGAATTCTATGAATTACCCCCTGTATCTTCTGCCTTCCGTCCCACTTCACTAACCAAGATGCAACCCAGAGCAGGGGCCAGAGCAGAAGCTATTTGTCTCTATAAACCTGCCCCACACCCTACAGACCCCGGCCATAAAAACATAATCCCAGTGCCCTCTAGGGCAGAGCCAGCAGATAAACAGACCTTTAAGCCTTTAAGTTGCGAGTCTATTTTTCTTTCCATACGGATAAATGTAGGCTTTCTATGCAGAATCGTACAACCCTAATGGTGGATTACGGAGACCTATGATAGAATGAGATAGATACATAAACGTGTGTAATTAGAAGTTCCTATGTTACCCCGCTACGATGAAAGCACAATGCATGTTAAAGTATGGTTCTGAAATGTACATAGAAATAGTTTGTAACAGTATAGTACTTAACCAAATATAAATCTGTACACACCAGCACCATGCTAACTCACTTATATAAGATCAAATGTGGACATGTATAGTGTCATATAAGCATAATGCAGAAGTTGATCACTCCTGGCTGGCTAGCCTCAACCCTAGACAGAAGCACACCCATAGACCCCTAGCTGTGACTTGTACGTTTATGAATAGGTGAATCTTGAGTCAAAGATATGTTTTATTTTTGATCCCTTCTTGCACTTCTTGATGAATTCTTTGCTTCCCTTTGTGTCATGATGAGAGTGCCTACTTAAACGTAAGATGAAGTATGTCCTAACCCAATGTGACTTAAGCATAAAATAGCCAGCCACGTGTTAAAAGCCACATGTAAAAATTGTGTTCTGAAAGGCCCTGAGCCATTGTATAATATGGAATCAGATTGCAAAGCGGCCTCAATTCGTCTAGTCCACTTGGGTGTCAACAGAGAATAACAGAGAGTTAGTGATGTTTGGACATACAACCACTAGCCCCCACAATGAAATGTATGCCCACCATGATATGCACCTTTTGTGACCTAGTCATCCCAGCCATCTATTCAAAATTCCCCTTGTTGTTACTAAATGGACACCTCCGACCATACACTGACCCCATGAGCTCTAGCCCCTAGCCAGTATATTCAGAATGTGTTTGAACAAGGGGAGCAATACCTTTGATGGGGGATGGTTGATTCATGACTAGCAATAAATAACCTGTCTTTGAACCCTGTTTTTATAATTGTTAAGATACAGGCCGTTCCTCCGAACAAATAGATCAGAGGCCTGAATGAATGAGAGTGTGTGGCCACAAAGGCAAATGTTATATGGATAGGATGTCACAAGATACACAAAGAATCGACATGGAATACCAAGCTGATGAGCCCAGCTCACCGATTGACCACGAACACCACGTGATCTCATCACGTGCCCTTGAACCAATCAGCCGTCTCCGACCCTATAGCACCCATAGGGGTCTGCCCTCAGTGACCAATCCCAACTCATCATGTGCCCACTAGGCCTCCCCACTCCTGGATGACGAAAAAGCTGTATAAAATCGATTTGTAACATGTTTTCTGCAGAGCGCTCTCTGTGTGAGCAGAGTAGATCATGCTTGCCCTAACTTTAGATAAAGGTCTTTGAATATCACTCCCACTTGGTCTTGGTCTCATTCCCTCCCGGGATGTGTTATTATTGACTCTGTTGTGCGATGTACCAGCATTATTGGGGGCCTCTCACTTTCAAGAGGACCAGAGCTCTGGAGATAGTGAGCTTCTGGGGGAAAGTGAGGAAAGGAAGAATACCTCTGACAAGGTGCAGCTGATAGTTTCACTGCTTAGAGACATCAGAGATGTGAAGAGAGAAGGATGGAGAGGCTAGAGTCAAAGATGACCCCAAGGTTCTTAGCCTCACAGATAGGGACAGGAAGAGGGACCAGAGTGGGCAGCCAGACAGAGAGAGGAAAGGAGGGAGCTGGTGTTCCGATGATGAGGATCTTGGTCTTACTGGCATTAAGGCAGAGATATTTGGTGGCACACAGTTCCTGAATTTTTTGGCCAGGCAGTCTGGTATGAGAGCTGGAGACGAATTGGCTGAAGGGAGCCTGAAAGAGAGGTGGGTGTCATTCGCATTACAATGAAAAATGGAGCAGAAAGTGGTGATGCGGTGGGCAAGAGGTGCTATGTAGTTGTTGAAGACCAAAGAGGGACACCATAAGTAGAGAGATAGAAGAGGGGGAAGACCCCAGTTGGACCTGAGAGGGTCGATCAGTGAGAAAGGAGGTCAGCCATGCCAGGGCCTGATCAGTGATACCAAGTTTATTACAGAGGCAAGTGAGCAGGATGGCATGGTTGACCATATCAAAAGCAGATGGGAGATCAAGAAGAATGAGGACAGAAGGAAGTTCTATAGTACGTATATATGGTTATGGTCTAGAACTTTTAGTAAGAGAGGTTGTTGTTTATGAAGGTAGGAGGAGTTGTTGGGAAAATGAGTTCATATGGTTGTGTTATGGATGGTGTACTTAAATATGTTAGGTATGTTCTTAGAGCAATTGGAGCATGAGTAGTGGTGTTTGGGGGATTAAAAAGAACAGGGCAGAAATGGTTGTAAGAAAAAGGTGCATGTGTAGGTTACATTAGCGGTGCTGATTTTAATGAAAGAAGTGCTATGTTTTTGGCGGCACAATGTATTTGTAATGTGTTGCAGTGTTCTTCAAGAATAGGGAAAGTGTGGCCTAGTGGGAATGTAATGGCGGATTGTTGTTGCAGCAGTTTTTGGTGTCTTATAGTAGGCGTTGGAAAAGAAGAGTACTTTATATGTAAGGTGAAGTGTTGTATATAGATACTTTGGTGGTTACCCATATGTGTGAGCAGGTGGACAATGGTGGTAGTGTAAGGGATGTAAAAGAATTTATGGAATGGAAAATAAAAAATGCTGCATGTTTACAAATGTTACTTTTTAGGAGCATTGAGTGCAACTTTTTTGTAAAAGACAATAAAAGCAGATGGAACACATTTGTAGCACCTGGTATGTGTAAGTTTAATATGTTGGCAGTACATGCATACTTTCCAAAATAATCTATTCCAATCGGTAGTTGCTTATGTAGTAACAGTTTTTTTGTTTGCCTTCTAAGACTTGCAGTTCCACTTTTCCCATTATTTGTATTTGTATTTTATTAAATGTATATAGCACTTTAATCCAAAGTGTTTTACATGAGGTACAAGAAAATATACAACAAGCATACATTGGTAATTGAATCACAACCAGAAAACAGTACATGGCACAATTTACATTATTGCTGAGGTAAGGTGAGAGTGGAGAGGGACAGAGGTGTGAGAGGGAATGGGAGGTATGAGTGGAGGTAGAAGCAGAATTAAGAGGGGAAGTGAGAAGGTGTGAAGGAGATGAATGGAAAGAATAGGACTAGAAAAGAGCGGGAGGTAGGGTAGTGAGGGAGTAGAGAGGAAGGAGAGGGTGATGAAGTACAGAAGTAAGAGAGGGAGTAAGAGGTGAGGGATGAGGTAGTGGCAGAAACAGATAGGAGAGGAAGCGAAAGGTGTTAGAGAGAGGAATGGAAAAGATAGGATTTTAGAGAAGAGCGGAAGGAAAGATAGGAGGGAGAAGAGCGGATGGGGAGGGGGAGGCGGTTCTAGTGGAATGGAGCATGGAATTGGAATGAGCAGAGGCTTGAAGGGGCGCAGGGAGGTAGACGAGGAGAACGAGAAGGGGTATTGAAAGTAAGAAGGGAGGAAGGTAGGGGGGCAAGACCATATTATAAATCCTGGACTACAAGTTCCAGATTGCACAGAAAAAAACAGGACTGGATAAGCACTGTGAGAAACCTGAAGGTGTCTCCATAACTAGTTTTCAGGGATCTGTCATCCAGGTGGCCAGGAGACGGCCATCGCTATTGGATTCAGTTCATGGGGGTGGGCCAGTGAGGAAGGATCACCTGTATGGGGGGTCCTGGTGTAGTTGAAATGGAACACAGATGGGCGTGATGCAGTGTCCCACTTCTTCCAACACCTTTTCCCCAACCTACCACGTAGGATATTCAGAGACATTGCCCCCTCCTTTTCCCACATGAACACTTTTGCACACCACTTAAGACAATGGACTAACACCAGAGCCATTTACCTAACATGTCCCAGTACATGGGTCAGGCAAAGTCAGTCAATTGACCAGAATCACACACACCTTGTGGCCATGTCCCTTCCCCACAGGTATAAAAGGTGGACCACGAGAGCACAAGACGAGCAAGCCAGACCGCTCGACGAGAGAGCCATCCCGTACAGCAATTCAAGAGTAGGATAAAGGCGGCGACAATTGAAGTGTCGACAAGGAGATAAGTGCCCATGCCCTTTCTGACCCAGACCCATGAAACCTCCATGAAAGGTATTGTAAGATGTCAAACAATAGCCAGTGTTTATTGCAGCAGATGTCAACAGCACACGGACCATGCCTATGCTGAGAAGCAGCACAGAGAGAGAGAGACACCTGCTACCGTGGTACTGTCCTTGACTCCATATAAAAGGAAGGCCACGCGGTTCATCACAGATGGTGAGTCGTGGGGAGAGCTGATAAGAAACTGAACTGTGTTGAATGAAAGCTGCAAAGTAGCAACTTAAGGGAAGTTAAAACAATCTGTTAACATTAAGGGAAAGCTAGCTGCAGAAGTGTCTGGCACCATGTGGGTGTTCACTCAAGAGACTCTGATTTATAACACATTTGGTTGAAACTACTAATTCCAGAAGGCTTTGGTAGCGCCACAAGCAAAAGGGTCAATGCATCATAAAGGGGGGGTCTAGCAAAAACCCGCTTTACAGTGGAAAGTCTTTGACAGACACACCATTGGAAAGCTAAGGAAGAAAAATCCTGCTTAGTGAGAAAGGAGATTGAATTGTATGGTTGGCAAGGGTGAACCCGATGGAGGGATGCTGACAGAAAGGGGTGAAGCATTATGCCCTGAAGAACAGTGTGATGACAAGAGAGAACCCGACAGAGGGTTATCCACAGAACGTTGCTTACAAAGACATTAACAATAAAATAATACTCCATAGGTGCCCCTCTGTGAGAACAAACATGGCCAATTGACCTGTTCTTTGGGAAGGTACCCACTCGAGACTCTGCAGCCACACTTTAGCTCACTGTACCTTTTACAGATGGGAAATATCCATTTGCATATCAGTCTTTGTCCCGCCCACATGTGCAGTCCAGCACCAAAATGCTATGGCAATTCCCTTCTGAACAAGAGTATCAACAGCAACCCCATACACATGTTTCTGCCTTGTTGGGCATCATCAGTGAGGTGGAGCTGTGCCTTTATGAACACTGAGCAAGGGGTCCATGTCTGGATATTCATGGGAACTTAGGGTGACTAGACATAAGTCCCTTGAAATAATCAAAATGTAGTCATAGGCGCCCCTCTGTGAGAACGAGCATGGCCTATTGACCTGTTCTTTGGGAAGGTACCCACCCGAGACTCTGCAGCCACACTTTAGCTCACTGTACCTTTTACAGATGGGAAATATCCATTTGCATATCAGTCTTTGTCCCGCCCACATGGGCAGTCCAGCACCGAAATTCTATGGCAATTCCCTTCTGAACAAGAGTATCAACAGCAACCCCATACGCGTATTTCAGCTTTGTTGGGCATCATCAGTGAGGTGGAGCTGGGCCTCTCTGAGCACAGTGAGCAAGGGGTCCATGTCTGGATGACCCTGGGAAACTTAGGGTGACTAGACATAAGTTTGTTTGTTTGTTTGTTTTATTTAGTATAGCGCTCCAGACCCAGGGGTAAATGGGCGCTTAAGGATAGGTTACATAATTACAGTAAATAATCAGTTATACAATTGTGGCGTTAAGATGCCAAATATAGAGTATACAGGCAGGCAGTAGGAGCATTTCAAGGTATGTACAATATATACAGTTGGTGCAGGTCTAAGACAATCATCTATTCAAGGTATGTACAGTAAACGCAAGTGGGACTGAGCTTAATTTATCTGGGGATTTCCTTCTCTAGAAGCCAGCTAATGACTGATCTTCTGAACAGTTGGAAGGATTTGGTCAATTTAATACTCAGTGGCAAGGTGTTCCAGAGTTGAGGGGCAAGGACACTAAAGCTTGAGCCCCCCCGCTCTTTTGGCGGAGAATCTGGGCACGGTGAGGCAGAGAGTATTGGATGATCTGGTGAGTCTTGTGTTAGGCTTGAGGGAGAGTTTGTTGGTGAGGTACTGGGGGGCAAGGTGATTTAGGGCTTTATAGGTGAGGCAGAGGGTTTTCAAGTCGATTTTTTGTTGGATAGATAACCATTTACAAGCTAGTCTTATGTGTGAGATGTGTTCTCTCCTGGGAATGTTTAGAGCTGCTCTCAGCGCATTATTCTGGAGGATCTGAAGTTTCTAGATTATAGCTTGGTTGGCACCAAGGTAGAGGCTGTTGCAATAATCGAGCTTAGATTGTATGAGGGCCCTCGCCAGTATGAGGCAGCTGTTTGTAGATAGAAAGGGTTTACAAGCCCTAATTAATTTCCCCGTGTAGGCGGTAGCTGAGGCGGTCATATTAACTTGTTTGGAGAGGTTGGTATTGGCGTCTAGGTAGAAGCCTAGGGTTTTCACATGGTTTACAACTGGAATGATGTTGCCATCTATGATGAATTTGGAGTAGTCAGGGCTGAGTTTCTGTAGGTTATTGGGGGAGCCGACCAAGAGGAGCTCGGTCTTCTCATCATTCAGGCAGAGGCCGTGTATGGCCATCCATGCCTGAATGATGGCGAAGATTTCGTTGATCCTGGTGGCGTCAGTGTTGTAGTTGCCAGTGATGGTGAGGAGTATCTGGGTGTCATCCGCGTAGTTAGTGTAGGTGACACCCAGATGGTCCAATTTGTCAAAGAGGGGTTTGGTAAAGATATTGTAGAGGGTAGGGGAGATGCAGGACCCTTGTGGGACACCGCATGTGATGGGGATGGGGTCTGCTGCAGCCAAAGATGAAAAAACCCTCATGGTTCTGTTGGCTAGGAAAGATTGTATCCAAGTGACAGCAGAGTGTGAGAAGTGGGCAGCAGATGAAAGGTGGTTACAGAGTATTTTGTGGTCAACCAGGTCAAAGGCTGCTGAGAGGTCTAGGAGGAGTAGGATGGCTGCTTTGTTGTTGTCCTTGATGCCATCAATCTGGCTTTTGAGGTCAACGAGGGCTGTTTCTGTTCCGTGTTGAGGACGAAAGCCAGATTGACGCAGGCCTAACAGTTGATTGGTCTCCAGGTAATCTTGGATTTGCAGGTAGGCGACTCTGTCGAGGATTTTTAGCAGGAAAGGGACCGTAGTGATGGGTCTGTAATTGGTGGGTATGGCCGGGTCGAGAGATTGTTTTTTTAAGAGGGGCAGAACCCAGGACTGTTTCAGGTTGTTAGGTACAGAATTGGTTGAGAATGAAAGGTTTATTAGTTTGGAGATGAAGGGGGCTAGGTCTCGTGCAGCATCTTTGATGATCTGGGCGGGGCAGCTGTCCCCTTTACAATTAGAAGGTTTGAGGGATGCTATGATTTTTTGGATTTCAGGAATAGTAACCGGTTTGAAAGTGAAGCCAGAGGTGTTATGGGTCGGGGTGGGTGCGCTAGGAGTGAGGGCATTGCTGTTGGCGAGTTGTTGTCTTTTGGTTTCAATTTTGTTTTGGAGACCAGTAATTTTATTGGCGAGGGCATTTTGGATACTGGTGCACCAAGGCTTGTCCTTCACGCAGGTATCGGTAGGAGGGTTAGGGTTTTCTAGTTCCTTCAGGATGGTGAAGAGTTCTTTAACCGACGATTGGGCATTATTTATTCTAGTATTGTAGGTTTCCTTTTTAGTGCGGATTATCTCTTTCTTATAGAAGGAAGAGATGGTTTTGAGATTAGATTTGTTTTCTGCAGTGGGGTTGGATTTCCATAAGGCTTCCATCTTGGCTTTCTTTTTTCTTATGGATTTGAGTTCTGGTGTGAACCAAGGGTTCAAATGGGCTATGGGTTTACCTTTGCGTTCCTTTAGGGGAGCGACAGTATCAATGGCGCTGGTGAGGGCATCATTGTAGGTGTTGACTAGAAGGTTCAGGTCGGCAGTGGCAGGCAGTGTGTTTAGCGAAGGGAGGATCAGAGGTGTGAGGGTCTCTGCTGAGATATTGCGCTTGTTTCTAGACAGGCAGGCTGGTGCACAGGGGCTCTGTTTGGGGTTGGGATTATTTAGGTTGATTTCAAATGATATGAGGGAGTGGTCAGTCCATGCGAGTGGTTGTGGGGCTTTGCAGGTGATATTACAGTTGTGGGCTGCAATCCAATCTATGGTTCTACCTTTCTGGTGGGTGGGTAGTGTAACGACTTGAGTGAAGTCGTGCTCGGATAAGGCGTTGGCCAGGGAGGCAGCTGGAGAGTCGTTAGGGTCATTAAATCCTAAGTTGAAGTCTCCTAAAATGATATTTTGGGAGTGGGGTTTGGTGTTCTCTGCTATGAGAGTGGTAATGTCTTCCTCAAAGGATCCTGTGGGGCCTGGGGGTCTATATATTAGTTGCACAGTAATGGTACTCTTGGGGGTAGTTTGTACTTTGTAGGTGAGGTGCTCGCAGGACTTTAGCGGGGGGGAGGTGATGTGTCTGAAGTCGAGTGAGGATTTGAAAATGATAGCTACACCTCCTCCGCGAGCATTAGGTCTGTCTGCTCTGAGGATGGAGTAGTTGTCGGGGAGGGCCAGAGTGAGGTAGGGTCCTGCTGCTTCATGTAACCAAGTTTCTGTAGTGGCAAGGAAGTCGAGGTCTCCTGAGAGGATAATGTCAGCAATTTCGGTGGGGTGGGCTACTAGAGATCTAACATTGAGTAGTGCACCTTTTAGAGCAGTTGCGTTAGTGGTCATGGCACTATCCTTAGTGGTTGAAGTTTTAGTCATAGGTTTGGTAGGCAGTTTGCTAGAAGTGGTGGGGAGTCTAACGCCAAGTCTATTATTGCGGTCTTGGAAGGTGGGGTAAGTTGTGGGACAGTGATCTAATAGGTTGGGAAGGAGAAGGTTGGAGGCAGTATGGTTGGCATTTGTTGAGTTGGTACTGTTAGGTAGGATGTTGGCTGGTGTGGCCTTACTTTTAGCGAAGAGTTGTTGGTGGGGGGTGTGTGAGAAAGGTGGAAGGGAGGGGAGGAAGGGTGTGGGGCAGGGGATGGGGTGGTGCCTAGGGCAGCCTAGTTTGGCTAGTCCATTGTTGTATGGTATGTAGCTGTTATTGCTACATGGAGTGTTATTGTTTAAGATGCAGAAAGGGAACATGGTGAGTATGAGCCAATGGATCATAATTGGAATTGAGGAGAGCGTGGGTAGTTTGGTTGTTGGCGCAGTAGGATAGGCAGGGGCAAGATTTGAACTAGCTGGTGTGGTGCGGAGACGGGCAATTTTAATTAAAGCACAGCTGAGGTTATAGATTGAAGTTGCTGTTATAGTGCAGAAAGGGCAGTTTCAGTAATACCGCTACAGATGGCACAGGCTAAAATCGAAGTTGTAGCTAGGGTGCAAAAGGGCAGTTCAAATAAAGCCAACATAGGTAGGCACAGGCTAAATGCGAAGTTGTAGCTAGGGCAGTTCAAATGAAGCAAACACAGGTAGGCACAGGCTAAAATCGAAATTGTTGCTAGGTGCAAAAGGGCAGTTCAAATGAAGCAAACACAGGTAGGCACAGGCTAAAATCGAAATTGTTGCTAGGTGCAAAAGGGCAGTTCGAATGAACCAAACACAGGTAGGCACAGGCTAAATGCGAAGTTGTAGCTAGGGCAGTTCAAATGAAGCAAACACAGGTAGGCACAGGCTAAAATCGAAATTGTTGCTAGGTGCAAAAGGGCAGTTCAAATGAAGCAAACACAGTAGGCACAGGCTAAATGCGAGGTTGTAGCTAGGGTGCAAAAGGGGAGAGGGAGCAGCCAAAGCTCCTGCTCTAAGAAGAGGGTCTGACAATGCCGTGACGTTGGCCTGAGCCGGATATATTGATGGGACAGGTTACCGTATTTACTTTGATGCTGAAAAGATCATAACATATCGTGGTAGAGTCATATTTCACAGCGTGCAGAGGTAGTGCAAACAACAAATGAACTATATGAACTAGCATATAACTGGCTAGGCGCGGCAAGAGGCACCGGCCTGATCACCGGTGAGTAGCTATTTGGCGCGACACAATTCAGATGTGGTCTGAAAGCGACCATAAGGCTCAGCATCAATATGGACAAGTGTGAGTGACAGAAATTACGGGTGAATTGACCAGGCAAGTCTCCTGGCTCCGAGATCAGTAATGCTGTTCATGTCCACAGAGTGACGGTAGTCAGGATTGCGTGTAAACCGAAGGATAGTACCTGAGGTGTGCCGCAGGGACGTGCAGGCTGGATAGGGCAAGGCAGGGCCAGTTGTGTCCGTGTTGGTGCGTGAGGGCGCAGGAGTCGAGTATGATGGCGACGCCTGACCGCTGCGAACAGGGGAGGAACAGGGCCTTTTCCCTCGGGCCTTCTCCCGAGGTGTCGGCTCCCGCCTATCGGTGCCGGGGATTGGGCAAAGAAAGACCAGGTTGCCTAGCAGCAGTATGCAGCCTCGTTTTCGGGCCGCGCTGCGCCCGCCATTTTAGGGTCAGGCCGCTTGCTTAGGACAAGATGGTGGATCTCCACCATGGATGAGCGCAGGTGCCCCGGTGGGGCTCTGGTGGCCAGCAAGGCTCGGATGGTGTCCCAAGTGGTGGTAAGAGTAGACTGTTTATGCAGGCAGGCAGCTCACCAGTGATGTGGATTCCGTGGTTGCTGCATCAGGCGGCCAGGCAGCCCGAGTGTAGTCCGAGGCTTCGTGCTTCGGTATGCTCGAGGGGACAGGGGAGGGCTCCAGCCCTCACACCCTTTCAGGTGAGCAGATTCCGCCGAGTGGGGCTCACTGGGGAGTCCCTTTAAATAATCAAAATGTAGTCATGGGCGCCCCTCTGTGAGAAAGTACATGGCCCATTGACCTGTCCTTTGGGAAGGTACCCACCTGAGAGTCTGCAGCCACACTTTAGCTCACTGTACCTTTCACAGATGGGAAATATTCATTTGTGTATCAGTCTTTGTCCCACCAACATGGGCAGTCCAGCACCAAAATGCTATGGCAATTCCCTTCTGAACAAGAGAACCAACAGCAACCCTATACACATGTTTCAGCCTTGTTGGGCTGCATCAGTGAGGTGTAGCTGTGCCTCTCTGAGCACAGTGAGCAAGGGGTCTATGTCTGGATGACCTTAGGAAATATAGGGTGGACAAGTTTCCTACGGTCATCCTTAAGTGTGTTTGCCATTTCTGACAAAATGAGAAAAAAAACTGTGTTTTTCCTTATAAGACATGTTTACATAAGGAATACTAATAATAAAGAAATACATACAGTGTACTTACTGTTTGGTGAGAGATTGTTTCAGAATAAGTGTTTGATGTATGTCAGTCTCTATGAACAGTTGGATTGTAGTGATAATATGAGGTGTACAGTTGTGGTTTATGCTTGGTGCACTCCATTATAGCTTGTGTTATAAATAAAAAATATTGTGTACATTTTCAAGTAATCATTTACACAAAAAGGTATATTTGGGTGCAGTAAATATAAGTAATGTTGTTTTATGTGTATGTGTTGTTGGTTGATGGGTAGTGTTAGACAGAATCATATGCAGTACCCTTTGGGAACACCACACACAATTAAGACTACAAGTGACCTTTGGTACAAGCCTGTACTACACAGTAAAGTGATAGTGATGGCTGAGCAGCCAGACGTATCTCAAGAGTAAAGGGAGCAGTATCAGAAGTTACACAAAGGACAGTAATGACTATGGTTCAAACAAACACTGACTCAAGGTTTCTGAGAAAATAATATACATTTATTTACACCATCATTTGATAAACAATTCACCAATGTAACAGCAGCAGAAAATCCCAATCGCAATATACCACACACCACCCAATGAATTCTGGACAAGTTAAGCTGAAAATAAAGTGTGAGCAAAATGGCACTCCGGCAATTTAAAAAGGGAGGGAAAGACAAGGTTATACAAAATTAAGCAGCACCAACAAGTAAGTAAGCAGGGCAATCTAGAAAAGGCTTACTACAACTAGTATTCAAATCAATAGGCCTGGGCCAGTGTTAATGGTTCAGAGTCTTTGCAGAGGATCACACAGTTCAGAGTAGTTCGCGGTTAACTCTTTGCCAAGAGTTTGAAACGAAGTTGGTCGAAGGAAAAGTTATTTAAAAGAGTAGAGAAGGACAAGCCCTCGGATTAGAGAAAGATTTCAAACACTTTCCCTGCGATCGGACGGACTCAACAACAAGATTTGAACAGTAACTTAGATGGAGAAAATGCTGTAGCTGTGGCGGTAGTTGCTGGCAGTTCCTGCAGGCTCACCTCATGGTTCCTGAAGCGACTGTCGGACTGACAAGAAGGAGGAAGACTGGAGGTTCCTGCGCTGCCCAGGGAAGACCCGGCAATGGAGCAAAGCGATAAATAAAAGGTACACTCCTTAAAAGCACAAAGTGTCTCTCTCAAGATGGCTATCCGGTTCACTGTGGCACAGCAAATTTGACCAGGCTGACGAGGGAGGTACAGGGGCTTTGTGAGCTGGTTAGTCCCTTCAGGCTCAAGGGGAGAAGACTCTTTGCAGATCTGCCCTGTCGTTGAAGTGTAGGAGATTCAGACCCACAGCAGGGTTTCACTGGTAGGTTCAGTAGTTGCAGTAGTCCTCTTCCTTCAGCTTCTCTTCGGTTCTCTCGATCCAGTGGCGACTCTGCCTTCCAGTCCCAGAGACCTTTTTATGAAGTTTCCCGCTATTCACACAGCCTGGCTGTCAATCACACAGCAGGGTGGCTGTCCTGGCGATACAGTCATCTTGCCAATCAACCAAGAGTGTGACTTGGATCTCCAAGGAAACCCTGTGGAGGGAGCCTAAAACCCCTCCCTCACATTCAGCCTACCCAGACACTCAGGCACCTAAGGAGGGCTTCTGTGCAGATGCCCGCCAAAGGACAGAGAACAAAGGAACCAAACCTGGTTTGGTGCGCAGAGTAAAACACGAGAAAGACCTTTACAAAAAGAAATGGAAAAAAAACCCACCCGGAACCGAAATAAAAGTAAAGAGGTCCAGCGGGTTTAAGTTTGAGGCTATAAACTTAACCTAAAACAGTACCAAAGCTATTTTCATAGTCGGCGGTATGGAATAAAATGATAGATACCACTGCCACCAGCCAAATCTTAAAGAAAGAGGAATGAAATAATGTTCCATGAGAAACAGACAAAAAGGGGATAACTATTAACCCTTTCCAGCACTCTATGAAAGATAGTTTGTACTTGGCCTGTGGATTTGAAAAGACTAATAAAGTCAATGGCAACTTTACATGTTCTGGGAGACAGTAGTCACGCCCAGAAAATGGAGTTTAAAGTGGGAAGTTTGAAAAAGACAACCCTGAGTCACTGCACTAAAGGTGCTGTGTGACACACAGTAAAAAGATGATGATGATGCCTATGGAGTAGGTGAGGTCCCACAGTCTATTAACACAATGATGTAAAACACACAGCAAAACACATGTAAGAGTTGGAAAAAAAGGCTCACACTCTTACCAGGTGAAAAAAATAAATCCTAGAAATTCAGCAAAGCTGCTGAGGGACTCAGTAGATATGGGAAATTAGCCATTCTGGAGAATTCTGCCTAACAGGTAGAACATTTTCTGTTCTCTCCTCTGCTTCTGGGCTTTGTGAATGCTACTTTCTGTTTGTGGATTAACGTACTGTCCGCAGACTCTACAACTGCTACATTGTGGAAGAGTATAATATGAGGAACTTTTAACAAATTTAAGAATGTTCTCTTAAAAACCTATGAAATTCAGTGAAAAACATTGTTAAACTGACATTATGGTTACAAGTAAAACAGTTATGGCAAGCTAAGCAACCACAGGTCGTGCCACTACCGTGCACTGCTAAGAATAACACGCAGGAAATCAAAGATGACAACACAAATGTCATTGATGACATCACGGATGACATCACATATCTGGGACACTTGTTTTTGTTCACTGACATATGTAGGCCATGGGTTTCTGTTCACTGACAGTCAGAATATGAACATTCAAAAGATGCTATATATAGAGAGATGTTACACATGTTATATGTTCTTAAAGTAATTTCCTTAGAGGTTGACCTTAGCTCATGGTGTATTAGTGCAACTTAACCATAACGTCCCTTCAACAATGTTTTTTTCACTGAATTTATAGATAGATAGATAGATAGATAGATAGATAGATAGATAGATAGATAGATAGATAGATAGATAGATAGACCAAGCTCATGGTACATTTTCCATAATCGGTGACATCACCCCACAGTAGTGAACGTGTTGTGAATGGCATATTTACCCTGTTATGGGAAATTGAAAAGCGTTTTAGCCTCATTTTCAAAGCTATGTTTTAAGAAATGTCTGAAGCTCATACAGCCCGATTTCAAATTATCTGCATTCTTTCTGTAAGGAAGGCATGGTATCAAATAGTAAGACAGACAGAAGTGATCACAGTTCAAGGGTGTTTATTGAACTTCAAGCGGGTTTGAAAAATGCTTATCTAATCCTAAATTTAAAGATGGTCAAGTTACGACCATCAAATAATAATAACGCAGACCTAATGGTGTCTTGTCAAAATAAAAGAGCCTATACTAATGAACCTATTGCCAATACTTACTTCTAAATACAAATAATGTGGGAAACAATGTTATGCCAAAGAAAAATGTTCAAGAAATGATATGTTAGGATATTAAAGCCCTTGGCTTCACTTCCCTGTGTTTTCGGCACAGGACAAAGTGGCACATTCGAGCTTAGCACAAACTCTGGCTTCTCAAGCATGAAGATGCAGTTCAAATCTCAGTATCAGTGCCTGCTGTACCAAATTCTCTTTGCCATTCAAAGTCTCTTACTTCAGAGGGCCTGATATGTCAAACAGACATTCAAAAGTTCCTTTCTCCTTGGGATTCTCATGTACAACATCTTGGGTGATTTTTGATTCACCCTGGGTCCCCCTGCACCAGGCTCAGACCCATTTTACTACAAAACCCTCTTGGGTGATTCACTATACACCCTGGATCCCCCTCTGCTAGGCTCAAACCCGATTCTACACAAAATCATCAATTGGTCTTCCTCTGCTGGGCCCGGACCAGATTTGTGTATTTTCCCAAACGTTCTCTATTTCATCAAAATCAAAGACTTTTGACTGTGTGCAGGATTTTGCTTGACCCATTGCAGGACCATTTCGATTCACATATATTTGTTCACTTTCAAATGCTATCCCTCTGCTGGGCTCAGATAAAATTTAGCTACTTTCATTACTCCTCAGCTGGAAACCTTTCCAGAAACCTTCAACTGAGCACCCACGCAGTGCCGGACCACTCTGTCACAGGTATTGTAGCTTGCTTTAAAGTTCCATTACTCATCAGCAGTTTAATTTCACTTGCGTCACTTATCACATGCGTTTTAACAATGTTTTTCCAGCACTCACCATAAAATGTTGCTGCTTGCAGCCTGTGCTTCAACACAAACTGGTCTTGTATCAGTCTTCCCAACTCACTGGCTGTGTTGTTTTCACTGATGCGACTTTGTTGTTGGTGCCAAGGACAGAACCACGTTGGCTGGTAATTCTCCCGACCTTGATTCTTGATGAGGGTGGGGCCTGTGTATCTGCGATACACAATGCAGGATTCTTCATCCTGTTTTCCTGGTCTCATGTTTTCCAACTCATGAAAGCAACAGTTCCTTGTCCTCATGATCCCTTTCTGTTTCCCCATCTTTCTTCTCTCATTAAACTGACATCTTGCAACTGCTGTTTCCTCATCTGCTTTCCCTCGCTCAGAGTGTGCTATCATGCTCTGCCTTTTATCAATGTGGGGAAGTGTAATAGAAGTAGGTGTGAGTGATTGTCAATAATTGCCTGACCTTGCCCGATCATACTATTGGGACATGTCAGGTACACGTCTCGGGTGTCAGTCTGTTTTCCCTTAAAGCGGGCTGTCAGTGAGAAAGTCTTTGTGTTGTAAAAGGGGGATAAAGTTCATATCCTATCAGGTAGAATGGGGTAAAGGTGTTAGAAGAAAGGGGATACTCTGTATCACCATCCGGTGTACCACTCAAACTCCCTGAAGACCCCTCACCTAGGTGATCCTCCCTCACTAGTCCACCCCTAGAAACTGGATCCAAAAGCAATGGGCGTGTCATGGCCACCTGGATGACAGATACCCAGGGACTCACCCAGGTGAGGCACCTTCTGGTTTCTCAAATGGCCTTACCTTATTCAAAGTAGCTGCTTCTAATTCACTGGGACACCAAGAAAGGAAATCAAAGTTCCCCCAGTCTTTACCGTTTGGGTGCTCCACAGTAAAACAGTAGGGTTTCAAGTTTAGGAACTATTGCATGACTCGATGATTAGAGTCCTTTCATTGGCTTATCCACACTAGTGGAGAATGATCTGTGACAAGTGTGAACTTTCTTCCTAGAAGATAGTATTGAAGAGAAGGTCCCTGGAATGCCCCTCCTCACCTCCATGAACATGATGGCCCAAAGAGTCAAAAACACACAAAGCCAGTCCTTTTTGGGCAGCCCTCAGGAAGGCCAGTGACATCCACGTATGTGGAAAGGTACCTTCTTAGACATCCATTCAGACCTTATCTAGTTAATCTTTTTATGGATACAGGATACAGGTGCTCCAACATTGGTTATGGACCAAAATGCCTCAATGGATGACATTGAGTAATGCTGAGAAACCAATGTGCTGACATTATTACCAACACCACAATTTAGCCACCTTAGTCACAAAGTACACTAGCAACCATACAGAGAGTTAAGCAAACATACAAGCATATACACGAAGAACATGCTTAAACAGTCTGTAGATAAAGGACAGATACATATACATACTGCCACAAGCATTTATTATTGTTCTCATTAGCCAAGTGCCGAAACACAGAACGCAAGGCAAGCGAAAAAATGCAGAGCAAGCTTGCAGATGCTTATGGCAACTAACCCTATGGAACTAAACGATCATGTAAGGAGCCTGGAAGGACCAAAGGGGACTAACCTTTGGGAAACATAGTAACATATAGCTGTGTTGAAACTATACTGCGGATCACATGAAACCCCAAGCCCCAGGACAATAAACGAGGTAAAGCAGAACCAGGCTGCACAAAAAAGCAGGCCAGATCTCGCAGCCAAGGTCAGAGACAACCAACACATTCCAAACTTAAAACGACAAGGAGCCAACTGCATAAAATAAATACATAGAATAAATGCTCATAAATTGTAGACCAGAAGAGCTCAATTTTGTTGTCCTCAAGCATGTGATACAGCCGAGCTAGACAATGGTCATTCACCAACTGAGGCAAGAAAAACAGTTCTCAGCGACACAGACATGAAGTAAAACATGAAGTTGGTGACTAACTTGCAACACTGAGGGCAGTCCCACAGGCAAAAGTGGTACTGCTAACAGATACACTGGGAACACATAGCTATTCCCATCACCTTGAGAAGGAGCACATAATTCTGAGAACAGAGCTGCGTCCCAGTCCCAGGGAGACCAGTTCCAGCCAATCAGGGAACATACATTCAGGAGTGGAGGGCAGAGGGCAAGGGCCAATGTGAATCCTGTGACCCTGCAAAAATGTAATAGATAATGTCTTGAGGTAGGGGCTGGCCAACCACCTGACATGCAAGGGCCAATTAACTAAAGTGTATAGGGGTTATCTACAAGGGATACCACTCTGATATCCTAAACAAAAAGACTGATAGGTTTTTCGTGGAAGGGCACATGTTGTGACTCAAGGAGACAATAAAAAGCCCTGACATGGGTTTGGGAGCGGCGATTCCTGGAATTCTCGAATGTCCTGTATGATCCCTGTCAATTTGTGTAATAAATGACAGATCTAACTGCCCTTGGCAGAGTCTTCCATTTGTTACTGAGGGAGGATTTTTGGGCCCTGGGAGCTGAACGGGTAAGCTTGTAGTAACCCCCAGACCTCTGGCATACCTAAAACAACACGTTGGTAGCAGAGGATGGTTAACTACACCCATTCAGCATAAGCCGACTCTCCCAGTGCAGTGTCTGGAGGGCTGATGGGCGCCTTGTGGAAAGATAGCCCATTGGGGAAGTGCACCCCATGCAAAGGTCATCATGAACCAGCTTGGAAATATCCTGTCCGCTGTCCGTGAGGAGTCCAACAGACCAGAAGAGTGATGTGGCAGCTTTGGGGGAGCTGGTAGCCGAACAGCATCAGTGAGTCACAGACTGGATGTATTGACTAAAGGGGGGGGGTAAAGTAATGGGTTCGGGGTGGAAACATGTTTTTTGAACATCTTTGGAGTATTGTTGAGTATTTTTTAGTAGTGTTGAACTTTGTGAAGTATAGTACAGAAAGGAGCAGTGGTATACATCATTTCTGTGGTTATTGAACATTCAGTTTTGAGGTAAAAGGTTCTGGTGAATAACCTAGACTATTGACTTAAGGTCACGGATGACAGAAGATATGTGAATATTGGATTCCTTGGGATTTGGGCATTTTAGCTTGGGTCATGGATGATGGTTTCCCTGTGTAAAGGTTTAGAAAAGGGTGCTAGCCAAGAGATTGCGGAAAGTGTTCCTCTGGTTAAGTTTTGCAGAGATGTTTTATCTACACGGCAATACTCTAGGTACAGATAGAGCATGAAAAATATTGGTATCCCCTGTTGGGAGGCATGTAGACAACTGTGGTTTCATGTTGGGGTTGTTTTTGTAATAGGACATTGGCATAGTAAGTCTTGTAAGTGACCTGTAGCACTCCCTTGTTTAGTGAAATTGTGACATCACTCATTAAGCTTGTGCATAGGACTAGGAGAGCACAAGAGGTACAGAAGTTGACGCTGAGAGTTTTTTTAATTGACAGAGCAGGTTGTTCTGTGGTGGTGCGCGGAAGGCGCATGCACAAGATTGGTGGGCGTGCCTGAGGAGGCAGAAAACGTAGAAGGACGGTACGCGGAGCACGCCTGACAGGTTGGCTGGGAGCCTGAGAGGCTCGGGAAGAGTTGATGAGAACTGATATTTGTGCATTTATGAAAACTGAATTGAAAGCATTAATTGTGCTTGTGTAATAACAAGAGTATCGAAAGCCTCGACTTTAGGTCAAGTAAGTATAATGCAATGTATTAGGGGAAGTGCAGGGGATACGCTCCTATAGCACCTATGTAAGGTTCTTCTGTCATGTAAGGACAAGATTTGTAAATATAGTGTGGAATGGTCGAAGAGCGCCAAGGGTAAATTGACTAAGCCGTGGCCACAATATGGCAGTTTCTCCAAAAATGGCCAGCAACCATTACAGACACACATGCATGACACATGTAAGGGGAATAATTTGGCCAATTGCATGGCAATATTTCAACTCTGGAAATGTTCCAGGGGGATGAGGGGGAAGTAGTAAGGTGCCAATGGATGCTGAGGCAGCAGGAGACACTGCGTTCAGCATCCTCGGCCCCGGCCCCACAACCTCCTCCAGGGCACGAGAAAGAAGGGACTGCCATAGGAGCGCAGGGGCTATTCCCTATATGCGAGCTAAAGGCTTCAGAGGGGTACACAAATCCAATATTCCAGCATCCACCATATACCAAGGAGGAAGTGCCGAAATGGATGTAACAGACAGATGGTGGGACAGTAGCACACAACGAGGCACAGGTGAGAACCAAAGAGGGGCTAGGGTGAATAGCATCGAACAAATGGGTAGGAAGGCACGTACTTCTGAAATTGGATGGGAAGACAATGGTAGAATCAGAAGAGTCTAGTAGAGAAATAGAGGGTCATAAGGGGAGCAGTGAAACACAAGACTGGGCAGAGATAATGGAAGAAGCAGAAAGAAAGGATAAAGCAAAACGTGAGGGGCATGAGCGAGTGCAAAGAGACAAGAAAGGGAGGAAGAGAAAGAGCGGGACCATTGAGAGATGAGGAGACAGAGGCAGCTCAAAGAGTTAGAGAGGCAAAGGGAGGAAGTTGTAAAGGAAAGACACATTTTGTAAGAAGGGAACAGAAGAAGTGTGAAATAGAGTAACTCTTAAGAGACTTCAAACATAAGGAGGAGCGTGCAGTGAGAGACATAAGGACAAAGTGCAAAATGGGCACGATAGATAACAAAGTGGAGGAGATAGGCAACAGAGCAAGACTGCGGCACACACAGGACAGGACTGCTACACCATCAGACAGGACAGACTCAGAGTCCTCTAGGAGAAGGGGAAGCAGGAATTTGATTCACTTTGAGGGGAAACTAGGCAGAGACACAACCTCAAGGAGGCTCAGCTTCACAGACGATGTTGTTAGTAACGTGGGGGACACTGAATAATGCAAGGATGCAGAAGGAAGAAGACAACCCAAGCATCGATCAACGGTGAGAAGCACAGATGGAAGCATGACATGGGAAGTAGGAAAGAACACAGGAGGATCTAGGGGTGACAAGGGCGATAGATCATGACAGTCCAGGGACAGATCCCGCTTTATGGATGATCTAGTTCCATATGTGAAGAGGCTTAAGGACCTTCCTGGATGAATGAAGGGGGAACCGGCAAGGGTATGAACAGACATTAAGGATGCTGAGAGACAGGATAGGCAGATCAAGCTGACAAGAGGGGTGAACAGGGAGTTAGGGTTTACAAAGTTGCCCCTACTAGAGAAGGGGGGGCAACCTCAATATATACCATGGGAGCATATAGATAAGCAAAACTTGAGGTGTAGGCTAACCTTGTTAACCATGGGTGCAGGGAAATATATATATGTAATGGAAAGAATGACAGCGAGAAAGAAATTATGAGTGGGAGACGTAAAGGGGCTATTAGTGGTGATCCTCTGGGAAGCCGATGATGATGTATGGAGAAGGGCAGGGTACCCAGGAGTAACCACCCAGGACATGGCACACAATAGTATGCAATTTGCTAATTACTAAGCGGCTGTATGGCAAGCTCTAGGGACACAATACCCAGACATGTCAGACAGTAGTGCAATTATGGCACACAAAATGGGGAAGACGAAGTCCCCTTACACTGCATTCAGACAATTGAAGAGCACTGGTGCCTTGATCCAGGAGAACTGTGGGATAAAACAGTGCCATTATTCTATGATATATTATGCCAGGGGGTACCAGAACAGTTGCAAAGGCATCTGTAGCTGATGGGAATGGAAGCAAAGCCTAAGTAAGAAATACATCTCATGATAGAGCACTAGTGTAGGCTAATGCAAGAGAACACAAGGAAAAAGCGTGAGGAAAGGAAACAGGAGGAGGCGAAATTAGAGCAGAATAAGCTATCTAAATACGCCATGGAAGGGCCAGTGTAAACGAGCATGGGAGGATAAGGGGTACCACAGGCACAGTACGCACCACCGCCCATGGGAGGTGGGTTCATGGGGGAGGACGATGTGCAGCATGGGATCCGAGGAAGAGGAAGGCCACTAAGGGGACATGGATATGGACATCAGACGTAGCAGAACCTAGGGGGATTTGCATGGGGGTTTCGAGGACATGGGCACCAAATTCAGTTGAGCCCAGAAGTGGTTTCTGGGGGATTTCAGAATCAAGTGAGAAGACCATCCCAGTGTTGGGTGTGTAGACAGATAGGGCATATCTTGAGGGATGCAGCAGAAGCAGGGAAGTGGCACAACAAAATGAGGGAATGCACTAGCAGCCAGCATGTCAAGGAGAACAGAACAACTTCTTTGGCCAGGACCAAACACAACACCAAGGACAGACACTGAACGTATACTCACAGAAATATCATCCCATGACATAGGCCCCACAAATGCAAGTGTCTATGTAGCAGTATTCACAAGCACCACAGATGCCACAGATGCAAGGCAACACCCAACATCCATACAAAGCACAGTAAATACCGCAGATGCAGAACAGCCAACAGCCAAATGACAGCACAGTGCCAAGCACTAACTCTATGACCACGACTCCCATTAGGAAACTGGAAAACTGGGTGGGTCACGGTAGTGGGGGGCAACCCATTCCTGGGGAAACAGAATGTCATAATACCCTCAATAGGACAGCCCATATGGGCTTGTTGTGCTCTATCCTATCGATTACACCTAACCCTGTGGAAGAAGCCCATATAGGGATGATGATACGTGGCAAGACCTTTTCCTTTCTTGTAGACACAGGGGCGACTAAATCCTGCATCCGGGATGGAAAGTATAGAATATCAGGTGATGCCATGATTGCTCAAGGATTCTCTGGGGTGACAGAAGTGGTTCTTCCTACAGAAGATATTGCACTTTATAGAGGGGAGCATGATCTATCTTTGCCCCATTTTATTTCTGACAGAACTGAAGTGGGAAAATGGAAAAACAGACTTCCCTCTTTCCCCTCTCGCGCCTGGCCTAAAGGTTCACGGCCCAAGCACCCGCCACAAGAAGAGTTTGCCCATCTACCAGACGACCAGATACCCTGGTACAGGAACATAAGGATGTGTCCATCTGCCTGCCCAGCAGCCCGCCCGGCCCATGCCGATCCCTGCGGCATGGATCAACTGGACTAAAACTATACGTCGTTAGAGATGCCATGACAACCTAGCCAACGGATAGCACACCTGTGCCAACATACACACTGGACAATCCCGCACCAATTTACATGAAGAATATACTCAGTGCTATGACGTAGGTGACAGACATACTCACGGACGTGCATCTTTATTATTTTCCACATAGGCTTTCAAAATGCAGAAACGCAAGACGCACCATGAACTCATCTAAAGAGCTTGCTTACGCTTCTCCTACACCTAGGTGCCATAATGAGGATTATAACGAAGACACAATACTGGTCGTAAGACAATACGAGTCTATAACCTAAAGCGCCTGTGCACCAAAACGGTTCCACCTATACACTAGGCCTAAGTAGGCCGCAAGCAAGAGCTCCCGTGGACGTTAACAGAACAAGAGCCAGGTTGCTGATCCTGCAGAATGAGCACGGCGAAAGCAGACAGCCAAGGTCATAATGTTGCAAACCCACATTCCAAAAGAAGACCATCAAGGGCACGATGTTGCAACCTCGCACGCCGTGCACCAACATCAAAGTTGCACCTGTTAATTAAACCAGGCACACAGTGGAAAAACAATATTAATTGTGCAGAATTCTGCCTCAAGCATGGTCCCATCTCACGTGACCAAGCCGAACCTGACGAGATGCCAAGCCCAGAAGGAAAGAGGCGTCTGGATCCCTCGTTACAAGACACAGGCAGATACACTTGAAAGGATCAATGGACATCTGCGACAGTGGGAGTAGTCGGCCGTCCAGCTCATGAATAAGTCTTCACATTGTCTGCATGTACCAATAGTGAAACATTGTTGCAAATTGCAGGTACACCGAGAGCTGGGAACAGCGATGGTCCCAGGCTGGGAAGCTCACGGGCGCACCAATCAGAACATGGGGCTCTTATCACTGACGACAGTAATATTAACCAATCATTAGGAGTCCTCATGTAACAATTCTCATGTATCTAATTGTAGGGACAACCTAGATATATCACCTGACTAACCCTCGACCACTCATATTACTCTCTATATGTATGCTATACTAACCCTACCACTCGAGCAACCAATTAAGAGTGGCGATAGGTTTTTTGTTAATTTTCTAGAGTGACGCAGGTAGCGCGTCATACTACAGTAAAAAGGGCCTGCGAGCCCCACGATTGTGTGTGTGTCAGGTCAGACGCGTATGATCCTTGACCCATCCCTGCCGTTTGTGTTTAATAAACAGCAGAGTCACATTGCTTCTTGTGTGTGTCTCATACTCTATCTCCTTTGGGATATACGGGAGGAGTTGGGGCCTCCCTGCCCGGAGGTCTGCGGACGGCCCGGCCGACCCCGGCAGAATTTCCCCCCGACAAGTTGGAGGCACTGCTGAGATCTGTTTAAGATCGGCATTTTTATTTTTACTTTTTCCAGGCACTCCAGTTGCGAGAAGGCCCGGCGGCGCGGCCCCCTCTGCCGTCGCCCCCTTCTGAGGACTACAGGACCGTCGCAGAACTGCGAGAAGACCGGACAGCGCAATCCGAATATTGGCCCTCGGGAGCCGGTTGAGAAGTATCCTGCCCGCGGTTGGCGAGTGTCCAGACGTGGTCCAGACGAGGGGAGGTGGCGAGCCGCTTGGAGTGGTGCACGCAGTCGAGCGGCCCCGCATCAGGAGAACTTGGTGAACATGCCACGCACAACAAACAATGTGAAATTGTGAGGGAGGGGGGAGGAATTAAATACGGGAGGCGGGAGGTGTTGCACAGGTGAACGGCGAAGGTTTGATAGTTTAGTGTTAGAAATAGAATGAATGATAGTTGAACAAGCGCGAGAGCAGTTGGCAACGTAACGCGAGAGAAGGGGACGGAGCGCGAAAACATCACGTACGGCCGCTCGTAAACACTGATTGGCCTAGGCCGCGACTACGTGTAAGGGTGTGTGTGTGTGTGGTTTCCTACGATTTGGCATTTATTGATCAATGAGTAGATGAGGATCCCTATTGTTCGAGCAAGACACTCGATAGGTAGATGACGTTTCCCTGTAGGCGGTAGCTAGTTAGTTGCCTAAATACGGAAGATAATTGGCTGGTTAAGCCCTCCTGTCGAGGGGCGTATCACACGCGAGGCGACGCAGCGTGCGCAGTCCGATTATATTGTTGATTTGATTACCTTGTTCCAGGAGTGACAGGAAGACAGCTGTGGGGTTAACGGGGGTAGATTGCAAGTGTATTTTGGATTTAAAGAGTATATGAAGAACTTACCAGTAGCTCTACGTGATCGGTGACATCACCAATAGGGTTTTCATAGGATATCGCAAACACGAGGCATCCTCGTTTTGAGAGTGTTGAGGAAGAGAACGGTGGTAAGGGAGTGGAAACGGAGATAAACGGTAAAACGAGTTGATCGAGAAAAGGCGATACGGGGAACGTGGCTGCGCACAGAGAACGCCGGCCACGGCAAGTGTAGAAGGGGGAGGAGCACATGAAAACAGGACGACTGTATAAGAACGTAATAAGGGGTATGCAGCCGCAGGGGGCTACGTACGCCTCGGCCGCAGGGGGCCGTAAGGGTGTTGTATAAAGAAAAAAAAAAAGGCAGAGGAAAATCTACAAATGTAACATACTATATTTTTATAATTTTCCTTAAGCGGACTATCGTAAGTCCCCAAACTTACGGGGCCAGGTAACGATATAAGGCTGTATATTGTAAACTACTAGTGGGATAAACTGATACCAGATTAAGGGAGGGTAGCGAGTGGAGCGCTACTATGTCATACGGAACAGGATCGGGAGGGTGGGGGAACACCCTCACCACGCCACTACAATACATATGCACAACGCTGCCACCCCATAGGGAGAAACTGATTAAGTATAGCATAGAATGGACCCAGGGGACGGATAACAAAATGCTAACACCGTGGCCGCCTAACGGTAGCTTCGATCCATATGCCCAACATTCACTATTAAATCATCTGCACAATACATATAAAGGGAAGAAGTTGGCAAGCCACATGGAGGTGTTTAACTTATGGAGGATGTTCCAGGGGTCCCGACCAGGACCAAATGGAATATTCACTATGGGGGAAATACCAGAAGAAACAGAGATTAAGGAGGAAGGAGAGGATGGGAAACAGGGGTATGAAGACCCAAAGAACACGGGGAACAGAGGTGAGGGAGGAGAAAAGAATAATAAAGCAGATGAAATAAAAAAGGAACCGAGCAATGATATACCCATAGTAACGGGAGTAAAAACAGAGGGAGGGGGGTTGTACCCTTTAAGAGAATTGGGAGAAATAGAAAGAGGACAGTTAAGGGCGGCTGAGGGATACTCGAACCCGGCATACAGTCCTCCACCATATGTGGCTCATAGGAAAATGCCAGCAGGGGAGGGGAGGACTGGAGAAGACCAGACTGTGGAGATAGGAAATGATGAATGGGTAGCTGCACAGATATTATTAAAATTGCGAGGTTCATTAACAGGAGAAGAGAGGGAGGTAGTGAAGAAAACAGACAAGGATAATACCAGGGAGAGTGAATTGAGGGGGGAAGAGCTGTTAAGACAAAAGGAAGAGATTTTGGAGGAACGATTAGCAAAACTAAGGGATGAACATAATGAATTGACCAAGCAGCTTGAAAGGGAAGAGAGAGAGAGAGCGAGGAGAAGGAAAGAAGGTAAGAACGAGTTGGAAAGAATAAGGGAACGAACTGAGGAGCAAAGGAGAGAAGCTGACAGGGTAAAAGCAGCAGCAGAAAGGGTATCAAGAGTAGTACTGCGGGAAAAGAAAAGGGAAGAAGAAGAAAAAGAAAAAGAAATGGCAATATGGAGGAGGAGGTTACTATCAGAATCAACTAAGAAATACGAAGAAGAGAGGGTGATGGAGAGTATAGTAGAAAAAGAAAGGGCGAAATGGGAAAGGGAGAAAGAGGATGAGAGAATATTAGAACAGATGAGAAGTGAAGTGATGGAGGAATTGAAAAGGAAGAGGGAGGAAAATAATAAGGAGATGGAGGAAAGGTATGAAGGAGAAAAAGGAGATAGGGGAAGAGAGAGTGGAAGATGGGGGAATATATATGATGACACAGAAGTAGCAACAACATCAGCACAAAGGGGAGCGGTTGGCAAAGGTGAAAGAGGAGAACTGGACCTAATAGATTTACAAACAGTAACGATCAAGGGGAAAAAGACCGAGTGGGGGGTGCCGTTTATAAATAGCTTTTGTAGTGCGGAAGAGAGAGTGGAAAGTGAAGGGAGAAAGAGTGAAAGGGAAAGCTTAGATAAACTATACATCACCCGGACCAACATGGACTCACCATGGATCAGTAGGAGAAAGGATGAGATGGAGAGAAGCGACGAGGGGAAGACAGGAATAGAGGAAAGACGGGCAACTGAGGACGCAACATCCCCATCCCCATCATCCCCATCACGCCCTCCCCTATCGCACCCTACATGCTCAACCACCTCACGTTCGTTATGCAAAATAAAACTAGCGCCCTTCACCGACGAACGGACACCCTATACATGGCGGCTTAGAGACCTCCCTAGTCGCAGGCAGGTAGGAGGTATACACATGCCCACATTAAATACAGACAAGGGTGGAGACGAAGGAGGTATCAGCAGGGGAAATAAAAACGAAAGTGAAAATGTGGAAGAAAGGGAAGAGGAGGAAGGGTGTGAGGATTCAATATTATGGAACACAAAGGGTGAAACAAGACATAATTTAATGCCACTTTTGGAGAGAGGTGGGGTTAGACCACAGTATGTTCCTTGGAAGCATACTGATAAAGAAAATATAAAATGTAGGCTCCCATCGTTAAGTGGAGGTGCGGGTAAATGGATATATGAAATGGAAAAACACACCGCAGGACAGAAGCTAGCAGTAGGAGATGTAAAGGGCCTTTTAATATCAATATTAGGGGATAGAGCGGATGACATATGGAAAAGAGCGGGATTTCATGGGGTAACAATAACAAATACATCGCACGATGGGGCACCGTTCGCAAACTGCAGACATGCACTATGGCAGGCATTGAGGCTACAGGACCCAGACACATCAGATATAGGAGCAATTACATCCCGCAAGATGCATGAGAACGAAGATCCTGTTGATTATATTCAGGAAATCCAAGAGAAGTGGCGCATGGAAACTAGAGAACAATGGGATAAAACACCAGCAATATTTTACCATATACTGGTACAAGGGCTCCCGGAAGGAGTTCAGAAACAACTAAAGAAAGTAGTGGGAATGGAAGCAAAACCATGGCCCGAAATACAACTGACTATAGTGCATCATTGTAGGACATGGCAAGGAAAAATGAAACAAAAGGAAGAGGACAGGAAGACGGAAGAGGCTAAATTAGTACAGAAAAAGCTTACTAAGTACACAATGGAAGGGGCACTAATAACTACACCTACAACAATGACCCAAAGCCCCACACAAGTAGTGGCTACACAAGATTCCTCACAAATACCACCTTCACATATTACAACACAACAGGTGCCGCCACTCCAACCATACACGCCCAACATGGGAGGAGGATACCCAATGCAAGGAGCTGGATATTACAATTATAACAGGGGGAGAGGAGGACTTATGAGAGGGAGAGGGTACGGGTATGGTACCCAACCGCAGGTGGGAGGATTTAGAAATTCCTACCCCACAGGGCAACCAGTATACCAGGACAACACAGGGAGCTTTCCATGGCAGAATAGGGAACCACCGGTGTGTTGGAGCTGTGGACTATTGGGGCACATGTCACGCACGTGTAGAGTTAGACCAGGAACACCATCATGGAGTAATCAGGAACAACCACGGCCCGCACAAGTACAGCAGGGCATACCACAACAGCAAATGTTGCCACAAGGAAATGAACAACAACAACAATTAACACAACAACAGCCCCAAACATTGCCACAACAACAGGTAGCGATCACACAACAACCACAAATACCACAAACACAACTGGGTAGGGTGACGGTTTAGGAACACAACCCTTATACCGGGAATGGCCAGTCGTTGTACCCCCAATAGGACAGCCCACAGACGGCCTTGGTGTGTCCCATCCTGTCAGTAACACCTAATAGTGCGGAGGAACCACGCATAGAGGTAACGATAGGTGACAAAAAATGATCATTCCTTGTTGACACCGGGGCGACCCGGTCTTGCATAAGGGAAGGTAAATTTAAGATGTCAGGTGAGACCATGAACACCCAAGGATTCTCTGGGGCTAGAGGGTTGGTTCCCTTTACTGATAACATTCCCTTATCTATTGGAGATTACGATCTGTCAGTTCCACTTTTATATTATAGTGCTTCACCAGTAAATATACTGGGGAGAGATATAATGAACAGGTTGAATATGACGATCTCCTTTACTGAGGACGGCATAATTTGCTCTACTCCAGGGATTAACATGCTCACAGCACGGCAAATTATGCAGGCATACTGTGGACAGACAGCGATTAGGGCGGAGCCAGTAGATGGTGAACTCTTCCAGTATGGAACGGACATGGCAATTGCATGGATGCCAGGGATAGAAGGGAAAATATGGAGAAGGCCAGCAGCCTATCTGTTCAGACCAGAAACACCTGTTAATGAACCAGAAGGGGAGGTGGTTTCAATGGATATTGAGAGCATTATTGCAACAGCTGATTATATTGCTGTACATGCCCAAGACAGAGAAGGAAGAGCATGGAGGGCAGTGATAGCATTAGCAGAAGGATGTAGGCTCACCCAGGTGTCAGATGAAGAACTGTTTTCAGATGAAAGGGAGGAAGGTGAAATGGTGTTTATGATGAGTGTGGAAATATGGCTAAGAGTGGCCTACAAACAAGTAGCACAGAAAATTGCAATGGCACTTGAGGCACCCGCATGCACCCCGGTCCCTTTCTTTAAGGACGACATGTCAAAGGTACCCGAATCACTGTGGACTACTGGCCCCTATGACGTGGGCTGCATAAAAAGTATAGGGGGAGTAAAAATAAAATTGAAAAAAGGTGCAATACTCCCCAGAATAAAACAGTACCCACTATCAAAAGAGGCAGATGAGGGCATATATGAAACCATAACGGCCCTTATAAATAATGGTATATTGGTCCCCTCAGAATCACCATGTAATACGGCTGTGTACCCAGTGCGCAAGGCTAAAGGAGGGTCTTGGCGCTTTATACAGGACCTCAGGCCCTTGAACAACATAGTAGAAGCGGAATATCCCATAGCTGCAAACCCGGCCACAATATTGTGTGGCATTCCAGCAGAAGCATCACGATTTACAGTGATCGACCTTAAAAATGCTTTTTTCTCAATACCATTACACCCAGACTCACAAGATCTGACGAGCTTCACTTACAGAAACGCTAAGTGGAAGCACACCAGACTACCACAAGGGTATTGTGAATCACCTTCAATTTTCAACAGAGTGATACAGATGGATTTGGGTAACATTGAAGTAGAAAGCACGGTGTTGCAGTATGTGGATGACATAATAATTTGCAGTAAAAACGAAAAAACATGCAGAGAGGACTCATTAAAGATGTTGACAATATTGGCTGACAAAGGTTACAAGGTAGACATGGAAAAGATACAGTACTGCCAAGAACAGGTACTTTACATTGGTCAGCTTATATCCCAACATGGAAGAAAGATCGCACCACAAAGAGCACAAGCTATTTCGACCACTCCAATGCCACAAACTGTAAGGGAACTGCAGCAGTTCCTGGGGCTCTGCAACTACTGTAGAGCTTGGGTATTTGATTACAGTTCATACATAGGACCCCTGCTTGAGGCGTTACGGGAAGCTAATAAAGGGGAGAACAAACTGGGGTGGACGAGGGAAATGAAAGAAGCTTTTGATGAATTAAAAGATGCGATATCAACTGCTCCGGTGCTGGCATCCCCAGACTATGAGCGACGATTTTTTATATTTTCACATTGCGACTCAGCAGTAATGAAAGCAGTGTTGGCTCAAAAAACAAGCATGGGCTACAAACCCGTAGCATTTTACAGTGGCCACTTAGATCCTGTAATGTTAGGCCACATCCCCTGCGAACAAGGTCTCGCCGCAGCCGCTTTTGCGGTGGAGAAAGCATCAACAATAGCCATGGGGTGCCCGACTACACTATTTGTGGAACATGCACTTTTTGCAATATTAAATAAACCTAAATCCACCCTAACCACGCAAAGAGCATCAGGTTATGAGATCATTCTATCCAGAGCTGAACTATCAATTGTTAGATGTAGCACGGTCAACCCTGCAAGGTTCCTAGCAGAAGTAATTGAGGAGGGAGACTATGCCCATGACTGTACTGAAACAACTGAAATGTACTCATGTACTAGAAAAGTTGAGGAAAACGCACTAGAGGGGGTGAGCTGTTGTTTATTGATGGGTCATCAACTATCGATCAGGGGGATGGAGTGAGGAGGACTGGGCCGGCAGTGGTGAAAATGATGGAGGTACCGGTGTGTGTGGCAGTGAAATGTGTACAATTACCACAGCATTACTCCGCTCAAGCAGCTGAACTGGTCGCACTGATCTTGGCGTTGAAGGAAAGCTTTGACAAACGAGTGACTATATATTCCGACAGCGCATATGTTACATCAACTGTCCACTCAGGGTTGTCGAAATGGAGAAGAAGAGGGTTTAGGAGAGCTGATGGCACCCCAGTGCAACATGCTCTCTTATTGGCTGAACTGATTGAAGTAATAAATGACCCCCAAGAACTAGCTTTAGTAAAATGCACCGCACACACCAATGGTGAAGACCACGTCTCAAAAGGGAATGCAGCAGCAGACGCACATGCGAAGTATGCTGCATACTTTGGTGAGATATGGAACCCCCCAGAGTCACAGAGAGGGAGAGGGAGGGGAATAGCAAAAGAGATGTTGTTAAGTGAAGGGTACACCCATCTCCCAGCCACACAGATTATGGAACTACAAGCGGCTGCACCAATGGCCGAAAAGGAAATATGGGTAAAAAGAGGATGTACAATGTCCCCAACTGACGCACTATGGCGCCAGGGGGGCACTGGAAAGGTTATAATACCATTGGCACTTTTGAACACTGCCCTGAGCCAACTACATCATCCAGCCCACACAGACAAGGAAGTAATTGCAGCACGAATTAGGGAAGACTGGTTCTGCCCCGAGTTAAATTCGCATGTGTCGAATTTTATCAGTAACTGTATCACCTGTCAACAGTTTACGGCCGGCCACACTCTAAAGGTGATAAGAGGTACTATACCCCGGCCAGAGGGACCTTTCCGGCATCTCCACATTGACTATGTTGATATGATCAATATATGTCAAGGAAATAGGTATATGATTGTAGTAGTATGCCCATTCTCTAGGTGGATTGAGGCAGGGCCCTGTTCACACCCAGATGCATTTAGAGCAGCCAAGTTCCTAGTGAGGGTGGTCTTCCCCAGGTGGTGAGTGTGCGAGGTGTTAAGGTCAGACAATGGCCCACATTTCGCAAACGAGATGTTTCACCACATTACATCGCTGCTGAACATTCAACATAAATTTGCATGTGCATACCACCCACAGGCCAACGGTATATGTGAACGCCTGAATGGCCTATTGAAGGAGGCAATTGCAAAGATACAGCAAACAACAAAGAAGAGTTGGTTATATTGTCTTCCATTAGCATTATTTGAGCTAAGGAATAGGCCAGGGTCCGACCACCACCTCACTCCCCATGAGGTGGTTACCGGACGTCAAATGCGCCTTCCCCTAACGCCAACGTCAAGAGCATTTTCCGACCACGAAAGCACTGCAAGTGTTTTTGGTGATGAAATGTACCAATATGTGTCTTCTTTGATTACTAGTGTAGTGTTTGTGTCTCAACAGCTCGAGCGCACACGGGGCGGGTCTAACAGCAATCAACAAGAAGACGCGGATAAAGAGTTGGAAAAGGAAGGACTGTGTAAAGTTGCTAAAGGTGACCACGTACTACTTCGCAATTTCAACAGGAAGTGGAACGATCCACGCTTTACTGGTCCCCATCTGGTGGAGGAGGTATCAACAAGAGCAGTAAAGCTACAGGACAAGCGTGCCTGGAACCACCTACACGACGTAAAGATCTACAAACAACAGACCCGCCCCAGCGCCACCGACAGGCCCATTGATAGAACAGCAACAACATCGACAACGGGAGAAGGAAGTTCTACCACAGCCAGCGGCCCAAGTATTCCCATACCTTGTCACTCCCCAGACTCCCCAGAGACAATAACTGAAGAAGAAAGGGGTGATCCCCATACAGCCCACCCCATGATCACACGCTCAAAGAGTAAAAGCAACGCCCACCGGTTGAACCCAAACACCCCCTGCCCACCATCCACTGACCCCTGTACCCATTATAGTAGTAACTGAACTAAAGGACATTGCCTCGCACAAATACACATGTAAACACGTGAATGCTCTCTTTTCTTTTCTCTCGCACATGCAGGAACCGCGTATTATTGTATTGCTATGAAAGTAGATAACTAACAAATTCGCTGCCCAGGAGTAGATGGTACCCTCAGACGATAATTACCCAGAAGAATTGTCACACCAATTTGTATATGAAATAAAAAGGCCAACGTACCTGAAAAGGAAAAGGGTACGCGTCTACTACACAGCGTTCCTTTTGGCCATAGAATATTCGATGCCCCACCTCCACCCATACTTACCTGCCCTAAGAGATAGATCGCTTAGAGTAGCGTGGGAACAGCTCTTCGCCTGGGCACTGAATGACTATTTGATAGGGAGGGCTTAAAGAAAAAACAACTAACATTTAATAACCAGCATATTGAGAATTTTCAGGCGGGCAACTATAACGTCGCAAGAATACGCTGCCGGACTGCAGCAAGGTAAGAGCAAAATGCCGGTGAAATTAGCATATGTAATAAAAGTAATAGGTATTTTGGTAATCACCGGGTGCGTAGCTGCCTCTGTATGGCAGTACAGCTGTGCTATCAATATTGTTGCTGTACCCAAACCTAACACGCCCCCATCCCCAGCTGCAACAGGTGTTACGTCAGGTGATATTAGTAAAATTGTGCACAAGCAAAATAGAGTACAACGCAGCACATACTCAGATAATAAAGGTATTGACAATTATATACAAGATTCAGCACACGTCTCAAACAACATATGGTATCAACACATGACCCGCATTGGTAAGCAGACAACAGAAGACAGCTGCTACGTTTGCTCATTAATACCATACGCCATGAGCGCTTCTCGAACATTTGTTGCCACAGAAATAGACGAAAAAACAGCACGATGCATAATATACTTGGCACTGTTCCAAACTAAAGGAATATTTCAAGGGACAGTGGTGCATATGACGTGGAAAACACGAGACTCATACCCATACAAAAACAACTTCCTCAAGGCTTATTTGAGTTACCACAAGAGCAGTTTACATGCTGAAGCATTTAGATACATAACAAGTGGTCCTGCGAAAGGAGAAACAAAGAAAGTAACACTGCAGTATTTATCATGTGATTGGTACGCCACTGAAGTTCCTGGTAAATTAGGTGACGATAAGGGGGAAAGTATACTTGGACAACAAATGGGAGATAGGAGTGGTTGGCAGCAACATGGTAACAAAAGAAACTATTTCAACTATCGATGCGCAGAATCACAGATGTTGGACAACTTGGATCAAATACGTGCCTATGCTCACATGGATAGAAACGGATGAAGACCCGATAACAATACTGCCGTTGACTTCGCCTAAAGTATGCTACCAACATAAGGAGAGGTGGACGTAGGATATAACACCAATTGTGGAAGTGTGATGGAGTTACCTGAGGGGGGAGCAGGAACAGCAGTGATAATGGACCATTACTGGGCCTGTGGAGAAAAGGCATATCACACACTGCCCCCTCTGTGGAATGGTGTATGCACGATGGTGCACGTCAATGTACCATCGCTAGTGGTACCCCAGAAGCATGTGAATGTGGCGAACTTTCCCAAAATGGATGAAGGGGACAAGAGAAATAAGAGATCTGCACCGCCTCAGGAGGAGCCAGGGAACAGGACCAACGGCAATGATACTGTCCTAAACAGACGGAAAAGACAAGGGGAACCTCTGACAGGAAATTACCTATGGGGAAGGTCGGAAACGGCACTCACTTCGATTCCGCCAGAACACAGACTATTCAGCAGAGCAGCAATGTTCTTCTCCTCAATAGTACATCCAGGACTGCAGGCTTACGCAAACGCACAATGGCTCCAGATAACTAGATGGGAACTCATGATGACCATCAATTCTACAGTAAACGGATTCAACGCGATAAAAGAGGAGCTGCAAGCAATAAGGATGGTAGCACTGCAGAACAGATATGTATTGGACCTCCTCACTGCCATGGAAGGAGGAGTTTGCGCAAAGATAGGACAATCATGCTGCACATTCATTCCTGCCAATGATGCTGACAACGGTACACTGACAGAAGCAGTTTCACAACTGGCCCAGTTGCACTCCAAAATGGTGGATGAAAGTAAAGGTGTAAAACAGGATGAGAGCTGGTTTTCGCTATTATGGTCATGGATGCCATCTTGGCTGTCAGATGGACTGAAAATTATAGTTGGTTGTATTATTTTGGCTGGAGCTACATTGATCATAATAAGATTTTGGAAAGCCCGGAAGGCACGCACCACTGACGAGTTGCTTGAAATGGTCGGTATGCACCCACTGATGCCAGCAGATGACGGCCAACACACAGGCGTAATAATACAAGAGAGAGAGAAATTGCGCAACCAGATCATCACCAACCACCTGGACCCACCATCGGTGAAGGTCGAGAACCCAAGAAACCCCAGGAGTTACCTAGGGAGATGGGTATACTGTACTCCTGGAGGAACCTGTGAATATATGTATTGGTCATTTGAAGATCATGTTAACCATTATGGACATTTAGGAGGAATAACCAAAGTGTGGAGAGTAAGAGGAGATAACGAAAAGGGCATGTTTGTGGTCGACAAGTCGACCAGAGGGGGGACTGAAGTGGGAAAATGGAAAAACAGACTCCCCTCTTTCCCCTCTCGCGCCTGGCCTAAAGGTTCACGGCCCAAGCACCCGCCATGAGAAGAGTTTGCCCATCTACCAGACGACCAGATACCCTGGTAAAGGAACATAAGGATGTGTCCATCTGCCTGCCCAGCAGCCCGCCCTGCCCATGCCGATGCCTGCGGCATGGATCAACTGGACTAAAACTATACGTCGTTAGAGATGCCTGTCATGATCTCTGCTTCCAAAAGGTCAGGGTTTTCCCAACTCCCTTGGAAGCAGATCCATAACCCAGGTTCCGAGTGCCAACCAGTCCCAATTGGGACCTTTTGGACCCAGTCCTGGCGCCAGTGGCACCAGGCTCATAAATATGCCCAGTCCCAGCGCTGGAAGCGCCGGGCTCATAATGCTTGGGTGGACTTACCTGCAGCAGACCATGCTGCTTACTTGCCTGCCAGTTGAGTCTCTGATCCTCTTCTGTTTGGAACTACTTTTCCTGTTGGGTGGGGCAGGAGCCACTCCCTAGATTCAGAACACTGGAACTCTTCTGGAAAGCAGGAACTCTTTTCTTAGGCGTGGCTGTGGAAGGAGACACCTAAGCACTACAGGAGGCTATTTAAACCACACCCGATGGATGAATCTTGCTTTGCGTTATTCTGCATCCTCAGCAGCAGAACGCTCATCGTGTCTTCTGCATCTGATCCTGGGCCTAAGGAAAAAGGCTTACCATTCTGAATCCAGTCTTCAGCAACACCTATAAAGACAAGAAAGAACAGGTTAGCATTACGGTCTTCAGTGACAGCTCTTCACTTACCTGGTCCATCGGCTGTCACCAACGCCTCGCGCTGCATTCCGGCATCTGAAAGACAAAGGCTTACCTACTCTTCGTGCGCTCCGGAGGTCTTCACACTGCATTCCGGCATCTGAAAGACTCCGGAGGCCTTCGGCGCTGCATCCCGCATCTGAAAGACAAAACAAGGTGCGTTTAAAGACATTGGGGAACTTTAATACTCACGTGCCATTACTCCTTTCCACATCTAACCCAGTGGGTATTCCGGCACCCTGCAGCCGCCCCGAACTTGTACCTGCAAAATAAAAAGACAGTTAGAGCGCATCGTGAAGCAGGCAACAAGCGCTTACTTACGTGCTTCCAGGCGCTTCTATTCATCACACGGGCTCCATCTTCAACTCACTTCAGCCCGCCATCCGCCATCGCCGGAACCCTGCAAAACAAGAGACATCATTACTAAAGACTTTAAAGACATTAGAATTACTCGAAACTTACCGTTCGTGCAGTAAACGACGGACAGCAGTCCTCTGAAGTCAAGAGGCCTGCTCCCCTTATCCAGTGAAGAAACTGGTTACAGCACCCTGCCTCGAGGCAGATGGAGAGCACGGCGTTCACTTACCTAAGGTGAGAGCGTTAACCTTTGGAGTTCTACAGGAGAAGAGAAAGGGAAGAAGAGAGAGACATTCAATAACCCAGTTCATTAATCCCACATTTTCTATCTGCAGACATCTTACCCTTCAAGCCAGACATACAGTGCACAGAGGTCCAGCCCAAAGAGCCAGCCGTGTGTTAACCATCACCTTTGAAGATACGGTATACGCCCAGTCAAGACCGGCGCCTCTACGGGAATCAGGTGAGCGTTACAATGCCATGACAACCTAGCCAACGGATAGCACACCTGTGCCAACATACACACTGGGCACTCCCGCACCAATTTACATGAAGAATATACTCAGTGCTATGACGTAGGTGACAGACATACTCACGGACGTGCATCTTTATTATTTTCCACATAGGCTTTCAAAATGCAGAAACGCAAGACGCACCATGAACTCATCTAAAGAGCTTGCTTACGCTTCTCCTAAACCTAGGTGCCATAATGAGGATTATAACGAAGACACAATACTGGTCGTAAGACAATACGAGTCTATAACCTAAAGCGCCTGTGCACCAAAACGGTTCCACCTATACACTAGGCCTAAGTAGGCCGCAAGCAAGAGCTCCCGTGGACGTTAACAGAACAAGAGCCAGGTTGCTGATCCTGCAGAATGAGCCCGGCGAAAGCAGACAGCCAAGGTCATAATGTTGCAAACCCACATTCCAAAAGAAGACCATCAAGGGCACGATGTTGCAACCTCGCACGCCGTGCACCAACATCAAAGTTGCACCTGTTAATTAAACCAGGCACACAGTGGAAAAACAATATTAATTGTGCAGAATTCTGCCTCAAGCACGGTCCCATCTCACGTGACCAAGCCGAACCTGACGAGATGCCAAGCCCAGGAGGAAAGAGGCATCTGGATCCCTCGTTACAAGACACAGGCAGATACACTTGAAAGGATCAATGGACATCTGCGACAGTGGGAGTAGTCGGCCCTCCAGCTCATGAATAAGTCTTCACATTGTCTGCATGTACCAATAGTGAAACATTGTTGCAAATTGCAGGTACACCGAGAGCTGGGAACAGCGATTGTCCCAGGCTGGGAAGCTCACGGGCGCACCAATCAGAACATGGGGCTCTTATCACTGACGACAGTAATATTAACCAATCATTAGGAGTCCTCATGTAACAATTCTCATGTATCTAATTGTAGGGACAACCTAGATATATCACCTGACTAACCCACGACCACTCATATTACTCTCTATATGTATGCTATACTAACCCTACCACTCGAGCAACCAATTAAGAGTGGCAATAGGTTTTTTGTTAATTTTCTAGAGTGACGCAGGTAGCGCGTCATACTACAGTAAAAAGGTCAGACGCGTATGATCCTTGACCCATCCCTGCCGTTTGTGTTTAATAAACAGCAGAGTCACATTGCTTCTTGTGTGTGTCTCATACTCTATCTCCTTTGGGATATACGGGAGGAGTTGGGGCCTCCCTGCCCGGAGTTCTGCGGATGGCCCGGCCGACCCAGGCAGAATTTCCCCCCGACAGAACCCTATAAACATACTGGGGAGAGACATCATGAGCATACTTAACATGACCATTTTATTCACTAGCAAGTGGATAGTGTGTTCCACACCAGGGATACACCCTCTAAAAATGAGGGAAATAATTCAAGCCTATTGCGGACAAAGGGTAGGGAGTGGGGTGCCAGTCGTTGAGGAGCTGTTTCAGTATGAGACCAAAATAATAATAGCATGCCTCACAGTGCTCCAGGGGAAAATGTGGTGCCTTCCAAATGAGTACTTATTCAGGTCAGCCATACAAGGAGGAAGGGACAATACTGCCACTAGAATTAGAGACAGTAATCGTGGAGGATGACTGGATAGCAGTGCATGGGACAGACGACACAGTATGACCACGGTGAGAAGTGATCACTGTGGCAGAAGGGTATAGCTTGACCACAGTTGCAGACAAAGAAGCATTGAAAGACAACAGATCAGACCATGAGATGGTGTTTGAAATGAGCATCATATATTGGGTGAGGATACATTACAGAGAAGTACCACAGAGAATGGCGATGACGCTGAAAGTACCACCGACCTTTCTTGAGGAGGACTTGGCAAAGGACACCAACAACGTAATTCCCTATGATGTAGAGCTTCTGAAGGGGTGGTAAAAATAAAACTGTAAGCAAGAGCAATTGTACCACGTTAAACAGTACCCACTTTCAAGATAGGCAGACAAAGATATCTATGAGACCATTGCAGTTCTAGTGAAGCAGGGCATCCTAGTGCCATCGGAATCACCATACAACACGGCTGTGAACCCTGTATAAAAGGCAACAGAGGGGTAATGGCATTTTATACAGTACCTGCACCCTCTTAACCATATTGTAGAAGCAGAATACCTTGTAGTTCTGAATTTGGCAACAATTTTGTGTAGCATCCCCACGGAAGCTGCCTACTTCACGGTCATAGATTTGAAGAATGCATTCTTCTCTATATCATTACACCCAGACTCACAGGACCTAACCTTGTTTCTATATAGAAATAAGAAGTGGAAACATACGAGAGTTCCACAAGTGCACTGTATATCGCCTTCCATATTCAATAGGGTACCCCACATGGACATAGGCAATGTACATATGGAGAGCACGGTCATACAGTACATAAATTACATATTAATTTACAGCAAGACAGAGGAACAGTGTATAAATGAATCAGTACACATGTTGATACTACTCAAAGAAGTTGGGTGCAAAGTAGACAGAGCCAAGCTACAATATTGCCAGACAGGGGTGCTGTACATTGGACAGATGATATCTCAAAATGACAGAAGAGTGACACCAGAAAGGGCAGAAGTAATACGCAGGACAGCAAAACCCACAACTGTAAAACAAATTCAGCAGTTCCTAGACTATGTAATTATTGCAGGGCATGGGTATTCGACTACAGTGCTTGCATAAGTCCCTATCCAACTAACTGAAATAAGAGGGGTGAAGACATTACAATGGATGACAGAAATGAGTGAGGCATTCAACAAGCTGAAGGAAGCAATAAGCGATGCTCCAGTATTAGGGATCCTAGATTATCAAAAGGAATTTTTTATATTCTCACAATCCGATGGAGTGGTTATGCCAGCAGTACTGACACAAATGACAAGAATGGAGCAGAATTCTCTAGCCTATTAAAGTGGTAAATCAAACCCAGTCATGAGAGGACACTATCAATGTGAACAGGCATTGGCTGCAGCCGCATTCACAGTGGACAAGTCAGCGACAATGCAAAGGGCTTTGGGGTACAAGGTGTTACTATCTAACCCAGCTCTCAAGATAGTGAGATGCAGACTTGTCAACCTGGCGACCTTCCTCGCTGAGGTTATACAGAAGGGTGACTATGCACATGACTACACAGCAAACATAGTGCAAGGCGCAGGAGGACGCACTTGAGAGGGGAGACTTACTTTACATTGACTGGTCTTCAACAATTGATCACATGAGGATGGGACAAGTGAGGTAGTGACAAGTGCACACCTGCCATTACATTACACAGCACAAGCAGTAGAATTAGTGGCCTTAATATTAGCTTTGAAGCACAACAGGGAGAAGGAAGTGATGATTTACTCTGATTCAACCTAAGTAACTTCCACAGTGCATTCTGGGCTGTCATGTTGGATAGGAAGACGTGTCAGTCATGCTGAAGGGTCACAATGCAGCATGCACTCCTATTGGGCAGACTGAAAGATGTCATAGATATCCCAGAAAGAATAGCAATAACAAAGTGCCAAGCACACACAAAAGGGAAGGATGCCATCTCAAGGGGTAAAGAAGCAGCAGATGCAGAAGCAAAACACACCACCTATTTAGGGTATATGATATGATATGATAGGTTATATATAATGTGATTAATACCCAGAGGTTCCTAAGCGCGGACCCGGGGATCGAACTAGTGTTGCTCTGTGTCGTCCTGCTTCCAAGGCGAGCATGTTGCCCCTGAGCTATCCTCTTGAGTCTGGGACATTTTAGAAAAGGGGGCCTTGTCCCATGTGCAAGATTATGCAAGAACTATGATACTAAAAGAAGGGTATTACACAGTAACACAGATTATGCAGCTACAGGGAGCTGCACCCAGGGAAGAAAAAGAGCTGTGTCTAAGGAGGGGATGTACAGTATCTGTTAAAGATTTCAATCAGGTGATACACTCAGCTCTCGGCCTGGTGTACAGTGCAATGGAAAACATATTTGATGTATGGATTCAATTATTTGAAAAATGTGTCACTCGTATCACACCCCTTATTTAAAAATATATTTGCCGCAAAGTATGCCTGGGATGGCAACTCTTCAGCTGGTTTATGTGGACCCACTTGTCTTCCCCTTCTGCCAAACTGCCCTTGGGGATGAGGATTCTATAGGCGACTGGTGAGATTCTGTCCACAATTTCAAAAAGACCCTGCCAAGTTGGGAGGAATTTGCGCTGTTTGGCTTGGTTCCTTTAGAAATTGTACAAGTAGACCGGTCTCCTACTTGGTATTCCTTTTTCGTTGTCTTGAGATCATAGTGGGTCTTCATACTGTCTGCAGATCTCTCGATTCTGCTGAGCATAGGCAAAAGCATGTTGAAGGTGTTTTCTCAGATTCTCAACATACTCATGAGTTGTGGAGGCATTTATCAAAGTCTGCTCTTGGGTTCTGTAGAGCAGATGCTGGGGTAGCACCATCCTTCGTCCAGTCATCAGCTCAAATGGAGACATTTTTGTTGCAGAAGAAGGGGTAGATCTGATGGTCATCAGGACAAGTGGTAATCAAATGTCCCAAATTGGCCAGGAATCTGCCACACACTTTTTTAATTTGCTCACAATAGTTTTGTTGTACCTCTCAACTCGCCCACTAGAGGACCAGCGGTAGGCAAACTGTAGTTTCCTTTTGACCCCAAGTATCTCCCACATCTTTGTCATCACTTCGCTAGTGAGGTGACTACCTCAGTCTGACTCAATCCTTTGGGGTAGTCCAAAATGTGAGAAGATGTGATTGATCATCAGGGCAGATGCTGTTTCTGCCTTGCAATATGGGGCCGGGAGACATTCCACCCATTTAGTGAACAAGCATGTTACGGTCAACATGTACTTGTCGCCCCTAGATGAGCGAATCACGGGCCTGATAAAATAGACTTGCAAATCTGACCAAGGCTGTGTCATTCACCTCTTTTGGAGAGGAGCACGGTGTGTGAGTGAGGTCGGCTGAAATTGTGCACACACAAGACACCCCTTCAAGTACAGGTCGAGGTCCTGCCCCATGTGTGGCCAGTATGCAACCTCTCGCAAGATTTCTAATGTCATATGAAACCCCCAATGACGGCTGTAGCTGCATCATGGCCGTGACTTAGCATCAGGCTTCGGAATGAGGTAGGGACCACCCACTGGTCATGGCCAGATATGGATTTCCTCACCAAGAAACCATCTTAGATTTGGAACATTTTTGAACATTTCAACACTAATTGGTATCCGTCAGGGGAAAGTTCTCAGGGTCCTCAATGTGTTGATAAAACTTACCAATTATTGGATCCCCTTTTTGAGCCGTAATCAAATTCAGAGTCTGGGGTCTCCTTACTCCATTGTGTAGTTGAGAGTTCATTGTGAGCATTTGTCTGGGACCTAGTGATAGCAGTGACCTGGATTTCCCCCAACAGGGACTCGATCTCAAGTAGATCCCCTTGGATGGCTCCAGTTTTGGCCAGCTGATCGGCGAGGTCATTTACAGTTTTGGCTGGTCCCTCTACTTTAGAATGACCCTTGATCTTTTTCCAGTAGATGGTCGTCCCATTCGAGGAGACCATATCATCAATATTTTGTATTAGTTTTCCATGTTTTAAAGGTTTATTATTAGCACAAATTTCAAAAAAGGTAGCAGGCGCTCCTCTCCAGAAAGAACATGGCATGATAACCTGTTCTGAGATGAGAGTTTGGAGCACACGCTTTTTGCTCACTGTACCTTTCACAGATGGGAAATATCCATTTGCATATCAGTCTTTGTCCCGCCCACATGGACAGTCCAGCACTGAAAAGCTATGGCAATTCCTCTCTGAACAAGAGTACCAAAAGCAACCTCCTACACCTGTTTCAGCCTTGTTGGGCCTCATCAGTGAGGTGAAGCTTTGTCTCTCTGAGCACAGTGAGCAGCGAGTCCACATCTGGTTGCCCCCAGGTAACTCAGGGTGACCAACCCCAAGTTCCTTTCAAATATTTCAAAAAGGTAGCAGGCGCTCCTCTCCAGAAAGAACATGGCATGATAAACTGTCCTGAGATGAGAGTTTACAGCACACGCTTTTTGCTCACTGTATCTTACACAGATTGCAAATAGCCATTTGCATATCAGTCTTTGTCCCGCCCACATGGGCAGTCCAGCACCAAAATGCTATGGCAATTCCTCTCTGATTATTAGCACATAACATGCCTCTGGTTTTCCAATTAACCAGGTGCTCCACGAACCCGTTCCGTACAGAATCTGAATCAGTGATTATGAACAGTTCTTGGAGTTGATGTTGGATGGCAGTGAGGATGGCTTGATGCACAGTCATCAGCTCTGCCACTTGACTACTTCAGGGACCAATTTTGTACCCTGCAGAGGGTTCTGGGACATCATTCACCCATGCATTCCCTACGCCGGCCAAAAGTTCATTTTCCCCGTTGTTGTCAACATGGTAGGAGCACCCATCCACATAGACAGTGGGCATTCCCTCACATTTTTCTTCTTCATAGTCTTTGTGTGGGGAATTAAGGTATGCATCCATGTTGTCCTTGATTTAAAGAATTTCGTCCTCGAGACAGTTTTCTATGGCACAATTTTGCAAGTCAGCCAGACCTTGCGAGTGGGGACTCTTCTTGTTTTGGCCATATCTGACCTCCACAGGAAAGCCTTGCATTGACAGAATCTGAATTTGGGAATTACTCACATTTCTGGCCGGATTCTGTCACTTTGAAGATATTGCAAAGGTTGGTGTAGAGTCTCCACTATGATGTGTTCGCCTGGATAAACGGGCAGTAACTTTTCAATGCCCACACCATTGCCAGGAGTGCCTTCTCACAATCGTTGAATTTTTCCTCCACAGAGGATAAAGTCTTACTCACATAGGAGATGATTTTATTGACCTTGTCATGCTTTTGATATAATACTGCAGTCAAGCATGTATTTGAGAACCCTTTCTCCAAGAAGGACTCCTTGTTTTTGGCAGGGTAAGCTAGGCATGGAGCTTGTGAGAGGCTTCTTTTGATTTGCCTGACTGCCTCGGCTTGCTCTGGGACCCACTCCTACTTGACCCCCCCTTCAACAGATGGATCAGGGGTCTTGTGATCTCTGCGTAATCCTCAATGAACTTTCTGCTGTAATTAGTTAGTCCAAGGAGGCTCCTTAGTTCCCGCAGAGTTGTGGGTCTTTTAATTTCTGGAGTGCTTCTACTTACATTGACACGGGTCCTGCACTACTATGCCTTTTGGAAAGAGAGTTTTGCTCCAGCAATCCTCAACTGGAACAGAACATAACGGATCTCTGCTATGTGTTCCTCCAAAGTTGAGCTTTTGATTAGAACATCATCTACATAGGCAAGGTTATCCCTTTCACCCATTTCGGCATGGCCTTATGTAGAAAGATGTTAAATTAATTGCCGGAGTTGATGTATCTGAAGGAAGTCTGGGTCCAATTGTACTGCTACCCCCGAAGGTAAAGGCCAGCTTGTATTTCTCCTCCCTACTAACAGGTACAGTTCAGTACCCATTGGTCAGGTCAATTGCAGTGAATACCTTTGACCCCTGGATCTGGGCCAGCCCTTGGTCAATGTAGGGAAGAGGCCATCAAGAAGTATGGACCCAATTGTTGAGCTCCCTTAGGTCAGCACAGAGTCTCCACTGGCTGTTTGGTTTCAAAATCCCCAGCACCGGATTATTGAAGGTGCTGGGGATTGGACAAATTATCGCACGGGACTCAAGGTTCTTAATTATTTCAGTAAGGGACTCAATTGATGCGAGAGGCAAGCGATATTGCTTCAAAAACACTGGAGTCATGCCAAGGTCAGTGGGAATTGTTGTGTGGATGTCGGTGCGACCACAGTTATATGAGTCTACCACAAAGAGATCTTGGAAATCCAAGAAAACTTGTTTCAACTTTTGCTTCTGTTCCAGAGTCACACAGGCATCAGCTAGGTTGACTCTCTCTTCCAACATCTGCCTGAAGCCTGGAAAGACTTCTGGTTTCGCTATCTCCATGGCCTCCTCCAGCTGGGTGGAGAAGTCCCTGGTCAGAGTGCTGATTTGGACTGATGGCTTCAGGTGGGGAAGGCAGTCCTTGTGGACTTGAAAGATCACCTCATCCCTCCTGAAGTCATAGGTCACATCTTCCTTACCATAAGTGTAGGAAGAGTCCACCAGGAAATTCCCCCCATGCCGGGTGAAGATCCTGTCTGCTGTTGTGTCATCGTTGCTATCACTGTCAAAGCAGTCCTTGGGGATTGGTCCTAACAGTTTGTTATCTAAATCTATGGAAAAATGTCAGTCATCAACCGGCATTCCATTAATGGTGCCTGCGCCCAGAGTGGTACTCTTTAGGTCATTGTTAGCCACCTCTATTGGAATGGTGTTGTGTTCTATATTGACTAGTGGTGTTGGGTTTGCCCCCGACCATTGCTGTTGGAAATGAGCATTGAGATGAACATAGGCAACAGGATTTTTCTGTTTCTGTCCTCTTTTAATTTTTACTTCCCGTGAGAATTGTTGGGTCCATTCTGGGATGGTGACTCCTCTCCAATGTGAATTTCAACTGCATATGGCAGCAGTTGAGCTGACCGAAAAGCTTTCTCTGGGTCATCAAAGTCCATGGGATTACCCGCTAATCGGGACGAGGCTTTGAACTTTATTAGGTCCAAACTAATGGCAAAGTGATTGAGAATGTAACTGCCTAAATAAAATGCAGCAGGGATATCTCGCACAACCCAACAATTATGGACTATGCTCTTGTTACCTATGGACATTTTGAGCATACACTTGCTAGGCAGGAGTTGTTTGGAATTGGGTGCTTTCAGATCCATTTCCCATTTGTCTAACAGTTTAAATGCGGGAATGGCTGGATCTTTTGGGAGTTTGCGGAACATGTCCTCACTGATGAAGCTATTACCGTTGTTCACACACACTCGAGTGAGAACAGAGTCCTTCCCTTCATTTTACTGAATATGGAGGAATAAACTGTTCCCCAATTTTCTGAATATCAGCCAAGCTTTGATCTGATTTCTCATCATGTTGGACTATAGGAGTAGGATTTTCTGATTGTGAATTTGTAGAGAATTTCAGAGTGGTTCCTTCCACTGTGGAATGCCACCTTAGACTGGAAGGAAGGTTGATTTTTAGAAATAGAGAGGACTCACCATCACCAGTTTGTTGTCCTACTGAAATTACTGTCACGTCTGGGATTCGGTTAGTGGAAGTGGAATTCAATGTGGTCAGGTTTTTGTTCAACCATGTGGCATGTGCCGTTTAAGCTAACATGGTTGACACTATGTTTCAATTTTATTGGTTGGTTAGTCTGGGTCCAGAGGACCTTGTTTACACAATCTATATGGGGAGACAATCTATGCAGGATGTCATTCCCTAGTAAATATGGTGTGCCCTCTGGAGTCACAACTGTGACCCGGTGCTTCACCTTGTGTCACCCAATTTTATTGTCTAAATCTGCAGCCCCCTTGACAGGAATTTCCTTCCCATCTAAGTACTGAAGTTGTCCAGTAGAGGGTTGAGAGGGATTTCGTATTTCTCCCTCCTTCCCGATTTCAGCTGATCAAAGGCACTTTTTGGCAGAAGGGTGGCATTGGATCCAGTGTCCAACAGTACCAAAATTGTACATTGCCCCTGTATTTGGACTGGGGCATAACATCTTCCCTCCTTCTCCTCAAGGGGGCAAAGATAATGCACATTTTGGCCAATTAGTGGGTTAATTTCTTTGCTTTGGATTCTGACAGAGGGGTGATTTGAGCTGGATCTTGCTTGGGATCTTGGGAACCTGTAAGAAAAAGGTGGCATTTGGATATGGGGGAAGTTTTGGGCTCACCTGGTTCTGAGTCTGGGCTGCCGTCCCTTTTTTGGAGACAGTCACCAGAATCGGTTTGACCAAGGTGATTTTTTTGCTGGTCATTCTGGGGTTTGATGATGGGCGGTTTTAACTCAGTCCCCCATCTACCCAGTCCTGATCAGGATCTCTTGGGACCCATTTTTCTTTGGGAGGAGTTCCCCCATCCCTGAAGGAGAAGATCCTTTACCCAGAATCCTCTGGGGATGTCTCTCCTTCAAATTGGAAGATTTGCACCTCCTCCACAAAATGGGCCTTTTTTGGCTCTTTATTTCTCCTACCCGCCCTCTGTTCCTTAGGTTGCCGATTTTCGGGGGCAGGAGATTTTGGTTCTGGTTCCTGGGTTTCCAGGGACTTTCCACAAGTGGGGAAGGAATCTTCCTGTAAGGCTTTACACCCTACTTCCCCCTGTGCCTCCTCCCTGGGAACCAGTGGGTTGTCTGGGTTCTTCCCCCGTCATTGTTCGGGAGCACCAGGCCCTTGATTTGAGGAGTTCTGAGCCGCCATGCTCATCAGAGGGTTCTGTTGAGCCCTTAGCATGCGACCCAGATCCTGTGCCATGTTCTGGACCTAGTGCTCCAGTTGGGACACCCGCTCTGGCTGTTACGGGGTCCTCTGATCTACCCTTGGTTGATCACGGGAAGGGTAACTATACCTTCTCCCATAATACCCCTGGTTAGGATAGTTTTGGTACCCCTCCACCCCTGGCCTCCCCTCTCCCGGATTGTGCTGTCTGGGCTCAGGAACGTGGGGAATGAACGAAGGGTTGTTTTGGGGGTTGAAGTTTGGTGGGTACAGGGGAAAGAAACTTCGCCAGGCATTTGGGGGATTACTGCCCTCCTGGGGAAAGTGAGGAGGGAAGTTTCCTGGGTTGGAAGCTGCCTGGTTGGACCCCCGCCTTTGGGCTGGAGGAGTCCACACATAGCCCAGGATGGGTCTGTTACCCTTGTAACGGGGGCTGATATAGTCAGGATGGTTAGGGTCCCATTTGTGGGGTTACCTCCTTGACTCCGTGTTTGGGATTGGCCCGAGGGCCTTCTGGGTCTGGGGTTGGTAGGATTCTGAGCAGGGATGTTTTTAGGACCCCCCATCTCCAGGGGGCAACCTTCAACTCTGCCACCTTAGCAGCAGCAGGGCTGTTGGTTGGATTTAGGCTTTTGTTAGTATTTTTGCTTTTAGTGGCTTCTGCACTACTTAGATGGGAGTTCCTTGTTCAATGACCCAGTGCAGTGATCGTTTCTCATGAAAGTCTCTCACTAGTTGGGTCATAATATATTTAGGGAGGGCATAAAAGAAGGTATTGACAAATTCCCTTCTGTCAGTGCGCACCCTCCTTATGGTTTGAGCAAAGGCACGTTTAAATTCTTGGACAAATTCTTTTGGGGACTGGTCTTCCCCACATTGCAGCCTGTAGGCTGCCTTGCGGGCCTCTTCAGGGTTTCTATGAATAGAAAAATGCTTCAGGATGGCCGCCCTATAGATGGACCATCTTGAATGATTCTGATCCTCCAGCCCTGCAAAGAAGCTGGACTACTCAGGTAAAAATGTCCACTTTATATACTGAATACAGCTTTGGCTGTCCTTCAGGTGGAAAGCCTCCATCATCTGGTCAAACAATTCAAGGTGCTCCCAAACTGAATATTTGACATTTTTGTGGTAGAGCATGATGACGCTCCTTATAGCTTTTATTTGCTTCAGGGGATCCTCGAGTAAAGCTCTCTTAACTTTTTTGGCCTTTTTAGGTTCCGGTCACCCTGGTCCACTCATCCTCTGACTCAGAGGCACTGCTACCAGAGGTGGCTGTCTGATCTTCTAGGCTCTCCCGGATTCTGGGAGCTTGGAATGGCTAGCAGAATATGGGGGCCTAGTCTATTGAAACCTCTGGTCTTCTGACTCTCCCTTTCTCCCTGGATTGGCTGAGTACCCCCCCACTGTCCTAGCTGGGAAGAGGTTTTTAAGATGCTCTTAGTGGGCCTAGTCTCATGGAATTCCCCACCAAATTTCACTGACTGATCCATAGGTAGGTGATATTTCTGAGGATCCAGTTCTCTGATTCTCCCCTCACTGGTGTCCCCCTGATCAGAGAAGATGGCCCTAGCACTTGGGAACCTGTACATAGATGCCCTCCCATCCATTTCAGGGAGGCACTGACCTGTCAGTCCCATATTTCCCATTATGTTGAATGAAATCTACCATCCCTGTGGCCCTTGGTTCATATGAGCCAGTGGACATGGGAGTGGCAGAGTCCATGGAATTGAAGGGATTAAAGTCGCTGATGCCTGGGTTCTTGAGGTTATGCTCAGGGGTTTCTTTCTCCCATCTTACCTCATCTCTTTCAGCCCCTACTCCCTGATGACATGCCAGAATCTGACCATTTTGTTGCTCTATTAAGGCCTCACTGGTCTCTATGAGTTGTTCTTGCATGACTATCTGTCTATGGAGCCTGTCATTCTTTTCACAGAGAGACTCATTGTCTCTCTGTGCTTCCTGCCTGAATTGGGAGTACTGGGGCAATTTTTGCTGCAGGAGACTCATCTCCTGAGTATGGTCCTTACTGGCCTGATTATTCTTTGCCAGAGCATCCTCCACCCGCCTGGTGTGCTCTAACAGCTTTTCATAATCCCGTTTGATTTCACTAAGTTCCTGAAGGGCCAGGTGATTTTCTTCTAACTTTATTTTTAAATGGCTGACTTCCTGGCCTAGGACGTCCCTCTCTTGACAAAGAGTCCCCTCTGCTTTGCCAAGTCGCCCCTTTGTTTCCTAATGGCATATCATTTCTGGCGCTCCTCATCAAAATCTGTTTGAGTGTGGAGATCATTCACTATTAATTTATTATTTTCCTCCTTTAGTTCATCAATCTGATTTCTAGGGCAATTATCTTCCCTGTGCAGGCTCTATTATAATTTATTTTCTGCTCCAGCTTTTGTTGGCTCTGTTGTAGAGAATCCAATCTTTCTTGACACTCTTTTTGCAGTGTCAGTATTTTGGTATCTCGCTCTGCCTTCTCTTGCTGCTTGAGATCCTTGTCTTCCTTTAATTTTGTCAGGTACTGTCTGTTTTCTCTCTCTGATTCTTGGCTCTTTTGTAGCCTATGCTCTGCAGAGTCCAGATCAGTTTGGGTTTTCTCTAGGGATTGTACTTGCCTCTTTGCCATAACTAGACTTTCGGCATATTTTTCCTGTTTTACTCCAATGTGGATGTACAGGTAAGCTACTATTTTGGCAATTTTACATTGCCCTTCTTTTACTTTTTGGGGCCACATACAGTTCACTAAATACCTGCTGTAATGGACCTTGATCCTGCCATTTATCTAAGTCTGTGGCAGTGACTTGTTGTTTGCTTTCCTGCAGCCAGACTTTCTCATCCTTCTCTACCCATTCACCCCTGACAAACAATTTATGCAGTGGGTGTTCACTTGCAATATTGATTTGCCACTGGGATCGTCATTCTGGAAATATTAATTTCCTTCTGTCTTATTTCAACAGACAGGCCTGATTTCTAGAGTATTTAATTTAGGGGTGCTTATACAGTGTAGCACAGTCTTCACACCAGACAAAGTATTATTACTCTGCAGGTTAGACTGCTGTGTTAGACTTTCACAGGTAGCAATCAATCAAACCCCAGACTCGAGCCCCCAGATTTGTTAAGGATTTCAATCAGGCAATATAGTCAACTCTCAGCCTAGTGTACAGTGCAATGGAAAACCCTATTTCATATATGGATTCAATTATTTGAAAAATCTACCACTCGTATCACACCCCTTATTTGAGAATACCCCAGGTCACGCTGGACCAGAAATCAGGCTGGTTTGTAAAAGATATTATTTACTTACTTAGTTACGATCAAAAACACAATTTATATATATTAATAGGTAAACAACAATCCCCAATGGGGTGACGGAACACAGAAGGATGTATTTAATACACTGGGACTAACTTATGAGAAAACCAATGCAGCAAGGAAACTAATACTTTTGTGTTGGTTTCAGTTCAGATAGCACAATGGTTAGAAATTCCTCCTGCAACACTTCTCAACCCCCCAATAGGCAATGTAAAGAGATGGAAGGAGAGAGCAGGTATTCAGGAGTAGTACAGGTCAAACAGTGTCTCACTTCCCCCACCCACCTTACACAGAAAGAAAAAACAAAGTGGGCTTTTCAACTGTCAGGCTGAGCAAGAACTTTAAATGTGTGTAAAAATTCTTAAATTGTTGTACATTCCTATGGGAGCCGCTTTGAACAGTTGCACACAAAAGTAAGCAATGATTTAGTCAGCAGAAAACATTTACAATCTTAAAATCCAAGTCGGAAACAGTTTAAATCTATTTTACACGAGTAAAGCTTTCAGATTTTTAAAATCGCTGCAAACTTTTCATTGCGTGATATTCGCGTTAACCGGAAAATCACATTAATTTACAGTGGATATATATGGATGTTGGCTACGAGTAGAAGTTGAAATTGTGTTTCTATCACAAATACTGATGGAGTTATAGCGATTTTAGTAAAAGTTGTTTTTTGCGATATAGGCGCGAGAATGGAAAGAGGCTTTAGTTTTAAAATCAGAAAATATTCGCTATGGACTAGAGAATCCCAGCTAAGCTACCAGGACGGCTCAGGTAAGAGTCAGGAGTGATTTGCGACTCAGACCTAGTTCCTTGTAGTCTACCTTGGAGCGCAAGGCTGGTCACTGAAATTAATTTAATAGATCAAAGTTGACAAATCACTAGGAAAATGATGCTTTTACAGATAGACGGAATGAGATTTCACTACAGATTAAGACAATGTTGCTGATTATGGAATTAAGGATAGTTCAGAGGTTAGGAGGGTACAAGATAATACACAGAATCAACAGTTTCTAGCTTCCTGTGAATACTCACAAAACAAAATGGATTTAAGATTTTGGACCGTCAGGATTCTGGACCATCAGGATTCTGGACCGTCAGGATTCGGATCTATCAGGGACTGACAGCTGGGCACATCGGACTGCACAGGGTCAGCAAGGCACTCTGGTCACAGCATGGCACCGGACTGGACGAGATCTGCCCTTCCTGGTTCTGAGGAAGTTTCAATTCGGCAGGCAACCAGTAACAGCACAGCCTGGCTGTATTATGATGCTTCCCCTAGGCTTTTTGGGTTCTGTTCGAGAATTTGAGGCCTAGCTGAGGATGGTTCAGCTATGCAATTGGCCTTTGCTTTGCCAAGTTTCTGGAGTCTGGAACAAGGAAGATGTAGATTTCAGCAGCAAGGTGCTCCACCAGCATCAGGAGAGTGAGTGGATCTGTCTGTCTCTATCTTCTCTCTGCTGTCTCTATTTATGCATTAAAAATTACATCACATCACAAAGGGCTATATGGGCCAGCTTAGCTAAGCCACTCTGAAAAGGTGATTGGGTCAGAGTCTACTCTCTGCCTTGATAGGAGGAGAGAAACAGAGTGTAATCTGTGTGGTGTAATTTTATGATGCTGAGAATCCACCCCTAGCCAATGGAACACAAAGTCTAATTTTGGCAAAATACATATTTACACATGTGCAACCTCTATAAAAATCACATCCACAGATTGCATATTTTACATATCAGCTATTCCTCAATACCCCGTAGCTGTGGAATCTTGTCTCCGGTTTTTAACATGGGAATGAGTGTATAAAGTTTCACAATTATAGCGGAAATACAGACCCCATAAACCTACATGTATTGCCATTTCTGTTCTGAACGTGTCACAGAGTTCTGGTGCCTCTTCACACGTGCAGCCGGAAATTAAATGAACAATTCTGTCATTTTTATATTTTTTACCATTTTGCATAGCAATTTATACGTTTTTTAAAATGTCTTCTTTCTTCAGGTTCAGCAACAGATGGTCGCTGGCTCCACCCGTTTGTCTCTCCTGGGAGTCGAGTACATCCCCCTCCTTGGGGGAAGCTCCTTCCAAGAGAGTTTATGACTGCCTTCACATAGCCAATTTCCTGGGTTGCAACTCTGTCATTGTTCCTTTGCGCTCTGTAGACCATATTCTGTCCCAATCTGTCAATTAGCACCTCCCCATTTTTCTGTTGAGGGGAAGGCCCTTCATCTGAGGAAAAAAAAAACTGCCTTTCAAGTTCTTGCAGCTCAGCCAGGTTTAATTTAAATGTTAAATTCTTCTGGCTTTTCTTTAGCACAAAACAAACTTGTTGTATCAAATAACAAATAGAATTCTCATTCAACAATTCAAACCTGTGGGATCAAAAACAACTATAATATGGGTTACTATCAGTAACAGGCCTCTTATATCGCAAACATTTGACTCTCAGTTTATAACATGTTAAATTTTAATCAGGAAGGCCCCTGACAGCTGTCATCACAGGTAGCCCTCTGCTGCACAGAGATTTCATTACAGATCCCCAGGCAGGCCACTTTTGCTGTGAAGATCTATTTATGCTCTTAGCCTTTCAGGACCTTTCAGGAGTTCACAGTAATTCCGTAAAATAAGTGAATTGTAGCACCCAGTGAGAATTCTGAATATTTGAAAGGAGCTCTGTACTGGCATTCTGAAGTTTCAGCAGCAATGAAAAGGTGATTTAAAGCAATATTTGGAGTTTAATTTAGCAAAGCACTGCTTTTTCCTTCTGCACTCCACTTTCAATTGTTGTGGAGCCCAGTGACACCTTTCAGTAGTGAGAGCTCTGTTCCACCACTGACAACATGAGCGGCAGATTGGGGAGCCATCTTTTTGTGCATTGAAAAGCGCAATTTTCAAGGGTTTTGGCGCGCACAAGGTTTTTGCGGCCATTTTGCTGTTTCTGCTTATGGCACCACCATAACAGAGTGATGCAGCATAGCAAGGCAAAAGTGGGTCAATACATCGCACAGAGCAGCGAAATCCCTTGTCCGGGAGATATTCCCATGATGGGGCATGTGTGAAGTCCTTCGGTCTGACAACAGCCCTCACTTTGCCAATGAGATTTTCCGGGACATTTCAACATTGCTTGGAATCCAACACAAATTTCCTGTGCATATGAACCGCAAGAAAACGGCTGTGTGAGTGTCTGAATGGCTTGCACAAGGAGGATATCACTAAAATTAAGAACACCCTGAATACAAACTCGCTCCATTGCTTTCGCTTAGCCTTGTTCAAACTGCACATTAATGCCGGGTCTGACCACCATTTAACTTTAACCACACAAGCAGTGGTGACAGGACTTCCCCTGGCTCCTCCCACTAGGGCAATAAAGGAGGTTGACAATGTGTTTGATGAATTGGGTCAAGAAATGTACGAGTATACAACTTTGTTGATTGCTAGTGCCTCTTTTATTTCTCGACAGCTTCAAAGACAATAGGAGAGGCCTGAAGCCGGAGAAAAGAATGACAGCACTGAGACCAACAAGCACTTACTTAAGCACCATCCTTGTATCCAGGTGACTGTGTTCTCCTGCAGAACTTTTCCCGCAAGTGGGATGCCCCCCAGTGTATGGCCCCCCACATAGTAGAGTTGGCAACTGAGAGAGCAGTGAAGCTCATTGGGAAGACAACTTGGAATCACCTTGGCAACATCAAGCTCTACAAAGCAGTGGTGCCTCCTAATATGGACATCGACAGGGCCAATGATCCATAACCAGATGAGCAGAACAATAACCAGGAACCACAACCGCCCAACACAGGACACCCAATGGTTACTCAGTCACAGGCTTCAGAATTAGGGCATGGACATCCCACAAATTCAGAGTGAAGGTACACTATTTGTTATCTTTCTTTCTGCACCAATTCAACATAAAAGTGTGACTGTTTTTATTGCATTTCATTCTTGCTGCCCAATGATCCCCAACCTGAAACCTTCCAAGGCCAATTTGTCCTATTTGTTAGATAAAAGAGAACCCAGAGACGTCACCCTAAAATGTATTTCTATGTCTTCATTGCATATCTGGCCCAGCTTTACCTGCAACTAGAAAGAGCAAACACATCCATACTTGTAGTCCTCTGAGACCCTAGAATTAACGCAGTGTGGGAACAACTATTCATTTTTATCATAGCAGACTACATGGTCCGCAGGGCTTCAATTAATACAATACTAATACATTATTGCTCATTTTGAGCATTTCAGGTGGGCAACTGATATCTTCAAGCACAATCTGCTCCAGGAACTGATAGGCACAGGTAATGGAGACGGTTATTTAAAGAAATGCTCACCTTGACTTGTCTCTTATTTCCAAGTGGTGTTCTTACTTTCATTTGTTGGCGAATATCCCTTGTCGCTAGTGATACCCCTGTATCCTCTACTACCATTACCCCAACTTCAGCAGAAATAACAACCATGTCAGGTGGAAAGGGGAGCACTGTGAGCACAGTAAAGATAGGTAACCGCAGTGCTGATACAGACATTGAGGGGTGGAGCTATATCTCACTGACACTGCTCAAGTGTCCAATAGCATGTGGTACAAGCACAGGACAAAAGTAGGGAAGAAACCACTGGGGAGAGCTTCTATGCTTGGTCACTAATCCCCTATACCATGAGTGCCTCCAGAAAGTTTATAGCAACTAAAATACCATCAGCAAGAGCAACATGCCTTATGTACCTATCCATGGTTACAACCCGAGGAAGATTCCAAGTGAAAACTGCAAAATTGAGATGGATGACCAAGGCAACATTTCCCTATGAAGACAGTTACATAAAGACTCTTGACATGATGATGGCAACTAGACTAGGCTATACAATACATAACTGATGGCCCGAAGAAAGGAAAGACACAAACAATAATACTGAAGGAACTGCCCTGCCTGAAGAGGGGTCAATGAAATAGGAGGAGAACCAGGATGTTGGGAAAGACCACAAATGCTTGGGCATGGCAAGGTATAGACAGCAGAAGTTTTGAAGGATGGTGTAGTAGGTAGCAAGGTGCAAACCCTAGTACAAGCACCAGTAAACACAGTACAATGGGAAAAGGACAAGTGCCTGAGGGAATAGGAGGCGCTCACTAAGTTACAGACCTGGGTGGGCAATGAAGCTGGACCAATGCCGATAATATCACTGAAGAAACCAGCATTATGTTACCAGAATGACGGTACAGTAGAGTTTGGAGATAGCACAGAGTGTAGGTCTACAGAAAAACATCCTGCAATGAAGATTGGCGTAGCATTATTGATGGATCACTGTTGGGCATGCAGATCCAAGGCATATGAGAATCTGCCACCCAAATGGGAAGGAGTTTTCTTGTTGCTACACATCAATATGCCAGCACTGGTGGTGCCACAGAAGGAAATTAAGGTAGATGACTTCCCTAAAATGGACACTAACAAAAGAAAGAAGAGATCATCTCTTATCACACGTGTTTTAACAATGTTCATTCCAATGCTCACCATACCATGTTGCTGCCTGCAGCCTTGGCTTCAACACAGACCGGTCTTGTTTTGTTCTCCCCAACTCACTGGCTGTGTTGTTTTCATTGAATCTGCTTTGTTGTTGGAGCCAAGGACAGAACCACAGTGGCTGGTAATTCTCCTCACCTTTATTCTTGTTGCAGGAGGGCCCTGGGTATCTCTGACATACAATGCAGGATTCTACAGCTGATTTTCCTGGTCTTATGTTTTCCGATCTCGAGGACTCACGAAAGCAACGGTTCCTTGTCCTTTTGATCCCTTTCTGTTTCGCCATCTTTCTTTTCTTGTTAAAATGCCATCTTGGAATTGCTGTTTCCTCATGTGCTTTGCCTCGCTCAGAATGTGCTCTCATGCTCACCTTTCATCCGTTTGGGGAAGTGTAAAGGAAGTCAGGTGTGAGTGATGGTCGATAATTGCCTGACCTCGTCTGACCATAGTATTGGGACATGTCAGGTATACGGCTCACATGTTAGTCTGTTTTCACTTAGAGCGTGCTGTCAGTGAGAAAGTCTTTGTGTTGTAAAATGGGGGAGTAAAGTTCCTAAATATCCTACCGGTAGGATGGGGTAAAGGTGTTACAAAGAAGACGACTAAATCTAACCCAGATTTGCCTCTCTTTGCCTACACTAAATCTATGTCGATACGGAACAGGGTGAGCTCTAGTCACTATCAGGCACCGACGGCAACCATGAGTAGTATCAGAACTCAATGGGGTTTACCCCCGGTTTTGAGCCATTATCCATGTGGGAACTGTGCTGTCTGTAAGTTGACCAAAAAGAGTAAAGAAACATATGATATAAGATATGGATTTAAGCGTCCCCTCGATACATAAGTCTTTTTCAAACTGTAATACAGAATTTGTAGTGTATCTGATTACATGCCCATGTGGTCTACACTACATTGGGAAAACTAACCGTAAGATCAAAATTCGTTTTACAGAGCACAAGAGCTGCCTGAGGAATAGGGGGATGCAAGCACCTTTGGTAAAACACTTTGTGGAGAAAAACCATGTTGTAGAAAGTTTTACGTGGACGGTCCTCCTTGTGATTACAGGTGATAATCCAGGTTTCAAGAAGAAAATCCTGATCCACAAAGAACAGAACCTTATCTTCAAAACACGAAGTGATCTGGTGGGCCTCGATGAATCTATTATGTGGCACAAGATTAAATAGACTTCGTTTATATCTCAGTGTCAGTGTGCCTAGCAACAGGAGAAGAGTTGTGCATCTCCATGGAGGCTGGTTTGTTGTTTGTTTTTATTCACAGGTTTGTTTTTACTTACGTGATCGTTTCCACATCATGCAAGTTCCCAGCGGTTTTTCGTTTGCTGTACTTCACAGCAATTCAAACTGCATTACTGATTGAATTGCCAGGAAGGCATGTTTGTAGTGATTAACGTGACGGTACCCGCATCATGCAAGTTGCCAGTGTGTTACCGTCTGCTGGTTTTCACAGCAATTTGAACCGCATTTTTTTGGGATTGCCGTGTAGATATCTTTAAAAGGTCAACAACATGAACAATGGACTACGCCTTTCTGGCAGTTCCTAGACCTTTAATTAACAGCACTAGCAAGATGGCGCTGCCTACTGCTCACACAGCGTCCACCGCGGATATTTGAAACCACAAGCTCGTATTGGAGATGTAAACGGGCTGAGAGTTATACACTGCGCCCATACTTTGAGGTTGAACCTTATGAAATTCCCGCCTGTGGTAAGCAGCAGGATTGCATTCTGTTTGTTGCTGTTTTGCACTACGAGGCGAGTTACGATTGGGTGAAACGCAATGTAGAAGGAAGTGAAGCCCAAGCCAGTAACCTAAGGCTCATTTTCTTGCCTGTTCAGTTCTGCAGCACAAGATTGTCCTTAAGAGGCTTGGTGCTCCTCCTGATTTCATCCGAGTTAGGAAGGAATTTAGAAGAAATAAGGAGTTTTGCACCTACTGGCCTGAAGGTAAGCCAGGGTGCCGTGGGCACCCCATAGGAATGCGTACTGGACAGTCTTTGGAGTTAATATGTTAGACGCAAGAGAAGCTCATTGTGGCCACTCGTGAACCTAGAGTCTTGAGATCCGTATGCCTATGGTCTCTGCTTTATAACTAATGTTTTTTCATCGAAATAAGGTGGGACCCATGTATGGGTTGGTGAACTGCGAAATGAGGCCGCATAGCTATGCACTTGTAGTGTTTGGTCGTTTTTTGGGTCATCTTTCACCCTTTTTTGAGTGTTTTAAAATTTAAAATTTAAAATCTAAAATTTAAATTTTGATTGTATTAAATTGCTGAAGGTGCTCACAGTAGCGTTGTGTGTTTTCTGGGCTCTCCTTTAAGTCTGATACATAATTTTTGTATGATTACAGATTACCCTCCCTAATGAACTTCGGGACGTGGTGGGACTGGCATATTTTGAAATTCCAGTACATGTTTGAGGACTAAACCACATAAGCCTTGAGGTAAATAATTAAGTTTTTGTCTCCAGGTAGATGGAATCTAACTGTCTTTTTAAGTTGATTGTAAACATTGACATTGGGCTAATTTTGTTCCTTGTTTGTTTTTATTTCCCCTTTTCCAGCATACCCACCTGTGAAAAACAGGATCAAGATCACTTCTTTTTAGTGTTCTTAGAAGTTTTGTCAAGGTCAAAGTGACATGCAAAGTTGTGTTCCTCCTGAAGAAAGTTCTGTATTAATTCTGTAGAACTGAAACATGTCGAGGCAAAAGACTAGTAATGAACAGTACTAGCTACATTTTTTTTCTTTATTGTTTTGAAACCCGGCGAGGGTTTATTGTCTCACCTGTATATGTCATTGTTAATTCTCACGTGTGTTTGCCCGAAGTCATTTTGACATCGGTGTTGAATAATTGTAAAGGAATATTGTAAAATTAATTACTGTCACGCGCACTTTGTTCTTGTCTTTTAACATATATACTCTTACTTTTTAGATAATTTTTACTATATTGAACACAATTTTGATACATTTCTGGAATTCCGTCTAGGAACATGGGTCTGTCTGGATGTGTGGGGAAGTTTGCTTTGTTGTTCTCTATAAATTGACAAAGAAGGGGACACCACATCTCACTATCCGGTGTCCTACTCCCTCTCTCACCTAGGGGATCCTCCCGCACTGGTCCACCCCCAGGAACTGGATTCAAAAGTGATGGCCATGTTCTATCCACCTGAATTGTCACTGAAAGGCACAGGAGAACCCACTCTCTAGATTGGGGTATTACCGTAATAAAACATCTCAGAAAGGAAATCCAGAGGAAACAATTTGCAAAAAAGCGTATTAAGGATTTTATTAAACCTAATACATTTTTCTCTGTGAATTTAATCACAAATTAATCTACACTGTAACGATTTTTAATTTCACATAGCAGGAATATTATACAAACATCAAAATTTGATAAAAATCATCCTATTAAATCATTCATCCATTTATCCACATCCATAAATACTCATACAACTCATCAATAAGTACAGAATAAAAACATATAACAAATATAACAATTCATCCACAATTTCATAGTTATACAAAAAGTTTTTGTGCAAAACAACACAAAGTGCAAGGCCACAATAGGTTTTTTAAGTGGTCAACAACATACAATGCATGGCCACTGTAGATTTTAGAAGAGGTGGTCAGCAATAGGGATAGGCCAAAAAAGGACTTCGCAAGTGGCCTTATCCTAGGTTTCTCTCAACCGGTTTCGACGTGGAAACGATGGTTTGGTACGTCTTCATCAGGAGATAAGGGGTAGTTGTCTATAAACAAAACAAATATATGGGCCCATCAGTTCCCTATCCAGAACTAAGATTAAGTGAAAAAGAGAGGCCAAGTGAAAGGAAGCAGAAAAGAAAATGCAAATACATGACTTCACAAAGCTAAATTGCAGACATAAAATGTTCTGCTATTGTCCTGCTGAAAATCCACCAATATCTACATATATTGGGGTTAAACTCAGGGCGTCATGCATGGAGTGCTACCATAAGGAATCCGTGTCCCTAGACCAGGCTGGTGCAGATCATTAATGTGGCAAAGAGTGATGGAAAATTAGATACACACCAAATGGAAAGAAGTCAGAGCCCACATGCAATTGTTTGGAAAAAACTTTTGAAGGGACAACTTGCAAACCAACCTTGGCAACTGTAACAGGAATCAATCCGTTGTATACATTTTGTGTGGAACAGAAAACACTGGCATGCAAATTGGCAATGTTCTGATTAACAATCCTGCATTGCAGATGGTTGAAGGAATTTTAAGCTCCAATCTGTGAGGGTTTCAAAAGAAATTATATCAGAACCCTAGCCAGGAATACGTAAAAGTAACTCGTACCTTATTGGTACATAGATGTATTATACAATATCCATGTAACAGAGGAGGTCTAAAAAGAGCTACTTACCTGCGGATAGCATCCCACGAAAATCGTAGCCGCTGCTTGAACGGGAACTAAAGTCCACGGGATCAGCTGCTTGCTCCGGTCATCTACGACTCGTTCAAACGGGTGGGAGATGCGCATCTAAACTGCGTCTTCTTACCCACGCGTTAAGAGCACCTGGCTACCTATCACGTGATTACCCGTTGATAGAATAATACACGACCTGAAGGGACACGTGATTGTTGGTCCGCATAACATGTGCATCCGTCAATCGTGAATACAGAATGATGTATTCATATTGAGCCGCGTAAATGGAAAAAGTGATCGGAAAAAGTGATTAGCTTTTGTATGTATAATTACAAAAGACATTTTAGAGCTGATCAATAAGGAATACTATGTGCCTGCATGCCAGGGTTCCAAAGTATTTAACCCCTGGGTCAATGTTTTTAGATTGAAAATCCATAATTATTCTTGTAGGCTAGGTTTTTTAGTATTTGAGTGGAATTATTACCAAAGACCTTTTCCACACAAAACCATTCCATTTGATCTACTTGGTGGCCCATCTCAACATAATGGATCACCACTGGGGCATTAAGGTTACGAGTTTTTATTTTTGAGCGGTGCTCGTTAACCCGTGTACTCACTTCCCGGGTTGTTTTTCCAATGTACATTTTTTGACATGGGCATCGAATTGCGTAAATGACATTTTTACTTTTGCAAGTCGTAAAGGTGCGGAGATCCCAATTTTTTTGTTGCATAAAAAACGAAGTCGTTTATTTAGAGAATCTGCAAGCCACACAAGTGGTACATGGATAATGCCCGAGGACCGGATTTTGATTAAGATCCCGTATCATAGTAGGTTTAGGATTGCTTCTGCTGGCACGTGTGATCTTCTGTTTTAGATGTTTACTCTTTTTAAATGCAAAGAGAGGTTTAGGTAACATAGTGCCTGATGCATTTAAAATGCGCCAATTTTTTAATATGATGCATTTTATGGCTTGACTATGTTGACAAAAAGTAGATACGCATACTAGTTCTTCTTTTCTCTGTAGTTGAACTTTAGGTAACAGTAAGGCCTCTCTATTTGCAAAACGAGATCTTTTTCTGGATTGTTTTATGAGTCTTTTAGGGTACCCCCGTTCCAGTAGTCTTTGTTCCAAAACAAGGGCATGTTTTGTAAAATGATTGATATCTGTACAGTTGCGACGTAGTCGCAAAAACATGCCATAAGGCAAATTGCGCAAGAGACTTGCCGGGTGTTGACTCTCATATTTTAGTGTTGTATTTCGTTCAGTCGCTTTTCTGTGTAATTCGGTGTGGAGGACACCTCCATCAGTGAAAATAGAAAAGTCCAGGAATGCAATTCTCGACGTAGAGTGTTCAAAAGTGAAATGGATGTCTATGTCCATTTTATTGAGCCATTCCACAAATGCCAGCAAAGATTCCATCGATCCCTCCCAGATCATGAATATGTCGTCGATGTAGGCATCATATTAAAAAATTGGTGCATTTTAAATGCATCAGGCACTATATTACCTAAACCTCTCTTTGCATTTAAAAAGAGTAAAAATCTAAAACAGAAGATCACATGTGTCAGCAGAAGCAATCCTAAACCTACTATGATACGGAATCTTAATCAAAATCCGGTCCTCGGGCATTATCCATGTACCACTTGTGTGGCTTGCAGATTCTCTAAAAAAACGACTTCGTTTTTTATGCAACAAAAAAATTGGGATCTCCGGACCTTTTACGACTTTAAAAATGTCATTTACGCAATTCGATGCCCATGTCAAAAAATGTACATTGGAAAAACGACCCGGGAAGTGAGTACACAGATTAACGAGCACCGCTCAAAAATCAAAACTCGTAACCTTAATGCCCCAATGGTGATCCATTATGTTGAGATGGGCCACAAAGTAGATCAAATGGAATGGTTTTGTGTGGAAAAGGTCTTTGGTAATAATTCCACTCAAATCCTAAAAAAACTAGCCTACAAAGAAGAATTATGGATTTTCAATCTAAAAACATTGACCCAGGGGTTAGATACTTTGGAACCCTGGCATGCAGGCACACAGTATTCCTTATTGATCAGCTCTAAAATTTATTTTGTAATTATATATACAAAAGCTAATCACTTTTCCGATCACTTTTTCCATTTACACGGCTCAATGTGAATACGTCATTCAGTATTCACGATTGACGGACGCACACACTACGCGGACCAACAATCACTGTCCCTTCAGGTCATGTATTACCCTATTAACGCGGCACAGGGTAATCACGTGATAGGTAGCCAGGCGCTCTAAACGCGTGGGTAAGAAGATGCAGTTTAGATGCGCGTCTCCCATTCGTCTGAACGAGTCGTAGATGTCTGGAGCAAGCAGCTGATCCCGTGGACTTTAGTTCCCGTTCAAGCAGCGGCTACGATTTTCATGGGATGCTATCCGCAGGTAATTAGCTCTTTTTAGACCTCCTCTGTTACATGGATATTGTATAATACATCTATGTACCAATAAGGTACGAGTTACTTTTACGTATTCCTGGCTAGGGTTTCTGATATAATTTCGTTTGAAACCCTCACAGATTGGAGCTTAAAATTCAACCATGTGCAATGCAGGATTGTTAATCAGAACATTGCCAATTTGCATGCCAGTGTTTTCTGTTCCACACAAAATGTATACAACGGATTGATTCCAGTTACAGTTGCCAAGGTTGGTTTGCAAGTTGTCCCTTCAAAGGTTTTTTCCAAACAATTGCATGTGGGCTCTGACTTCTTTCCATTTGGTGTGCATCTAATTTTCCATCACTCTTTGCCACATTAATGATCTGCACCAGCCTGGTCTAGGGACACTGATTCCTTATGGTAGCACTCCATGCATGACGCCCTGAGTTTAACCCCAATATATGTAGATATTGGTGGATTTTCAGCAGGACAATAGCAGAACATTTTATGTCTGTAATTTAGCTTTGTGAAGTCATGTATTTGCATTTTCTTTTCTCTCTTCCTTTCACTTGGCCTCTCTTTTTCACTTAATCTTAGTTTTGGATAGGGAACTGATGGGCCCATATATTTGTTTTGTTTATAGACAATTACCCCTTATCTCCTGATGAAGACGTACCAAACCATTGTTTACACGTCGAAACCGGTTGAGAGAAACCTAGGATAAGGCCACTTGCGAAGTCCTTTTTTGGCCTATCCCGATTGCTGACCACCTCTTCTAAAATCTACAGTGTCCATGCATTGTGTGTTGTTGTTGCTGACCACTTAAAAAACCTATTGCGGCCTTGCACTATGTGTTGTTTTGCACAAAAACTTTTTGTATAACTATGAAATTGTGGATGAATTGTTATATTTGTTATATGTTTTTATTCTGTACTTATTGATGAGTTGTATGAGTATGTGGATGGATGTTGTATGGATGTGGATAAATGCATGAATGATTTAATAGGATGATTTTTATCAAATTTTGATGTTGTTATAATATTCCTGCTATGTGAAATTAAAAATCGTTACAGTGTAGATTAATTTGTGATTAAATTCACAGAGAAAAATGTATTAGGTTTAATAAAATCCTTAATACGCTTTTTTGCAAATTGTTTCCTCTGGATTTCCCTTCTGAGATGTATTATTACGGTAATACCCCAATCTAGAGAGTGGGGTCTCCTGTGCCTTTCAGTGACAGATCAATTCAGCCCTTGGCTGTGCAGGTTATTTTACAATCCCTTGATTATGCACATACCCCATTCGGGGTATATCACTTGTGGTTATTCATTATTTATTTCTTTGCTTCTTCATTAATTGCACTTTTGGTGTCTTCAGTGTACTTTGGACTGGTGGTGGTAGATCATGGCAGAAATAGATACCATCTCTTTTACGGAAGCCCACATTTCGGAACTGATTCACACAAAATAGATTTTATACTAAGAACATGTCAGAGGTGGCGTCATTCTACTGGCAAATAATAAAAACCTACTGGGGATCGGATAGGCTTAAGGGGAACATCTAAGTACACATTGTATAAGAACTAGGATTGTGATTGGCTGCCCATTGTCAGGTGGGCATATATGCCTACCTCTAAAGCATATCATCTTCAAAAACATCAAGTACTCAGTTTCTTATTGGTATTAAAACTATAAGGTTCTTCATTATATGGATCACTACAATTGGTTAGCAAGCTTGTGTCATGTCTCGAACAGTCGGTTCATTTAGCAGCACGTAATCCCAGACCCAGGTACAATGAGGTGAGCCTGACTCTACCTCCCACCTAATTAGCCCAGAAAATCTCATCGCTCATGTCTTCTGCCATGAAGATTGTCTTTGAACTTGGCCTTGCAAAGTATCCTTGCCCCTGGGAATACATGGGAGTGCAGGCACTTACTATCGCTGTTAAAGGACTCCAAATTATACTCTATTTTCAACCTTGGCTCACATGCCTGGAGACTATGATTTGGCCCATTTTACAGTGTTTAAATGTTTTAAATTAATTAAACTTGGTATTCTTGGCATTCTTTCTTTGCACCTTAACAAGGGATGATTCATCCTTTGTACGTTCTCTCCTTTTCAGAATAGATAGCTGACCTTGACTGCTTCAGTCTTGACTTGAGGCCAGGCAACCTCACCATGCAGCTCCACCATTTCAGCTTATGCTTGCTGCAACATAGATTTTTCTCTTCCCTCTTCATGGTTTCTGGCTTACTAAAATTCATGATACTGAAGTCCAGCTTCTATATAATGTGGCTTCACCTAAATTCAATCCACTACATTTAGCCAGCTTCTATGATGACTTAGTCTACCTTGCGTTTCAGCGTCTGTACAGTCATTGAACGGTTGATTCTCTGCAACACTTCATGCACGTAGAATCTTCATTTTCATATTTAAAAGTTCACTCAATTCTTTATTTCGTCATTAGTTTCTGTAGGATCCATAAATCCTCTTCAGCCAATATTCGGAGACGTCGTCCATACTCTCTTATGACGTCTTAGACTTCTTTCCTTGCTCTTTTTATATTCCTTCTGAGAGTTCCTCCCTCATAATTGTATCTGTTCAGGGACCCATTTGATACGGTTGTCTCAATGGGTATCTTCTTTCGAATATACGCTGCAGTATTGGAACAACTGCTAGTGTCAAACACGGCACAATTTCAGGCTTCCCACATATAGGAGGTAGGGGGGTGGGATTTCCTGGAGAGGCATGCAGCTGCTCCTCTACCAGATTGATTGGTCCTTGGCACAAGACAGCCCTATGAATGATGCAGAGGGATGTGAATTTGATCCTAGTGGCAAGTGGAGGGATTTTAGGATTATACAGATACAGTTCCTGGGATTGAGGCCAAGGATAAGTCTTGCAGACCTATTCTGGACAAGCTTTAGAAGATGAAGAGAGGAAGAGTGCAGATTAGGAAATAGACTGTGGCAATAGTCAAGCCTAGAAAGTACTAGTGCTCTAGAGATGTTGAGCTTCTGAGAAAAAGTGAGGAAAGGAAGGATACCTCTGAGGAGGTGGAGTTAAAAATTGGACTTCTTGGCAAGGTCCAAGATGTGAGGGAGAAGAGAGAGCGAGGAGTCGAAGACGGGTCCAAAGTTTCTGGCTTCTGATGCAGGAGAAGGGGGAGAGCCCATAGAGGGTGGCCAGAGTGAAGGGAGGAAAGAGGGATTGGGAGGCCCACTAGGAAGGATCTCAGTCTTGCTGGCATTGAGGCAGAGATCATTGGAACCACACCAGGACTGGATAGCAGATAGGCAGCCCGGAATGGTAGAGGAAGAACGGGAGGCATCAGAAAAAAGCTTGAAGAAGAGTTGGGTGGCATCTGCATAAAACTGGACCTGAGGGTAGAAAGTGGAGATAAGGTGAGCAAGCGGAGCAAGATAGACAATAAAGAGCCAAGGTGAAAGATCAGAGCCCTGGGGAATGCCACAGGTGGAGACAGAGACTGTGTCAAATGCAGAGGAAAGATCAAGTAGAATGAAGACAGCAGTAGAGTTAGTGTCAAGTGATGAGAGCAGTTCTTCACGGGTGTTCAGAAGAGCAGTGTCTGTGTCACTGGATGCTCTGAATCCAGATTGATGGTCATGTAGGCAACCAACATGCTCGGTATGCTGGGCCAGTTAAGGGTAGGGTAGCTTTTCAATGAGTTTCCCAAGGACAGGAGTGTTTGACATGGGGTGGTAGTTAGTCGGACACAAGGGTCGACAGAAGGTGTTTTCAGGAGGGAGAGCATAAGAGAGTGCTTGAGGGAGGCGGGGAAAGACCGATGTTGGATGCTCCAGTTACACGGGCCTGGATGGGGGCCCTCTTCTTAGAATGAATGGTGAGACAGTATTGCCTTTGCATAAGGCTACAGGTCCATTTTTTAGGGGATGAGCCACTGGTTTGCCACTTCCGTTCAGCAGCTCTGCATTTGCGCTTAAGATCTGCTAGATCGGAGTAGTACTAAGTGTTATGCTTGGTGGCATGTTTCAGGTGGATCCTCATGACTGGTGGGGCAAGACTGTCAAGGGCATTAGAGATGGCAAAATAGGGATTGCTGAGAACAGAGTTGGAAGTAGACTTTGCAGTGGGAGGAGGGGGTGGAATGGAGATTGATGCAAAGGCAGCAACTGACAATCGTTTCATCCAACGGATGTCCATGAACAAGGTTGGCAGGACTGGGGGAGGTGCAGTCAGAGGGTTGAGAGGGCCCAGATGGGCAGAGAGGATGGAGTGGTCTGACCAGGAGATTGGCATAGTGAATGGGGCAGAGAGAGAGAGATTTGTGTGAATATAGGCATCCAGAGTGTGTTCAACCGAGTGGGTAGGACCAGAGTGGAGAATGGAGATGGAGACAGAGGTGCAGAGGTCACAGTAGAGAGTGGACTCGGTACATGAGGAGTCAAGGTGGATGTTGAGGTCACCCAGTAGAAGGTGTTTAGAGGAAGATGTCATAAGAGAGGAGAAGAAATCAGCCCATTCAGAGATGAACAGGGTGATGGAGCCAGGTGGCCAATAGATAGTGGCAATGGTTAGGGAGGGGGTAGGAGAGATGACCAGCTTGCAGAACAGGCTCTCAAAGGAGGAGTATGGGTCGGTACGAGAGAAGGATGTACCCACTCAGGGAAGATAAGGGCAACCCAACTGCCAGAACAGTTAGGGTGAGGCTTAGATATGATCTTGTAGCCATCAGGGAGAAGGGAGTCAAAAGCAGTGATTGAGCTTGCATTGAGCCATATCTCAGTAAGAGCGAGGATATCGAGGTCCATGTCTTCAAGGAGGAGGCAAATGTCTGCAGAGTGTTTGATAGCAAATCAAGCATTAAGCATGGCTAGATGGAGTATATAGCTGCCTTTGAAGTATTTCCGACGAGGGGTACATGGGGATGGTACACCAGCTGGAGAAGGGGGGAAAAGGCCAGGGAGAAAGGAGGAAGGAGTAGAAAGCACTGGAAGGAAGTTGATGAGGGATGGCAGGTGCCGATCAAAAATGAGGAACTTGGGTTGAGGACCCTGAGCCATGAAAGTGCCATTGTGACACATATTAATGATTCATTTGAATGATGAGCAGCTTGCCAAGAATACTTCCCGTCTAGTGCCACCATTAATGGCTGAGGATAGAACAGAAGAGAGAGTAAAGATGAGATGAGGAGTCCAGAGATCTGGGGATGGGACAGAAAAGAGAATATCAGTAACACTCTGGGCCTCATTATAAGTTTGCTGGTCCGATAGTAACAGCACCGGTAAGCTACAGGCATCATTACAAACGGACCGGTACAATACAAGTTCTGCTCGCAGGTGCCTTTTCGCCCACCAGGTCTGACCTGGTGAGCGTACCGGCACCCACAAGCAGAGCATGTTGGATGCACCAGCATCATTTACACATGGTGCCGGTGCATCCGCCTTCCCCATTCCCATTGAGCCCTATGGGGCTCAATGGGAATGGGGAGGAATATTTGAGGCGCCTGTGAATGGGCAATTACCGGGTCCGGCAAGGCCATAATGACCCATTAATTACCCATTTGCGGTCGCCGGAAAAACAATGATACCAGCGGCAGCCATGGTGGTTTTACCGGTAAGGTTACTGCCAGTATCATAATGAGGCCCTCTGTCTGGAAATTGTGCTGACGTAGGTGTCAGCAATGAGTAGAATAGGGTTGGTGGTCAGGAACAATTTTTCCTTCCAGACTTTGTGAGAGACATAGAGTAGGTGATAGTTAATCAATTAGAATAGACATGTGACATAGTGAGTGCCATAAGAGCAGAGGAGAGATAGGATGGAGAATAGAAGGACAGACTGTACAGCACAAGCACACTTACCAAACAGCCTCGTAGCTGAAAGGGGGAGTGCAAACAATTGCAGTAGAAAACACTTGGGTACAAAATAGGGCGTGTGCAGTTTTTAACCACAACTATATTTAACAAATGCCGGGATAGCAGACAAATAAAATGCAGAAATTGGCTGTGTACAGTTTTAAAGCACACCTAGATTCAAAAATGCCCGAATAGCACAGAACTGCAATGCAGAAATGTGGGGTGTACAGTTTTTAAACACACATAGATTAAAAAATGCCTCAATAGCACACAAATGCATTACAGAAATGGGGGATGTACAGTTCTAAAACACACCTAGATTAAAAAATGCCAGAATACCACACAAATGGGATGCAGAAACAGGGGATGTCCAGTTTTAAAACACAGCGAAATTCAGAAATGCCGGAATAGCACACAAATGCAATGCAGACATGAGGGGGTATACAGTATTACAACACACCTAGATGCAATAATGTCCAAATAGCACACAAATGCAATGCAGAAATGGAGGGTGCACAGTTTCAAAAAACACCTAGATTCAAAAATGCCCGAATCGCACACAAATGGAGTGAATGGAGGTATAGATGATATAGATAGTCGAACAGCATAAAGTTGGCTTTAGCACAACTTGATTCAATGTTAGTGATTTTGTGAGTGGCCATCAGGTAGACAGGAGACAGAACATAACTCACACATGCCCTGCGGAGGGAGGGCAAGGCTCCAGGAGAGTCAAACGTTATTGGGGTAACCAGATGCTTACTGGGGGACTGTTCCATGTGGTCGGAGGTGCTGGAGCATCATGTGCTGTGAGGGAGGGAAATAGATGGGCCCTCTGAGCCTTCCGAGGCCCTTACCGGCACAGACAGGGGCTTTAGCAAGGGTCTTTGGTGGGAGCCAGCGTTCACCTACCGGCACTCTGATTGGCAATGATTCAAGGAGAAGCAGCCAATCACAACAATATCAGATTGCAACACAGATACACAAATGCTTGGTGGAGAAGGCATGTGGGTGCATTTAAGGCTCTAAACATAAATCCCCTCCACCTAAAACATTTCATTTAAACCCTGTCACCAAAAATGGACAAGCTTTGCTTTCCCTGCTTTCTTTTATCTCACCTGAAAGACATGAAATTGTGCACTGACCACCAAAAAATGCCCTACGTTGCTTGTGTTTCATCTGAATGACACAAAGTTATGCACTACATCCAAAAACGGCCTTGTTTTACTTTTAATTCACATGAGGGGCAAGGATTTCAACATTACAACCCGACACAGCTTTTGCTTTCCATTTCATTTGAACAGCAGCCCTTGAAACAAAGAACAGAAAAAAACGTGCACACGTGTGAAAAAGAAAAATGACTGTGAAAGGATAGCTCTGCTCGCATTGATATGGCAGGGAAATTTGCTGAGGGGGGAGGGGGTTGACTAAGCAATGTACATTATTTTTCCACCCACAAGAATTCAAACATCTTGGAAGAGGCTCATACTACCAGAAAAAAACTGTTTAGGGCTCAGGCAGGAACATTCTCAATTGAAAGCCCTGCTTCCCACTGGAAGTCACCAGCCTGCAATGACATGTGATGTACTGAGGGCATTATAATTCCCTCCTCTGCCAGACTTGAAGGCAGGGGCTCAGGGATTTTAAGGAAAGCAAGTGTGGCTAAAAACTTGACTGGGAGGTGTGAGTTCCTGCTGCACCCACTACCAAGAACCAACTGAAATCTTCAAAGGTGGTACTAAAAATCTCTGGTCACCGGCTGTGGGGGATAAATCACCCCTCCGACAGAGGGGGACAGATGATCCCAATTGACATTAAAGGACTGATTCTATTTTTAGGCATTTTTATAGCAATTACATTGAGAAATAATTTCATTTTATGCTATGTTTTTTGTAATTTCCGGGCGGTTTTTCAGATCTAAAGTGCATTTTACTCGGACTTTGGGGACTTAAATGGCCAGTTAAGACTAGTTTCTGTTTGCTCTGAAGATGTGACAATTATGAGATTTGATGGAAAGATGGAAGGTGAAATTAGGAACATGCTCGATCATTTGCAGAGTCATAACTGTAATTCAGTCACATTCCCATAGAAGAAACTGTGCTTAGCCTGTGAATGTTATTACATTCCCTTTGGTAAACCTCTCAGTGTCCATGTAAATCCTTAGTATATTTTTAAGTAAATCAATTAATCCCCCCATTGAAATTCACTGTACATGTTGTTTAAATTTGAAATTAACCTCCTTGTCCCTGGTGTCTTCCTTTAATAATTATAGTCAGTAAAGTGTTGCCTCAAAAGAATTAGTCTCCATGTAACTGAAAAACAAATGTGTTCCCATTTGCATTACCCCACAAATTCCTATTTGCATCTGTTCTATTAAAACCCCAAACCGTAGTCCCATTGAGAGCAATCCCTTTTGCCTACAAGTCTATCTGTTATGTGGCTCTTTCCGGGTCATTGAAAACCAATTTTCCTATTCTGAGCTATACCCCTTCCCTGAGCTGCCTGTCATTGTAAATCCAGTGTAAAACGAATTTCCAATTGCCACTGTTTTTTCCTTTTCTTTTTTTTTGGCATGTTTCTTCCCAAAGCTGATTTTCCTACTTTATTTCTATGGTGCCCTGTGTGCTGATTAGTAGTCTCTAAGCTTCCCTATCTCCTCAATTGTAGAAACACAGATTTCCTTTCATTCTGTCCCATAGCAGTTGTGAGTGATAATCAAAATCCCATTCTGCCATTTTGCTCCAAAAACGGGTTTTCACTTTTTTGTTCTGACTTCCCATCAGGGGGAGGTGGGCTGTGCTCCAAATCCAATTTTCTCTCTCTATCCCTACTCCTTGCCACTGCCTGCCATTCAAAGGAATCAAGTGTGTGTTGCAGGGGGAGTGCTAAACCGTTGGTGTTATCTCTTTCTAAAATTGCTCTTTTTCTGTGTTACCATGAAAGATGGTGAGAATTGTAACAGTATATCTTAACCTAACTGTTTTGTAGAGATTAGTGCATTGTGTTGCCACAACATTAAGTGGCTGTGAAATTGTTTGATTTTCATTTTTTTCATTAAATAATACATTAATCAATATCTTCTTGATACACACCTGCCTGATTCCGGGTCCATTGCAACATGGGGTGTTTGTGGAGGGTGGGTGCGCGACGGGTTGGAGGCCTACTCAAACAGGAAAGAACCTGTGGTTTATTAAAAATAAAAAGCACTTTATTGTATGCCACATTCATTGTCGGGGAAGGAGTCGCTGGCTGGAGTGTGCCGTGTAATAAAACTGTGACAGGAAAGCAGCCCTCAATCTGCCCACAGCCCAAAAGTGCTTACCTGATCATTTAGTGTGGCTTGATGGTCAGTAAAGCTCCCTGGTGCCTCGTGGTGTAGGGATAGGCTTTGCAACAGCAGCAGAAGCTTCGTGGCCAGTCTCCAGTGCCGGTGAAGGTGTATTAAGGTGTAAAAGGTGTTGTAAGTTGTAGATTTCCTATTTCTGATCTGCATTCCAGTTTTCTCCCTTTAAATTAATCTGTTGGTCTACTTTGTGGCAATGTGTCAGTGTATTGCCAATCATTGTCTGGCAGTATGCTACCTTTACAAATAAATAAGAATGCTTAACTATGCAGCACATGAATGTCCTACGTGGGGTAGTCAAGATGAGCCACAGCTTCTACAATCTACATCAGAAACTTCATCATCATGCACCCACCAGTTAAATTGACGATTTGAATGTAGGCCGCATGCCTCCCCTCTCTGTTCCAGGTATCTCTTTACCTTTAGCAGTGGTCTAGCTTTGAATTGTACGTGTTTGTTCAGCCTTTTCATTCACAAATAAATACATCAAAAGAAAACAGTTGGGTAGGTTAGAAAAAAAACTGGTGTTGCATGCAACACTCTTCTCAAATTTCCATAAAATTGCCAATCCTTCCACCATGAAACCATGTACCATACATTAGAGAGCAGACGATTGGCATAGTCCTAAAAGCGCCATGCAAACGGGCTAAAATTCTATCTAGAGAAAGCTGCTCGTGCAGATATTTTGAAATCATCAACTCTGGCTCAATAACCAGTTTAAAAGACAATGTTAACAAAACAATCTAAACAGTACCCCAACATTATATTATTTTGTTGCAGTGTGGATGCCCCGCAAAAAATGTATCTCGTCCATCAAAATATGGTAGAAGAGCTTCAACATAGCATGTCCAGTAATTGCATGTCTGTATCCAATTCCAATATGGAAGCATTTGCAATGTGCATGTTTTCTATGTACACACAATTGAAGCAGCATTGCCTCATTTAATGTTAATGCTGCCCTTTTAAAAATAAATACATTCATTCACACAAACATGCATCCATAGATACTCACATTTGTGTTCACTCCCCCACTATACTGAATCCCTTGAACAATGTTCGTGCAGAATACCTTCAGGTATGTCTCCACTGACATTTGTCCTGTTGACAGCTGTCACTTTAATTGTGGCAGAGAGGCATTTTGAAAACAAATATATCTATGATAAATGTTGCTTTGTCAAGTGTGCCAGCTAGATTTTTTAGAAATGTTTAAAAAGAAGAGTGATGTGGGGATGGTAACGATCTCTGCGTGTCGCAGAACTGAATCATCTTGTATTTCATTTTACAAGCTCCCTTACCTCCCGCTGAGAGAGAAAATGAGGGACTGGCGGCACAATAAAGAGGGATTCATGCGCCATAAATAAAAGTAAACAAGAAAAAAACGGAAAGCTCAAAACACAAAGACAGTCTCCACATTTGATCTGTTTTAATTTGAGCAATTATTAAGCCTCCTGAAAATAAAATGCAGTGTCGCAGCAGGGTGTGGAATTGTCAATTGGAAGCAGTGTCAGATTTCCATCGGAGTTCAGAAATTGTGACTTTGGAAGGCTTAAACATCGATGTTTAACAATGACACTGCACTCTTGAAATGTTGAATTTTGGAAGTGGTATAATGGACATGACTCATCAAAACAATGTATTCATTTTGGCGCAATACATTGGCTGTTCGGATTTCTCTAACATGATACTCGATGCAAAGTTACACTTTTAAAAAAAAAAACACATTTTTAAAGTGCAAGTAATGATCGCCCGCAAAATAAAATATTGACTACCACAATGACACCGTGTTTTCAGTTGTTAACACCTATTTTGCTATGGCGGCTTGACGACATTCCTACGGATACTAGGTGTGCTTTTCCACAGGTCATGTGAGGTTAGTGATGTCCTATCCCATATTTCCCATGGAATAGCAGAACTGAAACAATCCTGATTGAATGCAGTGTGACAGGAATTCAGAATTCAAGTCGCCGTAATCAAAAGGTTGCACGACCACAACACTTACATGTTTACTAATGTAGTTGATTGCAGTTGATAGCCAGACTCTAAACACGAGTGTACATTTTTCGGATTATTAACGATTTTAAAGACGCACCTCCTGTCAACTATGATGCAGCAGGAACAGATTTAGCAATACAATGTTTTCTCACCAGTAGTATTGGCTTGAAGTTTTTCCTCCATGCAAATGTAAGGTTTTCTGCAGGCAGTTCGGCTGCCTCCTGTAGATGCACCAGACCCCGGTGGAGTCCTACTGGAGTCCAAAATGGCCACCAATACCTCCACCCTGCCAGTGGTAATTTGGTGGAGAGGTGGTAATGGGAAGCGAGTTTAGCAGTATTTCCTGGGGAAAACCCTCCTCACTTATAATGACGCCCAATGTATATTGTATTTACACAAAATCTGTTGCAAATGATCCACTATCACGTTCACAGTTTCAAAAGCATGGATCTGAGTTACAAAACATTTTTCAATGGGACATTACCATTGAAACACACGTTTGTAAAACATGCCCTGTATCTGAAACACACCAGTGGGTCATAATCAAAATCTGTAATAATTGTAGACAGAATAATGCACCTGAGCAACCGAGTAAATATTGGATAAAGTGCTCTGTACCATAACGATTCCAATTTGGAAGGAGTCCCGTGATCTGGAGGAACAAGGCTGAGTGGTGCATTCATTTAAAGGGCCAGGGACCTCTAAGGCAACAAGCAATATGCCTTTTACATATGATCTAGAAATATCCTGAATACGTCACTATTGTTTAATTTTACACAATGGATTTTCCACACAGTTTCTTGTTTTGCGATAATTACAATTGATTTTATTTATAAATCTGTTAAGGGCGTGGGCTTGTGTTCCCATTGGTGGTCAGCCTGTTTAATGCGTGGGCTTGTGGTCTCATTGGTGGTCAGTCTACACGTGTTTCAACCCGTGGGTCTTTATCAAGGCTGATACAAGTTAAAATTGCATACATATGACCAAAGTTGGAGGTTGATGTGACATTTGTGACACAATGCAATTGTGCCAGTGCCCAGTGAGTTTGTGGTGAGGTAGCATATGGTTTACGCAAAATCCATTGTGTAAATTTAAACAATAGCGAGGTAACCAGGATATTTCTCGATCATACCACAAAGAAGGTGTGGGCTTCACCTCAACAACCAAATCATGTGACCTTGCACTAAGGAAAAGATATCGGAAGGAAGAACAGAGGTAGGCAAGGAAGGTTCCACACCTGAGCCCCACACAAAATCATGCTTTTTACATATGCTGGGGATAATGGTTTCCTTAAAATAAATAGTCTCAAGGTCACCCCAACAGTTGTTTTCATACTCGAGCTGGTGCAACGCAAGGGTGGACTGGCCTATAGGGAACTCTGGAGATTTCCCTGTAGGCTTCTGCATCCTGGGCCTCTTTTCTGTGGTATCATATTTGATTTCCACATTTTCCCATAGGAAAAGGATTGGGATTGCTGACAAATGTGTAATATGGGGCCACTTTGAAAATTATTTCCAGGGCCTATTTTGGCTCTCAGTCCACCCATGGGTGCAAGTATCATTCCAATTAGTCAAATGTAGAACATGTGTACAATACGTAAGGGCTGGCAAAACAAAACACAAACAAAAAAAAACAGAACGAAACCATGCACAGAAACTTCATTTGTATTGTGCGATCAAAACACATTGAAGAACAGTTAATCTAAGTAACTTAAATACATGTTTGTAGTAGGAAATAAGCGGTAACATGCTGTTGCAGCTCTCCTGTATTTAACTACCCCATTATCAATGCACCAAATATACACACGACCATACATGCCACCTTATATTGTATTGATGGTGAATTGTCACAGTGCAGAAGAATGTCATTCGAAACGCTTATTTGAATGCTCTAGGGGCAGCTTGTTGGCTTGGTGAGCTGCATTGGGATTTCACAATTGCAACAATGTTTACGGCAGTGATGTTATTTTCCCCTTAAATTCTAGTAGCGATGAAACATGTATAGTATAATATGAATATGGTTTACAAGTGTGCATATACAAATTGGAGACACCCACGTATCTATATTCTGAGTATTTGAACAGTGCTGTCTTATTCAAAGCACTAATACACAAAACCGAGTACCTTATTCACTCAGGAAACTTCAATCTGTAACTCTGTGTGTACACTATCCTATAGAATACCACATTGGTTATGAGTATAAAAGCCAATTTACACATGCGACAATGTGCAAACATATCTGTCAATACATTTTTCAAAACCTGCAAGTACTTGCCATGCAGGGTAAATAATGAATTCTAAGTTAGTTTCGGTCGGTTATTTTCCATCCAGTGCAACAGTACAAACTCTCCCCTACACGCTTCCCAGAAAAGTCTTCCAATGAAAATCCATTGTTTTATGTTTGGCCTCAAAATATATATTTGCAATCGTGAGTGGGATACAAGACGCAAGAGCTTGCAACGCATGCAATTGCTTGTGGGCTTCAAGGCACAAGAGCTTGCAATGCATGCCACCGCTTGTCAGCTACAAGAAGCAAAAGCTTGCAGCGCATGCAATCGCTTCTGGGCTATGGCTACAAGACGCAAGAGCTTGCAATGCATGCAATCGCTTGTGAGCTATGGATACAAGACGCAAGAGCTTGCAATGCATGCAATCGCCTGTGGGCTACAAGACGCAAGAGCTTGCAGCACATGCAATCGCTTGTGGGCTACAAGACGCAAGAGCTTGCAACACATGCGATCGCTTGTGGGCTACAAGATTGCAAGAGATTGCAGAGCATGCACTCACTTGTAGGCTACGGCTAAAAGACGAAAGAGCTTGCAATGCATGCAATCGCTTGTCAGCTACAAGAAGCAAAAGCTTGCAGCGCATGCAATCGCTTCTGGGCTATGGCTACAAGACGCAAGAGCTTGCAATGCATGCAATCGCTTGTGAGCTATGGATACAAGACGCAAGAGCTTGCAATGCATGCAATCGCCTGTGGGCTACAAGACGCAAGAGCTTGCAGCACATGCAATCGCTTGTGGGCTACAAGACGCAAGAGCTTGCAACACATGCGATCGCTTGTGGGCTACAAGATTGCAAGAGATTGCAGAGCATGCACTCACTTGTAGGCTACGGCTAAAAGACGAAAGAGCTTGCAATGCATGCAATCGCTTGTCAGCTACAAGATGCAAAAGCTTGCAACGCATGCAATCGCCTGTGGCCTACAAGACGTAAGAGCTTATAATGCAGCCAGCTTCCTGCATTCAAGATCCCTGTGTGAATCAGAGACATGCATGCAGCTCCAGTTGGCTTCAGGATGCAACTCAAATATTGGCCATTTTGTGCCATAACTAAATGGTATGTTTGTATTACCTCCAATATATGTATTGGTATACACCTCAAGAATAAACTCTGATATCTCAAATGTTACGCATAGATAATTGAGACACCATAGTTTAAATGTATGGTTAGAGCAAGCAAGAACTCGTTGTCATGCTTTGTTTACGGTGTAATTTTTATTTTATTTGATTGAGATAAGTAGATTTTACACATCTTGAATTGTCACCAAACTATTTACTGCAGTGTTTATTTATGCGGGAAGGGAGCACACCCACGTTCAAGGTAGAGGAAGAGAATATTTACCAATTTCTTCCAAACCTCTCTGCCACCTGCCTGCTATTTCTTCTAAATGCATCATCAAGGAGTGAGCGGTAAACATTCAGTTGGATGGGGGCCCCTTGTTTGCATGACAATGCCCCTTTGTTCTTCAAGTCAAGCGTCGCTTCATTTCACCATTGAAGATCCACAAAAGGGTTGTTATCCCTGTCTTCCAGATACATTTGTACGAAGCATTTGGTTGACTGCAATTTCCACAGTTATTCACAAAGCACACTATGAATGTAGCCATTCAAATTATAAAGAGAGAACAAATCCCTTCTGGAATGAACATTGACAAAGAGTGTGTGGATGCACTTGCCAAGAAAGTTGGAAATACACAATAAACACAATGCATTATTTTGCAACGGGGAGTTTTTATTTGAGAGTGTCTTATGAAGTGCGTCAATGCTACTGTCAGTGCTTAATTTAGCAACCTGATATCCAGGCATCCCTGTTATTATTTAAGGGGTTGCTTGTTTGTTATTTCAATGATAATCTAAATCAAGTGATTTTCTGCAGTACTGGGACCACTGATTTTACAAGCTTCAGTGAAAGAATCATGAATATTTTATTGAAGACCATGGGCCAGATGCATAAATTGGATTTGCTTTTGCAAAACAAGCACAGCGAAAACATGCTGGTTATGACAAAGCAGAACACACATCTACAATGCACACATTATTATTTCCCCTTGCAATTGACATTTTTACTATGTGTTTTTTTTTTGTATTATTTCAGGCAAAGATATTATATGAGCACAAATCAGGTGACGCATTCGGAATGAGTGGGAAATAATCCCACCCAACACTACCAGTCCTCCAATTATGAACAGTATAGTCTGCAATGTAGGTTCAATGACAGAAGTCAGTGCATATCCCAATTTATTTTAGGCAATGGGATCTACTGTTCAAGGCAATACGTTTTTAAAAAAACCTTTCACGTATCAAATTCAACTCAGAACACTCTACAATGAGATGCTGCAAAGTCTCTTTTTTGTTTTTATTCAAGCAGTATCAACAATAGCTCTGATTTCTCCTATGCAACACCTCACGAGTGTGCCATAGATGGAGTCTTAACCGCATATATTGTGTGCAGATATGTGGTTAGGGACATTTAATTAGATATTCAGCCATGGCTCTATATCTCTTGCTCCCAAAAAGAACACCCAAAATCCTTATATAAAGTGCACCTTAATTGGTTATCTATCCAATTGTACTGATGGATTTTTATTTTTGCTCGCTCAGGATTAGTAATGAGTAAATCCGAAATTACAGAGGCGTCAGCGAGTGCATTCAATGTCTGTTTGCTGAAAATAATGGGAAAATGATTATCAGATGATAACAATTGGGGGCAGCTACTCCTGAAATATTGGGTGTATCTAGGCCTAATAGGCACTTCCGCAACAATGGACATCTCTTCCATACTACCTGAGAATAAAGAGACAAGACTCCCAGTTTGTGGCGTATCATGGGTAGCGGAGTACAACTGGGTAGATGTAGGATTTGTTTCCAAAATTTGGATTCTATAATGTCCCAATGTTTGTGTAGCTTCCACACCATAAAGTAGGATGGGTACCACTTTCATTTGATAAAATGCTACTATGTGAGAGTATTTACCAAATCTATAAGCTAGTATCTTTGCTTGCAAAGTTAGTGTTTGTAATTTACTCTTCAGCTCTAGAGTGTGCAATCTACTATTGTTTACATTTGAGAAAATCACACCTAGATATTTATATTGATGAACGATAGTCAATTCACTTACCTGTAAATGCCATTTATACATGTTCTTTTTGAACTTTGGGTTATTGCTGCAAACTAAAACTTGAGTCTTGTTAGTATTTCTCACCAAATTGTTACCTTTGGCATAGGCACCAAGTTGTAATGAAACAGTTTGCAACCTGCTTCCAATCTTATACGCAAGATCCTTATGTTTGCTTTCAACTGTTTCTTATAGATTATCTGTGGCTACAAGGTAATAGGGTCATTGAGGTTGCCCAATGCTTGAAGAATTGAAAATATGAGTATATTACCGTAGATATTGTGCCTGCAGATTCCTGGTAGTCTGTATATAATGCAAATAGACATAGTATAGTTGATTTTTCATTTATTATTTTCATCACATATTTTTATAGAACATTGTCATATTTTCAAATTTTGTTCAGTCTGGTATTGTTTTCGATATATTCAATTGTAATCCTTGGTATTACTTCATATCAAGATACGTGCATTGAAAGTTGGTCAAAGTTTAAGTCCTTAATGTTCCTTACTGATGCTGAAATGAAAGTCCTTAATGTTGCTTCACATTGGGTTAAATTGAAGTCCTTAATGTTGTTTCACATTGGGTTAGATATCAGGTACGAGTCCTTAATGATGCTTCTCATTAAGTTTGAATGCATTGGTAATTTACCAATATTTGGAGTCCTTATTTTTCTTCACATTGATTACAAATACAGGGTGAATCCTTGTTAGATTTTGAGTTAGTTTGACAAAAATATCTCGTATCAGTAAGTAGTTTGTGGTCTGTCGTTATTGGTTTGATGAAGGTTGAATCTCCCTCCAATTTGACGAATGAGAGTGAATTTTCCCTCTAGTATTCCCTCGGAACGTGTTTCCCCAATTGCTTTGTATTGGTTCTTCAGGTGGTGGTTAAAGATTATGATCTGTTGGTTACTGTTAAGAAAATAAAAATAAAGTGATAATTATAAAGTGTCTATTTGCTGAGCCTGACGTACAATTAATGCTTTTACTCATTTGCAAATTCAAGAAAAAGTGAGGCTGGACAGCTGGATGTGAACTAACAGCTTATGTAAAGGTTATGCTTTTATTTATGTACCCATTATTTTCAATGATTACACAGGGTGAGTATAAGGAAGAGGCACTTACTATCCATGCTTGAAATTTCACATGTGCTCGATCTCATTTCCAAGTTTACAGATGTGCCATTTTGGATTGCGCTGATCGTAATATCTAACGTGAAGACATAACGCGGCAGTTGGAGGCATGATGACGTAATCAGCATCAAGCGCCATCTTGGAATGGGCTGAATAGTAACGTTATGCTCTTAGTGGGTCTTGTAGTACGTAAATGTCTGAGGTATTGGTAATAATTAATGCTGGTCTTTTTGCCAGGATTGTAGAATGCAAATTAGGGTTTATTGATGTATTTAACTCAATTCATATTGAAAGGTGTAGGATCTAAGGTTGGCTACAGTGGATGTCGTTGTTGTATGAAAAAACAGATTCTAGCTAATTATTGGTATAGAAAATTATTGGTCCTGGGGGGGGTGATCAGAAGAAGTGAGTCATTTTGCTATCTAAATTTAAACCGGAGTGGCAGCAGTCCACAAGGCAAATCCACTTCGCTTCCCGTTGATGTAATAGTTAGTGCAACATCTTTTGAAGGCCCACTGGTGTCTGCGAAAGCAGCACCAGATCATCCACATGCAATAAGTATGGGATTTTCTGGTTAGGCAGCCTGGGAGGATCCCCCACGCAATTGACAAAGCTGTTCCCCATGTCTAATATAAAGAACTTGAACAGGAAAGAAGCGAGCGTGAAACCATGTTTTAAACTTCTCGGCGTGGTAATTGGAGAAGTTAATTTACCATCATAGGTCACTCGCACTTGCATAGATGTTTCCATGTGAAATAGCATTATCAAAGTTAACAGAGATATCGGGCAGTCATGTTTCCAATGAAACCTAGATAGAGTGACTGACCCCGGGCAGCACATTGAGTCTTAATCATGTTTAAGGTAAGTATGTTCGGGATTGTGCCTAAACCCACAATAAATCCGATTGACATGGATCTTTCAAATGCTCTTTGGTAGTCCACGCATTTAATTCTCTGAGAAGTAATCTACAATAACTCTTGCCTGGCACATCTAAAAGTGAGATGGGTCGATAGCTATTTGGTAATTTACGATCCCCCTTTTTATAGATAGACACTGTGATCGCATGTTTCCAGATTTTGGGCAGACATTGGGTGTGATTTATAGCTAGGAAGGTATTATTCAATATAGATGCCCAGATCTTTGGATGGCATTTCAGTGGGTAGTTTGACAAGCCGTCAGGACCCGCTTCTTTAGAATGGCTGGCTGTTTTGAAGAGAGATAACATGTCATCTTGATGAAAAGTGAGGTGAAATTTCTTGTACATCTTAAGGGTTTCTAAACTTACACAGCTATTGGGGACAGAGTATAGTTTGTTCAAATGTGTTACCCATTGGTGTTCATTAACAGCAGTTGACTGCATGGCCGTTTGAGGACCAACTGTAAATTGATTTATGATGGCTCACATTTTAGATGTATTTTTGGTTGCCAAAACATTTAACATATTGGCACCCTCTCTCTGGTATAGCTTTTATCTATGACATTTAATCCAGTTATTTAGTCAGCTTTAATTATCCTTAAGAGCACGTCCCTGATGGCCTGAGGATGATGGATGACTTTTCTTAATTCCGCCTGATATGGGGATTTTTGTGTTTTTACAGTAGCATCATAAATATGTTGTATATGCAAATGATGTTGTTTTCTAGTTGCATTTAATTTTCTATGCTGGAATAAATGCATTGTATCACTATATACTATTCCAACCATCAAAGGCGATTCTTCCCAGGATTGACCACTAACCACTCTCTATGTTGCATGTTTGAAGAGGCTAGGTTTCTGCATTCTTCTTGCCATTCTGTTGTGAACATATTGTGATCACTCATGTCAGATTTAACCACACAGAGTTTCCTAAAAAATGGCAAAAGGGTGCTATTCACATAAATATATTCGATTGTTGTTACACTAGAGCATCTGCCCATGTTGGTTCCGGAGGTATATATAATTTAATAATACTTTGGTCATTATTGAGCAGGTGTTTAAAACTCCTTGTATTCCAGCTTAACAAGTAAATGTCATAATTATGACTCAAAGGGACTAGTTATCGTTGGTTGTTGATACACTTGCATTGACTTTGTTTGAAATTTTGCTGAGCGCTATTCACATTTATGCTATGTGCAGCTTTTGTTTGTTCAGGCTGATGTTTTTTCTTACCAGGCGTAAACTCTCTGATCAGGGTCGGTTTCACAAACAAGATGAAACCCAACTCATATAGAGCCCCCTTTGATTGCCAAATTAGATTTTGAACTACCCGCGAGTTCATCCATAATCTCACAGAATTTAGATGCCTATCATTTGTAAAATTCCATTTCAGAGGATTTAATTTCCTCAAGCTGGGCTACATCTGAGAATATGGCCATCACTGACCTTCGATTGAGATCATATTGTGTGGAAGGAGAAGGTCTACAGGCCAACACCAACGAATATGGAGCAGGTTGCTTGCGAATCGGAGTGTTCACACCATTGGACAGAACACATTTATGTGGTGTTATCCTCTCGATTTCTTTATTAGAAGTGCTCTTCTCCTAGAAGGTGCCTAATGCATTCTTAATTAGACTCATCAGTGCCACTGGAATATCCGGTGAAGAGATACTATCAGCAGTGCTCAGAGGAAAGCTACAGGGAGTTTGAGGGACACTGGATACAGGTGTCACTATTATATGGGCTTGAGGCCAAATTCTTGTCAAGTGCATCTGCTGGGGATGGTGTAAGGTATTCTTTCAGAAGTGCCCCAGGTATTTGGAGCTGATGCTTCAAAGAGTCATACCTCCCAATGTGAAGGAATTTTTTTCCACTAGATGGGTCTAGTAATCACAATGGCCCATTTTTATTACCTTGGTCTAGTGGTACTGATAATAAGTGACCCACCATATAAGCATCAACTGCTTTGCAAATTTCAGATATATGGATGTCAATCACCTTGTTATTGCTTATATTGATTGATTTGGTGGATATTTAGGGGAAATTATTGAAATTCTCTTTACGGGGTCAACATTTGTGGTATTACAATTGGTGATCTCCCTTACCAGTTCATCCAATGGAGGGTAATCAAGCGCATGCACAGGTTTAAAGAATTTCAGCCCCTTGTTTTTTTCTTGTATTTGCTGCGAGTAACTTTTCTTAACCGCTTGAGAAGTGATTGTTACAGTCTTCCTAGGCAAAGTTATTGCCTTGAAGAATTGTTTTGAAGTAGAGCCAGATGATCTCTTGGTCAGCTTCTGATTTTTGTTCAGTTTTTCCAGCGGCATATTCCTACTTTTAGTGGGAATGCTTTGAGTGAATATTGTGAATGATGTTTTACCTACCAGAGGATCAACCGATTGTGTCATGCTTGAATATCATCCATGTTGCCCTCATAAATGACTTTATCAATGAATGGTAACAGCATATTGGGGCCAGTTATTCTACCAGGAGGATCGCAATCTGTTGTTGCCATTTCATACAGATGTTCTAACTGTGTTTGGCAAGCAGCAGAAGCTAATGTCATTTTTTATTTGTTTTGGAAGCTCAATGCACTCATTTTAGAACTCTCTAGACTTAAACTTACAGTATTTTGCTGAAGATGCATTTTATCTAAAAGGTTTGCCTGATTGCAAAGTTTAATGTCTAAGGATTCAAATACTTTGGCCAGTGATTGTATTGCGAGGTTCATTGCTTGCAAAGTAACCTCTACAATCTATCGGTGTGCATCATTTGAGTCGATATGTTTACATTATGTGTTACTGCTTCAGGTCGCCGTGGATTTGGGTGAATAAAGGAGACGACTGAATCTGAATTACTGTAACTGACATCAGGAAACATCACAGGCGAGTCAGACAGATTGGCAGGCAGTCTACAACCCTCCGACTGACACCAGCCTCCGCTGCTGGCTTCATGATCAGCCAAAGCAATCTTGCAGATACTTAAGCCACCATTGATGTAGGGCTTCCCACAGCCAGGCCCCTAGTCTCCTGCTCTCCTCCTCCAATTTAGCAGCCTTAAGGAACTCAACAAGCTCCATGGCATCCGGACTACTCAGTGGTGATCCCTCCACAATAACCATCAGTAAGCCCCCACATCAGCTTCGGCAGCATCACCTGAAGAGTCAGCAGTCTGCTGATGATGGACTGCAACACGAGGGCATTCTCACCAGGCACAGCACCCCTGACAGAACTGGTCAATGGTTTTGCCTCATCTACCTCCTCTTCCTGCTCCTGCTGATCTTCCACCTCATCCACTGCAGGCTCACCTGCACAAAATCAGACAACAATATTCAGAGGACAGCCTACCTGGCTGAGCATGCACATGTGAAGTCTAATGCATGAAGACACAATAGGGCCAGCAACACATACATCAGACATTGAAACTGGTCATTCTGAAATGTGGAATGCACATGTGACTAACATTTCTTGGTCTTTGCAATTATGTTGGTCCATATTAGGCCCTGCATCAAGACATCGATTGGAAGAGTAGGTGACAATACATACATACATACATGTATGAGAGTGGAAGGTCAAACAGTAGATGGATGGAGGCCCATGCTTCATTGCTGAGCCCCTTCCCTACTTTAGCCATGAACACTTGTGACATGTGGAAGTTTCAAGTTTCCTTCTGCTGACCAGGCCTGCAAGCAGGCATTTGTTTTGCCAACCCCCGCCCCCTTCTCCGCATTGGCCAAGGCTAAATATGTGGTCACCCATGCTCACATTCATCACGTATATGCATGAGGAGAGTGTAAAATGGAAATGTCCAGTGTGCACTTGCATGTCCACTTAATAATTGGCACTCCAAATGTCGAATGAACATCACTCAAACATCTTTTGGCCAATAGCATGTTTTAATGAGGCGATAGCTACTTCAGGGGAATTTCTCATCACCCTTAACCAGCTATGGACAATTCTCCTTTATTTAATTAAGTTCTTTTTATGAATCTTGGACCCTCAATTTAATAAAATTGATTCCGTACTGCTCCCTGCCCCCTTTTTGCGACAAGAACCACACAGGGCTGTATCGAAGGTATATTTATGAACCAAATAGAAATAATTGAATCAGAAGGCAGATAAAAATATTGTTCCATCATAAAAGGTCAGTTATAAGAAATAAACAGCTCAGTAGTCACTCCAGTTTTTAATTCCATAGTTATGAATATAGAGACTTGTGTAACACACACTTCACCATAGATATCTGAGCATTTAATTCACCCTGAGCACGCATGCACCATGGATTGAATGGATGAGAGAGAGTTCAGGAGGAATCTTTCATTTGTGCAAAAAGAATAGTTTAAAAAATCCCTGCTTATCCAATTCTTGCCACTTCCCATGGATTCAAAATACAACACCCCTTTACTCACTAGACAGGTCAGAGTTTGAATTCACGGGGTAATTCACAGAACCATTGTGCGCAGAAATCTATAGCACACACGTGTGAAATGCAGCGTATGTGCGCCAAATGCACGTGTGCGCCCATTTACTTATTCATGGAAGGCACTGCGCGTGGCTTACCTGGGACCTGCGCTGAATCCGTGCATGGTGCACACGTCACAGCGACATCCCGAAAGCTGTGCGCGAGTTGCCCAGTGAAGGCATACAACTTCCAGCGCACACACCTAAAAAGGGGGCGGAACACGCAGAATGGGGAACAACACACAAACATGTGGGAGTAATGGGGGAAGTATGGCAGTGAAACCCTTGCAACGCCCAGACGTATGCTAACAACATGTATTCATGGAATTGAACAGGACAAACCGCGCACAGCAAAAGATGTGCAAAGCTGGAAATATGTCCGCCACGGAAAAGGCCCGACGCAGCATAAAAGCACGCACAAACAACAAGCAACCATATACAGCTACGATGAACATCCCATTCCGCGCAGCAGTGATCATGGGACACCACAGGAGGATGAGGACAGACAGGCCCTGCATTTTCTTACCCAGGAACAGCCTTTTTGGGATGCCAGATGACCAGGTCTATGGCAGGTATAGGTTTCCACCTCATATCATCCTAGACCTGGTCTCTGAGTGGGAGGATGACCTCACATCACCTACCCTGTGCTCCCAAGCACTAATCCCCTTGGAAAAGGTGCTCAAAGTCCTGCATTTTTTGGCCACTGGGTCATTTCATTAGACAACTGCCATAGGTGGGGGCGTCTCACAGGCCACATAGTCACACTGCCTACACCAGGTGTTGGCACTCATGACTACACTCCCCTCAGTCTGCAAGCACATATACATGCCCAGAACACCTGCAGAAAGGCAGGCCCTGGTCCAGGACTTTACCCCAGAGTGCTCCGTGCCATTGATTGCACTCATGTGGCCCTACGTCCACCTAGGGCCACTGAGCACATCTATAGCAACCACAAGCACTGGCATTCCATCAACATGCAGGTTGTATGCGATGCCAAGGGAATCATAACCTCTGTCTATACAAACTATCCCAGGTCCACCCATGACAGTTTCATATTCAGAATGTCAGCCCTACATCGGGACCTCGAAGCTGGGAGGCATGGCAACACATGGCTCATTGGTGAGTACAAATGCCTTTGCACATGCATGCATATCACACACAGACACATAAACAAACCCAACTAATGACAACCATTATCACCTTCCCAGGGGACAGCGCCTACCCTCTGAAAACCCACATGATGATGCCAATACGGAACCCCACCACCACACCCCAGTTAAGATGCAACGCAGCCATATTGCAACCCTGGGCATAGTGGAACGCACAATCGGAGTGCTCATGTCATGTTTCCACTCCCTTGACCGCTCTGGTGGGCAGCTTCTATATGGGCACCCAGTAATGTGCAGGATCATTGTAGCAGCATGTATCCTGCGCTACGCTGTAACCCGGCGGGGCGTACCATTGGACGTGGTGGTTCCCCCACATCCCCAACCACACGCACAGCCGCTGCGCATGGGAGGCGAAAGGGCACGTTGCGAGGCAGCCCGTACCCAGCTTGTGGCTACATTTTTCACCTAACCCCCACCCCTGCGGAGTGCACACAGGCCTGGCACATTCCAGGTGACAATCGATGATTACAAAGGGACAGTCAACTGTCATAACCTTAATACCCTGAGAATGTGTCCTTGGAAATGCAGCATTGTGTGCATCCCTAGCCACTTAAACAAGCACAATCCTGTGTGACCAAAAGGCACACATGCAAGCCACAGATTCCAAACCCCCCATGCAAAATTGCACATCCAAATGTTGGTATGTCACCTAAACCTCCCTCAACCCCGGGACACTCACCCCACACACCATGCCATGGCATGCAATGTGAAAACCTCAATAAAAATATCAACACACATGACACAGCTGTCCCAAAGCGCACTGTTACAAATGGAAACAGGCCACAGACAATCTACTCAGACACGCACTCTGAAGAAAAGAGTGAGCAAAAACATCCAACCTATACTAAAAGTACTTAAATGCATGCAATCAAAGGCCTGAACACCAAAACCTTGAACCTTTATGTGGCATGCATTTCAGGGAATCTCAAAGAAGAAAAGAAAATGTTGGTGCTGCGGGGTTGACCCCTGTAACATCTCGCTCACTACACCAAATAGTACAGTGATTGTTGTATAAAAAAACGAAAGGAAAGACATGAGCCAGCGCCGCCAGTTCACGATCATGGTCAATATGAACATGTGCAGCAGGGATACAGCATGTCTCAGAAGGCAAGTATTGTGTGGGTGAGTGGATGTTGTGGTGGGGGTGGGGTTGGGGGTGTGTTGTGTGTGTTGTGGGGCGGGCGGGTTTGCAGGGTGATTCAAATTCATGTTAGCATGGGAAATGCATGAACACACAGTGTAGCATACATTTTCCATGTTAGTAGTGGACACATCTGCAACGGAAAAATATTGTTGATCCTGTGACACATCATAAGCAAAGCCAACACAGGACTATCAATTTACCAGCATAACACAGTATGAACACAGGACCCAACAGTGACAATTTCAGACAGTGAGTTAACACCATAACACAAATGCCTCAATGTAACATTGCCACCACACATCCCCCTGCCATCATGTGGCCTCGACAGCTAAAACGAGCCTGGGACCCCATACAGCATGAAGTGCATCAACAATGTATATAGTCAAGGCAATACATGAATTAGCAGAATGAAATCATGCACAGTCAACAATATACTCACCAACATGCAGTCCAACCATTTACTGGAGAAACCATCATGAATCCCCACTAGGGGTGTATACACAAGTTGGACTTCAGACTGGTCACAGATATGACGGAAGTCCAATGCCACTGTGTAAGTTACTGTCACACAGTGCCATCCTTGCGAGTCCATGGAAAGGGGACGCAGGAGTGCATATGTGTCTGGACCCCAAGCCACAAACACAAACACGAGACAAGCCTGTATGGGCCCAGCCAGAACACACAGTGGATTCCATCGGATGCCACATAGCACCACACTGCAACATAAATGCACAATAGACAAAAAATAAAAATGGCCATAGTGGACCAGTAGTGGGTGGGGGGCCACCTACGAGGGGGGAGGTACAGGGTGCACCTAAACACCCACATGTGTCGATGTTGAGACTAAACAAAAAATCCTCCATGGGCTCATGGTCTTCAAGACATGACCTGAGTGAGAGATAGGTCATTGTCGTTGTCACCTCCTGGTTGTACATCACGAGGTGTGCATGGCACAGCTGAATGACCACGCATAGCCCCAGCAAGCCCCTCCACAGCAGCAAGCATGCGGGCCTGGTGATCCAGATTCTGAATGAATATGGCACAAAGGTCCCCGTGCACCACTTCACGTGCAACACAGAGTTCTGCAAGGGAGGCCTCATGTAACAGACCAACCTCCTCCCAGCTTGCATGGAGTTTAGCCGAGATGGTGCGTTCCAGCTGCACCATCCTCTGGTCTGCCTGTGTATCCTGGGCAATGATGAGAGCAGACAAACTACTTCTGAGGGAGGAGTAATCTTCCCTCAGGGTTTCCCTGTTGACCTGTGCATGTTTGGGGATGCTTGTGGTCTCGTGCAGAAGGGATGTGACCTAGCAGTTCGGGCTGGACTGCCCCTTTTGGGGTGGGGCCAAGCCTGATTTGCATATGGTCTTTCCCCTTCTGTAATGGCTTGGCAGGCGAAGAAAGATGGTCTGGAGGGTTGCCCCGAGCAATGCCAGTGGTTAAGATTCAGTCTAAACCTTCCAGCCATCACCTCTTTGTTTTTGCTTTGTCACCCCGAGTGGGACGGGTATGCCCAGACGTGGGTCCCGTGCCTGCTGGGCCTAGAGACCCAAGCTACTCCTCACTGATGAGCCCCAACAAGGGTGAAACATGTTTGGGGGTGCTTGTGGTCTCGTGCAGAAGGGATGTGACCTAGCAGTTCGGGCTGGACTGCCCCTTTTGGGGTGGGGCCAAGCCTGATTTGCATATGGTCTTTCCCTTTCTGTAACGGCTTGGCAGGCGAAGAACGATGGTCTGGAGGGTTGCCCCGCGCAATGCCAGTGGTTAAGATTCAGTCTAAACCTTCCAGCCATCACCTCTTTGTTTTTGCTTTGTCACCCCGAGTGGGACGGGTATGCCCAGACGTGGGTCTCGTGCCTGCTGGGCCTAGAGACCCAAGCTACTCCTCACTGATGAGCCCCAACAAGGGTGAAACATGTTTGGGGATTCTTGTGGTCTCGTGCAGAAGGGATGTGACCTAGCAGTTCGGGCTGGACTGCCCCTTTTGGGGTGGGGCCAAGCCTGATTTGCATATGGTCTTTCCCCTTCTGTAATGGCTTGGCAGGCGAAGAACGATGGTCTGGAGGGTTGTCCCGAGCAATGCCAGTGGTTAAGATTCAGTCTAAACCTTCCAGCCATCACCTCTTTGTTTTTGCTTTGTCACCCCGTGTGGGACGGGTATGCCCAGACGTGGGTCCCGTGCCTGCTGGGCCTAGAGACCCAAGCTACTCGTCAAATGATGAGCCCCAACAAGGGTGAAACATGTTTGGGGATGCTTGTGGTCTCGTGCAGAAGGGATGTGACCTAGCAGTTCGGGCTGGACTGCCCCTTTTGGGGTGGGGCCAAGCCTGATTTGCATATGGTCTTTCCCCTTCTGTAATGGCTTGGCAGGCGAAGAACGATGGTCTGGAGGGTTGCCCCGAGCAATGCCAGTGATTAAGATTCAGTCTAAACCTTCCAGCCATCACCTCTTTGTTTTTGCTTTGTCACCCCGAGTGGGACGGGTATGCCCAGACGTGGGTCCCGTGCCTGCTGGGCCTAGAGACCCAAGCTACTCCTCACTGATGAGCCCCAACAAGGGTAAAACATGTTTGGGGATGCTTGTGGTCTCGTGCAGAAGGGATGTGACCTAGCAGTTCGGGCTGGACTGCCCCTTTTGGGGTGGGGCCAAGCCTGATTTGCATATGGTCTTTCCCCTTCTGTAATGGCTTGGCAGGCGAAGAATGATGTTCTGGTGGGTTGCCCCGAGCAATGCCAGTGGTTAAGATTCAGTCCAAACCTTCCAGCCATCACCTCTTTGTTTTGACCTGTGCATCAGCAGCAATAGCTGAGTGCAGAGCCACTTGTTCAGCCCGGTGGGCCCTGTTGGACGTTGCCATGCCCAGCCTGAGTGAGCGGCACATGGACTGCGTTGCCTGCTGCTGGAGCTCCACCTGCCTGACAGGGGGGAGAATGAAATCAGCCAAACGTTCCATGCCTTGAGCCAACATCTCAACTGCTACCCCCTGTTGCTGTACAATGGCATATATGGATTGCTCCCACCCAGTATTCCCAGGTGGTGCATGGCCACTGCATTGCTGGGCACCACACTTGCGGGGCCCAAGGAGACGTGGTCCTTGCTGTGCCAGCAAAGCCTGCGGCTGCAGGACGGCATTCCTCCATCGATATGCTGCACCAATTACAGGAGCAACTAGTGTGGAGTGTGACTTTATGATCTCAAAAACCAAAGAACTAGACCATCGGTCTCCACACCTACTTTAACTACCACTGACCCTAACCCATCTACCACAGTCATTGAAAGACCTCCAAAAACACAGACCTACTCTCTTCACAACCAAAAGAGTCGCAGGCACCCCAAACTAAGACCTATCCAAGAAAGAAACACAAATCCCACCATCTCAGGAGCCCTTATTAATGTGAGGTCCCTCATAGCACATGATAAGGAAATCGCTGACATACTCGCTATGGATAACCTAGACTTTCTGACGATCCTTGAGACCTGGCTCCACGATGCTGCAGGTCCCGCACTGATGATTGCCATACCAGACACTACAACATATTCAGAGTCGATCGGCCATTCTCTAGAGGAGGTGGCCTGGCCATCATTGCTAAAACTAAGTTAGCGTTAAGACTCACCACACCTCCAGCAATCAAATCTTGTGAACTACTTTCAGCCAAACTACCCATCTCTAATAATAGTACACTAACTATCCTTCTTGTGTACAGACCACCAGGCCCCCTAGGCAACTTTGAGGAAGGCCTCTCCAGCTTCCTCACTAACAACATCAAAGACTCCACCTAGCTCCTATTACTAGGCGACTTTAACTTGGGATTTAATGATGCTGAGGACAAACAGACCCAATCTATCCAATCGATTTTAGTCCACCATGGCCTTACCCAAAAAATCTTAGCTCCCACACATATAAAAGGACGCACATTAGACTGGATAGCCAACTTGAACTGTGCCACTACCATCTCTAATATCACCCCACAAACACACTAGTCGAGACATTCAACAATACTATGTCCAAAGCCTTGGATACTGCAATAGTCAAACTACGTAAAAGTAAACAAGAATCACACCTCAATTCATGGTTCACCCCCCATCTCAAAGAACTACGGATCCAAAAACGTAAACTCCAAGCAATTTGGAGGCACTCACCTTCAGCTAAGAATAAAACTCTACTTGCTAATCTGGCCAATAAATATAAGAATAATCCAAACCAAAAGAAAAACATTTAAGAGAGAATCAGCAAAGCTAACACTAATAAATAATAGCAAATAAAATAGTAACTCTACAGTCCAAAATTGCTAAAAAGAAAGCCTCCTTGAGCTCCACAGGAACACAAACCACTCCTCTGACAAATATACCAAGTACAGATACACCAAGTAGCTGCAAACCATTCAGGTTTACCAATATATCCATACTGGAAACTGAAAAGGTTATATCATCTCTGAAACCATCGAACATCCAGGGCGACAGTTGCCCAGCACACGTTATTAAGGATGCAGCTAGAGATTTAGCACCCTTCATCTCCAAGCTAATTAATGCCTCCTTTAAATCAAGCACAGTACCTGCCAACCTTAAAGAATCCTGGGTACTGCCTCTCCTTAAAAAACAGACCATTGACCCGGCTATCCCAACTAATTATAAGCCCATTACTACAGTCCCGTTCCTCCTCAAAATCATTGACAGAGTAGCCTACGTCCAGATCCAAAACTATTTGGAGACGAACCAACTACTAGGATCACGCCAATCTGGATTCAGACCACAACACGGTACTGAAACGGCCTTAATTGACCTCAAGACACAAATCGACAAGTTGAAGGATAAAGGTAAAACAGGTATGCTCCTCCTCCTCGACCTATCGGCGGCCTTCGACCTGGTGGACCATGCAGTGTTATGCAAGCATCTTGTGCCTGCCGCCTATTTCTAAAGTGAAGCTATAGCCTGGGTACAATCCTTCCTAGCCAACCATACGATGAGAGTGTTTTCCCCCTTAGCTTCAGCGGACCCAATTCAAATCACCTGTGCCATCCCACAAAGTTCATGTGTCTCCACAACAATGTACAACATCTTCACTAAGCCACTCTTCGACAAACTTGACAGATTGGGGGTAACTTATACCAATTATGCGGATGACACGCAGATCCTCATACCACTATCTGGCAACTTTGGCAAAGACACAGCTCTAGTAAACAAGATCCACCTCATCATTCAGGCATGGATGGCCTCTCACAGCCTCTGCCTGAATGACGACAAAACAGAGATACTGATCCTGGGTTCCGCCTCTAACCTTAAAAAACTTAGCCCCAGTTACACTGCCTTTAATATAGATGGTAATGCAATCAAGGTGGTAACTGAGGTAAAAACACTGGGTTTCTACCTTGATTCCACACTATCTCTCAAAAAACAAGTCAACTCATTGGCATCTTCCACAGCCTACACCTGTAAATTGATCAGGGCCTGTAGACCCTACCTTTCCAAAACCAACTGTATCACACTAGCCAATGCTCTAATAATGTCGAAACTGGACTAATGCAACGCCCTTTATGCAGGCTCCAAAAAATCGGTCATAAACAAAATGCAAATAGAGCAGCCTTGGACATACCCCATAGAGATCATATCTCTGATATCTGAAAAGACCACCACTGGTTAAAAATTAGTGACAGAATTATCCTCAAGACGGTATCTCTCACCTATAAAGGACTGAACAATACTGTGCCACCTTACATCTCTGCTAGATTGACCAGAGAATCCTCCAGCCACCACACCAGAGCTTCCAACCATCGCTCACTGGAAATTCCAGGATTCAGACTAACAAAAGCGGTGGAGCTAGCTTCCCTGTCAGAGCTGCCCGTGCTTGGAATGCACTCCCCACTGCATTGAGAGCTGATCAGCCCTACTCTAGATTCAGATGTAACGCGAAAAGTTGGCTCTGGACTAATGACGCCGATCAAACAGTTCCCCTGCACTAGATCTACGATTTCTACATGTAACTATCTTGATCTTCCTGAAACATGTACTATAGACTATCTCTCCTCGTCTTTTGTGATGTGATGCACCCATTTCTTGTATATATGTACTGTAAATACTACAATAATCATGTACTGTAACTATTGTATGCAACTAAGCTTAAATATACTTGTTACCGCTGCGCCCGGCTACCCCAGGGTTTGGAGCGCATTATCAAATAATAAACTAAACTAAACTAAACTAAACTAAACTAAACTAAACTCTGCACCCGTAACTATTAGGGATAATTCTTCAAAATGGCTAATTACCCATACCTACTGAGTCCCTCAGCAGCTTTGCTGGATTCCTAGCATTTCTTTTTTTCACCTGGCAAGAGTGTGAGCCTTTTTCCCCCATTCTTACATGTGTTTTGCTGTGTTTCTAACATTGTTGTGTTCATAGACTGTGGATCCTTACCTACTCCATCAGCATCATCTTTTTACTGTGTGTTACACAGCACCTTCAGTGCAGTGACACTGGTTTGTCTTTTAGACTTCCCAACTCAGACTCCATTTTCTGGGACTGACTAAAGTCTCCTACAACATGTAAAGTTGCCATTGACTTTAACACACACTATCTTACATAGTGTACTGGAAAGGGTTACTAGTGATCCCTTTTTGCCTTTTTCTCATGGAACATTGTTTTGTTCCCTTTTCATTAAGATTTGGCTGGTGGCAGTGGTAACTACCCTATTTTTCCTACCGCATTTATTTTAAATAGCCTTGGCATTGTTTTAGGCTATCTTGGTAGCCTCAAACTTAAACCCAGTGGAACATATTTACTTTTATACGGTTCAGGCTGGGTGTATTCGCCATTTCTTTTTGGAAAAGTCTTTCTCGTGTTTTACTCTGCGCGCCAAACCAGGTTTCGTTCCTTTGTTCACCGTCCTTTCACAGGCTTCTGCACAGAAGCACTCCTTAGGCGCCTGTATCTGAGGGGGACAGGATGTGAGGAGGGGTTTGAGACTCCCTGCACAGGGTCTCCTTGGAGACCCATGTCACACTCTGGTATGAGTGGCTGTGGTAACTGTCCCGGCGGGACAGAAACCATGCTGTGTGATTGACAGCAAGGCTGGGTGAATGGGGGAAAACTGCATAAAAAGCAGGTCTCGGTGGCTGAGAAGGCAGAGTCACCACTGGATCGAGAGAACCGAAGAGAAGCTGACAGAAGAGGACCTCTACCACGACTGACCGCCCGGTGAAGCCCTGCTGTGGGTCCGAATCTCCAAACTTCGACAACAGGGAATATCTGCAAGGAATCTTCTCCTCTTGAGCTGGTGGGAACAACCAGTTTGTCAAACTGCAAGCCAGGCCTCTCTCCTCTGGTCGAATTTGCTGTGCACAGCTACAGTGAACCGGAAAGTCAGGAAGGTCGGACCCTGCTTGGGTTTTATTTGTGGTTTTGCTACGCTGTTGGTTTCTTCCCTGGGCAGTGGAGAACGCTACGGTCTTCCTCCTTCAGGTCAGTCCGACAGTCGCTTCAGGAACCGTGAGCCTGCAGGACCTGCCAGGAACATCTGCCGCAGCTAAGGCATTCTTCTGCTCTAAAGGTACTGTGCTAACCTGGTTGATCGTTTCGTCCAGCCGCTGTGAAAGTATCTGAAATCTTTCGCCAAACTGAGGGATTGTCCTTCTCTATTCCTAAAAGTAACTTTTCGTCCAACCAACTCCGTTCTGAACTCTTGGCAAAGACTTAACTTGTTGTCAGATTAGAACAATGAAAAAATTCAAGCTAAAGAAAGCAGAAAAATCAGAATAACGTGACAAAATAAAATATTAAATTAGATACAAACTAAAACAAGCAAACACAACAATATAATCTCATAAAAGATTTCTCTAATAAACACGTTTGACAGTCTGAGATCATTACAAAATACACAACTACTTAGCATGTGTGATATATTCAATTTTTTGTAACAAGATTGTCATTAATAAAATCCAGAATACACAAATTTGAGAATCAATGTTTGGCTTTTACATACACCTACTCCAGGTGGATTCTCTAGAAAGCACTAATCCTATTGTAAAATAGGTGTCAAATGTCCTAATCCTAATATCCTTTGAAGCTTTTGGTTTGTAGGAAATAGATTGTATTCATTGCGTATATATGTTTTTCTTACTTTATTGCATGGACTTTTAAGAATATACATTGCTCTCTCACCCAATGTTCTGGAAAATGTACAATATTCGGCAAAAGACTTGTCCCCACAAAGTTTATCTTTCAGAGTGCACCATTGGTATTTCTGGAATTTACGTTTACAAGCAGGCAATCTTGCACAAAGATCTTCTTTTGATTCCAAAATGGCCTCAAGAATTGAGTTGACTTTTTGTGTAATTATTTTGATAGAAGGAGATTAGTCTCCATGTACATAAAATGTAACTCCTCGTACATAGAATTTATTGGCGGCTGTATAATTTTCACATGGTTATTCATTAGGCGCCAGTTCAATTAGCACAGAGCGGAAGAAGTACAAACTCATAACATATAATGGCGTTTGGAATTGATGAGGGCAATCCCAATACCAATTTCCATAGCCTACCTTGCAGCATGTCTAAATAAATATCCCTGTCACATAAGCAAATGTCCATCCCATAAAGAATAATAGGTTCTACTTGTAACAAAAGGAACTGTATAAGGGGGTTTATAGTCATAAAATCGAAAACCAAAATGTCGAAAGTCAAAAAATCAAAAAAATGATGTTGAAAAAAAAAGTTGCATTTCTTTTTTTTCCGTTTTTTATTTGAAATGGGGGGTTCACCCAACCCCCCTTTTTTTTTTTTTGCTTTTACCTTTTTATTTACATGCGGGACCCAAAAAATGAATATAAATAAAAAAATAAATCATTTGGCTTTTTTTTCAACATTATTTTTTTTATTTTTGTGTAATTCGATATTTTTTTTTCAATGTTATGACTGCACACCGTATAAGGGATAGCAGAGAGAACAGTGACGGTGAACTATTATTTTCATTTGGTAAGTAATAGGTTTGATTTTATTATTTAAGATAGTCTTCCACATTTCTGCAGAATAGTTAGTGTATAAACTAAATATTGTATTGTAGGTGTATAAATAATTGGTATTTCTTCCAATTTCCAAACACCAAACAAACCTTGAGGTTTTACATTTCCTATCTGCAAAAATGTATATAAAGCATTTTCTTTTTTAAAAAAAATTGTGTTTGGTTTATTCAAACCTTTAGAAAACATCAAGGCACACAGAATGTTTTAGATTTCACAGAATAAAATACAAATTGCAAATCAACTGTTCCATTAGTACCACCAATAAAAAGAAACAAAAATACAGAAAAGGGAAAGGGAAAAAAAAAGAAAACAATCAATGCAATAATCCATATGACCAAACTTTACACATAATCAAGAAAGGTATTCAAATCTTATGTTTGGAACCATCAAGCTAGCACTATGTAATTTTCAGAGTATATGGTGCAGAACACAGAGAGAACAATTATTATTTTTTTTATGTACTTGTTTATAATAAAAACACAATTGATTTTTACAAGGGATCATTTTGTAGACCGTACAAAAAAAAAGAAAGAAGATAGGACAGGGGACAAAAAGCTGGGAAGAAAGGAAAAGAAAAAGACAGCATGTAAAAGTACAACAGAAGTGAAAAGGCAAATATAAAAAGAAGAGGAGGAAAATCGTCACATTTGTCATAAAAATGGTCTCTAAAGGTCCATATTGAGTTGGTTCATAGTCTCTATTGCCATTTTCAATGCGGCTTCTATTATCTGAACTGCTGCCGTCAACCATTTTGTTTTTTCTCCAGCAATCAAGCGGCACCACCAGGTATCCTCCTCACGCAATTTTGAGTCATACATCAAAGGTGCCAAAAAAGCTTCCCTCAAATGAGCTGTTTTAACACAATTCGAATCAGGATCAATACATAATCTGCATGTTTTAAAGGGGGATTTAGACTGAATAGCTTGAATTTCTTGTGTTGGCATTAAATTTAATCTCATTTTCATGAAGGTTTTTTGCATTTTCTTATCAGGAAATTTTATGCAATAGTTCAATGGTAATCTCAACTTGTTGCTCGTTGACGGGAGATGGCGTAATAGTTTGTTAATAGTAGCTGTTTCACACGTTTGAATCCAATCTTCGTGAGCTATTTTAGTTTTTATCTTTCCAGGATTTTGAAGTAAATCATCATAAGTGCAAGCCGCATCCATTCCATATGTTACAGACGGTACCACCTTTTGCTTGTAAAATTGAATAGCTGGTAATAGGGAACATTTTCCATATTTACGGTCTACTAACCTTGTTTGTGTTGTCAGTATTTTCATTTTTCTCCACAAGGCCCGAAGAGTTGAATTTTCCGAGCTTGTTGCATCAATCATTATTCCTAGATATTTTATTTCTGTAACTATTTCTATCTTTATGTCATTCAGAAATCAATTGTCCTTTCCTCTCTTTTTTGATCGATTTTGTCCCATAACCAAGATTTTGGATTTTGCAGTGTTAATCTCAAGATCGTTTTCATCTATATATTTGGTCAAGTTGGTCAATTGGCGTTGAAGGCCTATTCGTGTTTGATCTATAAGCATCAAATTGTCTGCATACATAGAAAAGTCTTGATATTAGGTTATTGCCAACTTTTGGTGGAAATGATCGAACTGCTGATTGAATATGTTGAAAATCTCCTAAGAAGGCAATGAAGAGAGCCAGAGCAAGCAGGCAACCTTGTTTCACACCGCCTTTAGAGTTTATCTGATCCGACAATGTGCCCTGTCTATTGAGACAGACTCTGATTTTTGTGTCGGTGTGAAGTGCATTCACTGGGCCTCATTATGACCCAGGCGGTAAGTTACCGCCTGGGTCGTACCTTTACCACCATGGCGTAAACTACGTTTACGCCATGGTGGTTGGTGGATTTACCGCCCCATTCCGAGGTTGGCGGGGCGGTAAGTCCCCAATCCCCATTTACCCTTCCCCATTCCCATTTTTGCCCCATAGGGCATAATGGCAGTGGGGAAGGCGTTAATTACGCCACCGTAAATTACGGTGGCGTAATTAACAACATGGTCCCCTAGCGCCATGGATTTTAACACCTGCTAAAAGCAGGTGTTAAATCCTCCATGGCGCTAAGGGACCTCGGAATCAGGCGGTAAGGGTCGGCGCTGTTTACGCTGCCGTAAACCCCTTACCGCCTGGGTCGTAATGAGGCCCACTGGCTCTAAGATTTTCATGGGGCAGTTCCAATTGATTAGTTTTGACCATAGCTTTTGTCAGCTGATTTTATCGAAAGCTTGTGAGCAGTCTATGAATGCTACAAAAACTTTCAGTGCACCATTCTTTGTATTTTCTTTTATGATATTCAAAATCATGATGTTGATGCTGGTGCTTGCGTTCTTAACAAAGCCCGTTTGTAGTTTGTCTAAGCATGGAGATGTTCTTGCCCATTTATGAAATCTAGTTAGGAGGAGGGTGGCAAAAATGTTGCCCATGATGTCAAGCAGGGCTATGGGACGGTAATTGGACAGGTTGTCTCTGTTTCCCTTTTTAAAAATTGGGACTATCACTGCTTCAGTCCATGTTTTTGGAATTTGCTTGGTGATTTGACATTGCTTGAAGATTTTTGTTGTAAGGACCGGCCATTCCAATGGATGCTGCTTCAAGTCTATATTGGTTAGGCCATCCGGACCGAGTGCCCTTGATGTTTTCAATTTAGAGATTGTTGATAGAATTTCTTCTCGTTCTTCTGGGTATACCCGGGTTGTTTCTTTAGACAGTATACAGGTATTTAATGATGAAGGTAGAGGTGCAAATTGGTGTGCAAAAAAGGTTGTCCAGGTCGCTTCCGGTACATGATTTGTCAATTGGTTTTGAACCTGCGTATCCTTATTCTTATTTAGGGTCCAAAAGTCTTTTGTGCTCTTTGTGGTTAACGTTTTGAGCATTTGCTCTGCACCATTTTGTTACATAACTGCTTTGTGATGTTTCAGCCTTGTTTCAGCCATGATCTATATGATTTTATTGCTGCCTTCAGAATCTCTTTTTGTTCCACGTTGTCGAGCAGTCACACCGTAGGCCTTAATTTCCGCAGTTCTCCTCTTCTCTTGACTATTTGCATGTCATACTCATGTGGACCATTTTGCTTTACAGAAACTTGCGTTCCTTGTTTTCGCCTGTAAGTCAAGAAAAGAGGGAGATCATTTGGCCTGGTTTGAGCCTCACGGGTGTAGCTGCTTTCTTCGTGGAATTTGTTTGTGATTTCTTTTATGTTTGCTGCCGTTAATTGGATATGTGTTTGCTTGGTTGAGGACTGTATTTCAGCTGTATATATTTCTTTATGGGCTCTAACTGTTTTGAAAGCCATTGTCAATAAGTTATGGTCACTAGCTTTCGTTCTGTAGACTTCAAAGAAACCCACAAATGGCAGAAGGGAATGCGAAATAAAGATGTAATCCAGAGTCGCTGTAGTTTCAGCTCGCTCCCATGTAGGTATAGCTGGTAGCTGACCTTGGACAGTTGCCACATTATGGAAGTTTCTGACATCCATGAGATCTGCCCATGCCCTGCCCCTTTCAGCAGATGGTGAGATTGATGTGATGGAGGGAGGCTGGTCACACTTGGTGTTTAGATCCCCGTAAATGATGATGTAATCAGTTGGCAATTCAATTGTGAGTCTGTCCAAAATTTCTGCCACTGAGTCACAGAACTCAGTGTTATTCACTTTTTGCGGGTTCCAATAGACGTTTATAATAGCCAGGTTTCACTTAGTTCTTCTCCTTAGAACATTGTCTAAATGAACCCACTCCATTTACAGAGCTAGAATGCCATAAGTTTCTGCCACCTTCGTTTTAATAGAAATGCCCGAACCAACTCGAACTGCAGTTAAGAGGCCTGATGATGGACTGCCTAAAATGCCTTTCACCGCAGGAGAAATTTGCGTTTCGTATCCATCGAGCACCGGTTTTGCCCTCAACCATGACTCCTAGAGACATATTATGTCAAATAGGACTAGGACCAGGAATCTAGTTTGGTCAAGTGTTCATGTCCCCTCGTGTTCCATGAGCACATCGTTGTTGCATGCAATGGATCTTCGGACGTCAATGTAGGTGACTGGTAGGGGAAGGTTGTATCTTGTCTTTTTCGTTGTTAATTTTTTAGGATTCGGGTTTAAGACGTTTTTCAACCATCTCCATGGGCCTGACGGTTCCCTTTTTTTAGTCTGCCCCTGATCAGATTTTTGTTTTGGCGAGACATCATGTCTATAATCTTTCTCCGATCTTAATCTTCTTCTTCTTGACTTCTCTTCATAATGTGGTCTTAATTTATTTGTTCTATCATTTGGAAGATTATGTCTAGGTTGGAATCTTCCACGGCACAACCCACCTTCGTTTTTGTTGGTTTCCCATCTGTTGTTTTTATACAACTCTTCCGTTTTAGACCAATATTTGGGATGTTGTCCGTCCGTTTTGTTTAAGGAGCCAGAGTTATTGATGCGAGGTGGCAACGGTGATATTTCTGAGAGCAAAGCCCATTTGTTTCAGCTCCGCCATCACGTCTTATTTTAGATCATGACTTTCTATGTTTTTAGCGTGAATATACGCTTTTGCCCTTTTTTCTCTGTGATAGGGCTTGATTAAGACGAGATCTGTCATATTCAACGATTTCAGCTTTGGCACTTTTGTTAGAATCTTTAAAACCGTCTTCCTGTTTAAAACTAGGAAGTTATCCCCGGCTCTCAGTTGTTCCATCTTAAAAATTAGAGTGGAGCTTGTTTTGCCTTTTCTACAGGAGTCAGGCTGGGACGCCATGTATCTTTGCTCTCTGGTTGATTCATTTTCACAGCTGCTACTTTATTTTCGTAATCCTCCGGTTTTTAAAACCGGTTAGTTTGTGTTTTATTTGAGGTTTTGCTGGAGAGTACCCTTCTCGATGTGTCAAGTACTGCGTCTTCTATTTGATGCACTTCTGGTGTAGTCGTAGCCGAAGTCAAGTTTTTATTTCCTTTATGAGAAGTAGGTTTGACATCGGCATTAGACTTTGGATCTGAGGTTTGTTGGGAGCTATGGGCTGGTTCAGTAACCCCATCATGATCAAGATGTACAGTTAAATCCAGCAGTGACAAGTTCACTGACAACTCAGCTGAGAGAGACTGAGAGTTGTCTAATTCGATTATCGTATGATCCAACTGTGATGAATTTTTGATAACAGATCCCTGCGTCACTGCTGAAGGAATAGCTACTTTGCTTTGAGATGGCACGTCTAGTTTAGCAAATTTAAAGATTGTAGCTACTTTTAGTGGCTCTTTTTCTTTTTTTTGCTGGGTTGCGCATTGGGATCTAACCAAACAGTCTGCCTGCTGGGACCTTCCCCTTCATTTTTGCTATTTACCATACTTGTATCTGGCTGCCGTGCTGCGTCTATTTGGGAGCTTGTTTGATAGTCCCGGCAAATGTTAGAAAGAATTCTAGTTCCAATCAGAGCTTCTAAACGAGCAATTCTTAATTCCCATTGTCGTTCTTGTGCTGCATTTTGTTGGTCTAAGGCTGTAATGAAGCCCTCAAGAAAGGTTACTTTAGAGTTTGTCATTGCTATTAGTGTGAGCGAGTCTTTCATTTTATCATTTATTGACTCATACAGCTTTACAAAGGGGGCAAGTCCCACGGTAATAGCTGACATGATTGTCAAAAGGTCCGGCTTTTTACCAGGAGTGTCTTTTGGAGGATTCAAAAAAATGTCACTGGATCTTCTGATTTTTGCTGGCGCCAGAGTGTCTTTTGGCAAATAGTTTTTAGTTGGTGAAACCACTAGTGGTAGATCGGCGGGCTTCGTCTTTAGCCCCAAAAGTATCTGTGGAGATTGAACCAATGGTAGGTGGAATTTTCTCCTTTGTTCAGTTTCAGCCATTAAGTTGGTGGTACCTAATGGTGCTGAAAAGACTGATGAATCCATTACCAAGCCACTCTTCCCTGGTTGCTACGACACTTGAATAGCGGGATAACATGGGCTGTGTTCCAAGATATAGGACACACTCATGAAGACAGTATATCACTAAACTCCAGGCACAAGAGCTGGGCCCATAAGTTTGGGTTGTCCTTAAGTGTATTGTTTGTAAGGACATTTGGTCCAGGGGACCTTGATCGCTTACATCTTGATATCAATTTTAAGATGGTTTCAAGGTCGACTGGGGGATTCCACTTGTCCTCTCTGGTTAAATCCAAGATCAATGGTGGATCTACTGAGGCCTTCCCCAATCTGTCACCCAAGAACTCAATCCAGTCTTTTTCTAATATTGAGTTAGACTGACAGATGGAATAGTTTGGGTCCTGTACATTCACCAAGTACCACAATTCACTTACATCAGCTGCTATTAGGATCCCAAGCATTTTTTCTGCATCGTTCTGTAACATTGCATATTTAACTGATTTACAGTAATTATTTTACGATTGCTTGAGTTTCCCAACTAACTGCCCATGGGTAACTTCATCCTGAATTGTTTTCTGGATCTGTTTCACTGATCTCAGTAAGGTCTTTTCTGCAGATGCCACATTGGCGTTGTAACAGTGGGTATGCATAACATGGCCCAAACTAGTAGCTCTCTTCCTTATGATGATCTTATCAATCATATGACCCACAAACAATTGGAACTCAATTGCATAAAAATTTTGGAGTTTCCAGTCATAGGTCGTGCAGTTCAATGCATGGTACATGTTCTCTTCAGTCCATCTAACAGCATTATGCCCTACCTTAGTGGTTAGTTGTCATTTTTGCCTATATTTCCTGATATTCAGAACCCAATTGAATTGTGCCGTAAGAATACAGTGGTCACTCCAATTGTTCTTAACAATTTAAAATGACAGGCAAGAGTTCATTAGGAAAGTATGTACAAAAATATAATCAATCAAGGATGAGCTATCCCCTCTGTGCCAAGTATGCCACTCACTGGTGTTCTGTGGTTCACTAATTTTCCTTGCCAAGGGGAACAACCCTGTTAAGACGGATTTCTGAACTCTGTCCTGGTGGCGCAGAAGTTCAGAAGGCCAACCTAATTACTTGGAACAGCGTAACCTCTGGACGAGCCAGACCAATCAAGGTAGCGATCGCGGCGGTCAAGACTAGGTCTCAAGAGGGGTGAGGGTGACTGAAAGCCCGCAATGAGCACACAAAGCAAGAACACTTACAAACTACTCCAAACAGGTGTTATATTAAAAATATATACACATTTATTCCAAGGCCTTTAAAACAATGACCGTAGCGAGAAAATCACAATATAACTATAGTAAACCAACACATACCATATCAACACAATATATATACAAATACAACAAGTCTCAAGCGTTAGATGCACGGAATGTGTAGTCCACCTAAAAGGGAGGGAAAACAGGCAGTGCGAAATAATGCTTAGACCCAGTCCGCCTTCAGAGGCACCTAACTAAAAGGAAGTCCAAGCCCTACGAAGAGTGGAGCCTTGTGCTCAAAAGTACCTGCACATGCTGGTGCCAACGGGCAAAAGGGGAGCCTCTTCAAGGGAAATCAGGCAGTTCAGTTTAGTGCACAAATGAAGAAGGACAAGTTCCGCGACTCAAGCGCAGCCTCCACTGTGGGCAGAAGCAGAGCGCGAGTACGGAAAAGGGTGCTGTTTTGACACAGCAGGGAAAAGCTGTGGGCTACTGCAGGAGGGCGACCAGTTCCTTGCTATGCTACTCACCGGTCCCCGATCCAAGCAGACCCAGGCTTCTCCGCGTCAGTTTCAGTCGCTGGCAGGTTCAGAAGAGCAGGGAAAGTCTCGTTGTCGTGTTGAGTCTGCAGCGGCAGAGCTGAGTAAAAGACGTCCCAATTGAAGAAACCCGCACAGTTTGTTACCACAGCAGGGCAACGGAGCGGCTGTGTGTATCTGCACCAAATGTACACTACTCACTTCAGACCTGGGAACGCCAAGTGTACAAAGCGTGTGAGAGTGACAAGGACTCGAAATACTACACAACCTGGCGGCGGTTACAGAGCAAGTCTCCCGTGTAAGCTGGTCAGTCTACTGGATGGCCCAGAGACGCTTCCGAAGGCTTACTGGCAGGCGATGGTGAAGATGCCGATAATAGCTGTTCCCGCTATTCCAAGGGTCGATGTACCAGTACAGGCCTTCTGGTTCGATCAAAGGTAAAAAGGGTTTCACAAGGTGACAGCAGTGCAGAGGGGAAGTCCTTCAGCGGGTCACCAGCGATTCCTCGGTTCAGCCTCTTGGTTGCAGGATACTTGGCTCCTGTATTCCTTCGTTCATGAGAACTCAGGAGATCGACATGGTAGTGGTGTTTCCAGCCCCCTTTTATCCACGGTTCCCTTCGCGCCAAAACGGAGGGGACCCAATGGGAGATCCGCTCATCAACACTCACACCATTCGTGGACCAATCACGGACCACGGTGGTCCCAGGCATTCACACCACCCTAGAATCTCTGGCACCCAGGATGTGTATTGGGACCAGACATCCCAGCCCACATCCTGGAGGCACAGACAAGACATGTAGAAGCCCGCAAAAGCATCTGTGTTTCGCGGGAAAGTACATGTCCAAATAAGGAAGGCCCCGGGTTGGCTCGACCTGGGGAAGGTGAAGGGAGCAAGACGGTCAGCGGACAGGACAAAGGAGCCTCGTGGTCTGGCCCTTTTGGGAGCCAGGCCACCATTTTGGGTTAAGCGCGAGAAACGCGCTTAGAACGCCAAAAGGAGCTCAAAACACAAGAAACGATCGCTGCCACCATTCCCGTCCGTGAATCACTTGCACCGATCAGTTACAATCCTAAATGAGTATCTAGGGCCTGTAGAAGGCTAGAGACCCAAGAGAGCTGTAACTTAGCTTACAGTGCCCTCTTGTGTCATGTTGCACGAAAGCCGCAACATGATAAAAGAAACTACGGGAAACAGCGTTCCCCGGTACTGACTGTCTTAAGGGCATGTCAGTTTCCCCGTAAGAAAGGAGCGAAAGCCCAGATGTTGTAACTTGCTTATAATGAAGACAGGAGTCGCGGGGCTTGTCACGCTGTGTTTATTCTCTTATAGGTTTCATGCACCGTGTATGCCAAGTGCATGCCTCAATAACAAATGCCAACGGGCCTAACGTGGCTTGGAGATGCAGCCGTAATGTCCGTGTCCATGAGTGTGGGCCGCGGGCCCCGTTCTCGGAGGAGCTGGCAGGACGCACCTTATCGCGTCCTTGGCTCTTCCTGTAATGCGTGCGGAGCGCGCAGGGGTGGAGCTATAGTTCGCGGCGAGATCTTGCGAGAGTGAGGGCTCTCGCGATATCTCTACACATCTCCCTTTTTCAATGCACAGCAAAATCACTGTATCTCACCGGTCTTCTGTGTTCTCTTCTGGGCCGATCATCAGTTCCGGCGCAATCTTCCTGTTGCTCCTGTTTGGGATCTGCACTCAGTGCTTCCGGTTCGACCTCGGTTTCCACCCTCTCTCTGTCGTCTCCTTCTGGTTCTCGTTCTTCGCCTGTTCCGTAGTCTCTTTCGGTTTCCGTTCGGTTTCCATTCGTGATCTCTCCGGAGTCCTCGCTCTTCCTCGAGTCTTCTGGTATAGTGCCACTCTTTCGAGGTTCCACGCTCGCCCGTCTTCCGTGCGAACATGATTTGCTCCTTTGTGAATCACTTTGATGGGTCGGCTAAACCGAGACCCCGTGACTTGATCTTTCTTCGGTAGTCTGATTTTAACCAAGTCTCCTTTTCCTATGTCGGACGCTTGCTTGGTTCTTCTTCTCCGATCACTCCATGATTTCATGCGTGTCTTGCTGCTTTCGATTCTCCAGACTACTTCTGCCATGTCCACCGCTTCGTCTTCTCGTATTTTCGACAACCATGGTGGAATCAGCGTGGATGCCGCACTCCTCCCTCTCAACATTTTGAACGGGGATATTTGCGTGATCCCATTTGGAGTGAGTCTGTGGGCCGCTATGGCCTCCTTGGTGGTTTTGAGCGGGTCCATACCCGAAGCCGTTGCTAATTGGATGGCACCCTTTATGAACCTGTTGGCCCTCTCTACAAGCCCGTTGGCCTGGGGGTGATATAGGGCCGCTTTATTTTGTTTAATGTGATATCTTTTTAAGAATTCTTCCATGTCCTTAGAGACCAGTTGCACCCCGTTGTCTGTAACCACTTCCTTGGGGAGGCCTTCCCTCTGAAAAATTTCTGTAAGTACTTATATAACTGTTCCTGTAGTTATGTTTGGGACAAACTCCGCCTCCACCCACTTTGATAGGTAGTCAACCAGTACTATGCCGTACCGATGTTCAGGTGCCATTGCTTCCAAAGGCCCTATGAAGTAGATGCCAACCTTTGACCACACGGCTTCTGGTATTTCCGTGGGTATTAGGGGTGCTTGGCGGACCTTAAGTCTCTTGTCGGTATTGAGGCATTCATGGCAACGTTCTATCATGGATCGAATTTCCTGGTCCATGGATGGCCACCAGTAGGCCTCTCTCACTCTGCGACGGGTCATCGTGTTTCCCAAGTGGCCCGCGTGGGCTCTACATAGAATGGTATTACTCATTCCTGTGGGGGGAATAATCTGATCGGTTTTCATAATTATCCCCTCCGTTTCAGATAGCTCATCTGACACCTTCCAATAGGGTCTCATGCCCTCGGGCAGCGTTTTTTCACTTGGCCAACCTTCCTTGATCCATTTGCGAATCATGGCCATGGTGGGGTCTTTCCCATCTTCCTCTTCCCAGTGTCTCTCACTGAGTGCTAGGTAATCTGGTGCTCTCAAGTCCGTGATGGATGCAACTATGCATTCTCCATGAAGGAACGTGGTGGCTTTATCCTTACCCTCCGGCAGTCTCGACATGCAGTCAGCTTGCAAATTTTTCCAGCCTGAGATGTGCTGGACCTCAAACGTGTACTCTTGCAGTTTGGCTGCAATGCGTGCTAATCTGGGTGTGGATACTTTAGTGCCTCCCGGGCTGAGCATATGGATGAGGGGCTTATGATCAGTCACTAGTTTGAATTTTGTGCCCCATACGTATGTCCTGAAATGTTCCACTGCCCATGCGCAGGCCAACATTTCTTTTTCTATGGTGGAATAGTTCTGTTCCGCCTCCGATAATGCCTTCGAAGCAAAGGCCACAACATGTTCCGTGTCACCTTTCTTTTGTGTTAGCACTGCTCCTAGTCCATATGCACTGGCGTCTGTAGTGACGACTGTTTCCCACACCGGATTAAATGGTTGAAGGCATGGTGCATCTATGATATGTTGCTTTATATTCTCCATCGCCGTCTTTTGGGGTTCTTGCCATATAAATTCCGAGCCCTTTTTGAGTACATCGCGGAGGGGTGCCGTGGTCTCGGAAAACTTCGGTATGAACTTCGCATAGTACTCGGCCAGTCCAAGAAATGACCTCACTTCCTCTTTGCTGGTGGGTTCCGGTGCTTTAATGATTGCTTGCATGAGATTCTGTTTGGGACTGATTCCTTTTTCTGAAATCTTATACCCTAAGTATTCAACTTCTTTCACCCTGAACAAACATTTTTCATGACGTAATCGCACACCTGCTTCTTGTAGCTTGTTTAGGACAATTCTCAACGTGGCATCGTGCGTTTGCTCATCCTCCGCATACACGAGGATGCCATCCTGGAAGTACACCACATTTTTAACTTTCCGTAGCAAGACATCCATCATGTGCTGGAAGGCCGATGCTGCTGATGACAACCCGAATGGCATTTTGGTGAATTGGTATGTGCCAAATGGAGTGATGAATGCCGTGAGGGGTTTCGACTCTTCATGTAGCTGTATTTGGTGGTATGCATTCCTCATGTCCAGTTTTGAAAATATTTTGGCTTCTTTCATTAACAGAATGAGTTTGTTTATGCTTGGAAGGGGGTAATTATCTGTGATGACTTCCAAGTTTAAACTGCGCAGGTCTATGCACACTCTGAGTTCCTGTGATTGGGGTTTCTTTATAAGCACGACGGGGCTCAGCCATTCGGATGCTTCAATTTCTTCGATGACCCCCTCCGTTTTCATCTTTTCCAACTGACTTCTAAGGATGTCCCTTGCCGTGGCTGGTACTGGCCTCACGCGGTGCTTTACGGGGACTGCATTTCTTTTGAGCACTATTTTGTGCAGAAAACCCTTAATGTGCCCCGGCTCCTCCGAGAAAAGTGTTGGGTAGTCGCTTTTGACGACGGGTCCGCTCGTCACCCTAACCGACAGGACCTGATCTTCGGTGCTGGGATCCAGTCTGATTTTCAGCTTGTCTTGGTCATCCCAACCTAGCACTGCTGGACCTTCGTGACTGAAGTAGACTCTGGTTGTGGTTTCCCTTCCTTTGAATTCTACTTTGCCCTTGATGTATCCTAACAGTTCGACTGACGCCCCTCCAAACACCGTGGGTTTATGCCTCGTCATTAACACTTGCACCTTTTCTTTTCCCACCATGTCTTTATAAGTCCGAAGGGGAATGATCGTTAGATCCGAACCTGAGTCTGCCATGACCCTTGTTTCCATGCCATCAATTTTGATCGTGCAGTGAGGCTTCTCTCTCCTTGCTCTTGTGCTGTTCACCATAATGACTGTGGGTCTTCCTTCATCTTCTGAGGAAGATTCTTTCTCCGTATTGCGATCTGCATTGAGACTGGAGACTTTCTTGTTTCTCCACCGACACACGATTGAGAAATGGCCAATACGTTTACATATGGAGCACTCCTTGTCTCTGGCTGGGCACTCCCTGTCGAACGCTAGGTGTTTCATGCTGGTGCACCTGTGACACTTGAGGGGTTCTTTCCTGCTCCCTCTCCCTTCTCTCGTGTCGGTTGCCGGTCTTTCTTTTTTTGCATGGAAGCCCACTGTTTGTATTTCAGCGGAACTCTGGGCCCCTGTAAGCTCCTTTAGTCTTCCCGCCGTTTCTTCGACTGCTCTGGCGATCTCAATTGCTTTCTTCAACTGCAGTTCCTTTTCAACAATGAACTTATCTTGGACTTTCCGACTGTTAGTGTGAACGACCAACATATCACATATGAGGCTCTCTGCATTGTTGCCAAAACTACACAGCGCCGCTAGTTCCCTCAGTTTGGTGACGTAATCGTCAACTGGTTCAGACATTTCTTGCCTTCGAGTGTAAAACCGTATCCTGTGGAGCACTGTGTTCTCTTTACTGGCAAATCTTTTTATGATTCTCCTGACCGCCTCCTTGAAAACATCGTCATTGTCGCCAGCCACCGGTATCGGGGTGAGACTCTCGAATACTCTTTGTCCTTCTACTCCCAAGGCATTGAGTAGCATGGCCCTGCGCCTTGCCGCTGAGAACCCTGCTCCTCCTAGAGCCTCCACATATGTTGTGAATAGGGGTTGCCATTGTGGCCATGGGATGACAGGCCTACCTGGAGTTTGTAGAAAGGGTGGCGGTGGCGTTGCCCCTTGCATGATCCTCCGTGAGTTCTGGTAGTGATCCTCGTTGCCAATTTATGTTGTAACTTGCTTATAATGAAGACAGGAGTCGCGGGGCTTGTCACGCTGTGTTTATTCTCTTATAGGTTTCATGCACTGTGTATGCCAAGTGCATGCCTCAATAACAAATGCCAACGGGCCTAACGTGGCTTGGAGATGCAGCCGTAATGTCCGTGTCCATGAGTGTGGGCCGCGGGCCCCGTTCTCGGAGGAGCCGGCAGGACGCACCTTATCGCGTCCTTGGCTCTTCCTGTAATGCGCGCGGAGCGCGCAGGGGTGGAGCTATAGTTCGCGGCGAGATCTTGCGAGAGTGAGGGCTCTCGCGATATCGCTACACCAGAGGAGTGCGGCAGAAGGCTGCACTTCTCTGGCAAAGTCGAGAACAAGGTGAAAAACAACAGCAAAAAGTTTAGGGGTTGCAACATGGAAGAAAAATTACCTACAATTACGAAATCTTTCCTAACAAACCCCCTACCACCAAGACCTATTCTCCACTTCTGTCCAACAAATTGCTTCTCTGAGTTGCCCCCACGGATCTCTTCCAATTTCCATAGTTTGCACAATCTGCATTCAAATCACAAATGAAGCTACCCTACCCTCTGGATTGGTTGCCATCCACTGATCCACCACCCGACAGATCCCATCTATAAAAGGATCAGCACGTTCAATGCCCTTATGCCAATAAATATTGAGCAATAAGAGATTAATTGATCTGTCCTCTAACCTGCAATCAACCCCCAATGCACCAAAAAGGAAACATCCACTGCAATCAGGAGGCCACCCGCAGGTCTCCACCCCGTCCCATCCCTCGCAGGCTGGATGAAAACACTATATCGACCCAGAGTTGGTGCTGGAATTAGCCATGTCTCCTATAGGCAAATACAATTTGCTGTTCTCAATATTTCCATACATTCTGTATCAGAAAAATGATGGGCATTGCCTCGGTTGTTCCAAGATTTCAAACATAATGGAATAATCTTCAAATGATCACCCAAAAAGATGTCTTTTTTGTGGGACCAGTTTTTGCCATAGGGAGGAGATGATAGATGCCCAATCCATGTCATTCGACAGTCCACTCTGGACCAATTTATCTGGGATAACAGTGGCATTAGTTAAATTTACACGGGGTTGAGCCACACCCTCTGATGGATTCCCAAACTCGGTTCATATATCTGGGAGAATATAAAGCCGAATTATGCCAATGCTTCACTTTGTGTATAAATTAAGTTCTCTCACCAGCGGAGAGGATAGAGACATGATACTTGTACTCATATCTTCTCCAACTGGGAAGGAATCCCTTCCAATGTTGGCCGATGACACCAAAGCCAACTTGGGATAGTTGGAAAAATGGCTAAGATGTTTGGCCAATTCATACAGATCTGATAATCTGAGCCCAAGGTGCAGTTGATCTTAACTTGGTGAATTTTATGGCCCCCACCCTTCCCGGTATGTGTTACAAATTTCCCTTTAAGGGCATCAGAATAAGAATTGGTATTCAATGGGGCATTTATAGGGTCCTGCCGAGAGTCACCACTTCTAACAGGTGCTTTTGTGAATTCTCTCACACCGGTGCTTGAGGGCTAGTGGAGACACTGCAATAAATCCTTCATCCCCGCGGAACCTCTGGGGTAGTTGGATTTGTGGGGACGGTCAACCACCTCTTTAAGGAATGTAGATTTTCCCAATCCAGAGCCTGCCACCACCCGATCCAGATTCAAAATAGGATTGGAATATGGGGTTAACAATTGTGAGTTAGAGGTGCCCTCTTTGGCCAACTTGGGGAGGAGTGAATCATTTACAACTCTCGGGCCCTTGTTAATTGCCTCATTTCATTTGACCAGACAATTAATCGTTATACAGCTAGGCACACTTTTTCCTGCCACACTATTCCCTAGCGGTTGCATTGAGGTACTTGCTCTCTCCAATGGGCCCCACATAGACTGAAATTGGTTGGAAAAAGGGCCACATCAATGAGAATCCCCTCCATGTTCACCCCCCATCCAAAGCTCATATCGTGGGTCCCACTGCCCTCTGAAATCTGCACATTATTTACAAGTGGCTCATTAGTTGAAATGGAAGGGATCCGTACACCCTCCTGTCCATCAGATACAATTGGTATGTGCTCTGGTATTATTTGGGCATTTAACACAGGTTCAGAAATTGGAATCACTTGTTCCGGAACAGGAGACAATCTAGCGTGAAACAGTGTGCAGTGGGCCATTCTTTGAGATACAATCATATTTTTCCTGGCCCCCGCTCTCCGCTTCAACGCTTTGCCCTTTGGTGATATAATAGATTTTTTTGGAATCTGGGCACTGGGGTGCACTTTAAGTGAACCTCCTTCACCTTCCAAAACCACTTTTACATCCTCCACAGCAATGGGTTGGTCATTAGTGATGTCAATAATACTAGCATCAGTACCAGAAATAACATGTTCTTGGTTATCAATTTGATCATTTGACCCCAGATCGTCTGAAATTTGATAACCGATCAAGATTTACCCTCAGCTGCTGCCCATCCCCAGGTGCCACCTCCTCCCTTGTCTCCTGGTTAGCAAATCAAAACTCAGACCCCAGCTCTTCAAGCTTTAAATTGACATCGGCCAGGATGATATTAGTAGATTTCAACTCTGCCCAGATGTTATCATATAGGGCTATGAAAGAGCTTAGCACCATATTTAAAGCTGACAAAGTAGGGTGGGATAGGCGAATGTGCTTGTCCACCTCCCTCAAGGTATGAAGGTATGATGTAACTCAGAGGAACCTTCATAAGCACCTGCAACATCTCCTGTTTGGAAGGATGATTGGCAGGGGTGAGAAGAGTCTTGAATTATTACATCAACTAGGGGAGTTGGAGAGTCAAACATGGGATCATCGCATGGATTTGGAGGCTGCGGTATAGAGGGATTAATGATTAAAGCCTCCAATTTGCCTTCTGCTTGGTTAGCCAATTCGATGATGCTGATATCAGTCAGGTCTTTTAGTCCTCCAAAATTGGGCTGAGACAGCCATCACCGAATGGTCAAGCATTGCTGTCCCCTTTAGTGTTGGAAGAAATTTGATCTCTGTACTCGTTGTGGCAGATTTGACAAAGTAATGGTCCATGATCTTTTGACCCAAAATTGGCCTCGAGGACAGAGTGAGGTTGGATGCCCGGAGTGCTAATAAATGAATAGGTGCCCCCTTGTTCCCCTTCTTATGGACTTGTGGTGTTTTATTCTGGATTGAAAAGCTTTGCACCCTAGCCTCTACCTCCTTCATCCTATTACATATTGTCACCACTGGTTCAAGAGGAAGAGGTGGGTTTTCTGGCACGCGGTTAATGGCTGCTTCTTGTGCTTCGAATGGGTTTACCTCTCCATCAGCAGCAAATGTAACCCCTATTTCAGGTAAAAGGGATACATTCGCCAGCATAGGTGGGCTTCTCATATTCAATGAGACTGTTGGGTGATCAACCCACTGGGGTTGTCTTACTTCACTTGGTGCCTCCATATACTACTGGGCTGGCGTCAGCAGACCAGCCCCACTGCGCAAGCCATATCTCATTGAGATTATGCAGATACCAACACTCCCAATAGGCTCCGGGTCTAAGAGTGAAGCCAACAGACGCACCCCACAGTCCACCAGGACTAAAAGTGCTCAGTAAGGTAAGTTTGATGTAAAAACTACTAGCATAAAACAGCCACCCGTCTCAAGTGGTGCAAACAGTGTCTTCACACCCTAAACACTGTTGAGCTAATCAAGAATACAGTACACTGTAAGCCACATGGTCCAACAAAAAAATGGCGTTTTTAGTGTCACTCCAATGCTCAAATCTCACAGGCCCAGGGAACACCCGACATCTTAGGGAGATGCCAGAGTCCCCCCCCATCCTGGAGATACAATAAGCGTTAAGAACCAAGGAGACTCCTTGGCTATATCTCTGTGTAGGACCATGCCGTGAGACGCGGAAGCTTGGGTGCTCAGATGGAGGATGCACTGCTGTTGAAGTACAATAATCCTACTCCACCATTGAGGCCCCACAAACTCTCCTTAATAGGATGAAGTGTACAGGCGTATACAGGCAACTAATGCCATGCGCCCATGTCTTTTGAGTGACCCGTGTAATGAGGCCTCAGGTCACAGCCGAACAGCTGAACAGCGGCTCCAGCCCTTACTGCCTCCAGGGCTTAACACCGCAAGGGTGATTGTGCTCTCAATTTGAAGGTCCCAGTAAAGTCACGTGACCACGTCACGTGATCCTCAATGAATCCACCTCCTTAGAGCAGCAAGAGCCGAAATGCTTGCAGTGCTGCGTGGAGGAATTCAGAGATGCAGGCAGGCAGCAGTAAGATCTTCAGTAAAACGCCCAGCAGAACTCAAGTAGGAATAAAGCATTTAGACTGATTAGCTTGGATTAGCTGTTGTGTGAAACGTGTAAATAGCTTTAACTTGTTCTGGAGCCCATATGGCGTCCTATCTAAGAACAACAAGTCATCTGCAAATCCAATCCAATTTATTACAAGAGGACCCAATTTTGCAGGATACATAGCAATTTCTTTCCATGCATTGCCAAGGTCTGATATATAGAGGTTGAAAAGTACAGCAGCCAAATTGCAGCCTTGTTTAACACCAGTATATGTGGGGATGGGATCCGTAATCGCCCCTTCCCGGTTAAGTCTAATCGTGTAGGATGTGATAAGGTGATAATAGAAACAAGGTGTAATGTAAAACCCAATTTGAGAATTTTTGACCAAAGTATTTCTCTTATGACTGTATCAAAAGCAGCGGTTCAATCTAAGGCTGCCATGTAAATCGGACCTGTTTTCAAATGTTTTGTTTGATACTGCAGATGCGCTACAATAGCAGCACTGAGAGGGCACCCCATGGATTTACGAAATCCCACCTGATTACGAAGCAACATATTGTTTTGGGCAATAAATCCATTCATGCTATATGTCTAAAGTTTTGATGGTCTCTTGCTGGGCCTTTTTTGTAAACAGGAATGATGTTAGCAGAGCACCATGATGGAGGGAGCACCCCTGACTAATAGATGCCATCAAATTTCATCCCTTTCAGGCCTTTAGTATCTTAGCCCAGAAAATAGGATCAGATTTCAATAGGCAAGGGGGATGGCATCAGGGTCCGCAGCTTTGGAAATTTTGATCCTATTTATTACATGTTTGATATCATTCTGAGACCAAGACGAGTGCTCCGAAATGAATGATTTATAGTTTTCCCAAATGATTGAACAAAAGCTTGTAGGTAAACGATATTTCTGGGAAATATAAATTGACCATACTTCTGCAGATATCGAGGCCTCAGTATAAGTTCGAGCATCAGTAGTGAGTGTAAGTAAGGTAGCCCATATTTGCCTATTATCATGTATTCACATTTTATACAGCATTTGTTGATTATCCACAGTATGCAAAGTGCGCTTTAAGTACTTTATTTTATTTTGAAGATCTGTCTAATGCGCTTGAATTGTTTGAGATATTCAGTCTGGGAGATGTTCGATCTATATAACTGTCTTACATGTTGATTTGTTTAAATCAGCTATAGTCGCATTGTACTGGTGTAGATGCTTAACAGGTGACAAATAGTGCCTAGTTTCAGAAGCTATGCTGATGACATGATGTTGAGTATGCTTATGATTGAGCTTCTCAAGCACCGCCATGTTGCAATAGTGAGTTGGTGCGCTGAGCTTGATAGCTGAATCAGATCGTATGCGCTCAAGTAATAACGCAAGGCCTACTATGATAGAATATTGTGTGGGGGAAATAGGCAGCCCCAATTGGATTATCATATGGTCGCCACATGCGGGATTCAATGTAAAGATTTGTTCTGATAATTCATATGAAGAGGAAGATACAAAAAAAATAATCAATAAGAGATCGATAATTGGCTCTCGCCCAAGTATAATTGTATGTTGTGGTATCGTGCTGGAATATTTGAAGATCCCATTCTAAGAAGAAATCTACTCATCTCTGGCCATTTAGGAGTGATAGCGACAAATAACTAGCACAAGCGCTACCTTTAACAATAGGATGGGAAGCACATGTAGAATTAAAATCACCCCCTATGACAATACCGTTACATGGATTGAGGCTGAGTGCTTGCTCTAAGATATAATGTAATTGCTCTACTAGGTCGTCAAATTGTTTGAGCATTTTATTCCAATAAATGCATACCACTAAAATGCTCTCTGTATGGTCCTCATCAAAATTTAGCTGTACAGCCAAAATTGCATCATCGTTATTTATGACATAAGATGACATTTTATAGGCATTATTAATTAATATCGCCAGGCCTCCAAATGGTATACCCAGAATACCTTTTTTTGCCACTTCAGAATGGGAAGTATACCCATCAACATAAATTGGAGAGGTGTGCATTGTCGCTTGCAATAACATTTCAAAAAAAGGTTGCAGGTGCTCCTCTCCAGAAAGAACATGGCATGATAACCTGTTCTGAGATGAGAGTTTGCAGCACACGCTTTTTGCTCACTGTACCTTTCACAGATGGGAAATTCCCATTTGCATATCAGTCTTTGTCCCAGCCATATGGGCAGTCCAGCACCGAAATGCTATGGCAATTCCTCTCTGAACAAGTGTACCAAAAGCAACCCCATACACGTGTTTCAGCCTTGTTGGGCCTCATCAGTGAGGTGAAGCTGTGCCTCTCTGAGCACAGTGAGCAGGGAGTCCATGTCTGTTTGCCCCCAGGTAACTTAGGGTGACCAACCCCAAGTTCCTTGCAAATAACATAACTGCCAGTTTCTGATAGATTTTTAGAACTTTAAACCAGAGAAGAAAGTTCTTGTACCCACATGCATTCCAAGAGCAGATTGCCAATGTTTCATAGCTACCGTTGCAAGGGCAGCACTTTCATTCCTAAAGGTTTATTGGTAAAAGACTCTAGCCAAGAAATGTCTTTAATGGCAGATGCAAGCGCCGTAAATTGTCTCAGCAAATCTTCATTGAGCTGAACCGGCACTCCACTAGTTGAGGCCCCCTTCGCTGTCTCTAAAGATCACATGGAAGTTTCTAAGAATATGATCGCCTCTTCTGACGAGTTAAACACAAAAGGAGTCAAACCTATATATACAAAGTCATCCTGTAAATACCATATTAGTTTCAGAACAATATGAGAATTAAAATTGCATACCATTCTGTTGTGAGTATTTGAATTAAGCTTTATCCAATCTATGCCATCTGATCTGAGTGTTCTGAGTGAGGGTATTCTCTGAAATGTTTTTAGCATATGAGATTGATTGAGGCAGATCTTGCCCTTTGAAGCCATATTAATCTCCCACCTGTAAGGATATTTGGCATGTTACAGCACAGAGTACAGCACTACTGCACAAGTAGCACATTTTTTTTTGCAGCACCACCACAAGGGTGCGGTGCATTGCTATATGGGTTACCAGATTAACAAGGAAAGACAGGCTATTCAGTCAAAAACGATTTTAACATATAAGATGCAAATCTATTTTTACAGTTAAAAGCACACGTGCTCATTTAAAAATGCACACTATTTTTCACCTGAAATGCCTATGGTGCGAGAGACACATTTGAAAATTAACAGCTAACCTATTAACCATTAACCTGACTAATAAAACCTTATTTAACATAACCCACTAATAAAATGTGTTCTCCACTGCAGAATTAG